>NC_059159.1:110553084-112953084 GCF_019923935.1 Bubalus bubalis | reverse complement strand
TTAGTTGCTCAGTTGTGTCCAACTCTTTGTGACCCCATGGACTGTAGTCCACTAGGCTCCTCTGTCATAGGATTCTCCAGGCAAGAATACTGGGGTGGGTAGTCATTCCTTTCTCCAGGGGATCTTCCCGACCCAGGGATCAATCCCAGGTCTCCTGCCTTGCAGGCAGATTCTTTACTGTCTGAGCTACCAGGGAGGGAAGAATATTTTCTGGCAGTAACTGAGCAGTAGTTTGAAGAGGGAGGGAGAAGACATTAGGAAGACATTTGTATGTTTGCCTACCTCTGAAAAGAGATTATCTGTATCCTTACAGAGTTAGGTGAATTGTAAAAGTGGAAAGAGAACATATTAAGTCTGTTTTATATTTTACTTTCTCTATTTGGAATGCTGGCTACTTTTTGTCCCTACCGATGTAAGCCAGTGTTTTCTCTCGCTCTTCTATGGAATAAGTTGTTAACTAGGGATTTTTCCATAGTAAGCATGTTTGGTTACATTATATTTGGAAAGTGCTATATCTTAAAAAAAATTTTTTTTTAAACTATCACATTGAGCAATGTGACTCAGCAGAGTTATAGCTTGAGCAGGTCCCATCATTGTTTTATCATGATATCTTACTGAGAAACATTTGTGAACAACTCTTGGCATGGAAAATGTGGGTGCAATTCAGTCATCCTTTGTGGGACTATAGGACCTCAATAGGACTTTGCTTGGATCCCTGCTGAGTTGCTGAGACATGCTGGAGGGCAGTGGTTAATGCAATTAAATATGGAGTTGCACGCTTTGGCTTTGAAGCCTCACTCTTTCACCGACCATGTGATGGGTAATGTGACCTATATTCATGAAGGGATAGTAGAATGCCTACTTTATAAGGTGGTCATGTGGATTAAATAAAATAATGTATAACACCTGGCACATAATGAGCACTCAGGAACACTGTGATTATCATGATGATTATAATAATACTTTCTATAATTTCATTTTACAATATCTAGTCCAGAGACCCACAATGAAACAATAACCATACTGGTCTCCCCCTCACTCTCAAACCTTGCACAGAAGAAACAAAAAGTACGAGAATTTCTTTTCCATGTCAGAATGACTAAAAGACTTGATTAATGTAGATCGTGGTTGAGAAATATAATTAAAATATGTTTCATAGGACATTGAGCTTTAGAAAACAAGTGCCTATGAAAGCAAGAGGACCTGATTTGAGGGTGACCAGGTTATTTGCCTGACAGTCTCTATTGTAGCAGATTACCTGTGGCTCTGAATACTTGTTGGTGTCTATTGTATCCTTTTGATGGGGCTGCTGCTAATGGAACTTAATGAGTCTCCATTACTGTTGTTTGGACTGTACTGTTTTTGAATTAGATGAAACAGTGTGCTAGATAGAGAGGCTCTAATGAAGCATATTTGGAAGTGAATATACATACATTTTGTGCTCTTTTCTTCATCATCCTTGCCAATTCTAGTTTTACAGGTTCCAGATGGTCAGGAAGCCTTTACTAAGGCTCTATTGAGTTATAGAAGTTGAAGCAAGAGAGGGCTCCACCCCCCTAGATGATAATAAAAATGGAAAATATGACCCCCTTTATTCTTTCATTTCTATCTGCAAAGATTCCAGAAAGAAGGGGAGGATTTCTCAATCCATGTGACCTGTGATATATTCTAGAGAGGAGACATCTGACACTATTTTGGAAAGTGCTTCCTAGAACTGAGTGCCAAGCTCTTCATGATACAATCAATCGCTGCTTCTCCCAGCCCCCAAATAAGACTGGGAACAATTTTTTATTTCTGCATATGGTGATGTGAGTCATGAAACTGTTGACTATATTCCCTCCCTTGCTACTTTTCACTTTATTTCTGTTTATCAAAGATTTTTAGTATTGAGAAATTGGAAAGTATACTCCTTTCTGCAAAGTAAAGAATGAAACAGAGGAAAAAAGGAAAGAAAGAAAAATGTCATAACTGTATTAATTTCCTGGACTGCCACAACAAAGGGCTTCCCAGGTGGTACTAATGGTAAAGAACCTGCCTGCCAATGCAGGAGACATAAGAGACCTGGGTTCCACCCTTGGGTTGGGAAGATCCCCTGGAGGAGGGCATGACAACCCAAGTCAGTATTCTTGACTGGAGAAACTCATGGATAGAGGAGCCTGGCGGGCTACAGTCCATAGGGTCGTAAAAAGTGAGACACAACTGAAGTGACTTATCACGCATGCATGCACACCTAACAAAGTACCAAAAATTTGGGTGTCTTACAACAATAGAAATTTATTATCTCACAGTCCTGGAGGCTAGAAGTCCAAAATTATGACGTTTGGAGGTCCATGCTTTCTCTAATGACTCTAGGGGAGAGTCTTTCCTCACTCCTTCTAGCTTCTGTTGCTTGCTGACAGCCCCTGGTGTTCCTTGGTTTGTAGATACATCACTCCAGGCAGAAGGCAGTTGTCTCACATTTTCTTCCCTCTATGTCCAAATTTCCCCTTTTTATAAGAATATGAGTTATACAGGTTTATGGTATACTTTAATGACCTTATTTTAACTTGATTACCTCTGTAAAGGCCCTCCTTTCAAATAAAGTCACATTCTAGGAATACTGGGGGTTAGGATTTCAACTTATCTTATTTTGGGGGTACACAAAACAAAACCGATACCCATATAACAGAGATAGATATAGATATATTTTCTTTGTTCTTTCTAATTCTCTAAATGAAATCAAGTGTTAAATTTAATTTGACTCTACTTGGAATGCACTTTTGTACTTGCATAACTGATGGTGAAGAAATGCTGCTTTGACTTGAACCACTGGTTCAATATCATAATTTGGGGTTCAAGTATTCAAAATCACTTAAGAATTGGCTCAGGCTTTCTCTGATTGTAGGTTTCTTAAAATGGGCTTTGTTTGAAACCTGGGATGTTTGTTTATACTGTAGACATGAAATTTTATTTTAAAAGATCTATAAACTTTTTCTAATTATGTTTTTTATTATTGATTTTATTCCTATCATTCTGGTTTCATCCTCAGGATTTTACTTGTCTACCAAAATAGCACAGTGCTTGACAATAGGAGATATTAAAATGTTTGTCATGTAAGTTAATGAATATGTTAATGAGTACAAATAGGCTGATTGATGAGATGATTGGAAGGCTAACTAGTAGAAGCTGGAAATGTGGTTCTGAAATACTGAAGAGAAATAAGGGCTAGAAATACAATTTTTAATTTTCCTTTTTCTGGTGATAGTGGGAATTATAGGAGTGGGTGAGGGCACCTGGGATGAGTACCGACTGGATAGAGAAGAAGGCAGAAGACAGACCCAACATAGGGAAGCTGCATAGGCTGGGCAGCCACCTGGAGATGGAAGCAGAGCAGGAAGAGAGGCAGGCCAGTTCCCATCGACTTACTGCGTTTATTGCTTTTCTCCCTCCCTTTACCCTTAGGGTTACCGAGATGTACTTCCAAATGAAAGAAATGAATGAAAAGGTGTCTTTCATAAAGGACTCCTTATTGTCTTTGGACAGCCAGGTGGGACACCTGCAGGATCTCTCTGTCCTGACAGTGGATACCTTAAAAGTCCTTTCTGCTGTTGACACCTTACAAGAAGATGAGGCTCTCCTGGCCAACAGAAAGCATTCTACTTGCAGAAAACTTCCCCACAGCTGGAGCAATGTCATCTGTGCAGAGGTTCTGGGCAGCATGCCACTCTCTGAGAAGAAGAAGTATCAGTGTTATAGCATGCCCCCTTCTTTGCTGCGGAGCCTGGCCAGAGGCTGGTATCCCCCACGAGGGCAGAAAGGGCCCTTTCTTGAGATTACAAATCAAGAGGCTTCAAATGTAAGAAATGACCAAGGAGAGCAAGAAACAAAAAATCGTGTAGTTGCTTCTGGGGTGATGCTGAACAGACAAGCACACCCAAAGTATGGCCAATATCTCATGGTCCCTTCTTATCTAGAACAAGTTTCTTATTCTGCAAAAACTGACTTGCCTCTGTCCACACCATCTGTGGAAGCAGGTACAGATGGGCTGACAACTGAACACGTCAGCCAGACTGAGGTCCCTGTTCATCTGATGTGGCAGACCCCGGGTGTCTCAGCCAAGGGCCCCATGGTGGAAACCAAGGAGCAGTGTGAGTCACTTGGTCAGATACCAGCCAGACAAGACAAGGGGGAACAAGTGCTCCCCACTTTGATTTGCACACCTGCACCCACGAGAGTGTCCTCCCTCCCTTCCCAGGTCATGAGCATGCAACCTGGAGGTGGATATGTGAACTGGGCATTTTCAGAAGGTGATGAAACTGGTGTGTTTAGCACCAAGAAGCAATGTCAAATCAGCATGGCCTCCACTTGTAACCATGACTCCAGACAGAGTGAACATGGCCAGAAGCAGAACTGGGGCAGATCCCTGTCTGATAACTCGGCAAGATTGGCCCAGAGGAATTGCTCAGAACTACTTCCATGGCTCCAGCCAAACACATCCTTTCGAATCAGTCTGCTTCGGAAAGACAAGCCCTTCACTGGGAATCAGAGCTTGAGATTACACAAGGAGGAGAAGTTGAAGATCTCTAAGATTAAAAGTAAGAAGTAAACGTTTAAAAACCGGGATTAAATTCTCACCTTGCTACCATTCTCATTCTCCCCATTCTCTCAGTCTTACCTGTGAAACAAAATGGTTCCACGTACTGTCTTTATTGTCTCATGTAAATCATTTCCCTTACAGATCTATCAAAATTCTCAGAGATAGGACAGTCAAAATGGATCAAAACAAAATTGCTAACCAAGGATAGGAAACTGTCAAAGAAGAAGAAAACACAAGGACTACAGGTGCCAGTAAGTGCCTTTTATGTTTTTGGCAACTGAGGCAGTATCCTATCTTAGCTTGAGTTCTCTTTATTCTAAAGTGCCAAGTACACAAAATAACACTGTCCTGGAAGGAATGGAGGTGTAAATCTTAAGAGTCAGCAGAGCTGATTTGCAACAATTCATTTATCAACTCATATGTTGAAGGACTTTTGTGTTATTTTCAGTTTTTGGCTATTCCCCTTAAGCTGCTAAGAACATTTGTGTACAAGTCTTTGTGTGGACATATGTTTTCATTTCTCTTTGGTAACTAGGAGTAGAATAGTAAAGTCATATGGTAAGTATTTGTTTAATTTTAGAAGAAACTTACATTGCCATCAGTTTATGAGTAGTGGTTTATGAGCGTTCCAGTGGTCCACGTCCTTGCCAGTCCTTAGTAGGCTCAGTCTTTTTGATTTTAGCATATTAGTGAGTGTCCAGTGGTATCTCACAGTGGTTTCATGTGCCTTTCCATAGTGACTCGTGCAGAATCACCTTTTGAAGGAGACTTAACGTCCATAAAGAATGTGCTTCCTTCAGGGAACATGCGATGAGTTGCTGGGATCCCATAAAATATGAGTTTAGAATTATGTTCTAATTATGTTCTAAAATGGCCAGAGTTAAAATAAGAACTATTAACTGAGCTCAAGCACTAATAACTTGCTTTTGTTTGTTATCTTGTAGTTTGTCAAGTTATTTCATTTCTTCTCTGCCCCTGTGAAGCACATGAGGCAGCCGTTATTGTTAGCTCTCTGTTATTTTAATGATGTAGGGAATGGAGCTCATAGACATGAAGTGATTTGCTCAGTTCATGTAGTTTCTGAGTGACAGGGATAGAATTCTAACCAGTTCTTTCAGACCCTTATGTTTTTGTTGTTTTGCTTTACACCAGTGGTTCTTAAACTGCGGTCTCCCATCAGCATTACCTGAAAACTTAAGAGATTCAAATTTGCCCTCTCCTCAGACCTACTAAGGGCTTCCCAGGTGGCACTAGTGGTAAAGAACCCACCTGCCAATTGCAGGAAACATAAGAGACGCAGGTAGGATCCCTGAGTTGGGAGGATCCCCTGGAGGAGGGCATGGCAACTCCAGTATTCTTGCTTGGAAAATCCCATAGACAGTGGAGCCTGGCGGGCTACAGTCCATGGGGTTACAAAGAGTCATAAACGACTGAAGGGACTTACCACACACGCACAGACCTACTGAATCACACACAGATCCTGAGGGTGGGACCCAGCAATCTGTGGGTTTAACACAGTCCTGGGTGATTCTGATACACACTCAAGTTTGAGAAAACCTGCTCCCCACCCTGGTTCTCAGTCATGACTGCAAATAGGAAAGTCACATGGATGCTTGTGTCCTGCCAGCACGAGTGATGGAAGTTTAACACTTCCCCGGTGATTTTAATGTGCAGCCAATATTAACAACCACTGTTCTTCAACATCGGAGAAGGCAATGGCATCCCACTCCAGTACTCTTGCCTGGAAAATCCCATGGACAGAGGAGCCTGGAAGGCTGCAGTCCATGGGGTCGCTGAGGGTCAGACACGACTGAGTGACTTCACTTTCACTTTTCACTTTCATGCATTGGAGAAGGAAATGGCAACCCACTCCAGTGTTCTTGCCTGGAGAATCCCAGGGACGGGGGTGCCTGGTGGGCTGCCGTCTATGGGGTCGCACAGAGTCGGACATGACTGAAGTGACTTAGCAGTAGCAGCAGCAGTTCTTCAACATGCAGTTGTTGTTCTGTTGCTCAGTTGTGTCCAACTCTTTGCAACTCCATGGACTGCAGCACATCAGACTTCACTCAGTTCTCAGTTCAGTCTCTCAGTCATGTCTGACTCTTTGTGACCCCATGAACCGCAGCACACCAGGCCTCCCTGTCCATCACCAATTCCCAGAGTTCACCCAAACCCATGTCCATCGAGTCGATGATGCCATCCAACCATCTCATCCTCTGTCATTCCCTTTTCCTTCTGCCCTCAATCTTTCCCAGCATCAGGGTCTTTTCCAGTGAGTCAGCTCTTCACATCAGGTGGCCAAAGTAGTGGAGTTTCAGCTTCAACATCAGTCCTTCCAATGAACACCCAGGACTGAGCTCCTTTAGGATGGACTGGGATGGACTTTAGGACGGACTTTAGGATGGACAGCACACCAGACTTCCCTGTCCTTCACCGTCTCCCAGAGTTTGCTCAAACTCATGTCCGTGATGACTGTGATTTGGAATCTATTCAGATTAACGTCACTCTGTTCCAACAAGTGTCTTTCTTTCCAGGTCATAACAGTCAACACCTGCTCTCAAAGTGACCAATTGAACCCAGAGCCTGGAGAAAAGATCTCAGAAGCACACAAGGGCAGCAAGAACTGGATTCCAGTGTGCAAATTTAATCAGATAAGTATGTAACAGTCTGCATTCTTGAGTTACCCAAACCCTGGTAGTTTCCTCAGGGTATGGTCTTTAGACCAGTGGGGGTCCCTGCTGTTCTTAAGTGGAGGTGAGAGAATGAGAAGGGGCCACACTTTCTAAGAAAAATAGCTCTTTTCTGCTTTTAGTTTTTATGAAAGAGATTCAATTTGCATTTGTTTAATGGGATAATTGTCAGAATTCAGAAAAGAAAAATTAAAATTAATTAAAACGTAGATAGTCTTCTATTCAGAGCTGTTGAATCTGCATCAAGGAGTATTCATTTAGTCTGACTTATGGGGTGAGTTGTCTAATGTTATAAATTCTTTAAAGTTCAGGCGACGTTGATATGGGCCCTTACACAGAACTCAGTGCATTGAGTTGTAGTTGGTCATTTACAACTGCTCCCATATAGTGTTTATTCCATTGGCAAGATTCCCTTAAACTTAATAGTAATGATGTTTGTAGAGGATAGAAGACAGATGAGTGAGCTAGGAATGAAGACTGTGAGCTAAGTGTAGACTGTGAAATAAGCCTGGACAGATGCGTTGAGGACATATTAGGAGGAGAATAGGTAGCAGTAAACTGAACATTGAACCTCTTCCATTTGATATTAAGAGACCCTTACTAATTTTTAAACAGAATGGACTATGTGGTTAGCAAGTCATAAATATTTAAAATTATTTGAAGTACTAAATTTAAGGTACATGTATTAGTTTTAGATATACAACATAATGATTTGATGTATGTCTGTGTTGCAAAATTAGTAGCACAGTAAATTAATGTCCATCACCACCTATAGTTAACAATTATTTTTTCTTGTGATGAGAACTTTTAAGATCTATTATCTTAGCCACTATATAGTATTGTTAAACTGTAACCACCATGCTGTATATTACCTCCCCAGGTATTTATCTTATAGCTGGAGTTGTACCTTTTGACCATCTTCTCTTATTTCAAAAAAATTCAAACTGAGAAAGATGGAAGTGGCAGGAGGGTTCTGGCAAAGAATCTCATTTAAATCTGATGATCAGGAGGAAAGAGAAGACCTAGAGAATTAGGCTAATTCCCGGTGTTTGGCTAATCTGAAGACTTCAGGAGGCCTAGTGTCTTGATCCACATTCTGGGTTGAGAACTTTATTTTTTTAAAAACTTGTCTGAGTTAAGAATTGAAAAAGAATTAAAAAAAATTTTTGAGGGTGCCCTGTCAGATAGCTCCTTCTAAACACAAAAGGTAAAGTTTTGAGGAGATTAATTATGGAAGGAAAAGCATAGTTTTAGATTTTCATAGAGGTATTTTATTTTAATTGTAGTACTGTGTTATCATTGAGATCATATTTATCATAATTTTATTATGTTATGAGAAGTATCATATATACAATTTTGTGATTTTTTTCAGTAGCTTTTTTTGCATTTCCTGTGTACTTTTTTTCCAGCACCAAATAGTAGGAAAAAATAACAACTATTTTTAGCCAGGGACTTTTAATAAGTATTTTTCTCAGAATTTATCCAACCAAATATTTATTAAACTGTTATTGATTACCTACTATATGCCAGTGACTCTGTAAATACCAGGTATAAAAAATATTAACAATAATGATCCTTGTTAAGTTTTTTAAAGAAAAGGCTAAAAATTAAAACTATTTGCTGGCATTCTTTTCTTTCTTTTGTCTCAATTTGATTTTGTCTTCTTTTTTAAATAGCCTACAGTAATGCTTGATTATGCTATTAAGGAAGAATTACTAACAATTTGGATCTCAAATTTCATGTATTTTGAATAAAGCATGGATGACAAGGTTCAGGGGAAAGTGAAAATTACTACAGGTATTTTATAGGAAGATAGGGTATGTATAATTCTTTGATAGAGAAGTATTAATTGTTATAAACATAAGGGTAACTATGGAAGAATAGAAATGGGGTAAATAGCTTTCAACCACTTGAGTAAAAAGGACAAAAGAATCTTGGAAAAATTTGCTTAAAAGAGAAAAGAAAAGTATATTCCAATTTAGATAAATGCAGTGTTGAGATCTTTTATTTGTAACTGTGATTCACATATAACACATTTTCATGTATTCTCTAATTTTTTCCTTCCTTTTAACAAGGTCTAGAATCTTACATATATCAGAAAATGAAAACTAAAGGAGCTGAACGACATCCTGTACAAGTCAGTGATTATGGAAGGCAGTCTCAAGAGGTGAAAGCATTTTATTTGAAATTTTAAAAGCTCAGTTTTCACCCCTTCTCCTCCCACTTTATTATTTCTTTGTTGTTCTCTTTTTTTGCTCTTTATCCATCCAATAACTTATCCTGAGCATTTTAGCATGAATGAGAAAAAGTTTAGGAATTTTTGACACTGTTTTCAAATATATAAAAGTTGCCACATGGAAGAAAAATACCTCTAATACACTTTTCAGAGGTAGAGCTAAAAAAACAACATATACAAACCACTGGGAGACAGGTTCAGCCTGGCTTGAGAAGAAATTTTTACCTTTTGCAGCTTTCCGGGGATGGAATGGTTTATCTCACAGTGGTTAATGTCTCACTTAGTGTGGTTAGTTAAACAGGCCAAGGCAACTTCTTTGTAGATGTGTTGGAGGGGATTTGGACATTTCAGAGTAAAGGACCTTCAGTGTTTCTTCAATACTGATTTTTCAGTCTGTTTTTCTTTCCGTCTGCAAATATGTGCTTGTTTTATTGCCACCCACCATGGGGTAAGCATGATCTAGTTGGACTAGCCACCACCTAACCCCGCCGACCCAATATAATTTTGATCTTTATTTGAATATTACCTCTATGACCTTGGAAAGTGTATACAAATCACCTATGTGAACATATACTACAACCTCAGATGTTCTTATAGGAAGGTAATCTGTGAAACAGAATACTACTTGAAGGTAGTCAGGGAACCTGTCCGCCCTGTCAAATCCTGGCTCTTCCACTTCCTAGGTTTCAAAGTTATACATATCAATTAACCTTATGAGCTTCATTAGCTTCATCTCTAAAATGGGGTTAATGCCATCCTTACCAGTTTAATAGTGGATAACAAAAATAACAGTAGTGAAAATGCCTGTAATAATGCTTGGAGTGGCTTCCCTGGTGGCTCAGATGGTAAAGAATCCACCTGCAATGCAGGGTTCGATTCCTAGGCTGGGAAGATTCCCAGGAGAAGGGAATGACTACCCATTCCAGTATTCTTAACCGGAGAATTCCATGGACAGAGGAACCTGGCGGGCTCCAGTCCATGGGGTGGTAAAGAGTCTGACATGACTGAGCAGCTGAGTATGCACGCACACACAGTGCTGGGAGTATACTAGATTTTAAGAAATAATTTAAATCTAAATAGAAATAGAATGAGATGTCTCAAAGGTAACATTCTGAATAATCATTAACTGAAATAATGATCTGGTGATTGGGTATAACAATGTAATGATCGTTTCCTGTCAACTTTGACTTTCATGCCTTCTTTCACATCCTTAACAGATGTTATATGTTCACTCTCAATTTTGTAAAAACCATTATATATTACAGTTTCCCTTTGATGTGCCCATAAAATTCTTTCTGTTAAAGCTGGTCACCGCATTGAGTTACTCATATATTGTGCTAACATTATTCATCTTTCCAGCTTGAGTTTTGATACTTAATAAAATAAATATTGAGTTAGAGGAAGGGAAAGGAAAACAACCATATCCTCCAAGGAGTGTGTTTTGCAAATGTGTTGTTGGAAGCTTGAGGTGGGAGAAAGTGGGGTGAGCGTGTAATGATCTTGCCCTTTTCCTCAGGATCTTAGCAAAAGCCCTTTGTGGGATTCCAGGAGCACCACAGTCAATAGGAAGTCTCAGTGAGTATTTCTGAATGTCTGTCTTTAAGCATCTTTGGCTTTTGTTCTTTTTTTAACTGGACTGGGAACCAAGGTTTAATTGGGTCAGAAAAGGAGAAAAAAGAGAATTATGTCCAACAACAATATTTTTCTTTTGTTAGCAAGAATGACTATTATTTATTCTCCTAGCTTTCCTGTTTTTGGCAACAAGATCTCACCTTAGTGCCTTTTAAGAATATAATGAAACATGTGCTATTGCAGCAAATTAACCATGTTGTCTTTTTTAGTGTCAAAAAAGCACATATGAAATAATAAGTATCATATCTTTTCTGATGTGAAATTTGCATTAAAAATTAGGAATAAATCTGTCTTGGCTGAAAAAAAGACTTAGAGTGAAGACTAGATCGTTCTTTCCCTTAGTATTTTTTTCCCCAAATGTTTCTGTTTAGTTTCTAAGACGGATCTTTCTGGTTTCTCCTTAACATCCTAAGGGTTCATCAAAACAGTAACAATTTGAGAAGGTGTGAGACAGGAGGACAGGGCTAGAGAGAGCAGATAGAGAACTCACATTTTTGTAGACTTGAGACTCCTGGATTTTTATTACTCGAAGCGTATTTGAACACCAACCAGGCAGATTATTCTATTTTGTTTGTAGGTTTTATGGACCTTTCCAGTTACATCATCAAATTGACTATTCTTACAGCTAAAGGAGCAGAATTTAAAAGCATCTGTACTCTACAAAGGGGCAATTGATGTCAGGCAGGTGGAATATGATGGTCAGTTGGCAGTCAGCTGTGTTTGAGATGGCCTTTTCTCTGAAGCTCCCATCAAGGTCTCTCTGTGCAAGCCTGCTTCTAGAATTAATGTGCACATGTCTTTCTTCTCCCAAAGGTTCAGTAGTTTGTGCTCATGCAGAGTGGTGGGTTATTGCAGCATGAAATTAAACAATAATTGTAATTGTACTTTCTTCCCCAAGGACCTTACGTTCTAGAGATATTCTTTGAATGCGCTTATTTTGACTTGCCCATGGCCACTTGTGCACTTGAGCAGGGCATGTAACCATTTAAAGAGAGCTAATTTCAGCCTTGAACATTTAGGGATCACGTGGGCTAATGAAACTGATTTGTAGACTTGTCCATAGACATTCATAGACTCATTTGTAGGCATCTACTTTGCATAGTTCAGGAACCCTTTAGTTTAATTGATCCAGAAGAATACAAATACAGTTAAATCTTATATATGTTGTGTGATCACACAGCTAATTAAAAACAAAAACCAACAACTGCTTTTCAGTTAGCTTAGGGCATACACAGTAAACGACTTATGTGCATATCTGGTGCTCGTTTTTCTATGAAAATAATTGTAGGGCTGTAAACTGTTTCTCTAAAAGTAGGGGTCAGATGTAACTGATACTCTTCCTTTAAAGTAATATATACACATGTGTATACATATATGCTTATAGACTCTATTATTTAGTGTTTTGTGCACTTTTTCTATCTTTGATGATTGAAAAATTTAAGCATTATCTAAACAACTTTAATTTTTCAAACAGGTTGAGAAGTTCAAATGGAGTTAACAGTAAGTTTTTATATTTTTTCATATTATTATTGGTGAGGTTTACGCTCCTGCTGAGATTTTTAGTTCTTGCAATCCTGTTTGTGGTTTTGTCTACTATACAGAGTAGCAAATTCTGTAGAAAAGTAGAAAGTTTTTGAATGTCTTTCCCCAGATAAATCAGGACTGATATCTGGTTTAAAATTTTTTGGAGTAACCAATTTTCAACCATGATTTTCCAGTGAGTAAGAGTATAGTCACTGAGCTCATTTAGACTGCTTGACAACTCTTACTGTGATGTTTTAACACATTGCCTGGTAAGAACTCATGAGATTGTATGTAGATCTTTCTTTTGTGGCTTCAGTGGGACTCTGTGCCCCAAGTGGCTAAATAGGACCAAGCCTGCTTTGGTGAGACACCTCCCTCACCGAATCCACTCTCTATAGCCACTTTCAGATTTTACCCCTTTCTGTCTTCTTGACCCCTTGATACAGATCAGAAACCTTCCTCTTCTGTGGTCTTGCTCCATTTCAATTTATTGTGTTTTCAGTACATCCTTTGCAGTTGATTCCTTCCCCACCTACAAAAAATTTGTCATGTACAAAAGAAAAAAATAATCCTTTTCTGGATTTTACCTGGCTTTCAGACTGCCACTCCCCTTCCTTACCTCCAAATTAACTGAAACAGTGTTATTCCAGAAAGGAACAGTCTTTTCTGATGATCTTACCTTTTACCCAGCACCCCCAAAGGGAGGGAGTTTTGTTCCTTTGCTTATGCAGCAGCAAAAAGCCAGAGACATCTGTGAAATTGGGCTCATTACGCTGCTTATTCTACAAAGTATAAAGCAGTTACCACCGTGAGACCAAAGTTCTCCACTTTAATTCTGACTTTATGAAATGGCAAAACTGTTGGAAAGAATTTCTCTTGAGCCTTGTAATTTAGGACTTGAGCAGATAGAAGAGAACCAGTTGAACTTGCAAGAGGTATTCCCAACACACGGTCCTTCTGTAACCACACAAATCCCTTGCTGTCACCTTCCCTTCCACCTCCTTTGTTTCTGATATATACCTCTTAATATGTTTTCATCATTTTGTTGTCATTTTTAAGTCAGTGAAGTAGTCTGATAATAACTTGATATTAATAACGTCTTTATGTGGGCACTGCATCTTGGCCGGGAGCTCAGAGAATTGTGCTTCTGGGATGTCGTGAAATGTGATGGGCAGCCGCGTGCCTTCTGCAACCCAGAGGTGTAATTGGTTCAGAGGAAATACATCTTTGAGGCTAATATTACCTGTCTTTCTTCAATTCCCTATATAAATATATTTGGAGATATTGCATTGATGATTGGAAGCTGTCAGGATACCATGCACGATAATGTGGTTAAAGGATATTAGGCAATCTTTTTCGAAAACCGAGAAGCCGTTCTGATTAACCTGTTCAATAATAACTTTGAAGGCAATATATTCATAAGTATGTATTTATCTCCAGCCAAGTAATTAAAATGTCAATCTCCTCTGTAATTTCAGAAATCTCAGACTCCTTAAAAAGCCCTCAAGAGCCTCACCATCATTATTCAGGTAGGATGCATGTACACATGGACGTATCAATGGAACTAGATGTCTGTGTGACTGCATTTGGAAACAAAAGCATTAATGAATTTGTGGTGTTGATATGGCTCCAACTTGAAAAGTTGTTTACTCTGATGAGAACATATTCAGGTTTCTTGGGAAAACAAGTTGTTAGGATTTAAGAAGTTTTGGATTAAAAAAAAATGTTTGTATTGGTAAGTTCCAAATTGTAAAAGGGAAAGATGACCTTGAGATCTGAAAACTCCTTACAAGGTCAAAACCAGAGATCTTTGTGTTTTGGGCTGGAGAGGAGACAGGCCTGGGGCTGGTTCTCTAAGGAAGGGTTTTATGCCCTTATTGGGCCCTCAGTGAACAGAACCACTGAATGAATGCCAGCCCCACAGGGGGTGTTCAACAAAGACACCTTAAAGGATGTTATTAAACAAGACGTCAAGGGTCTTGACTCTCTTAAGCAACATCGCTTCACAGTGATTCAGTAGTCTTTCTTTCAAAGTGGGAATAATTGTACTTGCCCTTCCTGAGGAGCAATCTGCCAAAGGGCTAGTTGAGAATAAAGGAAACCCTTTGAAATGCAAAGTAATGTAACAACCAACTGGACTCATGCCATTGGGTGGTCTTTTGGGTATCATTGCTCTCAGCATTGGATTAGATACTACATGAGTGAACTTTTTATACACTCTTAAAGCTGGGTACAAGAGTACAAGTGTATTGGTGTGATAATTACCATTATTATTATATCAAGGTCATGTGTTCAGGGTTTGGTAATAGGCTACCTTATCCTGAATTTTCCTCTGTAGTGAATAGTGTTTCAGTGGATTTCAGACTCCACATTCCAGGCTCTCATAACTGGGTGTTTCAGCTCAGCAGTAATCTGTTATTTTGACTCCAGCTGTCAGCTGAAGAAAGTCTCTGGTGAGGAACACTGTAACTGACATTGATTCTGATCTGTTAGGATACAACTCTTAACAGGAGAATTCAGATCACTTGCTTCTAATTAAAATTAGTCTTCAGCTCTCTTTGGGAAAAGAAAATGAACTCTGAAAAATCAACAGTAGATGTCCCCACAGCCCACTGTGCACTAGTTTGATCTGGAAAAGAAAAACCAGAGAATGAAGACCACAGATTAAAATGCTCTTTAAAAGCAAGTTCCACATATGTATGGATTAGTGTGGTATTTGCTATTCAGGAGGCTGTAGGTGACAACCCTAGCTCAGGACTTACTAGATAATCTTATATAATCTGTTACTAAAACTGGGATATCCTTCCTGTTTAAGGCATAGTTTATTTTAAATACTGTATTATAGACACTGTTTTTCATAAAGGAACAAATAAAGGGTCTTCAAAGTAAAATATTGTAGCATTATATGAGTATATTGATGTGGGGAATCTTTCTATAAATTTAGCCTACTGATGTGTACTTAAAATAGTAAATCTGCTTTTGTTTGCAGCCATTGAAAGGAACAATTTAATGAGGCTTTCTCAGACCATACCATTTACACCAATCCAACTGTTTGGTGAGTGCCGTTTCTACCTTCTTGAGGTTGTGCCAGGGCAAAGGCAAAACATCTGAGTGAATCAGGAGAAAACATTTTGCATAATTTTAGTTGAAGATATTCTTTTACCCATGGTTGCAGTTTAGAAATATTAATTTCCTAAAATGGAAACTCTTATTAACTGCCTGGCTGGTATCTAGGCTCAAAACCTAATATACTCTGAGGACAGGACTATAATGAGCAGCAGTTGGGGGAAAAAGCAATACTGTTGCACCGGGCATTCACTGATTTAAGGCTGGAAAAAGTAGAATAGAAAAGAACCAACCAGTCATACGTAATAAACAGAGGAGAAAGCATTCAATGTCAATACAGAAGAAGCTAACAGACATCTAAAGAGAAATGCTTGGTATATTGCTTTTAATTTGTTTGTTTTGTTTCATGTAAACTAATTGCTCTTAGCTCAGAGAACAAATGTGATTTTTAAAGGCTGGAGTAGTAGAGAAAAACAAACTCATGGTAGCCATGCTGCTGCTGCTGCTAAGTCGCTTCAGTCGTGTCCAACTCTGTGCGACCCCAGAGACGGCAGCCCACCCGTCCCTGGGGTTCTCCAGGCAAGAACACTGGAGTGGGTTGCCATTTCCTTCTCCAATGCATGAAAGTGAAAAGTGAAAGTAAAGTCGCTCAGTCGTGTCTGACTCTTAGTGACCCCATGGACTGCAGCCTACCAGGCTCCTCCGTCCATGGGATTTTCCCGGCAGGAGTACTGGAGTGGGGTGCCATGTTAGCCATGGCTACTGGCATTTCTCTGTCCTGCCACTTGACAACATAACAAGGGTCCCTGCACTGTCCTTGATCTTGATTTTCTCACATCCTTCGCATAAGGACAGATCAGGTGGCTTCTGATTGTTGATGCTTTCTCCTTCCACTTGTCTCCACAACTGGTTGTATAACTCACTAGCTTTGTTCTAAATCCTCTAGGTATTTAGAACTCTAAAGAGATCTCCAGTGCCATTTATCTGGGCACCAAGAATAAATATTCAAAGGCATGTTACTAAGCATTACCTAGACATGTTCTTTGGTAAGCAATTAAATGCAAGAGTGAGTGAATAGATTCTTTTCTTTGTAAAGTGTTTTATACAATATTTCATAAGAAAAGCCAGTACAGTGTTTTATAATAAAAGCCATTTGAAACTGAGGTGTAAGGAGAACATAGGCCGGACAGAAGTTTTCTGTAGTATGTTACCTCTGTCAGGAAGTGTTGCGCACTATATTAGGTGGAGTTTAGGCCCCATAAGAATGGCTCCCTGTTCAACAGCCTAAAATTGGAAGCTGCAGAGCAGTTAGAGAACACGTGAGTGTAAAATCTTTAAAGTGGGATTGGGTTTGTAACTGCGAGTCTGCTTCACATTAGCCGTGTTACCATATTTAATCTTTATAACCACCTAATGAAGTGGCTCTTTTAATAACACTTCCATTTTACTGATGAGCAAAGTGAGGCTTTACATAACTTGTCCAAAGGCACAAAGAAAGGAGGGAAAGGTTCTGGGGTATGACTTTGCTTCTAACTTTAACCTATCTAAGTGGGGTAATATCACCCCCAAGGGAGCAAAAACATCTTTTTATTTTCGTGTGTAAAGCACAGATACACACACACTCAGAGTTTATAAACAGATATACAGTATATCCTCGGTATTAAAATGTCAGGGAAGGGACAGTTAGGAAAAAAAAAAAACCAGTCTAAAACAACTCCTAAGGGGGATGATAATAAACACGGGGTTTGAACTGTCTCTTTAAGAGTACTATCTTTAACAAAAGAAGCATAGCCTTGATACTCTGATTTTATTTTCATCTAGCTATAATCTATAATAAGAACAACTTAATTCTTATGTGACACCTAACACCTGGTTCATTTTTCCTCTCCCTCTTTACTGGACTCTGACACAGCCAGATGTCTGTACCTGACCCTGAACAGATGCAATTCCCGTTACCCTCTGATCCTTTGGGAAACTGAATCGATTCTTCTGAGTTGATATTTAGGAGGCCGTTCATGTCACAGACATGAATCTCATTGAACCCCTCCCCTGCATTTCTCTTTGCAGCAGGAGAAGAAGTAACGGTCTATAGGCTGGAGGAGAGTTCTCCCTTGAATCTGGATAAAAGCATGTCTTCTTGGTCCCAGCGGGGGAGATCTGCTATGATCCAGGTGTTGTCCCAAGAGGAGATGGATGGTGGCCTTCGCAAAGCCATGAGAGTCATTAGCACCTGGTCTGAGGATGACATCCTCAAGCCAGGGCAGGTTTTCATCGTGAAGTCCTTTCTTCCTGAGGTTGTGCAGACATGGCACGAAATCTTCCAGGAGAGTACTGTGCTTCATCTTTGCCTTAGGGTGAGTCAGAGACCCAGAGCCCAGATGGACAGGTCGAAGAAAGGGAATCTGGCTCTGTCCTGGTTGAAGGCCATTACTTCAACCCAAGAGATCTTGAAATTGGGGCTTCCCTGATAGCTCAGTTGGTAAAGAATCTGCCTGCAATGCAGAAAACCCTGGTTCGATTCCTGAGTTGGGAATATCCTCTGGAGAAGGGAAAAAGCTACCCACTCCAATATTTGGAGGTGGTGGTATTTTATTATTTTTAGCTTTTACTTTTGGAGTGGGTAGTGATGGAAGCTGAGTAAGGCTAAAAATCACACCTGGGAGTCCTTTAGTAATTCTGTGATCATTCATTAGTAGGCATGTGGTAGTAAACCAATATTTTTGTCAATGCTCCTTATTTTGCAGGAAATTCAACAACAAAGAGCTGCTCAAAAACTGATCTATACCTTCAACCAAGTAAAACCACAAACCATTCCCTACACTCCAAGGTGAGGAAATATTGGCACGTGGCACTTCATCTTAAGTAGGGATTTCTGTCAGTTTCATTGTACCACTGTTGGTCACAAGAAATACCAGACTCATGGGGAAGTTCCCCATGACCTTAATTTTGTTTTCTTCTTTAGATCATCCTTGGAGACAGTAAAAAGATAAGTAGACATCCCAGGGATGTTTGGCTTAAATCACTGAATTTATGTGGGTGGAAAAGAGCAGATCAAGCAGAGGCCATAACTAACCTCTCGATTACGAAAGCAGGCAGATCTTGGGTGTTGTTAACTAATATCCAGAAACATTATGGCAGGAAAACACTTCTACTGTAAGCATAGTTTCCTCTCCTAGTTATCTTATAAAAATTAGGAACTGTAAAGGAATGAGCTCGTATTACTTTCACCTGAGTGTTTCCATGCACTTGGATTCATTTAGCAACACAGATCATAGTTCAGTGCTGAGGACTTACAGTAAAGTTTTATTGTTCCATTTACAAGGAACTTCATACAGCAAGGCAAGGAAAGTTGAATCCAGTACTCAAGAGAGCTCCTCGAAGAGCAGGGAGGTGGGTGAGGGTGGGGAAAGCTCCAAATCTTTGCATCGCATTTTTTTCAATAGAAAGGCAGGGGCATGTGCACTGCGCTTACTCAGTCAAGCTAGGACATCTCCTCTGTTGTTCTCTGTTCAGTAATATATAACTCCTACCTTTGCTGCCTGGTGGGAAAACCTAACCTCTTTTCCCTCCTCATAGGTTCCTGGAAGTTTTCTTAATTTACTGCCATTCAGCCCAGCAGTGGTTGACCATCGAGAAGTATATGACGGGGGAGTTCCGGAAGTACAACAACAACAACGGTGATGAAATTGCCCCCAGCAACACTTTGGAGGAGCTGATGTTGGCTTTCTCTCACTGGACCTATGAGTATACTCGGGGAGAGCTGCTGGTTTTAGATTTGCAAGGTGATTGACAGCTGAGGATTTGATAGAATAAGCATGAGGCAACGTTCAGGAAACATGGACCAAGGATTGCTTTCTCCTTCTCATTGTCACCTGCATTTGCCCCTAGCTCTTTCTTAAAGTCACAGTTAAGATCTTTCAGTGGGGACATTCCTTGGCAGTACGTACTTTTTTTTTTTTTTTAATTTGAAAACAGAAGATGGTATCTGTTTTCTGAATTTATTTACTGTTTGTGGAACTGTCCTAAGTGGGTAGAATCAGGCAGGTATCCTGAGAGATCATGTGAGAACCAGGATAGGTCATGTATGGAGTTGCTCTGTCTAGCTTTGATATGTGGTAGGGCCATTTATGTCAGAGACATTGTACAGTGATGATCAGGAGCAGATGATATAGGCAGATGATTACTGGCCTAGAACTTAAAGTTATCAAAAATGTTAATCTAAACAGGAGAAGGATTTTTGTATCAGATTTCTAGTTTTCTGGCTTTTCTTTGGACTTAAGTGCACAATAACACTTAGGCATGCATTAATATGTGTAGGAAAGTTGCAATTCTGGTCACTTTTCATGATTTTGAGCTCCGTACTTCAGCAGTTTATAATTTAGCTTGCTCTCTTTGCTGTGTACCTTGATACAGCAAAGTACAGACTCGGTCTGAAAGTACAGACTCGGTCTGGGAGAGGCAATGCAGCGCACTGTTATTTAATGGAAGGCTTTGATCAGTGCATCTCTCTACTAGCAACACCTCACATGTGACTTATAATCCTGCAGCATGAAACAAAGTATCTCTAGCAGGCTTTCCTTGAAGGGACAGAAGGAGATATGTATTAAGGTCAAAGTTTAGTCCCTGGGCTCGCTGACTGGGGCTTTGGTTTCAAATAAGGGATTTAGCCCAGGAACTTTCATAGAAGTTATCTCATTTAATCCCAGAAGCAGCACCTCGAGGTAGATATTACGGGGAATTTATGTCCTGAAAGTTTAAATAACTTGCCCAAGGTTGCACAGTTACCTAAGAGGGAGCCAGGATGCAGGCTTAAGCTGGTTTGATCATCCATGCTCTTTCTCTGTCACTGTTCTTTTATTTCTTTGTAAGTTTCAGATCCATAAGAATATTACCATGTTCTGATTCCTTTTATTTATTAATTTTTTAAAAAAATCTGGTCTCTTCCTTGTCCTCTCTGACTTTTCCATTTCTCCAGACCTGGGATTCTATGCCGAAATCAGGCTTGAGGGCTGGAGACAGATGAGATGAGCAGTCAGTCCTGGGGCGTCGTGAGCAATGTCCGCTAAGACTGCAAACCCATTTTGATTGAAATTTGTGCCATGTGCTCAAGGATGTCTGTATATATATATATATATATATATATATATATATATATACACACACATACACATATATGTGTCATTTGGACTTATGTATCATTTGAAAAGTGTATATACTTTTCAAATGACACATAAGTCCTTCTGTCCTTTCATATCTGTGCTGCTCACAAGGTTGAGTTATATTTCTAACCCTCAAACACAATATTTTAAGAAGCAATATAAACAAAGTTAAAACAGTCAAGATGATTCAGTTTTAAGCCAGCAAGTACATGATCCATGTAAACCCAGCACACTGATGCCCTAGGCATCTGCTTTTGTAGCTCATGTTGGGGAAAGGTTGATTGTTTTCATCTGTACTTGAGTGTCTGTGCTTTGAGGTTTGGGTGGAGATGTTTAAAAAGTAAAAAACAAACCAAAAAACAACCAAAGAAAAACTTTAAGGAATTAATGATGACTCTTCAGTGTGTTTTGTATTCCACTTGAATAGGTTTTTGTTTAATGATGTTTATGTTTGGGGATTTTTATGTCTCTTAGTAATCCAAAGTGACATTAAACAGAACAAATCCTGCGTTGATAGTCTTGGGGGGGAAAAGGAATTAACTTTATTTTTTCGCTGGGCAATTATGTGAACTGCAGAAATTAGGCCACTCCAAATAAACTATGTCAAAACACTGACCTTCAAAGAAGGGAAGAATGGACATCATAGAATGAGCATGAAGAAATTGAGATACTTATTGGAGTGTTTTGCCAATTGTTTAGCCCTGAATTTATGGAAGAATGTGAATCCTATAATAGTAATTATAAGCAGTTATAATACTAGTGCTACTAGCTAACATTTCCTAGTTATTTTGTGTCAAGTACTTGGCTAAAGGCTTATGTGCATTAATATATTTAACTCAAACCAGGTTGGAAAGGAAAAACGGGAGAATAGAATGTAGTCTTAAAATATGATAACAAGTTTTCAGTTCAGTTATGTTTTATATTTAATTGCGTAGTATTTTTAGTCTTTGGAGAGACAATGTGCGTTGTCTGGGTGGCAGGGAGTGGAGACTGAAAGGCCAGTCAGCTGCAGTTAGGAGAAGTTCTGAAGTCATGGTGCTGGGGGCTCCACTCCCAGCTAATTCATGGTGGAGCCATGAATTAGCTGCGTGATGAGAGGGCAACCACTTTGAGTTCTACTTCCTCATTTGTAATTGGGGTAAATCATGTTATGCACTTAACTCACAGGGTTGTTCAGGGGCCGAAATGAGGCAAGTTCCTGACACAGTAAATGTAGCTGTTGTTCTCAGGGTTAATCCCTGTGTGGCTTGTTAACGTGGCAGTTACTCTTCAGTTGTGGGCAGTCTCCTCTTAGCTGTGTAGTCCTGGTGGTAACTTAAAGGACATCCCAGCTTCGGCCTTTGTAGAATGAAGCCCTGATCAGCTTGCTGTGGCTCCCTCTTGCTTTGAGGGAAAGAAGGAATGAGAAATACTCTGCCCATTTATTCTTTCAGTTTCTTCTTTTCTTCTCTTTATTTTATTCCAGAGAGTGCCAGTCATAACTCAGCAGCTGCCACATCAGGCCAGGAAGCTGAATTTAGGGAGAGGCTAGACTAATTTCTTTTTTTGTTGTTGTTATAATTAAATTTATTTATTTTTAATTGAAGGATAATTGCTCTACAATATAGTGTTGGTTTCTGCCAAACATCAACATGAAACGGCCATAGGTTCATCTATGGAGGCTTGACTAATTTCTGATCATTTGTAATGATACTGTACTATTCCAGTCTCATTCTCTTTAAAAACCCTACATGTGAGAACCTGAATCATCATCATTACATGTGAAATCTAATATTTTATTCCGAGCAATAGGAATGAAAAACAATTGTATTTGAACTTACAGTGGTCTGTGGCGTGTTTTGTTTTTTTTTTGGTAAGGCTCGACACAAAGAACTTTTGGGGCTATTAATTTTTTATTCAACAAAGCAGTTTTCAGTATAAGTCAGCCTTAGCAGCAGCATCATCATGGTACATTCTGCTGCTACAAGGGAAGTAACTTCTTTCCATAGATATGGAAGTTCACTGATGTATCCCAAAGCGTTTGGGATCAGAATGTAAGTCTCTGAGTTTCTCATAAGGCCGTGCTGTGTGTTGCCTGTACATGGGCATATACTCTGTTAATGCCAGTAAAGAGATACCACTGGAATTTTTAGATGTTAAAATGTCTTATTTTCTTTCACATTTTTCCAGATATCTAGGTGTGTGGGTGGGCTTCCCTGGTAGCTCAGACAGTAAAGAATCTGCCTGCCATGCAGGAGACCTGGGTTTGATCCCTGGGTTGGGAAGATCCCCTGGAGAAGGGAATGGCAACCCTCTCTAGTATCCTTGACTGGAGAATCCCATGGACATAGGAGCTTGGCAGGCTGCAGTCCATGGGGTCCCACAGGGGTGGACATGACTGATCGACTAACACACACACACACACACACAGGTATGTGGGTAGGATAGGCACCTGTGTTAGAGTTTGCCTATTGAGTGACTCCTGTGTAGCTGGGAGAGGCCGGGGTGGGCGTGGGGGTACAGCATAGTTGGTTCTCTGAACTGCTTTCTGTTTTTCACTCACTGCAATCCCCCTTCTGCCATTCACGGGTCTTGATAGATGTGTTTAGCAGTTAAGCTTTGAGCTGTCAGATTGGGTTTAGGGATGTAGAGGTTTGTGGATACTCTTCACCCTCAGTCTTAGAGGAGGTTCTGTTCATTAGGAAACAGTACCTCAGGGAAGTGAGATCATTAGAGCCTGGTTTTACCAGTGGTAAGAAAATAGAACTTTACTTCACAAGAGCTTTTGATAGAATTGTTGTTTAGTTGCTCAGTTGTGTCTGACTCCTTTTGCAACCCCATGGACTGTAGCCCGCCAGACTCCTCTGTCCATGGGATTCCCCAGGCAAGAATACTGGAGTGGGTAGCCATTTCCTCCTCCAGAGGGCCTTCCTGTATCTCCTGCATTGGCCAGCAGATTCTCTACCACTGAGCCACCAGGGAAGTCCCTTGATAGAATAAAGACAATAAATAGAGCAGTTGACATGGTTCACCTTCTTCTGTTTTGCTAAGCAGTTTATATGCTGGTTCATGTAATCTTCTCCGTAACCTACAGGATAAGGCCCATGATTATTCACACTTTCAGATGATACAACTGAGACACAGAGAGATTAAAGAAGGTGTCCAGATTACACAGCTAGAGACTGATGAGGCTGTGGGTGAGACCCGGACCCTTTGACTTCTTCCTATTTAACAGGCTACAAGACTGAAAAGAAATGGAAGCTGGTATGATTTGATAGACTTTTTCCCCCCTGTACAGTCCCCCTTTCCCCAATTCTTTCAGTACTGTGCATATCTCCAACTTAAATTTACAATTTACTCAGACATCAGCCTAAAGCTTTCATCATTGCTGGAAGCTGTAGGCATAAAATCAGGTCTGAGCTTAAATGTGTGAAGGATTTGTGGCCTTCACTCTCTATTGGTCATAATGGGATGTCTTGTTTTTTTACTTACTACCTAGTGCTGTTTATTTACTAAAATAGTTAAACAAAGTTGTTCTTTTTATTTACTGCATGTTTACTATATAGTTAGTGTCCGGCTACGCTGTTTCTTCTTATATCTATAATGAGAAAACTATAAAAGGCCCAGCTTCTTCCTATGACATTTTCTTTAAAAAAGAAAGCACATTTGCATACTTCCACATGAGCCTATGTTTCAGACTTATTTTCCCTTTCCTATTTAGAATCAGTGCCCAAAGAGATTCTAAGCTAGGGGTTCTTAAAGGGTCCCTGGGTACAAGTCTGAGGGTCTGTGAACTTTGATGAAAAAACAGTTATACCTTTATACTAACCTATAGCTGAAAGTTATCATTTCCTTCAATTATAATGGAGACAGCAAACCACAGTGGTATTAGCAGTACCCATGACTGTTTGCAGTAGCAATTACAGATGTTAACATGGCAAATATTTTTCTCAAAATACAGATTGTATTTTTATTACTTGAATATTATAGTGTTATTAGACTTGTGCTTGATCCTGTTAGCTAATGTGCTGATAAAGAAGCACATGTATTACAAAACTATTTTAAAAATATTTTAATCACTGTATTTCAATATCGTGGTTTCCTTTGTAATCTTACGTATTCAAATTATACATTTTAAAACATTTATTCTGAGAAGGGGTTCCCTTAACTTCATCAGGCTGACAAAGTGTCATGATACAAAAAAAGTTGGAACCCCTACCTGCCCCCCACCCCCAACTTAAAACAGGTTATTTTCCTAAGGAAGTCAGTTTCTCAGGGGAATGGTCTATAAATTATAAGGATTACATTTTCCTGTGAAAGGTGTCAGCATATGGAAAAAGTACAGAACATGGTAAAAACCTTTCTTTTTTAAAGTAGTTGTTAGAAACATGTTGTTTTGTTTTTTTTCTTAACCAAATAGAAACACATAATAATGTTTTACATTTTATTTGATTTTAAGTGGATTTCCCACGAGGTTGGTCTCTTCCAAGCCAAGAGAACCAGTGCTGATTGGAGTATGGTCTCAGAAATTGCTGGCTTATGCCCACGTGGTGCACTCAGCCCGTCTGACTGGCTCACTTGTGAAAATGCTCCCATTGGAAGTCAGTCTCACCACCACTTGCATTTAATAAGAGATTCACTTTGAGGTTGATCCCTGTTTTAATAAACGTTCATTTTAAATTACACTTACATTGTCTTTTTATGCTTTGGTGCCATTTTTTAAAGAAGTAAAATTTACTGAAGGATCACATTCATTCAAGAAAGTGAACACAGTATATGTGTACATCTCAAAGAATTTCCACAACTGAACACATGTGTGTAACCAGCACCCAGATCAAGAATGTAGGCTGTTTGTATTCTTCTGTTTGTAAACATTGTAAAAATAGCATTTGTTGTGTGTCTTTGATGGACCATGGGTGGGTATCTGCAGAACCACACAGTACCTTGCACCTTGCACCTTGCTGAGCACTGATGGACTCCATCTAAAGAGACCATGGGCTAGGGGGAGGGACACAGGCTTTGGCTCAGCTTGAATCCTATTATGACCTCTTGTGGTCTGTGCAACCTCTGACAAATTGCTTAATATCTTTGAACATCAGTGTACTCATTGGTAAAATAAGGCTATCAGCATACTAATACTTTTCTTTCATGATTGCCAAGAGTTAGAAAAAATAAAATTAGTCTGGTGTATACGAGTGATAAATGAATGATGGATGCCATTATCAGTAACTGTGAACACATCAAAATGCACTCATTTGTAGCCTAGAGGTTTATTATAGTGTAATAGAGGGGGTTGCAGGAGATAGTGCATTAACTAAAGTTTTCAAACTTGCTTGGACAATTTTTATGGTATAGTAAATTTACATGATGTTGAGTTTACCACAGTGTGGATGTAGGTTTAAAGAAAGGAAATAAAGCTTGGTTATTATTTTCTTGAATTTCTGAAAAAGTGAAACTCCCCATTTACTAAATGAATTTTCTTTTTCTTTGGAGGTGTTGGAGAAAATTTGACAGATCCATCTGTAATAAAACCTGAAGACAAACAGTAAGTTAATTTCTCATTTAGAAAATTGCACTTGCCACATTGTACATGATTTCTTAAACATAATTTTTAAGCACTTATATATCTTGCCTAGATCCTAGGAAGATTTTGAGGCAGGTTTTATCAATGTCTGTATCTATATCCCCAAATATTTGTATCCAAATATGATAAAATACAGTAAGATTTAAAATACAGTTTTAAAGAATGTATGGCTTAGGAAATAGGGGCCAAAAATAAGCAGAATATGATTAAATCTGGAGTTGTTAGTACACAAAAATGGAAATTGTATAAAGACCAATGTTGTAGCCAGAACTTTGTTGCAAATTTGACTCTGAGTTTTCTAGTATCCCAGACAAAGGAGAAATATGGGTAAGTTCAGCCTCCATAGGCTTTGACATGAAGACAGTGTCGTAGGAGAGACAGTTTCCTTTGTTGTCTTCACAATGGAGTCATTGTATTCTTGTCATGGGTAGTGTCTTCCATCACATGCCTATAAAATTAAAGCTGGGGGCAGAAAGTGTGCTATGTAGTAACCGCAAATCTGTGAGAGGCCCAAACAGTGGGGCTTAGATATGGAGTCATCAGATTGTCTATTAATTCAGGACGCTAAATTCTACAGAGAGGTGTGTCATCTGCCTGTCCTTTGAATTCCCATGGACATTTTATCCCATGAGCAGGCTTTTGGGAGGTCTTGGAAGTAAAGGATCTGAGGTGGTATTAACGGTGGAGTAAAAAGAAGTGATGATTAAGGAAAAAAGTGGTGATTAAGGATGGATCAATATAGAAAAATGACAGTGGTTTTCAAACATAAACTTGCATCATAATCACCCGGAGAGCTTGTTAAAACACAGTTTGCTGCCCTTTACCTCCAGCTCTTGTCCCTGGTTTCTAATTCAGTGGGTTTGGGATGGGTTCACATAATGTCGCAAGTTCCCAGATGATTCTAATTCTGCTGGCCTAAAGCCCACACTTTTGAGAACTGCTAACATATGACATTTTAATTTCTTAGTTGTCCTAAGTGTCTAAACTTGGTCTGTGGGTTGTGTGTGTGTCTATATATATACATATATTTATAAAAATGGGTGATTTCTGTATGATGAACTCTGAAACTTTTATTTCCCTCCCATGGACTCATATTGTAGTTATTCACTACTTGAATGCTATATTCTTTTACTGAATGATTTAATCTAAATATGGTGCCATCTGTAGGTGTCTCTACAAGGAAGTACATCTAAAAGTGTATTAGCTGTTTCTTTGAATCAGGTGAGCTAGAGAAGATAAAAGTGAGTTGTATTGTTCCTCTGCATCCAAACCCCATGATATTTGACCCTGGAGTTCATGTTGTAACCCTTAGTGAACAGATAAAGGCTTTGCTATTTTTTTTTAGCTAAAAATATGTATTATTTCTTCAGTGGTCCTGTATGCCCAAGAGTTTGTAGTAGAAACTTTGTATAATTTTGCAGTGAAAATTTTTGCATATATAATGAATCAAGTTTATGTATACTTTATGTATATCATCTATTAAATTTTGACCTTGGTATGTATATTTAATATGACCTGAATAT
Organism: Bubalus bubalis; assembly: GCF_019923935.1. Classification (NCBI taxonomy): domain Eukaryota; kingdom Metazoa; phylum Chordata; class Mammalia; order Artiodactyla; family Bovidae; genus Bubalus; species Bubalus bubalis. The sequence continues at coordinate 112,925,115 of NC_059159.1, read as the reverse complement.
TTCCAACTTTTCGAATTCTAAGAAGATTATATTATTCCTCTTGACAGTTGAGTATTTAATTGCATTCTATAAGCCAGTGTGTTTCAATTTCTATTAGGGTCACCTAGGGAACTTAAAAAAAAAATAAAGCTGCTCAGAATTATCCTCAAGTCAGAATCTCAGGATGGGACCCTGATGTCTGTATTTTTCAAGTTTCCCATGTGGTTCTAATGGGCAGTCAGGGTTGGGAGCCTCTGGCTGATAGCAGACGTTTTTTAATGACTTGAGGCCAGGAACACTGGAAGCTGATAGGTTGGTATCACTATAGCCTGTCTGATTTTGTGGGGTCACCTAGTTTTGGTGCAGTTGTTCTTCATCTTTATGGTGAAGATAATAAGTACTATTTTCTCACAATGTGGAGAATTACATCTGATTAGTTCAATGAGGCTCACATTTCTGGATGCCTCTTATATATTACATTTTTGCTACACAAAGCATGGGCCAGGACCAATAGCATCAGCATCACCGGAAGATGGTTAGAAATGCAACCTCTTGAGACCCTCCCTTTGTTGTCGTTGTTCAGTCATTCAGTCGTGTCTGACTCTTTGTGACTCCATCGACTGCAGCATGCCTGGCTTCCCTGTCCTTCACCGTCTCCCGGAGCTTGATCAAATGTATGTCCATTGTGTGGGTGATGCCATCCAACTGTCTCATCCTGTCATCCCCTTCTCCTCCTGCCTTCAATCTTTCCCAGCATCAGGGTCTTTTCTAATGAAAAGACCCTCCCTAGACTTCCCCAATCACAAACCTGAATTTTCAGAAGATCTTCAGGTGATTTGGTGTAAATAAAAGTTTGAGAGGGACTTCTCTGGAGATTCAGTGGTTAAAACTCCATGCTTCCACTACAGGGGGGGCGTGGGTTCCATCCCTGGTCAGTGGAACTAAGATCCTGCATGCTTTGCAGTGCAGCCTATAGCTCCCTGCCCCACCAAAAAAAAAAAAAAAAGTTTGAGGAGCAAGTGCTGCCACATGTTGTTTATTTCACTCTTAACAATAACCTTAGAAGGAAATGTCTTCAATCCCTGTTCACAGATGAGAAAACTGAAGCTCAGTGGAGATGGTAACTTGCCTATGAGGAGAAGAGGGTCAATGATCCTCTACGAAGAGGGAAGATATTGTTTGGTGCAAATTCTGATATTGTCTCTAATGCCTGTTGTCTCATAACTTTCCCCAACATGTGAACTTTGTCCTTGCATGCGAAGACCAAATCATTACACCTTCTCTCCCAAATCCTCTCTGGCCACTCACCTTGGTTCCTCACTCAGGTCACTGACCCTCAGTGGAGGTTGCCTCAAGTGCTTTGGTAGTTTGGGATTGCATCTTTTTTTTTTTTTTTTCCCACTTACTGCATTGATGGTTTCGGGCATTTGACAAGTATGAAATGATAATGATGAGATGTTCTTTAGTAAATCTCTATGTACATGGCACTAATTAGCATTTCCTCGAATGTGAAACCAAGTTACCACCTGTTTTCCTGTGCTGTGAAAAATCTGGAAAACAGTTGTATATTTTTTCAAAAATGGTTGTCTGAGACTGCAAGGCTGTAGGCATGGTGTATTAGTTAGTGTCCCTACGACCTTCCTTCACTCTCCACTGCTCAGGGAATGGTTGAACCCCTGATACATACATATGACAGTAATTTTGATTCTTTTGTCTTAACTTTAACAAAGCTCATAAAGGGAAATGATTTCGTTTACAGCTTTTATCTGAGAATCAGTGTTACATTTCTAAGTTGGGAACTTTCATGCTTTATTGGGGGGAAAGAAATGGCAGTGTGGAAGGCAAAAGAGTGATATATTCCAATAGGGCCATGCCAGAGAGACTATAAAAGGAATCCTGCAACTTTAATGACTCAGAAACCACCTTTGTTTTTCACATTATCAGCATCATAGAATTCTGGTACTAAATACTACGTGATTCTACTTCTTTGCTACATTTGGTTTCACCTTAAAGAAGTGATTCCTTACCATGTGGACTGAAAGAGGAATAGTTAACAAAAGGCAGCTCTTGCAGCCTGGTAAACACCGCGAGAGCCGTATTGTGTAAGGGCGATTGAGTGACCAGGAAAGTTAATCCTGGGTGTCTGCTCATGTCATCTTCCCAAGAGGTTTCCTCCACCTACCCGCCTCAGAGCAAAGAGGCAATCTGAGATCAAACTGACATCAGCCCTCGTTCTGAGCTTGGCACATCTTCAGAGCAGCTACTGTTATTCTGCCAAAAGGAAGTGGAAATTGAGATAAATGTTTCAATACTCAGATGGAAAAAAAAGTCCATTTTTATACCACGTCCCTTTTGAAAAACCACATTCCTTAGAAGCAAAGTTTATTGTTTCCTTTTGTGATAGTTTGCTTTTCTTTTTTCTTAAGACGTGGTATTTAAGAGCGGTAATTGAGTTCAGATTTTAAAATGTGCTGTTTTCCACTCAGCATGTCATTAAAATAAAATATTAGCTTTCATAAAGTTTCTTTGGAGGTATTTCTGGTGTGCTGTGTTCCATGGTGTGTAGCATGTCAGTCGAAGAATGATAGTTGTATATGATCTAATAATGGGTAAACTTTGACCCTGGAATCTATTATAATTTTATAATATTATGAGAATCTATAATAGATCACTTATAGAGTGTTCAAAATGTGCCTAATATATATGATCCTGTTTGTAATTTTGTCACCTAAGTTTACTTCCACAAAATCATTGTCTCCAAGTTGTCATGTCTTTTCACTAAGAGCCCAGAAAACTGCCATAGCAATTGGCAGAGTAGAAGGAGCTATCGAAGGAGCCATGAATCCTGGGTGCTGGGTTTTGTTGGGCTTTTGTGTTTGAGGACATTGATTATGTTCAGAACAGTATTTGGGTTTGAAACAATGCACATCAGTGTTTTCAGAAGGGGTGCTCCAATAGCAAATTTATTTTATTGCATACTTACCTTTTGGGTTTTCTAGTAGAACAGTTGGTAGTGAATGTCATTCTCTCACCCCATATGCGTGAAAAAGGGTCTCACTGTATTTTGTTTTACTGTGGTACATAGAAAATTCACTTTTCTATCAGATTAGTGTGGAAATGAGTTTCACAGTAGGTCTTGGAGTTGGGTACAAAGATTGAAGTGCATTTGAATTTTAAATGTGCAGACCTAACATTGTTGCTTCCCCAAAGTGCTCTGTTCTTTGTTGGCTCCTTCAAGTTTACTGGGTTACTATGGGATACTGTTCGGTATCTGAGAGAATCCTAGTTGAGCTCCTTTTTCTTAGCTGTGATCTAATTGATATTCTGATATTTCCTCTAGATCAAGAGGAATGGTGTTTGGACCAGCCAATTTAGGGGAAGATGCAATTAGAAACTTCATTGCAAAACATCGTTGCAACTCCTGCTGCCGGAAGCTCAAACTCCCGGGTATGCCCCAAACAATTCTATTTTTCTCTAAGTAAATCTCTCATTGAGCAACAGCCATTGTAACCTGGGATGGAGTAGAAAATCTTAATCACTTTTTTATCTCATTCGCACTCGAGGCCTGACTTTCTGACTGCAAATTTTTCAAGTCTCTAAAGGGATTAAAAGGACAGAGATTTACTTCAGGTTCTGCCAAAATGTGATAAAACAACATCAGGCCCAATGCTTGTCACAGTCTCTCTAAGGAAAAAGTTCCACCTACTTAATTGGGGGTAAAATTGGATGAAGGCAGATTCCCCCCACCGTGCCCCCACCCCTTGGATCTTGTGTGATGCCCACAGTATTTCTATTCTGTTCTTATTTACTCATTGGTCATTTGGGAGGCTGGGGCATGGAGGGAAGCAACAGCTATCAATTAAAGTAGTGCTTTTTATGATAAAAACCTACTCCTGTAAACATATATTACAAAATATGTTTTTAAAATCTGATTTGATAGTGTGACATGCTTTCTCTAAGACTAATAGACTCAGCACAGAAAAATATTCCTAACATAAAAGGCAATAGCCAGAGGTCTGTGGGCCCCAAGTTGGCAGCCCCAGCTCTGTCGCATTCTTTCCTCTTATCTCAGAAGGGACGCTTTATGTCTGTCTCAGCTCACTCCCTGTTTCTCTAAGGTTGTACCACATTTGTCCTTAAAATGGAATTTCACATCTTTTAAGCTAAGTAGCCCTTCCAGCCTTGTCATAAGTGATTGAACCCCAAATTGGAAATCAGTATAAGATCAACATCCACTGTAACTTGGGATGGAGTAGGTGAAAATTTACAGCAAAGAAAGGCCGTTTCTAATCTTGCTGGAGTTGAAGGTAGGAGTTGCTCCTGTGGACACGATGCCGCAGGAGACTGGGATGGGTAACAGCTTCCAGTTCCAGCAGGAGTAGCTTGTCGGCCGGGGAGGTTGTGGTGGGGATGTCAGACTCGAGTGGTACCGAGAGTGGGGTCTCGCTGTCATCTGGTGGCTGCCCAGGACTCCTTCTCACAAACCACACAGTGGAAGTGGGCAAAGAGAACAGTCCTCGGCACATTGGCTGAGCTGCCCGTTGACCTCCTCTCTGACTACAAGGAGCCCAGGAGGGAGCGGGGCCTGGACTGAGCCACATCCAGGCCTCCAGGTAAGGGTCCTCTGGGAGGCAGGAGCTGATCTCCCAGCCTATGATCGCAGGCCAGAATCCAGCTCATTAACTCAGCGTCCTCAGGTGCTGACCTCTTCCCAGCTCTGATTCATTGTTTCCTGGGCAGGACCACTTCTTGTTCTTGAGGACACAGGGACTATATCTGATCAGCCAGGATTAAGGGAAACTTGAGGCGTAACTCACTGCTTCTGTCCAGTCACCTGTTCTGTAGGATTAAGATTCCTCCATCCCCTTCCTTCTTGCCTTTCCCTACCATGGTGGCTTTTGAGACATTCAAGAATTCTTCCATTTCTAGACCTAATCCTTATTTCCTTTCAAAACGTTAGTTAACACATTTAAATGGAAATAAGAAATATCCTCATTTACTCGAACATTTGGTAATTTGAATTTAAAAAAGCTTAGCTCAGAAAACAGGAGTAGGGGTGATTTTTCTTTTTGTTTATGTTTTACTGTTTTGTTTTGTTTTGTTTTTTTAAAGAGAAGTCATCTCAGAAAGTGTATGAGAGCATGGGGTCCATAGGTTGAGCTCACATCCCAGGAGTACTTTGTACTAATTTTGTGACCTTGGCCTCATTCTCATCCGTTAGCTGAGAATGATAGCACCTACCTCATAAAGGTGGTGTAAGGATTGAAGCAACGTAAAGTGTTGGCTATTATCAAACTGTAGTATGTATTAGTTTTATGTCCAGATAGCCCCCATTTAATATTAAAAAATCATAAAGGAGTGTATGTTTAAGCTTAACAAATTTAATCAACATGGTATACCATGATAATCCAAACATTTAAAGCTCACTGTCCTCCTTAAGTTCTCCCCAAGGGTTGCGCTTGTTAATGATTTCTTTAGGTAATTTCCCTGTTGAACTAAAGAAGGAGGCTTCAGGAAGCAGAGGATTTGATCACTGGACAATGCTTTTAGAGGTTCAGCCAAACCTGAGGTACATTTTTGTTGCAGAAAACTGACCACTAATGTCTCAAGCCCACCATTCTGACGGCACAGTCTGACTCTGCTGTAACATGCCCTGTTCTATGGCGTCACTTAGGTCTGTCCAGGTCACGTCTCAAGGGTACTATGTATTGAGCCAAGCAATTGAGTCTTGCCACAGTGAGCACAGCCTTGGGGAGTTAGATACATGTGTGCCTGGTGGGGTATACCTTGGACAGGGTTGAGGGTCTGAGTTTCACATATCAGAGGGAGCAGAGTCTTCTCTGAGCACTTGGCCTAAAGTCCAATCTATCTGAACATCATGTTCTTAAGGTTTCCCCATCATTGTCTTAACTGTCTTCCTTGCAGACTTAAAAAGAAACGACTACTCTCCTGGAAGGATAAATTCTGCCTTTGGACTTGAAATCAAAATAGAACCAGCTGAGGAGATTCCAGCGGGGGAAGAGGGTAGTAATTCTCCAGAAGACCTCACACGATTGTAAAAAAACACACCAAAAAACAGAAGTAAGAAGATGACAGCCTTTGCCCTGCCTTCCATGAACTCTATGGTAACATAGACTGGCGATATAACATTGATGATGTCAGAGCCTCTGCCAGAATGGCCTTACCCCAAGGGCCTTCTGGGACGTGCCTTCTGAGTCTCAGGTCTCTCTTGCCCAAGGACTTCCCTGTTGTTTGATGAATGGGTTTTCCTAGATACTGACCCCTGCAGGGTGCTTTGCATGTGCAGGGTTCATCATGCTCAAGTTGCACAGGAAGACATTTGGATGAATCAGCTGGGAAAGCGGCTCCTTTATACCTCATTCCTTGGTGCAGAATGCTGGGCACTTAAAGAACCAGGCAGATTAATTTATTTTCTCACTCTGTGTGCAGACTCTAACCTCCACTGCTATTCATCACCTAACCCCCATATTGTATTGATGTATATAGTTGTACATAAAAAAGTCACTTGACTTCCTCCTCTCTCCTTTCCAGCAGCATAGGGGTTTATATGGTGACAGAAAGAAAAACAATGGAGAGAAGGTGTATTTGCACAGACTGGAGGACACTCCTGTACAAACTAGTCAGCGAAAAGGTAGCATCCTGGTGACATCTGCTGGGTTTGAGTATCATCAGTGGATCAAATGATCACTGGGCATTTCAGGTTTCTCTAGAAGAGAGGAAAGGGAAATCTAAGACAAATGCCCTGGCATTTTCTTTTTTTAAGGGAACAAGGATATATAACACTAGCAATTATTAAGAAATGTTTTCCCTTCCCTTAAGCTCAGGGACACTATTGGTTAGAGAGTTGAGTAACCCAACCTCTTAAGAATTACTCCCTTTTTCAAAGCTGGGTATATAATATTACAAGCTGAATTACTCTATGTCAGGTCATATAAGTAAAGATGGGGTTTCTGAATGAAAACATGCTTTGAAAATTTTGATTCATTGCAGTGCAGAGTTCTGGTGGCTTCAAGAGTGCTGGAGTGTATAGTTTAAGTATGGCCTGAGCACATGTGATCAGTTTCAGAAGCCTGAAGAAAGGGTCCCTGGAAGCCACACTGTACAACATGTTTGGGGGATCAGTCATCCCTCTTTCACACTTTTCAAGGGTCACCCTACCTCAGAACAAGCACAAACTGTTCACCCAAGGAGGACTTGAAGGGCTGGGTACCTTCCCCCCCTCTCCCCTCATCTCCTTTCCTCATTAAAAAGCATTCCAATCTATCAGCAACAAGCCTCCTGGGGCTTGAAATTTTCACCTTATCTTTACCATTAGCCCTTGCATTAGCTGGCTTCCTTTCAAATCAGTGCTCCTGTATTCTTAGGTTATACTCTGGGGATACGTTGCCCAAAGGTAGGGGGATGGAAATCCAAGGATTTGGTTTGCCAAGGATAGTGTATGATTTTTGTGAGATGCATGATGACTGATTTACAGCCCTTTTACTTTGGTCTTGGGGGTGGTGGGAGGTGGGAAATCTGGGTGATTTCTTGATTGGCAATGAGGATAAATTGTTAATGCTTTTTCAGAGCTTAACTGCCTTATCCTGTTCTGCAAATCGGTAAGAGATCTGTTGGTACTCACTTCAGAGACATGTTCAACTATGGAAACAGGCAATTTTCCTATCCAAGGCCACACTAGAAAGCATTAATTCATTGGTCAAATATTTGTTACCTGGAATGGAACTTGAAAAAATACATTTTGATTTTTCTTTTCTGTGTTGTGGTTTTGTGTCTCTCTTTTTAAGAAAATATCACCAGAATAACATTTTAAAAAGATGAAACACTGGACAAAGGTCACTGTGGGATAGCTGACAGGAAAATATCAATGTGATAATCATGACTTGATTCATGACCACAAATGAATGAATTCATTCATTTGGTTAATTTTATTCAACAGGTATTTATTAAGTGCCTTCTCTGTAATGTGTAAGAGATGAGGGTGTGGTGCACGTACCATTTCTTTGCCCTTAAAAAGCGGCATGTCTTATATTTCCTTTTTGGTTGTTGTTCCAGGTTTGGATTTCTGGTGAGTGCTGAAAAATTTGACTTTTGGGGGAATGTTGAACACAGAGATGTGTCCCATATTCTATCTGCCAGTGAGGAGTAGTTTTAGACTGGGATATGAGAATTAGGACAAATGAAAAGACATAACTGGGATGGTTTTAGGAACCACTGAGGAAAAATGGACTGCATCATCCTTATAGGAGCCCTAAGCCCATCTCACTGGAGAAGGCAGTGGCACCCCACTCCAGTACTCTTGCCTGGAAAATCCCATGGACGGAGGAGCCTGGAGGGCTGCAGTCCATCGGGTCGCTAAGAGTCAGACACGACTGAGCAACTTCACTTTCACTTTTCACTTTCCTGCATTGGAGAAGGAAATGGCAACCCACTCCAGTGTTCTTGCCTGGAGAATCCCAGGGACGGGGGAGCCTGGTGGGCTGCCGTCTATGGGGTTGCATAAAGTCGGACACGACTGAAGCAACTTAGCAGCAGCAGCAGCAAGCCCATCTCACAGATGGCATCTGAATCTGGGCACCAGAGAAACAGCTAGGTTCCTGGGAGTCCTTCCTGAAGGCATCCTGAGCATGGGCATTCCCTTCTTGCGGCTGTGTGTTCCTGGGGTAACTTCACCCCATGACATCTTAAAGCTTCTAGTAACAACTCTGGGGAAATGAGATCAGATATAGTTTTGGGTCTTTCTCACCAGGCTATTTTCTGTGGCTCTGCAAAACAAGTTCTGGGTGACTAAAACTTCCCTAACAACCATTTAATGAAAAGTTGAAAAAAAAATTTTGTTGTTGCTGTTGTTTGTTATTGTTTTAGATGAAGATGGGTCGCTCACACTCTAGAAGTCATGTCATAGATGCTCCCGTCATGGCTTGCAGCGTTTCTCCATCAGCCACGGGCATCTACCACAAAGCTTGGCATGTAATAAGCGTTGAACTTTATTTGTTGAAAGAAATAATAAAACCTTCCCATGATAATGGATTTCATTTACTAGTTAACAAATCAGATTTGCATTTTTAATCTAGAAGGGAATGATTACCAATTCCTTAAGACCCAACACAATTCTTTTGATCTCTCTCTGTTTTAATTTTCCAGGAAATAGCTTTTAACAACCTACACCTTGTCTATTGAATTCTCAACCAGTTCTTGCCCTTATCGTCATGGCAATAATACCAGAGTACCATCCTTCTTACTGGTGACTGTTGAAATGAGATGATAACTTCCCAGAAACTGCCTAGAAATAATCATCACTTTATTACCCTTTGAAAAGAAGATTGATAGAAAAGTCATTTGAAAGATGGTTCATTACCATGCCCTAGTACGATTTCTTTACTCACATCTCTCCAAAGCATGAGAAAGGAAGGATTATTCTCTGAGGTCGGAATTTGAAGGCTGTGTGTTTGCCTCTTTGAAGTCTTGGTATTTAATTTTCTGTAGTCATTTCTTGGGCAATTTTCTAAGAAACTAGTTGAAGCTAATTTATCATAAGTTAAAGTCAAATGACAGAAAAGATTTTTTTCCCCCTTAACAGCATTTTATTCCACAGAGGTTAGCTTCTGAAGGAAAATGAGACTTAAATAGCATTTCAAATCTCCAGCCACATGGGTGGGTACACAGAATAGAAAGGGTTCTGGAAGCCACACTGATTTTTTTATTTAGCACAGTTATTATTTTGTGAGTTTTCTTCTTAGACCTTGATGTACAGATAAAGTATATTTTAGTGAAATGCCCTCCTGAAAATAATTAGTGAAGTTGCTTAATTTTTCAAAAGGAACTTTAAGTCCTCAAGGGATAACAACCCTTGATCTCTAGCATTGGCAGATTTGATTTAATTTTATATATTTCTTTTAACCTTTCTTTTAGTCCCTAACTCTGAAATGAGGATGAGATACTTACCTTTTCAAACAAAGGTGAACAATAATGAGAGAGCATTTATAAAGTCCTTTGAGAATCTCATTTAAAAGCCTTCTTGTGAGTATGGGATCCAGTTCAATAAATAATAAGGGGCTTTCATTTTTGATATTATGTGATCATTATTTAATGTTTACAGAGGATGCTCAGTGGACTTGTTCTAGTATAAGCACAAAAGTGGTTTCTGCTGTTTCTCTTTCCAAGGGGAAAAAGCTCATTGCTCCCTTTTTATTTTCAAGCTTAATTAAGTGGTTCAAAATCATGATGTTCACCATTTCATAGTGTCTCCTACTTATTTTCTTTTTTGATGGATTTGGGTTTTACACAGCCAAAGTCTCTGCCCAAAGAAAGCCTTCCAGGATAAGTAAAGCCCAAATCTGGAACCATCATTGATGATATTTTTAGGAATGAAAAAAGAGCAGTTTAGAATCTTGGTATTTGTAAGGCCTGATGTTTTATAAACAATTTAATTAATGCTGATTTAGATTTTGTCAGTATAGGGCTGTTTAGTAATAGGAAAATTCTGGCCTATGGCTTGTACATCTTTTAGTAACTAACTCCCTTCAGCATTCTCATCTTCCCCTAGTGGTTTTGTTCATTGTTTGTTTCACTTTGAACCTTTAAAAATTCCATCTGCTACTAATAGTCAGAAAGTTCATGCAATTGTTATGGTAGAAAACCTTTGGCTAATGACTGTCCAAATGTGGACATAATAATAACTGCCTTTCATTGGAGGAATTTGGTGGGAATCATCATTGGTGTCATGTGATTGCACTTTGGCTTGTAATGAATCTCTTTCTCTGTTCCATATTGGTCACCAATAAGAGGTCACAGAACCTCAGGATGCTTTCGTAACCCAAAGAAATCCTTGGTATGTATTCTGGGTTGAATCGTGTCTCCCCAAAGTTCACGTGTGGAAATCCTAACCCCAAGTACCTTGGAATATAATTGTATTTGGAAATAAGGTATTTACAGAGGTAATAAAGTTTAAGTGGGATCATTAGGGTGGACTCTGACTCAATATTACTGTTGTCCTTATAAGAAGAGGAGATTAAGACATAGATACACTGAAAGTGAAAACCATGTGAAGACAGAGAGAATGCATCATCTGCCAAACCAACCAAGATGAGAGTTCTCGGAGGAAATCAGTCACACTGACGTCTTGGACTCGCAGCTTCCAGAACGGGAGGGAAGAAATTTCTCCTGTTTAAGTCACCCAGTGGTTCTGCTTTGTCATGGCAGCCCTAGGAAACTGTTACATTGTTGCCATGCTTTGGAATTGCCTGTGTGACCCTGGAATTTTGTAGAAAGGGACTTGGGGAGAAGAGATGAGGGCAACAGCAATGGAGAGGAGGAGATGACCACTGACCATCTTCTGCGGCAGAGGATAGAATGTATCACACATGGCAGGACTGGTGAGTCATTTTATTGAGAGAGTAGAGACTGATGTGTTCTGGAGATCATCCGAGTGTTACAGATGAAAACAAACATTGGCTGGGCTTCATGAGATGAGATGTTTGTCTACTGCTAAAAGGCTTCTGGAGACATCTTGCTGCTGCTGCTGCAGAGTCACTTCACTTGTGTCCGACTCTGTGCGACCCCATAGATGGCAGCCCACCAGGCTCCCCCGTCCCTGGGATTCTCCAGGCAAGAACACTGGAGTGGGTTGCCATTTGAGAAGGAGACATCTTAGGGGACTGGAAAAGAAGTGTGGACGACAATGTAGATTTTAGTTTTCTACAACTGGTCAGTACATGTCCTATTTAAGAAATACTTACTGAGCCTTACCATGTGTTATGTCCTGACCCTAACGTTAGACTTGTTAAATAAGATCCATATCTGTCTTTGAGGGTCTCCAAGACAATTAAGGGGTTTACAGTATACTGATTTGTCATTGCCAACAATAATAATGGTTATAATGATAACTTTTTAATATTATTATAAGGCAGTGGGTGTTGAACACTCATTGTGTTCTAGGCATTGTGCTAAATGCCCATTACAAAGATTTGAAAAAGCTGCTTATAAGTTAGGCAGCTTAGTTAAGTCAGCTACCCAAGAGGGAGCCAGAATTTAAAGCTCCATCCAATCAATGGCATAGATGCTAGGCAGTACTAACCAGCACAGTCAGAATTACTAGCACCTGAATCCCTACGATGGTTTGAAACACAGATTTGAAAGTCAGGACTTAACTTAGGCCACTGGATGAGAAGCTCCAAACTGTCGCCTGTGGAATGTTACCTTGTGTCCTCTTCATATATGTTGTTGTCAAGGAAATCTTCCACACACAGTTAATGGCCATTTATAATCTGTGAGTCCATGTGAAAGCCATTCCCTCGTGACATCATCACAAGGTAAGTGCAGGCTGATGAGTGGGTTCTTTTTTGAATCTGGCATTGTGTCTGCCAATGAATTTTTCTGTTTCCATTGCATTTCTGTCCTCTTTTTATGTCTTCCTAGAAAATCAGATATTTGTTTGGTCACAACAAATAACTATTTGTTATTAATAATAATACAACAGCTAACTATTTGATAGCATCTTGTGACCTTCCAGTTTATCAATTTATAGTGAAAAATAGAATCTATGCAAACTACAAAAACTTTATCAGCCTGACCATCACAGTGTGTCCCTGGAGGCCCTGGAAGCTGGATTATAATCAAAGGTTTACATGAAGTGCATGGAATCAGAACAAAGAGAGTTAGATAAATCACACATTTAATGGTGTCAGGCTAAGACATCCTGTTTCATCCCATCTTCTCCAGAGAAATGGGTCTGCTAAGTGGGAGTGGAATACCCAAAGTCTGCAATATTTCAGACTGACTCCAAAGTACTGAAAGTGACTCTTAGATCGGCCTTGGAAAGTATGGATGATAATGAGAATTTTTTTCTCAACCATTCTCTCTCCCCTCTTCCTCTTTCCTCCCCCTTTTTCTCCCCTCTTCTCTCCCTCCCTCTACCTTCTTTCTTCATTTTTCTTTCTCTGACTCTGTATTTCTGTTACATGTTTTTATACTAAGCTGGCTGCAAATGTGGATCAAGAAACGTCTTTAATTTTATAAGTGCAGTACCAGTTTTTCCAGAAATACAGAATTAGAAAAAATGAGAACTAAAAGAGTACATAAAAGTAATGCAATTGGAAGAGGCTGTGTTTCACTCAAAGTTAATATAACTGTATTGTCATAGGAGGGACGAGAACTCAGGTCTTCCAAGTCACTATCATTTGTCTTGATAATGACTGAATTTGGGTTAAGGGAAATAATGCTTGTCTTGTATTAAAATTTTCTCTGTTTTCTTGAAAAATATTCAGATGTTTCTGTGACTAAGTTTTTTAACTTGGAAATCTTTATATGACTGTCATTCATGTGTTCGTGCTCAGTCATGTCTGACTCTTTACAACCCCATGGACTGTGGTCCGCCAGGCTCTTCTGTCCATAGGATTTTTCAGGAAGGAATACTGAGTTGCTATTTCCTCTTAGGGGATCTTCCCAACCCAGGGATCAAAATGGCATCTTCTGCACTGGCAGGCAGATTCTTTACCACTGAGCCACCTGGGAAGCCCCCAAGACTCATTAAGAATAATCAAATAAAATTTACTTGTGTATGCTTTTCAAAGAGGATAATACATTAGATTTCTGATTTCAGAATTCTAGTCACAAAATATTATTGCAAATTAATGATTGATGACTTTAATATTTCACTTTGCTTATTTGTATGTGTATATGTATGTGTGTGTGTATAAATAGAACGTAGTTCTTTGAATACCAGGTTTGGATGTCTGCTGAAGATTTCAAGTGAAAAGATTCAGATATTTTAGTTTATTTAGGATGATTTATGATTATTTCCTATTGTCATCAAAGGCCACCTAGGCCTGTGGCATGCTTTGAATTTTCCCAGATGGGTCTACATGAAACAGGAGGAAAGTGTCTATACCCTGGGGCCAGATGGACTTAGGTTTGATCTGAAGCTTTGCCACTGAGTAGTTTGTAACCTTGGGCAGCCGATTAACCTGTCTGAACCCAGCGTATCATCTGATTATGGCAGGTAATCTGTTAATATACTGACTTGTCTTTCTTCTCACTCTTCTCCATCCCAGAAGGTAGGTGGATGCCTTTTCCTCAGGACATTAATGGCTTACTGCAGAAGTTACAAGGTCCCAATATGACAGCTTCTCACCACGACATCTGGAAAATTGATGGGGATTGGAACTTGGAGTTGATAAAGCAGAAGAAGCCTAACCTGACAAGAGAAGAGAAACTCATTCCTGGAGGCAGGGAAGATGATGGTGTTTTGGGTAAGAGGCACAGGGCTTGTGAAGGGCCAGTTTGTGTTTATCGAGAAAACTGACTAAGAGCTGTCCTGGGAAGTCACAGGGAGCAATCTGTATCCATGCTAGTCAGGGATCGAATGGGAGCCACCTACCTGTGAACAGATCCTTTGGGCCCAGTGACCAAGTTAAGAAGCCCTTCTCTGTTTTCCAAACACTCAGTGACCTGCTTTTGTTCTTACCTGTTTTAGAATCCCCAAACATGACTGGCGAGACTAACTCTTTTATCATTTTAGAGAGAGCAGACCTCTCTCTAGATTTAGAAAAATAAGGTAATATGCCATTTTTGGCACCTCAGTGTTGTAGAGCAAATTCATCTCTGTAACCTAATGTCTACCAGGAAGGAGTTACTCTTGAGAAAGAGAGACTGTACACAGAACACTTAGTACAGTGTCCGGCACACAATAAGTGTGCTGGGAAGTTATTAGTTATTATTTAAGATATTCTTATTTCATCACCAAAACAATTTCCCACCCAGGATTGGTGGAGCTGGAGATGCTTCTCTCTTACTTAAAAATAGACTTTTCTAAATGCCCAATTCTAGATTCACAACAAAACTGAACAAAATGTACAAAGATTTCCCATATATTCTCTGCCCCCACATATGCTCATGAGCCTCCATCTGCTTCTCTTTTCAAACAAAAGAGTAATAGTGCATGACATTGATCCTAAAATAGCACTGAGGTGGTTCTGTATTAGGGGACACTGGACAACAAGAGTAAATAGACACAACCGTGTGATGACTTGACACCGTGGACACTTTTCACTTAATACTACAGGGCAGACTGTGCTGAGTGGTTGTGCTCTCTTCTCCACATAGCCTTTCTGGGACCCAGGCTGACAGGGTTCTATCATCTTTAACAAATGGGCACCCAAAAGAAAATAACATGCAAGGAAAGAGAACACATGGGAGGCTTTATGGGCCAGCCCTAGAAATGGCACATGTCCTCCTGTTCACATACCGTTGGCTAGAATTCAGTCATGCTTACCTGCGAAAGAGGCTAAGAACTGTGGTCTAGAAGTGTATCCACATAAAAGAGAAAAAGGAGTCTGATGGACAGCTGACAAAATCTGTCCAATTAGGGATTATTTAATCTGGTCCAAATACTCGTTTAATTGAAAGTGGTTCTGGAAAGTGGAATGTTCTTTGATATGGCTTTGGAGAATGGGTTTTTTCTTTCCATGGATATGTTTACTACAAAGTCCTCCTTGTTTAGGACATGGCACAATTTTGACTAACACTGCGTATCTTTTTGCACCAGGTGTCCTCAGATATCATCAGATATATTGCTGTTTGTTTCCCCATATTTACTGGAATGAGAGCTGGCTTCCTTGAGCACTGCTAGTTTGATGACAGCTATAAAATATGTCCATTGTGCACTTTCACTGCTCGGCCTCTACCCACTTCCCTCCTACCATCCCTCTAAGTGACATTTCATGAAATCAAACATTTCTTGCCCTCATTTCTAAATTGCATGCCACCAGCTAGCAGGCATATAAGCAGTGAGGTAAGAGTAGAAATTTACATAAGGAGCCTATTAATATACTATACAAATGAGGGTCCTGTGGAGAATGTTAATTCATTTCCTACACTGAATGGTCATGATCACTGTAAATTTTCACCCAGCAAGAGCTAACACGGAGGTGGAAAACTTGGATATACATATGAGATGGGAATTAACTAAATTTTCTGAAGAGACTTTATTATCATGTACTTTTCCCACAAAGCAGACTTTAAACTGTGCTCTGACTTTAAAGCTTGGATTCATAAACTTGAAGACAATTTTTAAGAGTCATCTTGGGCCATTTACTGAAGGGCAGTGGGTGGGGAACTGAAACATTTTCATGAAATATATCGCTTTATCAAATTTAAAATTGAAGACATTTTTAGAGTACTATTGTGAAAATTTATGATCTGTTCAAGAACCATAGCTGACAGAGCATAGGTAGACTAGACAGAACATGTGATTTATTTTTTTTTGGTAACTCCTCAGTGGCTGCTCCATTACTTTGTTGGTTCAGTCATTGATTTATTGACTTAACAAGGATTTGTTAAGTGCCTACTGTTTGCCAAGATTAGTAAGGTAGGTACTCACGGGTTTATGTGAAGGTAGATGTAGAAAGGAGAAGGCAATGGCACCCCATTCCAGTACTCTTGCCTGGAAAATCCCAGGGATGGAGGAGCCTCGTGGGCTGCAGTCCGTGGGGTTGCTAGGAGTCGGACACAACTGTATAACTTTCAAGTAGACAACCTGAGCAGCTTCACTTTCACTTTTCACTTTCATGCATTGGAGAAGGAAATGGCAAGCCACTCCAGTGTTCTTGCCTGGAGAATCCCAGGGACAGGGGAGCCTGGTGGGCTGCCGTCTCTGGGGTTGTACCGAGTTGGACACGACTGAAGCGACTTAGCAGCAGCAGCAGCAGATGTAGAAAACAACCTTGCTGCAACAGAAGCTGCAATTGAGGCATTTGCAAAATGCCTTTATTTCAAGTGAAAAAGGGACCCTCTAGCTCAGCTGGTAAAGAATCTGCTTGCAATGGAGGAGACCCCAGTTCTATTCGTGGGTCAGGAAGATTCACTGGAGAAGGGATAGGTGACCCACTCCAGTACTCTTGGGCTTCCCTGGTGGCTCAGATGGTAAAGAATCCACCTGCAATGTGGGAGACCTGGGTTCAGTCTCTGGGTTGGAAAGATCCCCTGTAGAAGGGAAAGGCTACCCACTCCAGTATTCTGGCCTAGACAGAGGAGCCTGATGGGCTACAGTCTATGGGATCTGAAAGAGTATAACACTGCTGAGTGACTTTCACTCACTCCTATCTCAAGAGGGAAGAGAAGGCTTCACAGAGAATGACATAGAGTTTGCCTGGTGGAGGGAACAGCAGCTGGGAGAGATGTTTGGGGAATGCTGAATAGTTGTCTAGCTAGTTCTTATATCTTGTATTGGAATAAGGTAGCAGGTAGCATGAGATAAAGCTGAGAAGAATGGATAAACTGTTAAAAGCCTTTCATGCAATTTTAAGGAATAAGTTTTATTATGAAGGCTAAGGAAGTTAGAAAATGCTTTAAACATAATCAATTCTAGGTTAATGAATTAATTCAGTAGATACATATCAATCATCCACTGAGTATGACCTGCTTGGTCTTATAACACTATGACATAGACATTGCCCATAGGAGCTTGGAATTTGGTGAGTGATTACAACTGATAGAGGTTTTTTTGGAAGGGCTTTTAATTGCTCATACCAGCAACCCCATCCAAATTCACTTTATCCTATCATTAGCACTATCATTATCTTTGATGTGAGTGATGGAAGTTTCCTCAATCCAAAAGTTAAATCTTCTAACAGAGAAGTGGCATTTTGCTGATCAAATAGAGTTTCTCAGAATGTCATGGACTCTTGGTCCTTCTCTTTGGAGTTATCTGACACACACTCTCTCCAGGAGCAAGAGGCATCTCTTCATGCTTACTGTCTAAGTTTTCTTCACCAATGCAAGATAAGACCAAGAGTTTCTCTAAAGGAATGAAAAGAGATGCAATGAACTGTTCTTAATTTTAGCATCAACTTTCCTAACTGTGGACATTTCAGAATGTCCTGACACCATCTTCTAGTAGTTTCTCTTTTTCTTGCCAGTATTAACTGATTGACTGTATCAAAAATCTGTGGGCCATGTGCCCAATCCTTGCATCTCTGACTCCTGCCTCTGCCAGAAGCAATTCCTAAATCATGAGTAAAATGTTATTTGTTTCTGACTGATACACCTTTGACTCCAGCAGAGAAAATGTTTCACTGGGTTTTGGAGAATTAGCCAAAAACTCTGTTGCTCTCTGGGCAAGGGAGTGCTCTTTCGGTCAGGGCTCCCCTCACAGCCATTGCTCACCTGGGAAGGCTGCTGTGGTCCTCTGTTCTGCAAGGAAGAAGGCCAAATAAGATCAGGCAGTACATGATACAGAAAGCTTCCATGCCGTCTCATCTTATTTTGGTCCTCACTCAGGTGCAGTAACCTCCCATT
This sequence comes from Bubalus bubalis, assembly GCF_019923935.1. NCBI lineage: Eukaryota > Metazoa > Chordata > Mammalia > Artiodactyla > Bovidae > Bubalus > Bubalus bubalis. Next base: position 112,906,824 of record NC_059159.1, on the reverse strand, counting down.
GGTCCAGCCAGATCAATACATTCCCTCCAGCCTCCATCCTGAGCCTCTTAGCCTCAGCTAGGCTCTGAACTCCTGGTCCCGAGAGCAGAATGGATTAGTGCTCAGGGCTCCCACGCTGACTCTATCAAAGCTTTCCTCCGCACATCTCCATTATGTGAACAGCTCTGTTAACCAAACCTATTATCTTTCCCCCTTGGTTTTCAAGTTGAGAAAGGGAAAGCAACTTCTTTAATGGCCCACAGATTGATGATTAACATTTTACATGTCCCTGCTGCTAAGTAAAAGAACTGCTTTGTGGACAGTGAAATGCCTAGGAGAAGGAAGCGGGAGTCAACTTGGTTTATTAAGTTGTGCTGCTTCATTAATCACAATCTTTTTTTATGGCAGTGCTTAAAGGCCCATCCATTGTGCTTCTCAGGAATGGGGTAGATCAAAAACAAGTGCTTTTAGTGCACCTTTGACATCTGGCATAGCAGCCGGCTATCTGCGATATTGCTCTCAAGCAGTGTGGGGAGCTGCATTTACTGTGACCATGCTGGCCCTTCTGATTTAAGCTACTGCAGAGGGCCATGAATTACCTTAAAGGAGCTCCAGTGCAGAACTCCAAGTTTTATGCCGGACCCCTGCCAGCTTCCCCACTTTATGAGTATGAACAATCAGACAATTGAACTGATTTGACTTTGCTGCTCCTGGAGTTTCATTGCCTCGAACCTAGGGATGTAATGATGGCAATGCCATGCTAAGTGCTGCTCTGACTAGCAGCAGTACCCGCTGCCCGTTCAAGTAGGGCACCCATTCTTGTTAGCTGAAAACTGCTCTGATTTGCAGCAAGGGGGAAAATAGATCCCATGCAATCAGATTAACTCAACTCTGAATGTTATTTTCATTTAACACCGTGGAACCAGGCAGTGTCCCATTTTTTTTTTTTTTTAAATGTAAACTCATTAAAAGGCAGGGTTCTTTCACAAGGAGTCTTACAGAACGGGTGCAGAAGGCACCTGCCACATACTAATGTAGATTGCAGATACACACACATTCATATACACTGACATATACACTACTCATATGCTCCCACTCCATAGACAGGCTCAAGCCCAACCAGGATCACCAGTATATAAAAGGGCATCTGGTCTAGTCAAAATGACCTGAAATCAAATTTTTTGTAATGTTTAGAACTTGTGTCCACACATACTCATTTTAGCTCTTTGTGTGAAACAGAAGACAAGTGTTCAGGTTTACTTATTGTATGCTTTCTGTGTCAGAGATCATATTCACTCTAGGGATTTATTATATGTAAAATGAATTTCTTCTAACATCTATTGAAAACAGTGTTATTGTGTTTGGAAGAACAATCCAGTGCTCACTATAAAAAGTTTAAAAAAATGCAGTTAAGAACCCAAAATACGAGCCACCCCACTCTCTTACCACCTAGAGACCCCTATTATTGAAACTTTATCTTGTCATCTTTCTTTGTGAATGTACACCGATTGATTGCTTCATTCATTCATTTTATCAGATCAGATCAGATCAGTCGCTCAGTCATGCCCGACTGTTTGCGACCCCATGAATCGCAGCACGCCAGGCCTCCCTGTCCATCACCAACTCCCGGAGTTCACTCAGACTCACATCCATTGAGTCAGTGATGCCATCCAGCCATCTCATCCTCTGTCGTCCCCTTCTCCTCTTGCCCCCAATCCCTCCCAGCATCAGAGTCTTTTCCAATGAGTCAACTCTTTGCACAAGGTGGCCAAAGTATTGGAGTTTCAGCTTTAGCATCATTCCTTCCAATGAACACCCAGGACTGATCTCCTTCACAATGGACTGGTTGGATCTCCCTGCAGTCCAAGGGACTCGCAAGAGTCTTCTCCAACACCACAGTTCAAAAACATCAAATCTTTAGCATTCAGCCTTCTTCACAGTCCAACTCTCACATCCATACATGACCACTGGAAAAACCATAGCCTTGACTAGATGAACTTTTTGGCAAAATAATGTCTCTGCTTTTGAATATGCTATCTAGGTTGGTCATAACTTTCCTTCCAAGGAGTAAGCGTCTTTTAATTTCATGGCTGCAGTCACCATCTGTAGTGATTTTGGAGCCCAGAAAAATGAAGTCTGACACTGTTTCCACTGTTTTCCCATCTATTTCCCATGAAGTGATGGGACTGGATGCCATGATCTTTGTTTTCTGAATGTTGAGCTTTAAGCCAACTTTTTCACTCTCCACTTTCACTTTCATCAAGAGGCTTTTGAGTTCCTCTTCACTTTCTGCCATAAGGGTGGTGTCATCTGCATATCTGAGGTTATTAATATTTCTCCTGGCAATCTTGACTCCAGCTTGTGCTTCCTCCAGCCCAGCGTTTCTCATGATGTACTCTGCATATAAGTTAAATAAGCAGGGTGACAATATACAGCCTTGACGTACTCCTTTTCCTATTTGGAACCAGTCTGTTGTTCCATGTCCAGTTCTAACTGTTGCTTCCTGACCTGCGTACAGATTTCTCAAGAGGCAGGTCAGGTGGTCTGGTATTCCCATCTCTTTCAGAATTTTCCACAGTTTAATATGATCCACACAGTCAAAGGCTTTGGCATAGTCAATAAAGCAGAAATAGATGCTTTTCTGGAATTCTCTTGCCTTTTGCATGATCCAGTGGATGTTGGCAATTTGATCTCTTGTTCCTCTGCCTTTTCTAAAACCAGCTTGAAAATCAGGAAGTTCATGGTTCACATCTGAAGCCTGGCTTGGAGAATTTTGAGCATTACTTTACTAGCGTGTGAGATGAGTGCAATTGTGCAGTAGTTTGAGCATTCTTTGGCATTGCCTTTCTTTGGGACTGGAATGAAAACTGACCTTTTCCAGTCCTGTGGCCACTGCTGAGTTTTCCAAATTTGCTGGCATATTGAGTGCAGCACTTTCACAGCATCATCTTTCAGGATTTGGAAGAGCTCCACTGGAATTCCATCACCTCCACTAGCTTTGTTCATAGTGACGCTTTCTAAGGCCCACTTGAGTTCACATTCCAGGATGTCTGGCTCTAGGTCAGTGATCACACCATCGTGATTATCCGGGTCATGAAGATCTTTTTTGTACAGTTCTTCTGTGTATTCTTGCCATCTCTTCTTAATATCTTCTGCTTCTGTTAGGTCCATACCATTTCGTCCTTTATTGAGCCCATCTTTGCATGAAATGTTCCTTTGGTATCTCTGATTTTCTTGAAGAGATCTCTAGTCTTTCCCATTCTGTTGTTTTCCTCTATTTCTTTGCATTGATCGCTGAGGAAGGCTTTCTTATCTCTTCTTGCTATTCTTTGGAACTCTGCATTCAGATGCTTATAGCTTTCCTTTTTCTCCTTTGCTTTTTGCTTCTCTTCTTTTCACAGCTATTTGTAAGGCCTCCCCAGACAGCCATTTTGCTTTTTTGCATTTCTTTTCCATGGGAATGGTCTTGATCCCTGTCACCTGTACAATGTCACGAACCTCATTCCATAGTTCATCAGGCACTCTATCAGATCTAGTCCCTTAAATCTATTTCTTAATTCCACTGTATAATCATAAGGGATTTGATTTAGGTCATACCTGAATGGTCTAGTGGTTTTCCCTACTTTCTTCAATTTAAGTCTGAATTTGGCAATAAGGAGTTCATGGTCTGAGCCACAGTCAGCTCCTGGTCTTGTTTTTGCTGACTGTATAGAGCTTCTCCATCTTTGGCTGCAAAGAATATAATCAATCTGATTTCGGTGTTAACCATCTGGTGATATCCATGTATAGAGTCTTCTATTGTGCTGTTGGAAGAGGGTGTTTGTTATGACCAGTGCATTTTCTTGGCAAAACTCTATTAGTCTTTGCCCTGCTTCATTCCGTATTCCAAGGCCAAATTTGCCTGTTACTCCAGGTGTTTCTTGACTTCCTACTTTTGCATTTCATTCCCCTATAATGAAAAGGACATCTTATTTGGGTGTTAGTTCTAAAAGGTCTTGTAGGTCTTCATAGAACCGTTCAACTTCAGCTTCTTCAGCATTACTGGTTGGGGCATAGACTTGGATTACTGTGATATTGAATGGTTTGCCTTGGAAACAAACTGAGATCATTCTGTCGTTTTTGAGATTGCATCCAAGTACAGCATTTCAGACTCTTGTTGACCATAATGGCCACTCCATTTCTTCTGAGGGATTCCTGCCTACAGTAATAGATATATAATGGTCATCTGAGTTAAATTCACCCATTCCAGTCCATTTCAGTTCGCTGATTCCTAGAATGTCGACATTCACTCTTGCCATCTTTTTTTTGACCACTTCCAATTTGCCTTGATTCATGGACCTGACATTCCAGGTTCCTATGCAATATTACTCTTTACAGCATCGGACCTTGCTTCTATCACCAGTCACATCCACAGCTGGGTATTCTTTTTGCTTTGGCTCCATCCCTTCATTCTTTCTGGAGTTATTTCTCCACTGATCTCCAGTAGCATATTGGGCACCTACTGACCTGGGGAGTTTCTCTTCCAGTATCCTATCATTTTGCCTTTTCATGCTGTTCATGGGGTTCTCAAGGCAAGAATACTGAAGTGGTTTGCCATTCCCTTCTCCAGTGGACCACATTCCATCAGATCTCTCCCCCATGACCTGCCCGTCTTGGGTTGCCCCACAGGCATGGCTTAGTTTCATTGAGTTAGACAAGGCTGTGGTCCTAGTGTGATTATATTGACTAGTTTTCTGTGAGTATGGTTTCAGTGTGTTTGCCTTCTGATGCCCTCTTGCAACACCTACCGTCTTACTTGGGTTTCTCTTACCTTGGGCATGGAGTATCTCTTCATGGCTGCTCCAGCAAAGCGCAGCCATTGCTCCTTACCTTGGATGAGGGGTATCTCCTCACCACTGCCCTTCCTGACCTTCAACATGGGATAGCTCCTCTAGGCCCTCCTGCGCCCGCACAGCCACAGCTCCTTGGATGTGGGGTTGGACCTCCCGGCCACTGCCCCTGGCCTCTGGCGTGGGGTTGCTCCTCCTGCCCGCCGCCCCTGGCCTCGGGCTTAGGGCATGAGGCATCTCCTCTCGGCCACCCCCCTGACCTCAGACACGGGGTAGCTCCTCTCGGCCGTTCCTGCAAGCAAATCTAAATGTTGTTAAACAATGTGGAAATATGATCCCATTTATGGAAAACAAACACACACACATACACACACATTTAAACAAAACCCCATGGAGTGTCAGTTTCTTATGTCCACATGCTTGCTTGGCATTGACTGGTAGACTCCAAGTCTACCAGACATCTCAGTTGATTTAATACCTAACCACCTGATGTTCCCCCAAATCTACTTCTTCAGTAACCTCTCCCATCTCAGTTAATGGAATGCAGCCTTTTGGTTAATAAGACCCTCAAGTGTGGAGTCATCCTTGATTCCTATTGTTTGTTCTAGTTTATTCACAAATCCTCTCAGCTCTCAGAGCAGGCTCACATCTCAGCATCTTTAGTACCATCCTTACTCGCCTGGATTATTGCAGTAAGCTTCATATTGGTCCTCCTGACTCCTGCATTCAGTCTGGATGAAACTCTATGTTTTAGGGTTGTCACATGCTTTTATGTTTTTCAAAAATATGGTGACAGATATTTTGGAAAGGGCAGATGTTTAATCTAGATAGAATTGTGTTTGTGTTGTAGCTGTGTGGTCACTAGCTGTGTGGCCTTAGGAAATTCAGTCTTATTTTCTGAGTCTCTTAGTTTCTTCATCTGTAAAGTGGGTTAATGATAGCTACGCCCTAGGGCTCTCATGAAGGTGAAGGGAATTCACACTAGGTAACTAGCAACAGTCTGGCACAGAGGATGTGCTCTGTAATTGTTTATTTTTGTGTTTCCTCTCGTTCATTCAACTGGGATCACGTCACACTCCTTGAAGTGGCATCGAGGTCTCCACACTTGTGATCCATCTTTGAACTAGACACCTCTACCTCCTCACTCTGTGTCCCCGTGCTCCAGCACAGTAAATAGCCAGTCTTTCCCAAAACCCATATATCACATATGCAGATCTGACAATGTTATGAGTGTCATTCTTCCACAGGAGGGTTTCCATGGCAAATATCATAGACAAATACCCAAGTGTGGCATACAGTGTGGCCTCCATCTGTCCACTTGCAGGTCATGCTCTTCTTTACCTTATTCTTCCTCTTGTCTTTGCTCTGCTGCCACTTGGGCTTGGAGTCTTCTTTCCCCAATTTCTCTTTGATAGCTAAATCTTATTTAGCCTTTAAAAAAAGTGAATATTCTTTTATTTATGTATAATTTATATATAGTCAAATGCAAAATCTTAAGCTTAGAGACTGATGAATCTGACAAATATATATATATATTTGACATATATATAAGCATACAGACTGATTAATTTTGACATATATATGAGTATGACAAATATATATGATATATATGAGTATACATATATACACACGCATATAGATCATGATAGAAAACATTTGCATCACCCCAGAAAGTTTTCTCATGCTTTTTTCCAGGCAGTCTCCAGCCCCTACCATGATACTGATTTCTATAACTGTAGATTATTGTGTATCCAGAGGAGGCAGGGAGAACCGTAGCCTCTTATCTCACTATCTTGAACCAGAACTCCAAGAAATTTATTTGTATGAGTCTTTTCTACCTCACAAGAGACCAAGGAAGGGGACAGGCAGGGCAGACTGGTGTTTCAGGCGTGCTGGGCCAAGGGGCTGCTTCTGTTGCCCTGGAGCTCCTGCCCTGCCAGCTCTCTAGCATTTTTAGATGCCTTCCATGGAAGCTTGATTTGAATTAAAGCCAGACATTCTTTTAAATATTTTATTAGTGGTTACATTAAAGCTCTTTTAAAAGAACATTCTTAAGCCTTTATTTATCTAATCATCATATCAAAATCAAACAATTAATTTTTAAAAAATTAATTCATTTATTTTAATTGGAGGCTAATTATTTTACAATATTGTAGTGGTTTTTGCCATACATTGACATGTATCAGCCATGGGTGTACATGTGTTCCCCATCCTGAACCCCCCTCCCACCTCCCCCCCTCCATCCCATCCCTCAGGTTGTCCCAGTGCATTGGCTTTGCATGCCCTGTTTCATGCATCGAACTTGGACTGGTGATCTGTTTCACATATGGTAATATACATAAAGCAATTAATTTTGATTCTGCTTTATAGGAAGTGAATTTAGTATTTTTGTTTTAAAGATGCATTCTCTACTGTTTAATCATCATTGTTTTTTTTTCTCGGATTCTGCACTGTATCATTTGAAAGATAAACTCTTTTTTAGTGTTTCAGTTCAGTTCAGTCGCTCAGTCGTGTCCGACTCTTTGCAACCCCATGAACTGCAGCACGCCAGGCCTCCCTGTCCATCACCAACTCCTGGAGTTCACCCAGACTTACGTGCATCGAGTTGGTGATGCCATCCAGCCATCTCATCCTCTGTCATCCCCTTCTTCTCCTGCCCCCAATCCCTCCCAGCATCAGGGTCTTTTCCAATGAGTCAACTCTTCGCATTAGGTGGCCAAAGTACTGGAGTTTCAGCTTTAGCATCATTCCTTCCAAAGAAATCCCAGGGCTGATCTCCTTCACAATGGACTGGTTGGATCTCCTTGCAGTCCAAGGGACTCTCAAGAGTCTTCTCCAGCACCACAGTTCAAAAGCATCAATTCTTCGGTGTTCAGCCTTCTTCACAGTCCAACTCTCACATCCATACATGACCACAGGAAAAACCATAGCCTTGACTAGACAAACCTTTGTTGGCAAAGTAATGTCTCTGCTTTTGAATATGCCTTCTAGGTTGGTCATAACTTTCCTTTCAAGGAATAAGCGTCTTTTAATTTCATGGCTGCAATCACCATCTGCAGTGATTTTGGAGCCCAGAAAAATAAAGTCTGACACTGTTTCCACTGTTTTCCCATCTATTTCCCATGAAGTGATGGGCCAGATGCCATGATCTTCATTTTCTGAATGTTGAGCTTTAAGCCAACTTTTTCACTCTCCTCTTTCACTTTCATCAAGAGGCTTTTTAGTTCCTCTTCACTTTCTGCCATTGAATAAGTATTTAGCTTCATCAGTTAACTTTTGTAATTATGTTTAAAGGTTTATTAAAGTCAGTATTGTGTAAAGGCTAAGAGTGTGAAATTTGAAGCCAGACGCTAAGGTTCAAATTCTGGTGCCATCTCTTGTTGGCTGTATGGTTTTGAGCAGGAAAGTGAACTTCTCTGTCTCGTCATCCTCACTGGAAATGGGGAATAATAATAGTAGCTACTTCACTGATTTTCAGAAAAACATTTAAGTGAACTACTATAAGCACCCAGGAGAGTGGCTTGTATATAGTAAACTATCAACTATTACTATTTTCTTTGTGTTTGGTTCATCTTTCAGTTTTTGTAAATGTCTTAGAAAGTCCCTTCTTTATCCAGGAAGGGTATATACTTACTATTATTTTGAAAATTTGCATATTTGAATATGATTTTTTTTTTTTTTTTGCATCTTCATATAAGAATGAGAGGAGAAGGCAATGGCATCCCACTCCAGTACTCTTGCCTGGAAAATCCCATGGATGGAGGAGCCTGGTAGGCTGCAGTCCATGGGGTCGCTAAGAGTCGGACACGACTGAGCAACTTCACTTTCACTTTTCACTTTTCACTTTCATGCATTGGAGAGGGAAATGGCAGCCCACTCCAGTGTTCTTGCCTGGAGAATCCCAGGGACGGGGGAGCCTGGTGGGCTGCCATCTATGGGGTCGCACAGAGTCAGACACGACTGAAGCGACTTAGCAGCAGCAGCAGCAGCAGGGTTCCTGGGTAATAAATTTTTCCCTGAAAGCTGGTAAAGAACATTGTATCGTCTTCTAGCATTGGTGGTTGCAGAAGACGATGCAATTTGTTTCCCTTGAAGATGAATTGTTTTATCTTCTTAGATTAATTAGTTCAATAAATATTTATTGTACTGATTCTAGGAATATAGCAGTGAGCCAAACCTTGTGAAGATGGCAACCTGATTGGGATAGGGGTGGGGAGAAGACAGTAACCCAATTACCCAGAGTTAGCTAAACTGCAAGGCCTAAGGGAACAGTTCCCACAAGACTACCTTCAGATCTGATACAAACTGCAGGTTTGGGGTAGCCGCAAAACTGTCCTCAGATTTGATAATTTCCTATAAAACTCACAGGGCTTGCTATTCATTATACTTATGAATATGGTTTATTACAGGGACAGGATACAAACTAGAACCAGACAAAGGAAGAGACACATATGGTAGAGTCTTAGAAAAGTCCAAATGTGAGGCTTCCAGTTGTCCTCACTCCATGGAGTCATGGTGATACTATCTACTCCTCACCACTATGTGTGCAAACCCATATGGAATATTGCCAACCAGGGATGCTCACCTTGCTTTTAGTGTCTGGACTTTTTTTCTGGGCTTGATTGCATACTGTCTACCTAGCTGTCTTTAATCTCTTTTCTTTTGGAGGTTGAGATTAACTCTTTAGCTTCTAGTTCTTCTGAAAGTCAGAACTGATATGGTCCAAAGTCCCCATCATAAATCAGATTGTTAGACTGTCCAGTGATCAAAGCCTCAAGATAAAGGACACTCCCATGAGACAGTACATTCCAAGGGCCTGGAGATCACCTCTCAGCAACCATGAACAAAATCCAGACCTCTTGTTGGGTGAGCCCTCTCTTTCTTTTCTACATACCAATAAATATACAACAAATGCAGTGAAAAATAATAAAGGATGGTAAGGGAGATAGGGGCTTCCCAGATGGCTCAGTGGGAAAGAATCTGCTTGCCAATGCAAGGGACGTGGGTTGGAACCCTGAGTTGGGAAGATCCTCTGGAGGAGGAAATGGCCACCCACCCCAGTATTCTTGCCTGGGAAATCCTATGGACAAAGGACCCTGGTGGGTTACAGTCCATGGAGTTGCAAAAGAGTCAGATATGACTTAATGACTAAATAACCAAAAGGGAGATCGAAAAGTGGAGGTGGTTTTTGTAGATAGGGTGGTGAGGCCTCTCTTGAAGCCTGAAGGAGAAGGGGTCAGCCCTGGGAAAGTCTGGGGAAGAGCATTGTAGGCAGAGGGAACTGCAAGATCAAAGGGATTGAGGTGGCACATAATTGGGAAGTAACAGAAAGGAGGTCATTTTAGTTAAAGACTAAAATGTGGGCACTGAGGGAGGTGGTGAGTGGCAGGAGTGGAGGTCAAAAGAGGTTTGGGACGAGGCAGTCAGATCCTATAGAACCTTGTATGTTTTATATTTTCTCTCGGGGAGATGATGGAAAGCCACTAGAAAGATGTGAGCAGAGGAAAGACATACTATGATTTGAGCTGTAAAAGGCTTGCTTTGGGTCCTGGCTGGAGAACAGTCTGTAGGGAGCTAGAGCAGAAGCAAAGAGCTCAGTTCCAAGCCTATATAGTTTGTAAACAAACCGATTGTCAGTTGCTCTTAAGCTATTATTTAGGTAGAAAAGAGTTTGAGGTGGTTGTCACTTTTTAAATCACATCTATAACAAGCTCAAAGAATTCTTGAATTCTAAGTTTGATTTAGTAATCAGCTGAATCAATTTTCAGTTGAAATTCTGAAGAACTGTATGAGTAAATGTTACTGTTTTTTCCCTCTTTTTTGAATATGTGTTGTATTTAAAGTTGAAATCTTGGGTACTTCATATATGACATGATAAAAATTATGTCACAATCAACATATATAAGTCCGTGTTTCCTAACTGTGTGGTTATGTTTACATGCAGAATATAAAGTAAAAGGCCTTCTAAGAAAGTATTATAAGTAAATTTAACCTTGAAAAATGAAAAAAGAAAGGACTGAAGCAATAGGGAAGAGCAGAGGTGAAAGTCTTGGAGCTGGGTTGGTGGTAACAGATAGAGAAAAGTGGGTGGATCCTGAATATGTCATATTTTAAGTGAAAAACAATCAGGATTTAGTGACAGGTTGGAGCCTGGATTCTTTACTTTAAAATGTAAACATTTAGTGCATTTGTTTAGGCATGGACCATCTCTTGGTAAATTGCCTGGAGCAGAGTGACCTCACTCAGTCTAAAATATTTGGAGAGGTTTGTCCTTATTTATTCCTTATTCTGTTGTTCTGATTTCTGTCTTCATTGACCAGATCTCTCTGATTTATTTTTTTCTCAAATATTTTTGAAAATTTCATCACTCCTTTCCTTGCATTTTCTAAGCCCTACTCAGGTTTGTCTCTCTCTTTGTTTGCTTTGTTAACCAGGAATTTCCATTTTTTGCAGTCTCAAAAGGTGGCCCTCGGGGGCTAAACATTCAGGTAGGTGGTCAATTCTAAGTCAGGGCTGATCACAGCCTTGGGGTTGGGGACAGACAGGGAAACTGGCAAAAACAACCCTGGGCCCGACTTTTCAGTAGACTGATTGTCAGGCCTTGGGATCAGGGCTGGCCAACAGCTGGAGATGTTGACCATTACTTGTCAAAGGTGATAATAACGGTCCTATAGGTGCTCCTTCAGAGAAGGCAATGGCACCCCACTCCAGTACTCTTGCCTGGAAAATCCCATGGATGGAGGAGCTTGGAAGGCTGCAGTCCATGGGGTCGCTGAGGGTCGAACACGACTGAGCAACTTCCCTTTCACTTTTCACTTTCATGCATTGGAGAAGGAAATAGCAACCCACTCCAGTGTTCTTGCCTGGAGAATCCCAGGGACGGGGGAGCCTGGTGGGCTGCCGTCTATGGGGTCGCACGGAGTCGGACACGACTGAAATGACTTAGCAGTAGCAGTAGCAGGTGCTCCTTGAGTTGGCAAAAAGGATTCAGACAGCCCTGCTGCTGGAAGCAAGATCTATGGAGATAGAAAAATATATATAAAATTTAGAAATTCTCCTACTAACTGATGATATCTATTTGTAGCTCTTCCCATCCCACTGCCTCCCAGATTCTGACCTGTTAGAAATTTGTTTTACAGCTTTTTTTCAGAGTCAACTTTTTGACTTATTGAACAGCTCTACTTAACTTTGATTAATTTCTGCTTTTGTCTAACATTCTTTCAATTTTATTTGTGTTTATTTCAGTTTCTTGGGCTGGAAGTTTAGTTTTGTTTTCTAGAACATATATATCTGTACATTTATATTATATTTTATATATATATATATATTCCATATAGTTCTGCATGGTTGCAATCCATAAGTATTGGTATTAAGAGCTCACATACCTTTTATTTCTAAATCATTTGTAATTTAAATCTTGATTTCTTCTTTAGTCCAAGAATTAGATGTTTATTTTTAAGTTTTCATATGCTTTGATTTTGTGTGTGTGTGTGGTGGGAGAGGGTCTTAATGTTGTGGTTTTACTTCTAATTTTTCCATTGTGATGAGTATTTTTCTCTTTCTTGGTATTTACTGAGAGTTTTTGTGTGATTTATTACATTGTCAATTTTTATGAATGTTCCATGTGTTTGAAAATAAAGTGAATTCTTTGTTTATTGGTATACAACTAAATTTTTCTGAGATCAAACTTGTTAACTGTGTTATTAAAATCTCTAAATTTTCTTTAAAAAAATCTATTTAATCTTCTACGATCTGAGATCTCTGTGATTTTTGTCCACTGTGCTTTTTCAATTTCTCTTTGAAATTCGAATAAATTTTGCTTTATATATTTCAAAACCACATTGTTAGGTACATAAAAAAACAGATGACTAGGGCTTCCCTGGTGACTCAACTGCTAAAGAATATGACTGCAATTTGGGAGACCTGGGTTCGACCCCTGAGTTGGGAAAATCCCCTGGAGAAAGGAATGGCCACCCACTCCAGTATTCTGGCCTGGAGAATTTCATGGACTGTATAGTCCATGGGGTCACAAAGAGTCTGACACAACTGAGCGACTTTCATTCACTCACTCATTGAATCTTCTAGGTAGATTTGTAACTTAAACGAAATACTTAATAGTCTTTACTATGATATTCTTAAATTCTATTTTGTTACTATTTCTACATCCCTTAAAATCTTTGTTAGTTTTTATCTAGATCACCTCTTTTCATTTCTTTATTTTCAGTTTTCCTGTGCCAGTTTGTTTTCAGCTCTTTTAAAAATATTATACATTAAAATTTTTACCAAAAAATGATCTGTGCCTCAACTTTTATAATGGGGAAATAATATATTGGTTATAAATTGTTAATGTATATAAACTTTTTTGGGGGGCTTTTATTATATGTTTTATACATATTATGCTCTCTATTGTTTCTTTTCTCCTTTTTCCTCTACAAATGCAGTGTGTTGAGTCTTTTATTTTCTGCCTTATAGTAAAAGTTTATAATTTTGTTTACATAGGTTCTGTACTTTTACTATTAAATTTGTCTACTGGAACTTTGTAGTATTATTATTGTAGTAATATTTTTTCCCCTTAGTTTCTTACTGATACAGTATTTTTAAAATTATATATTTTTATATTTATCATCCATATAGCTATCTAATGAAATTATCCTTTATGAATAGAGTTTTGAAAATAGTCTTTTGGATTTTCTAAATATACAATTATATTGTGTAAATATAAACATAACTTTATTTCTTTTTTCCTAATATTTTCACTGATAATCTACTTCTCTTTGACAGGTATGCATAGTTTCCTTCTATTCAAATATCCCATAGAGTTTTTATTAGAAATGTCTTTTTGGCAGCTATTAGTAAAGCTCTAAACTTTTCTCCTTTAATCTAGTTTTATGTAACATTTAGTTGAATCCAAACTTATTAGGTGTGAAGCTTAGTTTATAACTTTTAGGAAGCATTTTTCTTGGCAAAGAAAATTTTTACAGGTAAAAAGGTATAATATTACTATAGTAATAATGTAATGTGACATATAATTTACTTTAGTGGTATAATTTAATAACTTGATGAATGGCCTTAATCTTGAATCTCTAGTAATATTAAGATCTGAAAGTCTTTCTTATATTTCTCAGTTATATTTACTTGATTTTATGGTGGAAAAGTATATTCCAGAGCTGAATTTTGGAAGTAGTGCTTACAAATATTGATCCATAAAGCATGTTTTATCTTTAATGGGCTGTTGTGATGCTCAAATGAAGAATATACATGAGGCATATTGTAAGATGTAAAGAACTCTACAATTGTTAGTCACTATTATTAGAGTAGGTATCCAATTAATATGTTCATTTGATTTGATACTAACTTGGCCACCTTCACCACATATTTCCTTTTCAATTATCTATGTGCTTTTCAAAAGGGATGTGAGATTCTGTACCCAGGGACAGTGGATATATGGGAATTATTTATTTAGAAATAAATTACAGCATACAGGTTTATTTGAAAGGCAGACATTGGGGTCTTTTTCATTTTTTGCTGCTGATTCTGACAACACATCTGCAGAATACATGTGTCCCAGTGGTCATTTTGGTCAAACATGAAGCTTGGCAGATGCTTGCCTGAGCCCCAACCACCTGGCAGGCCTTTGTTGTCTTGGCAAGGGTCTCCAGACTGAGAAATCTGAGGGACACATTTAATTCCAGCTGAAGGGAGAATTATGAGTTGATGATTTACTGTGAGACTCAAGCTTTACTATAGGCACCATTCAGAATGAGTAGCTTGGGGATTTGCATTCATCAGACACGAGAACCACAAGCCAGGAAGTGAATTAGAGGCCGAAGCTGTTTCACCAGCTGGTGAGACTTTGCTATTCAGTTCCATTGCAGGTAAAGAGTTGTGCTCACCAACAAAGTGCAAGCAAGCAAGCTGGCACAGACCTCTCTAGGGCCTTTGCCCACAAGGGCACTGTCTCCCCTACAAGGCAAGAGGAAGCTTAGAGGAAACATCCTCTGGTTTCTCCTAGGTTGAGTTCCATAAATCACTTCCCAAGAGCCTCAGAAAATCTCTTGCTTCCTGCTCATCAGATGTGTTTCAGGTGTCAGAGCTCCTGAGAGTCATGTGGCTCCTTACAGAAAATAATACATTATTATCAAATATTAAGATTAGGCATAAAATAAATTAATAAGCAATTTTTGTTTTACATAGTATTTCATCAGTGATTAAGTTCCAGTATAAACTTAATATTGAGTAGGGCTTTCTTGTTTTATGAGATCTAACTTAAGCACACAATTCTACCTTCTAGCTACTCTAACTAAAGAAATCTGAGCATCCTCTAAAGATTTTTGTGAGTTTCCTTGTACTTGAATCCTCATGGTCACATAAACCATTTTGAGATTGACTTTACTGAAAATCAGGAGCCTGGGGATGGTGGCTCTTGGTGGTGTAGTGGTGCCATTGAGCACCAAACAATCTAAAATCATACATTACCATCCCTGATCTTAAAATCCTGCCTCTGAGAGTTTCTCATCAATTCTTTGGCCTATCTTTACCCAAGTTCCATGATCTCCTTATTTGTGTCTTCTCCCCTTATTTCCTCATATACTTTCTCCTTCTTGAAGAGCCTTGAAAACTCTGAATTCTTCTCTAGTACTATTAAGTCTATGAATAGAACGGAGCATTTTCTACTTAACAGAAACTGCCGTTCAGAGCAAGTAGTTGTGATTATAAATAACAGATGTTTTTTCCTAGTACCTCAATGTAGATGAGTGGCAACCAGTCCTGATATTTAAAAAAAGACTTAAAAGGAAAGCCCAACTTGTGGATAACCAGTTCTGTGGGGGCATAGTCACAGTAACACTGAGTTAAAGGTAAGTTTTTCAGAAAGCTTTTCAGACAGGATTCCAGAGCCTTCATAATTAGCCTACTTTTACCCTTTCTCTATTGATCTTCCATCATTGTTCATATACCTAGTCATCTAAGGAGCCAGATGGGTATAACATGGGTAAAGAGCAAAACTTGAGAAAACATGTCCTAAAAGGAACAATTTTTCCATGTGAGAATGTGGGAATATTATTACCAGATCTTCTGTTTTTTTATAAAAGAATCTGGAGAGTCTAATTTCACATGGAATTTCCTAATTAAGTATAAACCAAACAAAACATGTCTGAGGGTAATATTTGGAATGCAGCTGCCAGTTGCTCCATATTCTAGACATCTCTCTCTCTCTCTCTTTTTGTATATGCTTCTTCCACTACTAGAAATACTCTTTCTCCAGAAAAACATCCTTCAGTTCAGATGGCATTGTTTTCCATTTTGCTCCCACAGCTATTTCCAAATATTAATTGATTTCATTTCTCCTCCTTTACAGTCACCAAAATCCTCTCTCTAAACACCTCTTTTGATGTGTGTCGCTGCATTTGTTTGCTGGTCTGCCAGTCTTTCTACACTATGAGAACCTCAAGGATAGGGACCATGTTACTCATCTTTCTATACTTTAGATCTGATAAAATACTTAGCATATAATAAGCACTCAATGGGCTTCCCTAGTGGCTCAGAGAGTAAGCACTCTGCCTGCACTGTAAGAGACCCAGGTTCAATTCCTGGGTTGGAAAGATCCCCTGGAGAAGGGAATGGCAACCCACTCCAGTATTCTTGCCTGGAGAATCCCATGGATAGAGAAGCCTGGTGGGCTACATACAGTCCATGGGATCGCAAAGAGGTGGACATGAGTGAGCGACTAAGCATGACAACGACAAAGCACTTGATATTTGTTGAATGGATGAGGGAAAGGGACATGATTCTGGGATGTAGGGCCTGAGCTCACCTCTCCTTCTGCTTTGCCTCTCAGATTTTTCTTTTACATTTGATCGCAATGCCTTGCATTTGGAAATTGTTATCCCTGACTTTTGGGGACAAGCAGAAAAATAGTTAATACAATCTTTGTGAAAAACTATTGTGAAAAAGATTTACTGCTTGTTTTGAGCAAATGTCTGGGCTCTTTCTTTGAAGAGTCTATTTTTAAAGAGTGTTTTACTGCATAGTCCATTGAGGGCAATGAGATGGGCATTTATTCTTGTCAGGGTGAAGGGGAATGGATGTGTGAATGAAGTAAAAGCTGGAAGTTGGGTGAAAGTGTCTAGATAGCTTCTGGAATGGGAATTAGAAAGTGCAATCCTACTGCTACCTTGAACCTGTCCAGATAAGAGATTTAAATTCTGCTGTGAAATATCAGAGTATTTTCCACAGAATAGTGCCATTTAGCTATCTGAGAGTTGAATCTCCACAAGTTCATAGAGAGTACTTTTAAGAATTTAATTCCTATTTTCAGGGAGGAACACTGTATTGGAGAGGAGAATTTAGTGAGAGATCTTAGAGAGACCTCCCCTTTTTTTATTATGCTGAAATAATTAATTTTGATGGAAAGAATCAGTAAAGATGAAGATATTATTTCATTTGGATGATATAGAATTAAGTAAAAGTGCAAGTGGTAGTTGCTCAGTAGTGTTCGACTCTTTGTGATCCCATAGTCTGGACCCTGCCAGACTCCTCTGTCCATGGAATTCTCCAGGCAAGAGTACTGGAGTGCATTGCCATTCTCTTTTCCAAGGGATCTTCCTGACCTAGGGATTGAACCTGGGTCTCCTGCATTGTAGGCAGATGCTTTTATTGCAGGCAGTGGCTTTACTGAGCCACTAGGAAATCCCGATGTAGAATTTAGATATGTGCCAAAAGGTTATTTGAGGGGAGGAATTATTTTAATAGATAATATTATTATGACTTCGAAAACTAGAAACATCTAGGGCCCAATGGCTTTAAGTACAAGACCCCCCTTTCTTGTGCCTAAGATCCTCCAAAAAAAAATCAAGTTTCTACACACATCATATTTTCATATAATCTGTCTAGTATATACACAGGGAATTTCACCATGTAATGAACAAAAGTTCCCTGACCAATGGTGTAGGTGTGGCATTTCAAATTTCTTTAGATTGAGGGTCATGAGAGTTACTATTTATTTGAAGAAAATCTTTCCTGACTTTGCTTTCCCTTCTAACCTACCCCAACCGTCAGTCAATTCCATCCCACCTTAAAAATGTTTTATCTTTCCAAAGGGAAAGTTCAAATGGCATTTTACCTGAGCATGTTAGAGAACTGCAGGGCTTCAGATTTGTGAAGTGTGGTAAGGATGGAACGTTCAGAGGAGGAAGTTGTTAACAAATCCTTGACGATACTACATGATAGCTCAGTAGGGAGCACAGCTCCAGGAAAACTTCCCTGCCATTTGGTAAATCCTTTCTGCTGCTACTTGGCGCTCTAAAGTGATGATTAATTCCATTCTCCATCCTCCTGGTTAAATATTTTTAGCTGGCTATGAGAAAATGGTATAATTCTCTTCAGTTCAGTTCAGTCGCTCAGTCATGTCCGACTCTTTGCGACCCCATGAATTGCAGCACGCCAGGCCTCCCTGTCCATCACCAACTTCCGGAGTTCACCCAAACTTATGTCCATCGAGTCTGTGATGCCATCCAGCCATCTCATCCTCTGTCGTCCCCTTCTCCTCCTGCCCCCAATCCCTCCCAGCATCAGGGTCTTTTCCAATGAGTCAACTCTTTGCATGAGGTGGCCAAAGTATTGGAGTTTGAGCTTTAGCATCAGTCATTCCAAAGAACACCCAGGACTGATCTCCTTTAGAATGGACTGGTTGGATCTCCTTGCAGTCCAAGGGACTCTCAAGAGTCTTCTCCAACACCACAGTTCAAAAGCATCAATTCTTCAGCGCTCAGCTTTCTTTACATTCCAACTTTCACATCCATACATGACCATTGGAAAAACCATAGCCTTGACTAGATGAACCTTTGTTGGCAAAGTAATGTTTCTGCTTTTGAATATGCTGTCTAGGTTGGTCATAACTTTCCTTCTCTTGGTTCATGTTTAATATACAAGTAGGGTATTGGCCCCTGTAGCTAGTATAACAGTTATAATAAAGTTTATCTTTGATAGTTATTTGTGTTATGTTTTTGCCCTCTTATATAAGTACCTTTCTTGGACCTAGAGCATAGATGTCATAGGGCAGAGTCTATATCTATCATACTTCAGAATTATATTCCCAGTGCATAGTGCCTGGCATATATTAGTGGAAATGAATACTCGTTGAATGAATGTTTGTTGCAGTATCTTATAGGAAATCAGGTTAGAGACTTCCGTGGATTCCTTTCACATTTGTGTCAGAACTGCCGAGGGTTTCTCAGTCCAGTTTCCCTTTACCCATGGGCACACAGGTAGACTGCATTTCCCTTAACCTTTACTATTATGTGGTGCTGTGGGGTTAATTCTGATTCATGGAATGTGTGTAGGCCTGGCCCATCCGACCTCCTGTGTAATCCTGCAAGCTGTGTCTTGCTCGCCTCATCTCTGGCCACATGCCAAGTATCCAGTGATTAAGATGACATCTAAGATGGCATTTGGCCTATTGTTGTCACTGCTGCAACAGAAACACATGGTTACACAGCTATAATGGGCTCCATCTCTTAAAAAGCAGTATCTTCTCTAAAATTTCCTATTTGTACAGTGTCATAGCTCAAGAACTCATCAGTTCTCCAGATTCTGTTCTTATTGATGAGACTTTGTGATTTGATGAAACCAGACTGGGGTTTGAGAGGAATATTCCTAGTCCAGGCTTTTTTGTCTCCCTGGTCTCTCTGTTTGCTTCCTGCCTAGCTGAGTCTTCTGTGAAAAGTCTGGAAAATTAAGTCTAACCTCTGATATCCGCTCAGACTTCTTCCCTTATTGCTTTTGGTTAAATCTTTGTGGAAAGGAAGGGAAAGAGCTTTCCACTGCTCTTTGACAGTGGGCTACTGTTTCCCTCTACTGCTTATGGTAAAAAGCATGTCTGTATCTTGTGCCTCGGCTGGACGATCCAGTGAGATGACAGGAGGATAGACCATTGGGAAGCTAAAATTACAAAAGGAGAATGAACCCCAATGCATAGTTGCCACATTTACTGAATTCTTACACTATGCCATGTTCTACTCCATGAACTCGGGAGACTTAAGATCTGTGAGGCACAGCCATCAAGAATTCTGTAGTTTCTTAACTAGTTAAGCTTCAGATCAGATCAGATCAGTCGCTCAGTCATGTCCGACTCTTTGCGACCCCATGAATCTCAGCACGTCAGGCCTCCCTGTCCATCACCAACTCCCAGAGTTCACTGAGACTCATGTCCATCGAGTCAGTGATGCCATCCAGCCATCTCATCCTCTGTCGTCCCCTTCTCCTCCTGCCCCCAATCCCTCCCAGAATCAGAGTCTTTTCCAATGAGTAAACTCTTCGCATGAGGTGGCCAAAGTATTGGAGTTTCAGCTGTAGCATCATTCCTTCCAAAGAAATCCCAGGGCGGATCTCCTTCAGAATGGACTGATTGGATCTCCTTGCAGTCCAAGGGACTCTCAAGAGTCTTCTCCAACACCACAGTTCAAAAGCATCAATTCTTCGGCACTCAGCCTTCTTCACAGTCCAACTCTCACATCCATACATGACCACTGGAAAAACCATAGCCTTGACTAGATGAACCTTTGTTGGCAAAGTAATGTCTCTGCTTTTGAATATGCTATCTAGGTTGGTCATAACTTTCCTTCCAAGGAGTAAGCGTCTTTTAATTTCATGGCTGCAGTCACCATCTGTAGTGATTTTGGAGCCCAGAAAAATAAAGTCTGACACTGTTTCCACTGTTTCCCCATCTATTTCCCATGAAGTGGTGGGACTGGATGCCATGATCTTCGGCTAGTTCAAATTTAGAAAACAGATAAAACTTTTATAGCACAGTTTGGTAATTTGAGACACCTCTCTACCAAGATGACAGTAAAGGGTTTGCTTCACTTCTGCCTCATCTTTATTTGGGTCAAGGAGCTGTTGCTACTTGGGAGTATGAGGCCAAACCCTGGCTACTTCTTTGATACCTGAAATGCCTAATTCCTGGTGTTATTATGGAAACATGCTGCCAGTTCTTACTTTTAAATAAAAAAGAGGATCTATGAATGAAACAAAGCTTTGAGCACAAAAAGGGCTTAATTCATAATTTTAGTAATGCTATCAAAGGTTAATAATCGTCATCTTATATGATCCAACCTCAATTTTAAAAATAGCATATTTCATCTTGTGTTTCAATCCTGCTTAAATCTAGGTTTCTAGCAAAACTAGAGATGATAGTTAAAATTCTATGATCTATTGTTGGTGACAATTGACATGAGCCTGGGATAGGTTGTGTTAATATATTTGATGTCTCTAATTAGTCACTTGAAGACTTGATTAGAAACCAAGGGACAACATCAGTGTATTTCTCTGTTTCAAGAGATCTGGGATGATTTTGAGTTAAGATTCCCACAGGGGATCTGGATGTCTTGAAACATACATATTTCAAGGGTTTCTGCTGATTTCAAAGACTGAAGTTGGGAGAGACTCTATAGAAGAAAGGCTTTCTGATGCTTATCCTATCATATGGGCCAGTGGTTCTAGTTTTAAAATCTATTAAATCTTTCCTTAAACTACATTTCTCAGAACATGCCAGCTCTAGGGATCCCAACCTGCAACAGCTTCCGAGCACCTGAAAAATCGCTGTCATCTCTTAGAACTGCTTTCTAAAAAACATTATTGTGAGTCTGGGATTAGCCTCAATCACTTCTTACTACAGTTTCAAATAAGAATCAGAGCATTCCTATGTTGGTGAGCATTGATTTTGGTGATGCTTTGTTTAAAAAAAAATCAGATGAGAGGCTTAACTATTAATTATTATCTGAAAACTTTCATCTATTTCAAATGTGCTATAACATTTCAACAGCAAAGGAGTTGCTTATGACTCAGCTAGCTGGGGCTTCGTTTTATGAAAGTTCTAGAAAAGTAGGGCTATTAGCATTATTTTAGTTGCTATCTTCGAGAGGTGTTGTTCTCATTTTAATTGCAACTTGGTAAGCTGTTTGGCTAGAATGAAGCCTGGGTCTTTTCTCAATGAGCATTTCTAACTCAGACTAGGTCCATGAGGACACAAGCCTTTCCAGGAAAAAAAGTATTTACTGGAAAAAAGGGCAATTTTGTAAGTTGGAACCCATGGAATAATATTTTCAAAGCCAAACCTATCTATCTACTTTATAGCCTCTTTGTTTCCTGTGTGAGAAAAAGAAAATAATGAGGCCAGACTTTTTTCCTTTTTCTTCTTTTAATTTTGTTCAGCATTAAAGGAGGGAACTTCATAAACATTGATTGTCATTTACAGAAAACATTCAGAAATCATGTGTGCATTATCCAGGGAATGCTAACAGTATTCAACTAATAATTTACAGGACATAAAATAAGGACAAAAACCTATTACATTCTAAAGTAATATAAAACTCTTTTTTTTAATTGTTAGGGAGTGCTGTTTTATTCTAGTATATTTATAATAAAAAAACTCAATGCTTACTTCCTAAATGACTCAGGCTGCAGTTTTACTCACGTACACAGAAATTAGGGCTTACATATTAAACAAGGAGAGAGAGATCAGAAAACTGTAGATTTTAAAACTACATATGTCACTGGGTTTATTTGTAGTTTGCCTTTTGCCCCTATCAGCCAATAATAATGCATGTAATAATGTAAGTTAAGCTCCAGAAAAATCCAAGCCTCTAGGAGGCATTATTTCTTTAAAAAAAGAATATAATTATTATGCTTTTTAGAGTGAATACTTTTATTTTACATAGTCTGGCAATGCAGGTTGTATGCGTTGCTAACAATGACACACGTGCTGGTAAGAGATGCAAGCTGCACATTGCAGGTGCAGTGGTGCCTGGTAGGTACAGCCAAGCCCCAGACCACATGGTTTCAACGCTGGAGGACTCAGACCTCTGCTCTCTACTTGACACGTGTGGGCTGGAGCTCAGGTAAAAACATTAAATCTCTTAATGTTGGAAGTACATGAAAATTATTTCTCTCAGTCCTAAAAGCAAGGAATTATTGTCAGGGATTTCAAAAATATTGGAAAGTCTTATTTAAATCTAAATATCTTTTTTTTATTATAAATCAATCATCATAAAATATTAGCCTTTTAAAGTTGTGTTTGGGATGCAGGAAAAGCATCAGACTCCTCAGACTTGCTCCTGCCTGTGTTGTTACAGCTCATGACACCTCCAACTTTCCTCCCTCTCAAGTCTCCCCCCACCCTCCCCCAGGTTCTTGACAACATTTATTTGGTAAAGGTCAGTTATGGCTTCAGCGAATGAGTGATGTGACCTTAGGTTATTAATACGAAATAAATGTGTACAAAAATATTTTGTTCATCAGAAAGCAGAGTTTGTTTTCCTTAAGCTATTCCGTGCAGAAAGGATATGGACTAAGCCATTTGCTACAAGGAAAGAGGACTTACTCAGGCAACATTTTTTTTTCTTTTTTAAAAAACTTTCCTTTTTCATGTCTGGTTCAGATAGAGTTTACAGGTCTTAGGGAAATCTTCAATACAGATTCTTTGCAGCAGATTTAATTGACAGTCCTGTCCCTTTCTCAGCTGTCTTACAAAAGGAAGCGTACACTTAACACCAATGACCCATCAAGATGCTTAAACCGTTACAACCAGTTTCTGAGAAGTATGTAACACGCAGAAAGGAAGCAAGTACATATTTGCTCTTTGTTGGTTTTTCCCCCTCTAAAAAAATCGTTACAAAGTCTTATGCTTAAACAGAGACATAGAAAAATCAGTGTATTCACTGTCTCCAGTTATTTACAGCAAAAATTACAGAGACAGCATACATCATATTAGACCTTCCACAAGCATATATTAAAAGTAATTACATCTGAAAAAATATTTTTATTTTCCTCTACATTTCTACAATACATACTCAATTTTCTATAGGTGTAGTTTTCATTCCTGTGTGTGTGTGTGTGTGTGTGTGTGTGAATCAGATGAAGCAGACGGTACCGTGCTTGGGGGTGTGGTCCGGAGCTTCTCTGACATACCTAGTGTGTGTCTGTGTTCGGTCATGACCCAGGCAGGCATATGCCCTCCATCAGCCACTGCCTGAAGAGTATGGTTTAACAGAAGGATCACGCTGCCCAGTGGGGGAGCACATCCCCTGCGCTTCCCCCAAATGGGTTTATTCAATCTCAGTAAACTTGTGCTTTATTTTTGGCCATAAGAACAATCACTGAGCTGCTCTGTCTGCTCCACTGGAGGTCGTGCTTACAGTCATGCAGGAGGCAAAGATTATATGGCCAATTCGCTTTGGAGGAATTTCAACAGCTAAGGAAAAAAGTGCACAAACAGACAACCCCTATCCGCTGCAAAGAAATCCATGGCCCCTCACTTCAGAACAGTGGAGGACTACGTGATTGTGACTGTGGAATAAATTCTTTAGACACAACCAAGGGAAAAATAAGAACTTGCAGATCACGAAACCGCACATTTAAAGAAACACACCGAGACTCAAAAGCATAAAAATTGTGCATTGGACTTTCAGAACCAGAAAGTGGCAAGAAATCTAATCACCTGACTCTATGAAGCTGAAAGTTTGGGCAAAACAATGTCTTTTATAAGCCATCATGAAATTATTTTCATTTTCAGATTTGTTTGCCATTTTTAAAGCTGACCTCTCACTATATCCTCTAGTCAAATATGGAAACCAAATTAAGTGTCAGAAGAGCAAGACCTCTTGCCCCTGAACCCCTGACTCTAATGTCACCCAGAGTTGTATCTGCTCAAACTTGCTGCAGTCAGATAGGCCCCAACATTGGATTTTCAGGGGTTGTGACCACCTTCTGCCCCGAGACATGTTTGTTTGGTCTGCACTAAGCCTTGAATCAACTGACATTTACAACTCACGAGATTGCATAAGATTTAGAAACTTTAGCAATATTTCAGCTTTAGCTGACTCTTGGATGCCCCTTTTCATTGGGGCATTTCCTTGCTAGCTTCCCACCAGACTGCTTCACTCATTTGCACCAACTCCCTGGCCCTCTTAGACTGTTGAATTTTTAACCTTAGCTTTAAACAAACATGTTTCTCTGGTCCTGAGATACTCCTCTACCAACAACCCCAAAAGGATGCCAACTCTTGTCTAAAGACACACGTGGCTGCCCATATCAGATTGCTGTTTGGATGAGCAGTTGGGAACAGAAAATCAAATACCGCTTCATCTAAAGCAGATGGTGGGACTTCCGCTCTCGTTAGAGGGGACTCTGTGCAAAGCGTCACTACAGATGCACACTTTCAAATTATTGCTGTTCTCTTAAACGGTGGTTCTGTCAGGGCACAGAGGCCGTTGTCTGAACTAACTGCCAACTGTAGTAGCTTCGAGAGAGAAAGGAATCAGGAAAATGTTTTTTCTTCTAATTTTCAATAACAGTAGAATTTTTCCTAGCTTCTATGATAAATGGAAACAGAATACAGAACAAAACTGACATAATTTGCATCTGATTGATGGCTTTGAAAAAAGCTGTTAAGTTGTGTCCTTGGGACATAAGAATTGCTTTTGCAGTCAAGTCACTCTCTACATGGGACTGTAGGGAGTGAGCGTGAATTGACTATCCATGTGCGAGGTTTTCTACAAGCAGTTTAGCTTGACTGCTGGGAAGTTGTGTGTGGAGCAGGCAGCTGTGATAGGACATGAACTAATGCCTCCTGGCACCTACTGTTAATATCCAGAGTCTCTTAGATTCTATCAAAGAAATCTGATTACCTAAGAGACCTCTGTATTGTCTGTTTTTACCTACTCAGTGGTCCAGAGTCCTGAAGACCACTTTTAAAACAAGGGAAATCCAGAAAGGGTATGTTTGTCAAATACATCTCCACCCTCAGTTTTCAATCTTTGGGGGGTAAAAGAGCTGCAAAAAAGGAATACAAAGAGGACCAGAGTCACAGACAGTAGGGCTAGAGATGAGATGATAGGCCAGATGTGGAATTCCTTATTCTCCTATGTTCCCTCCAAAACTTTCTTTTCTTTTCACAGGCCACAAGTCACCTCCCTTGTCAGGCGGTGAATGCCACTGACTTCTATAGGACTTGTATAGGAAGCCTGGGTTCTCTGGGAGATACATATTCCTATAAATGGGGCAACTGGATCATTTGGCTCTTAGGAGATTTTAGAAAATGAAGCTAAGTTGTTCTTACTCATGAGCAATTTTTCAGCAAGTCCAAACAGAAGTAAATTCAGCTTACAGCATGAAGTTACCCCTCATTGGTCCGAAAGCCTTGTCAGAGTGGTTCTCTCACTGGCATATTTAATTTGTGCCATTTACATTTTATTGTCATTTTCCTGTTTTTTGTCCCCCTCCTTCTTGGTGTACCTTTTTTAAAAACAAAATAAAACATCCCTGAGTGGATACAGTGCAACATCTGCATCAAGCAGTGATTGTCATTTACGAAGCATGAAGTGAAAAGTACAGATCCTGGGTCCTTTCTTCCAGTGCCCACCTTATGAATGTGTTGCAAACACTTGTGAGTCTTCATGGGAAAGGGACAAAGGTTGCATGTGGTCAAGAAAGTTGTTAACCAAAATTTCAAAATACCTTCAGAGGTAGTCACAGGAGACATTCAAAGGGCAGCTTTTAAAGGTACTTGGTTACCACTGAACACATGACTTGGCTGTCTTTCAAGGGACAGATTTGGCAATTGTGGCAAAAATTGGAAATCTCTTTTCTCAACTGCAAGGGGCTGAGTGCGTACTGGTTTCCACTGTTTTGTTCTGGTTCAGTTGTTAGCTGTTTCCTCTCCCCTCGCTTCAAAAGGTTCATGCTGTCCCAACGAAATGATTGCATCAGTGGAAACAACACAAATTCAAATCCAGGACCTCCTGAGGCATATGTGGGGAACAATCTTTTTCCTACATCACCCATGGGACAAGGGAGGGAAAATTCTCAGCCACTTCATCAATTAAGTCAATTTAAATCCTCTAAGGTAAATTGGAGGAAACAAATGGTTCCCTTTGCAACTGAGCAGGAATTACAGGCTGACAATAGGAAACACTAGTCCAACTGAACAATGAAAGCAAAGTTTGACATAAGTTCAAAGCTCAAAGGGAAACGCCAAGTAGACACATTAAGCATTGCCTATCACAAGCCAATCATAAAACATACATTGCATTTGGAAACAGCTTGGTTTAATTGAGTGCCTTCCATTACCCTGTTTTCCTAGCAATCAGTAAAGTAATCTTTCCATTAGAAGGAAATATGACTCTTGGAATTAATTCTTTATACAAAGAGCTAACAGGAGTGACATTTACACCAAAAAGAATTGAGTCCCTGTAGCAGCATAATAAGCAGTCTACAGCTGTCTTCTTAGACACTGAAGGTAATTTGGTTCACTGTAGTTAAATTAATTGAATATAACAGTAGTTGAGAAAGGGATTCATTATTTTAAAGCCTTTTTTCTCCATTGGTTTGGAATTCATCAATCATGAGGTGGGAAAAGGCTCTGTTTTCTAAAAGACAAGATGAACACTACTGTTTGATCATCAGTGACCAGTGCTGTGGCATCCTGGAGATGGCTGTCAACCATCCAACTTCAGGAGAGCATAAGATTAAAAAAAATCAGTTTCCACTGATGGAAACTTCACAAAGCAGGTGTGCATTTGTGTGTGTGTATATGTGTGTGTGTGTATAAGTGTTAGATGAGATAAGGGCAGGTCTTCAAGAGTTGATGGCCAGGCTACACTTACAGATCATAATTTTCCCTGTCTTATACACAAAGCTCCTCTCTAGATCCCGTTTAAAAACTCTTGTTTGGGACCAAATGAGACTAAAGGCACAAGGCCTCCAGAACACAGGCAGAACAAGCTTCTTGGAATTTATGTTTTTCTGGTGATCACTTTGATTGGAGGGCAAGTGGAGAAGTGAGATCTTGTACTAGGAAATCCGAGTTGTCTAATCCTGATCTCGACTCTGGCATTCTGTACTTTTAAACGTTGCTAAAAGAATAACCCCAGGGTAGATGGATAATGCAATTTCAAATGGCACCAGAAATAGTTTTGGCTTTGGGGTGCATTCGTTCTGTAGAATAACACAGATCTTTTATTCTAATCTATCAAGGTTTTACTAAATTTTTATAATATAACATTTTGGAGTTGAAAAAAATTAGAGGTCCCAGACTAGAAGAACATAGAAAGTCCTGCCTTCCCCTTTATTTATTGCTGCTTTTTTCCTAACAAACTTATTAAAGAGAATGAACATAAAGAACTATTTCTTTGCTTTGTATATTCTCTACTTCTTTGCAAAAGAGATAAAATGTTTACATGAAATGGTATTAGGACCCTGGGTTCTGATTTGCTCTTTTACTCCAATTTTTTTAGAAAAAATTGCTGGTGGTCATAATCTACCGACTGTATTTCTCTGTTGATTCAACAAGCACCAAAATCAAGTTCCTCTCACAACTTGAAATTCAAAGAAAAAAAGATGGTTTTTGTGTCCTGGTGAAAAATAGGAAATATCTGTTGTTTGGTCAAAAGGCCCTGGACTCCACAATGTTTTCTGTGGCCTAATTCTTAAAACAGGAAAATGACTCCACATAGTTAATTTTTTTTCCAATATGTACCATCTTGACAAGGCTTTGATGTCATTGATCGAAACAGAGTTTTTCTACAGAGGTCATGCGTTATATTTATTCCTTTGTCAACTTATTTCTGAATTGGTACCATTCTGCTATTAACTGCAGATGAAAACTCTGGCTGGAAAAACAAAATCCTGATTGTCTAACATAAAGGTAACATATAACACAGAAGGTAAATAACGTAAGAGCGCCTGACTGAACCTCCTTTGCTAGTATATTTGATATTTTAAGCCACAGTGCATGTGTGTGTATAAGTAATAGTCATATATAATATTCTCAGATATTATATACTTATCACATACCTGCACAGTGCTTTCCAAGACAGCTACAAATTTATACATGCATCGCCTATCTAAAAACATAGAAATCAGTAAGCCTATTAAGTAGAATTTTCTTAAATTATATTTGAACAATCAACAGGAAAAGTAATCAGGTAAAGTACTGCTCTGTTCTTGTATATATCTACAATAAAATTCTATAAACAGTTGTTTCCCCAAACATACCTGAATAAAATTAAAAAAAGATAACACCCAGTGTCCTATATTTGTATATTTATGGTCATTTCAAAAACAAACAAACAAATAAAAGAGCCCCACTCAGGTGCATATTTACATTCTTCAAACTGTAGCGGTGAAAAATAATTCTATTAAGTGCAGGACATTCCTAATGTTGCAGTAGTGACATTTTCCTTAAGTCTTCATGAACACATTGCTTTTGTCTTAATGGTGATGCATTCCACGACTATGAGACAGTTCGCTTGTCGCCTTCATTTGCAGACGGTGGCACAGTCAGGATTAAAGAGCTCCTTGTATAACGGAGGAAAGAGTGTATTCACTATGTCTGGATGCGATTGCTTAAATACCTGCAGCTTCTCCCCGTGCAAGTTGCAAACTGCTGTGATGGTTGGTATCTTGGCTATTAGCTGCAGAGTGGAGAGACAGGGAAGGAGACAAAGAGGGAAGCTCATTAGTGCTCGGTCTCCTGAATCAGTGTCCTTCCTGGCCCCAGATGAAGGGAACCGACTTTGGAAAAAGATGTTCAAAAAGAAAGAAGCCTCACTTTTAGCTTCTCCTTTAGAACAAAACAAAACAAAACACCTTCCTCCCCCACTCTCTAAAGAGAAAATAAAGAGCAGGAAAGAAAGCAGGACCAAGCTTCCTAGTTCATTGTTCTTATAGAAAGTATGTATGGAAGGGAGTTTAGTCTAATCATTAGGAGGAGGTGTTGGCCGGGCAGGCTGACGAAGTTGGAATCCTGGTTCTAAAATAGCTAAATGGCTATATGTCTGTGACACCCTCTATGTCTCAGTTTTCTCATTTGTAAAATGGACTTATTCGTAGCATCTATTTCATTGAGTTGTTGTATAAACCAAGTGATGAAATTAATATGAAAGTGCTAAGAATACTGTAGGCATGAAATACAATTAGCTAATATCCTTATCTACCATTTCCCATAGATTTTTATAATGTGAATATCAGATTTTTAGTTTTGGAAGATGACAGTGTTAGAAAGGTATAACATAAATCATATGAAGTGTAATTCACAACGATCTGGACTGCTCTGCTGTCAAGGTCACTAGCCTGCCACGATCTCTCTAATCCTTTCTCACTTTAATGCATAAAATGAAACCTATATTTAATCAAGGGAGAATTTGGGAGGTCACTGGCACTCAGCTTCCTTGGAGAGGTGTTTTAAAAAGTCATGGGAGAGCATCCACTTATTATTATTTTTTTTTGAGAACATCCACTTATAACTGTTAGGTTTTGATATTTTAGTATCATGTAAGATATAATTTTGTAAATTTAAATACCCAGAAGATGGTGTTTTAATAATTTAAAATACCCAGTTTGTTAAACGCTATATATGTCATCAGGTTCTGGACAATTCTAGCTTTTAACACACTTACAATTCTGAAACACTTAGAATCCATCATTTAGTGTCAAATTTGCTTAAAACCAAGTATCACTGTGATCAAATTACTGTGGGAATAAGAAATACTCTCATATAGATAATACTTTTACAAAAGATAAGCTTGATAGTTCATATAGTTGACCAAAGGTACACTTGAAAGCAATGATGAAATAAAATAAACCCATCTAATCACCAATTAGGCTCACTGCTCTCCCTACCCTATTCAATAATAAGAAACCATTTCAGCCTTTGAAGTAAAGGAGGAAATAGATAATTAGTTACTTTGTGACTTTTCAAAATCAGAAATTTCCACTCTTTCATTAACTTTCCTTTTAACAACTAATGACTATATAACCACACTATGAGCCATTTAAAAATAGCACCAGGATTAGAGCTGTTGACATATTCATTAAAGGGATCTAGAACACACAAAGAAGTCTGGCGTTCAGAATTTTCAGTTCACTGCTATTTAATCATAGGGATAGAAATGAAAAAAAAAAACTGTAGAATTTTTACAGAATGGATGTTAAATTTTAGACTGAGAATCGGGACTTTTCAACATTATGAGGTACTTAAACTGGTAGCAGACACTTCTACTAGACACCAGAGTTCACAAACAGTAGTGTTATTGCTTATAATCTATGTGAGAAGACAGATGAATATGACCACACAGTCAAAAGCAGACTGAAAAACTGTGGCGAGTGCCATGAAGGAACGATGCTAGGAGAAGTGGTAGACAATAGGATGCTCTGACTTCTGTAAGGCAGGCACTTCTGAGAAAGGACCATTTAAGCTGGGCTCTGAAGGGAGAGAGAGAGAGAGCTAACCAGATGCTGGGGCTGGGGGGTGTATAATATGTTCCAGGATCATATGTGGTATTAGAACTAAAAGAAGTTCAGTGTCCCTGGAGCAGTGGGTGAGCATGTTCAAGGATAAAGCTGGGGAGGCTGCATAGACAGGTTATGCTAGGTCTCACGGTCTCTGTTAAGGTCTTTGGAAGAATTTTAAGAAAGATGATCAGAATCCCATTCTGAAAGATTTGATTTGAATCCTGGTGGAAAGCAGTGTCTTTTCTATATTTTCATAGGTAAAGAGTGTACAAATGTCCACTAACTAGAGTCCCTTGGGAAATTATTCAAGCTTTCTTAACCAGCTGGTTCACACAGAAGGAGACTGTAACAATTTCAGAAAACTTCTTACACATTACAATTCTCCCTGAAATAGCTACTGAATGCATAGAGGCTTTGAAAGCTTTCTGTAATCATCTGCAGTTGAACTGATGATGTGCAGAGTTCCTACAACACCCAGATGCAACTCTGTAATGCTTGTCAATCTTTGGTGTGCACAAGAATTGCTGGGGTGCTTCCTAAAAATGCAGATTACTGCAATCCACTGGTAGGGATTCTGTTTCATGAAACCTAGATGGGGAGCTCAGATTTCATGTTTGAAATACATATCCTGAGGATACTGGTGCACCGGGTCCATAGAATAGACTTTGAGAAGCACTGTTAAGAGATTCAAATCTTATAAATTTACAGCTGTTTTTAAAAATTGACAAATTCTTTATCATATAAGAAATAGTACTGGTAACTGAGTGTCAAGTTAGCTTCTTTTCTGGAGGCTGTTAAGAATTATCATATCTAGAGAGGGAAGGTTTCATTTGCTTGGTTCTATTAGTTTGGTGAGAGACAAGTAATGAAATTTCCTGAGTTCCCTATGAAACACAAATACTACATAAAGAGGACTAGTCTAGTGATAAAAATATGGACTTTCAATGAGTCTGACTGTCTGCATTTGAATCCCTGATTTGCTCTTTACAGTTATATGATCTTGGACAAGTCACTTAACCTATTAGCTTCTTTATCTGTCAGATGACAATTATGATGATCCCTATCTCAGAGAGTTGTTGTGAGGGTTAAGTGAGTCAATACAAGCCATCTATGACTGTAATGCTTCCCTCAAGGAGAGAAATAGTCAAGGTCATGTTTTCAGCCAAATAACATGGAGGACAAGAAACCAGCTTAGCCCCTAAACAAGCAACCAAAATTGATTCTCTATATATTGTATGTTTGCTTCCTAGATGGCTCAGCAGTAAAGAATCTATCTGCAATACAGGAGATGCAGGAGATGCAGGTTTGATCCCTGGGTCAGGAAGATGCCCTGGAGGAGGAAATGGCAACTCACTCCAGTATTCTTGCCAGGATAATCCCACAGACAGAGGAGCCTGATGAGCTATAGTCCATGGGGTTGCAAAGAGTCAGACATGACAAGTGACACACACATATTGTGTGTTGGGGTTTCCCCAGGAGGCTCAGTAGTTAAGAATCCTCCTACCGATGCAGAAGACACAGGAGAAGTGGGTTCAAACCCTGGGTTGAGAAGATATTATGTGCTGCAGCTGGGAAACCCAATGTCAAAAGGAGCTCAGAGAAGCCTCAGCAGTAGTTGAAGGCTCAACAACATTTTAAATAGCTGGGGTGGTGATCTAGAAGCACTTGGAGATGGAAGGGGTAGTTGATTTCAAATCGTCATGAGATTTCATCATGTTTAAATAATCCCCATGGCAGAAGTAGACAGAGGGTCTAGAAAAAGGCATTTTCACACTCATCTATTCATCTCACTCTCTTATGATAAACATTTCTTGTAAGAAGAAAGCTTTAGCTTATACCTACAGGGGTCTATAAGAAGAAAAATAGCTGAGAAGAGATAATAATCCTATGCTTCTTTCCAGAGGGTGGTTTTATGAGAAAACCCACAATTTTATAATTGGCACATTTGATGTTGAACAAATGGAACATGCAAAGGTGAAAACTAGAGATTATGTTCATGTGGGCTTTCAGGCCATCATGATGCTTTCCAACATGAAGCAGGAAGTCAACAATGGCTTGATTAAAGCAGAAGAAACTGCAGAAACACTGATAAAGGCAGGAAATACCCAGTGAGGCTATACATCCATTCGTCTTCTCCATTCACTCTTTTTGGAGTTTTTGTTTAGCTAAATCTAGATATTTGGCCTAGACTCTTCCACCATCCTTACTCCACCTGACATCCATGCTGTATGGGATGTTTTCTCTACTCTGGGAATTGCTGACTAAAGTGGAAGCAGACACTTCGTTCAGCTGGGATTGGAATCTGGAATCAGATGGAGAGCCAGCAAATTACTTTCTAAATGTAACAAATTACTTTCTAAATGTACTTTCTAAATTACTTTGTAGTGACCTAAGGAGCTAAGAGCTAGCCATATTTCACCAAGACCAAGGAAGCAGAGAAAACTGGTATTCAGAGAGGAAGAAGAAAGCAGGTACCTAAGGAGAGATAAACTTGTGGGATGAAGAATTCTGAAGGCTTCCCAATTTCTTGTCCCAGCATTTCCTGAAAGGGGGCTGGATTTCTGACCTTAGGTTCCATGAGATTTCTCTCCATTAGTTTTATTATTTTCTTCTTGCTTTTCCTAGTGGGAGTTGGTTCTTGTTCCTTGTAACTCAAGAATCCTAACCAATACATCAACTTGCAACTTCATGAGTGAGGAGTAACATCAAAACCTCTCTTCTGGAACTTCCCTGGTGGTCCAGTGGTTTAAGGCTCAGAGCTTCCATGGCAGGGGGCACAGGTTCCATCCTTGGTCAGGGAACTAAGATACTGAATGTCTTGTGGAATAGCCAAAAAACAAACAAAGACCACCTCTCTCCTTCTTATAGACTATTAGTCTGACAGACAATCCCTAAAATTTCTGGGTGTGGGACCTATGGTGTATGCCAGCAAGCTATAAATGACTAACATGAGTTGAAATAATCTGATCTCTCTCAGGGACTCCTCAAGGAAAGCACTCACGGGCCAAGACTGTGTATTATTTTTTGCTCCCTCCCCTGCATCTGGTATACAATATACACTCATTATACATGTAGGTTGAAGTAGAAAACTACTCCCTAAGAAAGCTGTTTCTTGAGAATTGATTTGGAATTAGAAATCTTGGATGATCTGTTGAACTGTTTTCTGTAATCTTGCCTCTTCTTGCATTATTTTACAGGGTATATCCCACTTGGGGAAGCTGAGCAGGGCTTCTGGGGTGCCTGGTCTTAACCTGGGCAGCGGTTACACTGGTATGTTAACTGCTTGATGATTCATTGAGCTAAACACTGATGAGTTAAGAACTTTCCGCACATATGTTGTAGTTTAATAAAGTACAGAAAAATTAAATATAAAACAAATTCCTAACTAAATATGCGGAGAAGGCAATGGCACCCCACTCCAGTACTCTTGCCTGGAAAATCCCATGGACGAAGGAGCCTAGTCACTTTCATGCACTGGAGAAGGAAATGGCAACCCACTCCAGTGTTCTTGCCTGGAGAATCCCAGGGACGGGGGAGCCTGGTGGGCTGCCGTCTATGGGGTTGCACAGAGTAGGACATGACGGAAGCGACTTAGCAGCAGCAGCAACTAAATATGAAGGAGAACAGGGAGGCTCAGACCATGAGGCCACATCATCTGAGCAGGGACTCAAGTGGTGACTAGACAGACTGTGCTGTTCCAGATTAAACTGATGAATCCCAGGCCCACCTGCTAGGAATTCTAATGTGACATCTAGTGTCCTGCACAAAGAATAAGTAGGCTTCAGGCGTAAACATCCCATTATTAATCATGACATAGTCTCTCTTGATCTTACTGAGACAGCAATGAAACTCATTGTAAATGACCCTTGGCAGTTTTCAGTGATCTCTCCATCAGTGTCTGCTTGCTCCATAGACCCTATCTATGAGTCAGCACAGCTGTTTTTTTTTTTTTTTTTTCCCCTAAATCTGTATCCTAATAGTGCTTACTAAAGTGAGAGTGACTAGGAGTGATTTGTTTCAGATAAAAATCTCAATTATTAACACTGTAAAGTAGGGCTGTGTAAACCTTCCCTCATATAAGCTTTTATTTAGAAACTTGCTACTGCTACATTAGAAAAATTCCCCTCTCTGTGTTGATGGCAGTTTTGTTGTTCTGCCAGAAACAGAAAGCCTGATAGGAATGCTGACCCCTGGATGTGGGGTTTATAAACAGTGTATGCTTTGGGACTAGAATATCACCTTAAATTCACTACTGTAGTGCACAGAGTACTCGTTTGAATCTGCAAGACCTGGAGAAATCTATTTATTCACTTATTGTAGTGGCAGAACATCTAAAGAGTCCTTAAAACTACTGCACAGGACTGAATACTGGGAGGCAAAAGAAGATGTTAGAAGCAACCTTTGTTTTTCTCTTCTAGAGTCAAAGAATGTTATACTGAAGGGACCTTAACGACCATCCAGTCCAACCTCCTTATTTAGGAGACCAAAAAAAAGTAAAGCCCAGAGAACAGATGGGCTGCCTCCCCTAGTCATATGGGGCTTAAAAATATATGTGTATATATGCATATACATATATACATACATATACATATATATACATAGTAAGTGATAGTCACTCAGTCATGTCCAACTCTTTGTGACCCATGGACTGTGGCCCTCCAGGCTCCTCTGTCCATAGAATTCTCCAAGCAAGAATACTGGAGTGGGTAGCTATTCCTCTCTCTAGGGGATCTTCCTGAACCAGCAGTCAGATTCTTTACTGTCTGAGCCACCAGAGAAGCCCATATATGTATATACATGTTTAGTTGCTCAGTGGTATCTGACTCTTTGTGACCCCATGGACTGTAGCCTGCCAGGCTTCTCTGTTTATGGGATTTTCCAAACAAGAATACTGGAGTGGGTTGACATGTCCTTCTCCAGTATATATGTATTTCTTTTGTGAGCTTTAGTGAGAATGACCAGTGTTATCTCATTTCCTCATTTCTCCAATCCGGGATCCAGCCAAATCTAACTATTATTCAGGGTCTGCATACAGTGTATACTTTCTTATACATATAGCATTGCCCCCATCACTTGGAATGCCATACTTCACCTCCCTAAACCTCTAACTTCCATCCTTTGAAACAGTATGCATTCATCAGCTATTAGTTCAAATATACCCATTTCTTGGATAAAACATTTCCCTACAGAAACAAAGTTTCTTCTGTCCACAGCAGCTACAACAACAACACCTACATGTTGGTTATGAATCACGCACCATGCTTATATTTGATCTCATTCAGTCCTCAAAATAACCATATGACATCAATACTATCTTTAATCACATTTTACAAATAAGAAAACCGAGACACAGAGGTCAAGTCACTTGTACAGAATAACTAAGCTAGTTCTGATGGTTCATTATATATATGGTACATATTATCATTATGATCATGAAAAGAGGAAACTAGATTATTTATTTTTACCACAAACAAACCAAAAAATAAATAAACTGATTAATACACAGGGGTTGAGAACTTTTAGTTAATGGATTAAAATTCCTGAATTTAAAATCCTCTCCAGGTCCAAGTTTGGTCAAAAGTATAAGGCATTGCTACTTGAACTTTAATTTCAGGAACTGGGCATGCAGAAGGTGTTTTGGAGACAGTTTTTTCAAGATGAAATCTAATGATTATGTCTGAACCCTGCACCTCACTTGAAGCCGGCTACACCTGTTCAGAGTCAAACTGGCTGGCAGTATTAACAGTCTTTGTCGTTTGCACAGAGGCAGATCCACCCCACTTACTGAGACTATAACTCAAACCCCTGGACTTGAATACAGCAGTTGCATATGTGCACATTTTTTTGGAGATAAGCTTCATACTGTGTGCCCGATTGCCTCACTATTTTAGGGGTGTCATGGAGGCAGAAGAGCTCCATGGCTATGAAGGTGAAAGAAGAAATTTCTGAAAATATGAAAAGCATCTGTGGTATGGTGGAATAGTTTTCCTTGGATTTAAATAAAGCTGTTTATTTCTTTTGGAGAGTGTGGGTTTGATGAGTGGGTGTCCCTATATGTCAATGGCGCCATTGTCCTTAGAGTATGAAGGCAGTCAGGAACTCAAGAGACTTGCCTGTCCCTTCCCTTTCCCCGACACACTTGAACCTGAGACTTAGAAAAATGGAGTGACTTATGCAAAACCACACGGTCCAGAGCAGGGAGAAATGAGAACCCAATTCTCATTCCATTTCATGGTCCCTCCACATTAGTTCACATGGTGTTAGTCGCTCAGTCATGTCCGACTCTTTGCGACCCCAGGGACTGTAGCCCACTAGGCTTCCCTGTCCATGGAATTCTCCAGGCAGGAATACTGGAGTGGGTAGCCATTCCCTTCTCCAGGGAATCTTCCTGATCCAGGGAACGAACCTGGGTTTCCTGCATTGCAGGCAGACTCTTTACCCTCTGAGCCACCAGGGAAGCCCCTAGTTCACATAACTTCCTATCAAATGATGACCGTTACAGCGAAAGGTCCACACAGAAACTCAGTATCCACACATGACCTGTGGAAGCAATGCTTTGTCATTTGACTCCAGTGAATTTTATATAAGAAATTATCCTTTCTAACACTTTCTCTGATTCCCAGATTTACAACATTCTCTTTCCGTAAGCAAAGAACTGAATGGATTTAACTAGACTTACTGTGGTGTTCGTTTCACAACATATCAGTTCAGTTCAGTTGCTCAGTCATGTCCGAGTCTTTGTAAGTCGGACATGACTCTTCACAACATATACAACTATTGAATCATTATGTTATATACCTAAGCCTAATATAATGTTGTATGTTAATTATTCTTAAGAAATAAAATAATTGTATACCTTTCCCACTAAAGATGGAAAAAGGAGAGTTAAGCTGACTTGGTGTTTTAATTTTTTTTTTTTTTTTTGCTATTACATATTTTTCATCTTCAATTTCTGTCTTCTTTCTACCCCCAAATATCTCAGATCACCATCAGGATACCAACCAAGTAGTACAAAATGGTATAAGCACAAGGGTTACTGTCTTGGGGAAGTAATAATCAGCACATCGCAGTGTGTTAGAATTTATGCAGTGTATGTATCTCATTTGAACCTATACTTCTCTATAGGAGTAAGAAATTATAATCTTCATTTTACAGACGAAAGAACCACAGTTTTCTGATAAGAAGATGATCCCCTGAAGTGGAATAGTTTTTGTCTAACTCTGGATTTTAGGGTGCTAAATATGGGGAATAAAGTCTTTGGGGGATCCAAATGCAAGAAACATTCTTCCTGCCAACATTAACTAACCAGATGCATTTATGCATACATGCTACACAGCAATAGAAAGACAGATGCAAATATCCACATTATCACCATTTCTGCCTAGTATATCTGAAAGCATGTTGAAGTTTTGCTCTTACCTGGGAGAAAATTGAGGTATGAAGAGCATAGGATTTGTCCTTGCCCATGTGATAAGTGACAAGTTACATCAAAGAGACTATCACTCTACGGTGTAGAAATGTTCTTCCTAGTGATGTGTTAATTTTAGCAAAATGTTACCATAATGAAGCAGCATATTTAACTCATGGAGGTTTTTTATGGTAGTACTCTGTATGTGCAAAGTAAAATTTGATAGTATCCCTAGCAGAGTCCCCGTCCCCCCACCCCCCCGCCCCCCGCCCTTTAAAATAAAGAACTTCAAGAGCAGAGTGGGAGAGTTTTAATGATAAAAATATAGAGTTGGATAACTGTCGTCTGTAACTGAGGATAAGCTCCACTTCTTAGTTGCTTAACCTCTAAAAAAAACTCCAATTCTTAAGAAATTTAAGATACTTTAGGATCTAAAATAATGCTAGATATCATTAGAAAACTCCTTATTCCTCTTATGATCATTTTATGTTGGTACATAACTTTTTCCAGAATTCTTCTAAAGGATCACTATTTTTAATTAAGTTGAATTGTGAATGAAATGCAAAGCGCTGTGCATGCAGTCTGCCCTTGAGATACTTCATTTTGAAAGAATCCCAGATTAGAGGTGAGGAGATTAGAGTTGAAGGAAAATTTACAAGGCATCAGTCTAATCTTCTACTCTGGGTAGGACTGCCATTAACAACATATCTGGAAGGAAACAAGGCAGAATCTCTAAGAATCTGACCAAAGACAGGGACCTCACTCCACTCAGTGGTCTACCCTCTGTTCAGCAGTTCTCATCCTTTTATAGTTCTTCCTTATTTTGAATAAAAATCTAACCATTCTTTTGTCCAGACCAGACTCCCAAGTGGCGCAAAGTCTCCTCTTTCTTCACATGTGATTTTTGAAGATTTGTTTCCTTGCTTTTGTTCTTCAGATAAGCACCCTCAGTTCCTATAATGTGTCTTCCTCTATCTGGGGTTCAGACCCATCAGTATCATCCTTGACTAAGAAGTTATTGTGCTCTCAACTTATTATAGTTTCTTAGTGTCCCTTTTCTCTGGTACTCTTGCTGCAGTCCATGGAGTCGCGAAGAGTCAGACACGACTGAGCGACTTCACTTTCACTTTTCACTTTCATACATTGGAGAAGGAAATGGCAACCCACTCCAGTGTTCTTGCCTGGAGAATCCCAGGGATGGGGGAGCCTGGTGGGCTGCCGTCTATGTGGTCGCACAGAGTCAGACACAACTGAAGTGACTTAGCAGCAGCAGTGTCCCTTTTAAAATGCACACTTGAAGTTTATGCCACCTTTGGTAATCTTCAGACCTTGTTGCTGATGAGACATGTCCCTTGCCTTATGTGACTAGCCCTCCCCTGCTCACTGGGCTCTGTCAGTGACAGGAGGTCTGTGCTTCGAGGACCTACCTTCGCCAAGGTCTCATCATCCAGGTGATTCTTCTGAATCACATGTTGAAGTGCAAAATAAATTTTTTCCTGAAGCTTCTGGACCTTCCTTGGTTCTATCAGCCAGGCTCGGTCTAAGAAAGGAAAAGGGTGGGTAGGAAGGGGACAGAAGGTAAGCTTCGTTGTATTTCACCTACCTATGTAAATGCTGAGATTTAGACCTAATTCAAATTAGTCTAAATTGCTTCTGAAGACATGTAATTATTTTTCTAAAACAAATAGTTTATAAGCAACGCCATGAGGACAGTAATGTACAAAACACTGACAGGAAATTGGGGTGGAGGTAAGGACACAGTGATTCAAAGACCTGCATGTGTCTTACTGTCTGTGACAATTTACATCTCTAACTCATTCTCTGAACATATGCTTAGATTTTCTTTCAAAGTGTAAGTTAATGATTTGTGAAGAAATGAATTATAGAAGTGAAGAAAATCTATTGTAAAGGAGCATTTTTGGTATTCAGGATCCCCCTTCTTTTATATAAGCTGTTATAATTTATACACTATCAACATGAATCAACATAACAATTAATCCCGTGTCCTCTTTTTCTATATTGAATATTTAAATAATGGCTGGGATAATCCCTCCTTTCCTTTAGCCTTTCCTACTTTCTTTTTTCTTTCCTCCCTCCCTCTCTTTGTTCTTTCATTTTGTTCTTCTTTCTTCCTAGCTGCTTTATACCATGGTGACAAAATTCAGTCCGGCATCAATGCCTTAGGTTGAAACTTCAGTGAAGAGACACCCGGAGTGTCCAAATGCTGAACAAATACTCATGGAAAAGAACTTCATATGATCCTTCTGAACACAGTTCAGGTCAGGTGAGAAACTCGATTCTGTAATCCTAGACAGGGCCAGGACAAGTCTAGCCAACAGTTAAGCAAACCCTTACGTAAGTGAGCACAAAAACCTTTAGTGACCATTGTCAATCAGAATACATTAAGTTTCCCTGCTTCTCCCTTCCCTAAACCATCCGGAGCTGAATAGACAGTAACTATTATGGCAAGAACCTGGGCGGAAGGGTGGGTCTGGCATGAGATGGAGCCTCCGAAGGCTGGAATACTGTCTTTCCCCTCTGAATATGGCACTATGCCAAGGTGGCAAACATGGTATCTTGGAGTTGCTTCTAGAAGCCTGAGTGTGGGTCTGTGACCAGGGCTGGAACATTCCCCACCGGGTAGAATAAGCTAAACCTCATGCTTCGCTTCCATACTCTGTGGAATTTGATGGCTTTAGCATGTTCTTCCTAGAAAAAGGCTCATAGTTCAGCTGATTTTTCACTCATAAGAAGCACGTTTGCCTTTCAAATGGGGCAATTATCTTCATGGATTGTTTAAATTTGATATATTGTGTATTAAATATTTGCTGCTAGGAATTTACTGACTTGCCACACACATTCCTAAGAGGACAGTGAATTTTGTATTGCTTCCTTTGAGGAAGCAGGAATCAGAGTGAAACCACCTGCCTCATCACAGACTTGCAGGCTTAGTCTTCTACTGAACTATAATTGATGGGAAGAAGCAAATGCAATGAGAAAATGGCAGGAGGAAAATTATTTGGCATTTGGTTGCTACCAGAAATAAATCTTTCTTGTCACTTCTTCCATTTGTCTTTGTGCTGCCAATTCTGGAAAACCTTCTAGGGTTAAAAAAAAAAAAAGGGAAAAGCTTGGAGGAACAACTTTATTTTAGAGCCACAAAAGAAACCGTTAGTAATAAGATACCAATTGATAACTAACTTCCATTTTTGATAAAGTAATAAAAAAACAGAATCAAATTTTTAAAATCATTAAAAAATAAAAAAATAAGTAAATAAAGCCTACCAGATACAAAGTGTAAAGGCTGTATTATGGGGACACATAGCTAGAGTGATATGTCAACAAGTCCCATCACCAGGAAGATTAATTTCTTCCAGCCTCACTGAAAAATGTGTTAGGTGTAAGAAAAGAGAAAAGAGCAAGTCTCTAGAGATAAATGGTTTATAGAAGGAATGAGTCTCTTGACCATAAAAATGACCAGGAATGTGTCTTTCTTTCTATAGAGAACTGTTAATGACACTGCTATTCCTTGACCTCAAATCTAACCCAACAGATGACTGAATGAGCAGCTCTGACTTTTCATTCTGGTTGAGGAAGGAACCATGCATTTATGAGGATTCTATACAGTTTCAAACTGGCACATGCTTTTAAAAAGAATTTCAATGACTATAGTGCCATTTGATCTATAAATGTCACACCTTAATCTGCTTTGAAAACTTTCCGCTGTTTATTGCATTTCAGAGCTAGACTGTCTTTATTATTATGAAACTCAACCTTCTTTGCAGGTGAGGAAACTGAGATTCTGAGGCGTGAAGTGTTTAAGGTCACCCAGATACCTGATGATAGAACCTGTTCTAGAGTGTCTACCACCACATCAGAGGTTCTTCCTTTTCCAGTCTTTAGTAGGAGCCATTTTTCCCTCTGGTGTCCTTACCTCCTTTTAAAGCTTCTAATATTGCTTTAAACAACAACAAAGCGGCGCCAGCATTTGCCTGAAGTAAGAACGCTAACAATAATGTGGATAGAGAGGCCAGTGAAACAGATATTTAAAGAAAAGAAAGTATGTGTTTTACTTTTTTTAATCCCTATGCTGGCTTGTTCATTCAAGTATATTTCTAAGTCTCACCTTATTGGACATTTTTTCTGTGTCCTTTATTCTTAAAATCAAAATAGAACTTAGTTATAACTCAGGCCACTATTTGTCTTCATTTATTCCTTAAGAAATGATGATGCTTTTCTGAATCTGGAGTCAACCTTACCACACGCCCTATTCTTGCATTTGAGACAAAATGGATCATTCAAATTAACGTGAGGGTACTTTTCTTTGAATTGTCCAAAAATATCACAAGCTTGCTAAAGAAAATATAGTTCTTTGAAAGTTTCTCCAGTGAACCTTGGCTTGGGTAGGTGCAATTCATGTTAAAGATAGCAAAACAGGTTTGTTTTTTTTTTTTTTTAATGGTAAGTACCTCAGACCTCCCTACCTGGAGATATCAGAACAGCAGAGGAGAACAAAGCAATCTCTTCCTCAGTCAGCTGCAAGGAACACAAATTCTTTGCAAAGTCAAATGCTTCATTCACTAAGTCATCAGAACCTAGAAAAGAAGGCAAATCAAGTGAAAATATTTGAATAGAATGGTGTAACAATAAGAAAAAGTCCCATAATCAAGAAATTATTAAAGGTCTTGTGTACTAAGCACAAAGAAAAAATATTTCCAAGTTCCTGACTGGGAGAAATGATTTGTGCTCTGCTGTGTGCTAAGTCATTCAGTTGTGTCTGACTCGTTGGGACTCTATGACCAGGCTCCTCTGTCCATGGGATTCTCCAGGCAAAAATACTGAAGTGGGTAGCCATTCCTTCTCCAGGGGATCTTCCCAACCCAGGGATCAAACCCCCATCTCCTGTGTCTCCTGCATTGCAGGTGGATTCTTCACCTGCTGAACCATCAGGAAAACCTGAGAAGTGATTTAGTGATGATTGTGAGTGAGAAAAGTGGGCACTGTCTTCACCAGGTAATGAAAGTAAAAATTACCAATGAAGGGCAGATAGAAACAGTATACACCCATTGTAATATCCAACTGGGACTATATAACCCCACTTTAATCTTGTAAATTTGAAATTAGTTCCAACTGAAAAATTTTAAATTAGTGATTTGAGGATCCTTTAGTATGGAGATAGCATTCACAGAAAACCTAAAATATTATGTATAATGGGCCAAGGGCTGTCATTTTTAGTGGCACTTATAGGATGTCACTGGCGATGCAGGATGTCCATGGGCCTCAAACTAAGAGAATGGAGATAAAGTGCCTGTCAATAAAGTGCCTGTAATTTCCCGGAAATTTGATTGAGGAGCAAACAATCATTCCTTTTTACCTTCTAATGAATGACTCACAGGTCAGCTGCTTAGCCATTGTGGATCCTCACAAAACAATGCTTCATCCCTACACGGATCCTTGGTCAATGTTTATTTTATGAGGCTGGAAATATACCCAAGTTGCTTGCCAATGTTTTTCCTCCTTTCTTGAAAATCTAGCTTTGGAGATGACATGGATGTGTATCAGCTACAGGAGGGAAACACTGCCGGCCCTGGTGGACTTGCTGTTGGCTACCGTATCAGCTAACAGCACAAACGATGAAAGGGAAGTGGCCTTCTTTGATGTCTGTGGGCAGGATATGGAACGAATGACATTGCCAGTAGTTACAACCTTTCCTGGCATCCGTCCATCTTTGCTAACGTTCTTATCCACCCCGTACACTGATGACTGGAAGTGAATGACATACTTCCAGAGACTGACTCTATCCTGCCCTCCCACAAGAATGGTCTGGGGATCATTTAGGGCTAGTTGGCACCCATGCTGTTTGTGCTTTCAGAACTTCATGAATTGACAGGGAGAACCCGTGACTCTGGGTGCAAAACAAGTGAAAGACTTCCTCCTTTAAACATCTTCGTTCACGATTATAAACTTGCATAAGAAACTAAGAGGTCACCCATGGACCACCAGTGGTCTATATGTTATACTTTGTGAAGCAGTAAGCTAGAAAGTAAAAGAAAACCTGATCCTATAAA
This sequence comes from Bubalus bubalis, assembly GCF_019923935.1. Lineage (NCBI taxonomy): Eukaryota > Metazoa > Chordata > Mammalia > Artiodactyla > Bovidae > Bubalus > Bubalus bubalis. Next base: position 112,862,254 of record NC_059159.1, on the reverse strand, counting down.
GAGTGCTTAGAATGCATCCCAGTTCTTTAAAGTCAGTTTTCATTGACTTCTGAATGAAGCATGGCTGGTATCAAGAGGGTCCATGTTCCCTTCCTTCTTTTGATACTTGGAGGCACAGTTGTAAAATCAGAGGAGTTAGATGAAACATTGGAGGCTCACCTAGTACAACCCTTATCAAACAATGAGATACCAGTTCTCATTAGAGAATCAGGACATTTCTTTTACCAGTTATAATCTAAGTGGAGAAACTGATGGTAGCTAATAAAACTGTGTCATCCCCAAAGGTGAACTCACCTAAGGCCTTGAACATCTGCATTCCTCCATATTTTCCTTCAAACAGAACAGTGTTGTTTAATGGGTTGAAGGCACGACACATTCTCACTAAAACCACTTCCAAGCAACCTAGGAGAAAAAAAGTTATGTATATATACACAATAATAAAGACCTTCCTACTGCATGTAGGTCAAGAGACATCAAAAAACTTTAAAATACACACAGACTCATCGACATACACATTCAGAAACACCTCAAGATTCCTTCCCAAGTGAAAGAGAACTATGTCACAAATAAAGCTCTTGATGCCTCTGTGAGGAATGCAAGATAAAACACACTTTAAAGGGACTAAAATGGAGGGCAACAATGTTTTCTTTGGAAGCATGCATTCCGCCCTCCCCCACCATTTTTGACTAATATTAAAGTTAGTTTCAAATTCACAGGTGATGATAAGTGGCCCAGAAAGAAGCTTTTTGGCAGGCAACTGCAGTCTGTTAACTTTTCGTAGAAGTTTGGTATTGGGAAAACTTGCACGCTACTTCAGTTGTTAACACGGTCTGTTTATATTTCTGCGTATGATGACCTAAGGACACCTTCAGGATGTTTCCTGAAGGTGCCGTTTACGTATTCATGTCTTTGACACAAGGGTTTCTTAAAGAGGTCAAACAAGTTTTGGCAAAATACTGAGCACTATCCACTCCAGGGAGTTATAATCAATATTCACAGATCAAAGGTTTATTGAAAGCCCATCAAGAAGTAGTTTGTTCAGCCTCGATGGGCCTAACATTTCTGAATTTGCTGTTCAATAGCGGCAAGGGTCCTTGTCTGTAGCCATAGGCAATTGTGGCCTATTTTATTTCATTGTTATATCTCCAGGACCTAGAAAAGTCCCTGGCACATAGTACATGCTTAATAAATCTTTATTAAATGAATTAGTTCACTACTTCTGTTTGTCCCTCTGAATACTTACTGACATCCTGAGGAACGACTGCATGGGGCTTTTGCCCCACAATGGGTTGGAAAGTGACATCCACAGTCAGAAGTCACACATTTGCATGAGAACATCACACAGATGATTTGGTTACACATGTGGGGTACCCCGAGGTATCCCTGGTGTCTTCATTAATCTGGTATTTCTATCTAGTATTTCTTCTATAATCTAGTATTTCTTTGTTCTGCTGATTTCTCTGCTTTCCCTCATATGTCACCTTAGCATAGGAGCTTACACATTGGGAATTCACAAATATTAATGGGCACAATGCTTTTCTGACTAAAAGAATAATAGGAACCACTTATTCAGTATCTACAATATGGAAGGCACTTTACTTGACCCCTTACATTCCGTGTCACCTACCTACCCTTAAACCAAGGTGGATTTCATCACTGCCTTGACTTATTAGTCAGGTGGAAATAACACTCTGAGACTTTGGAAGCTACATCAGAAAAATGCTATGCACTTCTGTCTTGCTCTCTTGAAATGCTAACTTTTGAAACCAGCCACCATGCTGTGAGAAAGTCCAAGCAGTCTGTGGAGGGGCTCACATGGATAGGAACTGAGGCCCTTCAGCCCAAAGCCTTGACTGAACTCTGAGCTGTCAACTGGCACAAACTGCTAGCCCTGTGCATGAGCCAAAGTGAAAGGGGGTCCTCCTGCCCTCAGTCAGGTTGCCTTGGTGAACACCACAGGAAGCAGAGACAAGCCATCCCTGGCTGAGACCTGCTCAAATCAGCTTTGGGAGCAAAACGAATTATTATTGTTGTTTGAACTAAGTTTTAGGGTGATTTTTAATCCAGCAACAAATACATCAAGTTCACCTTTGAGTCAAGATTTGCACCTCCTTTTTAATCATTTGGTAAAGAAGCAGCAATAACTTAGAATACTTATTTTATCTGACTCAAGTTCAAAAGCCAGCTTTGCTAGGTACTGGGTAGGTGGTATCAAACACAGCCCTTCAGTTCTTTGAATCTTTGCTTCCTCATTTATAAGATGGAAACCATATTGAGCACATGAGATTAAAAAAAGATGTCATAGGTAAACTTAAACATGTATATGTGCGCTATTACATATATAAAATTATGTTATTATTATTTGCTGTAGCCCTTTACGTCAACACCAGAGTGGTTCTTATTTTCTATTTTCAAAGGGGGCCGAGAAAGACAAGTAAATAGTTTTCCTGCTTGGGTAATGGCAGCTGCAAAGTGAACCACGTGCAGCTTCTTGAGGTACTTCCTAAGTGACTGTGCACGTGTCAGGGAGTATGTGTGAGAGAAGGGGGAGGAAAGATTAGAGCAGAGTGAGTTTCTCCCAGTGTATTCTTGCTGCAGGCTATCCTCATTAAAATGATTGGAAATGACCACAGAGGCAGAGCTCAGCTAACCTGGATTCCAGCCCCCCAACAGAAGGCAAGTAGTACATTTTAGAGCCAGCTCAGCAATTCAGCCACCTTGACACGCTAATTACTTGCACTGCCTGTCAAGCTGGGTATCTCAACCTCCGCAATTAATAGCTCCACTTTCAATAAGCAAAATTGTATTTGACTTCAAAGGCAAGCTGAATGAGTATCAGGGCATTTTTATTACTGAGTGTTTCCTTTGGGAGTTGGCTGACAGTGTGGGTGGTAAAAATGAGCTACATAGCAGATGGAGGATTTTCTAGAACCAACCTCAGCTAAGGGTGGACCATATCCTGGTCTAAAATAGACCCTCTTCCGCCCAGCAATGAATCTTCTTGCTTACCTGACTTAAGAAGTAGGATTTGATCATTTTGACAGAGTTCCATGAAGCCTGTTATTCGCTTTGCAAACTCTACCACATACTGGATGGCGTGGGTTATCTGGATGGCACATTGCTGCCACAGTGCTTCCCTGGACTTCAAGAGAGAAAACACAGAATGTACATGGAGCCAAGAACAACTTGGAGACTCAGTGAAATACTCAAGGTTGCTCTAACCGGCGCTTACCTGTCACTTGGGGGTTAATGGTGGGATTTCACCCCCCTTTCGAAGAGGGGTGATATTTTCTAAGATGTTGTTTTAATTTATTTGGACCTTGATACACCACAATTATCGAAGTACTAAAGCTAAAATAATGGAAATATTGCAATAGTACATAAAGATCGATATTTACAGGGTTTTTTTTAATCACTTTTTTCTCCTCCTCTCCTCACCTAAACAAACTCAAGCTCTTAGTCTATTTTGTAAAATCAAACTCTTACACTTAGTAATAGCAATTTCATTCACAGACTTCCACAAAATTATTTTCAGTGTGTATCCGACTGACACTAAGTTTTTTTTATGTTGTGTTCTTTTCCCAGAACTTATAGAGACTGTTTTTTGGTACAAAAAGAATTTCAATGGGAAAGACGTCAGATCAAATCACTCTCTTAAGTAAAACAGAATCCAGAAATGTATTTTGATCCTTGGGTTATTTTCTTTGGAAATCCAAGTATGTTAATTCTGTTTTTTTATTGACCATAATAATACCTATGCTTTTGTCTCCTGATTCATGTAAAAGTGGTAACATTTAATTGTTCCACTGGAGAAAAATCAGTATGTTATAGTCATATATTTAGATATAGACACATTTATAAATTTTACAAAAGTTAATTTACTGGTAGATTTTGTGATTGTGGATCTCAGTCTTGTAAATAATGTGAGTCAAAACAACAACAACAAATTCCTTCTCTTAAAACCTTCTCTAATGTACATGAAATAATCAAAATAATAATAATTATAATAAAAACAACATCCCAATTATAATAATGTGGGATGAGTTCTCCCTTTTTCCTCTGGTCATTTTTTAACATGTAGGACAAGAAGAAAACACTCAGAATGTGTTGTTTAATATTTTTCTAGAGTAAGTTTGCAAATATTACTGCTATGATTTTCAACTGCTCTCGTTCCTTGCCTGGACCAAGGAAGCCACCAAGAGATGTCCTAACATATCCAATGTGGGCCCAGTCTCCTCTGTCACTCGAGTAGGGCACTGGTTTTCAGTCAGAGCAGTTTTGCCTCCAGATTTGGCAACATCTGGACACATTCTGGTTGTCGCAACTACATGGGAGGGCATACTACTGGCATCTAATAGGTAGAGACCAAAGATGATGTTTAACGTCCTACAATGTGCAGGCCCGTCCTTACAGCAAGGAATTGTCCAGTCTGAAATGTCAATAGGGCTGAGGCTGAAAACGTCAGAGAAGTCACAGAAAACCCTTTCGTTTCCCAGGATACCTTGCTTTGATACGCTTTGATCTCTTCGTAGGTGTGGGTCTGCCATGCCAGCTGGTGCAGCTCCTCCATGGTGTACTGACATGTCTCCAAATGGGACTTAATGATGTTCTGTGCAATTCGATCTGTGAGAAAGAAGACCACTTTGAGGGTTTGTGAATAAAATCCCACTCTGCTGAAGGACGGGGAAGGCCATGGCACCCCACTCCAGTACTCTTGCCTGGAAAATCCCATGGACAGAGAAGCCTGGGAGGCTGCAGTCCACGGGGTTGGGAAGAGTTGGACACGACTGAAGTAGCAGCAACAGCAGGAGCTGCTGAAGGAAACCTGCTGTTAATGTGTTTCCTGAAGGAATGCATTTTGAAGATACTCCACTTGTATGAACATATCTTTAACACTACTATCTATTTACACATCTCCAGACAAACTCTTTATTGTTTTCCCCCCCAATATCATGCTTTTAATAAAAATTAACTGCCTTCTCCTCCTCTTTTTGGTCACAAAATTGGGGTCTTAAAGTTATAGTGTTCAAATAAATATTTATTTTTGAAATAGATACAAATTACCATGTTTCTTGCTTTTTGGCCTGAAAGTCTGCTAGCAGTCCTGTAACATTTGCTATACTGTAACAGTCGGCTTAAGCTCCAAATACTTTAAAATATTTTGAAAATCACTAGATCACCAGTGTTTATCTCAGAAAGGAGAAGTTGAAATATAAATGTTTTGCCTATATTTTAATAAGGGAGGATTTAGCAATAATCTAAAAACATAGTTTTATATAGAGCAAAGAGAAGAAAATGGGGAGTGGGCAGGGATAGAAGTCAGACTTCTCCAATCGTATTAATTTTGTAGATTTGACTTTGGAACCATGTAGATATCTTCTGTAAATAACAGGAGAGGGAGATGAAATAATATTGACTCATGAGGTGATAATTTTGAAGTTAGGTCATTAGTGTCTTTATATTCTTTCAAATTTTTCATAAGATAAAGTTTTTCTCTGAAAAAGTTAAAAAAAAGAAAATAGTTTTATTCATAAAAAAGTAGAAATAAACACAATCAATCTTGGTGGGGCATTTAGTCCAAATGAGTTATATATGGCATTGTATCTTAAATATTGATCATTTTGAGTTTCAAGGTATGAAAGTTGAGTCATAGCACCAGACACAAGAATTCTATTTAACAAGCTGCTATGAGTTCCCGAAGTTGGATGGAGCTGGAAGAAGGTCCCCTCATAATCCCTTCTGCTATTTGAACACATGAAGGTGATATCTTGAGAAACCAAAGTATGTGAGTCGCTCAGTTCTGTCTGACTCTTTGTGACCCCATGGACTGTAGTCCACTAGGCTCCTCTGTCCACAGAATTCTCCAGGCAAGAATACAGGAATGGATAGCCATTTCCTTCTCCAGGAGGTCTTCCCGACCCAGGAATCAAACCCGGTCTCCTGCCTTGCAGGTGGATTCTTTATCATCTGAGCCACCAGGGAAGCCCTTGGGAAACCAAAGTACTTAGGAATTCTGTAAGTGGGATATGAGTAAAACGAAGATGACCAACTTTTTTTCCTAATAACTGTTCTTGGCTCATATAGAAGTGGAGTTTCTCTTATGTTGCAGGTTGTGCCATTTTAAATGCAATTTCTGTCTTTCTAAGTAGCTATATTTTATTTCTTCTGCAGGAGAAATCTCAAAGCAGTACTTAGGTACCTTTTTTTTTTTTTTTTTTTTTTTTTACCTTGCTAAGCTTCTGATTTATATGGCATGAAATAAATTGAGTTTTAGTAATGTAGAGAATTAAAAAGGTAAGCTTAAGTTTCTAATTTACCTTCCAAATAAAAAATCTCCTATAGCCATTGCCTGGCACATTATATACACTGAATAAATGGTAGCCACAATCGTCATTATTGGGACATTCTACATAGTTTTTCATCAGGGAAGCAATCTGACCACACAGTGGAGACAAAACAGAGATATTTAATTTTGGAATCAGTGCTACTGAAGGAAGATATTTCAATATTTATTAGAGTTGTTCAATCAGAGCCATAAGCTGATGGATATAGAAGATGCTACAAAATTCTAACTTATGATTATTGTTATGCTCTATTGGATTCAGCATTGAGCATTTCTAGATTTTCATTGCTTATCATATTATAAAGATCCTTTCTTTAAAAAAATCCTATATTCAAAATTTTATTGAACATCCTCCTATGTTGTAAAACAGGGCAGGAAATATTCTATACATCATATTAAAATAGATTGGTATGTCATGGTTCATCATTTTTCAATTTCACTTGGGCAGTCTAATTACTAAGACTCTTAAAAAAACATATCTATTCCTCAGTAGGTATATAATGAAAACATAAGATTTTTATGGCTCTATAGTTTTCAAACCTTTATCTTCTCGGTGTAGTCTGTTTTCATTTTCAAAGATATACGATTTGTCAGTAATTTACAGGCTTCAGGGTTTATAAGCAAAATTACAATTGCACTCAAAATTGCACTATGAAAAACTTTTTATCTGTTCTTTTACAACATTTCCTGAGAATTGCTGGCCAAAGTTTAAGAATTCTCTAGCTCTCTGCCACCAAAATGTAGGATTCTATGGGATATGAGAGAAGTGAACATAATAAACACATGGGCAGATCAAGCACAATGGAAAGTTAGCTCCACATGGATGCTTTAGGACTCAGCTCAAATAGGAATGGCTTGTGTCCTCAGGTAGAATAGGCAACTGCCTTCACACTTACTTCTCACTCAGCCAGGCCTTACTTCCAGTCAGGCTCACATTATGCTTATTTGAGTGGATGATTTTACACACTTCAAGATTGTGAATTCTTCAAGAACTGGACTGTAGAACCCAACATAATGCTTTCATATATTCATTCACATGTTCACACATGTTTTTTGAGGCAGTATTACATGCCTAGCTAAGATACAGAGTTTTAAAAAAGACCTTTTTTTTTGGTAAAGGATCTTATAATAATATCTTGTCATATCTTGATATAACAAATACCATGAGTTACTGTGGGAGCCCAAAGAAGAAAATGTCTAACTCAGTCTGGGGAAGGCAGAAAAACATCCATAGAGAAGATGCCTGTTGACCTGAGTCTGAACAGGAGTTTGTCACATAAAGAGGGAGACAGACCTCAGGTAGAGGGGATGATGGAAAGGCACAGAGAGAAAACTAGCTCTGAGCTGGATAACTGCTGACATTATACTTTACATCTTCACAATCTTTACCTTTTACGAACAATTTCCCTTTGACTGAGGAAAAAAGTGAGGTTCAGAAAGAGTGAGTGACTTTAGACCCATTTTCACAAAGGTAACAAATGGTGTTTTGAAATCAGCTCTGTCTTTCCCAGCAAAACGTCTATATTGTTGGCAATGTAGAGTGCATGGAAGAGATGAAAAGAGGGAAAAAAGAGACTAGAGATGGACTCTGTGACTGGAGACGGAGCAGCTGAGTAAGCCAGGCCAAAGAGTTCGAATTTTATCTTGTAGCAATTCAGAGTTAGTGGAAGCTGTGAGGCAGGAGAGTGACATGGTTGGTCTTCTGTTTTTAAAGGGTTATCTTGGCCACAGCAAAGAAGATGAGATGGCACTAAGGAGTAAGTGAGATTAATCAGGCTGTTGTGAAAAATACAGGCAATGTGAGGGATTTCTGAACAAGGTGAGAATGACAGAGACAGAGTGGAGGGGCTAGATTTAGGACAGTTCTGAAGAAGGATGCACAGGATCAGCAAGGGGAGTATGAGTGTGTGTGTGTGCGCACATGAGAGAGAGAACATTACAGTAGGTACTCAGCCAGTGTTTAGTTAGTAAAGATAATGCTGAAAATATCCATCCATCCATTCATCCCCTCGTTTTCTGCTTTATTTGACAAAGGATTTTAGTAAGCTAAGACTGACCATTTGTTTGATGATCTTAAAGCATTAGCACTCACGACAGCTTTGAAGTCAAACAGTAAACATGAGCGTTTATTTCCCATACCCTCATGGTGAGAAATACAAGGCAGATCTCTTTCTGACATAAGACCTGTATCAATAAAGGCCAAGACACAGTAGCAGCAGGAGTAGTCCTTTTCCACTTCCTTCCTTGGGTCTGCAGATCAAAGGTGCTGCTGCTGCTGCTAAGTCGCTTCAGTCGTGTCTGACTCTGCGACCCCAGAGACGGCAGCCCAAGAGCTCCCCGCCCCTACTCCCCCCACCCCTCCCCCCCACCCTTTCCTGGGATTCTCCAGGCAAGAACACTGGAGTGGGTTGCCATTTCCTCCTCCAATGCATGAAAGTGAAAAGTGAAAGTGAAGTCGCTCAGTCGAAGGTGAGCCCTGTGCAAAAGCCAAATTGACCCTCTCAAGGCTCAGCAGGGGGTGGGTGCGGTCTGTATAAACCACACAGTAAAGCTAGATTGGTGCCTAGGGAGCAAGGCCAGAAGACTCATTCTGTCCATTAGAAAGATGCATGACCATCAGAGGAGATGGTTTGTTGAGACTGAGAGTCTGCAGTTGTGAAACAGGGAGAAGGATTTAAAAAGAGGGGACAAAGGGAGAGACAATGAATACAGTATGCAAAGTTCCTGCTGGGCGCCAAAGGAACTTTCATGAGTCCTTGCCTGGAAAAACAGAAAAGGTAAGAGTAAACGGTATGATCTCAAGGGACCAACCACATGAGAAAGTCCAGACAAAGAGATTGAGGTAAAAGAGCAGGGGATGTGGAATCTTTCTGGGCAATCACACATCCTTCATCCATTTCCCTGACTTGGATTGCAGTTGCTTCTCAAAGCCCAGGTTTGGTCGGATCCTTTAACCAGCTTGGGTTGCAGACCGCACATGCTGAGGAAGGAGTCGGCTCACACTATGCTGGGATATTGGGTCCACAGATGTATGGCCCCAATGACTGAATAATAGGAAATTCTCCCACCTTCAGAGATGATGCCCATGGACTATACTCTCCTATCCCTGAGACCAGGGATGAGGCTAGAGATTTCTTAAGTGGATCTGAAAATGCAACTCCATCTTCTCAGTAGTTAAGATTTGGTTTATGTCAGTGAGACACAGGTTTGTCCATTTCACTAAGAGTATGTGGGCTGCTTTGATAGTTAATAAAATGATATCAAGGAATGAGAAAAAACAATTTCATATGCTCAGCCCAGGTCATTCCTTTTCAATCATGATGAGGAGAAAAGTAAATATTGATACTGGCAAGGGAAAACCAGGTATATAATTACAAATTAATAGTAAGTCCACCGTTCTCATTTTTTATTTGCTAATTAAAAAAAAAATCTTGCTCTCACTTTCTCTCTCATCTCTTTTTTTTTCCCCATAAAATTCCTGTTTTATTTTTAGACTTTTACTGTTACACTTTCCTTGAAGGAAAGCTTATTAGAACCCAAGACTTAAAACCAATTAATAGAATTTGTAACTTCATGTGTTAAGTATCTTTACAAGATACAAAAGACAATATTTCAAATGAAAGAATAATCCTATAAATCTTTAAAATAATAGATATAGAGATATGTTTATGGCATAGTTTGTGGTGATAGTTTCATGGGTGTATATTTACCTCCAAACTCATTAAATTGTATGCATTAAATATGAACAGATTTTTGTATGTCAATTATTACCTCAATAAAGAGATTTAAGAAATAACTGATGCAGGCAAATGTACTTTATAGTTTTTTGATGAAAAATACTGTTAAAATTGCTGCTACTGTTAAGTCACTTCAGTCATGTCCGACATTGTGCGGCCCCACAGACTGCAGCCCACCAGGCTCCCCCGTCCCTGGGAGTCTCCAGGCAAGGACACTGGAGTGGGTTGCTGTTTCCTTCTGCAATGCATGAAAGTGAAAAGTGAAAGTGAAGTTACTCAGTAGTGTCCGACATTGTGCGACCCCACAGACTGCAGCCTACCAGGTTCCTCCGTCCAGTGGATTTTCCAGGCAAGAGTACTGGAGTGGGGTGCCATTGCCTTCTCCGTTAAAATTGCTACACTTCCCTAGAAGCTTTAGAAGTAATCTTAGATCCACTTATGAGCAAAAAGAAGAGAGAAAGTAAATTTTTGAAAGGAAAACTGGAATAAAATTGATGGTAATTCTCAATAGGGTGTGCAAAATTGTAGAACACTGGGACTGGAACTAACTTCTTTCCTCTATTTCCAAAAGGACTGTATCTAAATAATTCCAGAAATTAGTTGGGTCACCTGTCTCTCTCTCTCTGAAACTGTAAAGTTTCCCTCCCCTACCCCAACCCCAGTCAATCTTCATTGTGATCTGTGGAATAAATCAAAGAAGTATGAAAAAAGTCCCTCCTTAAGGTATTTACAAATGAGACACACAGCTCAATGGATTTAAAAGGTTAATCACATCAGACAGTATAAAAACAATATTTTGAAGTAATATTTAAAGAAATACATGAAAAATAACTTTTATTATGTATTAATCCATATAGTAAAGCAAAGTTTGGAAAGAAGTCATTTAAATTACTTAGTACTATGTAGAAAAAAGGCTACATCTGCTTATTTTGATGAGAAGTAAGTAAACTGACAAGTAAGGTGACGATTTCTTGTTTATAACTGCAATATTATAAAATGAGGACCAGCTTGCAGCTACTAAAATAGCAAGTGACCTTCTGCATCTCTGATTTCAACCACTCAGCAGGTTTTTTCCACCAAAGGGGCTTATTTTAGCTCTCACTAGACATTTCAGCAAATGGCGTGCTCCAAAGGCTACAGTGTCTCAGACACGGATTGCACGGGTGGTTTCATTAGAATCCCACATCCTGGGAGCAGGGAAAGTTGAGTATATCTTTAAAAACTGCTGCTTTCAGTGTTATTACCAAGAGCACCCGTGGCCCAACTGTATCAAGGGGAGAAAGCTGAGGCTCAAAGCTATATATAGTACTAGAGGGAGTTGCATCTGAACTTCCTAATTCTTTCTCTTCCTCCTTTTTTTCTCATGAGAAAGGATGGTTTCTTCTTGGTGAACTAGAGCCCCTATTCATTTTTCTCCATAAGGAATTAAACAAAAAAAAAAAAAAACTTGGAAGTATTCTTCTTAAAATACTATATATCAGCCTCAATCGAAATGATTAATGAATTTTTAATTTATCACTTGCCTTAAGGATCTAGAGAACCTCTCAATTCCCTGTTTAGTTTATACTACTAGTGTGGAAGTGGAATTCTTAGGGGATTCGCTTTGAATTAATGCCAGGATATCTCTACGGACTTGCTCAAGGCAAGTTTTAAGTGCCTGCATTAGATTTTCAGAATATCAAGACTCCTCTGAACCCACACACTGAGGCAGTAACTCTAATACATTAGAACAATTGGTTTAAAGGTGGAACATTTAACCAAGTGTGCATTTTGTCTTTTTGACAATAGACTCACAGTTTTATAAGCTTTCTGTCATTAAATAGAACAAGTCTACTGGTTAGGGTGTAACAGACGACAGTGTCAGAGAGGACAATGTTACTTTTAAGGCCTTTCTGATTTTTCTAATCTCTATTTAGAGATGATTATTTTGGGGGCATAAGTAGAAATATGCTACCAGCATAGAAACATCAATATTAAAGCTTAAAACAGCCATCTAGTAGTGATCCATAACCTCAATAGGAGGAAGGAAAGATTTTCAGCACATATTTCAAGCTCTTTAAATTTTTTAAAGAAGAATTTGGGGTCATAAATAACCCATAACTCATTTGTTTGTTCGGTTTCAAGGTCCAATCACTCATTACTCTCTTACCAGTGAATTAGGAAAGCTTCAGGTCTCCTTTTCAAACAAATTCTACAGCCAATTATTATATCAGAGAATGGCATAACTGATTTTTACTTCATGTAGGTCTTAGGCAAAATGCTTTTAAGGTTCTTTAGAAAGATATATTAAGAAAATATAAGATTATGTTATTACCTATAAAAATGATTTATCACATTTTAAAAACACAATTCAATAAAACATGAACACAGAGAAAAACAGTGAAAAAATTGGATTAATGCTACAAGTAATAATACCTGGGCAAAGACTGCATAAACAGATTAATAAATAAAATGGTTAAAATTTTATCAACTTTCAGGAAGTTCAGGTGAGAGCATTTTAAAATTAAGAAAACAGAAACTAAACCAGAAAGAAAAACTGAAAGCATCCATATGGCATTTATATTTAGAGTATATCCAAAGGGAAAAAAGACCATAAGCAGCAAAACAAATTAACTGTATAAAAGGGTGAATTCTTAATAATTTAATAATGGAAAGCTGTTTTGGAACACAAGTGTTTTGTTTCATTGCAATAGTGCATGTCTAATTTAGAGAAATTACAGTTCCCTTTCTTCAAACTAGCTAAAAAAATTAAGAAAGAACTTATTATAAAATCATTATCATTCAAAGTTAAGTTTCATAGTAAAAGACCTCGTTCACAGAACAATCAGAAAAGATTGATTCAATGCCCTAGAAATGGGGAGTTCTAAGGAAGTGTCTTGTTAAGATGGAGGAAGCCAACATGAACCCCTCTAGGCTTGAAGTCACTTAACATCCTAAAGTCTTAGTTTCTTTGGGCCTGATTTTCCATCCACAGAAAGTTTTGGCAGCAGTGATATTTTCTAAGGGCTGTGTAAAAGCATAGAGACTTGAGTCTGAGGGGCTAAATAGGAATTTCTCTTTGTTTTGACTGGTGAAGGAGAAGTTTTGCAGAGTTATGGAAGACAGGAGTACAGCTCATAGTCTTAAAAGTAAAGAGATTTAGAACAAGCAAAAACAACGTAATCTTGAGCCCATGAAAATCTTTACCACTCTCTTTTAGAAAGTGCACCTCCCTCTCCACATCACCCAAAGGACACTCAGCAGGTCACAGATGATGGAAGCCTAATTATGAAAATTGCCCAGGGCCATCATTAGGATTGACTTTTACTATTTGGATTTTGCTGACATATGGATTGACCGTTAATTTAGACAGAAGCAATCCCTCCCCAACTTTATCCCCCTTTTAGAAATGTAGCCAATATAATTCTGACCTTTAGGAATAACTAAATCAGAAGACATCTTTGAAGGCAATTATTACACTTTCAAACATTTAATCTAAATATTTAAAAGTCACTTGATTGCTTAAATAATACATTTCATTCATTGACTAATGTTTTAAAGTAAGTATTTTCTAAATAGTCTGGCACCAAATGTTCCTAGAACAAACGTGTCTGAAAACCAAATAGCAGTTCCACAATAGTCTGCATAAACAGGGCTCAGATTTAAAAAGTAAATTTCTTTTTCTCAGTAGTGAGGGTATATTGTCACATATCCTTATCTATAGCTTACGTCTAAAATAAAAGTCTTTCCAGCTAGAAACATTTTCAACAGGCTTCCCCACATTTGTAAACATCACAGAAATAAATCCTGTACTGGTTGGGAGAGAGCCTGTTAAGTTGGTTGTGTACTATGGTAATGAAAATTGGAGAAGGAAATGGCAACCCACTCCAGTGTTCTTGCCTGGAGAATCCCAGGGGCGGGAGAGCCTGGTGGGCTGACGTCTATGCGGTCACACAGAGTTGGACACGACTGAAGTGACTTAGCAGTAGCAGCAGCATGGTAATGAAAACCAAAGTGTATCAAGCTCCAACAACTCCTACCCATCATTTGACATTTCTGTGTTCCATAGCTTATGTGGTATTTTAACCCTTGCCAGTTCTTCCCAAAATAGGTATTTGAAAATGTGGCCAATGAAGGACCTATTCACCCCAATCAGTGGAAGAGCGATTCAGAGCTATTTCTGAGAGTCAGTGTCAAGCTTGCAATGCTGGGAAGTACTAGTCAACAGTGGGGCTGTTTCAGAGGCTGTCTGATAAGCATAAACACTCTATCCTTCAATAAGTCAGAAGCAGAACCTTATTAAACTCCTTTCCTCTTCCTTATTGCAGAATATTTTATGTCTATTATGGCTTTTGAAATTGAGTGTAGAAAATGGAATTGGTTTTCCCATAGCTTCCCAATAGCACTTTTTTTTTTTTTGGATTGGTGGATTTTAAAGTCATTTTAGGACGGCCTGAGTCAAAAATTAATTCCAAACTGGTATCTCCAGGAGAAGTCTACTGAGGAAGGTCAGTTTCACACAATTTCAACTCAAAACAGAAGAGGTGATTTACCTAATGTAGTGAATGCTAGCATGCAAGGAAAGCTGTACTGACAGAGGTGTGAGGATGTCATGGCTAATGCGCATACATGTGCTATGAGTAGATACACAGGTTTATAAGTTCTTCAATTAAGCATATAGGTATGTATTGCTTATGATATGGATCATATATATATATATATATATATATATATATATATATGAATTTTTGCACTGAGCATGATAGGTGAGTGACCACAACACATTACTAGGTGACCTTGGAGATTTTTTTTCAGATTATTTAAGGATATCTAGAAAGATACGGATTTGAATAAAAACCTAGGAAAGAACTACGGGCTTCCCAAGTGGTTCAGTAGTAAAAACAATCCACCTGCCAAAGAAGGAGGAGGAAACGGCAACCCATTCCAGTGTTCTTGCTGGGATAATCCCGTGGGCAGAGGAGCCATGTGGGTTATAGTCCATGAGGTCGCAGAGTCAGACAAGACTGAAGCGACAGAGCATGCACACAGGAAAGAATTACAGTGTCCTTTGTCCTGGGATGGTCTAAAATAATTCATGACCATTGACTAGTTAATATAGTTGTGACCATGGTAGAGATCTCAGAAATGTGACAAATTGAGTTGCATAGCCCAGCCCCCACACTCATGCAATTTCTTTTTTTTTCTTTTTGAGATAGAAGGTGGGATTCTGGAAATAAGCAGCCTCTTGGGATGTAGTGCATGGATAGTTCGCTACTCAGAGGTGTCAAGTAAATCCCTCTCAAGTAACCAAGGTCACCTGGGTAGGCCTGGGGCTCAACTAAGAACATATCTTAGTCTTTTGTCCCTTTTTTTCTTTCAAGAGGGAGCCAGGGAGGTGATCAGAAGTGGGCCAGGGAGGACAGGTGGATTGACCCTGAAGCTGTATCCATACAAAAGCTTACTCTTTACTTTGATTGTACATAAACTTGGGATGGTTTGGGATTGGTCACCACCCTCTCCTTGGGTAGCTCCTGGTTGTCCTTGATTTTGATTTTTTTTTTTTTCCCAAGAGCATGGGTGAAGAGAAGAGGCTGGTGCACACTTCTGATGTGACTGTGGTTATTAAGTGTATAGTTGACAGGACCATTTCACCCATGGAAACTTCCTATCGAAACTCCCACCACAGACAGTTATTTCAGCATCATTCAGGATTGCTTAGTTGCCTATAAGTCTTTTTCTCTCCACCACTGTACCCTTCTCCTTGGGAAGCGGCTGTAACAAAGGGGATATTTGTGCATAGGCCCAGAGCGTCCACCAGGAGGTGGGAGAACCATAATCCTTCAAAATCATTTAGTCCATCGGCCTTATTTTTCAAATGAAGAGACTGAGCTCCAGAGAGCTGAATAATTTTGAACAAGTTCACATGGCTAGCATGTGGAGTAAGGATTTCCTAAACTGCCTGCATAGGACCTGTGTTTGGGTGAGGGTGACAGGAATGTCAGATAACAATGGAAGTTCACAAGATGTCTTCCATCAAGGCAAAAAAGGAAGAACTAAAGACACTGGATTTTCATTTCCCTAACCTGCCTGGAAAATCCCATGGATGGAGGAGCCTGGAAGGCTGCAGTCCATGGGGTCGTTGAGGGTCGGACACGACTGAGTGACTTCACTTTCACTTTTCACTTTCATGCATTGGAGAAGGCAATGGCAACCCACTCCAGTGTTTTTGCCTGGAGAATCCCAGGGATGGGGGAGCCTGGTGGGCTGCCATCTATGGGGCTGCACAGAGTCAGACATGACTGAAGAGACTTAGCAGCAGCAGCAACCTGCTTGAATGGTTTTCCTCACTGATTTAGTCTACTTTCATTCATTTTTAAAGACTTATTAGGCACTTGCTCCTAAATTGAATGCCTATGTGTGTTTGATACAGGTGCCACCAGAAGACATAGAAAATACATAGCTGGAGTTAAACTCTATTCTCTGTACCATTTCTGAATAAGCAGTTGAATATGCATAATAGATTTAAACAGTTATAAAATATTTACCTCAAAAAGCCTATGCCATTGAAAATGCTGCCTTATGACTATAGCACTTTCTTGGTGTTCTTAGTAAAGAACAACTGAAACACGATCAAGTTTTATAGAATTTTCCCCAATAAAATAGCACTAGAAATATCTTCCATGTGTCTATTTAGCTTTAATAAAAAAAGTAGTACATCACAGGGATTAGAGCACCGTTAGGCCAATCCCTTTTTGTAAACTTCTCTATTAATACACAGCTTCTGAATAGAAGAATTTGCTAAAAAGAGGTTTATTTCTATTTTTTGATGTTTAAAATTCCAGGTTTCATAAATAGAACACAAAAGGAATAGGAAAGTAAATCTGCAGTTAAGATTATATAGGAGGGATCAATGAATTCACATTTCATTGTCCATCTGGAGAGAAAATTACTGAACAGCAAACTCAGACGATATATGTAAAAGGCAGTCTATACCTGCCTTCAATTAGCATTGAAGCTAATTTGATGGATTCCGCTCCCCCCGTTCTTAAAAGCACATTGATTGGCTGTGTGAATTGTCTTGTTGTCTGGTATCTCACAGATACACTGTCAATCATCTTTGAGCTTAAATGAGCTTTCATTAAGAGTATTAGTCCTGCAGAATCTTTCACCTCATCTGAAGGCTGTGGTGAGGGAGCTAACACACAACCTTCCACTTTTCTTTCTCGGCTTCTTTGCCAGTCTGCCTCTGGAAAGCTTCCTCTCCCTGCCACCAAGCACTGCAAAATCTTATTTGTAAAGATAAACACATGCACCATGCCAGCTTGAGATAAAATTCCTGCTAAAATCAGGTAAACCTGATGCCTAATTATTAATTTGCAGCTTCCTTTTGCCCTTTTCTTCCTAGTGAGGGGCTCCCTTTGTTTGATGGGAAGAAACAGAGTTAAGAGAGGGTTTTGCTGTTACTCTGACCTGGGTTCACTGGCTTACTCTGCTTTTAATAAGTTTTGTAACTTTTGAGACTCAATGTTTTCACCTGCAAAATGGATATATAAATACTTATATAACAGGCATAAGAGGGTTGTTATAAGCATTAAATATTGCTTGGCACCATGTAGGTGCTCAATAAAAGGTAATTACATAACCTGTAACGACTAGGAATGTTATTAGGTAATAAGGAGATGAATACCTTTATGATAGAAATTATATTGATAACAATGATGATGATAAGGCTTATGAAGGACAGACACTGTTCTAAGGATTTTCAAATATTAACTAATTTAATCCACATACACAGGTTGGGGTTATTCTTGTCTCAGGTTTGCGACTAAGACTCAGCTTAGGTAAACTGACTGAAGGAAAAGTCGCAGCCAGGTTTTGAACTCAGGCAGTCCAACTGTAGAACCAAAGTTCTTAACTACTGTGCATCACTGGTGCCCTCCTGCCCACAGAGACGGTTACGGTGCCTTAGGGAAATGAATGGCAGTCTTGTAGGTGGTGCAGGGAAGCACTGCGCATCGCATTGTAGTGGCTCCGGTAGGTAGCTCCATCCGACGCGCGGAGGGGTTTGTGTCCACTAGATGGCGTTGTCGTTTTAACGAAATGGGAACCAAGGCAATGCTTAGGCTTAGGAGCCAGCTACATTTGAGAGCTCTCGGAGGACAATCTAATTGCATCCCTAAAAGTCGGATGGAAGAAACCTCCAAAATTTACAGCAGATCTAGAGATCTCTAAAGACTAATAGTATCTTGAAATGAGAAAAATAAATGCTAGTTTATTTTGGGGTCAATGTCTGTGTAGAAAATCTGGATGGATTTCGAGATTCTCTAGTTCAGGCCAGAAGGAAAATGACCTGGGTAGAGTTACCTGAACTTCATGTTTTTGGCTGCAGTTCTCTTCCTATAATACCTCCTACTGATTCTAAATTGCAAAGAAACTGTGATTTAGAAATTAAATCATGAAGATTTTTGAATTCTTAGAAATCTTTCCTTTTTCTGTGTGGAACAGAAGACTGCCCAACAATTGTTTCTGCTTCCGTATGTTTTAAAGATGTATTCCAAATCAGTAGCAAACTCAGGCACTCAGATATTAAGTAGGATAAAAGCAAAAAATGGTGCGTAGTTCCTTTTCCTTTTAACATGTCCTCTTGGAAAGACTGAGTGACTCTACTTAAACAGATTGTCCTCTATTGACTGACAATGCAGTTTGTGGACATTAAGCCCAGAGCAAATAGTAGGGTAATGGATAAGCACAAGAACTCCAGAATCAGATAGCCTGGGATGGAAGTTGGCTCTATCCTTTAGTAATCAAAGGATATGGGCAGGTCATGAGACATCTCTGAGCCTCTGTTTCCTCATCAGTAAAATGGGAATAATAGTTTTACTTATAAGATGTTTGTGAAAATTAAGTGTATGAAGTGCCTGTGACATTGTCCCTGCTGAAGGAGAGAAATCTAATGAATATTTTTGTTATCAACACTGTTGGGCAGTTTTCTATGTCCCTCAGCTGTGGATGTTGTTACAAGGGCTTTGTCAACCACTTCTTTGCTCCCTGCCATAGGCGGAATTGCTGAGAGAGAGAAATAACGTTTCAGGTTTTGTAACTGTGTCACATCACGTCTTCCTCAGCCAGATGGGAGAAGTAGCCAAGATACATATGGCATGTCCTTCGTTATGTGTTCACATCAACTTTATTTAAAACACTCGTAGGCTTTGGGCTCCTACTCACTGTTTAGACAGAGAAGGTGACTGAACACGTGGTGGATAAGTGGAAACAGCTCAGAGCTACTGAGCGCTTACTGAGTGCCAAACGTGGCTCTGTTTTACATGTATGAACTCATTGAATTCTTACAACAATGGTGAGATCTATGAGCTGGTACTTTTTGAGAAACAACTAGAATAAGCAAACTGGGATTGAGAAACTTGCTTTCCGGCTCAGATAATAGGCCACAGATCCAGGATTTGAATTCAAGTGGCCTAGTACCTTTTTATTTTTGGCCATGCCAGGGGCGACCTTAGTTCCCCAACCAGGGATTGAACCTGCAGTGGAAGTTCCCCTGCAGTGGAAGAGCAGAGTCTTAATGACTACATCACCAGGAAGTCCGCAAGTGGCCTGGTTCTTAACCACTCTTTTCTGCTACCTCTTAGAGAGAGATCTGAGGAGGCCTCAGACTTCTGAGCTCCACACTGCTTTCCCCTGCGCACTGAATACTGCAAAGAAGCCTGCTAGAGCCACTGCCTGTGAGCTCCTCTGGGATACTGTTAACAGGCAGCTCTGTTACCCAGGAGGGTAATGTGTTAAACTTACATCCATATTTTTATGGCAATTACTGAGTAAAATCAACCGACTAGACATTTAACAGACTCTTAAGCTTAATAGGGTAAAAGAGTTGTGAGGAGAGAAGACAGAGCACCTAGGCAGATGCACTCTTGAACACCACTCCTTTGCAAGGATGCTGCCAAAGCAAGAGGCTAGTGTTGCTCAGGCAGCTGTGCCTGGGACTTGCCCTGCTCAGTGGGGCTTATTTGTTGCTCTTCTGTAACTACAGTCTTTTTTTTTTTTTTTTTTTCACTGAACTCTAGATTTTATTTGGATTCCACCAAGTTTTTCAAGTCCTGTTTACATTCCAGATCCAAGGTGGACTATACTCTTTTTATTGCCAGTAATTCGGACTTTATTCCAATGTAAAATTCTTGAATTGAGATTTACAAGAGCCTTAGAGGTCTTCTGGTCTATCCTTCTGCCTCTCTACAGAAGGAAACTGACGTTTGTCCCCAGTTATCTTAGAGAGTTGGAGCCCTATTCATTCACTTTCTTCTACATACTGCTTCTATATCCCTTAGCTATTTCACTTTTAATAGCATCACTTTGAACACTTGCTGAAATTTTGTTTATACCAATAACATTTTTCCTTCAGTTATGAACCCAAATCCAACAGATAGCATCTGTTCTTTACAGATAGCATCTATTTATAATTTCTTCTTTCTTCCTTTGCTTGAAATACACTTTTATGGGCCTTGGGAACAATGACAGTTATTAGACTATATTTTAAAATCAATTAGTTTTCTCATTAGAAGTCATGAAAACAAGTAATTCACCTTAGACCTAAGAAAATGATCTTATGAAATAGGACCAAGGCCACTTCAAAGTAGAATTTCCAAAAATGTTCTGGAAGATTTTCACTTACCGATTTCGCTCATTGTTATCCCTGGTGCTAACTGCCCGTTGTTGAAAGAGCTATAGGTAAACAGGTTGGGTACGGATGTGAGGTCATAGATAGGTTCTTGCTTTATCTGCTTGATTCCAGTCATGTCAAGTCCTGACTGATCGGGGGACGGCTGGCCGGAATCCACGTTGTAATAACCCTCGGACTTGGGCAGGTCAATGACGTGTCCATTAGCATATGTGCCACTGGCCTCATTGTTCAGGCTGCTGAGGCCATTGCTGATGCTGCTGCCATACACCCTGGCGAGGGCTTCCGCCTCCCCACTCTGCTGCTGCCGCTGCTCCTGCAGCCGCTGCTGGTGCTTCTGCACCTCAGCATACAGGCTGTCTCTTTGCTTCTTGGACATCCTCCCAAACTTCACAGCTGGTGGGAGACAAAAGTAGAAGACGGCACTTGTGGTTATCTCTCTCATTAACCACTGGGAGTTCAAGAGCTCATGATGACTGTCTCCTCAATATAAAATGCACAAAGTCCAAGTCCCAGAGCCCCTGAGTTCATTGGTTTGCACTCCACGTTTGCTAAAAGGTTATATTCAGGGGTGTCTGCCTTATAACTTCATGGCAATGAGAAATACATCTATGAGTATTTAAATGTCTTCCTAGCTTAGACTTAGTTCTCACTATGCACATAAACCATTACTCATTTCCTTGTTCTTTCTTACTTGTGGGGAAAATAAAATTCACAAAAATCTCAAACTACCACATAGTATCTATTCAAATGTCAACCAACACTCATCATTAACTTTCCTCCTAAGTGTTAGTATTTCTGGATTGTCAGCTAAGACCCTATTATGTCACTATTTTCTAAATAGCAGGTTGGGTAAGACCAAGGATGTAGAACAGGGTGAGAAACACAATTTTAAGTAAACCACATCATTTGCCTTCACTTCTCTACGTCTGAGTCTCTATTTCTGCTTTGCAAATAAGTACATCTGTATCACTTTTCTACATAGGAGCGTTATTACACAATATTTGCTTTTTTTCTTTCTGATGGCTTCACTCTGTATGACAGTCCCTAGGTCCATCCCTGTCTCTACAAATAGCACAATTTAGTTCCTTTTAATGGCTGAGTAATATTCCATTGTATATATGTACCACATCATCTTTATCTATTCCTTTGTTGATGGAAATTTAG
Organism: Bubalus bubalis; assembly: GCF_019923935.1. Classification (NCBI taxonomy): domain Eukaryota; kingdom Metazoa; phylum Chordata; class Mammalia; order Artiodactyla; family Bovidae; genus Bubalus; species Bubalus bubalis. The sequence goes on along the minus strand of NC_059159.1, from coordinate 112,840,338 downwards.
TTTGCTTCCATGTCCTGGCTATTGTAAATACTGCTATAATTGTAGTATCTTTCAAACCTCTTTCCAAACCTCCTTGCTTTAGATTTCTATATACTCTAGGTGAAATGGGTTTCCCTGGTAGCTCAGCTGGTAAAGAATCTGCCTGCAATGCAGGAGACCCCAGTTCGATTCCTGGGTTGGGAAGATCCCTGGAGAAGGGATGCCTGCTCCAGTATTCTTGGGCTTCCCTGGTGGCTCAGATGGTAAAGAATCTGCCTGAAGTGTGGGAGACCTGGGTCTGATCCCTAGTTGGACAGATCTCCTTGAGGAGGGCATGGCAAACTACTCCAGTATTCTTGCCTGGAGAATCCCCAAGAACAGAGGAGCCTGAGCAACTGAGCACACTAGGTGAAACAGATATTGTAGTGGATCGCCTGCTTTAATGACCCTGATGCTTTTTGCCTATGTGCCTTCTCTTTCTCATATAAATTTGCAATGCCTTTTCATTCTGTGCAGGCATCCTGCTCCACCCCTTTGACTCAGGGTCATGATCTGGGCCCATGGGATATTGATGTATGTAAGCTTCCCTGGTGGCTCAGGTGGTAAAGAATCTGTCTGCAATGTGGGAAACCTGGGTTCGATCCCTGGGTTGGGAAGATCCCCTGGAGGAGGACCTGGCAACCCACTCCAGTATTCTTGCCTGGAGAATCCCCATGGACAAAGGAACCTGGCAGGCTACAGTCCATGGGGTCACAGAGAGTTGGACACAACTGAGCAACTAAGCATACATGCACAAACAGAGGGCTTCCCTGATGGCTCAGTGGTAAAGAATCTGCCTACAATGCAGGAGTCACAGGGGACACAGGTTTGATCCCTGGGTCACGAAGATCCTGTGGAGGAGGGCATGGCAACCCACTCCAGTATTCTTGCTGGGAGAATCCCCATAGACAGAGGAGCCTGGCAGTCTACAGTCCATGGATCGCAAAGAGTCGGACACGACTGAAACGACTTAGCACGCACGCACACACACAATGCAAACAGAGACTTAAACAGTGCCTGTGTGAGTGCCTAAACTAGACTGCTGGAGGATAAGAGGTGTGAAACACAGCAGAGCCATCTCAGTCAAAGCCAACTACAATTAGGAGGGTTGTAGAACTAACCTGCAGCTGATAAAAGATGTGGGAACGGACCCAGACAAGACCCTACATTTAACAATTTTAGGTTCAGAATTCTGCTGTTAACCACAGACCTCACAATCAAAGCTAGCAGTGTCAAATAAGTATGCTGACAAGTTCTTTGCCCTGGTAAATATCTGAAAACTCACTCAATGGTGAATAGTTATGCCTCTTCCAAAAAACTGACTTATCAAGTCACTGAACAACTTAAATATTTTCAAAGAAAAAACTTAAAGTTCCACTACATTTTCAAATTATCAGGCTTCATCCTAAATCAAGGATTTTGCTGACAATGGCTTCAATATTAGTTTAGAATAAATTTTCCATTCATTTCAGAAACACAGATGAGCCAGTTTTTCAGTTTTATGTCCCTTTCTATAGTAAGTGGTGACATATTTGGGAAAAAAAAATTACAGCACTTGGCAAAATAAACTTACTGAACTTTCCTGATAAATAAAAAATTCCTTCTCACTATTTGTAAATACATTTATTGTATTCATAGGCTTATTTTTAGCAAAGGCTATATTACTATTATATTTTCAAGCAGCAGCATTCTTCTTTCCACTACCCATTAATCAGTACAACACGTGTTTTAAATGTTTGCCCCTCTCATATTTGAATTATTCTATTAATGAGATTCACTTGAGTATGGAGGCAGCCTCTTGTTAAACTGCTAGCTCTCAAAGAAACTAGCACAGTTCTGTATACATTGCAAGTGCTTCATAAATATTCAACAATGGTAGTATTTGCTTGTGATGTGCTCTTAAGCCTGATTTTGATCCCACACTCGCAAAGAACAACTTTATGCAAATGTATTGGAAACTTTTTCAGGTCTACTTGAAATGGTAGGATTCCAAATGAAATGTAAGTTTTTTGGAGTAATTATAAACAAAGTTGCAAACTCTGGGAGATGGTGAAGGACAGGGAAGACTGGTGTGCTGCAGCCCATGGGTTCGCAGAGTCAGGACTAAGCAACTGAACAACAACGATAAAGACCAGTGCTTCTTCAAAGATTGCTGCTTCCTACCACACAACTAGAGACAAGTTTTTTTGTTTCAAGAGGAATTCAGTTGTTGAACTTATCATCTATGACTTTCCATAGTCATTTTAAAATTATTTTATCTTTGGCTGTAAAGTTTTTTATGTTTATATCGCACTACTTATCAAGGAAACCGGTCTTAATTTAACATTTAAATGTCAAGGATATGCCTTTTTTTATAGTGCTTTAAGATTTGTAGAAATAATCTGATTCCGTCTACCTAAAGCTAGTTATAATTTTGAAATATTCTTTCTCATCCTCCTCAGGTTCTACTCCAATAGAGCATCCTGGGATGATGGAATGTTCCCTGCGCTTTTGAGTGTGGTAGTCACAAGCCGAATGTGGCTTTTGAGCACTTGAAATATAGCTAGTATGACTAAAGAACTGAATTGTGAATTTTATTTAATTTTAAAAAAATTCATTTGAAAAACTTTTAATTGGAGGATAATTGCTTTACAATGAATGTCGTGTTGGTTTCTGCCATATAACAATGTGAATCAGCCATGATTATGTACATGTTCCCTCCTTCTTGAACCTTCCTCCCACCCCTCACCCCATTCCACCCCCTAGGTTGTCACGGAGCACTGAGTTGAGCTCCCTGTGTTATACGACAACCTCCCAGTAGCTCTCTGTTTTACATATGGTAATATATATGTTTCCATGCTACTCTCTCAGTTCGTCCCACTGCTCCTTCCCCTGCTGTGTCCACAAGTCTAAATTTTATTTAATTTTAACAAATCTAAAGTTAAATAGTGACATGCAGATACCATATTGGACAATGCCATGCTGGATAAGAAGAAGCCAACCCTGTGACACCTGCCCCTGTAGGCAGTTTCATGTTTTCATAGAGACATGCCATTTGGAGGACACATACTTAATTATTGCAAGGTAATTACCATGTTTTCCCTTTGGGGTGCAGTTTCTTCCTACTGATAGAAAAACTTTTTCTGTTTTTTTTTTTTTAAAGTAGTACTAATACCACTGGAAATAGTTTATACTGAAGATAATAATAATAATAAAAAAACTGGAAATAGTTTACACTGAAGATTCCTATAGCTAACATTTGTGAAGGGTCCACTTTAAAAAAGAAATAAATACAATGGTGGAGAAGATTCAGTGGGTATACACATGCCATCACTTCACACACACATGTACATGTGATACCTTCCCCCTTTAATACACATAAACACTTCTATGTTTGCCAAGTGGATTTGACTTTTGATTCTTTGCCAATGCTAAATTTGAGCAAATTTGTTACTGCTGAGTTTGTCTTCTACTCATATACCTGCTGTGGCTAATCCACCACTATAAAAGCTGAAATTCAGGAGAGAATGAAAGTCCAGTGGAGTCAACAGTTATATCAAGCTGTCTACTCGTAGTCATGTTGTTTCAGTGACTGGCTATAGTGAAGTAAATATTCTTAGAGACAGGCATAACTTATAGAGAGTAAATGAAAAAACATAAAAATGAAGATGCCACTTTATGTCTGAGGGAAGCTGAATGGGGTGTTATGTAGAAAAAAGTTTGATGTGAGACAACGTACTGTGGCTGCTGGTACTACTTCTAAAGCACTTTGAAAATGCTTGCTTCATCTGCAGAAGGGAGCTATAATAAATTAGTGGCAGAAGACATGCCACCTCTCATTCTTGAGCCCTTATAGACATGGCTAATCAACCATAACCTCAGGACTTTGTAATCCTTTGATACCACATACTAGGCATTATCAATCAATAGGAGATAAACCCTATTTAGCTTCCCAGGTATTGAACTCGACAGACGTGTGTGTGCTAAGTCATGTCTGACTTTTTGCAATCCCCTGAACTGTAGCCTTCCAGGCTCCTCTTTCCATAGGCTTTTCCAGGCAAGAAATACTGAAATTTTTGCCATCTCCTACTCCAGGGGACCTTCCTGACCCAGGGATCAAACCCATGTCTCCTGTGTCTCCTGCACTGGCAGGCTGATTCTTTACCACTGTACCACCTGGGAAGTTCATTCCCAAGTATTAGTGTGACTTACTTAGTTTATAAAGTACCCTTTATATTCAAGGCTTATAACAAACTCCCTCTATACAAATGATAAAGAAGAATTTGTTTTCCCTTAGAGAGAATCATTTTTTCCTTCTGTTGTACTTCCTTCTCCTCATTCCCAACCACTTCTATCACCCCTTAGTATTTCTTCTCATCATCAGTTTGACATAAGACATGTTTAGGAGGCAATTTGGATGATGTTCCTGGAAGCCTCAGGGTTGTTTCTAGACTTAAAATCAAGAAAGATCATTATTCTTAAACCTTAGCATCCTTAGGTACTGTATTGCTTTTACTTGCATAGAAGTTTATGCGGCAGTAAATTTCTTCCCCCTTGAGAAGGAATTGTGGCTCTATCCATAAGCAATCCTTCCCCTACCAATATATTTCTTTTATGTTGTGAGATTCAGATAATCTCTTAGATTTTGTAGGCTGATGTCACTAAATCTGCCTTGGACCAAATACCCATCCCTTGTCCATGATTCTGCTCACCAGCCCACACCAATGTGATCTCTCATTCCAAATACATACTTCCTTATATTGTGGGAAGAAGCACTGTTTCTTACTGGGTTAGTCTCTCTGTATAATTGTTAATGGAGCTTTTCAGATGCTGTCAATTATTATGCCACTTTCAAATTATAAAAATGAAGTACAAAATCATCAACTCAAACTCCCACAGAATTTCACTAAATAAATTCTAAAAATCATTTAACGCCTACCTTATACTTTCTTCACTTTAGTAATGTATAAGTACACAGGGCTACAAATTTACCCTACAGAGTAAATGTATGTGATTAGCAAATTTAGAAAAACATACAAAAATATCTGCTAATGGAAAATTTTTGGAAACTTAATCTCTGTAGCTCTAGAATCTACCTATAAACTGAAGGGCTCAATATCAGATTATTTTAATTTTTTGAGTCAAATATATCTTATTGGTGTACTTTTGTGCAAGGCAAATTTAGGTGAGCTAGAAATTAGAGAAATGGTAAGGAAAATTCAAGATGCAACTATCTGGAGAAGGCAAGCTAAGAAGTAAACAGTGTATATGTTTAGATATCTTCTAAGCAGAGCTAAATTTATCCAAATGACTAAAAGCCCTAAATTTATTTAATAGCTTATAAAATCCCTTTATACTAAGAGACAGTGAAGGCAATTAGCTAAATTTCTTTAAAATCTAGAAATATTGCTTTTTCCTTTTTTGGTCCATACCACCTTGAACTTCATTAGAGGGAGTGTGACCAGAGACACAGAAATCACAATGATTCACATAAAGAGAATAAGTATCAGGGACTTTGTCTGTGTCTCAGGCTCTACATAAAAAATATTTTCATGATTCATTCAGCAAACACTTAGGTGCCTGCTTTTAACCAGATCCTGAGGATTCAGTGGGAACTAAACAGAAATGACCCCAGGACTCAGGGCTGTTCATAATCCAATATAGGAGTGCTACGGCCAGTGTCAGTGCGGAAAGATTTTGTTTAGCTGAATACTTAAAAATGGAAGCAAAACTAGATGAAATTCTTTGTGTGAGCTTATTTGTCCTCTTCACTAATCTAAGAAGGTGCCAAGCCACCCATTTGGGTTGGGTGTGATGGTAAAGTGCGCACTTGAGTCTATTCTGAGAAGGACACCATCTACACAACCCTTCTAAGACACGGAGTTCTGCTACAGCCTCTGCTATCTTCATCTGAATAGGCCACATTCATAATGGAGCTTTTGGGTTTCCTATAGAAGCAAGTTTTGCTCCTTAGCACCTCCACATAATAAGCAACTTGTGCAGTAGTCAGATTTACCCAAGTGGTCCAGGTCTGCCTGGAACTTTCCAGTTTTAGCTCAGAAACTCTCACATCCCAGGAAATCCCTCATTCACAGAGAAACCTGGACAAGTGGTCACCTTTTATCTAATCTAGTTAGCACAGGTTGCTAGGTGAGATACAGGAAAGTCTTTCCTTTCTTCCTATTTCATAGGCAAAATTATGTATTTATATTCTCTTACTTTTCCTCGTAATGCACTGCCAGCATATAGCTTTCTTTACTTTGGATCCCCAATTCTCTTTGTCTAGAATTCTTCCAACCCTTTAAACAGATTCCAGCAAAGCACCCATTTGAAAGCCTTTAAGTAAGAAACAGGAAGGCAACGCCTTACCATCTCTTGACATTCCTAGGGCAAGACACTTCTGCAGTCGGCAGTGTTGGCAACGGTTTCTGTTGGTTCTGTCAATTAAACAGTTTCTCTGCCTCGGGCAGGAGTAAGAGGCATTGTTCTGCTGGCTCCTCCTAAAGAATCCCTAGAGGGAGAGAGAGAATGGGAGGGAGGTAGATTTATGAGAAGGGACCATTAACATATACTACAGTGAAAGTAACTGACTTCAATTTTTAAAACTCTTTGGCTACCTCTCCTTGGATAGCTTACAGACATTTCTATTGGAGAAAACTTGGACTCTGCCAAGATATGAAGGTATCATTCATTCATTCATTAATATTTACTAAAGACATCTTTGCTGTTCTGTGTGAAGTAAAACAGAACAGAATTCCTGCTCCCAGAGAGCAGAGGGAAAAGAGTAGCAGAGGAGAGTGTCACAGACAGCAAAACTTGTTGGGGATAATATGTGCGTGCTCAGTTGTGTCTGACTCTGTGATTCTACAGAACATAGCCCACCAGGCTCCTCTGTTCATGGGATTCTTCAAGGCAAGTATACTGGAGTAGGTTGCCATGCCTTCCTTCGGGGGATCTTCCGGACTCAGGAATTGAACACATGTCTCTTAGGCTCCTGCATTGGCAGGCAGGTTCTTTACACTAGCACCACCCGGGACAATAACACAGGCTTATGTCAAGGCTGTGTGAGTGAGGAACTTGGGGTACTGAGGAGTGTGGTTTCAACAAGTACCACTATCTTCTTAGTTTTTCAGATGCTTTTTTCATTCATTTGGAAACGTTTGTGTTTGGCCAGAATGTATCTGGAAGGTTGTATTTCTAACCAATGATGTACCTTAGAGTCAATCACATCTTTTGAATAAAGGAAATGTGGTTTATAAACTGCCAATTAAAAAAATAAATAGTAAGTAAAAACTGAATGAATGCCCTCTGCTTGATCTTGTTACGGAGTCCAAGCTCTCTCTGCTTGCAGCAAGATAGGCCAATAAATCCAGGAGACGAGGTGTTGAGGCAAGGAATACAACTTTATTTGGAAAGCCAGCTAACGGAGAAGATGGCAGAGTAGCATCTCGAAATAACCGTCTTGTTGGGCCTGGATGCCAGATTCTTTTATGGATCAGAGATTGGGGGAGGTGAGGAAACAAAGTAAGAAGACAATTTAATTCTTGCAACTATCTCTTAGACTGGCAAGTCTCAGACAGGCAGATGTGTTAGTTTCACTTCTTTTCAGTCATTTCTTGGGTGGTGTAAAATGGAATATCTCCTGTCACATCAATAAACAAACATGCCACAGTTCTCTGTGATTCTGGTCCCCCAAATGTGAATTTTGGAGCCAAGCCATGTTGGGGGCCATTTCCCACGCAAAGAACTCAAGACTGTCCCAGTCCTTCACAGGCAGGCAGGGTCAGGCTATCTTCCTGTGAGTCAAACAAAGGCACCCTAGTCCAAGAGTGGGGGGTGTTGGTGAGAAGAGTGTGTCTCCCTGAGACAGGCCATTATGTATGCCTCTAATAACGAAGGGGCAAAATAAATACTAAAGCCACAGAAGTAGATCCAGTATGGAGTCAAAATTAACCCATTCCGGTTACTGTCTGAGACTATAGTGAAATAGGAGGTCCTCAAGCAAGTAAGTTTAGGTCTTTCTGGTACAAAATGAACTGCCTTGGACTGTACATCACCCTTATAAATAAATCCACAGCTGAGTTTATTTATTTATTTTTTTGTCTAATTCTTTGGCTACAATCCACGTTAGTTATCTTAGCAAAAATCCTAAATAAACATTTTCTCCAGAGATATGAAAGTTTCCTTCACCCTTTCATTTACCTATTTAATGTTTTCCCCATCACTCCTTGCTCTTGAATTGCAAAACAGCAAAGGTGCAAAGTGCTACAAACAAATAGATTAACCAAGAGAAATGTTAGGAAAAGATAACCTATAGTATTGTCTCTTGGAAGCAGGAGGCCTAGAAAAGGTTCAGGAGGGCTGACCAATGCCCATGATGCCCATCTTGCTGAGAGGTCTGGAAGTGGACACTTCTTCTGTCAAACAGCTTCCATGTTTCCTCAACTATCAATGGGAGGATAGAGCAGGGCTGGGACTAGGGTGAGGCTGGTGAGACAACCTTCCTGATAACATATTTAAGGGTTGCCAAAGGATGTGGCACTCAGAATAAATATTTTAACACTGATTTTAAATGTTAAGAATCAACATTAATGCACACCCCTCAAAAATTTAAATAAAAGCAGAATTAAAATGATCGATTTTCCTTTTGTCTTGGGCTTCCATATGGCTTGGCAAAGCACTGCATCAGAGAGCTTGGCCAATCTTGTGAAAAACTAAGAAAATGAAGCATGGCCAAGTATCTCCTCTCTAAGATTTTGTATTTATAAGCCCCAAGCCATTCAACAACAAGGACTAATTTTGCCCCCATAGTTCCAAGTGTATTATTTATTTAATGGACCAGTGGTGGCAAAATAAGATATCCATCTGTCCAGTTTGAAAGAATTCACGGAGCCCTTAAACAAGAGATCACATCCAAGCCCCCAGGGATTGAAATGATGTACTTCATCTACCGTGAAAGCTGTCAGAAAGCATAACCTCAGTCCATTGGTCCTGATTAAAGATGACTTGGAATTTACATTTTACAAAAAAAGTGTGCGGTTTTTATCTGTGGATACTCTAAGTGCCACTTAGCAAAGGAGTTGACAGAAAAGACTTTTTTTTGAAGTCACACCTACAGCCCTAATTTAAGGCCAATTTGACATTAATTGTAAGGCATTTCTTGCTTATCTGTTGCTCATTATTGCAAATGAGGTTTTTTGGCATGAAAAGGAGATTTCGTTTTAAATTTTTATTGAATGAAAAGGAATCTGAACAAGTGCACATGCTGAAATGATGTTTTTTAATGTAGGTTGCTTATGTTGACCTGAAAACAGGATTATGAAAATTCAGAGACTGATACTAAATGTGCTGACATTGATATCTTATTCTGAGCAGAATTTCTTGAGTTTGCTATTTGGAGAAAAATGTAGCATATTTACAAATGTGGGTTTTTCCATGAAATAAAAAACTTTGTGTGATGTACAATGTCATTTTGACTAAAACCTCAGAATATGCTTCAAAATAACAACACAAGTTCTTTGAATCTGGGTTCCTTCTTTAAATAGAAAGGATGACAGGAACCTAAACACTCATTCTTGGCTATTGACCTGTTGGAATATATTTGTTAAGTAGTTCAATAGTTTAAAAATTACTGCCTAAAACTGTTTAGCTCCTTAGCATGACCACAGATTCATATTTTGAAATCAGACATTTTCTAAATCCAGCTGTAAACAATGAAACAAAACATTTCCACTTTGACAGTGGTCTAAAATCACCATCTCCATGATGATGGTGTTAGTCACTCAGTTCTGTCTGACTCTTTGCGACCCCATAGACTGGGTCCTGTCAGGCTCCTCTGTTCATGGAATTCTCCATGCAAGAATACTGGAGTGGGTTGCCATTCTCTTCTCTAGGGCATCTTCCCGACCCAGGGATTGAACCTGGGTCTCTGGTATTGCAGGCAGATTCTTTACCATCTGAGTCACCAGGGAAGTCTTTTTTTTTTTTTTTTCCATGGATAGTGTGTAAACTAGACCAGAGCTCTTAAAATTGTATAATAAACCAACACAGTGGGGTTGATTTCACTGGAGAGGGGTCTGATTCCCAAATTATTCCTTTCTATGAAGAAAATTGTCTATCTGCTTGCAGGAAGTAATAACTTATTCTAAGAGAGTAAAAAAATTGCTGATCTGTAATTTTGCTTTACTGTTTCATGAGATAAGTTGAGGCACATTAAGGTGGATAGCATGCAATTCTGAATTATAGGTCTGCAGAAGAACAGAATAAAAGGCACATCTCATGATGTTCAAATATGGATTATTGCTTATCACCTCTAAAGCAGGTTGGTATGTTGCTGCGTTAGTATATTTGTGTTATTCTTCCCCCTCTGCATTCCCTCTCCTGACTTTATTTTTATTTATTCCTTTTATTCCCTTTCCTCCCAGTTTCAATTCCAGAAATTATACTTCTTCGAGACTGTTATGAAGAGACTGCCAATTTTTCACATAGCATGACTATCTGAGTTTCAGTACATTTTGTTTCATTTATATCTGAACGTCTTATAAGATTAAGGGTGGTTCTTAGACTCTGTGATTGTGCCACATCTCCTTCATTCTACTGACCTTAAATTAATGATTCATTCAGCTTGCATCTTTGATTGAAAATATAATTGCTTTTGCCAATAACTTTGCCAGTCTATCAATTTCCCTTCCTGGACTATAGCTTCATTTCATTTGTTCTGGTTACACAGTGCCCTTTTAAATAAGTTGTAGAACTGTTTTCATTTCCCCTTGATATTTAGTCTCTCATCTTTCCTACCTTCTAAGGATTGAATTTAAACATTTACTCTTAAATTTCAAATTTCTCTTATTTCGGATTAGTCTATATTAACTGCTATTCCTCCAGTTTTAAGATTTTAAAAATCACCTTGCTTATAGGAATTGGAAGAATTAGTTGGATTTGTCATGGAGGGGAACACTGGACTGAGAATGAAAAAAAAAAAGTTTGTTCATGTTCTCTCATGAACTAGATCAGTGATATTGGCCATATGACAGAATCTTGTTAATAACTCAGGACCTCTTTGATGAAATTGAGGCAGATTATTTTTAACTGACAAGAGGTTATCTGCTCCACTTTTAAGATTTCATACTTCTAGTTTTTTTTCTGAAATATGAGAATAAAGGATAGTCACAAGCATATTGCAAATGTTACCTTGACTGCTTTCTCAGGCAGATACATAAATACAGGCCCATTAACTTATAATCTTTATTTTAAACTTTAATGTTGATATAAATGTGCTGGAGTTTACTGGACACAAGATGTTAATACAGCACATCAGTATTTATATTTTGGTACATGTGAATAACTGAGGCTTTTAAATAGAAATCCGTTTCTAAGCAGCTCCTGATGAGTTAGACAATGACAAAAAGGTGAAAGGCCAAATAACAGAAAATCAACCCACCCACCACCAAGCAAGAATTCCTGAGTGTCAGCAGCAGGATAAGAATCCTTTAGCAGGCCTTTCAAGAGCTGTCACCTCTTGCATCGTGAAGCCCACAGACGCCTGAGGCCAACACAGACGCTGTCAGCTGTGCCTTGTTAGTACCCGTACCTTGCAGCCTTCACACGTGATGACTCCGTAGTGGATCCCAGAGGACTTATCGCCACAAATTTTGCATGGTATCACTTCAATTTGTGCTGAAAGGGGAAAACAGACAGTTTTGAGCTTACAGAGTTGTCTTCCTTTCACCCTCCCATCTCCCTCCTCACTTCTCGCATGACTCAGCGTTGAAGACTCAGTGTTCGGGGTGGGCGGGGCTGTAGGGTCACCTATTCTACCTGAATGGCTTCCCTAAGCTTCTTCTAAGTAACCTGGTGGTTGTCAGTCCCCCAGTCATGTCTGAGTCTGTGACCTCATAGACTGTAGCCTGCCAGGCTCCTCTGCCCATGGGATTCTCCAGGTAAGAATACTTACGTGGGTTGCTATTTCCTCCTCCAGGGGATCTTTCCGACTCATGGATCTAACCTGTGTCTACTGCGTCTCCTGTATTTGGCAGAGGGATTCTCTATCACTGAGGCACCTGGGAATCCCTTTCTAAATAAAGGGCATCGATTTACATTGTTTGTTTTGTTTTCCTTAACCTAGAAAATGTAACCAGGGACTAGAAGTTTTCTAAACTTTTGGTTTCATTGTTTTTTCCTTTTCAAACTTCATATAGTGTGACTTAAAAATCTCTTGAACCTGTGGTTTTGGTTTTCTTTTTGTACTTCAAACTTTAAGTCACTGAGAATGATCACATTACCTTTTTCAATAATATTTTAAATGAGCAAATAAAGCAAAACTGGAAGGGGTAGAGGTGATTTCATACACTAAATGGCTGGAGGTTTACTTGTGAAAATACCAACGAAGAATCTGTCCAATATTTATTGAGTATCTATATAGCCACTAAAATAATAAAGGCTGTTGACATAAGATATACTAATGACACCAATTATCTAATCAATAAACCAAAATTAATACATAGAGATATCAAGGAAAAAATGATAAAGCATATGGGTACATGCTAAGTCACTTCAGTTGTCTCTGTCTCTTTGTGACCACCAGGCTTCTTTGTCCATGCGATTCTCCAGGCAAGAATACTGGAGCAAGAATACAAGAATACTGCCATGCCCTCCTCCAGGGGGTCTTCCTGACTCAGTGATCAAACCAGAGTCTCTCAGTCTCCTGCATTGGCAGGCAGGTTCTTTACCACTAGCGCCACCTGGGAAGCCCAAAGCATGTGGGTACTATCACTTCAATAGGACTGAAACAATTTCACTGGAGATAAAGATATTTTGATTTTGAAAACTGTGTAGGAAGTGTGAGGCAAAAGGTATTTCTGCAAGCAGGATGGAATTGAGATGGCCCCGAATGATTGTGGCTTGTGATCACTGAGACAAGCAACTTGGCTTTAATGGAAACTTGGGTCATAAAATTGGATAGAGGGAGTGATATCAGATTATGAAGTTCCTGGGGATCAGGCAGAAGAATTTTCACCTGACATCACTGGCTACAAGGAATCAAAGACGTGAATGAAGAAATGGCAAAAGTGGTGGTTTGGTTACTTTAGAAAGGTAAGTTTGGCAGGCTGACCATAAACAAATGGAAGACAATTAAAATTCCCAACCTGGGTGTCAGGAGCTGAAAGCGTGAATTACCTTACTAGCGGGATAAATGCAGAAGCAGCAGCAAATAGAAAGATAGCCCAATGGAAGAAGTGAGAAGATAAATGAAAGAGGTGGAAACTGATGAAGAATCAAAGGTGACTTATAGCTTCCTAGCCTTCAGTGTAGGATTAAATAGAAGACTTGACATAAATGGGTGGTTGGTAGGGCAATTCCTTTGTGGAATATGGTAGGGCATAGGATTTACATTTTGCATGTGTGCAATTTAGTGTCATGTCTTACAGAACACGTATAGAACCTCTTAGAAAGATGATTTTAAGTCATCATCTTTGAGGTTATGGATGAATCCATGATATAAACTTTATTTAGAATGTAGTAGTTCCCATGTCTCTGATAGTATTCTCAGTGTTGTTAAAATTATACACACTAGGAAGATCTGCTATTCCCACTCCCAATTTAAAATAATTATGCAAAGTATGCTTCAAAATGCTTTATACATCAATCTGCCACTTGGATGCTTTCATGCAGTTTCTCACCCTTGAATATGCAAAACAAATATGCAATGACATAACCCTCTTTTTCTTACCATTCTACTTTAAAAAATAACGTAGCTTTAAGTATTAAAAAATACTTAGCTTTAGGGAAGTACAGTAAATTTTTTAAATTAAATATTTCAGAATAAGTTCAAATCATCTTTATAAGCAAAAAATTCAGTGTTATGTCTCTATTTTTCAGATGAGAATACTGAGGATTTAGGTCATTAATGATGCTCTTAAGGTGACTTGGGAAAAAAACATGGAAATTAGCTGATTGTCCTGATAGTTCATTCAGTAACCCTTTCATTGCCTCCCACAAAGATAAAATACAAACACAATTTTGAATTCTTATATTACTCAAATATAGCAGTTAAAGAGATAAAAATAAAAATATCAGAAGAGGAGACAAATGCAAAGAAAAAAAACTTACTAGACTAAGTATTTCTATTTCCTTCTCTTCTTATATATGAACTAGTATTTGTTTTCAAAATTTTATGACATGAAAAAAATGTGAGATTTTATATCACTCTGTTCTGTTCTGTTCCCCTGGATTCCAGTCCCTAATCTGTTAATGATTGGACCAAGGGAAAAAAAAAAACACTCTGATCTCGTTTTCTGGTTTAGAAAAGTTTAGCTGACAAACTTCATAGATTTGTGGGGATTAAATGAGTTATTTTCACCTTGTAAATAATAAAGAGCTACAAAATGTCAGTCTTCATCACAATCAAAAACATCATCCTTAGCTGGTATTTCTGATGCTTTTGAACAAAAAATATAAGACACATTCCTTTATTAAAAATCTTACCATTAAAAAGCCCAAATGAATGACACTATAAGTTATTTGTACTTTTTTTTTTTGAATAACATTTCCAACTGTGGATTTTTTTCAGTGATTGAAAAACTGACTAAAAATGCCAGGTATCCATTGTACAGTTGTTAGGCTTATATGATATTAAGTCAGAGGCACTCTTTGCATAAATTACTCCCCAGGGAGTAACTTACACGTGGGGAGAATCTGCTTCAATAAGTTCTTAATTATAAAATGATCTAACTCTAAAGGAAATGAAAATAGAGGTAATTTGCCCCCTGGGGTGAGAGAAGATGTTTTGGAAAGCCACAAAGGTTATCTTACACAACTTCGGAAATACAAATGGGATAAGGAATGATTCGATAGAGCATCTGCATATTTATACATATTTATAATTCTAGCTCAACATGTAATCCTGAAGAACCATAAACATTTCAACGGTATTTTTAAAGAGAAAGAAGTCCCTGAAAAGTGTATTTGTGTAAAAAGCTGTATGTGGGAAGGGAGTTACCAGTTTGGAAAACCTACGACCATTTTTATCTACTATGGTAGAATAGATCGTCTGAGGTTTTTATAGGTGAAGGTGAATTTCAATAATTTAAAGCATGAATCCTTCTCCTTTTCTCTCGTTTAAAATGCACTGCTTTGGAGCTACAGCTTCATGGTTCAAACCGTGTAGTTTATAAAGCACAGCTCCATGGCAGGGTATTTCAGACGCTAGGACAACACATCAGATCATTGCTTCAGTGTTTGCCATTTCTAAGCATCTTGCTGTTATACTTGCCGTCATTTCCTGTGTGACTCTCTTGCAGTGGCTGCAGATCTAATGACAAACTATTTATCATAGTTTCAAAGTGGATACCTAGGGAGGATTTGGTGGCCTGGACCTCACCAGCTCTGACAATGACGGTGATAGACAGAGACTGAGGAGGAAGTTCACTTCCATAGTTTTGCTGGATTTGTGGATTAATTCAACAGCAGCTTCTGAGAGACAAATTTAGAGGGGTTGAAATGCCCTGAGAGATGGCTCGAGACATGCACATTTATCAGGTTTTCAATTTCTTCTATTGTCCTTTCACTTACATTTTTCTATGGTAAAGCTTTGCGGAGATTAGAGTTAATTTTTATTTACCAGTTAAACTTTTTTCTTTATAAAAGTGATCGTATATCTTTTCTTTGGAAATGATATTCTTATAGTGCAAAAGAATGCCAGGGGAGATGTTATATAATTTTATGTTTTACTTCATATTAGAATAATTTATGATGTACAACTAACTTAATATCCCCTGAGTTGGCAGGCAAACCCTATTCAACAATCGAGTAGTAATCCAGATTTGTCTCCCTTTTTGAAGGTGGCAGTTCTCACCCTGGCATACTCCTGAGGGTCCTTCCTAAGGAGCCTTATCACAACATCACTCAAAGTCACCATGCTTTTCACTCTTCCTGCTTCTCAAAATGTACATATCTTTAGTTCTTCTCCTTCAGAAGCCCCTGCTGTAATACCAGGTATTAAGGTTAAATAAACTAATCCAGGCTAATGAATTAACTAGAAAAATGAATCACTTTAATCCATCAAAATACCTTAACTGTTAAAAGCATCCATCAGGAATCATAGTGATAATGGGCCTTTTAGGTACTCTCTGTTTGGAGGCAACATTTTTTACTGTGTGTACTCCTGTGGCATTTCCTTTCTACCATGCCAACTCTTATACCTCAACCCAGCCATTTTCATATTCTGGGCATTTAAAATCCATTGAGGACCGACTCCAGGTCATACTTCTTTTTAAATATTTTCTATAGACCCTGAAAGAGAATTTTTCATACTCTTTAAAGCAGTTAGTCCTAATTTTTTTCTTTCAACACAACCAACAGATTTGACACGCCCTTTTATAAAAGAGGCTTTAAGTAATACTGATTTTCTGTATTTGGGATGAGGATAAGAAATAAAAATCTCTCAAGATTGGAGTGGGTATGTAGTTTGAAAAAGGCCCAGGTGATTCTGATATGATAAAAGACTCCCACTGAGAATTAAATGAATCAAATTATTAACAAGGTATTCTTTGTAGCACGTAAACCATCTGCAAAGGAAGTAAAATCTTGGGATAAGGCCAGAATCTGAGAATACTAAGGAGTGACCCGTAATTCTCTCTGTATTTTCTGGCTTTCATTTTGGGGCTATACTTGCAGCATCTTTTGTTTTCTTAAGGGAAATAAGAATCATCTACCCAGGCTATGATAACTTGCATTCTTGGACACTAGGTTTGCCTGTCAGATCCTGGTTCCCAGAATTTTACAGTTATGTTAAAATTGAACAGTGCAGGAAGAACTCTTAATGCCTGAGTGAAGCCCAATTTGCATATGTAAAAATTTCCAATAAAGATGACCATTTTGGTTAAAAATCTTTTTGCAGATGGTCTCAGTAGCCCAAGTTGTATCTCCTACTCAAATTATATCTCATCTATCATTTGTGGCCAATCTGAATTAAAATCCCTGTTGTACTCTTCTTCTCTCTCACTGGCAGATTAAGTATTTACCTCTAATAGGTACAAAACTTTCTGCTATCAGATAGCAACAATCCCCAAAGATGAAGCTGGTATTCCTGAAATCTGGTTCCACTGTAACTTTGATTTATCAGAAAACAGCCTGAAGATTGGGGTGGGATGAAAGTGTAGATGAATGACACCCTCAGGAAAAGAGTAAAAGCCTTTGAACTTTTGTCTTTGCATCATGCTATGTGGTGATTTGAAGAGATTCCTGATAGTAGATCAGGTTTGTGTTCTCGTTTATCTCATCAGGGCACACAGCATCTTAATCCCAGCATCCTGCTAAAATACCAAATATAGTGCGTGAAATTCAGTGTACTTTAGTTCCTACTGGAATGCCCTCACATCTATCAGCATTGGGGTCCCTCTTTCTTCTCAAGCTCTTCTCTGTATATTCTGCGTGGTGGTCTCTGTGAGCCCTCAGTTCCATTCAGTTGACAGACAGCTTTTGAATGATCTAAAGATGACATTTATTTTTATATCACTGTATTTCTCTAAACTGTATATAACTGAAGCTAGAGTTACAAAAAACCTTACTATCATATGATAATAGCAAAAAGTGATTTTTTTCAAAGGCATAATTTATAGGATTATCATGAAGGAAGCTGATTTATCTTTTGCATTTGAGCACTTATCCTTGAAGAGCTACTTGCCCTCAGACTCCCCAGAAGAGTGAAACAAGAGAGAACGAGACCAACAAAGAATGAAGAAAGAAATTAGTATTATTAGTAGTGTTATTGATGAAAAGTTAAATATCCCCTTGAAGCAAAGCAAATCACTTTTATAAGTCATAGTGGTTTCAATTAATTTCCATTAAGTACATCTTGTCCTGTCAAAGTTTTAATTATAATGAGCTAATGTGTATGTAGGACCTGACATCATTCAGATTGAAAGCAGCTAATTGTGTCCAGCTGTAAATATACAGCTAAAGTGTCCCATGCCCACTCACAGTGGGGTCTGTAGACCAGTGGAAGGACCTGGAGCATGTTAGAAATGCAGACTATCAAGACTTGCCTGGGCCAATTGCAACAGAATTTGCTTTGTAACAAGCTTCCAGAACAGCATTCAAGTTTGAGAACAAATGTTCTATGATGTCCAGGTAACTACAGTTGTAGGTACTATGAGAACTGATAGAATTTTTAATTTCCCTGACATTATGGGAAATTAAAAACTACACAGGATTCTGGGAAAGCAGATTCTGCTATTGTCTTTTAGGCATTTCTCTTTTGTTCAAAAGGCAGTAGGACAATTGAAGGATTAGTTACAAAAAACACTGGTCATTAATTGACAAGGCAGAAGAAAGAAAAGCCAGTGTATGTGTATTCCCAGAAACATCCCACATTACTGTAATGCATACCCAGTGTTCATTTCTCAGGTTCTTTTGCAGATTTAACGACTGTCGGCTGTGCCTGCATCTTTTGCGTGTTGTAACACTGCGTGGTAGTGTGTTCTCCCTCTGCTGTGGACTTGCTCTTAGTTGCTCTGGCTGCTAGCTCACTCTCCCAATACTCAGTTAAAAAATGTCTCGCCTGAGAAGATGAAACAACAGTTTTTCTATTTTAAAAATTGAATCACACCAAGTTTGCTTCTTTTGTGAAAGGTAAGATGGTCAAGCTAGGTTTGAAACAGAAATGAACTCATTTTAGCTACCCATGGTAATTCTGGGAATAAAACATTTGAAAAGCTACCCTATCTCATGGAGGCAGATTAGTTAACACAGAGTTCAACAGTCATGATGGATACTCATCACATTCCTCTCCTCTATCACAACGCTGTCTTGAGACCTGTTACTCAAAGTGCGGTCCCTGACAAACAGCGATGTGGCGTTGCCTGAGTGCTTGATAGAAATGCGAGCACTTAGGTCCTACTCTAGACCAATGTAATCAGAATCTGCACTGTTAAAGTATTACTGTGATGCATATGCACAGCACACTTTGAGAAATTCTGAGAGAAAGGAAAGACATTCTACAATTTAACTCTCAGGGTGTCTGTCTCCTAAGCTCCAATTCTCTGTGAAGAGAACTTTATATAAGACAAAAAAGGCATGTTATCTGTTTTGATAGCTGTTCTCCATTTATAAAAAGAAGAAAACAGCATCTTGCTTCAGTGAAAAAACTTGTCTCTCTTCAGTTCCTTAATTTTTTCTGAGCCCTTTTCTCTAATTTTTGTTTAACTGAAAACTTCAGTAGCAAGTTCAGGTTTATGTAGAACCAGCTTCACTGATGGCTGGCAAGACGGAGAAATTCCACACACCAGGTCACATGGATGATTCAGAGTGACCAGGCAGAGTTCACTCCCTGGAGAAAAATTCAAAGAAGAGCAAAAAATTCTCCTTTCAGAAGATGAAAAAATATAACTTTTCTATGTTAAAAATCTAATTGCATTAGGAGAATGAAGAGAAGTCACAGACTGAGACAAAATACTGTAAAATACATATGTGATAAAAGACTCGTACACAAAATAGTCAAAGAGCTCTTAAACCTCAAAAACTGGGCAAAAGGTCAAAACTGACATCTCACCAAAGAAAGATGCTCAATATTATATGTTGTGTATTAGTCACTCAGCTGTGTTCTACTTTTTGCAACCTCATGGACTCTAGCCTGCTAGGCTTCTCTATCTATGAAATTCTCCAGGCAAGAAGACTGGGGTGGGTTGTCACTTTCCTACTCTTTGCGACCTCATGGACTCTAGCCTGCTAAGCTCCTCTATCTGTGAAATTGCCCAGGCAAGAATACTGGGATGGGTTTCCACTTTCCTACTCCTGAGGATCTTTCTGACCCAGGGATTGAACCTGGGTCTCAGGCAGATTCTTTACCATCTGAGCCACCAGGGAAGCCCATCATATATTATTAGGGAATTACAAAATAATATTTTAATATTAATTAGTTAATATTAACAGTGAGATGCCACTACACAGTTGTTAGAATGACTGAAATCTAAAAAAAAAAAAAAAATGACAATACCAAATGCCGGCAAGGATGCAGAATAAAGGGAACTTGTTGTTGATGGGAAAGCAAAATGGTACAGCCACTTTGGAAGACAGGTTGGCAGTTTCTTACACAGCCACATGACTGTTACCATATGACTCAGCAATTCTTCTGTTAGGTATTTACAAGTGAGTTGAAAACTTATGTCTACACAAAAACCTACAAATGGAAGAATGAACGTTAATCTAAACTATGG
Source organism: Bubalus bubalis (assembly GCF_019923935.1). NCBI lineage: Eukaryota > Metazoa > Chordata > Mammalia > Artiodactyla > Bovidae > Bubalus > Bubalus bubalis. The sequence continues at coordinate 112,820,128 of NC_059159.1, read as the reverse complement.
ACATAGTTAATAACAAGTCAGTATTGGTTGACTAATTAATTGGTTCTTTAATATATCACACTAATGCAAGCTATTAATAATGGAGGAAATTGTATATGAGAGGGTGGATAGACTTCCGCTCAATTATTCTGTAAATCTAAAACTGCACTAAAAATTCTAGTAAATATTAAAAATAATTGAATTACTGAAAAGTGCTTCTTTTAATGGAGGTGGTGAGAATTGTCTGAGACAGCCCAGCAAAGGCAATTCAGCAAACATTTGTTTTAGGTCACAGATATATGCAAACCAACTTTCTATCTTCAAAGTGAGTACAATGATTGTACAGCCGCACACAGGTCTACACGACCTCAACACAGGGCAGATAGAAGAATGCTTAAATAAACCTGGAAGAAGAAATACATTGGTTTCAACCAGAGAAAACTGGCAAGACTTGGCGGATGAGGTGGCTTTTGAGCCAGGTCTTAGAGAGAGAGCAAGGTAGTTAATGGAGTTAAATGAAAAATAAATAGTAGCAGAATTCTTTTAGGATTATCAAATAATTATGCTTTTGTCTGTAGGCACATATGTCAGGATGAGTCATGTAAATTTGCCACCCTTTTGTGCAAGGAGACAGGCAACACTGCCAGTTCCATGTGATTCAACCCAGTTTTACCGTTCAGTATGCTCTAAGATGTGGTTCCTATACCATGTTCTTTTCAAGAATATTTGAAAAGGCCAGTTAAAAGGGATATATATTAGAGAAATATAAAAATAAAGCCACTAAATTATCTATTTGAAGGTAGGATTTTCCTGTCAGTTCAGTGGTTAAGACTCTGAACTTCCTATGCAGGGGATGCAGGATCGACCCCTCGTCGGGGAACTAAAATCCCACATGCTGTATGACACAGCCAAAAATAAAATCAATAAGTAAAAATTAAAAAAATACACATATATATTTGAAGGTAAGGGATTCAAATTTTGAAAAAACAACACTAATTAAACACACACACACACATATACAGACACTCACACACACCCAAGCAACTGAAAGTACACAATGGGGTGGAAAGAACATGATATTAGTTTCTCACTCTTTCCATTGATATAAACATTGAAGACTATTCCTGAAGTTCTCAGAACTTTTTCAGAGAATTCAAAAATAAGAAAAACATGTTTCTTTCTGCATAATGGTAAAGACTAAATCCCTTAAAGTGTTTTTAAAAAAAAGACAAGGCAGGACTACAGAGGAAAAGATGAAGACAAAGTCTAAAATACAGTGACCAAAATCCAATTCAATGCCTTTGTTCTTGAAAAGAGAAAACTTTGAAATAAATGTGGCATCTCATCTTGTCTCTCATGAGATACCTGGGTGGATTATTGTCCTACATGAGGACGATGTCCACATAAGAGCAGAATGTTGGCATCATAGTAACATTCTCCTTACTAATGTAATAAAAGCTTGATTTAATTGGCACATAATGTCCTACAAGTTGCTTGGATAGTCAAAAACTGAACAGTAGTATAATTTATCCCTCTTTCATATTTACAAACAATTCTGTTTTTTTAGATGTCTCAGTGGGTAAAGAATTTGCCTGCAATGCAGGAGACTAGAGAGCTTGATCTTTGGGTCGGGAAGATCCTCTGGAGGAAGAAATGGCAACCCATTCCAGTATTCTTGCTTGAGAAATCCTGTGAAGAGAGGAGTCGGGTGGGCTACAGTCCATAGGGTCACAAAGATTCAGGCACACCTGAGCAACTAAACACACACACACACAATGTGTTTTTCAAACATCCCTTTAGCCATTGATACAGCAAATAATTACATAAACAAAGTTTAGACCAGGGTGTAAAGAGATATTTATACCAGTTTTGTGTGTGTTGTTGTGGAGGAGAAGAGGATGAAATGGATGAAGAACAATTACTACCAGTAGCCCCAAAGACTTCCTTTGTCATCACAGGATTGATGTAGGGGAAAATTTGTATGAATGGGCAGTCCAACATGTCATGAGGGATCTTTCACTTAAGGGAGGACACTTGGACATCAGTGATCATTAATCCTATAAGAGCTAAGATTTTAGGAACTCATTTTTTGGATTAACTGCAAGAGATTTGATTTTGTTTTTAACATAGACAGTGCTACAAAAGTAAAATATATTGTAAGTTTCTGCCTTGAGATTACATAAACATCATTTATGTCCTAGCAAACTTGCAATTAAGCCTGTATTGTTTCTGAATTGAATCTTAAAAAACATTATAGAATTGAAAAGACAACCTTAATTTTTATTTCATTTCTAGAGATGAGAACAAGTTTGGAGGTTTTTGGAGAAAGAAATCTTTGGGTTTAGTTCATCTTTACATAGGCAGCCTGTTTCAAAAAGGGAGACACTTAGAATGTAAAGGAATGTATTCTCATTTGCATGTAGCACCAGGAATTATTTTAGAGGTAAAATGATAATTTAAGATGTTACTCCAGAAGCTCTCCCTTATGATTTCATCCTATTATAAATGTCACAAAGCCCCTACATCAAGGTAGGCAAAGGTTTAGCTACCCAACAAATGTAGAATTATTAGTACCCATTCCCTCGAAGACTGAAGTGCATTTCTGCTGATACCGCACACTTTCCCTAAAGAGATTACCAGCATAATCCTAAATATTATAGGACCCAAGCTATCTTATTTTTGAGCTCATCAGATCCAGCATGCTGCACGTAATCCCTAACAGCTTTATTCAGTGTTTACGTAAGCTGGTGAAGGAGTTCTATGAACAACGATGACCAAGTACTAAGAACAGATACGGTGATTTTCACATTCCATTTTCACAAGTTTCTTTTGAACTGTTTTTCTACAAGCGGCAAATTCATAATCATTGCTTGATAGCTTCTAACAGCATTTTCATGGAGATGTTTATGGTTGCTCCATTTGTTAGCTGTATTTCTTATACATTAATTTCTACCAAAGGCATTTTGATGCTACCAGGTGGTCTAAATTGGTAGGAAAAAGTGGTTTTTCTTTAGAGGCTTGAATTATTCAAGGCAGAAATATGTATTTTGGGGGGAAATAATAGAGGAAAAAGACTGGTGAAAACCAGTTGCTAAGCACAGCACCAAAATTTTCTACTGTAGTAACCGGAAAAAAAACAAAACACCCTGCAGTTTTAATCTGGAATATTCCTTTTAATTCCACTAAAATTTAAGACAAAATTAAAATACCTGGTTCTCTTTGCAAAATGTAAGGCACACTTTTTTCATATAGTTCATTTAAAAAATGAAGTGTGTGTATATGTGTGTGTGTGTGTGTGAGTACCCATACACATATAAGCTCCAAAAATTAAATTCTGTGTTTGATGTAATTTTACAATAGAGGACAAATTCATGTTGTTTTAAAACACCAAATCAAGGGAGAAAGGGACACTTATGTTTACCTGTTAGCTTCTTCTAATTGTAATTCAGACCCAAAGAGGATTAAGTACATAGATGTTAATATGTCCAGTGTTATTAATTTCTAAACAACAATAGCAACAATATCCTGAGTAAATCTGTCAGTAGGAAGGATAAATATTTGTCTAAAGACTCCAATGATGTCAGAACTACAATCTGCTTGTAATGGCTTATGTCATGAATAAAGTCCTTAAATATATATTTTGACATCAGTGAATAATTGCCTTGAAACAATATCTATTCTTTTCTAAAAATACAGGCACTAAAAAGCTCTAGTATTTTGAAAAAATGTACTTCTGAGTTAATATAATATTTTAGGAGTTTTAATTTGCTTAGTAACTTTTTTGGAACAGTTGTTAGGTTATATTATTTGAAACAAATGATTATATCAATTTACATCTTAATATTTCCAACTGTAGTTCTAGTACTAGCAAAAAAAAAAATAGCAACAAATTATGCATCATATTGCCCTGAAATATTTTTAAAATAAATGCACATAATCTATGTTATGAGATGATATGTGCTTAGGGAACTATGTATTAACTTATGAAAAACTTAGAAGAAAAACTCAAACATAATTCACCTGACTGCTAATAATCATTCAACCAAATAAAATTGTTTTGAAAACAGATTTCTTACATCTGAGAAAGTGCCTGCTATAATATATTGATAAACTGATTTTTTTTTTTTAATTAGAAAAGTAAAATGAACTTAACAACAGGAATGGCAAAGGGACAAAATTGTGACATGGATGTTCACACTGTTAACCTCATGTTAGTGTAATGGGCCACACAAATTCAATCTCAAAACTTATGCATTCGGTTATTTGCCCTAGGATATGATAATATTTATATACAAAGATGTTCTCCAGTGTAAAATAAAGCTTGAGTCACTTGTTTATCATATGCATGCTCAAGTCAAAATATTTCACTGTTCCCACACTTAGCCATCACTTCATTTTGCCGAGAGCTTATACATGCTTACTGTCTTGGCTGAAGGATAGTTCGTACAGCTAAGCATCAGAAGAAAGAAGAAAATGCAAAACTCACCAGTGGCGTCAGCTTTGGTTTTGAGCTTGTTCTCACACATTTTGATGTTGCAATTAAAAGTCTAACAGGAAAATATTGCACTTTTCACTAGAGGTCTAACAACTGTCCCTATGTTACCCCACAACGAGAATCCCAACAGACTGCATTAATGAGATTAAATGAAAGAGGAGTTAGAGGCATCAACTGTTCCGTTTCATTAAGAGAGGGTGAAGGGCTGCCCAGGCAAGGAAGGCAGGAGGGGGAACACTGGTTTTTCTTTTTTGAGACAAAAGGATGCAACACTTGCTAGATCACAATCAGAAGTTTAAGAACATAATTTTCTCCCGCCAGAAGTATATAGCTGCTTACAATTTCTGCATTTCAAAATTCTCCTTTGCTTTCGTCCCTTTGGAAACATCCAATAGGCAGATGCCACGTAACAGAAGTTATTTCTGATGATCAAAGTAGAATATAAGTTTCCATCAGATTAATTTGCTCCAATTATTTTGGATCCTCTACTGAGTGAAGTCCGGGGAGGGAAGACTGCATAAAGGTAGTCAATATTCCTGTTTTCCCAAATATTGGGTTGTAATTGTCTATGCCATGAGTATTTCACAGGCAGAGAAAAATGCACATCATACAGCAGAGGCGGCAGCAAAGCCTGGGAACCAGTTGGGGACTTCATTCGCCAAGCATGTCTCAGGACTCCCACTTGCAAAATAAGAACAATAAAGACACAGAATTTCTGATCCTCAAGCCTTGTCATGAGGAAGGATAAATATATGAGAATGTAAAACTTGCTCTGACTCCCATAGAAAAGAGCATGATCTTTATTTGAGAGCAATATGCTCACATGAGTGCCAGCTTTATTTAACTTTTGCTTAGAGTTACTAAATTGTTTCCATGATGAGTCTCAAACCTTTCCCTTCACCCCTCACTTCCCCCGACCACCTTCAACAGTTCTCATTTTCTTTTCCCTAATCACTTGTCACAAATGATCTCTTGATCTCCTTCCTTTCTGTTCCTTTCTTCACTGAAATATTTCTGCTTTGTTTCCTGGCCCACATTGTATGGGAAGAAAGGCAAGGGGTGGAGAAGTGCTTAGAGGAGGCTGGGTAAACCCATTAAATATTATTGTCAGCACAGTAGAGCTGAGCCCAGTGGTTCTCAGCTTTGGATGCCCATTGGAATAATCTGAAGAGTTAAAAAATACTGATACCCTGGGATTTCTTTCTTATTTACCATTGATAAACAAATCGCTTCATTGAGGTGGGGCCAAGGCATCTGGAGTTTTAAACACTTCCACAGTGATTCTAATGGGCAGCCAGGACTAGAGACACCTGAAATGTCTCTCAGAATTAAAAGAGCCATATGTTAACTGTATAGATTCCTGACCTTCACCAACTACTGAGTCAGAGTCTTCTGAGGAAGAGCCTGGAAGCTAGAATAATAAGCCCCTGGGATTGGGGCTTATTATTATTGGGGCTTCCCTGGTGGCTCAGCAGTAAAGAAACTGCCAGCAATGCAGGAGAGTTCTGTGGGGCAGGAAAATACCCTGGAGAAGGAAATGACAACCCACTCCAGTATTCTTGCCTGGAAAATTTCATGGTGGGCTACAGTCCATGGGGTCACAAAGAGTCAGACACAACTTAGCGATTGAACAACAACAACAATTTACTATAATTAGATAAATTGGGGGAAAATTTGAGGAAAGAATCTTGGATTTTGAATCAGAATATCTGGTCTTGAATTCTTGGGTAAGTTATTAAACTTTTAGTAAGTTACTAAAACATTTTTGAATCAGAATATCTGGTTTTAAGTTTTTGGGTAAGTTAATAACTTTTTCCATATATCAGGTTACACATCTCCAACATAGGATCAGAACACCTGCCCATTTGAATTGTATGAGGAGGAAATGTGAAAGGCTTAGCGCAGTTGGACATTGAGTAACTATACTTGAAAATGAATCGGCTTGCCTTTGCTTATCTCCAAGACATGCATTTTGACCATTGACTCTAGTTATTATTTGTTCAGTCAATACATATTAATTCATCATTAATATTATTTGTACAAGGTTCTGGGAAATAAATATGATGGAGTTCACACTCTCATGTGTATTTAAAACCTATGGATTTAGGGACTTCTCTGGTAGTCAGGCGATTAAGACTCCACTCTTTCAATGCAGGGGGCACAAGTTCAATACCTTGGGAGGGGCTAAGATCCCGCATGCCACATAGTGTGGCCAAAAGTCAAACAAACAAACTAACCTATGGATTTAATCCTATTTAAATTCTTCCATTGTAATTTTCTATATAATAGTAGAAATAATATTTTAGAAGACTTGTTGGTAATAAGGATAGGTAAGAAAGCTATTTAAAACCACTTTTAAGTCAGAAAGCAAACAGATTTGGGGGATACCAAATGTTTTGTGTGTTACCATTTAAATGCAGAGGCTGAATTCTCTGTGAACTACTCAAACGTTAGTCAATACTACCTTGTGTGGAACAAAGAATATAGGCACCGTTCACAGGATGCTGGGAGCCAAATCTTGGGTTAGAAGCTGATATGCCTCATGCCTCCTGAGCCTTGAAAATAAATCCAGCTCCTGCTCTGGTGAGCCAGGAAATTGGTACCAAAGACCATCGAAACAGACTCAATGGCACCTTGATGCACAGAGCATGCATGTTCCCCATAAACAAAGGGCAGAATTGGAGATAAAGGCACATGCATGAAGAGTAAATTCAGCCTGAATAAGGGGCAAATGATCAGAAAAGAAAGAACGAAATGGTTGGGATTTCTCTAGAGTTATAGCGTTATCACACCACTTTCCTGATCAAAAACTTTCCAGCCCTCCGTAAGACAAACCAAATTTCCTGTTTGGTTTGGATTTTCACAGCTTGGGGCAGCCCTGTCTTCAGGTACTTACTCTGTGATCACGGCCAGAGTCATCCATCTAACCTCAATGTCTGCCCCAAATTCGTCACTTTTCTGCCTTTTCCATGACACTTCTCTTTCTTCCTTAATCCTGCTGAGGGCCTCTCTCTACTGTGGTCTAGCTACGCATAGGTGACCTATTCTTGGAGACCCAGCTCAACTCCCATCATCTCTGCAAAGCATCCCCTGACTGCTCCATCCACAGTGATTACCCTGGGCTCCTACGTCTCTGCCACTTATTTGGTCCTGGTGTTCTACATTAATCCTGTTTATATGCTTACCTGTCACCTTGACTGTAAGCTCCTTAAGGATAAAACCTTCTCTTTGTGTGTCCCTCAACATCTAGAATAGAGATTCAATAAAACATATAGAGTCCATCAGTGGGTGGTGTATTCCTGCTGACTGACTGTAGCACTAGGGGGCCATGTATGTCTTACCACCTACTCCCACCATTTCCTGTAACCTGTGTTTCACTTTGAGCTCTCATCTTTGGGGTTTATTGGCTTATTTACTTGCTGCTACTCAGTGGAGATGAGAGAAGATTAAGGAAAAAAAATCTCTTCCCTCTTTTTGCTTTTTATTGAATCATAACTGGTTCTTAGGAACAAGGAAGTTGGACCAAAAAAACTTCTCTTGATTTCCTGTTTTCCTCTAATCTACTACCTTCCCCCTCATCCTCTTTGTCAGGCATTTAATTGCCACTGTGGAGATGTCCTATTGCGTTAGGTCTTTGCTTTGTCCTGTTTGGATTTCTTTTTCTCTGGTTAGAAGTAATAACATTGGAGGGAATAAGGAGTTGATCTTCCCCCTCTCCCCCTTGATGGCTCTCCCTTGACCCCACTCCACCATTGGTTCAGTTCAATTCAGTCGCTCAGTTGTGTCCGACTCTTTGCGACCCCATGAACTGCAGCATGCCAGGCCTCCCTGTCCATCACCAGCTCCCAGAGTCTACCCAAACCCATGTCCATTGAGTTGGTGATGCCATCCAACCATCTCATCCTCTGTCATCCCCTTCTCCTCCTGCCCTCAATCTTTCCCAGCATCAGGGTCTTTTCAAATGAGTCAGCTCTTTGCATCAGGTGGCCAGAGTATTGGAGTTTCAGCTTTAACATCAGTCCTTCCAATGAACACCCAGGACTGATATTTAGGATGGATTGATTGGATATCCTTGCAGTTCAAGGGACTCCCAAGAGTCTTCTCCAACACCACAATTCAAAAGCATCAATTCTTTGGCCCTCTGCTTTCTTTATAGTCCAAGTCTCACATCCATGCATGACCACTGGAAAAACCGTAGCCTTGAGTAGATGGACTTTTGTTGACAAAATAATGTCTCTGCTTTTTAATATGCTGTCTAGGTTGGTCATAACTTTCCTTCCAAGGAGTAAGCGTCTTTTAATTTCATGGCTTCAATCACCATCTGCAGTGATTCTGGAGCCCTGAAAAATAAAGTCAGCCACTGTTTCCCCATCTATTTGCCGTGAAGTGATGGGACCAGATGCCATGATCTTAGTTTTCTGAATATTAAACTTTAAGCCAACTTTTTCACTCTCCTCCTTCACTTTCATCAAGAGGCTCTTAGTTCTTCTTCACTTTCTGCCATAAGGGTGGTGTCATCTGCATATCTGAGGTTATTGATATGTCTCCTGGCAGTCTTGATTCCAGCTTGTGCTTCATCCAGCCCAGTGTTTTCCATGGTGTACTCTGCGTAGAAGTTAAATAAGCAGGGTGACAATATACAGCCTTGACGTACTCCTTTTCCTATTTGGAACCAGTCGGTTGTTCCATGCCCAGTTCTAACTGTTGCTTCCTGACCTGCACACAGGTTTCTCAAGAGGCAGGTCAGGTGGTCTGGTATCCCTATCTCTTTCAGAATTTTCCACAGTTTATTGTGATCCACACAGTCAAAGGTTTTGGCATAGTCAATAAAGCAGAAGCAGATGTTTTTCTGGAACTCTTTTGCTTTTTTGATGATCCAGTGGATGTTGGCAATTTGATCTCTGGTTCCTCTGCCTTTTCTAAAACCAGATTGAACATCTGGAAGTTCATGGTTCATGTATTGCTGAAGCCTGGCTTTGAGAATTTTGAGCATTACTTTACTAGCATGTGAGATAAGTGCAATTTTGCGGTAGTTTGAGCATTCTTTGGCATTGCCTGGTAGTAGCTATTATACACTTGTCATACCAATGTGGTACTTAGATCGTCCCTGGTGTTACAAGACATTAAGCTAGTGGGATTAAAAAGTTCCCTTAAAAATGTCTAATATTCAGGGATTAAATAGGAGCTGAAGCTTTTTAAATGAAAAATGTGTCATAAAAGAGAGGGAACTTGATTTTATTAAAAAAATAATAAAGGAAAACTGTTCCTTTTTGGGACTTCCCTTGTGGTCCATTGGCTAAGACTCTGCACTTCCAATGCAGGGGCCCCAGGTTCAATCTTGGTTAGGGAACTAGATCCCATATTCTATAACTAAGAGTTTGCACACTGCAACTAAAGATTCCATATGCCACATACTAAAGATCATGCATGCTGCAAAGAAGACCCAAAGCAGCCAAATAAATAAATATAAACAAAAAAATGTCCCTCTTTATTACTGTGGTTCTCAAATTATAGTTACCCAGGGCAGCAGGATCAGTGGCATCACCTGGGAACTTGTGAGGAATTGTTTGAATTTCTCATTTCAATTCATGTAAATTCTCAGGCCCCTTCCAAGACCTATTGACTTAGAACCTCTGATGTGGGTGTGTGGGAGGGGGGGCAACCATCTGGGTCCTCATGACCTTCCAGATGGCCCTGGTTATGCTCCTTTCTCAGAGTCATTGGTTTACAGCATGGATTTTCCAAGAAGAAGGATCCAGAGTTAACTGGCAGCTCTGTCACATCCTGGTTGTGTGCTCTGAATAAGTTATTTAATCTTCTGATGCTTCAGTTTCATTACCTGTAAAAATGGCCGTAAGATCACATACCTGATATAAGTGTTGAGGAATTTTTTTGTTGTTTTTCAGTTGCTAAGTTGTGATTGACTCTTTGTGACCCAATGGACCGTGGCATGCCAGTCTCTCCTGTCCTCCACTATGACATCCCCCAGATGTCTTCCATCCCTCAGAGTTTGCTTAAATTCATGTCCATTGAGTTGGTGATGCTATCTAACCGTCTCATCCTCTGATGCCCCCTTCTCCTTTTGCCTTCAATCTTTCAGGGTCTTCTCCAGTGAGTCAAAATATGATAATTCCTGTAAAGTATTCCCCTCTGTCATAGGAACAAGATAAGCACTCAATGACTGTGGGCCATCATTATCTTACTTTATGGGGAATAGAAAGCATTTCATACTTTAAAAATCTCCACTCTTTTTAAGTTTCCCAAAACTTGGCTGCATGTTAAAAATCACATGAGAAACTTAAAAAAAAAAAAAAAAAAAGCACGTGATTTACAGGAGACTTAAGTGAAGTGAAGTCACTCAGTTGTGTCCGACTCTTTGTGACCCCATGGACTGTAGCCTACCAGGCTCCTCCCTCCATGGGATTCTACTGGAGTGGGTTGCCATTTCCTTCTCCAGGGGATCTTCCTGACCCAGGGATCGAACCCGGGTCTCCTGAATTCCAGGCAGATGCTTTAACCTCTGAGCCACCAGGGAAGCCCTATAGGAGACTTACTGCAGACCAATTCAGTAAGAATTTTCAGATGTGAGACCAGACATTTTTATTTTACACAAGATGCCAAGATAATTTTGATGTATGGTATAATATACTGCTGTTATATATTAAAATCAACATTGCCTTGAGAAGTAGTGTAAGATTAAATATAGGTGAGAATTAATCATCAGTAATGTCAGATGTCACATTCATTATTTCCATGATTTTGCCCCAACTCAATGGCAGAAAAGCACAGAGAAATGCTGAAATTCTAGGTTCTAGAGCAGAGTTCCCAACTTGCCATGACTGACATTTGGGGCTGGATAATCCTTTTCTCTGGGAGCCATTCTGTGCACTGTAAACATCCTTGGCCTCTCTCCACTAGAAGCCAGGATCATCCTATGGTTGTGACAACCCAGAAAGATTTCTAAACATTGCCAAATATCTCCTGGGGAAAAATAGCCCCCAGCTAACAACTGTGGTTGCTTTAGAGTTTCAATATCTGGATACATATCTAGGCTTTACTGTTTAACAGCTATATTAGAGCAAGGTCCTTAACCCCTCTGTGCCTTTGTCTGCACTCCTGTGGAGGTAATAATAGTACTCAACTGTGAGTGAGTTCTGTTATGCGATTTGACAGATAAAAGAGGAAGTGCATAGAAAGCACTGAGAACAGTATTTTAAGCACAGCAAATGCCAGGACTGAATGTTCATGTCTTCCCAAATTCATATGTTGAGATTCTAACTCCCAATAAGATGGTATTAATAGGTGGGGCCTTTGGGGTTGATTAAGTTATAAAGGTAGAAAGTGAAAGTGAAGTTGCTCAGTCCTGTCTGACTCTTTGCGACCCCGTGGACTGTAGCCTACCAGGCTCCTCCGTCCATGGGGTTCTCCAGGAAAGAATACTGGAGTGGGTGCCATTGCCTTCTCCAGGGGATCTTCTGGACCCAGGGATTGAACCTGGGTCTCCTGCATTGCAGGCAGACACTCTAACCTCTGAACCGCCAGGGAAGCCGCATAAAAAGGTGGAGCCCCCATCAAAGGGATTAATGCCCTTATAAAAAAAAAATTCCCCATGGCTCAGCAGTAAAGAATCTGCCTGCAATGCAGGAGACACAGGTTTGATCCCTGAGTCAGGAAGATCCCTGGAGAAGGAAATGGCAACTCAGCCCAGTATTGAGAAATCTCATGAAGAGAGGAGCCTGGCAGGCTGCAGTCTGTGGGGTTGCCAAAGAGTCGGACACATCAACAATAAAAATCCCAGAGAGCTCTCTCCCTCTGTTTTCACTACAGAAGGATACTGTGAGAAGTTGGCAGTCTGAAACATGGAGGGTTCTCATCAGAACCCAACCATGCCAGCACCCCGATCTTGGGCTTCCAGCCTTCAGAACCGTGAGAAACAAATTTTTGTTGTTTATCATCCACCTGTCCTATCAGTCTGAGGTACTTTAGTATAGCAGCCTGAATAGAGATCATGTCAGCTATCATGAATATACATAGTCTTATCTTGGTTCCAAACCACTGAGAAAACTCCTGAAGTCTTTACACAAAATTTGTGTATCTGTTCAACAGTTTATCTTCTGAATAATGAATCAGAAAGACTAAATACTCATATATACCTTTTAGAGTCTACATCTGGTGTGGAGACAGAAGAGCAAGAGTGTGTCAGAATCATTGGAACAAGGTTCTATTTCCACCCTTTTTTAGTGATGCACTTTTAGGGAGTGGCTTAATCCTTCAGAACCATTGTTTTCCTTAATTATAAAGTAGCGAAATTCATTTCTATTTCATGCATTAGTTATGAAACTTAGATAACATATGGGAAAGCAAATAAGCCAATATCTTCGTATACAGAAGGTACTTAATAAACATGTAATTCCCTTAAAATCATAGTCAATGAGAGCATAGTAGGAAGCAAGGTAGGCATAATCCCTATCACCATGGATGTGAATGACATCATTTGATCTAAATTGACGAGTGGTGAAAAGGGTTTCTCCTGTCATGTTAACATTTTGTTCCATCAAAAGTGCATTTGCTTCAGCTTTCTGAAGGGTATTTAGTTAAATCAAATATATATTTTAATTTAGTCAAAACTATACATTCTTCAGAAGGCTGCAGGAATGGGTTAATCTACTGATGATTTTGTAAATGCATCATGTATGCTATTACTCAACAGCAAAAATTGTAAACATCCTTGGTCTCTATCCACTAGATGCCACCATCACCCCCCAGTTACAACAAACAAAAAGGTTTTCAGATTTTCAAATATTTCCTGGGAGATACTTATCTTGTATAATCCATTTAAGAACATTTAGCTATTTAATTTTGGTGCAGAGTAGAGTAGTGATTAGTGTCTTGACCAGTAGCTAAATTATTCTGGCAACTGAGCTTGCAAATGTTTTAACTTTGGTTCAAACCCATATTATAAATATTTCCAAGCATTACCCCCCAGTGCTCTTACTTATTTTTCATTCAAAGGAAGGTTATACAGACAATATCCCCTTCAGATTTTCAATACTCTAATTGATGACATTAGTATTAATAGTAGAATCCAAAATTCAAGTGGCAGAAGTCTTGAACCCTGGTTGCTCATTCACTGACACATTCCTAAGCTTCCTTCCAACATATAAAGTTTCAAACTTTAAGAAAGTTAACAACGAAAACTTCCCAATATCAAGTAAAATTAGATTCCTTTCATTATAAGTGTTATTAGATTGATAAAATATACAAGGTAGATTTGGGGAAACAAGTAATTATTTTCATTTAAAAATGCTAAATGTTTAAAAAAAGACTTTATATTTTTAGAGAAGTTTAAAGTTTGTAACAAAATAGAGAGGAAGATAGACATTTTTCCCTATATCTCCTGCTCACACATATGCATAGCCTCCTCCATTATCAACATTACTCACCAGAACGGTACATTTTTTTAAAACAAAGATAAACCTACATTGACACATCACAATCACCCAAAGTTTGTAGTTTGCTTTAGAGTTTACTCTTGGTGTTGCACATTCTATAGGTTTGGACAAGTGTATAATGACATTTATGCAATCCTTGTAATCTCATACAGAATATTTTCACAGCCTTAAAAATCCTCTGTGCTCTACTCATCTCCCCTGCTCCCACTTCTCCCAGCAACAACTAATCTTTTTGTTATTTCCATTATCTCGCCTTTAATATTTTTTACATTGAGCAAACAATACCTAATTCAGTAGAAATCGAAGCTATTTAAGAGTTGAGGTCTGAACATTAGGAAAGACTGAAATCCAATTCCTTCTTGAATCTTGACATTCATTTATTCAGCAAAAAAACCCCAAAACAAACCAAATCATGTTTGTTGAGTGCATAAAATATTCTAGTAACTGAGTTAAATGCCTTCCCTTATGGAACTTACAGTATGTAAGCCTTCTATGCAGGAAGAGTAAGAGATTTCCCTGGTTTTCATTTAGCATCTGTTTGGTTACATTCAATGATGGGAGGTTCAGCACTTTGCAAGACAATTGATTTCACTATTGCATTCTCCTCCTGAACAATCAATTATGATTTTCTCCTATCTATAGTATGCCCACAGCCTTGCTGAAATAAAAATATGATGTCTGCATTGTTCCACTGGAGTTTTCAGTGTATTAAACACTATCAAAAAGAGCTATGAGGTTAGTTTGTCATTGTTTATTACCTTGTGTATATAAGATGGACTGCCAGTAACACCACCTTACCTCCCTAGTCTTATGACTCTAGTCTATAATTTGTTCTAAGGTCTTGCTGTTGAATATCAATAGAGCATATATGTGTATATGCATATATATTTATACATATATATATAGATGTATATGTGTATTTATCTATCTGTTATAAATACTTGTCTATATACAATTTATATTTCTCTGCTTGCTTTTCAATGTGGGATATTTTACTTATTTCTAATCTTCTGGAAGCTTTTCAGCTCACTAGAAATCTCAAATATAGCCATCATAGGAGAAACACATCTGTAATCCCTAACAGCATTCATCTAGAGATTTCAGCACTTCTTTAAAGTGGCAAACTTCACCTCGTACCCCCCATTCAGTGGCAAACTTCGGTTCTGCCTTGATGACTCTTTTTCTACCTTCTAATCTGAAAGTCATTCTCCTGAGTGGTGGAGAAACCGGTCTTAAAAATATGCAAAGAAATCGATACCATAAGAATGTTTCCCAAGGTATCTTAACTTGGACGTTGACTTCCAATAAGTTCCTTTATAAGTCTGTATATGATGAAGACTACTATTACCTGGTGCCAAGGGAGACAGCAGTAATTTTGCACAGTAGTGCTGAATATGCAGCATCACATGATGAGCTTTGATTGTTTTAATCCAGGACACAAGGCTATAAGTTGCTGCACCAGAGACCCATATTATTCTATACTCTTGGATGAGCTTCCATCCATATTAGCTCAGAATCTTCTAGCAAAACCATTTCCACCACTCAAGAGTCTTGTTTTCCCCCATTATGTTCATCAAGTAAAAAGAATAACTTCTTCTTTCATAACCATCAGTGATTTTCAACCCTCCATCTCTAGGTTTTGTCATTCATTGCTATTGCTTACATTCTACTCTTTTTTTTTTTTCTTTCTGTACACAGGCACCAACAACATACCTTTATTTACATAAGAACCAGGTAATTCTGTCAGAAAGAATTCACAGACAGTCATTAATGCTATCCAACTCAGTTTTGTTTCCAAATCAGCAAAGGAGTTGAGTTTCTCATCTTGTCTAAGGAACATCTTTACCAAGAGACAACTTAACTACCAGAGACAGTAAATTACTTAAAAATGTGAAAGTCCAGAAATGGTAGCATTATCTCTGTCTGCAGTCCAAGTGTGCATTAGTAGAAAGAAATTTGTCCCTGATGCATCTTACAAGTTAGAACCATGCACAGTTCTTTTCCCTCACTTATCCTGGGATATTTTATGGTATCTCACAGCCAACTGAAATCATGAATATTTTACTGAACAGAGTGAGAAACAAATGAAGAATGTAAAACCACATAAACAAATCACGTTGCCAAACTGAATGTGAATTTAGCATCCTTGAAGAACAAAATCTTTCATTTCTAACTCAAAATTGAAAACAGGAGTTTACTCTGATCTAAAGTTAAAAGCAGAAAATCCAGAAAATCAAAGCAATTATAACTAACCATTCATTGTTTTCATTTTTGGACTCCTCTAGGGTCCATAGAATTAAACAGTTATAACAGCTTGCACAGATTGAGAACTTCATATGTGCCAGGCACTTCATTAAGAGGGTTCAACACATTACTTGATTTGGTTATCACAACTTGGGGAGGTGGGTGTTAATATTCTCAAGTAACTGGTGAAGAAACTGAGGCACAGCAGGAATGAGGGATGGAAACTTAAAGTGGTGGTGTCAGTATGTGGTCCACGGATGAGCAGTATCAACATCACTTCCCACTCCCCTGTCCTTCTTAGATATCCAAATTCTCTGGGCCACCTCAGATCTACTGAGATGTGGTCCAGAAACTCTATGAGTGAACACTATATCAATCTGTGTCTTAAGCAGCCCTCTAGCTAATTCTGGACTTCCCAAGTGGCTTAGTGGTAAAGAATCTGCCTGCCAGTGCAGGAGACATTTTGATCCCTGGGTCGGGAAGATTCCCTGGAGAAGGAAATGGCAACCTACTCCAGTATTCTTGCCCGGAAAATCCCATGGACAGAGGAACCTGGCAGGATATAGTCCATTAGGGAGAAAAGAGTTGGACATAGCAACTGAGCATGCACGCACGCTCTAGCTGATTCTAATGAATAATAAAGTCTGAGAACAATGGTTTAGATCACTCAATTAATAATGGTGGATCCATGTCTGTTTTGGCCTTTAAGCCCAACCTCTAAATGACATACTTAGTATGTAGCTTGTTCATAAGATAAGTGTTATCTGGGAGCACTTCAAGAAAGCCATACTTTTTAACTGTTTATTAAATATTACATGTTTCATCTATTTGAAGAAGTCTCGAAAGCCCATGTTTCTGGACCTGGTAATTTCAGCACATGATCCCTGCAAACCAAGAAGAACTGCATGTTATGCAAGCTTTTCCCTCTCTAGTTCTAAGGAACAGACAGACAATGGGTTATCTCTTTGCTGGGGGCAATCTGGTGGACTGACTGTCTGTACTATAGAAAATACAGCATGTCACATTTGTTAAATTTCCATAGAATGTTTTTTTTTTCCAGGGACACTGCTGGTCCATGGGAGGTCACTGACCTGTACTACCATGATTTTTTTGGTTCTAAAATCTATCTACAATCCTCTTAACCCCATGAAATTTGACCACCTGTCATAAATCTGTGTGTCTGATTGAGAAAAGAATTGTTGCTTATTTTCTCTTTCTGCCTTTTCATGACATTAGTCTGGGCTGGCATTTCATCATTACTATTTTAACTCAGTATCATTAGTACCTTTGCTGTGCTTCGTGCTGACTGTTACTTCAGGACTGAATGAAAGATTTAAACTCCAGTCTTTCTGAAGAAAGAAAAAAGGAACAACAACCAAAAAAAACATGTTTATGATGATCGCTCCCTTTGCTTCCCAAGATTAAAGGGATACTGTATAAAACTTGGAGGCTTACCCTATTTTGTCAGAACAAAGGGTAAAATATTGAATGTGGATACAATTTAGTGAATACATTCCCATCTGCCCTTCCTTTTTATTTATATTCTGCTTTTTTATCCTTGATACTTATTAGGTGTTCAATTCGCAATCATAAGCACTATTAAGTGATAAAGTTATTTTCAAACTGTTTAAAAAGCAGTATCAAAATACTGTGGCTTTGGAGGTCAACAAATCCTGGGGAATTTTCAGTGATAAATGTCATGTCAAAGACTTAAAAGACTTCTTTTCTTACCCTATTTGAAAAAGTTTTTTTTTTTTTTTTCTTGGGCTGAGATAAAATCGCCAAGTAGAAATAAAGCTATTTAGCACCACCACACTTACTAACAAATAATAATTGGATGATCTGGAGGAAAAGACATTGAATTATTATCTTATGGTTGAAAAGTAAGAACTATATCCCAGGGGCTAAGGAAGTTTTCAGATGAGTAGGACATGAATACTTAGGGAACATTTCAATAAATAAAGGACAATAATATAGATCTTTGACTCTGTGACAGAAATGCTCAGAGACTGAATAACCCAATTTACCCATGCCCTTGTAGCTAATGGGCCCAAGAAAAGTTAATGCTCAGAATCTAAAAATTATCTTTTGTTTGCTAAAGGCAGTTGACGGGTGATGTGTTGGAATAGCAGCTCCCTTAGGTATGTTTCAGAAAAGTGCTTATTTTGATTTTCTGAAGAAAGACTAAATGACCTCACTAAGAAGCTGATATTGCTTATGGTATGAAAAAGACAAAATCATTGGGACACATTAAAACAGGAAAGGATACAAATAATATTTACTCAAAAATGAATCAATGTGAAAATGAAAACAGAGCTAAGCATCAGCATTGGATGTGTCCTGTCTTATTTGAGATTCTAGATCATTAATTCAAAATATAACAATAGGGCATTTAAAAAAGGATCTTATGTAAATTATAGGAATATGAGAAAAACAAAATAACATTTTGTTCTTAAGATTTCTCTTCATGTATAGGAAAATAACACCAGCATGCTCTGTTCAGTTCACAGGTAGAGGAATAAACTTAGCATGGACTCACTGTTTGGGTCTCCCCAGAATTCATTTGTTGAAATCCTAGCCTCTGATGTGATAGTATTAGGAGGTGGGGGCTTCAGGAGGTAATTAGGTCTAGATAGTGGAATCCTCTTGAGTGTAATTAGTACCCTTACAAGAGGAGACCAGAGGGCTGGCTAGCTCTTTTTTCCCCTACCCTGTGAAGATACAGTGAGAAGCTGGCAGTCTGCAGCTCTGAAGAGCACCCTGACCCAACTATGCTGGTGCCTTGATCTCAAACTCCCAGCTTCTAGAAACGTGAGAAATAAACTCCAGTTGGTTATGGTATTTTGTTGTAGTAGAGTGAATGGACTAAGACAAACCCTTCTCCCCTTACAGTGTAGCATAATAGTTGGGACAGTGGTGCTGCTCTTAGTTGCTCAGTCATGTCTGACCCTTTGCGACCCCATGGACTGTAGCCCGCCAGGCTCCTCTGTCCATGGGGATTCTCCAGACAAGAATACTGCAGTGGGTTGCTGTGCCCTCCTCCAGGGGATCTTCCCTACCCAGGGATCAAACCCAGGTCTCCTGCACTGCGGCCAGATTCTTAACCATCTGAGCCACCAAGGAAGCCCTGGGACAGTGGTACTCAATGGTTTTTATTGTAACACACTAAAGCAAGGCAAAGACCTCACACTATTCTCCCACTTGACCTGTTTCCACCTTCTAGTGGATTTCCAATTATCTGTATGATTATGTATTGTGATGGTTGATTTTTATGTGTCACCTTGAATGGGCTAAGAGATGCCCAGACAGCTGGTAAAACATTGTGTCTGAGTGTGTTTTTGAAGTGTTTCTGGAAGAGTAGCATTCGATTTAGTAGACTAAGTAAATAAGATCTGCCCTCACCGATGTGAGCAGGAATTAGTCAACCCATTGGGAACCTGAGTAGAGAGCAAAAGACAAAAAAGGGCAAATTCCCTTTCTCTTCTTTCATCTTCTCCTGCCCTCTAACACCTGAGCTCTTGGTTCTTAGGCTTTGGATTCCAGGCTTACATCACTGGCCCTCCAGATCTTAGACCTTCAGCCTCAGAATGGGAGTTATACCATTGGTTGCCCTGCTTTTCAGGCCTTTGGTCTTGGACTGAATGATACCATAAACTTGCCTGATTCTCCAGCTTGCAGATGATACGCTGTGGGACTTCTTGGTCTTTATGACAGTGTGGACCAATTTCTATAATAAATCTCCTCTCTATATATCCAGCTGGTCCTGTTTCTCTGGAGAACCCTGACTGAGTTACCAGGGAAGCCTGACTAATATACATAAAGTATCAAATTTACAATGTGAGGGACTTCCCTGGTGGCTCAGAGGTTAAAGCGTCTGCCTGAAATTCAGGAGACCTGGGTTCAATCCCTGGGTCGGGAAGATCCCCTGGAGAAGGAAATGGCAACCCACTCCAGTGCTCTTGCCTGGAGAATCCCATGGAGGGAGGAGCCTGGTAGGCTACAGTCCATGGGGGCGCAGAGTCAGACATGACTGAGAGACTTCACTTTCACTTTACAATGTGATCTTAGTCTAAAATCTTATAATATAGAATAATAAGTTACAGTTATCTATAAACTATATATAATACCATGACAATTTTGGTTTTTGAGTATCAACACTTTAATAACTCCCTGTATCCCACCAATTAAGTTACTAGTGGATTTGTCCTTGTGTGCCTGCCTGCTATGTTGCTTCAGTCGTGTCCGACTCTTTGTGACCCTATAGACTTGTAGCCCACCAGCTCCTCTGTCCATGGGATTCTCCACACAAGAATACTGGAGTGGATTGCCATGCCCTCCTCCAGGAGATCTTCCTGACTCAGGGATTGAACCTGTGTCTCCTGTGGCTCCTGCATTGCAGGCAAATTCTTTACCACTGAGCCAAAGGGGAAGACCGCAGTTGTCCTTAGTCTTATGTAGAAATGAAACTCTGTGGGATTGCCATTTGCTTATAATAAGAACTAAAGAAGGGCTTGTCATATTTACCTCAAAACTGGTCTGGAGGAATTCAAGGCCCTCCCGGTGGACTGAGGATCACACTTTGAGCGCCCCTGGTCTGTGGCATGGGCTTCAGACCTGTACTCCTGCTCTAGTCCACTTAAGAGATGCATACTTGGTCAAGACGATCCACCTGTCTACATCGAAATTCCCCCATCTATTAAATTAGTGTGATGGTTCCTCACAGGGCTGCTGAAAAGACTAAAATGGAAATTTTGTTGTAAGGTAATTGGCCCGTGGTTGGCAGATAGAAAGTAGTCAGCAAATGGTGGTCATTATTAAACATGAAAACTGCCTACCCCATAGCTAAGGCTGCCTCCCCCAGGCCAGAAAAGAGCCACAAACCCAAGCATGCTGGGTATGTGTATTGTCCTCATTTCTAGAAGTTGAGAGTCCTCCCAGAGACCCACATCTATGTTTTGGGGCTCAGTATTGAAACTCTTATGACTCGTCACATCATATGTCAAGAAAGCTTTCCCACAGACCATGCCTTCTTGCACATGGGACCTCATCTCCCATGCTGGTTTTTACTCCATGTAATTCTGTGACAGGTAAAATTACACCTACCAATTAATTCAGTAATAAATTTTTACCAAATGCACACTAACTGCCTGGGCCAGTGCTCCTTTATACTCACAGTTATCTAGCTCACAAGTTGCCTGTTATTTCAGGAGAGCATTATAAATGTTGTCATTTTTATACTAATTATAATAGCAATAATAGTTATCATAAATAACAGTACTTTGTATGGCACATTTTAATGTACATTACCATGCACAGTTAAAAATTTGAAAATGTTCACCATTTATAAATGAAACCAATTTACATAATGAAGAATTTCTTAATAAAACAGAAGGAAAGGTATTAAATAACCAGATACAAGGAAAGGAATTGCTGGCCAAACACTGGGGCTCTTCAGGGGAAAAAAAAGGTACTATATAATTCAAGTGTCATTATTATTATTATTATTTGTTTTTCACTCTGCGTGTCTGGTTCAGTTTAGACAAAACAGCTTAGGGACATAAGAGTCTGTTAGTAAGGTCAGCCGCAATGGATAGACCACTACTTGGCAAGCCATGTATCCTGTCATCATTAGCGCTTTGAGAACCAAATGCTGCCTCAAATCTTTCTCAAGCACCACTCCACAACTTCTCTTCTTGCCACAAGAACTTCCACCTGTGCTGCTTTTATTTAATATAACATGCAGTGCCAAAAGGCATCATGCATACATCTTTAAAAAAACAGTCTTTGAAACAATGCAAAATTCATTCATTAAGGCAGCTCTTTGAAAAATTATGGAGTGCTTATTATATGCTGGATCCAGAAATTCAATGAATAGTTTATATAATAAGATTCACATTTTAGGATTTTTATCTGAGGAAAAAAGTACAAAATCTCAACAAAAAAGCCACAGTGGAAGGCATTTTATTCTGTTGGGGCAGACAGTGGGGGAGGGTTGCTCTCCCGGGTTTGTGAAGCTTCCCCTAAGAACCAAGAGGTGGTGGTGCTGAAGGAGGGCCAGAACGGGAGTGAAGTGCACTGCGATGGGCTAGCTGGACCCCTGCCCCAGCATGATGGAAGTGGGAATAGTTGGTGCTGGAGTGGGCAGCAGACTGTTCTGCTGACCATGAACTAAGCTAAGCATAAGGTCTAGTCTTGCTTTTAAGGTGAGAATGTGGTTCTTCCTTGTCATCGTGCCAAGACTGGGGGGTTCTTTGCTTGCGCACATTTATGCCAGAAGTGTAGTCTAGGAGCCGTAGGCTAGGCTGAGAGAGGGGGAAACTCTTCATTCTCATTCACCCATTAAACTACTAGGAGTTTGGAGGGAAACTGCCTTCATAACTATAATTCCTTATCTCTTTTGCTCTTAATTTGAATGTTTCTATATACAGGTGGGTAAATAGGACTTCTAGCAATGTTACAAGTTCTTCTTCTCAATGAAAATTTTGGAAATCTCATAGGAAACTTTATGCTAAGAACTGAGATTCTTGGAATTGAGTACTGCTCTCTTTTAAAAGCTACAAATTCAATATGAGTGCCCTCAAGGGAAAACAAATATTTTACTCACATAATTAGAACTTGAAGATGTATAAAATATCTCTGGCATGATAAATAAGAAATTGGCAATACTTTTTATCTCTAAGGGAATGATTAGAGGTAAGGACATTTCATTGAATACTTTCTGAACCATTAAATATTATATGTGTTATTAAAATATTCTCTATGCAAAATTAAATTTAAAATAAAAATTGTTAAAATACTCTCAAAGAAACATTACTTTTAGTGGATATGTAATATTTCCTCATGTGGCTTGCCTTAATTTATTCAGTTTCATCATAAGTGGATATTTTAAGTAGTTTCTAAGACTCTTTTCTCTACTATGAAATGCACAACTCTGTTTACTTCTCTTAGATTCTGACAAAAGATATAGCTAAAAAAGAAAAGTCTAGTTATTTTAAAGGTTCTTGGAAACATAGAGCAGGCTATGAGAATGCTTATCTCTTTCTGACACTGACTGTTATTTTTTTCAAAATAGCAAAAACTAAGTAAAAAATGGCCTTGTGATCCCTCAATGTTATAATACGAAAACAGACTTACTCCACATTGGCTTCTACCTGCTACTTAACATGAATTTTTAGCCCTTATTTGTTTTGTATCTGCAAAATGAAAATTACCAAATACATTGTGCTGTGCTTTGCTACCCCATGGACTACAGCCTGGAGTGGGTGGCTGTGCCCCCTCACCAAAAGTGTTACTCTGAGCAAATTATAGTTTTGAAGAGAAGTCTGATCAACCCTAGGTACAAGTAGTCTTTAGGGCTTCCATGATTTTGGTAAAATCTGTACTATTTTAGTTTTATACTAGATGGAAGATAGAGTTATGGTCAATACAAAAGATACTGTAAGATTTCAGTTTATTAATGTTTCTAGTTTGTAATTCATCTTTGAAATCTTTTACTCTCTTGATACATGAGTCTATTTCAGTAAGCAAACTGTACCAAGCAATCATGAGACCCTCAATGTGGTTCCATTCACAGAGAACCAAGTGACAGATCTGAGACAAGCAGTGCCTCAGAGGATGACCGAAATGGTGACTACAGATGACAGCCATGTGGCCCTTTATGACTCTCTGAAGATTTCTACATCCTAACTTTCAGGACTGTGGCCAAAGCTTCTCAGTGGTGAATTAAGATTTCCCTTTATTCACTTTGAATAGGACCTTCACCTATAAATGAACAGACAGTTGTTCTCATAATTTGATTAAAGACACCAAGTCTGAAATGACCTCATTTCTGATCTGCCCTGTGTCTGAAATTTCCCCTTTGATTGTTTATTCCTTTAAGACACTGCTATCTCTAAGGAGGGCTTCCTAGGTGGTACTAGTGGTAAAGAACCTGCTTGCCAATGCAGGAGATGTAAGAGACATGGGTTCAGTCCCTGGGTTGGGAAGATCCTCTAGAGGAGGACATGGCAATCCACTCCAGTGTTCTTGTCTGGAGAATCCCCATGGACAGAGCCTGGTAAGCTACAGTCCATAGGGTTGCAAAAAGTCAGACATGACTGAAGCATCTTAGCACACATGTACATCTCTAAGGAATTACTTTCAAGAATAAAACCACTGCTGGGGGGCACCACTAGGGTTGCAAAGAGTCAGGCACAACTGAGCGACTGAGCACGGGGGGCACTGCTCTTCTGAATGTGACTTAATTGTTCATCAGTCAAGAGTTTAGCAAAGCAGTAACAGAGACATGGGTTGGGTAAGTTTTAGTGGAGAAGGGGACAGGGGTATATCTAGAGCTGTCCTGAGTGCCATTACTGGAAAGTAGTCTTTTTGAAGCAGTGGCAAAGTGTTGGCTGTCTTAGGAGATGACATAAGACCAGGCAAGAGATGGCAGGATAAGAGGGGAATTTAGAAATTTGCCAAAGAAAATTTTCAACCCCACCACAATTTGTCTGGGATTGGTCTTTTTCCTTAATTGGTTCAAGATAGTTCTATAGCTAGCTGTTTCTAAAACAGCTTGGGTTTATGGAATGTTTGAAGTTTACCCCATGGTCTGGCTCAGAACCCAATATAAGATCTGCTATGATGCAGAGTCAGAGCATGCAGACATAATCTTGGCCCTGCTACAACTCAGTCTTAATGACCTTGGGCATATCATTGAGTCTTAATCCTCAGTCTAGTTAGCTACAGGTTTCTATAACACAACTGGCAGTGAACTGTTACTTCAAGTGAAATCATATTTTAAGTGTATTATAAATGTTAAAATGCTCTAAAAATATAGAATGACTATTACTGTTAGTTGCATTATTAACAATTCTCTAGGATTTTGCAAGCTTCAGGGATAGTAGAGTGAAAGAGACAGAAGATAGGTTCATAATGTTAGATAATGGATTGTTTTCATTTGTTGTTAATTGTGGTGACTTATACAGAACATACAATTTTTAAATATAAAATTCTGTGGCATTAACTACATTTACCTTGTTCTGGAACCATCACCACCACTGATCTCTAGAACTTTTTCATTTTCTCACATTGAAACTCTGTACCCATTAAACACAAACTCCCCATTCCTCTTCCCTCTAGTCTCTCAAAATCACCATTCTCTCTGTGTCCATAAATTCAACAATCTTATACAAGTAAAATCATATACCATTGGTTGGTTTGTGACTGGCTTATTCCACTTAGCATAACGTTTTCAAAATTCATCCATGTTTCAGCATGTATCAGAATTTCCTTCTCTTTTTTTTAAAGTTAAGTAATATTCCACTGTATGTATACATCACACTTTATTTATCCATTCATCCATTGATGAACACTCGCATTGCTTCTACATTTTGGTGACTGTGAATAACGCTGCTATGAACATGGGAATATTGTTTTAATTTTTAAAAACTTCATTTGTACCCACGTGGCAAAAACAAATTTCATCTTTTTGACCTTGGAGGCCATTTAATAAACAGTTGGCATTTCAATTCATGACATTTTTTTGTCTGATAGGAAGGATGCTTAAAGTTGGAAGGGAGGCCAGAATTTTGCTATATACAACAAAAACAAGCCTGTTCTCACTTGATTTTATAGAGATACGTGGAAGAAGTGCAGCCCAGTTAGAAAATGTATGGTATTGGTATGCGAGCTTAAGATGTAGTCCTCTGTGGCTTAAGGAGATTCAATCATCATCTTTTTCTCTGAACTGCAGATGGAGAGTGGGCTGTCATGGCATTCAAATGGAGATATTTGGCAGGTTTGCCCAAAGCTGGAGGAAAGCAGAAAGGAAAGATTATCTTCTGGCACTTTGTCTTGCAGGAATCACAGATTTCAGAGCCTACAGGGCTTTTAGAGATGACTAATCTACTACTCCTCCCCTCCCCTCTACTCCAGGGTTCCAACTGATTGATGGGCAATTAATAATCTAAGAGACTGAAGTTAGATTCCTGATCAGCACAGTCCAATAAAAATATAATGCAAACCATGTGATTTAATGTTTTTTTCTTAGCAGTCACATTGAAAATGTAACAATTAACAGGTGAAAACGACTTCAATACATGTTTTATTTAACCTAGATAGGTCCCAATATTATCATATGTAATCAACATAATGAGATATTTAACTTTTTTTTACCCATACTAAATCTTTGAAATAGGATGTGCATTTTCCCTTATATACCAATTTGGATGTCAAATTTTCAACAGTTCAAATAAAATATAGTCCTATCAAAACTATATAGCTATGATTAATGGACAAATATTATATACTGCTTGAGTATTTCAACTTAAGTTATAATGAATAAAAATTAAATATTCTGTTTCTTAGGTGCCTAATTCTAGTGCTCAGCAGCCACATGCAGTGGCTATTGACCTAAACAGTGCAGTTCTAGGTAATTCTCCTTTTCAGTTATAGAATCAAGGCCTGATACTTGTAGCCCTGTAATTAACCTGGTGCCTGGCATATAGGAGGTACTCAGTAAATGTGTACTGACTGAACTGAGACAGATTTGAGTATTCTAATTTATTAGGCAAGTGCATTTTGCATGCCAGTTACCCTCCAGGTATTATTCCTACTTCTCACAGAGCAGTGGTTCTCAAAGTGTGGACCCCATGACTGGAGCATCTGTGATCACCTGGGAACTTGTTAGAAATGCAAACCTGAGGGGCTCCTCATAGACCTGCTCAGTCAGAGACCCTAGGGGTGAGGCCCAGATCTGTGTTTTAACAAGCTCTCCAAATGATTCTGAGGCATGCTGAAGTTTGAGACTAACGCTATAGGGTGTCAGTTCAGTTCAGTTCAGTTCAGTCGCTCAGTCGTATCTGACTCTTTGCGACCCCATGGACCACAGCACGCCAGGTCTCCCTGTCCAACACCAACTCCTGGAGTTTACCCAAACTCATGTCCATTGAGTCGGTGATGCCATACAACCATCTCATCCTCTGTTGTCCCCTCTCCTCCTGCCTTCAATCTTTACCAGCATCAGGGTTTTTTCAAAAGAGTCAGCTCTCTGCATCAGGTGGCCAAAGTATTGGAGCCTCAGCTTCAACATCAGTCCTTCCAAAGAACACTCAGGACTGATCTCCTTTAGGACGGACTGGTTGGATCTCCTTGCAGTCCAAGGGACTCTCAAGAGTCTTCAACACCACAGTTCAAAAACATCAATTCTTCGGTGCTCAGCCTTCTTTATAGTCCAACTCTCACATTCATGCATGACTGTTGAAAAGGCATGACATAGCCTTGACTAGATGGACCTTTGTTGGCAAAGTAATGTCTCTGCTTTTTAATATGCTGTCTAGGTTGGTCATAACTTTCCTTCCAAGGAGTAAGCATCTTTTAATTTCATGGTTGTAGTCACCATCTGCAGTGATTTTGGAGCTCAAAAAAAATAAAGTCAGCCACTGTTTCCACTGTTTCCCCATCTATTTGCCATGAAGTGATGGGACAAGATGCCATGATCTTAGTTTTCTGAATGTTGAGTTTTAAGCCAACTTTTTCACTCTCCTCCTTCACTTTAATCGAGAGGCTCTTAGTTCTTCTTCACTTTCTGCCATAAGAGTGGTGTCATCTGCATATCTGAGGTTATTAATATTTCTCCTGCCAGTCTTGATTCCAGCTTGTGCTCCATTCAGCCCAGCATTTCTTATGATGTATTCTGCATGTAAGTCTAATAATCAGGGTGACAATATACAGCCTTGACATACTCCTTTTACTATTTGAAATCAGTTTGTTGTTTCATGTCCAGTTCTAACTGTTGCTTCCTGACCTGCACACAGATTTATCAAGAGGAAGGTAAGATGGTCTGGTGTTCCCATCTCTTTCAGAATTTTCCACAGTTTATTGTGATCCACACAGTCAAAGGTTTTGGCATATCAATAAGGCAGAAATAGATGTTTTTCTGGATCTCTCTTGCTTTTTTGATGACCCAGTGGTGGTTGGCAATTTGATCTCTGGTTCCTCTGTCTTTTCTAAAACCAGCTTGAACATCTGGAGTTCACAGTTCATGTATTGCTGAAGCCTGGGTTGGAGAACTTTGAGCATAACTTTACTAGCATATGAGATAAGTGCAATTGTGTGGTAGTTTGAGCATTCTTTGGCATTGCCTTTCTTTGGGATTGGAATGAAAACTGACCTTTTCCAGTCCTGTGGCCACTGCTGAGTTTTCCAAATTTGCTGGCATATTGAGTGCAGCACTTTCACAGCATCATCTTTTAGGATTTGAAATAGCTCACTGGAATTCTATCACCTCCACTAGCTTTGTTTGTAGTGATGCTTCTGAAGGCCCACTTGACCTCACATTCCAGGATGTCTGGCTCTAGGTGAGTGATCACACTGTCGTGATTATCTGGTTCGTGAAGATCTTTTTTGTACAGTTCTGTGTATTCTTGCCATCTCTTCTTAATATCTTCTGCTTCTGGTGGTAGAAGCAAGGTCCAATGCTGTAAAGAGCAATATTGCAAAGGGAACTTGGAATGTTAGGTCCATGAATCAAGGCAAATTGGAAGTGGTCAAACAGGAGATGGCAAGAGTGGATATCGACATTTTAGGAATCAGTGAAATAAAATGGACTGGAATGGGTGAATTTAACTCAGATGACCATTATATCTACTACCGTGGGCAAGAATCCCTTAGAAAAAATGGAGTAGCCATCCTAGTCAACAAAACAGTTTGAAATGCAGTACTTGGATGCAATCTCAAAAACGACAGAATGATCTCTGTTCGTTTCCAAGGCAAACCATTCAATATCATAATAATCCAAGTCTATGCCCCAACCAGTAATGCTGAAGAATCTGAAGTTTAATGGTTCTATGAAGACCTACAAGACTTTTTAGAACTAACACCAAAAAAAGATGTCCTTTTCATCATAGGGGACTGTAATGCAAAGTAGGAAGTCAAGAAACACCTGAGAAATTTGGCCTTGGAGTACAGAATCAAGCAGGGCAAAGGCTAATAGAGTTTTGCCAAGAGAATGCACTGGTCATAGCAAACACCCTCTTCCAACAACACAAGAGAAGACTCTACACATGGGCATCACCAGATGGCCAACACCGAAATCAGTTTGATTATATTCTTTGCAGCCAAAGATGGAGAAGCTCTATATAGTCAGCAAAAACAAGACCAGGAGCTGACTGTGGCTCGGATCATGAACTCCTTATTGCCAAATTCAGACTTAAATTGAAGAAAGTAGGGAAAACCACTAGACAATTCAGGTATGATTGGAATCAAATCCATTATGATTATACAGTGGAAGTGTAAATAGATTTAAGGGACTAGATTTGACAGAGTGCCTGATGAACTATGCAGGAAGGTTTGTGACATTGTACATGAGACAGGGATCAAGACCACCCAAGAAAAAGAAATGCAAAAAAGCAAAATGGCTGTCTGAGGAGGCATTACAAATAGCTGTGAAAAGCAAAGGAGAAAAGGAAAGATATACCTATTTGAATGAAGAGTCCCAAAGAATAGCAAGGAGAAATAAGAAAGCCTTCCTCTGTGATAAGTGCAAAGAAATAGAGGAAAATAATAGAATAGGAAAGATTAGATATCTCTTCAATAAAATTAGAGATACCACGGAAACATTTCATGCAAAGATGAGCTATGGGGTCTAAAGGAGTCCTATTTTCCTCAGCTCTTCCTTGAGGTTGGGGCATGCTAAGAGAGCAAGCATTTCTAATTTTACAGCACTCTCCAGCAGAATGTTCTGTGATGATAGAAATATTCTATATCTGTACTGAACCATGGGCTTCTATGATGGCTTTACTGGTAAAGAATCCACCTGCAATGCAGTAGCAGCAGCAGAAGATACAGGTTTGATCCCTGGGTTGGGAAGATGCCCTGAAGGAGGAAGTGGAAACCCACTCCAGTATTCTTGCCTGGAAAATCCTTTGGACAGAGGAGCTTGACAGGCTACAGTCCATGGGGTCGCAGAGAGTCGGATACAACTGAGTGACTGAAAACCCACGCTCGTACTGAACAATATAAGCTTGAAATGTGACTAATGCAGATAAGAAAATAAGTTTTAAATTCTATTCAATTTTAATTACCTTGCATTTAAATTCATACAGCCTCATGTGGTTCTCTCACACACCTCTCTTACAAATAAGCATGGAGCTCAGTGACTGCAGGGACTGTTGACCTGAATCCAGAATGAGCTCAGGGTTAAGGTGGAGGTAGAATCTGATAGGTGACAATCTTGTCTTCTCCATGCCTGATCTCTCAGGACAGAGAGGAGATGGATTCACTGAACTGCTGTGTGCTCTAAGCCCAGGATTAGGGTAACTCAAACAGCCTATAGCCTACTGTCAACTCATGACCCAGGACTTACTCTTCCAGGTCAGAAGTAGAACCATGAATTCTGACAAGGAGGCCATGACACACAATAATCATATTTTGCAATTAATAATTGCAAGGGCTTTGCCTCCTGAGTTATTACCTACAGTCAATTAAGTTTTTTTTAATGGTGGAGGTTATCTGGCTGTACTTATGGTGACCTTTTTGGTTTGCTGATTCTTTTTCTTTGGAAAATCCTTTCTGGAACTGACAAATGTCTCTACTTTTGTCCTGGACCCTTTCTCTCTCCACAGTTCTTGAGCAAATTACTATGATTTCCTTGACTTTGAAAATACAAATGTTTTCCATAATGACACAGAGAAAAAGGAAATGACTGGGTTTCAAGATACAAGGTGAAAAAAACCTTAGTGTCACAACTCTTATTACATAAAATGAGAGTGGATAAGAAGAAAAGGGACTTGTATTTTTTGTTTGGGTCATTACACCTTACACCTTACTTAAACCAACTCAAACCCAATGTTTCCTGGGACGTGAAGCATCTTTGATCACGTGACTGAAGAACAATCTGTGGAAATGGGATGTGGCTCCTGCTGAAATTTACCTAGCAGAGCAGAGGGACAGCACAGCTCCATGAGACCACTGGGTGTTATGAAAACACGCTTTGTAATTTTGCACCAGGAGAGTAAGTGTGATCTTAAAACAACTCCATGTGCTAAACGTGATCCCCAACTGCTTACTTTTTCTACAGAAAGGGAGACTTGATATGTAGCTGCAAATGTTAGAAGGTATATGATGACCATGCCATTTTCATTTGTAAGTGGAACCAAAAAACAGCACATTATGCACAGAGGGTATCACATAAATTGGCAAACTGGCCAAAAAAAAAAAAAATTCTGACTTTAATGAAAGGAAAATGGTATAAAGCTGTTGTTTTCAATATGTCTACCTGAAACCTTCCTGAACAATATTCTCTTTCTACCTCATCCATCTAACCCTTTAATTGGCAGACAGTAAAGTCTGATGGGAAAATAATGGTCTCTTAAATACCTGAGAATGAAAAGTAAATTAAGTTAGCACAGTGTAAAAGGCAAGTAATTACATAATGTCAATCCTGTTTTATACTGTTTAGTCTTAAACAGCATATACAGAAAGGGCATGTTTAGAAGAGAGAAAATACAACTACCTATTTAGATGATGAATGCCCTGCTTATTTTGAGCAATGAATGAGCTGCAGGACAGCTTTTTCAAATGAGCTGCCTGCACCCATGTCTTCTCTTTCTCCAGCCTGTCCTAATTTGCCCCAACTCATGATGGGATGATCTTCAGTATGAGCTCAGGATTGGTTTTTGGTTCACAGGTGTGTTTCCAAATTGGAAAACAACCTGACCACATATGGAACAGAAGAGAGTCACAGAGAACCTTGAGTTGCTGGGAGAGTGATCCACCTGGTGGGTGTCCCCAGCCTCTGGCTGTACCACAGCTAGCTTTGTGGCTTTGCATGTTTTTATTCTTAGTGCTTTGGTTTTATCAGCTACCAAAAAGGGACAGTCTCAGGGACTGGGTGTGTGGAATAATCAATGACAGCAACAGGGAAGTGTCATCAATAAAAAGGGGCAGGGTACTCTGGTATTGAGAAGGATGAGGGAACCTGAAAGGCTAAGTGGCACTTCAGGGATCAGTGGGCCAGTTTTCCTCACCAGATCCTCCATCTCTCCCTCCCATTCTTCCTTTCTTCTTTCCTTCCTCTCTCTCTCCCTCTTCTCGTCTTTTCTTCCTTTCCTTCCAAATGGAAGTACTGGTATTGTGTGTGTGTGTTTGTGTGTGCACACACATGCTTGTATTCTTTGCAAAAACTTCATAGAATGCAGAGATGTAAAGAAGAAAGTAAACATGCAAGTAATTCTATTTCCCAGAGGAGAAAAAACACTGTTGAATATTTAGTGTATTTTTAAAGAATTTTTCCTGACATAGTCCCAGTTCTGTTTCTCTCCCTTTCTCTCTCTAGTATATGGGTGCAATAACATGATACAATACACATATTTGTACTAAATACACCAAATCAATATACTACTATATGTTGATTGTATTTATAATTTCCATGATAATTTACAAACAGATATTCCAATTTTTTGGTGAGAATTAATTGTTGCATATTTTGTTTAACTAAAGCAGCTTCCCCCCCTCCCCCCAGATACCCCTATTTCTGAATATTCTTAAGGAGTAGACAAATAAGGGCCATGATTCTTCTCTTTGCAGCTTATTGAAGGCTTAATTGAAATAATGCTCAAGAACCTAGAAACAGGGGTTGAAATATGGGGAGTGTGCTGACAGCTGTGTGTCCTCAGATGTGATGGGAAATGCTGTGTATATTCACGAATGTACAAGCTTGTACAAACATCTCATTCACGTAAAAGGCAGATAGTGGATATACGAGTCCATCAGAGGCAGTGCTCCTTATTTCAATTTGTTAATATTATCCCAGGTAAGTTTGATCCTTTTGAAAACATATTAAAGCCGCCCATATTCAGAATTTTATAGCTTGAGCCTTTGCAAATTCCTCTAAAATGCTGGGCTGCTCTTTCAAGCACCATGATTTTTCTACCAGAGCCTCTCTGCATGGAGAGCTTCCTACAATATGTTACGTAATTTTCATTCTTCTTTTTCTGGCTATGCCAGGTGGCTTGCAGTATCTTAGTTTCCTGACTAGAGATTGAACCCTGGACCCCCAGTAATGAAAGTGTGAAGTCTGAGTCTTAACCACTGGACAGCCAGGGAATTTCTTTCTTTTTTTTTTTTTTTCAAATTGTATTGGGAATATGATGTAGCTTTCTGTGAAGACTGACTCCCTTTTAAGAATCAATTGCACTGGTATAACATTTCAAGGCCCAGGTCCTGTGAGGTGCATGGAAATGTAATAGCTACCAAAAAAAAAAGACTCCAGACAGTGGAGCTTTTTGAGCTCTTGTGTCTTCTATTTATACATCTCTGGTCCTCTATTTATGGACAATCTATTGCTCTTCTGGCTGGATCAGTGCAATTTCCTGTAGCAATAGCATTGACTGCCCTGTCCCTTTACGCCTTCCATGGAGGACTTGGAAACCAGATAACCAAGCTTGCTAGAATTGTGTGTTGTTGTTGTTCACAAATTCGTATCCAACTCTTTGTGACCCCATGGACTGCAGCATATCATGCTCTTCTGTCCTCCACTATCTTCCAGAGTTTGCTCAAATTCATGTGTGTACAGAATTGTATGTACAGTGGAATAAAATGGATAAATAAACATAGGTTCAGAATTAGGCCTACCCTGGTTCTACATGTGAGAATTATGAGCTTTACTGATGAACTTGGTCACCGATTTTGACTATTTGGAAGTTCTTTTTTTAATTAAAAAGTTGAATCATAGTTATGGTGCCTAATATATTCAATCAATAAATACATATTGAATTGAATTAAGCTAAGTTTCTGATGCATATCAGGAGAAATGACATTGCCAGATAGTTGAGTTATGGCTGAATGAAAGGCTATACTTGGTCACTGTAAGAAGCTGGCCAGACCTCTGAAGGGGTAGAAAACTGGTGTGACTATCGTCAGTTCAAGAATCAGTCTGTGGACACACACAAAACTTTCCTAAGGTTTGGCAAGCTCCTCACAGACTTGTCACTATAGCATCCCCCAGCTTCATCTCTCTCTCTTTTTTTTTTTTTTTTTTGCCAGTATTTGTTTTTTTTAGGATTTTTTTTTAAATTTTATTTTATTTTTAAACTTTACATAATTGTATTAGTTTTGCCAAATGACCCAGAGGGATGGAATGGGGAGGGAGGAGGGAGGAGGGTTCAGGATGGGGAACACATGTATACCTGTGGCGGATTCATTTTGATATTTAGCTTCATCTCTCTCTTCACCCCTCAACTGTGGATTTTGAACAGGCTCGCCAGTGCCTCCTGTCATCATTTATAGGTTTTGAGACTTGGTCCTAACTATGGCTATACACCTATGGTCTGGTTTCTCCAATTACAAACAGGTAGTATCTGTATTTCCCCTTGAAATCCTCCACTTTCACAGCCCTTAAGTCACCTATTCCTAGAGAATTTGTCCAATGAGTAGTGAGCTATGAATGTTTTCTTGACACCCTTGGCTGTTTCTTACTCTCCAGTTCTACCAATTCTACCGTAATGTCACAGGGATTCTCCAAAGACCCTGGGGTTGGAAGTGGCCAGTGTGAGCGACCTCATAGGGCACTAATTCCTAAGCTTTAATGTTCACACAAATCACTTTTTAAAATACAGATTCTGGTTCAGTAGGTCTGGGGTGGGGCTTGAGAATCTTGAATAAATTTTTCTACTCTAGGTACTATGCTCTCTCTAGCAATAAAACTATTCCTAAAATTTTGTGTTTCTTTTTATTTTCCAGGAATGTAGGAACACTGAAGCAGGAGATGGAAGGCTCCAGAGAAAGTGAGTGGAGATGGTTATGGTCACTTCCTGAACTATCAATCTGGGCCATTGTAGATAGTCATCCTCTTCCTATTTTGCAAAACCAAACAGAAAGCAAACCTAAAAAATTATACACTGTCAAATGAAATAAAACCGACCATCATCTCTCTCTCTCTTCTCTCTCTCTCTCTCACACCCCTCTCTAAGCATTAGAAATGATGAGAAACATATTTGGTTAAATACAGGAGTTAGGGTCTCTTCTACATTAATAAATGAAATGTATTTTATCTACTGAAATTTTGTGATGTAGACAATTTAATGTGAATACATTTGACTTCCAGCTGTCAGTGAATTTAGGTAAATCCGGCTTTGAGAAAAACATGCTTTATGTGAAAAACAATTTAAAATTCCATAAGAACATCTCTCTCTATCCTTTTTTTCTTTTATCTCAACCATAACACTTTTGGAAAGTAAGATGAATAATCAGACTAGTCATCAGGACTTTATGATCTAAGTCCACTTAGTATAGTATCCGCTATCCACATTAAATTTAGAATGCTTACAGCTTGGTTTTATGTTTTCGTCATAAATCTAAAGTTTCCCTTTTTTTGTACCTAGAGTGTGCACAAGGTTTGTGTCCTCCCAAAACATCTTTTAAAGCAAAGGGACTTATCTTAAAAAGAGAATTAATGAGAAGAGCATGATGTTTTCCTCATTCAATAGGCATTGACACACAATGGAAAGCCATTCATTCACATGCTTAGAGTATCATGGTCCCAACTGAAGATTGGAATATTTTTTTAAAGGCCTTATTGGGATAGTTGAATTTTAGAAGTCCAGCCTACATTAAAGTTCATTTTACAACAGCTGAATACAGCTAGAAATTTCAGTGCTTTCTAGTGTTTGGTGGAAGGTGACTTCATTGTTCCCTTCTTTCACTGCCATTCAGTTAGTGCTGGGATTTCTTTTAAAATACCCAAATCATGCAGAATAGGAAGCTTTCTAAAGTGAAATTTCAATTAACTCCTGAAGGGCAATACTGTACTCTCCAAAATACCCATTGGTGTCTGGTGAGGGACAGAATACAGAGATGGATGGGCCAGAGGTGTCATGCACATGACAGCAAACCGTGGACTGAGCTTACTGTGTGCAAATCTGTATGACTAGCATTTACAGGTGAGATTACGGAGGCTAAGAAAATTTCCCAGAGTCACATAACATGTAAGTGGTAGAATCAGGAATTGAGCTAAGATCGAGCTGAGGTTCCAGTGTCACAGTTATTGGACTAGAAGCAAATACTGTTATATATAACTGATAAAATATTTTATATTCCAGTTTAGAAGGACTGGTGATTGATCCAAAAGTAATCAGTCTATCAACAGCATATTTGTTTTTTTAAAAATTTAAATTCTGAACTCAGATCAAGTATAGAAAGCTTCATAGCTATAAAGGTCAGTAGTAAAACATTTTCATCATTGCTCAGAACTGATCAGCCTTTCTTACACCCCCACCCACAGCCCACTGAGGTAGGTAATATTCATGTTACAGATGAGGAAACTGAGGCACAGAAAGAGTAAGTAACTTGCCCAAGGTCACATAGATAATAAGTGGAGGAGGTGGAATTTGAATCTAGGCAGTCTGACACCGAAGTCTATGTTCTTAGCAATAACAGAAAGTCAATCATTGTAATGAATGAATGAGTAGCAAGTGTGCAAAGTGCAGAGAAGAATAGGGAGTGCATAGTAGGAGACCCACCCCAGCCTCTGGTTAGAAAATACTTCTCTGAGGAAGATGTGATGCTTGTAGAGACCCCCACCGCCCCACCTGAAGCAGATCCTTGAGAGAGGAGAGAGTGGGATAGATAGGAAGGCACGTGAGAAGCCCCCCTGATGCCCCTGTCCTATGGTTTCTTTCTTTCCTTTAAACTTCGGTTTAATGGACACGGAGATACAGAAGGAAAGCATGGAAAAGAAAACGAATATTTACTGAGTACTAGGCATTTTGCCGGAGAAGGCAATGGCACCCCACTCCAGTACTCTTGCCTGGAAAATCCCATGGACAGAGGAGCCTCGTAGGCTCCAGTCCATGGGGTGGCTAAGAGTAGGGCATGACTGAGCGACTTCACTTTCACTTTTCCCTTTCATGCATTGGAGAAGGAAATGGCAACCCACTCCAGTATTCTTGCCTGGAGAATCCCAGGGACAGAGGAGCCTAGTGGGCTGCCGTCTATGGGATGGCACAGAGTCGGACACGATTGAAGCGACTTAGCAACAGCAGCAGCAGCAGGCATTTTGCTAGATGCAGTCCATACAACAAATGATTTTTGATTCTAACTAATGTCCTGTGTGATAGATCTTGACAGCATTTAAAGAATGAAGAAGTCTGAAGCTCTCAAAGTGACTTGTCCAAAGTCCTAGAATATGTAGGTAACAAAATGAGGCTTTGAATCCAGTCCTTGTCTGGGCTTTATTACTGAGCTGAAGGGGACTCTGTTTTGAAAAAAAATATAAGTCATGTTGAAAAAGGGGACCTCTGCAGTTATGTTCCAGTAATGGAAGAAACAGTAAAGAGACACAAAAACACCCAGTTAAAATTAGGATTGCCAATTCATTCATCTACTACTGAAGTCCCCCATTTCCTTAATTTCACTTTTTGCTCTTCCTGTCTATTTTACAAAATTCAGTTCAGTTCAGTTGCTCACTCATGTCTGACTCTTTGCGACCCCATGAATTGCAGCACTCCAGGCCTCCCTGGCCATCACCAACTCCTGGAGTTCACTCAAACTCACATCCATCGAGTTGGTGATGCCATCCAGCCATCTCATCCTCTGTCATCCCCTTCTCCTCCTGCCCCCAAACCCTCCCAGCATCAGAGTCTTTTCCAATGAGTCAACTCTTCGCATGAGGTGGCCAAAGTATTGGAGTTTCAGCTTTAGCATCAGTCCTTCCAATGAATACCCAGAACTGATCTCCTTCAGAATGGACTGGTTGGATCTCCTTGCAGTCCAAGGGACTCTCAAGAGTCTTCTCCAATACCACAGTTCAAAAGCATCAATTCTTTGGTGCTCAGCTTTCTTCACAGTCCAACTCTCACATCCATACATGACTACTGGAAAAACCATAGCCTTGACTAGACGGACCTTTGTTGGCAAAGTAATGTCTCTGCTTTTGAATATGCTATCTAGGTTGGTCATAACTTTCCTTCCAAGGAGTAAGCATCTTTTAATTTCATGGCTGCAATCACCATCTGCAGTGATTTTGGAGCCCCCAAAAATAAAGTCTGACACTGTTTCCCCATCTATTTCCCATGAAGCAATGGGACCAGATGCCATGATCTTCGTTTTCTGAATGTTGAGCTTTAAGCCAACTTTTTCACTCTCCACTTTCACTTTCATCAAGAGGCTTCTTATTTCCTCTTCACTTTCTGCCATAAGGGTGGTGTCATCTGCATATCTGAGGTTATTGATATTTCTCCTGGAAATCTTGATTCCAGCTTGTGCTTCTTCCAGCTCAGCATTTCTCATGATATACTCTGCATATAAGTTTAATAAGCAGGGTGACAATACACAGCCTTGATATACTCCCTTTTTTTTTTTTACAAAATTTTTTTATTTTAGAAAATTACTAATTCCTTGTTCTGAGTCTGAGGACAAATGATTTCAAAGAATATTCTGACCTCAAATATTAGCAATTTTTTAAAGGGATGTTTTTAAGAGCTCTATAATGGAATGTTCAATGAGTTCTACCTGTGCTACTCTGTGAATGTTAATATTGTGTTTCATTTTATAGAAAAATCATAGTCAGAATAATTTTTTGCTAAGCAGGCACATAGAGCCTTCATTTCTTTCTGAGTTCCTTGTTTAGAAAAAAAAAAACCCTCATCTAATGGTCAGTGCCAAATCCAAAGGAAAACAAGAAGAAATAGGAAACGTTAACAGTGAAAGCAGGCCAGAGAAATATGCAACTGTTTTCCTCAGAGGATTAAAAGGTATCTTGCCTTGAATCACTTTGTACCCATACAACAAGGTAATACATGTACTTTAGCTGACTAAACAAGATTCCATTGATAGCTTAAAAGCTCTGAGTGTTCTTATGTAATGAATATACTATTTCATGTACTAATGGTCCCAAAAGAATGAGAAATGTTTTTTTAACCTTTCCTTCAGAAGAAAAGTTAACTGAATGATGAATTAAGAGTATAATACCCTTGTTCTAAATCAAAGACTGTCCAGCCATAATGAATGATGATCTGTAATAATATTACATTATATATAATGCATTTATTAGGATTAGAGGTAAATTCATTTCCATCACTAGCTTTGGCTCATAAAAGTATTACTTTATGTGAAGATAAAAAGTGGGTATTGATTTCTTTTGAGGCAAATATCAAAATTTATTAACCTGAGTTTGCCAAGGTCAATATTTTCCTTATAGAGAAATATATCCATATGTTTATTGAGGCTCTGAATCAATTTTGTATTGTTGCACATATCAGGCCCTTTTAGAGTTGTAGAATAGCAAAGTCAGGTGGAGGCTTCACCCCGGTCCCTGATTTTCCAGGTGAACAAATTGATTCTCACTTAAAGGGAGGGGCTTGTCCTAATTACCTCACTCACCCCACATCATGCTGGTGAGAAAGCATGCCTGCTTAGGCCTAGTGCCATATTTTTGCCACTGTATCCTCCTGCTTTCATTAGATATTTTAAAAGTTGTCTTCTAAATCCAAAGAAACCTTATTATAAATAAAATTCCTACAAGCAACATAGAATCCTGTAGCTCAGGAGCCCTGGTGAAAAGGGAGAAATGATCAGAATCTTGTGACAGTTTATACAGAATTATATTAGAATAGCTTTTCAAAAAAGAAGACCCAGTGACTGAACAGGTTTCTAATGCTAGCAGGAATGGCAACCAAAGTTTCATATCTTTATATACACACACATTTGGGGAGTGTCTTCCACACTAACTCTAGGCTTGGTCATGTGACATGCTTTGGCTAATGGGTTAAGAGCAAATTTGACAGAAGCAGAGGCTTGACATGTGCTGGGACTTGCCCTCTGTTGCTGATTAGTAGGCTAGCCTACTGGAGGATGTCAGGCCAGCTGAGGTCCCTTTGACCACCCAACTTTCCAAACACCAGACAGGTAAGGCCATCCAGGACCATCCTTTCTCAGCTGAATTGTCAGCTGACTTTGAAGATCAGCTAAACTGGCTCGACAAAAGAACTGCCCAGCTGATCCACAGAATTACAATTAATAACACATATTTGTTCTTAAAAGCCCCTAAGTTTGGGGACTTTCCTGGTGGCTCAGTGGTAAAGAACCCACCTGCCAATGCAAGAGACAAGGGTTTGATCCCTGGATTAGGAAGATCCCCAGGGAAAGGAAATGGCCACCAACTCCAGTATTCTTCCCTGGGAAATCCCATGGACAGAGGCTCCGGGAAGGCTACTGTCCATGGGGTTGCAAAAGATTCAGACATGACTGAGTGACTAAACAATAACAAAGTTGTTGGGCTAGTTTGTTAGGCAGTAAGGCTAACTGACATACTTGGAGATCCATTATGGAGTTAAATCAGATATGATTGAAAAACACAGAAAGCAACATAACATAAAATAGATAAGTGGCTTATTTCAAGTTCATCCAGGTAGTCTGGCAATACTTGAATCATTCAAAAAATAAAAACCAATCAAATTATTTCATTTTCAGAAGTGACAGATGTTCTCATATAATAGTAACTTTTAATATAGAATTTCATTTTTTCCACTGGGAAGTGGTCAGGAGAGCTGATATGAATTTTATCTAACTTGGGCATTAAAGTTCTGACCAGTGCAAACCCAAATCCTGAAACTGTCCATTCAGAGTACTGTGAGTCAACCGAGGCGAAAACCGCCTTCAATAATTTTATCTTTATTAATTTATAAGTATTCCTATCTTTCATTACACCACTGATAGCTTAGATGATGCTGTTGTTAATTTTATTGATGGGGAAAGTAAAACCCAAAGTTAAACAATCTGCTCTTCAAGGTATTACCAGCTAATGTTGGTATTAAGACAATGGACACATTGGTTAGGAGTTGATGTCAGACAAGACTTTTGATACAGAGCAAAGGATAAAGAAACAGGACAATGCATCTTCTCTGACATATGTAAGAGCGGGGTATGTTGTTAATTTTATGATTAAACCAAAGTTAAAAATTGTGTTTAATTTGACCAATCTCTGAGTGATGTTAGTACATATTATCAGGGTTTCTGTCACAATCTCTACTTCAATCTTAAAGTACATGGCAAAACATAAATAAAAAACATTTGCCAGATGCAGATAGATTTCAATTTTGCCCATGTGGAGTGTTATAACACAGAAGCAGAAATAAGTATTCCTAAAATAAAATATTATGAAAATGCACATATAAAACATGCACACACACATACACATACAATTCTATTTTTCCAGAGTCAATAGTACAAATAAAAATAAGTTAAATATGTTTCTTTACAATATAAGTTACTTTATTAGTTCTAGAGTTTCATATGCCATTGGGATCTGTGGATCATTGACACTTTGATAAATTATGGATATCTTCGGTGCTAATATCCTCTGTGGAAAAAGAGTGCTGTGTCTGTAAGGAGTGAGGAGGGATGAGAATTTTGGAGGCAGTGAAAATACTCTATATGATATTATAGTGATAGATTCATGTCATTATACATTTATTCAAACCAACACCGAGTGTGAACCCTACAGTAAACTGTGCACTTTGGGTGAGGTATCACTGTGGGTTCATCCTTGGTAAAGTATGTACCATTCTGGTGAGTGATGCTGGTAAGGAGGGAGGCTATGCATGCGTGCGGGCAAGACGGCATTGGGGAAATCTCTGTACCTTCCCTTCAATTTTACTATAAACTGAAAATTGTTCTAAAAATAATTTTTAAAAAAAGAGTGAGGTGTAGATACTTTAAAAGAGTCAAATGCTCACACACTTACATAGAGGGATAATATGCACAAACCTAAAAGAATTAGTTGAAACCCAAATGTGAATAACTTCTAATGGGATTGGGGCGGAAGCAGTGATCAACAGGATAGTACCCACGAGGTGATTCTTCATAGTGTGGTGGCTAGGACAAACCAAGAGTTGTCTCTAGCTGTCAGCAGCACTCCGCCCAAGACAAAATTCAGAGAAAGGAAGAGGCTTACCAAGATTACTGAATGGAAAGAGATATTCAACTTCATAACCCCCCAATAATTTATAATTTTGCTTAAGAAAAATCCAAAAGCAGATACTTGCTTCTATTCTTTATGTTGTCATTCAGTCAGTCATGTCTGACTTTTTCCAGGCCCATGGACTGCAGCATGCCAGGCTTTTCTGTCCTTCACCATTTTCTGGAGCTTGCTCAAACTCATGTTCATTGAGTTGATGATGCCATGCAACCATCTCATCCTCTGTAATCCCCTTTTCCTCCTGCCTTCAAGCTCTCTATAAAATGTGGTCATTCAACCTTTGGAGAATGCCATTCACTGTTGTTTTTCATATATTACTCTTTTGTTCTCCTATATTTTTTGAAATTAGCCTAAGGAGAGTGGTTTCCAAAATTTTGAATAAAAAGACATTGGAGTAGGAAATAGCAACCCACTCCAGAATTCTTGCCTGGAAAATTCCATGGACAGAGGAACCTCATAGGCTACAGGTTCACCTGAGTCGGATACGACTAAACACACACACAGGTCAGGCAGGTTTTCAGATCATCTTAAGCTGTACTTTCAGAATCTGTTGATTGGGAATATTCCCAGTTATAATACCCTAAATAAAGTATCTAAATGTATTGGGTTGGCCACAAAGTATGCTCGAATTTTCCATAAGACCTTATGGAAAAACCTGAATGAATTTTTTTGGCTAACCTAGTATCTGTATGAGATAATATTTATTCAGTCTTCAAGCAACACTTTGTGCATAAATAGATTGTGTGACTCTTCCATTATTACCCCAAGGGTCTCTGGTTGGACCACCACATTAATGCTGAGATTGAAAGGGGCATGAGACCCTAGTTCACCAGAGCCCGGGGAGTATTGTCATTTTCAGCATTAAGCACTTTTTTAAAAACCTTTTTATTCTCATTGGGATATAGCTGAGTAACAATGTTGTGATAGTTTCAGGTGAACAGTGAAGGGACTCAGCCACATAGATACATGTATTCAACACGAAACACTTTATGTATGGTTGTTTCGTAAGCAACAACCCAGCT
The DNA here is from genome assembly GCF_019923935.1 of Bubalus bubalis. Lineage (NCBI taxonomy): Eukaryota > Metazoa > Chordata > Mammalia > Artiodactyla > Bovidae > Bubalus > Bubalus bubalis. The sequence goes on along the minus strand of NC_059159.1, from coordinate 112,776,982 downwards.
TCACATCTACTGATAGCCAGTTCCAGTGCCAGAAGCTTTCGCCATTTAACCAGCGATCTCACTTTGAAGGCAGCCCCCAGGCTCGTTCCACTTCTGCTTCCCTTTTGTTTAAAGCTCCATTAGTTTGAAGGTCTGTGACAATAGTCACTGAAGAGTAAATTGAAACTGTTGCAAAGCGTGTGTCTCCATTATCAATGAACAATGACTTTAAATGGAATAAAGTAATGTCTAGCTGAGTGTGTTCTTAATGCTATCCTCTGTGATACTGAGCTGACATGAAGAACATTAGACACTTGAATCAATAGAAAACCTTTCCAATGCTTTGAATGGCACCATGAAAGTCCCAGACAGCTCTCTTTAGAGCCTAGCACACTGTGCTTCCTGGAGAAATAATAAGAAATCAACATTTAAGTGAGTGTTTACTTACACGCCAGTCATTATACTGAGTTAGTCACTGTTTCATTATCATCTCATTTATCCTCACAGCAACCTTATAAGTGGTTATATTTTCCTAATACCCATTTTGCATGAGGAAACTGAGGCATAGAGAAGAGAAATATCTTGCCTTGCCTAAGATCATGCAGCCAATACAACCCCAGACAGACTGGCTCCAAAGAAACTCTCCACCACTGCATCATACTGTCTACAGGGCTGCTGAAATGACACAGAAGTAATTAAAAAAATAAATAAGGCAAGGCTCATATAAATAGTAAGACTGCACAGAAGATGGGAATAGACTTCTATATGATTCACTATGCTGAATCTACCAGTAACAGCTCATTTAGTGATATCAGTGGCTTTTAACTCTCAGCCTGTCCAGCTATAGTCTCAAGGTTACAGAGAAAGTTTATGATCATCAAGACTGGCACACACAGTGAGAATTTGCTGTATGATACAGGGAACTCAAACTGGGGCTCTGTGACAGCCTAGAGAGATGGGATGAGGTGTAAGGTGGGAGGGAGGTTTTAAAGGGAGGGGACATGTTTGTACGCATGGCTGATTCATGTTGATGTATGGCAGAAACCAACACAATACTGTAAAGCAATTATCTTTCAATTGAAAATAAATAAATAAAGACTGGCACACAGAGGGACAGCACAAGCTAATCCTCTGCAAGCTTTCCTCACCATCATAACATTCCTGGCAGGTAAGTTTCAATATGTACCTGCTCTACACAGAGACAACGTTTGCATAAACTTAAGCAATGCCATCAAAGTTCTCAACCTATTTCTTAATGAGTTTGTTTTCCAGCTGAGCAAATGCTGAATTCTGCCTTACAGAGGAAAGAGACATCTTTAACTTGTAGACTTGCCCACCAGAACTGACACATAGCATATTGCAACCCAGCCAACATTGGCTCAAAAAGCAGAGAGGTTTAGAGCTAAACAGTATTTGCTCCTTAGATGCTATGCCTCAGGAAGGATAAAGCTGGTTTGTGGTCTGAATTGCTTGTCTTCTGTAACTGACAGATCATCAACCTAAGGGTACATTTTAGAAGTCTACTTGACTAGACAAAACAATTTTTTTTGGCAGATAAATGATTATCTGCAGAATTAGTAAATCAAATAAAATAATGAGCACTTGGAAATATAAACAATTCCAGGACTAGGTACAGAAAATAGATTGATAGGTCCACAGAGACTGTCAGGATGTTTGGGGAAGATTGTTGGGACATGTGCAGCTTTGGAAATTGTCTGTGTGGTGCAAGCTGGACCTTTAGTCCGTAAACTGCTTTATTAGCCATCTACTGAGGCCACAGCAAATTTCTTTACAGAAACACTGGCCTGAGCCCTAGAGGAACATCTACGGGTTGGAAAGTAGGTTTGTGTCTGATCTGGAAGTGTGTAAGCCTTGTAGATTTTTAGGGAAATAGGATGGGCGGAGAAGGCAATGGCACCCTACTCCAGTACTCCTGCCTGGAAAATCCCATGGACGGAGGAGCCTGGTGGGCTACAGTCCATGGGGTCACTAAGAGTCAGACACGACTGAGCGACTTCACTTTCACTTTTCACTTTCATGCCTTGGAGAAGGAAATGGCAACCCACTCCAGTGTTCTTGCCTGGAGAATCCCAGGGATGGGGGAGCCTGGTGGGCTGCCGTCTATGGGGTCTCACAGAGTCGTACATGACTGAAGCAACTTAGCAGCAGCAGCAGGGGGAGCTAGAGATACATTCTCCACCATTCATTTGCACATAATAGGGCCCAGTCTGTGTGACGCACAGCTGCTAATGCAAGCATAGAAACCTTGGGACAAACAATCCCAGGCAGAGATATGAGCAAGAGAGCCACAGTAGTTCAAGTTCTTGAGTCTTTGCTTGAAGATACAGCAGCTTTCACTTTTCTATAATTTCAAATCAAATATTGACATCAACTAAATGAATGGATCTTTTTCCCCTCAAAAATAAGCTACTCAGATCCTATGTTTTGTCGCTCAATCTTGTCCAACTCTGCAACCCCAAGGACTCTAGTCTGCCAGGTTCCTCTGTCCATGGGGATTCTCTAGGCAAGAATACCAGAGTGGGTTGCCATGCCCTCCTCCAGATTCAGATCCTACAACTGTTCATATTGTGTATATAAGAACCTCAGGGGATCATGGGCTTCTCAGGTGGTGCTATTGGTAAAGAACCTGTCTGCCAATGTAGGAGACATAAGAGACATAAGAGAGAAGGTTTGATCCCTGGGTCGGGAAGATCCCTTGGAGGAAGACATGGCAACCCACTCCAGTATTCTTGCCTGGAGAATCCCATGGACAAGGAGCCTGGTGGGCTGCAGTCCATAGGGTCTCACAGAATTGGACACAACTGAAGCAACTTAGCACACATGCATGCAGGAGACACGCGGGAGATCATAAGCTCAAGTACCAGTACTGTCTGAGGCTTGGGGAGGTAACATACATAGTAGAAGGGAGATAAGCACAAGAGTGGGGTGTGGTGGGGACTGTAGTGAACTAGAAAGCACACACTCTATCCAAAGGAGCAGCTGCTGCTCAGATCCAGCTGAAGGCACTGAGTAGGACTGTAGACATAGAAGCAACCCAGGATTTTGTGTGATATCTTCCAATTTTTGAACGTTGGTAACTGACTCAAGTGTTTTAAAAACACTATAGCGGCAAAACAAAATAATATTTTTGGGAGTATTTGGCAGGCAGTCTGCCAATTTGTAACCTTTGTAGGGTTCTCTTCAATTTAATAATGTGCTAACATTTTTAAGTGGCACTGGAATTTGTTACCTGCCATTAGTAGGGCATGGGATCAGAGCCATTTTTCTCATATCAGTGACAATTTCCATTGGTCCATTTACCCTCTTGGCCGAGTTCTTTTTTGTACACATAACAAAAGCCATCTGGAAGCTGATTTTAGAGAATAAGTAGGAGGTAAATTAACCCAGATGGCTAACAGGTTCATACTTTGAACCTGAAATTCTGGTTGTATTAATATCATAGCCTAACAACTTAAGCAAACTAGTCATAAACTTTTCCCATTCTACTTAAAAGGTAATCTTATTTTGGGTGTTACTTCTTCTGACAGAATGAAATATTTCATCCATGCTGGGAAGTTCAAGAGGAGATATAAATAGACACTGAATAGACGATAGAATATTTATATTGTCACTACAAATCCAAGGAATCTGATTTTTTTCAACTGATTGATATGGCTGAGAATTTTTTATTTCGCTTCATGAGTACAGGCTTTAAGAAATAAAATAACAGTGCTATTTTTAAGATGTAAAATAACAATCTACACATGCATAAAGTGTATCGCAGGTGTCTTTGAGTTTCTAAAGCTCTAGAGAAAGAGTGGCATAAAATATACAATCAAATAATCCATTAGAGGGATGCCCTGTGTTCTAATGCCTAACGGTAGTCATGAATTCAATATCAAATAATGCTTGGCTCTCAGGGGCATCACTTCATTAAGAGAGAATTTCACCGAGAGTTACACAGACTGGAGCCTTTGAATAGACTGATACAGATACAGTTGTAGGGAGAGTGGAATATTTGAAGAGGAGCATGTGGGCTCATGTTTTATTGTTAATGCCTCTTGCTCCTTTGCATTTTGGGCTGAGGTCTGCAAACTTTTCCCTCTCAAGCCCATGGAGCTATTTCTTGTCATTCTGGTGAGGTTGTAAAGGCAATCAATTTATTGCTGGCAAACCTCACTTGTTAATAGCTTTCCTTTGATCTTAAGTTCCTGGGATAAGAGATAAAAAAAACAAAAACAAATCTGGTTTCCTTAGTAAATGATCTCTTCCCATCTCTATTCTGAAACTGGTCTTAGTTTTATTAATCAGCTGATGTAGGAGTGGAGCACATAGAAAATGCTTGTTTACAGCTCAAGAAAGAGTAGACCTTCTGGATCCTATTTCACTGCCCCCACCTTTGACAACGATCATTTTTTTTTTTTCAATTGAAGTATAGTTGATTTATATGGCGTGGTAACATTTTAAATGCCTGAGACTGCATGAAACTTTACTGTATAGATCTTTTGGAAGGAATGAGCTGACGTTCTTAAGATGCTGGTTAATTTTCATAAGGCAAGACAGAAGCTAGTAATACATCCTTATTTCCACTTAGGAACCCAGAGGAGATGTGCAGGTTCTTTGGGATTCTGTGTTACTAAGGTCAGAGACTTGAGTCCCTAGGGTAGAGGGAAGGAGTCAAGCTGTTTGCCCACCAGAACATCTGACTCCTTTTCCACAGCTTGACAGAACAAAACTTCATTCACTTCTAGAGATTCAGTGGAATATTTGATTCTAAAAAGCCCGTGGCGTTCCCTTACTTATTTCCAGATTACTAGAGAAATTTTCCTCTCTTCTACTATTGCTGTTATAAAAATTCGCTTTGCACAAAGTAACTGAGGCATGATTTATTTCAGGGACTTTCCCAAGGGAGTGTAATATCCTTATAAATCACTGGTACATTGAGTGTTCTTGCCACTTTCCTGAGCTGATTCTGAAAAATGTTTAGGACCAGGAGTTTCCTTCAGTCCTCAGAAGAGGATACAAACAGCTGCTTGATTTACCATCCCTGATGAATAAACTTTGGTGGTCTTAATTCCTTTCTTGGAAGAATAGTATATTCCTTAAAAATTATTATAGAATTCTTTTGGAGGATTAGCAGTAACAGGAAGACAGTAACATTCTCTTTTTAATTTTCCCATAGTGAAAGTGGTGGAAGTTGCTCAGGTGTGTCCAACTCATTGCCATCCTATGGACTGTAGCCCATCAGGCTTCTCTGGCCATGAAATTCTCCAGGCAAGAATACTAGAGTGGGTAGCTATTCCCTTCTCCAGGGGATCTACCTGACCCAGGGATAGAATCCTCTATTCTTCTGCATTGCAGGCAGATTCTTTACTGTCTAAGCCACTAGAGAAGCCCATAGCCACAAGGAATTATACTAAATGGACTTCGGTGTTGGTTTTACACTGTTTTCTAGGTAATAATTTTGGAAAGATGATTCTGGGTACCAATCAAGGGGCAAGATCTGTGAAATAAGTCAGAGAAAGACAAATACTGAATGATCTCACTTATATATGGAATCTAAAAAAGCCAAGCTCATAGAAGCAGACTGAAATAGTAGCTGCAGGAGATGGGGAGTTACAGACATGCAGGAGATGTTGCTCAAAGGGTATAGACTTCCAGTTATAAGATGAATAAGTTCTGGGGATCCAATGCCTAGCCTGATGGATATAGTTAATAACACTGTATTGTATAACTGAAAGTTGCTAACAGAGTAGATCTGAAACATTCTCACCATAACAACAAAATAATAATGATATAATTTATTATGTAAATAATAAATATTATGTAATAATAACAACGTGATATGTTAAATAACTTTATTGTAGTAATAATTTTGCAATACATATGTGTATGAAATCATCACATTGTACACTCTTAAAGAGATGGGAATACCAGACCACCTGACTTGCCTCTTGAGAAATCTGTATGCAGGTCAAGAAGCAACAGTTAGAACTGGACATAGAAAAACAGACTGGTTCCAAATCAGGAAAGGAGAATTTCAAGGCTGTATATTACCACCCTGATTTTTTAACTTATATACATCATGAGAAATCCTGGACTGGATGAAGCACAAGCTGAAATCAGGATTGTCGGGAGAAATATCAATAACCTCAGATATGCAGATGACACCACACTTACTGCAGAAAGCGAAGAACTGAAAAGCCTCTTGATGAAAGTGAAACAGGAGAGTGAAAAAGTTGGCTTAAAACTCAACATTCAGAAAACTAAGATCATGGCATCTGGTCCCATCACTTCATGGCAAATAGATGGGGAAACAGTGAGAGACTTTATTTTTTGGGCTTCAAAATCACTGTAGGTGGTAACTGTCGCCATGAAATTAAAAGATGCTTGCTCCTTAGAAGAAAAGCTATGAACAACCTAGACAGTTCATTAAAAAGCAGAGACATTACTTTGCCAACAAAGGTCTGTCTAGTCAAAGCTGTGGTTTTTCCAGTAGTCATGCATGGATGTGAGAGTTGGACTGTAAAGAAAGCTGATCACCAAAGAATTGATGCTTTTGAACTGTGGTGTTGGAGAAGATGCTTGAGAGTCCCTTGGACAGCAAGGAGATTCAACCAGTCCATCCTAAAAGAAATCAATCCTGAATATTAATTGGAAGGACTGATGCTGCAGCTGAAACTCCAATACTTCGGCCACCTAATGCGAAGAGCTGACTCATTTGAACAGACCCTGATGCTGGGAAAGGTTGACGGCAGGAGGAGAAGGGGACAACAGAGGATGAGATGATTGGATGGCATCACCGACTCTATGAACATGAGTTTGAGCAAGCTCCGGGAGTTGGTGATGAACAGGGAAGCCTGACACGCTGCAGTCCATGGGGTCTCAAAGAGTCAGACATGACTGAGCGACTGAGCTGAACACTAAACTTGCACAATGACATGTGTCACTTATATCTCAAAACTAGGAGAACAAAGGGGCAAGATACCAGAATAATTTCATTTTTTTGAATACTCATGCAAATCTTGGTAACAGGTAACACTGGCTTAGCAAATTAGCATAGAAAAATTCATGTGTATTTCATGCATTTTTTTGAGACTCTTTGGTGTAACAGGAAAGTTTATCTCAAATTGATGATTTCCTTATCCCTTCGGTTACACTCTTATTGAGGCTTACTACAATTGTGCCATTTCCAAGTTTTGCTTTCTAAACAAAAGCCTTATTAGGTGATTCTGAAATGCCTTCCAATGTTTCTTGGACAAATAAGTCTACCCAAATGGAACACAGACTCCACTGAGAGAAGTGAGCCAAGGCTGATCGACACAAGTTGAAATCAAAATCTAGTATTTTCAAAAGAGTCGGTGTTTTATAAAATACTCTTTTCTACTGCAGTGAATGTGACATGATAGGAAAAATGCTTCTCAAGTTCATGATGCAATTTACATTCGCAAGCAAACAGAACTACTTTTCCATCTCCCATGGAAAAGTATCTACCATCAACATTTTAATTGGTGCCTCAATTAAACTCTTGTGCTTGGTCACCTTATAGCTTTTTATAAGAAGAGAAAGGCCCAACCAGCAGAGTTCAGTTAGCCATGCTACGATTTAGAGAGGAAAGCCTTTGGGAATTCAGCCCTTTAACAATGCTAAAAGATGCTGCCAGCAATCTAAAACAGACAAATGCAAGAAAGAAAATTAAAAAGCGAAAAGTAAAGTGTGCTTTGCAATGTGTAAATCATCATTAATGTATCAGTAAATAAACAGTAGTTTTGCTATTGCTCAGCAATTTACATCTATCTAGTTTTAAGTTCCATGCCAGATTTGCTAAAAGTCAAAATTGAAAGTATTATGTACTAAATGTAAATTATTATTTGTTAGTCTAGGTGAGGAAACAGTGGAGTAAGTTTTGGAAAAATCACAAAACATAACTTGATCAGCTAAAAATATTTATATTCTATATATTATATATTTATATATATTAATAGAAAATGAGTATAGTTTATAAACTGGCTTGTTGGGAAGAGGTTTTCATCTACTCATATATATAAAATCAAGGTCAAGGAGTGACCTTTTCTCATGCAGATGATTGCTGATAACTGAGCTGAAGTCAGGCAGCACAGACAGAAGGAAATGGAGAAGGACATGCTAAAACACAATGTCAGCTGATAGAGGACTTAACTGGTGATGGGGACTTACGCAAACGAGTTAGGTGGACTTCAGAAGAAGGTAGAACCCTAGTGGTGATTTTAACCACAACAGACTTCATGCATGAATGAGTGCTAAGTGCCTTCAGTCATGTCCCACTCTGTGTGATCCTATGGACTGCAGACCTCCAGGCTCCTCTATCCATGGGATTCTCCAGGCAAGAATACAGGAGTGGGTTGCCATTCCCTCCTCCAAGGGATCTTCCCGACCCAGGGATATAACCTGCATCTTTTTATGTCTCCTGTGCAAGCAGGCAGGTCTTCACCACTGGTGCCAACTGGGAAGCCCTGTAACAGACTTCACAAGGAAATCAAGAAGAAAGACCAAGGGCTTGTCCCATTTCATCTAAGTCAATGATGTATATGACTATAATAAGGTATCAGAGTGCCTGAAGAACTATGGATGGAGGTTCATGACATTGTACAGGAGGCAGTGATCAAGACCATCCCCAAGAAAAAGAAATGCAAAAAGGAAAAATGGTTGTCTGAGGAGGCCTTACAAATAGCTATGAAAAGAAGAGAAGCAAAAGGCAAAGGAGAAAAGGAAAGATATACCCACTTGAATGCAGAGTTCCAAAGAATAGCAAGGAGAGATAAGAAAGCCTTCCTCAGCAATCAATGCAAAGAAATAGAGGAAAACAATAGAGTGGGAAGGATTGGAAATCTCTTCAAGAAAATTAGAGATACCAAGGGAACTTTTCATGCAAAGATAGGCACAATAAAGGACAGAAATTGTATGGACCTAACAGAAGCAGAAGATATTAAGAAGAGGTGGCAGGAATACACAGAAGAACTATACAAAATAGATCTTCATGACCCAGATAACCATGATGGTGTGATCACTCACCTAGAGCCAGACATCCTGGAAGGTGAAGTCAAGTGGGCCTTAGGAAGCATTACTACAAACAAAGCTAGTGGACGTGATGGAATTCCAGTGAGCTATTTCAAATCTTAAAAGATGATGCTATGAAAGTGCTGCACTCAATTTGCCAGCAACTTTGGAAAACTCAACAATGGCCACAGGACTGGAAAAGGTCAGTTTTCATTCCAATCCCAAAGAAATTCAATGCCAAAGAAAGCTCAAACTACTGCACAGTTGCACTCATCTCACACAGTAGTAAATTAATGCTCAAAATTCTCCAAGCCAGGCTTCAACAGTATGTGAACCGTGATCTTCCAGATGTTCAGGCTGGTTTTAGAAAAGGCAGAGGAACCAGAGATCAAATTGCCAACCTCCACTGGATCATCAAAAAAGCAAGAGAGATCCAGAAAAACATCTACTTCTGCTTTATTGACTATGCCAAAGACTTTGACTGTGTGGGTCATAACAAACTGTGGAAAATTCTGAAAGAGATAGGAATACCAGACCACCTGACCTGCCTCCTGAGAAATCTGTATGCAGGTCAGGAAGCAACAGTTAGAACTGGATATGAAACAACAGACTGGTTCCAAATTGGGAAAGGGGTATGTCAAGGCTGTATATTGCCACCCTGCTTTTTTAACTTATATGCAGAGTATATCATGAGAAATCCTAGACTGGATGAAGCACGAGCTGAAATCAAGATTGCCAGGAGAAATACCAATAACCTCAGATATGCAGATGACACCACACTTATGGCAGAAAGTGAAGAAGAACTGAAGAGCCTCTTGATGAAAATGAAGAGAGGAGAGTGAAAAAGTTGGCTTTAAGCTCAACATTCAGAAAACTGGCCTCTGGTCCCATCGCTTCATGGCAAATACATGGGGAAACAGTGGAAACAGTGGCTGACTTTATTTTAGAGGGCTCCAAATCACTGCAGATGGTGACTGCCACCATGAAATTAAAAGACGCTTGCTCCTTGGAAGAAAAGCTATGAACAACCTAGACAGTTCATTAAAAAGCAGAGACATTACTTTGCCAACAAAGGTCTGTCTAGTCAAAGCTGTGGTTTTTCCAGTAGTCATGCATGGATGTGAGAGTTGGACTATAAAGAAAGCTGATCACCAAAGAATTGATGCTTTTGAACTGTGGTGTTGGAGAAGATGCTTGAGAGTCCCTTGGACAGCAAGGAGATCCAACTAGTCCATCTCAAGGAAATCAGTCCTGAATATTAATTGGAAGGACTGATGCTGCAGCTGAAACTCCAATACTTTGGCCACCTGATGTGAAGAGCTGACTCATTTGTAAAGACTCTGATGCTGGGAAAGATTGAAGGCGGGAGGCGAAGGGGACAACAGAGGATGAGATTGTTGGATGGCATCACCGACTCAGTGGACATGAGTTTGAGTAAGCTCTGGAAGTTGGTGATGGACAGAGAAGCTTGATGTGCTGCAGTCCATGGGGTTGCAGTCAGACACGACTGAGCGACTGAACTGAACTGAATTGAACTGAAAGTATCTTTAAAAGAGTCTATTACTTCAAGTAAACTTTTAGTATTCAAAATAAAATCTTTTTACTGCACTTTATGGCACAATTTTAAGAATTGATTCATGAGACCCTTGTATCACCTGGGTCTCATAACCTACTTACTTCCTAGATTCTTTCATGCCCTGGACCTGAACACACTTCGTGTATGCTTGCTCAGTCATGTCTGACTCTGCAACCCCATGGACTGTAGACCATTAGGCTCCTCTGACTATGGGATTATCCCAGCAAGAATACTAGAGTGAGTTCCCATTTCCTTTTCCAGGGGATCTTCCTGATGCAGGGATAGAACCCGTGTCTTCCGTGGCACCTGCACTGGCAGGCAGATTCTTTATCACTGAGCCACCTGGGAAGCCTAACCACATAATATGCTGAAAGGACTGTTCCCAAAGAATACATTCAGCTTGGGTCTTAATCGTGCTCTCTGTAAACTGTTACCGTTCATTTTCTTATGTGAACATTTGATGGCGTAATATAATCTAAACTTTTCCTGTTCTTCCTCATCTCTTGCGTGCTCAGTTGTATCCAACTCTTGCAACTGTGTGGATTGTAGCCCATTAGGCTCTTCTGTCCATGGAATTTTCCAGGCAAGATTACTGGAGTGAGTTGTCATTTCCTCTCCCAAGGGATCTTCCCTACCTAGGGACTAAACCCGTGTCTCCTGAATCTCCTGCTTGGCAGGTGGATTCTTTACCACTGAGCCACCTGGGAAGCCCCTGTTCTTCCTAGAACCCTATTTTTATCTTATGATTTTAGTGGTCCCTGGAATCAAGGCTAAACATTAGAAAGAGAATTGCTCTTGGCTGACCCCTACTGGCCTAAGACTTTCAGTACGGAGAAAGACAACAACTGTAATTTAAAAAATGCCCCTAAAGGAGGCAAAATATTTGGTTCCAATTTTGTATTTATCACTTGCTAGCTGTATGATCTTGCACAAAGCCATGTACCCTCCCAGGTCCTTAATTTCCTTATTGTATAATGGGAGAGTGGGTATGGATTAATAGCTTCTCTAGCCAGGCCAGATAATATTTTAGGATTTCTAAGATTCGTTGACTTTGAAGCCTGCCATTACTCCCTAAGGCAAATGCAGGATGAGGTGAAAAAAAGGAGGATTCCTAAAAGTAGATTGATGGTCACCCTGCATTTAAGCTCTCAATTCTAATTTAAGATAGAAATAATTTTGAAGGCAAAAGAAACGATACCAAGTACTTTTTTTGGACAGAGGTGCCGGAGAATCTTGAGAATCTCTTGTACTGCAAGGAGATCAAACCAGTCGATCCTAAAGGAAATCAATCCTGAATATTCATTGGAAGGACTGATGTTGAAGCTGAAGCTCCATTACTTTGGCCAGCTGATTCAAAGAACTGACTCACTGGAAAAGACCCAGATGCTGGGAAAGATTAAATGCAGGAGGAGAAGGGGATAATAGAGGATGAGGTGGTTGGATGGCATCAGTGACTTAATGGACATGAGTTTGAGCAAGCTCCAGGAGTTGATGATGGACAGGGAAGCCTGGCGTGCTGCAGTGCATGGGGTTGCAAAGAGTCGGACATGACTAAACAACTGAACTGAACTGAACATTCTTAAAAAGGAGATGGGACTCTTCTACAGACCATTTTGACATTAGAGAAGAAACTAAATCCAGTTGTACAGGATGAAACTGATGAACATAGAAACAAGCCAGCACAATTCAGTTGTGTCAGCGCATAAGATACACAGATCACATAGACATAGGTGTCTTATAACCTGTATATATTGGAAGCATCTATGGCACTAACCTGGGAGGTGATGAGTGTCATTGATAAGAGCACAGACTCTGTATCCAGACCACCTGGTCACAGAAACTGACTCCTCTCATTATAGGCTGTGTGACCAGAGACAATCACATTACTGAGACTAATCACACAGATTTAGTGTGTCTCAGTTTCTCCAGGGGTTCACCATAAGTACTGAATATACACACACACACACACACACACATATACTTGCAAGTACAAGGCATGTAGTAAGCACTGCTTAAATGTTAGTTATCATTACCACATAAGAATGTTCTTAATAAAAGGTTTTTGGAAAACTACCACTCTGAAACCAAAAAAAAAAAAAGAAGACTTTCAAAATAGCATTTCCTTAGCCCATCAATTGCTTCCATAGGCAAGGTCAAAAAAAAACAGGCACTGATTAAAATTTTCAATTTAAAATGAAGCTATAAAAACTAATGGATAGTTTTCTAAACTCATATTCAGAGGTTTCCTTGTTAGTCTTATATATATATATATATTTGTATTATAATCATGGTGACATGTACAAGGACAATTCCATTTTCTCCCTCCTACTGAGTTTTCTTTTGTCCACTATGAAATCTTGCATTCCCTTTAAGTCCCTTTCTCCTTAATCCTAGCTAATGTTCTGGTCTGCCACTGTTGCCCTTATCCCCACTTCTGTGATGTTTCCATACTTCAAGGCGGGCCACAGAATGGCTGGCATACAACTGGGAATTCCTGCAAGGCTCGCCAAGTTAATGGTGATTAGCTGCTGCAGACAGGGGCCCAGACCAGTGTAGATAGTCCCAAACAATGGAGTCTAACATCCATCCACAAAAGCTTTCATCTTCAGAACATAACCTCTTGTGAGATATAACCAGAAATTTCAAGGTAATTGCATTTTACTGGAATCAAACTTAACAAGTATTTTATAATTAAAGATCATGCTGGTTTCCTTTACCATCACCTGCAACTTAATCATGTACTTGAAGCTTCCCACAAATAGTGAGGCTCTTTAATATTTATCAAACATCCACAATTACCTTTACATTTTGTTTCTCTGGAAACATACTCATTGGATTGGCTTCTAAGGACGTTGAAGGAGACCATTATTTCATTAAGAATGGAGGCAGAGAAATCATAATGCTATTACTAACACAAGCTTACATTTCTCAGTGCCTTTTCATTTACAAAATGTGTTCACATACATTATCTCATGTGATTCTCATAGAAGTCTGTGTCCAATTTGTCTGTCCTACTCTGTGGAATATAATATTCCCTATACCACTCCATAGGGAGACTGCTCTTTATCCCTCCCCCTTCTGACTTTTAATGTGTGCAAAACTTGAGGCGGCAAATCCCTAATTTGTAGAGAGGAAACTGTGTAACTTTTTTTCTGTGTTAACTGCCCTGTCAGCTGGAGCAGTCAAATCTTTTAAAAATTTGGCCTTTCGGAACAGTTAGCCTATTCCTGGATGAATGTCCAGACATGTACATAGTTTTGGAAGCCTGCAACAGTGAATAAAGTTATTATGGGTGGCGCATTTTGTAAGTCTTCTATTAGAGCAGACTTTGATGTCAGGCAGATAGATTCAAATCACCCTTGTTCTACTTCCGATATTACCTGGTGGATTTTGAAAAAGTTTCTCACCTTCTCTGGTCAGCGGAGCAGAGGTGCTAAGCCAGTGCCATGTGAATAAATAATCTGTTCAAGGTAAAGGAATGTGCCTACTAAGGAAACACAGCTCAACAGGTCCTTCAGCTGCCTCTTCCAGGGGGACGTGTACACTGAGAAATCCTAGAACTGCCACTGAGCCTCAGCATCCTTGTTTGTAAAATGAGAGGGATAATATCTATTTTGCAAAGTAATTTTAAAGGGTTAACAAGCTGATTGCTTTCAAGTAGAGGCATAATGAAGGTCATCTTGCAATTGTCATTAAGACAGAGGCCTTCTATTCCTTCCAGTCCAGGTATTTAAGGTTTCCAGACCATTTTCCACAGGGCTCAATCAACTTTTGCAAGGATCACGACACACTTAGAGGAATTTGAGTTTGTTTTCATTCTTTACTTTATATTCCTCTTGTACAAATACTCCTTTGCCCCCAACTTACGCCAGGCTTCAGTTCCTGATGAGTTTAGTGCTAAGTGTGACTGGCACCGGAAAACTCCTTTCTGGAACATTGCTTCCTGTCTTTTCTCTTTGTTCATAATCTCAAAAGTCGCTAGAATCGGGAGATTCCTTCCTTTCTTCATAATATAAAAATCACCTCACTATAGGCTTTGTTTCTCAACTGTATGGCTACTTTGGGGCTTTTTTTGTGTGGTGTTTCCAAGTTCCAATTTCACATGATAAAGTAATCTATCAGGACATGTAACCCAGGACGGCTGATGCTTTTGCCCAATTCTGACTTTGGAAGGCTTTGTTTTTTTTTTTTTAAATAATAATCCGGTTGCACTATAATGTGGACAATGTTTTATGCCTAAAGACTAAACAAATACGGATGCTCTCACCAGAAACTATGCTTTATTTCCTTTTCAGAGCCTTTTAATGCTACTTTATGCAACTGTTATTAACAGTATATTTAAATGAATAGAAAAAAGATAGTCGGGGAAAATGTCTATGAGATGAAAGGGAGAAGATAATTTGAGGATAAACATTCAAGCTTGAAGTATTAAAGTGAGATAACAATATGCCAGGATATTGGCTTTTTCTCTCACAAACTCATTCTCTAAATTAAGATCATATTTTATTTATTCAATATTGTGTTTACAGAGGATTCCTGAAACTGGCTCAGGCTGAGACTGTTTGCTGATAGCAAAACGGGAGGTGTATGTTGTCTGCCCCCTTCTGGGGGAGGGGGGGTCCATATGAAATGAGCTTGCCAGACAATTGGGGAACAAACAATGGGGAGGCAGTCAATCAAAGCCATGGCTATCTAGAATGGACATCGTCTTCGTCTTGCTGGGGTGGTGCAGGTATCATAATGGAGCCTCTGTTCCTTTAAAATGCTGCTCAGATAATGGCCTGGCCTCCCACACATTCCGGGAGGGTGCCTCTAGCTTTACTGAAACCCTATCCTGACCACAGACCTTATTTCCCCTTGCAGCTTTGATACCCTGTCCAGCCAAGTTATCCTCGAGGGACGCAATTGCTGTTTCTTTCGACGCATTCCACAGTGGTATTCGAAATTGCATCGAGAGCACCTGAGGACAGAAGTCCCCCTGCCTTCCTCACCCCTTCCCTCTCATCACACACAGATAGTGTCAGGGGTTTCATTAGTGAAGTTCTCTGATGTTCATCTATGGAGACAAGCTGGCAGTTTGCTGTGGCGCTAGAAAGCCGCAAAAGGAGGTGGAAACCAGACGGTAACCAGGAAATTTTTTGCCAAGTGCTTTGTCCTTGCTACTGTCTGAGGCAGTGTGAGTCATTAGCAAGCCCATGCTAATTGAATTTGATTTAATGTCAACACTGTCACCTTCACATAAAGTACACCAATAAAATCCCAACCCTGCTTGCTGTAATCATTAGACCCCGTTTTTCTCACAACAAAAACTCAGCCTTTGAAGGTTGTTGCATGAAGCTCTGGGAATACAGTGCTTTCCTGGCCTTCTGTGGATGGAATACATTCAAGCACCCAAGTCATCATTTAGAGTGGAACCAAAATTGAATGGGAAAACCCACTTGTACCAATGACACTCACAAGTGGCTGATTGGCCTCTCATCGGTGTGGGGTGTGCAGTCCCCTTTAAAACAGTTACACAGATCACGCTTGAATTCTTTACAAGATGTACCAGCTAATTAAATGTCCAAAATGGCACCTCAAACTCTCTTCACAAAAAGGCCAATAGAGTTAAGATGTGGAAAAGAGCATTTAAAAACTTGCCAATCTTTACAGTAATCGAAATACAGGAGAGATTTTCATTACTTTTATCTCAATTTACATATTTTAGAGATTGGGAAAAGCAGCGCTCCTGACTGAATTACCAAAAGAATTTAATACAGAAGAGGTGAGATCTTGGTAATCTACAATCAAAAAATTCTGAAGGGTGAAAATTACTCCTTCAAATACAGCTACAATTTGCTAATTTTTAAATAGTTATTCTATAAGCCATTTCCTCACGTTCTAGAAGTTCTTGTCCTGTGTGTCACATATATGAGGGGAAAATTGGGAATGGACTTTAGAAAGTGGCACTGGAACTTGCTTGAATTTAACCTTGTTATGTCACACCTAGATGAGAAAACATATGAGGTAATTACGTGAAACCTACTGAGAAAAAAAGAGGATTTCAGCCGAATTTAGCTAATTAGTCCTAAGACTGGCCCCACGTGTAGAAGGAAAAATATTCCAAGAGGTTTTTCCTTACTGGTTTTCATTTAGCTCTGGGTAATAGCAGTGTGATGCCGCTGGTTTTGTATCTCGTTGCCCTCAAGATCACCCTTTTTTCCTCCTGTGACCTACACTTAGAGGATGATACCATCTCCTCATCAATTGCCAATGCCACCAGTGCAATAACCAGCTATCACTGTGGGGCATCTTTCTCAATGCACAGCATCGAGAGGTCTCAGCTCTCTCCAAAGATAGCCTGCACTGCAGTCCCTGGCACATCCCAGATTTCCCCAATCATCCAGGCTCAGGAAAATGACTCTCCATCCCTCTGCTTACTTCAAGACACTTTCTCAGTCAACTAAAGATTGCGTTTCCCAGGACTCTGGTCTTGAGACACAACTAACAATATTTTCTTTAATACCATTCCCATCACTCCTATTTTTCTTTTAAACCAGTGACAATCGCCTTTGTAAATGTTTTCTGTGCTTCCCCATCCCGTTGAAGTTAGCAGCTTGAATTTTAAAGAAAGAGAGAGATTTTTCACTTACAATCCTATGGCACAATGAGAGTTCCTCTGGGTAACTCGCTTTCACTGAACCCTAGCAAAAGTCGCAAATTGATATCTCTGATGGAGATACAGTAGAACTTTGAGATCTGTCCCCAAGTAGGGCGAGAAGGATCCTGAGAGAGATCTGTATTGTTCAGCATAATGAGAGGTGGGAACTGGGTAAGAGCCACTGGAGGGAGGGAGAGGTAGAGATGGGGTTGGCTGAGAATAGCACCCAAAGGAATCATCACCTCTGAGCTCTGCTGGAGAAAGCTGGTTCAGTGAGTACTTACCACACCTGTGCTATAGGGGGCTGGGGTTCAGCCTTGCCTTTCCTCCAAAAAACCAAGGGCCATCTTCCAGGCTGCAACCTTCCAGTGCAGAACTGCAGGAGCAGGACACTGAAAGCCGGTAATCAGCACTCTCATTTAAGGACTTATCAATTTCAAGGTTTAAACAAAAATCACGTTACATTATGAACTGAAAAGGGAATTATGACAAAACATTTCTAAACCTTAGGTGACGTTATGTGCTCTGTGTAGTCTAGCTGTGAACTGTGCTCAGTCACGTCCAACTATTCTGCGACACCATGAACTGTAGCCTACCAGGCTCCTCTGTCTATGGAATTTTCCAGGCAGGAACACTGGAGCGGTTTGCCATTTCCTACTCCAGGAGATCTTCCCTACAGAAATAATATTTGATTAAAATATCATAGGTAATTTTAGCAAAAAAGAGAGAAAATTTGGTTTTCTGTTTTTAATAGCAGTGGCATTTTTCAAGTAAAAATTTGAGATAGTGAATGGAGAATTCTACCCTTCTTTTTGAGGAGAACAACTATTTCTCAATCCCATTAATTAAAAATTCAGGTTTATTTTTAATAATGGAAAGGAGCAAATGCTGTAGCAAAAATACGGCCTCAATGTACTCTGCACATGGTAGTCACAATTCTCACAATTCTTACAAGTATTTGCACATCACATTACTCTAAAGGAAGTGTATAATCTGAGGGACAAATTATTTGTCATGACCCAGGGATCAAACCTAGATCTCCTGCATTGCAGGCAGATTCTTTACTAACAGAGCCACCAGGGAAGCCCCTAATTTATATTGAGTCTTTTATTTTGCTGAAAAGTGTTTATTTTCCAGATCTATTGAAGTTTAACTGATGAATACAATTATAAGATTAAAGTGTAGAACATGATGATTTGATATACTTATACAATGTGAAAAGATTCCCTTCATTTAATCCATCACCTCACATATTTATCTTTTTTTTTTTTTTTTTTTGGTGACCATAGTTAAAGCACAGAACCAGAGTAGAAAAGTGTTTGCCAGAGATCGAGGGTGGGAGAAATAAGGAAATGTTGGTAAAGATGAATTTAAGTCATAGGATGAATAAGATATGATTATCTAATGTATAACATGAGGACTATAGTTGATAACACTATTGCATAACTGAAATTTGCTAAGAGAGTAATTTAACTGTTTTTAGGAAACTCTGACTTTGCTGTCGATACCAATATCAACCACACGATGTCACCAATAACTACAGCACGGACTTATAGCCTTGGGGAAGAACTTTAATGCATGCATTTCCCTATAGGTTAAATTATTTTCTATTTTCTTTCTGTTTTCTTAGAATTTTCTTCCTATCCATCAATCTAAAAAGTTAATATTAATTTATTATTAAATTATTATTATTTTGTACCTATAGTATGATTCCTAGCATGTATATATTTCTAAATTTACTTTTTAAATATTGTAAAAAATTTAAAATATCCTTTCAAAAGATCCATTTACTTATTAACCTTCACATATATGTTATGGTGATATAATTCAAAGAGAATTTGGAAGAATTAGTCAAAAAGTTAATAAAAAGAGTTAGTCAAAGACTGTGTACTGAATACCATTTATTTATAAACAATTTGTTGAGTTACAAAAATAGGCACATTTATAACACAGCCCTACACACATACAGAATACATGGACTATGTATAATATACTACAGACCTAATTAATACTGCCTTCTGTAAATCTGTTCTTACACGACAATTAGAAAGGAAAGACTACTCTTACCCCTCAAAATTGTACCAGTCATACTTAATGTTTATTACATAAATCCTCTTTTTAGCATAACACCAGGTTAAATTAAAATAAAGTTCACCTCTCTTCATGAAGACATAGCCAGTCTTTTCTACCTCCAATTCTTTTTCACAAATGTATTCTGAATGTACAAGTTAAAAAAATAAACATATTGCGATGGTAAGACCAATTTTTCCCTTGAAATGGCTTATCATAATATTATGATTAATTATGCAAATATGCTGGAGGCTTTTTTATGGGCCCATCAGCCAAATTCAAATACATTAAAGATAACAAATACATATTCATTTCTGCATTCAGCACATATATGCCTGTATGCAGAATTCTATTAATTTAACAAATAATGGCATGTAATGACACATTAGAAAGCGAGAAAGATTGGAACAAAGCTATTTGACAAAAGCTTAGGTAGAAATTCTTTTTATTAGAAACAACTCTAATTCTAAGGAATTATATTTATGTTGTTGGTTATTCACTATGTTATTACCAAAATATATTCTGAGGAAGAAAGGATTTTAGTGTATAAGATTGATATAGTTTTATTAGCTAAAAAAACATCAACCGAAGTTTTATATTATTGGAATGTTTATGTTGTTCCCTTTTAAGTTGTGTGGGAGTTGGAGGGAGAATAAAAAAAGATAATCAAATACTTTAATGAGATCTGAGAAAGGAATACAAATTTCAAATGTTTCCAAATATTTGGCAGAGAGGACATATAGTTGAATTTTTGATCAAATATATTGGATGTTTGGCTTTATTTATATCTAGCAAAAAAAAAAGAAGTTTGCATTTGTATTCTGGTTGTCAAAGAGCCATACTCATGAAAAATGTTGTACATAGTTTTCTTTTTCATATGTTCCCTGAGGTATTTAAAATTTATTTATAACCAAAAAGTCTTAATTTTGTACATCATTTTTGAGATCTTCAGGTTGTTTCAAGAATGAGTGGGGGCTCTCAAAAACAGCACACATTTTACCATTGAGGTCAAGTATCTGTGGTGACTGGTCTTTCCATGCTATCTCAATGCAACACATCAAATTTGTGAAATCTTATCCCCAGACATCATAAAGTATAATATAAATAGTTATTACCTTTTTTCCTATGCAATAAACACTCTTGAATTGGCTTCACTTTTAAGCTATCATAATAAACTTTAGCAAAAACAGCTCAAAGTTTCTAATAAATCTTGGCTATGACTACTCTATACACATTCTTAATAATACCTTTGAATATAGTCTTTATAACAACAAAATTTAAAAAATATTTTTATATTTATTAAAATATAAATTATTATATATTTATAAAAACTAAGAAAAATAAAGATGAACCTTAAAAGCTAATGCTTGAAATAATGGTGAATATGTCATTATATTCATTAATCTAACCAAGACAAATTGGAGCCTCTTGATGAAAGTGGAAGAGCAGAGTGAAAAAGCTGGCTTAACACTCAACATTTAAAAAATGAAGATCATGGGATCCAGTCCCATCACTTTATGGCAAATAGATGGGGAAACAATGGAAACAGTAACAGGCTTTCTTTTCTTGGGCTCCAAAATCACTGCAGATGGTGATTGCAGCCATGAAATTAAAAGATGCTTGTTCCTTGGAAGAAAAGCTATGACAAACCTAGACAGCATATTAAAAATCAGAGACATTGCTTTACCGACAAAGGTCTGTCTAGTCAAAGCTGTGGTTTTTCCAGTGGTCATGTATGGATGTGAGAGTTGAACCATAAAAAAAGCTGAGCACTGAAGAATTGATGCTTTTGAACTGTGGTGTTGGAGAAGACTCTTGAGAGTCCCTTGGACTGCAAGGAGATCCAACCAGTCCATCCTAAAGGAAATCAGTCCTGAATATTCATTGGAAGGACTGATGCTGAAGCTCCAATACTTTGGCTACCTGATGTGAAGAACTGACTTATTGGAAAAGACCCTGATGCTGGGAAAGATTGAGGGCAGGAGGAGAAGGGGATGACAGAGAATGAGAAGGTTGGATGGCATCACCGACTCGATGGACATGAGTTTGACTAAGCTCTGGGAATTGGTGATGGACAGGGAAGCATTGCATGCTGCAGTCCGTGGGGTTGCAAAGAGTCGGACACAAGTGAGCTTTTGAGCTGAACTGAATAATAACAGTTTCATTTTATTGTGGCCCATTAAATTTTTTCCGCTTGTCTATTGTGATTGAAGTAAGTTATGTGTGCTTTATTTATACAATAATATTTCAATAGTTTATATTTATTTCAAGATTGTCTTCAACTAACAATATCTTTAACATTGATACAGTCAATATAACATCTCTAGCTGGAGGTATACCTCTTATGTGTTCTTTGAAAAGTATTTCTTGTGATAGGGACTTTTTTGAAGTTGTAAGATTTTCAATATCATATATTTGGTAAAAAATGAAGGATTTTCATAGCTGGAGAATGGCTACACTATAACTATCCAGAGGTAACTGCAAAATTATTTAAATATATATTTTGACTTATAAATATCAATTTAGATGTCGATTTTAGATGTCCATGCACTCTAGGTGAAAATGCTAATTTAAAATCACTCTAAAATTTTAAAGACAACATGCTAGTGTTTTTGTTTTTTTTTTTAAGTGATTGCTACTCTTGTAAGTCATATTTATTTTGGTAATTTTTATCATTATTAGGTGATATCTCTCTAGCCCCAATGTAAAGACCTGAAAAAAAAATCACATAATTTTGTCAAGTCCTTATTTTCAGAAAATTTACATGAATACATGGTACAGGCCAATATGGAAACAGAATACATTTCACCTGCTTCAAGCAGCCTTGGGGAGTGCTGTCCAGTGCTGAATTTTATTCTATTTTGTTTTATTCAGCAAAACTGCAAACTTTTTAATATGTGAAAAGTGCTATAAGAGTTTGGAATAGTTTGACTCTATTTGGACTATTGAGAGCAGGAAGAACTTGAAAATACTTAATGGAAATTATGTATTAGATTATTAAACAGGAGAATTTGTACCTTTAAGTTATAGCTTTATGGCTAATGAATACATAGAAAGCTTCTGAGTTGTTAAAACCCTGAATTGTAAAAAGAAAGTGACACTAAGCTTAAGAACTTTATGACAAGTCATCTGACAGTTCTTAGTATTTGCTCTGTAATTGGCCAACATGTGTTTTCTTTCATGACACTCCATTCCAAAGGAAGCACAGATATTTGCAATACATTTGAAAAGAAGCACCTATTCACTCAAGTAAAGGGATATGCTGTTTCAGAGTATTGAAAATAGGATGCTGAGTCTTTATATTTTATGAGAGGTGTCGTTTTCCTTAAGACTGGCAGCAAAGTTTCAGAAAGAGGGAAAGTATGGTGCTAAATTAAGTTTGATATGTGTCACTACTTTGGAAAAGATGGCACACATCAAAACTATTTTCTGTGGAGACCCTCATCATTTTCCCCCACATTTATCTGTTCTTGAGGACCAGCATATTAGAGAAAACTACTTTGCATTCCTTGCTATTCCCTGCTCTAACTTCTTCCCCTTTTCCCTCTTTTGATTATGAAAGCCCAGTTACTAAGAAGAAAACAAGAAGGTCCAGTTCAATTTGGTTTCAGACTAACCTCTGCTTCACCTTCTTTGGAACCCATCCAGCTTTCCCAGGACTTAAGGGTCTCCTCAAATAGAGGAAATTCCTTGTCCCAAATGAGGCAGGTAATTAACAGCTTTTGTAAAACCAAAAGTAACTCACAGACCCATCCCTTCATTCAGAATCTTCTAGATTATTTTAGGTTCCCTCATAGAAAGATAATTTGTATCAAGTGACAACATCAATATAAATGAATTACTGAAATACTAATAACTTCTTTGATTTCATTGGGGCTATTAACCTTATATCTTATCCCACTTCCTTCAGTAAGCTTAGGAAGCCTTAAAGACCTACAGAAGGTGAAGATTTGAGGGGAGGTAGCTAGCAATGACACCCCACTCCAGTACTCTTGCCTGGAAAATCCCATGGATGGAGGAGCCTGGTAGGCTGCAGTCCATGGGGTTGCTAAGAGTCGGACATGACTGAGCAACTTCACTTTCACTTTTCACTTTCATTCATTGGAGAAGGAAATGGCAACCCACTCCAGTGTTCTTGCCTTGAGAATCCCAGGGATGGGGGAGGCTGGTGGGCTGCCGTCTGTGGGGTCGCACAGAGTCGGACACGACTGAAGCGACTTAGCAGCAGCAGCAGCAGCTACAAGGAACCATGGTAGAAACAGAAAATTGCAGATAATAGTATAGAAAAGATAACAAAACTAATACTGATAATAAAATAATGGAAAATAACATAAAATATTCTTAAAACATGACAAGAAATGCACATGCAACGATTGTGTGAAATACGATTATTTTGAGATTTTAACCTTAAAAGTTTAGATTTCATAAAGCTGGGAAAAGTTGAAAAGCCATAAAAGCTTTCAAAGAAAAACATTAATGAAGAGGATGTTTTGGCTAATGCATTCCCCTGATCTTGAATTTTACCATTTTCTCACTCTTTTTTCAATGTTTGAAAAGAACATTGTGATAAGGGTTGGTGAAGGACAGAAGAGAACAGATGCAGACTCACCCCTGGTTAAGGTACTACTTCACCTTCCCTGATAGATAAATACATAAATGGCTGCGGTCTTTCTCATTCATTAATGCTTTTCAGTGGCTGAGAGTAAGATTATGATACATGAAGTATTTTTACAGAACATTTTTAACAGGGAATTTTAGGGCTGGAGATCATCAGAACATTTCATTTAAAGAGCACTTGTTAATAATCAGGGAAGTTTCATTCAGATTAAGAAATTCTGGGATTCATGTAAGAAAATGTCATCAAGGGGACTTTATGTGTGTTCTTAAGTGTCTGACTCTGTGACCCTATGGACTGTAGCCCGCCAGGCTCCTCTATTCATGGGATTATCCCGACAAGAATACTGGAGTGGGTTGCCATTTCCTCCTCCAGGGGATCTTCCTGATCCATGACTTAGGCCTAAATATAAAGGATAAACCTAGGAGATCATGCAGACAGAATAGGTCAGTCCTATATAACCCAAAAGAGACTAATTTGGCAACATATAAGCAGAAACACTTAAATAAAAATGTATGAAAAAGATGATGCTTTTTAGGGAAAGTTGTTTAAAGATATTAAGACGTTTTTACATTCCATTTATTGAAGAAATGTAAAGATACTCTCGATCTTACTTGACTTCACATTCTCTAAATTTAACTGTTTAGATGCCATGTGAATGCCCATAAAGTGGAGTGTCTTTAAAAACAAGCAAAATCAGGGACTTTCCTAGTGGTCCAGTGCAAAGAATCTGCCTTGGAATACAGGGGATGTGGGTTCAATCCCTGACCAGGAAACTAAGATCTCACATGCCCCAGGGCAACTAAGCCTGTGTGCCACAACTAGAGAGTCTAAGCACTGCAAAGAAAGATCCCACATGATGTAGCAAAGATCCTAAATGCTATAACTAAGACCCAATGCAGCCAAATAAATAAATATTAAAAAGTAATAAAAGCACACTGATTGCTAAGATAGCGAGAGCTTATGATGAAGTCTGATGCTGATATGAGCCTGCTAAAGTGAAAACTGAACAGTGACCACATTCATCATTTATGTGGTTTTAATCAATATTTTATTTTGACGTGGATATGCCTCAGAAATTAATTCTTATTCCATCCAAAAATGTTAGGCCAAAGATGGAATAGTTAAGAGGAAACTTTTGGTTTTCTCAAGAACTTTTCAGACAATAATTTTATTTGTACAACTTCTCAAATCAATGGATTTTTACAGAGAAGCTCCCTTCTGAGTCCATATTTTTTGGTTTGTCTTTGCAAATGGTGGGTGCTTTCAGCTGAGAGTTATCCTGATATATGGTATTTATGTCATTAGGTCCTGAATACCAGACTCAAATAACACAAAATAGGAACCACTATGAAAGGAGATTTATCAGTAACATAGGAAATTTTAAAGAGACACCTTGTTTTCTTTCCATGTATCTGACAAATGCCCATGACATTAAAGATACAGGAGAGTCATCACTGTTGAAGATGATAGTGAACCAAGATTAACTCAACCCACATTGAGAAAATGAAGTAGAAAGATGTTCTGAATGTTTGCTGCCAACCAAAAAGAAGCCTAAGCCTGAGCTCCTTGTATCTTTCAGTTCAGTTCAGTCGCTCAGTCGTGTCCGACTCTTTGGGACCCCATGAATTGCAGCACGCCAGGCCTCCCTGTCCATCACCATCTCCCAGAGTTCACTGAGACTCACGTCCATTGAGTCAGTGATGCCATCCAGCCATCTCACCCTCTGTCATCCCCTTCTCCTCCTGCCCCCAATCCCTCCCAGGATCAGAGTCTTTTCCAATGAGTCAACTCTTCGCATGAGGTGGCCCAAGTACTGGAGTTTCAGCTTTAGCATCATTCCTTCCAAAGAAATCCCAGGGCTGATCTCCTTCAGAAATGACACTCTTTAAAAAAAAGAAAAAAACACTAGAACTGAGATTGAGGTCCTTTTAATTGTTGCCTAGCAGTGCTTTTTCTCATCCAATTTTTAAAAATCTTCCCCCATTTTTACATTCTCCTTTTAAATCCTGGTGGATTCTATCTTTTTTAAAATGACACACAAAAGTCATGTATGCATTCATTCTATCTACCTTTCACCAACCAAATATTTACTGACTATTGAAAGAATTGTAGTCAACTACAAAGTAATACCACAGAAATGCAAAAGAGCAAGAAAAAACAGAGAAGACAAGAGACAAGCAGTTTAAACAAGTTCAATTCTTTTCTGTAGTATCTCTGAATGAGAGAAAATGGTGGGCTTGCAAGTTACAGCTGTTAATATTTATGATTTAGGAAACTCAGAAGTAGTAATATGGTAGATGCAAGAAAGGCACTCTAGGGACTTCCCTGGTGGTATGGTGGATAAGAATCTGCCTGTCAATGCAGTGGACATAGGTTCGATCTCTGGTCCAGAAAGGTTCTCTTAATACATGCCATGGGGCAATTAGCCCATGGGACACAACTACAGAGCCCACATGTTCTAGAGCCCATGCTTTGCAACAAGAAAATCCACCTCAGTGAGAAGCCCGCACATCTCAACTAGAGTGGCCCACACATAGAAATGAAGACCCAGCCCAGTCAAAATAAACAAAAAAAGAAAGAAAGGCACACTAAACAAGAAAATGATTTTCTTGTAAAACAATTCTACAATAATAAAGAAAACAAATCCATAATATTAAAGAGGCACTGGCATTGTCACTGAACGTGAGACATAAACAGAGATTATTATGCTTCATTTACTTTTGCTCTAAGTGAAATTCATAGCCATACACCTATTATACAGCATGATAATTATATCTGCAACTGTTACAACTGTACCAGGGAGGAGAGGGGCAGAGGTTAGGATGCTGACTTTACAGACATTCAGAGGAGCTAAGCATTTGGCCCAAGATGACATAGCCAGAAGGAGGTGATGGTAGTAATTGAGTTCAGGTTTTCCTTGTGTCTCAATCTGTCTGCTCTGCCGGAGACCTGGGTTCAATCCCTGGGTTAGGAAGATCCCCTGGAGAAGGGAAAGGCTACCCACTTCATTATTCTGGCCTGGAGAATTCCACGGACTACAGTCCATGGGGTCGCAAAGAGTCGGACACAACTGAGTGATTTTTCACTTTCACTTTCTTATTCATAGATTAGAATTCTTTCTATTTTATTGTATAGAACGTTATGCATCGAAGCTCAATGCTCTGTATTGATTAAAAGAGGAGAAAGGAGACATAGGAGTTTTAAATTCTGGAGTGGCTAGTCTGTTTGCCTACCAGATCCATTTTCTGCTTGTCTTTGCCTTGTTTGGGTCACAGAGTGGCTGGCATTTACGAACTATGTATCACCGGTCTTTCTCATCTGGCTTCTCCTTGTGTTCACCCATTGGGAGGCACCTACTTCTGTTCCCACTGTGCTTTGTCACAGTTTTGGCAGTGCTTCCCTTCCTCTACGATCACAGCTTTTCTCAAGTGCCCCCAACGCCAACGCCCAGTGTTCTAGCTCTAGCTTATAAAAGACTTCCCCAGGGGCATAGCGACTTTCACTTTTGCTGGTTTTAAATGCCTCTGCATCCCTTGCTGATTTCTTTAACTCTGCCCTTACCTGTGTACATTGTCTCTTCATCATGACTCTCTTCAAGATACATCACTGTCAAAAATGCACAACTTCAATCTAATCATGAGAAAACATCAGACAAAACCAAATGGAGAGACATCCTATGAAATAACAGGCCTTTACAGTTCAAAATGTCAAGACCACGAAAGAAAAAAAATGCAGACTGGGCAAATATTAGAGATTAAAGGAGACAAAGAGACTTAACTAAATGAAGTGTGTGATCCTGGATGGGATTCCAAGTGAGATTTTTATATTTTGTCATAAAGGATATTCTTGATAAAATAAGTGAAATATAATTAAGGTCTGTGTATTAGGTAATGGCAGTATATCACTGGTAATTTCTTGATGTTGATGATTCTACTGTGGTTATAAAGATAATGTACTTATTGTTAGTAAATGCACTTAGAAATATTTAGGGAAATAAAGGAACTCATGTCTTCACTTGACTTTCAAATAGAACAGGAAAAATTAGTAATGTGTATGCTGCTGCTGCTAAGTCACTTCAGTCATGTCCGACTCTGTGTGACCCCAGAGACAGCAGCCCACCAGGCTCTGCCGTCCCTGGGATTCTCCAGGCAAGAACACTGGAGTGGGTTGTCATTTCCTCTGCCAATGGATGAAAGTGAAAAGTGAAAGGGAAGTCACTCAGTTGTGTCCGACTCAGCGACTCCATGGACTGCAGCCAACCAGGCTCCTCCGTCCATGGGATTTGCCAGGCAAGAGTGCTGGAGTGGGGTGCCATTGTCTTCTCCAAGTAATGTGTGTATATATATATATATACACACACACACACACACACACACTGAGAGAGAGACAGAATAGGAAAGCAATCACTATGAAGTGGTCATTGGGAAATTTGGATGAAGTGTACATTAGGAGTATTTTGTACTATTCTTGAAACTTTGCTGTAAATTAGGTTTTCTTCAAACAAACAAACAAACAAACAAAAAACTTTTAAAATGAGTTTTCAAGAATTCTAGCTGAGTGTACAGTCTCATTCCTGCCAGGATCCTCACTGATAAGGATTCTAATTTCCATGTTAAACTGTATCTACTAAGAAATGATTATCCCACCATTCAACCCTTTCATTATTCAGGGCCACATGGGCATCATGGTCAAGTGATGAGAAGAAAACATGCCACATCGCTCATCAGGTCTAAGTTGGGAGTAAACCCGCAGGAGAGTGGTCGAGGTTCTTCCTAAAGCATTCAGAGACCTATCTTTGCTCTCAGATAGGATTCATAAACAAATGGAAGTTTATAAATTTCTTGATATCATGGCACAAAGTGTATCACATAATGTCATGTATTACATAGCTAAAAATTTATTCAAAAAAGCAAATATCATGTTAAATAAAAAATGTATTTAACACCCTACCAAATATCATGGCTTAGCCTAACCTACCTTAAACATGGTAGGAATACTTACATTAGCCGACAGTCATGCAAAACTATCTAATATAAAGCCTGTTTTATAATAAACTGTTAAAAAAAATAGAGTACTGACCATCTCAAAAGAATTTATTCACACACACATAACAGATTGCAGTGGTCACAGAACGTGATGAAGTTTCACTTAAGTTCCTGTTCCATTGAATCTGAGTTTGAGATACCAAGAGTAATATTTTAGCAGACCCTTATAGGCAAAATATGGAGTCACATCTAACATATAATTGGGTATATAGCAGAACAGCAGATTAGAATATGAAGCACATTTGGGTGCAGTAGGTTTCATTGGGTCATGGATATGGAGCAAGATTACTAGTGATTTGGAAGACACCATCTTAAATGATCTAGATGAAAACCATTAGCAATATTATATATTGACATCACGCACCAGCCTCTGATACGATGCATTGACAAAGACACAGTATCACTTTCGTGATATTCTGGCCAAAAACACCTATCACTTATCTATTCATGAAGAAGCATTGGTAAACCCATATCGAGTTGAGTGACATTCTACCTAATACCTGACTAGCAATCTTCAAAACTGTCAAGGTCACAAAAGACTAGGAAGACTGAGAGACTCTCACTGAGAGCATATCAACAAAATAAAATGTGGAATCCTGGATAGGATCCTGGAAAGGAAAATGGACAACAGAGGAAAAGCCTGTGAGATTTAAATATGGTCTGTAATGTAGTTAATAGTATTGTATGCATGTTAATTTCCTGGTTTTGATCACACTACTATGCTATGCTATGCTATGCTAAGTCGCTTCAGTCGTGTCCGACTCTGTGTGACCCCATAGACGGCAGCCCACCAGGCTCCCCCATCCCTGGGATTCTCCAGGCAAGAACACTGGAGTGGGTTGCCATTTCCTTCTCCAATGCGTGAGAGTGAAAAGTGATAGTGAAGTCACTCAGTCGTGTCCGACTCTTAGCGACCCCATGGACTGCAGCCTACCAGGCTCCTTCGTCCATGGGATTTTCCAGGCAAGAGTACTTGAGTGGGGTGCCATTGCCTTCTCCGATCACACTACTGTAACTATATAAATTGTTAACATTAGAGGAAGTTAAGTAAAGGGTATATGCAAACTTTCTATACTATTTTTGTCCTTTTATGTAAGTCTAAAATTATTTCAAAATAGAAAATAAAATCCCACTAGGAATTCATTCTTCCTAATAAAACTATCACAATTCTGTCTTGAATGTTTCCAGTTCTGTGCATAAACATGGCACATTAAATCCTAAAATATTATTTTATACCAGACATAAAAGGTTTCAGATTTTAAACTTGTACTCATTTAGTTGGTATTTACAGACCAAAGTCAAAGCACGATTCTTTAGGCTCATAGTATTTATGTGAAAATAAGATATTTAGTTTGAGTACCTCTCAAGGAAATGTGGTACTTTATTCTCTATTTCACCGGATATTTCATTCCTCTTTTTGACTGTCATTTAGAACAGGAGATAGAAAAACATACAATGCTGAGGGGGGTAACTTGAGCAAAAATACTCTGTTTCTTATATTTCTAGTCACTGAAGGTATCCCAGGGAGCTGGAGATTTCCACTGCTGTTATGTGAGTCTTTTGGTTCCATCCTTTAGAAGTATGTTGAAGAGCATGGTTTATTCTCTTTCACAAGAATGGAAAGGAAACTGTATCTATTGTAGGCAACATCATCTTTAATTTGACTCAGAGGCTGAGGAATAATAGCTTCATATATCTGCTTCACAGATTGAAAGCTAAGACCATTGTCTCATACTGGATTTCAGGCCTAATCCTGATAACAGATGTATTTTCAGACAGCATCATGGCAAACAGTGCACATTTCCATGATTCTGAGAGGATCATGGAAGAGAAAATGAAGACAGCATGTAGAAATGAACCATTTACGTGTCTTACTTCTGATTTGTAGTGGGGCAAGTAATTTAAAAATTGTAGGTGAATTTGAAGGTGATTCAGGCATAGCATTTATAATATGTGGTGCTACAAAGCTCTTTGAGATGCTCTGTATAAGATAACATTCTTGTGTTGCTAGAAAATTTAAGGGGATTTTGGCACAGTGCTCTTAGACATGGTTTTTACACTCTACCTTGGATTCTGAGTATTTTCATTACCATACTCCAAGTACACAATAGGTTAACAATATTTTGCTTTTGAAGTTGTAAACTGCAATTTGAACTTGGTAGACTAACTTGTAAGGGAAATAGCCAAAGGAGGCTTCTAGAAATAGATTCTTACTCTTAAATGAGATGATCTATGAGAACCATGAGATTCCCATATGTCAGTGAAGAACAGCGAATAGAAATGGTTAAACGAGTGCTTCCCTGGTGGCTCAGCGGTAAAAAAAAATCTGCCTGCCAATGCAGGAGACAGTTTCGATCCCTCATGTGGGAGGATCCCATGTGTCACAGAGTAATGGAGCCTGTGCACCACAACTGTTGAGCCTGTGCTCTAGAGCCTGGGAACTGCAACTACGGAAGCCCGTGAGCACTGCAGCCCATGCTCAGCGACAAGAAAAACCACGGCAGTGAGAAGCCCATGCACCTCAACTGGAGAGCAGCTCCTGCTCACAACTAGAGGAAAGTCCCTGCGGCAACGAAGACCCAAGCACAGCCAAAAATAAATATGTAAATAAATCAATAATAAGAAAAAAGAAATGGTTGAACTAGACGAAACAAAGGCTCCAGTTCTCTTAACTTTTTTTCAAATACCTTTGCGGTAATTTTATAAGACATGAATTTCAAGCATATGACAATCCAATATGAATACATTCAAATAAGATTTTGTGAATAGCTTGCAATGTGGTTGTGTGTCCTTTACACAGAATTATTTCATCTTTCCTTAGTGTTCCTGTTTAAAGACCCTGAAAGTCCCAACGTAGCCACTTTGTTTGTTCTTGAACAGTGCCTTTAAAAGAAGCAAGTCTTGGTTTCCCCATAAATAAGGTACGATAACAGTATTATATCCACTTTATGGAAATGTTATAAATACTTCAATATTGCTATCAGGATGTATTCATCTAGCCTGAGTGAACTTTAAAGTCCAAAGTTCCTGACTTTGTGTATATAACTCCAGCCTGAAAGATTTAGATTTGTTTTTAAATTTTATCAACTTTCTACTCTATCAATAATGTGCAAAGTCAAAGGTGAAACTGTGGCTATATTAAAAATAAAAAATAACTCCCAGAGAGAAAAAGAGCCAAGGAAAAATGGTGGTGAAGATACTGGGAATGGGTTTCATGAGCCAGAGCTAGGGGGACTGGTATCCAATAACGTCATACAATTCCAGCCTTATTTTCACATTCTGGAAGGAGCAGCTCTAAAGTTTCTGCCTACCATTAATTTCTGCACCTTGCAGTTCGGGAATCCATGTCTGGGAACTTATTCTATCTCTTTGGGGGTTTTAAAAGCCACTACTTGGCATTCTGGTATAGAAGGTAAGTAAAACGGCTTGTTCAAAATAAATATGGTTCCTAGAGATTCTGTGCCTTGGATTTTTTGACATAGTAGTAATTTCATTTATTCTGATCACTAGCCCATGGTGATTAGCAAATCCCATGCTCTGAGTTTGGAAAATATGACTACCAAATATTATGTTTTAAAGTTGACAATCATGCTCCAATTTAAGAGACTGACGTCTTAATTAAATGGGCCAGTCATGCTCTCCCCCAAATTTTCTTTTAATAATTATTACTAACAATGACCACTTACATGTGTCTGCTTATTTACCCTCTCCAAGGAGAATTTTTATTACAGCAGACAAGTGCTCAAATCCTTTTTAGATCTAAAGTTGAAATAACTGGCGAGCAACCAGTCTTTGTTTTCTATTGAGGTATAGTTGACATAAAACATTAGTTTTGGGTGTATAACATAATGGTATGATATTTGCATACATATGGCAGAATGATCACTGCAATAAATTGCCACCCATTACCACACATAACCACAAGAAATTCTTCCTATGATGAGGAATTTAAGATCAACTCTATTAGCAACTTTCAAATATGCAATATAGTATTACTAAGCATAGAGTCACCTTGCTGTACAGGACATTCCCCACGACACATTTATTTTAAAACTAGAATTTTATACCTTTTGACCCCCTTCACCCATTTTCCCCACCCTTACCCCACCCTACTTCAGGCAACCACCAATTTGTTCTCTGTGTCTATGAGCTTAGTTTTTGCCTGTTTTGTTTCTGTCTTTAGATTCCATATATAAGTGAGATCGTATGGTATTTGTCTTTCTCTGTCTCTATCTTTCTAGAGCTCAACTTCGAGGATAATTGTCAGGTAACCAATCTTAAGCCTTACATAAAACTACATTACAACACAAACTTGCACAGCTCCTAAAGAGAAGAATGGCTTGCAGATCCTAGCTGTTTCCTCTTCTACTTTTCATCACTGCGTTCTTACCTACCTTGCACTGTGTTGCCATGGTGTTCGTACAGTCTATCTCCCTCAGTGGACTGGAACTCTGGAGGTTAGGTACTCCTATCCATTCACTCCATATAAGGGTGTGCTGAGTGAGGGAATGAATGCAGCTGAAGATAAAAAGTGAATCTTCATTTTTCATTAGTGTTCTAAAACCAACCTATGTATCTGAATATAGTCTTAAAGTGGGAATGAGAGTAAGATAAAGATGAATAGAAAAAAGGAAAACTGACAGAGGTGATGGGCATATCTCCAAGGGGTGCCAGTCCAAGGCCAGCAGATTCTCAGTGGTGAATAATAGCACTTCCCAGCTATGACAGTCACCCACTCCTGCTTAGGCTCAACTAGCTATCCTTTGAATCTGTAGGCACACAAACTGGATGCAGTTACTTGAGGAGTTTTGTAGGAGGTTATAATTCAATGGGAATATAACATTAATCAAGATGTCCATAATATATGGGAGATCAGATCAGATCAGTTGCTCAGTCGTGTCCGACTCTTTGTGACCCCATGAATCGCAGCACGCCAGGCCTCCCTGTCCAACACCAACTCCCGGAGTTCACTGAGACTCATGTCCACTGAGTCAGTGATGCCATCCAGCCATCTCATCCTCTGTCGTCCCCCTCTCCTCCTGCCCCCAATCCCTCCCAGCATCAAAGTCTTTTCCAATGAGTCAACTCTTCGCATGAGGTGGCCAAAATAGCTAAAATAGCATTTTTGTAAATATTAAGGAAAATATGTACCCCTTGATAAAAGAGTAGAAGCACATGTGATCATATGCCAACAATGGTCTGCTCTGGAGGGTGAAACTATGATAAGTCATTTTTATTTTCTTTGTATTTTAATATTTTTTAAAACTGTGTGCAATGGTTGGGCATGTGTGCAGTCACTTCAGTTGTGTCCAACTCTTTGTGACTCTATGGGCTGTAGCCCACCAGGCTCCTCTGTCCATGGGATTCTCCAAGCACTGCAGGCAGATTCTTTAATGCTAAACCACTGGGGATGCCCAATAGTTGGTTATCATATCTTAAGTTCTAGAAACTTGAAGTTTATAGGAAAATATAACATGGGCCAATAAATGTTCCTAATGTGAGTAATCTGAAAGACATCAAACATAGTGTTTTCTCCTTCTTATATAAATTAACACCAAAACTAAAAATAAGGAAGAAGAGAGAATTCTGGTCTCTATGTTTCTGTGTGTTGCAATTTGTGCACCAAGGCTACCTGAGTTGTGAGAGATGTCACGAAGAGTTCTCTGCCATTACCATGAAAAGTGAAAGTTGCTGCCATATCCATCTCTTTGTGACTCCATGGACTTTAGTCAGCCAGGCTCCTCTGTCCATGGGATTCTCCAGGAAAGAATACCGGAGTGAGTTGCCATTACCTTCTCCAGGGGATCTTCCCAACCTGGGGATAGAACCTGGATCTCCTGCACTGCAGACAGATTCTTTACCATCTGAGTCACCAGGGAAGCCCATTACCATAATTAAGGACAAAGTTCTAGAAGGTTGTCTTAACAATGATGGGATTGTCTCAAAAAGCACAATCCTTTCCTTAGTATAAATGACATATATTGAGTGCCTTCATATATCTGAACACATTAGTGTATATTAGATGGGATGTTTTCAGTTGCAAGTTATAGAAACCATGTCTTAACTTGGATGAAACAATAAAAAACTTTACTGTCACTTAAAATATTCCAAAGCAGAACAAATTCAAAGTACAATACCATTAGGATTGAGGCTGTTCTCTGGGCACTGCCCTCCTTTGTGTGGAAGGCTTGTTTCTCAAGTTGGTGTTCCCGATAGTTTTAAGATGGCTGCCAGCAGCAACTGGGGCCACTTGCCTGCTTACTCATGTCTGTGGAAGGACAAGAGAATCTCTCCTTCATATATGAGACAAAAGTCCTTTCTATCAATTTGTTTGGGCCAATAATGTTAGAGAGTGACCTGTGATGACTGGCTTAAGCCTAGTTTCTGAGGCCAAACTCAGGCAAAGGGGAGGGCTTTGCGTGATTGATTTAGACTCTGGATGACAATAGGGCTTCCAAGGTGGCTCAGTGGTAAAGAATATCCACTTGCCAATGCAAAAGACACAAGAGATGTGGATTTGATCCCTGGGTCAGGAAGATCCCCTGGAGAAGAAAATGGCAACCCACTCCAGTATTCTTGCCTGGAAAATTCCATGGACAGAGGAGCCTGGTGGGCAACAGTCCATGGGGTCACAAAGAGTTGAACACGACTGAGCAACTAAGCAAACACACACACACACACACAATGAGAATAAAATCAATTGTGCCTGAGTCTTCTGTACTATATGGGATGACTGCTTCTAGGAAAAAATATAGGGTGGAGAGGGGTTCTAGCAGGCAGAATAAAAGGGGGGCAATAAATACTGGGTAGGCAAGGAACAGTATCTACTACGTGATTGTATAATCATGGTGAAAAAAAAAAAAAGAATCAGAACCCCCTGGAATTCATTCCAGGGTTTAGCATTAACAAACCATTTGATTGGAAAAGAGTCACAAAATTTCTGGGTTTCAGCTATTGTAGCAATAGCAATCTGGTACAAAAATATTTCCACGGCCCCACTCAGCTCCATTATCTGACTGTTACTCATTCTGATTCCTTCCCTTCCCCCATCCTGGCTGCCTGCTCTCCAGCACACAAAGCACCCACTACAGCATATAGGTAAATACTTTTAAAGAAATGACTTTCCTGGTGATTTTTCCTCCATTTATCTCACGGCAAATCAGCCAATTGCTATGACCCAGCAAAGCAAAACAGTGTGTGGTGCAATTATCTGGGAAATATAAGACCATCTATGCCATCAGATAACGCAGGGAAGGTGGGCTTTGTTTCCTGAACAACCTGCCTGGTCACTGTGATGGCCCCCAAATCCTCAGATAAATGGATAGGCCTCCACTTTTCTTTGGCTGCATAACTCCAGCTCTTTGTGAATCAGGATCAAACTCCTTGCTGTGGAGATAAGATCATTTATACCACATTTTAAAAGCAAGAGTTCCTTTTGAAAGGCTCATTTTACTCTTTTAGAGTCATATGACACTCACTAACCCAGAGGGTCCTAAGACCTACAGCAGAGGCCCTTGTGTTTCTACAATAGCATATATCAATAATAAGTATAAGATATGAATGAACTGAATTCACATAATACTTCTGTCTTCCCACAAATAGTTTTAGGAACTTACAAAAATCATTTCAACAAACGCCTTCACGTTGATTGACTATACATATATGCCTAAATTTCTAAGAATAATGATTTGTATATCTGTATAAAAATTACAATAGCAGAAAACAATAAGACCACCAATTTGTAATGGAAAACTTGATCTCAATGAAAGTGAATAAAAAACTGCAAATACATGCAAATAAAGAGCCACTGATATTTTATGTCTCAACTAATTTAAAGAAATCACCAAATCACATTAAAAAAAATGCAAACACTACCTAAATTGTGGAATCAGCTGTAAGAGCTTGTGTGGTGACTTCTCTTGAGAAATTTCTGCTGGGCTTACAGATGCTAATACTGTCTTATTTTCCCACGCTGACATCATATGCAAACTACCATGTTAAGAACACATTTGCAGAATACATAAGTAGTGGAATGAAACATTATTAGTTCTTATTTGCAGCTGCTGCCAACCTCTGAGCCCAAGCTCTAATTGGAATTACAGTGAATTTAAAAGCAGCGTCCACTCCAGGATCTGAATAACATATACAGAGCTGCCGTCCAAGATCCACTTTCTTTTAAAATGCATACTTCTGAAAACTCAAAGTTAAATAAATGCAGCTGCCCCCCACCACCACTTCATGACTTGATGGATGTAGAATTCTAAGATACTTTAACAGTTCTGAGTTCAAGTCTTTGCTAAATCATGTGTGTACCGGTTTGAGCAATAACAGATTTAAAATGGAAATGTACTATATATTTATTTATTAAAGTTTTATTTCTCTTTGATCAAAAGTAATTTTTAAAAAGCCGTTGGTTTCTGGATTTCTCACCATGAGCCAGCTCCCACTTTAAATGTTTCCTGATTACTGGCTGCTTCTCAGGCTAATAAAAGCTGCTAAATCACAGCTAGGACAAAGGTCCCCACTGTGGTGCATAAAAAAGAAGATTTACAGTCATATGCTATGCTGAACAGCCTTGTCAGGGCAACACAGTGCCCTGCGTCTGTGACAGGCTAAAACAAACTGCACGCCAGATCTGATTTCAGACTTACATAAGAGGCCAGCGGGGCTGTAGCCTCAGTGCTTAGGAGAATAAACTGGATTGGGAAGGGGCCGTGAGGAGGATGAGTGGAGGCCAGGCCTGGACGATTAACATGTGCTTAGTTTTAATGACTGATTTCCTCAGATAGACAATTCCCAATCTTGATTTGCCCCTTTGCCCAGTTTTCTGTCTCACTCCTTTGCTACACTTGCAATCACACCTGCCAGAAACATCACCCGACCATTGGGGTAACTGTATCGTATTTGGCTATATTAACGACTATAGAAAGGAGATGCCAGGTAGAGTTCTAGGATGACCAGATCTCTTTTTAGTGGGAACTGAATTCGTAATACCATCTTACTAGCAAAGAAAGCAGAGGGTACACTGCTATGGCCTGTTTCTACCAAATAGTCACTGGTCATCTGGATTTTCAGGCTAGTGTTTCAACTATCTTTCCACTTTAGTGGGACTTTTGTATTAATTCATTCCTCAAAAAACAAACAGAAAGCTTGTATTGAAGCTATGATCAGATAAATGCTTGTGAAAACAGATAGGTGGACTACTATTCTGTTTTTTTAAGTTATTCAAATTGCATCTGGAAGAGGCCGGACTTCAGGTAGCTCTACACCCCCTTCTAAGGTTTAGCTGAGGCTTAACAGGACTGGCTGTGCCTGCTCATTATTTATGCAGCTTCCAAACAACAAACGCCTGCAACTGTCCAAAAAGAAACGAAAGAGCCCAGATGCTTCAGTGAAACATACCTTTCCCTGATGTAGGATAGAAGGACACAGACAAAAAGCAATGACGATTGGGTCCAACCTGAGCTTCTCAGGTTGCAACTGCAGAGAAAGGAAGGAAGTTCAGTTCAAGATGCAAATGTATTGCACCAGGCGGCAGGAGGTCCAGATTCTAGTGCTGGTTTAGATGCTGACGAGCTGGGTCATCTCAAGCAAATCACTTTACTTCTCTGGTTCTTAGCTGTCTCACTTTTGCAATAAAGAATTTGAACCAGATTAGTAGTTCTCAAACTTAAGTATAGGTCAAGATGGATAACCTACGGGTCTTGCATTAAGTACAAAGGTCTGGGTCTGATCTCCAAGGTTTCTGATTCAGCAAGTCTGGCTGTGATGTGGGAAGGGGGTGCCTGGGAATTTGCATTTATGACAATTTCTGAGGTGATGCCAAGGCTGTGGGACAGGGAACCACTCCTAAGAACTATTGAATTGGGTGATTCTAAAGGATCTGCAAGTTGTGAAGGGCTCCTCATAGCTCTAAGCTGTTGTATGTTGTTTATGCCTGGGTCAAGAGAACAGAGGAGTGGTCATAACTCATCCTCCTGGGCTTTTAGTAGAAAATCACAAGATTCCAGTTTTCATGGAAGTCATTTGCTTAATAATTAAAACAGAAGGTGATGACAAGTGTTCCCTGAAAGTGCAAGATCAAGTTTTTAAGAAAATGGGCAGTGTCTATAGCTGTACAAATTGACTTGTAAAAACATAGTTGGAAATTCATTTGTTGAGAAATTCATGTTGATAGAATCTGTGTTAAATCTTTGTATTTATTTCTTGCATTTAAAATGTCTGCCAGATGCATTTCAGCATAGTGATTATAGGTTAAAATATTGTATTATATACTTGAAAGTTGCTAAGAGTAGATCTTAAATATCCTCACCATGAAAAAATAGCACATAAGTGGTGTGCTAATGCTATAGTGGCAATCATTTTGTGATATAGAAGTGTATCAAATCAACATACTGGTTTGCAAAAGGTTGCACAATTATGCACAAACTTGTACAATGTTGTGTCAATTACATCTCAATAAAGCTGGAAAAGATAAAGATATAAAATAATGAAATAAAATCATGTTTGTTTACATAAATTTGATAATCACTGTTTGTTGAATTTGACACTAGCTCTTGGTAAATAAGTGCTGGTCTCTATAATCACTGGTAAATCCTGTGAGGTTAATTCTGGTTCTAGTTCTGTCATCGACAAAATGTGACCGTAAAGTCATATCACTACTCTGGGTCTCAAAATTCTTATCTGTCAAATAAGAGCATTCTTAAATGAACGATATCTGTTTATGATTCTAGATTTCCACATATGTAAGTACATGAAATACAAATCTGTTTTAGAACCAAAATATAAATGAAAAAAGAGACAGACTATGAAAGTTCCATCTGGTAATGGTAGATTCAAGGATTAAAAGTGATTGTTTAAACCATTTCTCTTACCAAGACTGCTCAAAATTGGTTTTCCTGCTTTTGCTTCTGTTCCTTATCCCTGTGTAATATCCTCCACCAGCTTCCTGCTACTCTCAGAAAAAAGTCCAAATTCTCTATTCAGGTTCCTACCCTTCACCAACCCCATCTTCTTTAGATCATCTTCTCAGGGCTGTCTAAACTCTACAGAGACCTTCTTTCTGATCGTTGAACTTGCCAAGTTAGTTTTCTCCTCAGGGCCTTTGTACTAATAGCACTTTCTCCCTATTTTTTTAGACATGCTAAGTTGAGTCCTTCCATTGATTTAGATCTTTGAAGACCATCCATGACTACTCAGTCACTTCATCTCATGTCAACTGTATAGCACTTGTTATTGGCTATTTTCTTGTTAGATATTTATATCTCCATTAGCTGTGTGTGCATCCATCTCCTCTTGACAATGTAAGTTCTCTTATGGCGGGAATTCTCTCTATGGATCACCCTATCCTTAGAGCCTGGCAGAGTGTATGGTGCATGATAGATGCTCAACATATTCGAGGATAAATGATATTATAAACATGATATAGGGGAAATTCATTTACTTTGTATAGAAACGTGAGCCTACATTAACCTAGCTAAACATGTATGTTGAACATACTACATCCTAGACACTTTTCTAAGTGCTTAATTTATTAATATATTATCATAGCTTACATTTTACAAATGAGAAGATTGACTAAGAGAGAAGTTAATTGACTTTCTTAAAAAAGTCAGGAATCCATTAAGCACGTGGTCAGGATTCAAACCTGGGTTGTTTTCAGAATAAGTGCTTTTAATCATTATATTATGGATGGTAAGATGAGGCTCCTAAGATAAGTTCGTCCCTCACCTCCCCCAAAAAATTCATGGCAAATGACTACCTGTTTATGCTTAATCACTTCCGCTGATGAGATTCTCACTACCTCAGGATCAGCACATAGTTAGAGCTCTGATTTCTCTTATTCTGTGACTCCAAATTTCTCCTAACATTTCCCATACTCCCTGGTCCCAGTTCTACTCTTTGAGGCCAATAGAACAAGGTTAATCTCTCTTCCACATGGCAATCCTCCAGTTTTGGAAGCTACTTATCATTGCTTCCCTAAATCTTTTCTTTGCTTATCTGACCATTCCTTTATTGTTTCAGTGGCTTCCTATATAGAAACACTTTAGCCCTCTTACTATTCTGGTTGCTGTTCTATTCTATATCCTCTAAAAATTTGGTCCCAGTAT
Source organism: Bubalus bubalis (assembly GCF_019923935.1). NCBI lineage: Eukaryota > Metazoa > Chordata > Mammalia > Artiodactyla > Bovidae > Bubalus > Bubalus bubalis. The sequence goes on along the minus strand of NC_059159.1, from coordinate 112,735,908 downwards.
TGAATACAATATTTTTCTTATGGTCTGACTGACATAAAAGAGTGAGCAAATTTTCTCCATCATTATTAATAATATAATTCCACTACTGAATGTTAACAGAATTTATGAATGGAGATTAATAGAAGAAGTAATAACTTCAATGATAGCCAAAACAGTGATTCCAACTTCTACTGGGACTTTTGTATTAATTCATTCCTCAACAAACAAACAGAAAGTTTGTATGGAAGCTTTGAAAAATTTAATTCGCTTGAAATTTCTATTTTGCAATGCTGCAAATTCTCTCTTCTTTATTGTGTAACTTTGTGTTAGTACTATACTTTAGCTTTTAAATAAAATTAATTTCTCAAGCAAGTTAGTCATTGAAAAGTGGCACCTTGACAAGATTTTAGCTTTTAAAATAACATTACCTCAAACTGTGAGTTACTATCAGAACAGCGGGTTGTAAAATCTTCTTAGTGGATCATATTGTTTTGTCTCCTTAAGTTAAAAACTTATTATGGGAAATGTAAAAAATGTAGAAAAAGGGACAAAAATAAAATAATGAACCAACATGTGTACACCACCTAGATTCAGCAATTATCATTTTATAGCCAATCTCATCTCAGCTTATACCACACCTAATCCGTCTCTTCCTGAATTATTGTGAAACAAGTTTCACGCATCATATCATTTCACCTAAAATTAAGAAAATATTAGTATAAGCATTCTATATATACCTATAAAATTATTGTCAAATCTAAAAATAAATTCCTCAGTGTCATCATATGGTCAGTCATTATTCGAATTTTCAAGATTCTCACAAATATATTGTCTGTATAACTAACATATAAAAAATTGAAAATAAAATATCAGAATACAGCACACACAGTAAAGGTAAGCACAATTTTATGACACTTTAGTTTCATTTGTGTGCATAGTTTGTGTGTGTGTATACACTGGGTCATGTGGAAAACCTTAAACAATGAGTCCTAGTCAAAAAAAGTTTAAAAAAGAAACTAATAAGTAGCAACATTAGTTACCAATATTTAAATGTCTTACTGAGCATAGTTCTGACACCTGCTTATCTTTTTCCTGGTGAAGCTGACAGGAGCCTTGGACTCTGCCAGTTCATATGTTTATTAATTGTGAACAAATTGCTACACACTTCTAGGCCTCAGTTACCTCATCTGGAAAATAAGTGGGTAGAACTAGCTCAGCTTGTCCAAATGGTGATGTTCAGAGCAATGTTCACTGAGTGTGGTATAAAGCTTCGGAAAATGCCATTTACCATACCCTCAACCTGAAGATTCATACTGCATATTATTATTTCTAAGACCCACAAAAAATAGAATTCCCTTAATATTCAAACCTGTCTTTTTTTCTTAGCACTTTTTTTTTTTCCATAACACTAATCAATGCCCCGGGATGATCTAGTAAAGCCCTTTCCAGTTTTAATGTTCTATGTAATCTTGTAATTCAACATTATGCAATACTGAAGAGTTAATGTTCTTATATATTGTATTGGAAAGGTATTGCTTTCATTGAAGAAAAGATACCTGTGAAGAAAACAAACTACATAGCCCTGAATTGGTGAGATGTATACCTCAAAGAGACAACTGTTTCCTTCCAGAGTCGCACCATGGATTATCCTGTGGATTGACACAGTAGTCAGGGCTTGGGAACAGCCAGGTGATGGTGACTGTTGCTGTGTGCCCAGGAGCGCCCAGCAGACGCCTGCCACACCGCCATGCCGTCACTGCTTGCGGAGTCTGCCACTAGCCCCAGCTGTCAGGATTGAGTTTCATCCAAAGTTTGTTTTGTCACAACCATGTCAGGTTTACTGCATCTGGGCTGGCTTGTTTGCCTGCTCTGGCTTCCCAGAGAGTCCATTCTGGAAACAGCACTTTAATATGCCTTTAACAGTATTCTATCTTCCTGGGCTACGACAGGGCCACCCTGTGGCCACTTTGCATTACAAGAAACAGAAAAAGAAAAAAAAAGTTTTATTTTAAATGCACTTTGAATAACAATTAAGTTCTGTGCACGAAAAAATCTTGGCTAGTTCTATCAAGTCAATTAGAAAATATTTATGTTGTGAAAAGAGCTCCACAATAAACTTGAAAATCAAATAACGAGTAACCAGTAACACTTTTTTTCAGGACAAACACTTTGTGTTGTTATTCCTCTGAGAGATTTTTATACATACCATAAATACTGCTAAGGCTAAACCAAACTAAATTATCTACTCTTAAGTCTCTAACTACATTGTATACTTTTAGATGCCAGTATTTTCAATAATGTGAAAATAAATTTAATTTGCCTCAGTGGCTTGCTTTATCTCTAGATGGCATTGTACAACAGAATTGTATACAAGCCTCACATATAATTCAACATTTTCTAGCAGTCTCATTTTAAAAAGGGGTAGAAGGAAACAGGTGAAATTTAAAGATAATATTTCACCCAACATAACCAAAAATCATCATTTTAACATGCAAGTAACCAGCTGGCTTACTGGTAAAGAACCAGCCTGCCAATGCAGGAGACACAGGGAGACGCGAGTTTGATCCCTGGGTTGGGAAGATCCCTTGGAGGAGGAAATGGTGACCCACTCAAGTACTCTTGCCTGGAAAATCCCCTGACAGAGGAGCCCAGTGGGCTACAGTTATTAGGGTTGCAAAGAGTTGGACACAACCAAGCTACTGAGCATGCAGCATGAAATTTATTAATGAATTTATTAATGAGCTAATTTACATTATTTGATAGTCTTCACAATCCGTTGTGCATTTTACATTTGTGGAACATTGTCAGTTTGCACTTGCTACACTTAAGTGCTCAACAGCCTACATGTGGCAGTGGCTGCCATATTGGACAATGCAGCTCTAAATGTTCATACAAGAGATAATGTCCAACAGATATTTATTCTTCAGGTTACCCTTTAGATTTTGCTGTTTATGACCAGCATATGGGATTGATCTAGCAATTGCTTTCTTCCAGAGTAGCTATATAATAAGAGAAGAGAAAATGATTTGAAGTGACATCCCTTTCTGTCAAATGTACTGTCGAGTGGTAATTGAAAGGTGGAAGGGACCTAAGTTAGCATTATCCAATTAAGAGGAAATTGCAGAGAGCTAGAAATAAAGACTTCTTTTCCGTTAGAAACTAACAGAAAAGTAGTTCTCAACTCTGGCTAGGTGAAAGGATCATGGTTAGAGCTTTCAAAGCTTACAGTTACCCAAACTCTACCCTTGACCTGGAGTGGTTAGGGTTAAAAAGGTATATTTCTCAGAAGTGAGTTCTTTTTTTGCCATCTTTTCTTTTGTTGTATTTTAAAAACATAATTTTTTTTTCTACTTGGAAAAATTTGTTGCTGTTTAGTTTCCAAGCTGTGTCTGACTCTGTGACTCCATGCACTATAGCCTGCCAGGCTCCTTTGCCCAGGCAAGTATACTGGAGTGGGTTGCCTTTTCCTTGGAAAAATACTTGAGATTAAAAACAAATCCTGCCTTTAAAACTTCAAGTGAAAACAGTGGGAAGGTATAAAATATTTCAAAATATTTAAGAAAATATTGATAACTATGATTTTTGAATTGGTAGCTATATAATAAATTGGTGACATTAGTGTGACCTGAAGAAAGGGAATTAGAAATAGCACATGATCTTAAATTGGAGAGTGAGACAAGCAGTCTCAAAGGAAGTGGATGAGAAGGTGAACATGCACAACTTCCATAGAAAACAATTTAATGGTAGATTTCAAAAGTCCTTAAATACTAATGCTATTTAGTCTAGTATTTCCATTTTGGGGTGGTCAAAGAGGTAAATAGAGGATTTGAAGTTTAAATAAAGGACGAAAACAGACTATAATATATTTTATTTGAAAAAATATATTTAATGGGCTTCACAGGTGGTGCTAGTGGTAAAGAACCTGCCTGCCATTGCAAGGAAACACAGGAGACCTGAGTTCAATCCTTGGGTCAGGAAGATCCCCTAGAGGAGGGCGTGGCAACCCACTCCAGTAGTCTTGCCTAGAAAATCCCATGGACAGAGGAGCCTGGCCGGCTACAGTTCATCCGGTTGCAAAGAGTCAGACACAACTGAGGCAACTTAGCATGCATATATGCAAATATTTAATAAGTGTAATTATTTAACAAATATGATGTCTTCATTAGTATGGGCCACAATGCAAACTAAGACCATAGAAAAAGATCCTTAGAGTATTTTAGATGTAAAAGTGGGCTAGTAAATAGTATATTGTTTGTTTACAGTATAATCTCAAATTAAAAAAAAAGTATATATAGCATGCAAAAAAAAGATGGGTGGAAGAAAATTCACCAATATATTTCAAGGTGTTCATAAATTTTTTCTTTCTACGTTTTGCATTGTCCACATTCTCTGCAATCAGTTATTACTTTTGAAGCCGACATTATTTTCAAGGTAGCTGCCTGGTGCCACTTCAGGGAGCAGAAGGCCCTGCTCCCTGTGTTAATAGAGGCCCCGGAGTGGAGCAGTGTACTGTTTGCGTGGCTGTAAGCAGCAGTTCAGATTATGTTGTAAATCCACTTATTATAAAAAAAATATAAATTGCAAAATAAGAAATACTAAAAACAATGAATCTGGACAAAAAATACTGAATTCCATGGGATAAAGAAAATCTTTTCTAACTGAAAGCTCATTTCCAGTATATGGTCTGTCCCTGTGTTATCTTGGAATTACATATTTTTTACACTTCTCAGCCAATGGAAATTGCTGTTTCAGTGAAGTTGAAGTTGCAAAAATATTTCCTAAATATATAAAAAAACCTAACATATTTTGTCCATAAAGGTAATACTTCTCATTTTTCAGTCATTCTCATGTTAGACTCTTTGTGACCTCATGGACTGCAGCACACCAGGCTTCCCTATCCTTCACAATCTCCCAGAGCTGGCTGAAACTTATGTCCATTGAGTCAGTGATGCCATCCAACCATCTCGCCCTCTGTTAGCCCCTTCTCCTGCCTGCAATCTTTCCCAGCATCAGGGTCTTTTCTAATAAGTCAGTCCTTTGCATCAGGTGGTCAAAGTATTGGAGCTTCAGCTTCAGCATCAGTCCTTCCAGTGAATATTCAGGACTGATTTCCTTTAGGATGGACTGGTTTGATCTCCTTGCTGTCCAAGGGACTCTCAAGAATCATCTCCAACACCACAGTTCAAAAACATGAATTCTTCAGCACTCAACCTTCTTTATGGTCCAACTCTCACATCCCTACATGATTAATGGACTTTTGTTGGCAAAGTAATGTCTCTGCTTTTTAATACGCTGTCTAGGTTAGTCATAGCTTTTCTTCCAAGGAGCAAGCGTCTTTTACTTTCATGGCTGCATTCACATTCACCATCTGCAGCGATTTTGGAGCCCAAGAAGATAAAAGTCTGTCACTGTTTCCATTATTTCCCCATCTATTTGCATGAAGTGATAGGATCGGATACCATGATCTTTGTTTTTTGAATGTTGAGTTTTAAGCCAGCTTTTTCACTTTCCTCTTTCACTTTCGTCAAGAGGCTTTTGAGTTCCTCTTCACTTTCTGCCATAAGGGAATACTATTTTGGGAATACATAAAAGTAATACTATTTGGTGCAAAAATTAATGTCTGGGAGTAGACAACGTGACGGTAAGAAAATTCACAATAACAGCACCTACCTCATACATGTAAGCTGACCCCACCCCACCCACCATGGTCATCCCATTATTGGTAATGCTATTGCCCTGTGTGCTCATGCTAAGAAAATGAGGAGTCTTCCTTGTCTGATCTCTCACACCCTACATTCACTCTATCAGCAATTCTCTTGGCTCTTTCTTTTAAAAGTATATTGAAAAATGAACATTAAAAAAATTAAGCCATTCTCAAAGCTACACTTTTGGTCCAAGTCACTCTGCTTTGTAACCTGGATAATTGCAGTAGTCTGCTAGTTGGTACCCCCTGCTTCCTTCCTTGCCTTCTTTCAGCCTATTCTCAGCATAGAGAGGGATGTTGTTAAAATGTAGGTCAGATCATATCACCTAACTGCTCCACCCTGGAATGGATTCCCACTTTGCACAAGATAAAACTAAATTCCTCACAATGGTGTACAAGGTCCTATGTAATCCTGGATTACAGGAATCACTACTTCTCCTCCCCCTGTTAAATCTTTGACATTATCTCCTTGCTCACTGCTGTTCACTTAACACATCAGGTGTTCTCTCACTGATGCACTTTGCACTTTGCTTTTGCACTTGCTCTTTCCTCCACTGGGATATTTTCCAGCAGATATCCACATCCCTCACTCCCTCATCAACTGGAGATCTTGGCACAAATGTCACCATTTCAGTGAGGTCTCCCTGACCATCCTATTTAAAATCATAAGCCTTTAGGGTCTACGATTAGAATTCCCCACATCAGCTGTGCCACACCTGCTCTAATCTTGATTCTTCCATCCTAATCTTATCTCCCTTACTGTCAGCAGTGGATCTTTTGTTCTCTGTTAACTGACAGGTTTGTGTTTTAAAAAAATGATTGAAGAAAACAGGTTAGGTGATACAAACAAACTTTACTCAATACTTCATGAAGCGGATGGTCTCCATTTGGAGAACTGTGAGACAGGGCAGAAGGCAGGAGACTTTTATAGGATAAAGAATAAAGAACAAGGAAGAGAAAAATAGAAAATATCAGACTGACAGAGGCCTCAGAGTCAATCTTGTTTGGGGTGAGAAGGAAATAAGAATAGAGCGCAGAGTTGGCTTGGTGTTTGGGAATTAGCTTACTGGATATACCTAGTCCCTAGTTAAGGAGGATTTATAGGGTCATAAAAGTTATCATGGTTTTGGTTTGCTGACCTTGTACCCCTGGCATGAGTGACTCCATCTTGAGTCTAGAAATTTATTTCAACATTTGTAATTATTAAAGCTTAGCTAACGTTATCTTCTTGCTTCTCTTCCCTCTAAATCTTAATATGTCTCACCTACTTTTTCTATTCTTTCTTCCAAGGGAGATTAAAAACTTCTTATTTAAACTCATGTTCTATGCCCATGCTCAAATTCCATCTCTTCCTCCCTTCCTCTGGGCCATGTTTCACCAGGGATCTCCTCTTATATGTATTTGCTTAAAGTTTTCGTTTTTTCTACCGATTTACACACATACTTAGATCTCTCCTTTTAAAATTCTCATTACTACCTCCTTCTGGACTAAACACAACAATCTGTAAATACTTTGTATTGTTCTCTTTTTGTTTTTAATGTCTTTACTTTCTGTTAAATGAATATGTCTGAAATAAAATATTAAATTTTTAATCTCTCAGATTGAAAAACTCTGTCAATAATCTATTTATCATTGGTTCATGTTGATGATAATAGGCATATATTCCCTGAGAAAAAATGACTTTGAGGTACAATACAACTAAATCCTAATTTTCATATTGTAGGCTATTGTTCTCAAGTTCATTGTAAGTCTCCAAAAAGGATGTATGAAGTGTTTCAAAACATTTGAACTGGGAAGTTTTTTCTCTTTAGAGGAACTTCTCAACTTAATAAGAGTATTTTTCTCCAACTTCTCACACATTTTTTCATCTCTCTGCTTTTACCCTGACTTGTTCCTCTTCTCAAGGGTACTTCACCTTTTTCTCTGATTTTCAAAGGCTTTTCTCAGACATTATCTGTTTTACAAAACTTCTCCTGATCACCTAAATTGGAGAATTGGATTTGTGCATCTACAAGAACAGAGAATGAGATAGTTATGATCATGTTAGATATATTGATAATAAACATTGCCTTGGGTTATTTCAAAGAATCCACTGGGTTAGATTTCTGTTTTTGTATAAAATAATAGAGATTTCATGGATACAAAAGTCACTGCATATCACTCCTAGTAGATGGAGAAGAGGAGAAGAATTCACATTTGCATAGTACATCACAATTTCCAAAGAACTTTTAGTGTGTTTCTACACTTAAACATCACAATTTCCTGTATTTGCATGTGAAGTCACTTCAGTCATGTCCAACTCTGTGTGACCCCATGGACTCTAGCCCGCCAGGTGCCTCTGTCCATGGGATTCTGCAGGCAAGAATACTGGAGTAGGTTGCTATGCCATCCTCCAGGGGATCTTCCTGACCCAGGTATGGAACCAGCATCTCTTATATCTATCTGTATTGGCAGGTGGGTTCTTTACCATTAGTGCCACCTGGGAAGCCCAATTTCCTGTATGGTTAATCCTAATTTCAAGATGAAGTGAATGAGTTTCTGAGAAGTTAAATGCTGCCCCCCTGTCCCCCTACTGCATACAATTAGTTAGTGGTCATGCTGAGTGCAACTTGTAAAGATCTGTCTTCAAAGTTTATGTTTATTCCTCTGAATGATGGGGAGCCAGTTGTGACACCTGCCACTCTACAGGCTGGGTGGACTCAGTTGGTCGAGTTGGCTGGGTGAGGGGAGACTTCCTCCCTTAGGACGTTCAATGTGCACAGGACAGGTATCTCAGCATCTGTTCCTGCCAAGATGTGCCTGGTAAAGAACCTAGGGGAGAGCTGATGGTGACGGGGCCCCGACTGAAGGATTCCTATGAGCTACTGCCTCGCATTAAGGTCTGCTGATGCAGAGGCTGGAGAAAGCAAAGTAAGCATGGAGGCAGGTGGGAGAAGAGATTCTAGCTCTCTAGACGAGGGTAATTTAGCACAAACCTAGGCCTCAAGGCAGAGAAGGTGATGGCACCCCACTCCAGTACTCTTGCCTGGAAAATCCCATGGACAGAGGGGCCTGCAGGGCTGCAGTCCATGGGGTCGCTAGGAGTCGGACACGACTGAGCGACTTCACTTTCACTTTTCACTTTCATGCATTGGAGAAGGATGGCAACCCACTCCAGTGTTCTTGCCTGGAGAATCCCAGGGATGGCGGAGCCTGGTGGGCTTCCGTCTATGGGGTCACACAGAGTCGGACACGACTGAAGCAACTTAGCAGCAGCAGGCCTCAAGGGGTCTTCCCAGGTGGTGCTGGTGGTAGAGAACCTTCCTGCCAATGCAGTAGACCTAAAAATGCGGGTTTGATCCTGGGTGGGAAAGGTGTCCTGAGGAGGGCATGGCAACCAGATCCCCTGGAGGAGGGCATGGCAATCCATTCCAGTATTCTTGCCTGGAGAATCCCATGGACAGAGGATTCTGGTGGGATACAGTCAAAGGAGTCACAAAGAGTCAGACATGACTGAAGTAACTTAGCACACATGCACGCAGGCCTCAAAGTCAGGACCACTCCCATAGTGTCTGTATTTATTTACTTATTACCCACTATATGCAAATTAGAAAATTATAATGCAATAAGGGAGCACATCTCTTCTCCCATCTTTGGTTTTAATAATTTACAGGATGGAATTGTGCATAGACATCCTGTGGTCACAGGAAACTGAAGAATAGTCTTTGTGTGCTTGAATATGTGTGCATGTGTGTGAAGTAAAAGGGCTTGCTGTACCGGTGTGGGCCTTTTCCTCCTCCCTCACATGGCCAGACAGAAATCAACATCAACAGCTGTGTCCTCAAATCAGAACAATTATGATAGAGAATAGAGCAAACAGAGGCACCCAAGTAAATGGCAAGCCTGAGAGTGTTTGGAGGAGGTAAGAGCAGAGGCTGAGTAATAAAAAGAAAATAAGAAGGTGAAAAGATATCGTGTCCTCTGACGGTACATTTCACTGGCTCGTCTCCACCAAAGAGAGTAACTAGCACAATATTCTGAAAGATTCCATCCAATTTAAGCCCTAGGTCAAGGAATTGGAAACAAAATCCTCTAGCAGTTTGAGTTTAGCTTCAAGGTATTCTATTCAATTGCAAGCCCACTGCACACCCTAGTATATACACATAGATGAAACGAGGCTTCATATCATATGTATTTAGCTGATACTGTTTTTCTCAATGATTTCCTTTCATGCTCTGATGAAGTGATACTCATTTTATTTATATTAATACAAGTGGAAAGATTTCCCAACTCTCTTTTAAACATCACTGATAAAAGATTATATTTTAGTTTTGTGATACAAGTGATTAGGGACATACCACTTTCAGACTCAATTTGTTTTTATATGAACATACATGCATCATTTCACTAGTTCCAACTCCTGGGCCTCCTCTTCTATCAGTGTAAGATTTTTATTTTTATTTATTTATTTTTAGAAATACAACTCTGTATCTTTATTCAATATGTTTTCATGTTATAAGTGGGTGATAAGACAATAGATGGTACTCTTCACTGTATTCTGTGCCACCTACTTTTTTATTACCTAATAAAATACTTCAAGGTGAAATTTAATCATTATCAGTCTTATTTTGTATGTGTATATGTGTAAAATAATTTAAATGCAAAGTATGCATTGTGTTGTGGCTATATAGGTACAGTTCAGTTCAGTCGCTCAGTCGTGTCCGACTCTTTCTGACCCCATGAATCGCAGCATGCCAGGCCTCCCTGTCCATCACCAACTCCCGGAGTTCACTCAAACTCATGTTCATCGAGTTGCTGATGCCATCCAGCCATCTTATCCTCTGTCATCCCCTTTTCCTTCTGCCCCCAATCCTTCCAAACATCAGGGTCTTTTCCAACGAGTCAACTCTTCGCATGAGGTGGCCAAAGTATTGGAGTTTCAGCCTCAGCATCAGTCCTTCCAATGAACACCTAGGGCTGATCTTTAGGATGGACTGGTTGGATCTCCTTGCAGTCCAAGGAACTCTCAAGAGTCTTCTCCAACACCACAGTTCAAAAGCATCAATTCTTCAGTGCTCAGCTTTCTTCACAGTCCAACTCTCACATCCATACATGACCACTGGAAAAACCATAGCCTTGACTAGACGGACCTTTGTTGGCAAAGTAGTATCTCAGCTTTTCAATATGCTATCTAGGTTGGTCATAACTTTCCTTCCAAGGAGTAAGCGTCTTTTAATTTCATGGCTGCAATCACCATCTGCAGTGATTTTGAAGCCCCAAAAAATAAAGTCTGCCACTGTTTCCACTGTTTCCCCATCTATTTCCTATGAAGTGATGGGACCAGATACCATGATCTTCGTTTTCTGAATGTTGAGCTTTAAGCCAAGTTTTTCACTCTCCTCTTTCACTTTCATCAAGAGGCTTTTTAGTTCCTCTTCACTTTCTGCCATAAGGGTGGTGTCATCCCAGGGACGGGGGAACCTGGTGGGCTGCTGTCTATGGGGTTGCACAGAGTTGGACACTACTGAAGCGACTTAGCAGCAGCATCTGCATATCTGAGGTTATTGATATTTCTCGCGGCAATCTTGATTCCAGTTTGTGCTTCTTCCAGCCCAGCATTTCTCATGATGTACTCTGCATATAAGTTAAATAAGCTGGGTGACAATATACAGCCTTGACGTACTCCTTTTCCTATTCAGAACCAGTCTGTTGTTCCATGTCCAGTTCTTACTGTTGCTTCCTGACCTGCATATAGATTTCTCAAGAGGCCAGTCAGGTCGTCTGGTATTCCCATCTCTTTCAGAATTTTCCACAGTTTATTGTGATCCACACAATCAAAGGCTTTGGCATAATCAATAAAGCAGAAATAGATGTTTTTCTGGAACTCTCTTGCTTTTTCGATGATCCAGCAGATGTTGGCAATTTGATCTCTGGTTCCTCTGCCTTTTCTAAAACCAGCTTGAACATCAGGAAGTTCACGGTTCACATACTGCTAAAGCCTGGCTTGGAGAATTTTGAGCATTACTTTACTAGTGTGTGAGATGAGTGCAATTGTGTGGTAGTTTGAGCATTCTTTGGCATTGCCTTTCTTTGGGATTGGAATGAAAACTGACCTTTTCCAGTCCTGTATGGTCAACACCGAAATCAGATTGATTATATTCTTTGCAGCCAAAGATGGAGAAGCTTTATACAGTCAGCAAAAACAAGACCAGGAGCTGACTGTGGCTCAGATCATGAACTCCTTATTGCCAAATTCAGACTTAAATTGAAGAAAGTGGGGAAAACCACTAGACCATTCAGGTATGACGTAAATAAAATCCCTTATGATTATGCAGTGGAAGAGAGAAATAGATTTAAGGGATTAGATCTGATAGACAGAGTGCCTGATGAACTATGGACGGAAGTTCGTGACATTGTACAGGAGACAGGGATCAAGACCATCCTCATGGAAAAGAAATGCAAAAAAGCAAAATGGCTGTCTGAGGAGGCCTTACAAATAGCTGTGAAAAGAAGAGAAGCCAAAAGCAAAGGGGAAAAGGAAAGACATAATCATCTGAATGCAGAGTTCCAAAGAATAGCAAGGAGAGATGAGTAAGCCTTCATCAGCGATCAATGCAAAGAAATAGAGGAAAACAACAGAATGGGAAAGACTAGAGATCTCTTCAAGAAAATTAGAGATACCAAGGGAACATTTCATGCAAAGATGGGCTTGATAAAGGACAGAAATGGTATGGACCTAACAGAAGCAGAAGATATTAAGAAGAGGTGGCAAGAATACACAGAAGAACTGTACAAAAAAGATCTTCACGACCCAGATAATCACAATGGTGTGATCACTCGCCTAGAGCCAGACATCCTGGAATGTGAAGTCCAGTGGGCCTTAGAAAGCATCACTACGAACAAAGCTAGTGGAGGGGATGGAATTCCAGTTGAGCTATTTCAATATAGGTACATTTATATGTAAACATCATTGGCTATAATCGTCATCTTTTGGATTGATTCAATATATCACTAACATGAATGATCAATTCATAATTCTATAATCCTTTCATTTCTATTGCTCTGCACATTTTTTTCTTTTTTTAAAAGAGAATGGCACTTTAATAAAACCATAAAATGAGTGAGTAGATTGGATTACATAATCTTGATCATAAGGTTTTTATTTTTAAATTAAAATTCCTTGGACCTCTGAATCAATATATTTTTCATGTCTACAGGTTTTATGTTTTTTTTTCAAATAGGCTCAAATGGCAACACACTCCAGTATTCTTGCCTGGAGAATCCCAGGGATGGGGGAGCCTGGTGGGCTGCCATTTATGGGGTCACACAGAGTCGGACACCACTGAAGCAACTTAGCAGCAGCAGCAGCAGCAGGAGTCTCATTTATTGTCACTCACTTATTACTCACATATTGTGTATCACTTTTTATTTCTTGAATCATAGTTAACACACTAATTTTATATTTTGGACATTATTATTGCAGTATCCAAAGTCTCTGTGAATAGTTTTTCTGCATAATGTTTCTGTCAAGAGTATCTTATTTCCTTCAGTAGTTTAATTATTTTTTTATTTTTAACTTATATTCCCTAGAACTTCATTTGTGTGAATTCTTTGAGGTCTGAAGTGAAGTTTCATTTGCCAGAGAGGATTTCATTTGCTTTTGTTAGGTACCTGAGGGTACTCCTGATTATTTAAAATACACTTTTAGGTTAGATTGGGCTTCCCTGTCACACCCCTGTAAGCATTATAAATCTGGGCTGCAAATCCACCAGAGGATTACTTTGTGGTTGGTTGTTAATCCTTAAGAACGATATTTTTGCCACTAATGTGAAGGTTGAGGTATTACTGGCCCTTCCCAATTTTCTGTGGGCGTCTCTCATTAGACTCCCTATTTTGGGCAAGTCCTAAATATCGTTTCTTGAACTCTCTCCCATCCTCACACAGTCATCAAATTCAAAGCTCATGAAGGGTGGCCGATGACTTGGGATGAAAGACAACTTAAATGCTTCCCTCCCTCTCTCTCTTGTTCTGGATTAGGTATGATTATAAGCTTACTGAAGAGAAAGCATATTTTTCCACACAAAACTTTATATATAACTTTGAAAATCTCTCTCACAATTTAAACACATTTCACAATTATAAATATCCTTTTCCCAGAAAACCTACAAATGTGTGAGGTTGTTCACTGAGCATTGTTTGTAAAAGCAAAAGACTGGAAGCATCTCAAATGATCAGCAATGAAGGAGTAATTGAACCAATTAGTCCATCTATTCAATGGAATACTATGCAGCTATAAAAAGGAACAGATAGGTGATCTGGTAATAGAGAGAAACTTCTCTGTACTAATCACAAAATACTTTAAGATATACTACCTGAAAAAAAGTGAAGTACAAAATAGAATATATTACATTCTAATTTTTGTACATCAAAGAGAAAATTGCTAATATATTTTCTTCTTTGCCGTATGTGTTGATTTATTTACTTAACAAATATGCACCTAGCACTTGCAATTGCCAGGAACTCTTTCAAGTATTTTAATGAATATCAAACCAATTTGTCCTCATGTAAGGCCCTTTAGGCAGATACCATTAAACCCACTTTTGCAGATGAAGAAAATGAAGCATAGAAAGGTTAAGTAACAGGCCCAAGGTCATGTAGCTAAGAAATGGAAGGGTACACAAGAAACAGATACAAATGATAAGCTGAAGGAGACAGGATGGAGCACAGTGGGAGTAGATGGAGCAGAGGTAAGAGAAAGGTCTCCATGTGTACCCCCTTACATTTTTTGTTTTCAAACTGTGTGGATGAATTATGTATTGGGACAAGCAAAATATATATTTTTTAAAACCATTTAGCATTTTTTGTTGTTTTCAGTGGAAGATAATTTAGCTTGCCATACCACTGGAAATTCTGAGGCTAGTTTGTAAATCCTTTTTATTTCAGCCTTTCTTTTCTGACACAGAGGTGAAAAGGATCTTCTCATTTTAATAAAATACCTTTTCCTATACCATTTTAAGTTAGAAAATGGTGATAGCTTTTGTGTCTGGGAGATGATTTAAGGGCTCCAACAAGCAAAATTGCTTTGTTTTCTTTAAAAACTTTTTTTTTTTTGAGGGGTTGAGATGGATAGGTGTTCTGATTATTTAACCAGAAAATTCAAGATTTTCCTGGAATTGTGCTCGAAAAATGGTATTTTATTTTAATCCACACATGGAATTCATGGTAAAATCTGGCTCCATCTCACTGCCCCTGGTTTCCTGCCATGCTTTCTTCCTTTACTCTGCTTTATTTTAGTTCATGGCATTTATCAATAATTGCCATTTGCGTCATTTTTGTTGCTATGTTTATTTGTTCATGGTCTGTCTCCCTTACTGAATTAATGAATAAAATGCTTTGTGAAGACAAGGACTTTGACTTGCTTTTTGATGCTATAACTCAACACACTTAGAAACAGTGGCCCCCTTTCAGTAAATATTTATTGATGTTATCATAGAAAGTCCCAGTTTAATCTCTCTATATAAATATATACATTCAGAGGGAGAAGGTTTTTTTTTTTCCACATTGTTTTCTATTTCTTTTATACTCATCCAAATTGTAACCAATCTTGGAATGCAGTGCATTCATTTCCATGGTATTATGGAATTAGTTTCTCTAAGGACATTGCCTTTAGCGGGGTGTTACAAACAGAAACCAGTAACCTCTATATGAAATTTAATGCAAAACTAGAATAAATGTATGTGGTTATCTCTGACATTTACTTAAATTTTTCTGCTGAGCTCTTAATCAATTGTTTACTTTCATAAATATTGACAACATATGGAATGTATTCCTGGATACCATTCTACAGAATTTGTTCTACAATATGACTGGATCTTTCTAATCTCACAGAAAAAATAACTTTAGTTCAGTATTTATTTTTATATTTCTATATAATCCTGAGTAAGGGGGGAGAGTGTAGCTCAGAATTTTCTTTTTGTGTTTAATTGCAGTAGAGTCTATTAGTAAAGACATTTCAGGAATAAACACAATAGCAGTCACCATTATGTTTGCTGAAATGGTCATTATTATCTCTGTCTTACAGATGAAGGAGTTGGGAATCAGGGTTGAATAGATTGTCCAAGGGCGTCATTCAAGCTGGGATTCAAGCACTGTTTTATCTGACTCCAAAGTCCATATACTTAATCACAACTGGATTACTTCCCTTTCACTGTTTAACTTTTCCTTTTAACTTTATTTATATATTGTTTGCATCTTTATCTTTTATTGTAAGCTAATCAAAATTATTTTATTAAGTATATTACACATAAAAAATACATGTATACATTTATAAATGCCCCCCAAAGTCCTATTTTATTTGTATACTAATTGAATAATTAATAATTATTAATAAATAACTGAAATAGTGATTGAAGTACACAGTATTTATAATAGTATTGCTGAAGCACCCGTTAACAGAGGAAGCACTTTCACAATAACCTGTACCAAATAGATGGCCTCTTGAAATTGTTTTCCCTATTTTGTTTTCTTTTGTTCATCTTTAATTTTTTAATTGAGAGGGTGAACAGTGGACAAATGCAGATAAATTTCTCTAGTGTTAATATTGCTTTTCACTACTTAAAATTATCCAAGTGTGCTTGAGAATAAGACTATTGCGTGTTTCACCAGTTAACAAAAATCTTTTTATTCTGTGTCTATGCTGCTAAAACTTATCAAATGACATTTAAGACTTCAAATGGCATGAAACTAGTCAGCAATGAAGGTCTTTGAAAATGTTTCATTTTGAACTAATGAATAAAATGCTTACTTTTGAAGAAGAATGAATAAAGTTAAAATGTCATTCTTGTTTTTAAGAAAATAAACACCAGCTTGAAGATTTCATATATTTAACCAGAGTGGAGGGTTTTATGTGGAGGAAACAAATTAGCCTTTTCAAGTTTCAGGAGACTCTATGGGGACTTTCTTTTGAGTAGACGAAAGCTAAGGGGAAAAAATCCTTTAAAAACTAGAAAGTCACTTGCAGAAAAATATCTTTGCTTTCAGAGGCTTAACACATTAATGCTTCATTCACCTCTGTTTATTAAACAAGTAAGAGCATGTACAGTCTCTATTCTTCATATTCTCTAAGCAAAAACAGATTTTTGAGTCAGGAAGCACGGGGAAGAGGTAACGATGAAGGAGTTATGGTGGTGTTCTAGAAGACAATAGATTAGGAGAATTTTTTCAGTTCTGCTCTTAATTGGTTCTATAACTTGTCATTTAACCTCCTGGAGCTCAGTTTCCTTATTTGTAAAATGGGTCTTTCACCTGCCTTATATGTATTTCCAAATGCTTCCGGGAATCAATTCAAATAAGTGAACCGCATGTGCAAAGGAAAGAAGTTCAATATCAATATAACAGAGAATTCTTCCTTATGTGGGTCACAGAGATGTTCACACATTTTAGGAAAGCTTAAAAATTCCTTCTTTTTCTATGCAAGTTAAAAGCTTTTTGAATGGCAGATATTAAACTGCTGTCTTTATCACTGTCTCACCAGGTGACCTTGGGCTAGTTAGTCAGCTGATATTTCCCCTTTGTAGTTTTTACATCTTAAGAATTTCAGGGTTTTTTTTTTTTCCTTTTTCATCTTATGGGAACAATTTAATAGATGACTCCAGCTACACAATCCATTTTTGGAATCTTGAAGTTACTGAAATGGT
This sequence comes from Bubalus bubalis, assembly GCF_019923935.1. Lineage (NCBI taxonomy): Eukaryota > Metazoa > Chordata > Mammalia > Artiodactyla > Bovidae > Bubalus > Bubalus bubalis. The sequence goes on along the minus strand of NC_059159.1, from coordinate 112,718,550 downwards.
CTTATTACTACTGCAGGACAATCAGAGTGAGCAATTGGATCAAAATACTATAGTCAATTGGATTTGCTACTGAAAGGGACAGCAAAGGAGATTTTGAGTTGTTTATAATCTTAATTGACCAAGTATTTGAACAAACTGTATTTTAATGTCCCTGAAAGAGGTGAAGGATTTCAGTTTATGTATTACCAAGAACTTAGGGGAACTCAAAAAGCTGGTATGCTAATGTAGTGTTCTCTCTGTATATTATCCTACAGAAATACACCAGAGTTAATATAATTTCCCTTATCTCCTCTTACTTTCCTTCTCCTCCTTCATCATCATCATTATCAAATACTGAATTTCTACTCAATTTCAATGTAGTATCTTAGTTCCCTTAAAGCACAATAACTATGACTCCCCATTTTTCTAAACCTAAAAACAAAGCAGTTAACAAGGGGTTAACCATGTAAACCAGAACAAACCTGAATAAAGTCTTGTCTTCTCTTAGTGAAAGTAAATTTAGTACTTATGTAACAAGATAAATTTGTTATATTTTATGAAACTTTGCAATAAATTTATTTCTAAGGTATCAGATTTTTTGCTTCCTTTTGAGATAATCAGCAACAATCCTAAAATCCTACAGTATTTATTTTTCAAGTCATTTGTTTCTAGATTTAGTGGCTTCTAAATGATTAATGTTAAAATACATTTAATTCATACACCTCTAATCTATAAATTCCAACATATGCACATTACTAATAGATTTCTTTCATTAGCAAGTTACTGCCTTCCGAATTTCGATAGCTCATGAAAATGATTTCCACCTCATCCCTTGAAACATTCCCAAAGCAGCCAGGCATTTTATTTTGTGAACTATGCTTACTATGAAACAACAAAGGGAGTTTCTCTAAAATCCATGTAAATATCAAAATCACTTTTCAAAGTTTGTTAGTGGAAAGCTAAAAAGTAGGAGATTTTGATTTCATGAGGGTAAACAGAAACCTCCGGAGAGCGCATTTCACTGGAAATAGGAGGGTGAAGACTGGAAATTTTATCTCTGGACTTTTTCATCTTTCATCCTAACCACAGCACTGGAATCTCAGAGATATGAACACAGATCCTCATTAGCCAGAGGTTCCCTTGATTTAGTCTCTCTGAGTAACTTAGAAGCAGGTGGGAAAAGAAATCTGGGTAGTCATCAGCCAATGGACAATGTAAATCCTGCTCCGGCGGCACAAAGATTGGTTTTTTTTTCATCTCCTCTCTCTCTCTCTATTTTAACAAAGTGAATAGAACAATGTGTCTCTTTTTGTAAGATGCACACACCCGCGCACACACTCCTATGTTGCTCTGGGAAAGACGGCAGTTTTCATGTAAAATAACTGCATGTTTCACCTTGTTCTCCAGGGCTCCGAATTGCCAATCTTGTGACGCGCTGTCACAACTTATGCGTGACTGACTGGTTACAGAGTCTGCTGATCTATATGGAGAGGTGAGAATTTGTCACTGTGCATAAGCAGAAAGATCAGTCAGATACAGTGATAGATCTGTTCTTTGCCTGGATTCGTCTCCTGCTATATTAGGGTAGCTCAGCAGCTGCCAAAGCCAATTGTGAGCCCGTTTTGTGGTTGAGAAAACAGAAAAAGAAGAAATGATGTCCTGACATAGCCACTTGGGGGTACAGTAACTGCAGAGCAAAAACATTATTGTCATCATTACATCAAAATCACTGACTCTGTATCCGCCCTGCCGGGTGCAGGAGCTGTGTCAGCATCTTTTCTCAGGCACCCTGGGGAGAGTTCAGATATTGTGGCTTTGGGGTTCAAGTTAGCATCTGGGGTAGAAGTGGGTGGACAGGGTCACACAGAACTCATTCTGACTTTTTCCAGGCCTGCTAATTAGAATTAGCATTTGTAATTAAAAATTAAGCCAGCACTCTGGTGCCAGGGGCAAAATATGGTCAAATGACCCTTAAACAAGCTGCAATAGTGTTCTATGAAAATATTACAGATTTTGCAAAACTCATTAAGGATGTTAAAGACAATGTGCTCATTAGATCGGAGCATATAAAATGTGCGCTGTAGCTTATCTGCCTTTGTGTTCATTCACTCAGCTGTGTTCATTACTATTCATGTGGATTAAAGGGAGGAAAAAGAAATAAGATCAAAGAAATAATATCAAGCCATTCTCAATCATATTTAACTGGTGCCCTTTGACAATCAACCTCTATTCAGCATTCCAAATCTGAAGGAAACTTCTTTCTCAGAATGCTCTTCACTCCCTAAAGAGAGTGCTCAAAGGCATATTGCTTATTCTTTATCCCTTTAGGAACATGGCCATTTTAATAACAGGAGGAAAACAGAGAACACAGGAAAGGAATACTTAGGAAATAGAAGGAGGAACTTCATCAGGACAGTCCCATTGAAATTCAGTCTGTTGGAGAACACCCAGAGAAAAAAAGAGTAATATTGTCAACAGATCAGTAATCTGGGTGCCACAGAGGCCACCCACTTTTTGGGTGGATTGTCCTTGCCACTACCAGACAAATCAATGAGTCAATGTGTAAAAGAGTCCATCTTTAATGGGCCCTCGGCCAAATGCACTGGGCCACATTTTTATCAAATTCTCATTTTTTCAGTAAGAAAACAAAAATCAGAATTCTTAAAAGTCTGACATTTTGGCAGCAACACCCACATTAAAAATTTTTTAAACATTTTTCCAAGTTTCTCCTAATTAAAGAATCATAACCACTGTAGCTCATGGATATAATAACATAGCCAAACTTGTAAGGGCTGATGCCATTACCTTCCCAAAGGACATTCAACCTTGCAAACATTTTAAATAAGCTTGATAGGCCCATCCAGATTAAATGAATCTTTTTAAAGTTAGGGGGTAGATTTTAAAAAATAAACACAACAAAATACTAAGCCTCAGTGTTTGTTAACCGTTGAAGAACGGCCTTGCGATGAAAACAGAGGTGATGAAAACAGAGATGCTTAAAGTACGCTGCTACCATCTTATTGCCATTAGCACTCTTCCAGGTAGAGATGTTGTTGTCACTGCCAATGTTAGTAATTTTTCAGGACATTTTGCAGAACATTTCAAAAGTGCAGATCTCATCATTTCCCAGAGTGTGAGCAGCTGAATGAGGACTCCTGTAGAACTGTAAAGAAAAGTCCCACAAAATTTTGCATAAATGTGAGGAAAACCACAGGAACATTTTGATACCAACTGGATCCTATCAGTGGAAAGCATCTATCATTTTGCCCCTCATGGAGAAATTACACTTGTGAGATACTTCTATAAGGTGAATTAGAAAGACTTTGAACAATGTTTGTGCAGAGCAGAAGTAGCAAACTCAAATGGCTAGGTAACTAGTGTAATAAGTGAAGAAAGCATAGTGACCCCCCTGAGACTACAGAGTGCAAATCCATCTAGGGAGGGAAGTCACTCCTTGGTTCCAGTGGCCACCCTGTGAGAATGGAGGCCCCAAGCGCCTGCTTTTAGTTACTATTTTTTTTTTTTTTAAGATTTTTTGATTGTGGATGAATTTTAAAACCTTTATTGAATTTGTTAGAAAATTGCTTCTGTTTTATGGGCCATGAGGCATGTTAGCTCTCCAACTAGGGATTGAATTCGCACCCTGTACACTCGAAGGCCAGGTCTTAACCACTGGACCACCAGGGAAGTCCCGCTCCTGATTTTTAAAACAGAAACTGGACACCTGGATTTTTGCAGTTTTCTGCTTTTAAAATTAGGACGATTTATTAAAAAGTGGGCCCAAACCGTAAACTAACAACAATAAAATCTTGGTAAGATTCACCACATCAGCTGCCATCTGTATTTATGGAGTTTGTTATCATGCTATCTATGTTTCTGGAGGGTTTCCTGAACATACATAAAGTTCATTGTTGATGCTCTGAAGGACACTGTGTATCTTGAAATTAAGAATTTTACTCTCAAAGAGTATGATGTGTACCTGGGAAACCAAGTCATGAAAACAGCCCTTCAACAGTCCTAGAAAAGTATAGTATAGCATTGCACTCTTCCTTTTAATTAATAGTAATGAGTTAATTAGACTTTTTGAGGAGTAAAGACCAAGAGGAGTGAATGAGGCTGGGGAGAGAAAATAAAACCTAAGTTCATAGTGATGCTTTGGAGTAAATATCAGACCTGATCACTGGGGAAATAAAAGGGGAAAAAAGGTTAGGGTGAAAAATCAGATTTTGAGTGGTCTTCCCAGATATATATTTCTAGCTAAAGCGACTGTAGTTGGAATAGGACTGCATTTACATTTGGTCATTTCCCTTAGGTGTAAAAAAGCACAGGAAAGAATTACAGAAATATTCAGGTTTCAATTCTTAGAAACTAATATTGACTATAGACATCATGGATAGCTGATCAAGGATAGGAAGTTTGAAAGAAAGTTCCTGATTGCAAACAATTCTGCAGCATTATATATGTTGTTTTATTTTTATTCAGCGTGACAGTGTGTCAGCTTAGATGAAAAGGCACGCTGAAGCTTTCTCATGGGCTTCAGACATCATATAACATTAATTCCAATGAAAACCTTTCAAGACATGACTTTAAATGGCAATGATTTTAACACTGTGAATTTCAAAACTAGGAGTTCATCACCCCCTCCACATAAACCTGCACACCATCTGCAAGAAGACTTAGCAATCTTTATAAAAAGTTCCTGTGCAAGGTTTAAAATGTTTACACTCAAATTTTAGTGAGGAAGAGTGTAGACAGAAAAGTATCTCTGAGTTGACATATCTGTTTTCTCTTTCAAAAGAAGATTCCATAAAAAATGTAGGGCCTGTTTTTTCTTTTGTGTATTAAAGAAGCCAAATAACAATAAAATGTAATTATCATTCTATTTAGAGGCAATTATGCAGTGGTTGTACATATCTGAAACTCAGATGTCTCACCCTAAGATGTCTGAGCCCTCTAAACTGATCTCATGACAGAACTGCATTTTATAGGGGGGATAAAATGGCCTAAGTTCAAGCTTGGTATTTCTGAAATAGGAATGCCATTCACATATAGGGGGAGAAGTTCAGCTTCCCCAGGACTTTCAGATCTTTTTGTCTGGGTGTAATACATAGACAACTGAGAGCTTTGGGGGCACTTTTGATCTGGCTGTGTCTATGGCCTAGTCTGAAGGTAGAATCTAGCAGGTATTGGAGCTGGCAGCTTTGGGGTTATGGCTGTGTGGGAAAAAGCAGAAAGCTTGAAACTAGCATTTAACCTTGATCATCATTGTCACTTTGATACAGTAATCAGTGAAATCCCAGTGTTTAGGTTGTCAGTTTACACCTACAACAAAGTGTGAGCTCACTCACAATGACTGACAAATCTGTTTCAAAGTAAACTTCCTGCTCAGCAAAATGTTCCTTTGTGTACACTTTGAGATCCCAGTGTACTGGGATTCTCTTCATGAGATGAATAGTGTCTTTAGGGGAGCACTATTTTATGTTGCAGGACAAATGTTGAGATTAATAATATAATAGTTCTAGTAATTTATGAAACAACAAAGACAAGGAAGAGTTATAAATAGATTTCTGGGATAAGAACCACATTAAATGGGGATGATGAGAAGGAAGGTATCATTTAAAAATGTCTCAAGTATTCACTGAGAAATAAACAATTAGTCCATATTAGAAATCAAGTCACCTTGAGGCCAGGTAGAAGGACTGATGACCTTAATTTCTTACTACCAGGAAGAGTGAAATAAAGGAAAATGAATGATTTCAGGCCACAAGCCATCAGGTGTTTCCTGATGGTTTTCTGACTGGTCGATGAGTGCCCTTTGATTACTAGCATAAATAGCATGGTTTGACAACATCTATCTGTGTGATCCAAATGTCCCTGGATCTACATGACAAGAAAGAACAAATTTCCCCTTCAGGAGGCCATGTGGCCAATTTTACTTGCCGAACACCATGAGATTTCACCACAGCATCCACAACTTGGTTGGTATTACGTTTAATGATATGGGGTTCACTTTAATTGTTGGGGTTTTATTTGGCTTCAAATTGAGGGTGTTTCAGGCATGACAATTTTGATCTTGCTAAACCCAAAGAAAATATGGAATCAACTCTAAATACACTCCAACTCTCAGAAGGAGCAAATAGAATCATATTTTCTTCTCTAACCATCAAAATCAAATAGGCAATAAGATTTTACTTATATTTGGAAGATGTGTTTGACCTTCAGCACACTTGGGTTGGAATCTGGATTTGTCTCAGTGATTTGCAGAAACAGAAAGGGAAGCTCAGTTTTGAGTAGAAATATTGAGTGCCTATAAGTTTGGGGTGAGAGAATATTTACACTAAACTGTTGGCTAGGCTTGCCAGGAGTCTCATACACTTTCATTTGATACAGCTCTTAAGTGTTACTAAATTAATATTATACCAGTTTGATAAGAAATCCTCATATTTAAAATAGAAACTAGGGAGTTAGCTTTCATTTCTTTAGGTATCATGCTGTGTTACATACTGAAATGCAATAATAAAACTTACAGGATCCAATACTGAGTGCTTACTATGTGCTAGGCACAACTCAAACCACTTAAAAATACGTTGTGTTAGATATTTTAAATGCATTTACAATTTTAATTTTCACAGTAGGCTTGAGCCAGCTACTATTATTATACCCATTTTAAAGATGAGAAGTTGAGGTAAAGGATGGCTCAAATTTCAAGTATTTAAATCTTGGAGAAATATGCCATAATTCTACAAGGAGCAGAGACAAGGGAGAGGTTTTCATTTCTTTATGGTTAACCACTAAATTGTTAAATGGGACCTTAGTGTTATATTTTTCCAGCTTTGCATTAGCCATTCTCAGCTTGGTTCCTTATCTTCTCTATCTTCTTTATTCTTCTATTCAGTCCTCTTGCCACTACAAACTACCCTTTTTTCCTTTTCCCGTCATTTTTCCAATGAGAAAAAAAATCAATCTCCAGAAATCCTTGTTACAGTATTTCTTCCTATTATGAAGAAAAGAAATATTACCTAAAAGTACATGCATACAAATTCTCTGACAGCATAAATAAATCTTTGTTAATTATGAAATACTTGATACTTGCAAAAATGCTTCCTCCATTCCTTAACCATCTCTATGCATAGAAAACATGGCAATTCCCCTGGAAAAAGTGGTCACCTAAAGAGAGTTCAGTCAACATTTTGATGGAAGAAACTTCATGAATTTGAATCCTGCTGATCTCGTCTGAAATTCCAGCCCCAACACTCACTAAATAGGTAACCTTGGGAATGTCATTTAACCTCTCTTAGTCTCACAGACTCACCTAAAACATGGCAGCAATAACAGTATCCACATTATCTGACAGTTGGGAGGATGGAATGAGATAACAAATGTAAATCTCTTAGCCTAGTGCTTGGATTAGAGCAGGCACACAATAAATGTTACTATTCTCACTAGTGCAACCAAACCTAGAACAAAGCAAACAGAACTAGTACGTGGTAGCTCTTAGATCAGTGCTAGTATGACATTACCTATGAAGAAGAAAATAATTTTAGAAATACTGCATAAGAAGAACATACTACATTCACAAGAAATCATCTTCAGCTTGTCCGTAAAAGGTATTGAAAGCCCAGTTGTACCCGTAGAGTGTAAAACTGATTTCGGTGTATCCACAGCCTATCACTGTCTTGCTGTCACTTGTTCATGATTTAGAGGTAGAAAGAGTAACAAGACATGGGCCGGGCACATTAAATCCAGGGTTAAACATCTAGGGCTGCACCTACCCCACCGCCAGACACACTTCTGTGCAAGGTGAGATTAGGAGACACTTGATACATTGATGCCTGGGGCCTGCATTACTAACCATAATAAACATTTCTCTTTTTCCAGTAAAGCAAATACGAAGGGAGCAGCTGCACTAGGAGAAGAGTATTTTCACAGTCACTTCTATAATAACTGCACTTTAAAAGTGTTTTCAACACTTGGACTAAGGGACAGAACCCACTCTATGTAGATTACGGTTTTACTCAAAGCAGGGTAATTTCCTGCTTACCCTTTCCTTCGAGGTCTCTTGGGTCCTTGCCTCCACAGAAAAATGGTTTCTTGTTTTATGTCACTGAAATTTAGGGAAAAGGAAGTGACAGATTTGGAGTGTCTTTTAAAAGCAGATAGATAGTTTAAAAATATATGATAGCAAAGTATATTTATGGTCATCTGTTGATAGTCTACATAGATCTCAGTCTTGGAAGAGTAGCTCTGAAACTCCATTTGGAAATCATGTGAAATTACGTCATCACTTGCAACATGGTGTTAGCAGCCATCTATCTTCAAGTGCATGAAGTCGACTGGCTACCCTATAAACATGCTGCTGGGGAGATATACACACAGAGAAATATTTTGGAAGAGTGAAAATATTCTTAGTCAAAGTCTGGCCTCATTTGCAGTGACAAAATGGATTTGAAGGACAATTTCTAAACTTGTAAAAAATGCATAGGATACATTGTGCATTAGTAGGAATAGACTTGAACTCAGGCCTTGGAAATCTTAGACAAAACTGGAACATCTGTGGGCTCTGTTTTCTCTTCTGCAGAGTCAGGGGGGTTGAAATAAATGACCAAATTTGTGAATTCCAAAATCATTCTTAGCAAAAAAAACGTGGCTATGTCTCTTAGTCTCCTGCATTGGCAGGTGGGTTCTTTACCACTAGAGCCACTTGGGAAGCCCATACTTTCATTATATAAACAGAAAAATAGTGATTATCTACAATTTCTTATGTTAATACTTCTGTCTTTCTTTCTTGCTTTGTTTTCCTTTGTAGAAATTACTACTATCACAAATACTCTATAGATTTTACTTTTTAAAAAATTGTCTTGTCTCTCTCTCCTAGAATGTAGATTTTATTAGTGCAGGGATTTTTGGTCTCTTTTGTTCACTGCTGTATTGCCAGATCTTGGAACAATGACTAGCACATAATAGGCGCTAAGTAAATACTTATGGAATAAATGAGTTTTATAACTGTTCATAATTTAGTAACTTGTTTTTCGTAGCAGCATAATGTAATTAAAGTTTCTCCTTGCCTTCTATCTGAAAAATGTTTAAGAATAAATTTCTAATTTAAAATTTGAATAATACTCATAGTATTTTACATTGCATTACTAGTAACAAATAATGGTTGGCAGCTTATGATTTCTAGGTCCAAATTCTCCTGAGTTTTTATGGACAGCTTTAATTAAGTACAATGTCTTTTCCAAATTTTCTTTTGTGAACAGCTGTAAATATGTCAACATAGAATATAAGCCGGCTTCCCTTGTGGCTCAGATGGTAAAGAATCTCCCTGCTATGCAGGAGACCAGGGTTTGATCCTTAGGTTGGAAAGATCCCCTGGAGAAGGAAATGGCAAACCCACTCCAGTATTCTTGCCTGGAGAATTCCATGGACAGAGGAGCCTGGATGCAGTCCATGGGGTTGCAAAAAGTCAGACATGACTGAGCCATGGACACTTTCTTTTCTTTCAAGAATATAAGCACTGAAATGGACTTTAGATTTTCAATCTCAGTCTTCCACTCAGTGAGGCTTCTGTTTGTAAATAGCCTGGAAAGTCAGCCATTCCAAGCTCTGCTTGAACACGATATCACCCAACACAACTCTCTTAGACCGTTATTCCTTACTATGAGTGGAAATTTGTTTTCTAAGAACTTCACCCCAGCAGCCCTGTTTCTAACAGAGTGTCACAGAATGTCTTCTGTCTAACATTTAATCTTTACTGTCTTGTTTTTCACTTGGTGTGGGAATTGGTTGGTATATGTTGCTGTTCTTTACTGTCCTGATTGATTTTGGGGTTTTAAAGCATAAATTTCTGAAATATATGAAATATTTAATATATTTATATAGATGTATATTTATATATACTTATATATTTCATGTAAAATATATATTCTGAAATATATATATTTGTCTGCATTTTTTTCTGATCAGCCATGAATCTCCCATCTTTGCCCTAAGTGTCTCTTTTTTTATAATAGCTGATGTATATTCTGAAACTGATTATAATTACATAATTTTAAAGAAACAGAAATCACGGCAGTAGGACCACAGATCACGGCTGCCAACTCACTGCACATCTAAGGTAATATACCTTCTCCAAATTTCTGGCACAAACTTTACTTTTTGATAGTAGACAAGACATGTGTATTGGATGTCTAAAATGTGAACTCTCAGTTGTATGAAAAAGTCATGAGAAATTCAGAGAAAGGAATATTGGAAGAAAATGGACCCGTGGAAAGGTGGCACCTTTGGTCTGCAGAGGTGAGAAAGCAGATGACCCACACATAAGAAACTGGAGCTCCCTACAAGGATTACCATGACAGACTGTCCAACTGAGTCTGAAAACATCTTTAGGCTTCTTCTCTTTTGTTGCTTGAACTGAAAAATTAAATGCAGTAAGTTTTTATTTTCCTAAGGGGAAAGTGTGTGACTTAACAAAAGTAATGAATTACAAGTCATAGTGTAGAAAGATTTGGGGTCATTGTCAACAGTGGATAGTTAATTTATTGAGCCCCTCAGTTAGATTCTGATTTAGTAATCTGCACTTTGAATAAATTCCCTGATAGTTCTGATGCAAGCCAGGAGCTGCCCACAACTGGACTGAGTCCAAATCAGGTAAGTCTTTGATGGTCCATTTTGATTTTCTTATTGTGAAAATGAGTAGGTGTGATTTGTAAATTAGATAGGAGCAAACTCTACATTTTCTCAATGTCACTGTACCACATCTTATATTTTCTCACTTTTGCAAATTTTTTTTCCTTTATGTTGAAAATTTATGGATCAACTAGAACTGGTTTGCAGTTATTTTCTCAATGTCTCTCAGCCCTGGGTCTGTGTTGGTATCACCTGGGATACTATTAATAGAGATTTTAATTTAGTTGCAAGATTTCAAGAAGCAAAGGGGAACACTCATCAGGGTGCTGCCAGAATGGGGATGGAAAATAAAACCAGTAGAATTTTATGTTTATTATAAAAATTGAAAACAAGTGTTCTTCGATTTGTTTATCTTACCATGGAAACATGTGAACTGAAATAAGAGTTCCCATGTACCGGCTCACTTGCTGTGTTGAGAGTGAACATTCTAATGTGTGGGTGTGGTGACTTCTTTCCCTTTTAAGAGGGACCTAGAAAGAAATTCCTGGCTGGTTTAATAATATGTGAAATGCAAGATGGAAAACTAAAGATTATTTGACAAATTATAAAAATAAATTGCTTTTTCTAAGAAAATCAATTTTCCTAGCTTTCTCTAAGAAAGAGTAAAAACAAAATTCCATCATCCTATTGCCTGAATTTATTAACTAGGCTTATACAACTGTTTGGTTTCCTACTGATTTCTAAAAAGGATCTCAGAAACACAACTTCTCCCTGCCTTGATGTTAGAATTCCTTTCATATGGCATGCAAGCCCTTAGCTAGTAATGAAAAATCAATATACCCTTCAACTCTTGATAACTTCTACATTTTACTTACAAAGGATTTAATCAGTCACAGCAGGGATTATGGCACATAAGTACACTCTTCTTTCTCCACTCAGTGGACAAAACTGAAACAATGCTTGTTTTCTGAAAATCAGGAGTTTATCGTTTGTATTTATTTACCAACATTTGGAATGTAGATCACGAAGTACATTCAACTTCAAGTAAAATTAAATATAACTTGAAAGTGAAAGTGAAGTCGCTCAGTCGTGTCCAACTCTTTGTGACCCCGTGGACTGTAGCCCGCCAGGTTCCTCCAACCATGGGATTCTCCAGGCAAGAATACTGGAGTGAGTTGCCATTTCCTTCTCCAGGGGATCTTCCCGACCCAGGGATCGAACCCAGGTCCCCTGCATTGCAGGCAGACGCTTTAACCTCTGAGCCACCAGGGAAGCCTCCTTAAATATAACTTAGTTGAGTAGTTTTTGAATACCCTGTATACCCTTAGTTTTGCACTATAGCAAATCCAAGGTAAAAGGTAATCATTTCCCTTTCTAAAAGTCTCCCTTATTATACATAATTAGAACCAAAGATATACTTTCTGAAAAAAAAGTTTTGAGAGATCATTAGGTTCTGAATGTGATTTTTTACAGTCTGATATATAAGACTATTTTTTTCTTTTTTATTGTTTGAATTTAAGATCAAGGCAAATATTATAGTTTTTTGAATTTGGCCTTACATATTTGAGCTATGATGGTTGATCTAAGTTTTGATTACCAGACAAGGGAAGAATCAATAGTAGTTTAAAAGATGTTTATACATTATGCAAATAGAGATGAGACCACAGAAGTTGTTTGAGCAAACAATAGAATAAATATTTAAACATTATCTTCTCCTATAAATTAGTCGAACCTTTTCATGTATGTATTTAAATCACCAGCTCATCTTATGGGAAGGAAATGAAAAGGTCAGCAAAAACCAAAATTAATTAGTTTTTCAGCAGAAATCAAGACATTTAAATTTCCTTCAAGATCTCTTGAGATTTGGTATCAAGAGATAATAATGATATAGCTGTGGTATCAATTATTTATAGCAAGTATTTCCCCAGTTTTGTTCTCCATCACATCTAGTTAATCTGAGTCCCTTTTTGGACATCACTTTTGCTTGGGTTGATTCTTAATTCTTTCTCTTTCAGAATGAATCCCACCTTTCTTCAGGCTTTTCCAGACCCAAGATAGATTAAGTCTCTTTTCCTATGACCTCCTGCTAAGATGCTAAGTCACGTCAGTCATGTCTGACTCTGTGCGACCCCATAGATGGCAGCCCACTAGGCTCCCCTGTTCCTGGGATTCTCCAGGCAAGAATACCAGAGTGGGTTGCCATTTCCTTCTCCAATGCATGAAAGTGAAAAGTGAAAGTGAAGTCTCTCAGTCGTGTCCGACTCTTAGGGACCCCATGGACTGTAGCCCACCAGGCTCCTCCGTTCATGGGATTTCCCAGGCAAGAGTACTGGAGTGGGGTGCCATTGCCTTGCCCTTTGTATAAAACCTCACTGTGGTATGCACACTGCACTGTAATTACTGATTGGCTGTATCTCTGACTCTCTGCATATAATATGACCTTTACTTTATTCCTCTTTCTCCCTCAGAATCTAACACAGGTCTTGGCATGTAATATTTGCCAAAAAATATGGGGTTGACCCAATGAATGAGGTCATGACAATAATTTCCATGCTGTCAATTTAAAACCTTGGTGTGCAGTACCACTGAGTTATTCTCAAGAGTTTTTCTTGGCTCAAGAATTAAAGATAGAGGATAAAACCAAAAACTGGAAAAGGTCCATTTTCATTCCAATCCCCAAGAAAGTCAATGCCAAAGAACGCTCAAACTACTGCACAATTGCAAAGCAACAGTTAGAACTGGACATGAAACAACAGACTGGTTCCAAGTAGGGAAAGGAGTACGTCAAGGCTGTAGATTGCCACCCTGCTTATTTAACTTATGTGCTGAGTACATCATGAGAAATGCTGGTCTGGGTGAAGCACAAGCTGGAATCAAGATTGCCGGGAGAAATACTAATAACCTCAGATATGCAGATGACACCACCCTTAGGGCAGAAAGTGAGGAACTGAAAAGCCTCTTGATGAGAGTGAAAGAGGAGAGTGAAAAAGTTGGTTTAAAACTCAACATTCAGAAAACTAAGATCATGGCACATCGGTCCCATCACTTCATGGCAAATAGGTGGGGAAACAATGGAAACAATGAGAGACTTTATTTTTGGGGGCTCCAAAATCACTGCAGATGGTGACTTCAGCCACAAAATTAAAAGACACTTGTTCCTTGGAAGAAAAATTAGGACCAACCTGACAGCATATTAAAAAGCAGAGACATTACTTTGCTAACAAAAGTTCGTCTAGTCAAAGCTATGGTTTTTCCAGTAGTCATGTATGGATGTGAGACTTGGACTATAAAGAAAGATGAATGCTGAAGAATTGATGCTTTTGAAGTGTGGTGTTGGAGAAGACTCTTGAGAGTCCCTTGGGCTGCAAGGAGATCCAACCAGTCCATCCTAAAGGAAATCAGTCCTGAATTGGAAGGACTGATGTTGAAGCTGAAACTCCAATACTTTGGCCACCTGATGTGAAGAACTGACTCATTTGAAAAGACCCTGATGCTGGGAAAGATTGATAGCGGGAGGAGAAGAGGATGACAGAGGATGAGATGGTTGGATGGCATCACCGACTCAATGGACATGAGTTTGAATAGACTCTGGGAGTTGGGGATGGACAGGGCGGCCTGGCGTGCTGCAGTCCATGGGGTTACAAAGAATCAGACATGACTGAGTGACTGAATTGAACTGATAAACCCAAATAGCTTCAGCTGTATAATCAACACATCTAAATTATCTGGCCACACTAATTGGATTGTAATTGGAAGATTCAACAGGAAACAAAAGGTTACTTATTGTTTTAAAAGAATTAAGTTTAAAATGTGTTTGGTTTAACAGTCTCCTAGAATGAGTTGAAAAACACCTTGGAAAACATCACAGGTGATTTTTCGTTTTAACTTTTCATAACAGGGCACTAACGATACGGCTGAAGATTTTTTTTTTGAATGCTCTGGCTAGAGTTTTCTATTTGTGAAATGTTTATATATATAAAGCAACACAGATATGTGACATTCTCTTAAACAAGATCGATGGCCTGTAAATACCTATTTATGCTTTGCATCTGACCCCGTTTACCAGAGCACAAGATGGAGATACTGAGATTGTTTCTCCCTTAGTGCAATAGTACTGATAAACTTTTGCCAAAGGCAGATGTAAAAAAGACAGAAAGGACCATGACAAAAGAGAGAAAAGTATTAACCTCAAGTGGAAAGCTGTGAGATGAAAAAACTAAGAAATGACAGAAAGCAAATAGATATACATTTGGAAGAGAATGTAAAGAGAAAATATAAGAGTTCAGCAAATCAGAAGGTGATTATAGAGAAGAAAATTTGAGAGAATCAAAGCTAAAAACTTGAGTCAAACCTCAAGAAAAAGCTGTCAAATGCTTACTGCTTGTTAAACACCTTAACTCCATGGCATTGACTCTACCCTATAAGTCAGCATGGTGTGTTAGGTTAATAAGGATTAGAGATAGAGCTGAAAGCTAGAAAAGAGGCACTCACATGAATTTTACATCCCCCTCCTTTTTAGGTTAATAGTGATTTTCTGTGAAGCCCCTATTCATCAAAACATTTTCCTTCCATTCTTTCATTTATTATCTGAGTACAGTGAAAAGCCAAACAATGACTTCAGCTTACAGGTGGTTCCTTGTGAAGAATAACCCACACAGATTCTGATTGATGCTGTTTCTCTTTTTGGCAACCAGTTTAAAGACCTGAATATCAGCACCATCCTCTAGGGAAGCAAGTCACAGACAATGCATTGCATTAAATGATTTATCTTAGCAAAATCAAAGAATTAGGTTTTATCCTTATTGAGGCAAACATCCACCCACTGCTGTATTACCAGCTTGTGATCAGCACTTGGGTTAATAATGTAAACTAAATTTCTTAGCCTTTATTTGACCTATGTACAGATAAATCAGAAAATAGTGCAATAAAATACTGCACAGAATTATTTTGGTCAGTATTTCCTAAAGCGAACCTGAATTCTAAGCTCTGTTTTTTAATGCTTGTAAAATTTTGATATCACTTACTTTGGATCTAAAAATACTTGATCTCAATTATTATATTAATGATGTATCAAGTAATGGGCTCAATTGAAATTAGCATGCTCAGTGGAAGTCAATAAGTTCAGCACAACACAATTCTTGAAAGATGATCCATTTTTTTAGAGAGCTAAAAATGTAAAATTGAAGGCTAGCTGCTAAAATTCAGCAACTATAAATATTCTCTAAAAAGAAAGTTATCTGTCTATCCATCCATCCATCCATCCACTCATCCATCCACCCATCTTCTGCTTTGTTGCAACATGGTCTGACGTGACTGCTCAATGATTTTATATTAAATGTGTCAGTGGTGTGACAACAGAAAACAGAAGCCAGACAGCAACAGAACCAAGGTCTGCTGCAGCCAGGAGCATGAATTGGGAGACATAGGAGGTAATATATAAGGAGC
Organism: Bubalus bubalis; assembly: GCF_019923935.1. Taxonomy (NCBI): domain Eukaryota; kingdom Metazoa; phylum Chordata; class Mammalia; order Artiodactyla; family Bovidae; genus Bubalus; species Bubalus bubalis. The sequence goes on along the minus strand of NC_059159.1, from coordinate 112,702,500 downwards.
GTATTTATGAAAAATTGTGGTATTGCAGCTATGTCACTTTACCATCTTTGTAGTTTCATAGTAAACCATCCACAGGAGGTTAGCTGTACTTTAAAACGATTACAGATAGGGAAACGACGTATGGTTCCATTTCCTAGCTCGTTCATTCAACATTTGTGTCGGGTACTATATTTTTCAACAGGGATAAAATGGTGAAAAATCAGCCTTGGAACAATCCAAGATTAGGGATAAACTGTAGAAACCTGGCTCATTTGGCTTACCCATGTTACTGACTCATTAACTGGATGACAAGATCATGAGGTTTCAGGAGATTCCTATGAAAAAGTTATAAAGTAGACTACTGATACCTGTGCTATTTAGTATATAGCTATTGTCCACTAGTGAAACTGTTATTTGCTGTGAAGATTTCTTTTTAAAAAAGGCTCACTGTTGTGTATGTTTGGCAACTCTTTGGATTAGATTTTAAAATCTGAATTTAATTTTGCACAACAGAGTAAACTACAACCCCCTGATTTATCCAACAAAAGGCCATGGACTAATCCTTTTGGATTATGGTAAAGGAAAAGGAACACTTTAGTTAATTATAGAATGAGTTTGCATGATTTATCATCCCTAGATCTGTTATGGAAAACTTTCAAGGGATTCAATATACATGTGGTTAGTTTTCTGGATAATGCTGTTGTTGTTACAGCTGGACTTCACCATCTGAATCATCTTAGGTTTATGATTAGACCCCTAAATGAAACATTATTTTGAATAAATCATCTTCCAAGAATAAAAAACAGGAGTTGCAGCTCAAGCTCAGTGATTAATGCAGTGGTATAATCAAGTTTTTGTTAATGGCAGAGTTTAGAAGCTGGGAAGTTGCTATGTTGATGTATTTTTCTAGCTGATAGGAAATGCCACTTAACATCCAGTTGCCCAATACACTAAATATACATTAGTCACATAAAGATATTGCTTCCATTTAACACCTTGCCTGATTAATTAAGCTGTTAAAATGGAATTTTTCCATGTATTTTGTATTCATGTACAACTAGCCTAAATGATGTGGAGCTATAGATAGTAAATAGGCCAAAGGACGTGAAAGACTCTAGGGTTAATGATTACTCTTTAGCTCATCATCAAACAAGATGCAAGATCAACAGGACAGAGAGGTTCTTGTCCAAGTCTTTGTAACCTCATGGACTAATACAGTCTATGGAATTCTCCAGCCAGAATACAGAGTGGGTAGCCTTTCCCTTCTCCAAGGTATCTTCCCAACCCAGGGATTGAACCCAGGTCTCCCCTATTGCAGGTGGATTCTTTACCAGCTGAGCCACAAGCGAATCCCAAGAATACTGGAGTGAGGAGCCTATTCCTTCTCCAGCAGATCTTCCCAACCCAGAAATTAAACCAGTGTCTCCTGCATTGCAGGTGGATTCTTTACCAAATGAGCTATCAGGGAAGCCCAGAAAGGTTCTAGTAGGCATAAAAGCAAGGCAGCCCTAGAAATATGTGTGACACATTATATGAAAAGTATCTACTTGGAAGGAATGATGCTAAAGCTGAAACTCCAGTACTTTGGCCACCTCATGCGAAGAATTGACTCCCTGGAAAAGACTCTGATGCTGGGAGGCATTGGGGGCAAGAGGAGAAGGGGACGACAGAGGATGAGATGGCTAGATGGCATCACTGACTAGATGGATGTGAGTCTGGGTGAACTCGGGGAGTTGGTGATGAACAGGGAGGCCTGGCGTGCTGCGATTCATGGGGTTGCAAAGAGTTGGACACGACTGAGAGACTGATCTGATCTGATCTGATCTACTTAAGGCCAACTTTTTGAAGTGTAAATACTGCATATGATTGCTATCTGTCATATAATCCTACTAATTATGTACCTGCTAGATTTGATATTTATTGTCTCATTTTATTCCTGTTTCTAATCCAATGAAGTAGGTCTCAGTCTCCCATCAAACAGGTGAGAAAACTTGAGACTCAGAGAGGAAGGAGAAAAATCCCAGTAGACTCAGGAAATGAGTAGGGCAGAAAGACTCTTAGTTTCAAAGCTCAATGTTTATCTTTTTTTTTTTTTCTTTTTCTTTTTAAAATCTCTCTGCCTTCCGCTACTACATTGCTACATCCATCCACAAAGTAATTTGGGCTCTTTGCACTAACAACTTATGTTTGTGTGGCAAAATTGCCTGTGAATGACAATTTATTATACTTTGTGACTGCAAAGGATGAGGAGGAATAACAATGTCTAGGTTCTGGTCTGATCCTCCCAATGATTGCCTGGTTAAACAGCTGAGTTTTTTTTTTTTTTTTTCCTACAGCACTGGAAAAAATATCTTTCTTCATCTTTTGTGAAATCCTTAAGGGCAGGCTTTTTTTTCTCTCTCCCTCTTTCTAACTCTCTAAGTGCTATGTGTAGCAGTTAATAAAAAGTAGGCCTCTTGCTGTTGAAAAAGGATAATAAATAAGGTGTTATTGTACCTGTATCTCAGAGTCATTTTAATTGATATATACTTAACAAAGATGTGGCAATGATTTTGGGAATTGCTGGGAAACATGAATAAAAAAAGTGATCAACGGGACCAACAGGCACAGCTTGTCAGGCATGTTTTTAATTTGCATTTATGTAACTTTCCTATTTCTGGGCATCCTTGTGAGGACACATTTAAAAAATTAAAAGGGAAAATTTATTTTTCCGAAATGTTTGCTGACCTTCACAGCATTGAAACCAATGAACCCGAGCTTCTGAGACAACAGACTGTCGGGAATTGTAAAGACGATTCGGGCTGCATATTGTTTCATGGGAGGCGCTCAGGCCTTCTGCTAACAGAAAAGCCTAAGTCAGCGTTTACTTAGAAAATTTCTTTTTAAAAGAGTTACAGAGGCAGTCCAGAAGTATCAATATTCCCTGTACAAACTCATATCTTTGTTCTGTTCTCTTGCTCTTGTGCTGTCTCTCTCTTTTTGAATTTCCTATAAAAGCTAAATTAGGTCTCAAGGGTTCTGCACGACTAAGCAAGGATCTCTTCTAGTCCATTGTGATGGAAGTAAATGTACTCAGAAGGGAGATGTACTTGAAGGGAAGGCTGAAGTATCTCCCTTCATTGAATTCCCGTCTCCCACACAAGTTACCCACCCAGACTTCTCTAAATACTTCCCGAGTGCATACACACACACACACACATACACACTCCAACTAGCCTTTGGCAAAACTGTGCAGTAGGTAGGACATTTATCTTAAATCAGCACAACTGTTCTGTGCTCATCCCATCTCAGCTCCTTCTAGAGGGGATGGAGGGATCTTTCAAGTTTTCAGTCCCCTGAGGTCTTTCCTTAAATCCCTATGAACACCTACTCCTAGGAAAGGATTTCGGTTCAGTTCAGTTCAGGCACTCAGACATGTCTGACTCTTTGCAACCCCATGGACTGCAGCATTCTAGGCTTCCCTGTCCATCACCAACACCCAGAGCTTGCTCAAACTCATGTTCATAGAGTCGGTGATGTCATTCAATCATCTCATCCTCTGTCATCTCCTTCTCCTCCTGCCTTCAATCTTTCCCAGCATCAGGGTCTTTTCTAATGAGTCAGTTCTTCACATTAGGTGGCCAAAGTATTGGAGTTTCAGCTTCAGCATCAGTCCTTCCAGTGAAAATTCCAGACTGATTTCCTTTAGGTCAACTCATTTACCAGGATATCAATGTTATTGGGGCTTCCCAAGTGGTGTGGTGGTAAAGAATCTACCTGACAATGCAGGAGATGCAGGAGATGTGGGTTTGATCCTAGGAAGATCCCCTGGAGTAGGAAATGGCAACCCACTCTAGTATTCTTGCCTGGGAAATCCCGTGACCAGAGGAGTCTGGCAAGCTACAGTCCCTGGGTCACAGAGTCAGACATGACTGAATGCGTGACGCATGCATGCAATGTTACTGAAGCTAAATTTTTCTGTGATATTAATAATGCCTTATAATAGACTTCAAGAACAATCAAACTATTCTTTTGAGATTTGTGACTCTTACTATAGTTCTAATGAATATTGTATTTTTGGTATAGTGTAAGATACAGGACTATGTAAAAATTCACTCTAACTCTAATTAGATGGAGCCCAGGCCTATGATAGGAGATAGATTTATTGGATTTTAGAATCACAAAGAAAATCTCAGTTCAGGATTTTGGAATTCCACCATCCTGAAGTGGAATCCCTGTATGTATACCTCATAATTCTTTGGTTTGGGGAAGGTTAGGTGGCTCAGAGGTTAAAGCGTCTGCCTGCAATGCGGGAGACCTAGGTTCGATCCCTGGGTTGGGAAGATCCCCTGGAGAAGGAAATAGCAACCCACTCCAGTATTCTTGCCTGGAGAATCCCATGGATGGGGGAGCCTGGTGGGATACAGTCCACGGGGTCACAGAGAGTTGGACAGACTGAGCGACTTCACTTCACTTTACTTCACTTAATCTATAAAAGCCCCTGTTCCCTCCATGAATAAAACAACTGAGAACCAACAGTGGTAACAATGTAGCAAAGTATTATCCTTAAAGGCATGTGCCCATGGACTTGCAAAGCTGGAGGGGCTCTGGAGGCAATCTTATTTAGAGATAAGAGATGGCTCTCAAGGGTGCAGGGTCAGGAGCAGCAAAATGCCTCTTGGATAAGTTCTAGAACTCTTTGCACTGAACCCCGAGAAGATGGACTGTCTTCGGTGAGACAGCAAATTGTCACTGTGTTGGATACTGCTTGCACATGGGTGTGAACCACATGTTCTCAAATAAAGAGGAGTTGTTTCATGACCAGGTGCAGTATATGGTGATTGGTGGCCACTTTTAAGATGTATGTTTATAGGAGAAAGATGTTTTCAAGTGATTTTGAATGATCATCCTCTCATTCCTGATGTTCTGTGAATGGTGCTGAGGAAGATGTAAAAGGAAGATGACCCAGATCATTTCTCCAGACCAGTCACCTAGCTTTGAGTTGGCTAGGGTCAGGCGGCCTGTGAGGGTCATGCTCTCTAGGGAGGGTCTCTGAGACAGACACAACAGACCAAGAGAAGGAAATCAGCCTGCAGTATCCTGCGGCCATAAGTGAGTGAGGGGAGAGGAAGAACATATCTGTTAAAACCTGGATTCAAATTCCACTCTTCCAGGTGCTAACTGGGTGACTTTGTTACTTAATCTGTCCATCCTCCATTTTCTTCATCTGTGAAATGAAGATTAAAAAATATTGGGTTAGCCAAAAAGTTCATTCAGTTTTTTGGCCAACCTAATACTACTAATTTCAAGAATTTACTCTGATGAGTAACTGAGATAGTTAGTATAAAGTGCTTATGAAAGTGCTTGGCACATAGAAAATGATCAAAAGTATTAGCTATGATGATGATGAAAAAATATAGATAAATGCCAGGGGAACATGGTCCTTATAACACACTTTAAACAATCACTTATCTTAAAATAATGCTTTGGAAACTGCCCATTGTTTTTATGAGTACTAGGCTAGCTCTTTATTTTTTGCAATTAAAATGTCCAGAAAGAAAATGTATTTTTTTGGATTCAAATATAAGCTCATTAAATGCCTTTCAAACATTACAGCATATATATAGATATATAAAGGTGTGTATATATATATATATATATATGTATATATGTATATATATGCCTTTGTATTTAGAAATAAGTTCTGCCTGAGAAAGCAGGTTTTGGACTGCTAACAAGGTGCTAATATCCGTACCATAACACTGTACTTTTCTGCCAACTGACTCACTTTGTATTTAATTAGACCTTAAGATGTTGGGACAAGTAGAGTCCAAGTTACATAAGTTTCAGTTTAGATCTCTTGATGTCAGTACCTTTCATTATGGCAGAAATGCCACTGAAATTATGACTTCCCTATTGGGAATCTCAAAAACAAAATGATGAGTACAAGCATTCATTTGTTTTAAGAGGAAATAATGGAGAATTTGAGGGTTGTTTTTCTTTAATTGTATATGCATTTTGTAAGTTTATATTTAAAAACAGATTCAGATGTATTTTTGAGAAGTTTTTTCCTAACGAAAAGCATAATTTTTACTGGGAAGAAGAAAAAAGAGCCAACCTTTTTAGATACTTGGTGAGATCTTAAAGGTTGTGTGCTAAATGTAAGAGAATGTTGTACTGCTGCCATTTAAAAAGTGGTGAGCTCCTTCATAATCCACTCCCCAAGAACAGATCAACCGTGCACGGCTATGAGAAAAACACCGTAGGTATAATAATATTTAGTGAGATGGTATGCGGGGAAACATTGCAATTTATGTCTGGTAATTGTTGTGTCTGTAAGTTTTCCAATGAGATCGTGCTAAACAAATATAAATAAATATAAGGAGAAATAATCAAAATATAATAACAATCTTTGTGTTTATTCTCTGAGATTGGATGCAATGCTATGCTTAGCCAATGTGTTGAAATCACATTCACTGGGTATATTAGGACCTGTCAGGTGAGAGTGAGGGCACTTACTATGAGGTAGATTTTAGGGAGATAACAGAGACATTACCTAGGCCTGCTAACACTGGCATGTGCCAGACCAAGTCTCCACACATCTTTGTTTTTTATCCAGTGACCTCTAAATCATCAAAAGATACATTTGAAACAAAAACTAGTTGTAGATTTTGATTTTTCAAATGTTTAAACACTGGATCCTCAACACTGTCAACTCAGTACAGCAAAACTTCATTTGATATCTTAACATCTCTCAATTCTTTCCTATCTAACCAAATCTCTACTTCCTAATGAAAACTCTCTGGGAACCCTGCTATACTTGGAAATTATATACCTACTACAGATGTTGATCTGAGATTCTCTGAGCCTCAGCTTTCTCGTTTGCAAATTAGAGATAACAGCATGTCACTATTTTTGTGACAATAAAATAAAATCAAGAATAACAATAAACCACTCAATGAGGACTAAATACCAAGTCACTACACTAAGTACTTTATAATGTTAACTTATGTAATTCAACCCTTACAATAAACCCATGCAGGTATTTATGTTCATTTTACAAAAATTTGAGGCTCAGAGAAGTTAAGTAACTTCTCCAAGGCCACACAGTAATTAGTAGAGGCTGGATTGGAGCCTGATTGTCCACTTTAATGCCTGGGAATGTAAATTGTTCCCTATGAGGTCAAGGACCTAAGGCAGTATCTGACACATAGTAAGAGTGGAGTAAATGTTAGTTTCTTCTCTTACACAGTTTCATTTGGGGTGGTATACACACAAAATTTGTGCCTTACTATTCTGCTATTGTTTATTCTGTCTTTCCACCAGAAAAGCTTCTTGTGATTCCTTGATGATAAAATTTTGCACAATTTGAAGGTTTTGTTCAAGTGACTTCTCATAAAGTTCATCTTAATCACTGTAACATTGACCTTATCACTTCTGACTCATCTAGTTTTCACCTGTGACGGGGGTCCTTTGGCAATGCCATACTGCACTGTATTCTTCGCTAATGATTCACATTTATCCTTTTTAAACCTCGGGGGTTCACTTCTCAAGAAAAGAGCATTTTGGAATGGTTAAGAACATAGGCTCCAGAGGCAGCCCACTTGGATCTGAATCCCAATTTTGCTGTTTTTTCAGATGTGTGACTTGGGTGAGTACTTATCTCTTCTGTACTTCAGTTTCCTCACCAATCAAAAGAACCAAATAATAAACACTATTTTATTATAAGGTTGCCATGAGGATTAACTGAATCAATATTTGTTAGAAATTAGACATGAACATAACACATGATAAATGCCATATGGTACTTATTTTTTTAATAAATACATTTTCTTCATTGGATTGCCTCCCACAATGACAAAATGCTCAGAGTATACTAAATATGCAAAATATTTGTTTGTGGGTTAATTGGTCATTTCTTGAGTTACCTTTCCTTATCCATAACTAATTTGAAGTTTCAATTACTTGCATGGATAAGGTATTGAGTCTGGAGATGGGGATTCAAAGATTTTTGACTCCAAGGAGATAAAATACAGAGCAAATAAATATATAAGGAGTTACACTTAACTATTAATTGATGATTCAATATGGGGATATGTGTAAATAATGTACTACAGGCTAATTCTATTAAAATGTGGCCAAGTTGCCTGGTACTACACTGAATTTCATCATATTCTTAATATACTATCATTCCCTTAAGGCTTGAATACTTTCACTCATTTATTCAACATTTACTAGATGTCAGATTTTGTGCTAGGTGATGGGAACACTAAGTTCAAGACATGAATCCTGTTGTCAAGGACTTGACAGTCCAGAGATAGGGTTAGCAAACAACTGTCCACCAAAATCTAGCCCACCACCTGTTCTTATAAATAAAGTTGTATTGGAAGACAGCCATGATAATCTAGTTATATATTAACTATGGCTGCTTCTGTGTGTCGACATCAAAGCTAAATAGTTGCAACAGAGACTGTATGGGCCATACAGTCTAAGATATATACTAAAGTTTTTGGACCCCTGGTCCAGTAGAATGTACTGAGGTACCTCTTTCTTGAGTAGGATAGTGTTTCTATCTCATGGCTGCTGATTTTGAGGTCAGTGGTCATCCAGAACTTCTACAGAAAATTGGCACTTTAGAAACTTGGGTGAAATTAAAAAATAGCTGGTTATTGTCCAAAGCCTCTCACATATGGTTGTGCCTAATTATCTAAGAAAAGTTAATGGAGAACAGATGATCATTCTTGGTTCTTCTTAGAGTTTGAAACAGTTGTCACTTAGGTACTCCATCTAATGAAGTTCCTAAGCAGTTATCAAGTTACTTTATTTTGGGGGGGGACTCCAAAATCACTGCAGATAGTGACTGCAGCCATGAAATTAAAAGATGCTTGCTCCTTCGAAGAAAAGCTATGACCAACTTAGACAGCATATTAAAAAGCAGACACTACTTTGTTGACAAAGGTCCGGTGGCAGCAAGAACACTTGTGAGCACATCTACAACTTCCCGACTCTCTCTGAGGAGCTGATCAACTAGATGATCCCTCACCTGTATGAGACACAGACACAGTCTGACGGCTTCTACTTTGTGTATGACCAGCTGGTGATGTACAACAAAGCTGACTATTCCTACAGCTGGACGCCCTGACCCCCCAAGCCACCCCTTACCCCAGGAAGGTGCTGGGCTCACAGCCGTGACCACACCAACACTCACCTCTCAACCCCAGGTCTTCTGTCCGAGGAGTGTTGCTGAAGCTCTGAGCCCTGAGTCAGTGTTGGGAGGGAGGGTGCATGAGGTGCCCCAGTCCAAGCCTATGCAGTCTACTCAAAGGTATGGTTTTTCTAGTAGTCATGTATGGATATTAGAGTTGGACTATAAAGAAAGCTGAGTGCCAAAGAATTGCTGCTTTTGAACTGTGGTGTTGGAGAAGACTCTTGAGAGTCCCTTGGGCTGCAGGGAGATCCAACCAGTCCATCCTAAAGGAAATCAGTCTGAATATTCATTGGAAGGACTGATGCTGAAGCTGAAGCTCCAATACTTTGGCCACCCAATATGAAGAACTGACTCTTGGAAAAGACCCTGATGCTAGGAAAGATTGAAGGCAGGAGGAAAAGGGGACGACAGAGAATGAAATGGTTGGATGACATCACCGACTCGATGGACATGAGTTTGAACAAGCTTGGGAGTTGGTGATGGACAGGGAAGCTTAATGTGCTGCAGTCCATGGGGTTGCAAAGAGCCGGATATGACTTAGCCACTGAACTGAACTAAAGCAGTTATGATACCAAGTTACTATGAACCTGTAAAAAGCAAAGCAGACACCATAGACTAGGAATCTTGGGACCTGGAGCATTCCCCTTTATCCTAGAACTATTCTAAAAGCAGACTATATAGTACATACTATATTTCTGCGAGGGATGTAATTTCTGAGGCATCTTGAAAAGTGATAGTGAAAGTGAAAGTCATTTGGTTGTGTCCAGCTCTTTGCGACTCAATGGACTATTGTCCATAGAATTCTCCAGGCCAGAATACTGGAGTGGGTATCCTTTCCCTTCTCCATGGGATCTTCCTAACCCAGGGATCAAACCCAGGTCTCCGCATTGCAGTCGGATTCTTTACCAGGTGAGTCATAAGGGAAGCCCAAGAATACTGGAGTGGGTAGCCTATCCCTTCTCCAGCAGATCTTCCTAACCCAGGAATCAAACCAGGGTCTCCTGCATTGCAGGCAGATTCTTTACCAACTGAGCTGTAAGGGAAGCCCTGAGGCATCTTAGATTTTATATTTTAAAATAAAACTGATAATTTCTATTTAAATATATTAATGGAATCTAAATCTCAAAATGTTTTGATATCTATATAACACATTTAAAAAGAAAATCATAAACAAGCTCTTAACAAAAAATTTTCAGTATATATTATTTCTCCTTAAATTCACACTTCCATTTTACTACCCCTATAGAATTTTATTTTAATGTCAAAATTTTTATATTTGAAAGTCTTCTATTAATTACCTGGTAATATTTCTCTGCAACAACAAATATATTGTATATTTAAATTAAAAAATTTTCCCCTATGAGTACAAGTTCTGAGTTTTAACTTTCCTTCTGGATTGATTTATTATTATCACTATTGCCAAGTCACAATCAACAAAAATTTTACAATTTTATTACTAATTTTGTATTTGCTAAACATGTGATTAAATATTTAAGGGAAATGCATCTCTTAATAAGCCAGATGGGGCTTTTTTCCCCTTCCAATGAATTCTAGTACCTATGCTTGTCTACTATTTACTACTAGAATGTAACGGGGTTTAGCATCACTTATATTCCTATTTTTGTTTTTAGGAATGTAAAAGTGTTAAAAATATATTCAAATAAATATGTAGGTGGAAGTGGAACTAATGTTGCTAAAGCAGTTTAATCATTTTTTAAACTCCTTCTGAAATATATGCCTCAAAATAGCATTCTATCATCAAAAACTACCTTCATGATCTATAACTGACAATTTGGTTGTCTTCCTTCAATTTTGTTGAAAGCAAAGAAATAGAAACTACCTGACTTGTAAAAGCACATTTTGCCCTTTAATTAGAATTATTCACTTTCTCAGCATCTAAATCAAACTTTCAAATTGTCCTTTTGTTGCAGTGATATGCAAGTTTTTCCATCTTGGGAACCATGCACATAATAAAATTTGTCTTTTGTGGAATGGAAGTGAGATTACTCGGAGAAGGCAATGGCACCCCACTCCAGTACTCTTGCCTGGAAAATCCCATGGATGGAGGAGCCTGGTGGGCTGGAGTCCATGGGGTCGCTAACAGTCAGACACGACTGAGCGACTTCACTTTCACTTTTCACTTTCATGCATTGGAGAAGGAAATGGCAACCCACTCCAGTATTCTTGCCTGGAAAATCCCAGGGGCGGCGGAGCCTGGTGGGCTGCCGTCTATGGGGTCGTGCAGAGTCGGACACGACTGAAGTGACTTAGCAGCAGCAGCAGTGAGATTACTGTGAAAGTGGAGGAGCAAAAGAGGAGCCAACTTACTCAGAGAATACGTTGGAAAACTGAGGGTGTGTAAAGTGATTCCATTTAGAAAACCTTTATATGTTTCTCAATCTTAGGGATACGGATATTTTGGGGAGAATAATTCTTTGTTTGGGGGGACTGTCCAGTACACTGTAGAATGTTTAGCTGCATTCCTGACATTCACATACTGGATTCCAGCAACACCTCTTCAATTGTGGTAACCAAAAATGGCTCCGGACTTTGCTAAGTATCTCCTGGGGGCAAAATTCTCACCTGTTTTGAACCACTGCCCCAGGGGATTAAGTACACAGGAAAGAAGACTCCTTAGCAGGGAACATCATACTTGAATTCTGTCCTACTAAGTACCAATGAGTTCGCAACAGTCCTAAGGGCAAATGGAGATTCATCTATCTCAGAGCATAGGAATATTTAAAAATCTTCCCAGAGCCCCACCAGAAGGTATCATTTCATCCTCTAGCTCTTATATTTTGAGACTTGAATATATGTGTCAGTGCTCTTTAACATCCCTACGGATTACAAAGTCCCCCCAAGTGTTGTCAGGAGATAAATATGGGCTAGTTTAATGAAGGAAAAATGAAGGCAAATTGATTAATTTTTCAATATGAGTATCCTGATCTTTCCCTCAACATTTGAAGTAATGTATTTCTTACACTGGGCTTCCTTAGTGGCTCATGGAGAAGGCAATGGCACCCCACTCCAGTACTCTTGCCTGGAAAATCCCATGGACGGAGGAGCCTGGTGGGCTGCAGTCCGTGGGGTCGCTGAAAGTCGGACACGACTGAGCGACTTCACTTTCACTTTTCACTTTCATGCATTGGAGAAGGAAATGGCAACCCACTCCAGTGTTCTTGCCTGGAGAATCCCAGGGGTGGGGGAGCCTGGTGGGCTGCAGTCTGTGGGGTCGCTGAAAGTCGGACACGACTGAGCGACTTCACTTTCACTTTTCACTTTCATGCATTGGAGAAGGAAATGGCACCCACTCCAGTATTCTTGCCTGGAGAATCCCAGGGGCGGCGGAGCCTGGTGGGCTGCTGTCTATGGGGTCTCACAGAGTCGGACACGACTGAAGCGACTTAGTAGCAGCAGCAGCAGCACTGGTTCATACAATAAAGAATCCGCCTGCAATGTGGGAGACCTGGGTTTGATCCCTGCATTGGGAAGATCCCCTACAGGAGGACATGGCAACCTGCTCCAGTATTCTTGCCTGGACAATCCCATGGACAGAAGAGCCTGGGGGGCTCCTCTCACATTAGTAATAGCCTTATTATTAATTTCTCACATTAATAATAGCCTTCAGAGACAAAAAAGCAATGTTAACCAACTTTTTATAAGCATTTAATAAGGCAAGACCCTTCATTTCCAATGATGGAGAAAGTTTTTTAGCTGTATATTATTATTATTATTTCCAGTACTTATTGTAAATTATAGCATGTGACTTTCAAAAAGACTAGACTCTAAGGATCTTCAGAGGATGGGACTGAATTCTAGTCACTCGTGTATTTTTAACACTTAGGAGAGTGCTTGATGCATAATAGGTCCTTAATAAATGCTTGGTGATGAATGAGTGAACAGTTGTGAAAATATTAAATAAGTTAATTTTTGTAGTGAGCTATTAAACTTTCAACCTTAACCCTATTATCATACGAGCTGACCTCAGGCAAATGGATGAGCTAAAATACAGTGAATCATAGACAAATGGTAGCCTTATTACTATGCCAGAGTAATTGCACAGTCACTGTGACATTTATCTACAGACTAACCTACAGAGAATGTGTGGAAATTTTTGAAAGTACAGAAAAAAAAAAAAGAAAATAATTACCTGATACCTTAATATCACAAAGTAACTTTTAATATTTTTATATGTTTGCTTCAGTGTCTTTTTTGTGCATTTTATATAGTTTGGATCATGTAATATATACAGTTTTGCATTTTCACTTTTTATTTGTTTTCAGATTTAGTGAAGTCAGGGATGATGTCTTCCTTGCTCACTATTTTCTCTCTAGAACCTAAAACACATTGTCCAATACATATAAACATTTAATACTAGTGAAGGGTATTAGCTACATGGCGGCTGTACTCAATCGCTGAGTTGTGTCTGACTCTTTGTTACCCCATGGCTCCTCTGCCCATGAGATTTTCCAGGCAAGAATACTGGAGTGGGTTGCCATTTCTTTCTCCAGGCTAATCACAGTGGCTACATATTAGTATTATAGTAAGTACGTACTAAATGAAAGTGTGCTATAAAGAGCATTATAGCAAAGCTTCCCTATATGGTTGAAAATATCGTAATGAGGCTATAACAAATCTAGGTATAAGACTTGAGGAACAAATTCTTTTGACACTTTACTTCCTTTGGAGAGATTCCCAGATGATGAATTACTGGGCCCAAGAGTATGCTCATTTTTAAGTGTTTAGGCTCAAAGATTGTACTGAGCCAATATGAATATAAACACCTACTACAGAGTATGTAGTAGGCGTTTATATCCAATTCATCACACCCTCCACAATTTGACAGGTGAAGATGCTACTAATATTGTTTTAATTATTTAATAAGTGAAGTTGAGCTTTTTCTTTCTAATTGTTTATTAAGCCATTTTTATTTCTTCTTTTAATACTGTTGTTTACATTTGGGGGACTTTTTTAAGGTGTTGAAACTGTATTTTTAAACTGTTAAAAAAGGTACTTCATTTATCACTTTGGGTTTCCTTTGGCTTAGCTACCCAGGGCACATTCTTATTTAGTCCTGTCCTGCATATCTCACAGGATGCTGTGTGCATCATGCAGACGGTGCCTACAGACTCTCGCTGAGAACTATAGAGCATTAAACACAGGCAAGATAGTAGTATACATTTTACCTGCGATTACATTTGTAAAGCAATGAGACTGCATCTGTCAGCTCCTTCAGCTTTATGAAATCCCTTTTTTAAATGTTTTCAGAATTTTCCTTAAGTTCAGCTACAGTGCCAGGACTGACAGAATTAATGAGTATGAAGAAATATTCCACTGTTTCTAAAAGACAGAGTAAGCACAGAAGGTATTTTTATATGAGGTAAAACAAAGAGAATCATCAGATAAACCTACATTTTTCCCAGTGTGATATTATTAAACATACTAGACACTAAATGTAAGATGAAGACACATAGCATGGATTCATATGCAGTCCATCTTCTTTCTAATAGTATCTGTGGTCAAATGTAGTGGAGTTGTGGGAGTCAGGACCATTATATAATAAGATCAATTCAAGTCCTGGAGAATAAATGACAGGGTAGGGTTGGTGTTTCAAGCTATGTTTGCATAGCACAGTTCACACGAAAGAGGCCTGAAAAATCAATAACAGTGCACTAATAAATATGCTTTTAAAAAATGTGAATGAACTTAATGTGAAAGCATAAAAAATCAATCATATAAACGATAGCTTGATGTAAGGAATATTATGCTTCAGCCAAAATGCAAAACACATTAAATTGCCTTATTGTTAAAGATGAGCAGAGCTTTGCATTTATTCAGAATTAATGTCAAATTTAATTGGTTTTTTCTTTATATTGCTGGGCACAATTAGACATGGCAACCTCTTAATGTTGTCAAGATTTTTTTCCTTAAGAAAATATTTTATGCTTGTGCAAAATAGAGAGTTGGATAGGATGATAACAGGCCGTTGATATAAATGGTATATTGATGAGACTTTCAATCCCAGTCAATCAATCAATCAAAATTAATTAAACTCAGGTAAATGGTGGTATGCTCAACACTTCAACCCATTCCTTTACTTGAAATGCTTATGGCCAATGACAGATAACCCTCCTCTTAAGAAACATAAAAACCAGAGGAGAGAATTGACAAGCTGAGGGACAAATTAATGAATTAGCATTATAAACTATTAGGCGAATGCATGTTGATTACTGAAGAGGAATTTCGTATTTTGACATCAACAGGATTTATAGCTACTTCCCATAAAATTGTTTTTCTTAAAGTAGATGCAGCTAGGTTAGGATCTTAGTGGAGGAAAATCTATAAACATGTGATTTCACTAAAAATTAGAAATCTCTGACAAATAAGACATATTTAAATTAATGAAATTAAATTTTAGAATCTGTGAGGGAATAGTTATATTCACAAAATCTTACTATATGTAATTTGACTTTGTTATTATTTTTACTGGACAGTTTCTATTTAGAATTTGTAGATGTTTCTGTAATTATTATTGTTGTTGTTGTTTAGTCACTAAGTCCTGTCTGATTCTTTTGTGACCCCATGGACTCGAGCCCGTCAGACTCCTCTGTCCGTGGGATTTCCTAGGCAGGAATGCTGGAGTGGGTGGTCATTCCTTCTTCAGGGGATTTTCCGCACCCAGGGATCGAACCTGCATCTCCTTCATTGGTAGGCGGGTTCTTTACCATGGAAACACCAGAAAAGCCTGTTTCCATAATACTTAATTTAATTTTTCCTGAGATTGGTAAATGCCATGATCATTATTTTAGGAGTGAAACCTGTGGAGAGCTATGGTTTACCCAAGAGGATCTTGTGATTGGATGAAATATAAAGTTTTATTACACTATTATGTATTACTTATATGGCCAAAATACTCATGAGAGATCTGGTACAAGTTTTATTTTGAGGGCCAATACTGGTCAAATGGTAGTACAGGTTGCATCTGGACTTAGCAAGTATTAACGCTGTAATTGATTAGTGATGTCTGCTGTGGATGCAGGGATGGTAGAAAATAGCACAGCACAGCCTAAAAGAGAAAGCATAGAGTAATGAAAACAGAACCGGACTCAGAGTCAAAAGCCCTTGATTGAAGTCAAATTCTGGTCTCAACTTCTCTTAACAAATAATTATGGACAAATCATATATTTTCATATTTACAAAAAAGAGGTATAGTCAACACTGGACATTTGAGAAATTCAAAAGACTATTGAAGGACTTCTTTAGGAATTTTAAAAGAAAACCACTTTTGTTGTGTCTGAGACTGTTATCTTCGAAGGAATGGGTTATTATACGTTGTAAGTACTCAATAATTGGGATTTGTTGAATCACATTTAAATTTGACCTGCTATAGACAGTGTCAACTACAACTTTGTCACATACTTTCTTTTACTTTTTGGTCATTGTATATGATATGATATGTATATGTATATGATA
Source organism: Bubalus bubalis (assembly GCF_019923935.1). Classification (NCBI taxonomy): domain Eukaryota; kingdom Metazoa; phylum Chordata; class Mammalia; order Artiodactyla; family Bovidae; genus Bubalus; species Bubalus bubalis. Next base: position 112,685,861 of record NC_059159.1, on the reverse strand, counting down.
AGATAAAAGAAAGTCCTTTTTTGACTCTAGATTACCATTCATGTCAACCATGTTAGATAATTTTTCAGAAATCATTAATGAAATTTCAGTGGAAAAAAATCAGAATTAATTTATTTAAATGCAAAAGAACATCTTCTAAAACTGATAAAATAAATTTTAATTTATTCTGACATGAGTGGCAGCCAGACTGACTTTTAGTAATATTAGTAAATAAAACAAAATAAAATCAAAACACAATTGAAAAGGTATTAATGTTACCTCATTGGCATTCTTTATTATTGGTATTTCTGAACTGTCTTCAGAAAGATACTCCAAAAGCCCTGTTCCTTTAGTACTTAGCTTTTTTGTTTGTTTTTAATGACAGGAATGAAAATATACATGCAAGGGTGAAAGTGCTTAGAATTGCCTTTTAAAAGTAGCCAGCATTTAAAATAAAAAAACAGAACATTGGTGGGTTGTTTGTTTTAAATTTAAGTTTAGAGCAAACGGAATAGGTTAGGATCCTAAAAATTTCTATATGAATTTATCCAAAATATTTATTTAAATTATTGTCAAGAAGCACTGCACCTTAATGTGTTTTTCCTGAACAAATGTTCCTCTCTTCAACCAGACTGTGTGGCATTTGCTCATATTCAACAACTGTGGAAATTTGGAACAAGGTTTCTTCTTAAAAAAAAAAAAATTTAATTCCTTTGCTAGGTGCCAGGCACAATTCATGTACAAGTTAATAGGAAATACCGTGTGTAATAATTATATTATTTGACCTGACAGTGATAATGGTAGGCAACTATTCATTAGAAACTGAACATGTCTAAGTTCTTTAAACTTATGTGTTATTGTTTGATTCTGAAATCTAGCAGCCAGCAGCCACTGGGTGGTAAACTGTGACTCGAGTGTTCATTCTGGCTCAAGCTCTATAATGAAACTTTTACTTGGGCAACTTGGAACGTGGGCTTTTATGCTAATCCAGTGTTATGGAATCTGTATGAAGCACTTTTGCCATCCATTCCTTGTACAGGTGAAATTAAACATATTCTAAATGTGCTTTGATAAATAGCTAGTTTTTATTATTTTCATTACACTATTCAGGCAAATAAAAATAATACTACTGTTGGAATTTCATATCCTCAGAATCAACTACGAACAAGAACATATTCTGATTCTACATAACAAGACTGTCTTTAAAGAGTCTTTTTAAGGGCAAGATCAAAATAGTGATTTAATGTTGACTTGTACTATGCATATTTCCATTAAAACCAGAGTAAAAAAATCTAGATTCAGATTTCATATAACATTTATATAAATCATTCTTCGCCAAAGGTTCGATCAATATTTACCACCCAGAAAAGCACATTGGCACAGGCATAATATGAAGTGGCATATATGTCCATTGTCACATAACATGTGACACCATAGATAAGCACCAGAGAAAGTACAATAAGTGAGGGAAGGAGTGTCCAGAAAACAAGTTGCCTTATTTAATAACTGATTAATCAAAACTCCGAAAAGTTAGAGGGGCCATTCTGTGCCCTCTCTTCCAACCTTTCACCTTTTCAGAAAATACTCAAAAAATGGGGAGTCACTTCCTGAATTTTTCCAGTTCCATGACATAAAGCACAATAGCCATTATATTATCAGGGTACGCTGCAACAACAAAAAAGCATCCCTTAATCTAATAAATTCCAATTAATAATCAACACTTTAAAATGTATCTATTTTTCAAGAATGAAAATGTATGACTTGTAGAAATTTGAAGATGAAGTTTATGCTAATGTGGAGGTTTATGACCAAGAGTGGTGATTTGGCTGCCTGAAAGTCTCAAATGGTGACATTTACTTTTCTGCACTCTCTCCAGCCCAGAGTCAGGTTTTCAGTTTTGTAGGCTCAGAAACTTGATCTCACTAGTGTCTCAGAGTAGATTAGACCTTAGTACAAGAATTCAAGTTAACTAAGCTCACAAGAGCTAATGTATAAGACCGAATGCCAAGTTATCATTTCAAAATGAAGAGCCTAATTGTGAATTGCAGTGGATACTTTTTTTTCAGCTCCAGCAGCAATTTACCTATAGACAGACAGTGCTAGGATGGACAAGGCCAATAGTTGTGTCTCATACTCACATTTCTGTTGCTACCTAGGAGTCCAGGAATTCTTCTTGAAATATGCTTAAGGGATAGAATAACTCAAAAGTCAGCAAGACTATTATGTTGATTTTACAGTTTGATTTTCAGAGTTCAATCTTACATCCAAGTTTCTGGAATGGAAAAGTTTGAAGATTATCACTATGGCCCTCACACACTGCTGACATAACCCTATTATTTCAGTGGATTTTATTCTTTCTGATATCTAGTAATCTAAGATACTCTCTGGAGCAGATATCACTATTTCCAGGTAATGCCAGGTATTTAAGTGAAGTTGCTTAGTCATGTCCGACTCTTTGTGACCCCATGGACTGTAGTCTACCAGGCTCCTCCGTCCATGGAATTTTCCAAGTAAGAGTACTGGAGTGGGTTGCCATCTCCTTCTCCAGGGATCTTCCCAACCCAGGGATCAAACCCAGGTCTCCCGCATTGCAGGCAGACGCTTTACCCTCTGAGCCACCAGGTATTTAAGGTAATGCCTTAAGCAGTAAAGAAAATGAAACTCAGTATCTACCAGGCATTTCTTTATTTTACAAAGGCAAGAATTTTTCTTATAAAAACAAATGTATAAAAGCACTGTAATTTTTTTATTTTGCAAGTTACATTCTTCTTCACTGTGATATTGTCTAATTCTGTACATTTCCTTTTTGTAATTTAAGAATTACTTTAGAGCTTTCTTTTTTAAATCATCACTTGTAAATTATTTTAGTAATAAAAGTTTTACTTGGAAACAATACTACTACTTATTTTATATTAGGATATGTTCTTTTTGGATCAGTTCTACTTCCATAAACTAAATTTCACATAACACTAACAATACAAGAAACAACCTCATTTATGATGAACAAATTAACCGAAGGACAGACTACTATTCATCCTCAGAGGACCATCTCAAATATCACTTCTCCTGTGAGAGCTACTTGGGTGTTTTAATAGCGTCCGGACTGTATTCTGTTCTCATCTCACTTTATCATAGATTTAACCTCACCAGTTGTCTATGTTTTATCCACGTAGGCATCCTCAGGCTCAGTTTTGTGCTTCTCTTTGAGTTGATGCTCAATAAATCACGGATAAATGAATGTGAGTCACATGCATTTCTATTAGTATATATATATATATGCTTGTAGAAGATGAGATCTTCAAGTCTGTCCTTTTCAAAATTAAAACTGAAAACTGAAACATTTAGGAAGATGGTCTTAATACTGAAGTGGATATCTTAATTTGTACTCTTAAAAATGAGTTGATCGATGAGTTTGACAAAGTTTTCAGAACAGGGGTGAATTAAGATTAATTCGTTCCAATTAAGGACAGAAATTTGTATTTAAAAATTATATTAAAAAACTATCCAGAAGATTAAAAGAAAATAATAGTCTTCATTTTTTGCAGCCAGCAATACTGATTTATTTCATGCTAAGTAATGATTATATTCCAAGGCCTTTTAAAAAAGCTTTTGTTGTTTCTTTTTTAAAGGATAATTTTGTGCCCAAATTCAGAGAGTACCTTTTATACTTCTAATTCAATATTAAAGTATTTTATATCTACTTTTGTCACATGATTATAACATAAACCTAATGAAATGCAGGTAGTGGTGTAACTCTCTTTAAAGAAGGATGCTTCTTCAGACAGTCATATGGAAAATTTTAAAAATATAATTTAAAGTTAACTTGTTGCAATATTCACTGCAAGAAAAGCTTTACTATGAGATAAAATATATGTAACAATTTTCTTTAAGCATTCCATATCTTTCATATTCCAGATCTTTCATATATGTACCAGGATATTGGGTTCACATGAATACAAAGTAATAAGCAGGATAGTAACAAAAAAACACAAGTCAGTAATCAACCAGATTATTTGCCCTTCTTTTTCTGTCTGTAAATCCACGGAATTTGAGAAATATAACCCAGGACCACAAGATGTGACAACTAATCACACACACAAAAAAATGACACCAATAAACACCCTTTTTAGTTAGGTAATTTACAAAGTCAGCATATCCAGCTGGTTAATAAAATATTTACTATGCAAAGGGAAACACGCTTAAGTTGAAGCCAATTACATATGTTCTTTCATAAGAACATGTTGAACAAGTTTTTAGTCGCATGTTTTGGCAAAAGGTAATGTTTATATTGACCTTTGTAAGAATATGCCTAAACCAAGAACATCCCAATGTAACTTTAAAACAAAATTAAGATACTATTATAATGATTATCATAAAGTAAATTCTATTTCTAGTAGTTACAAAATAAGCCCTAACCAACAAAAATGCATGTTACATTTAGTATAAAATACTGTACTTGCTAAAAGTTATTTTTAAATGTTTTAAATGCTTACTTCTGCAAGGTATTATACACCATAGGTAAAATATACACTGAATATTATTTTTAACTCCCCAATAACCATTAATGAAATTGCACCTATTATGCAGACAACAAATCTAGGACTTGAAATATTGATGGCCACATAGATGTATTATTTTAAAGGTGGATAGAACAGGCCAAAATTCTAAGTGGCTTGCAATTCAACATAATAATTTTGTGACTCTGTGATCACAATATTTTCTCTCATAAGAACCCATTCCCCAATGCCATTAGTTAACCACATGATTATTATATTTAGTTTGATTCTCTATAAATGCCATTATAACACCTGTGGTTTCCCTCATTAAAAATTGAAATGGATGGGGTCAGAGGTTGAAAGGGCAGCATATGTGCTATGAAAGAACTAGTTAACATAGCTATTATATTGGTGCACTGGTAAATCTCTTTTCTATTCATCAGATGATTAGTTCAATCAATATTTATTCCTCTATGCTCCCTTTGTCTTGTGCTACAAAGGAGACATCCTTCATATTCATGGCATAAGCCTTGTTATCTATGAATTTGTTGCTTAATTTGAGAGGGAAAATTTTATTTATTTGGCAGTCCTAAATTCTTTGATTCCTTTTCCCTCTAATTGTCATTAGGTAGTATAATGGAGTTTTGTGTAGATTATTTATAAATAAATGCTATTAACAGTTTCTTTTCTATGCAACTGAAGTACCACATGTATTCATTTCTCCTTCTCAAATGCTCTGAAAAGTTGCTTCTGTTTCTCTAAATATGTTTGAATTTGGAAGTCTGGATTGTGAAAGCAAAGATAAGAATGATTTTCTCTCTCAAATATTCATTCTTCTTGTCTGAGTGGGTGGTTATAGGCACATACATATACATATTGTGTATCAGTGTGTATCAACAGACGCCTCCAAAGACTGCTATTATCTGCTAGGGATTCTGTTAAGTCAGAGATTCTATTCAAAGTAAGATAAATATTTGCAAGAAGCTGTAATTGGAAGATGATTACAAAATTATAGGAATAATACTTTATGTGTAGAGTGCTCATTTTATCAAAGGTCATTGTTCATTACATTAAAAAAGATTTATTTCATTGGTCTACTTAATTTCTGTCCCTTATTATCTAAGAATGGGAGGAATAGTGAAACTACAGCTAAGATTTAAAAAGCCTCATATTAATTATTAAGTAAAATGTCCATTCCTAATATTAACTTTTCTGTGTATTTTAACATCACAATAAAATGTTTTGTTAATGTCAATTACATAAAATTAATGGCAATATAATTTAAAGCCTTTTTTGTCTTTATGGAATAGACACAGAAATGATTTAGTCTTCAGAAATTCTCATCATAATACTAGAATGATAAAAATATATATAATTTAAGTCATCTCAGTCTCTAATAACTTTTGCACTAATAACATTTGTATTCATAACTTCAATTTGTTTTAATCAGGCCAAAATTTGATGGCCTTAACTTTGATATTAATTCTCGAATTTCTTCATGTAATTATCTGCAAGGCTTAGATTTCTCCAAGGGACAGTGGCATTGATGTTATTGTTCACAATTTAAAACCTTGCTTCATTTATAAATTTTTAGAACACCAGCATATATAGAATTTTAAAACTTGATAATTTACTAGAGTAATTTTTAACTCTGTATTAATTGGATGCTATAGCATGTACTTTAAATAAGAGGTATATTATGCATCACAATGAAAAAAATTTAGTAAATGCATTGTGATTCACACTTTTACTTTTTAAGGCTATAATGAAAAGTATAAAAACCACACATAAAGCTGAAAAAAAGTTTTACTCGTCGTTTATGTAGGAAAATTTCCTGTATTGAACCATTTAAAAATCCTGGTGCTAATTCTGTAAATGCTACTTTTAGAAAAAAAAGTAGATATTATTATACAGTTGGAATGCCATATTCATGAAGACCAACCCTGAAGCTTAATATTTTCTTGGTGTTGAAAAATTTTTGTTGCTGTAAAATTAAGTTTCATGAGTATGAAGCATTTAAGTTTAAAATACAATGTATTTGCATTACATATACACAAGAATAGTTGCTTTTAAGGTTGTAAATAGTTTAGTGTCTAACAAATTGTTACCAAAATAAGTAAATGTGGACATTTCTTTTGAGTCTAAAATAAATGTGTTTTTATGTTAAAGTAAAAGTCACATAAACCACTTTAATAATGAAGTGAGAAATCCTTCAAGGGTTTTATAAACAGTATAGCAAATTATACTGTTGTTGATGGAAAATCCAGGACTTGTGAGTTTTAAATGGCCGCTACAAAGGAGTTTTAATCTTGTATTCCCCATGTTTATAAAGCCCGCTGCTCAAAGTTCTTCCTTTCTATTTCCATCCTGGTTTCCAATTTCTGATTATCTGAAAATATAGAAAAGTTAAAAGCCTTAAAGGTACTAATATGTACTCCAGAAGTCCAGGATGTTAAGCACCTCTATGTCAAAATACTTGCTATAAATTCACTCAGGATGTTGGGGGTAGGGGAAGGAGAGAGTCCCAAGATGTAATCACCTAAGGAAAAAAAAATTTTTTTTTCTGGTGAAATATGTTTTCAACAATACTTGAAATATAGCTTTAGGATTTTTCTTTGAACTGTTTGAATGTTTGCTTTTCTTGGATTATAAAGGCAGTTTAGTAATAATTACTTAATGAACAATTGCTAATGGCTACTGACAGAGATGTCCTTCCAGCAATGTTTTTTATTTGTAGGAAGTGGAATGTTGGTTAGAAATATTTAATTGGAATTTCTGGAAGAAATTAAGATCTAGAACAAGTCTAGGAAATTTAAAGGCCTGGCCGCCAGGACATTCAGAGCTCCAGACTTCTCAAGGATTGCCATACTTCTGAGAGCAAGCTGCTTTTTTCTAAAGTTAGCAGTTTATAAAAATTAACTACCTGAAAATAATAGCTGAAAGCCAGACTTTAGAAATGCCAAGCCCTATCCTTGCTTACAGCAAGCGTAAAACCAGATTTCTAATCCCAGGGAGCCACAATCACCTATTGATTGCCACGACATCTGTGCCCCTGTTTTTGGAAGCAGGGTTTTCTGCGGAGGCAGGGCTGAAAAATCCGACCATTTCAGTGCCCCTGTGTAATAAACAGCTGGCAGGCTTCCCAGCAAGGAGTCTTGAAATCCACACCTCGGCTCACTTGTTTCTCACCTATGGTCCGACCCAATTAAAAGTCCTCCTTTCCACATTCAGAAGTTACCCTTTTCAGTAATGCAATCTAGGACGCAGCATCTCTAGACCTCATGTAGTAGGTACCCTCTAGCAGACAAAGGGTGAAAGGCTTTGTGCGCCACCAAATACAATCTTCTCCGCTCCAGGCCAGCCCAGAGTAAGCCGCAGCGCTGGGGACCGGACTCTGTTCATCTGTGGGGTAGGACAATGACCTAAAGATCAGCGTCTCTTAACCCCTTTCTTACCCCAGAGCTACCCTCGGAATAAAGTCTCTTAACTCTCCTAGACTGGCGGGGGCGGGGGCGGGGGCGGGGTGGAGGCTGGGGGTCAGAGTGGGTTTGCTGGGTAGGTCCCTAAGGCGATCACTCGATCATGGACCAAGTTTGCATCGCGCCAAATGCCCTGACTCAGTAGAGTTGCCAAATGCAAATCGTGGAGAGGAGGCTGAGGCACAGACAGGGACCACTGGGGATAGAGGACGAGTGTGTGCGCGCGCGTGTCTGAGCGTGCACTCGTGTGGTGTGTTTGGGGAAAGGGAGTGGGCACACTGTAAAGCTGAGTTCGAAAACCGCCCCCTCCCCCAAGTAGCCCAGGCACAAAAGAAAGTTGATTCGTTTCCGCTCTCACTTGTCAAGTTCACACTCAGGTTCAGCCTGTGACTCCCACAAGACTTCTGAGTAGCCTGGCCCCTTCTCAGTCCTTAAAACAATCAACCCTGATGACGTGGGAGGGTACAGTCTGTAGGAAGTGCACAGAGATGACAGAGGAGAGACAGTAAAGTGTAACCAAAGGAGTGTCCAGGAGGTAGAGAGGACTTCGCCACATTTTAAGGTTGATTTTTTCTCCAGCACATACCCTAAGGCCCCTTGAGAGCCATCTTAAGTTAGAGCCCTCTGGGACTAGGGGTGGGAAGGTGGGCTTCCACTGCTTTCTCAAGGTGACCAGGAGGCAGCACCTTCAAACTTCCTGAATCCCCCAAGTGGGCACCTTGGCGGATCTGGACTGTCACTGGCAAATGCTCCTTCAGGAGCAGGGCGATCAAGCTGCAGCCTACTCTTGTCCCACACTTTTCTCTACAATTTACGGGACAGTGAGTGGCTTTTGCACCCCAGGTCCCAGTGCCCTGTTGGAGTTGAGGGGGTGTGTAGTTTCAGGCCTTCATTCAGAATGTAAGAACCTAGCCATGGGAGCAATATTGATTGGAAGCAGAGAGGTAAGAGTTGGACGAACTCACTGCCCCAGAGAGGAATAGGGGAAACTGAAAGGAGAGAGGTTGGTGGTGAGACAGGACAGAAAAAGGAAAACGAAGACTAGGATGTCTCTTTCTTAAAGGTTCTGCACTCTCCAATTACCTAAGTATAGGTTCTTGAAAGAATCTGGTTAGTGAAGCCCCCAACCAGGACACTGAACAGGAACCAGCTCATGCTCAACGGCCCCACCACCTGTGTGTGGGTCAATCAAGACCGTGTCACCAGGATGTCCCTGCCCCTTAGCTTCAGCTACCTCCCTCCCACCCAGCTCCTTGGACGGCCTCTCTGTTCCTCTTCTTCCTTCCTTCTCCTGCCACGTCCCAGCGCCTAGCTGGCTAAACCCAGTCTCTGCCTTAGCGTCCAGGTTCGGGGTTCACATCCAGCGGAGCAGCGGGGAACATGCCTGCTGCCCTCTCCCTACGCTCCTAAAGAGGTGTTGGAAGTGTGGGTGAGAGGTGAACACAGCCGAGTGGAAGGTGATGAGTGTTGGTAGCCCAATTCTCCCAAGTTCGTCTTGGCTAGTCCACCTGTCGCGTGGGATCAGGGAGGTAGGAAGGTCTGGAATCGGCCGTTTCCAACTTTCCGTTGCCGGGGCCCAGAGAGACTGGCGAAGCAGAAAGGAGAGCTTCCCCACCCCCGCCGCCACCGCCCCGTCGCAAAGAAGGCAGAATGGCTAGGAGGAAAACCCGGGGTGGGGGTGTGGGGCGGGTGCTCAGAGGCTTGCACTTATCCTCATGGCACGCGGGCATCCGGCCCACTCTCCGAGAAAAGAGGGAAGTGGCCAAGCAGAAAGTGGAGCAAAGTGGGTCTGGGCATAGCGGGCAGGAAACCTGAACGTCCCGGCACCGAAGGGGAGAAGACAAAGTGATTCCCTAAAGCAGGTCAGGCCATCCGTCCCGGTAGCCCAAAGTGCACCCGGAGCAGGTGTTCTGCCCCTGTCCCAGGCGCGTCACCCCACAGCCGCCATCTCGCCAGGGCACCTGCCACAGCAGTCGCTGCCGTGGGTCCTTGCCCAAGGTTCACCCAGCACCGCCTCCCGCAGCGGCCCTTTGACACAGGAGCCTTCCCCGCTGCGGGCAGCGCGGGCTTTTATCCTGTGGAACTTTCTGCGCAAAACTTTTTCAGAATGGTGCTAGTCCTTGGGCGGCGCAGGCTCGGGCACGCGGACCTGGCCAGGGCGCAGCTCCCGCGCGAGGGACGCGCGCAGGGAACGATCCCGGAATCTGTATCTAGACCGACACTGCTCCCTCTGCCTACCACTCCTACGAAGGGACACGTCGGCTGACCTGGACGCTGGGGGCCTCGTAACCTGAAGAATGTGTGTATCCGTCCCGACGCCTGCCCCTGAGCCCAGTTAGCCCAACCCGGCCGGCGACCGCCGCGCACCCGGCGCGGTTAGCGGCTTCTGCCCAGAGGCATCTTTCTCCCGGCTCTCCCTCCAACCCGCGCTGGCATCCGCACCCTAGAGTGACACCCCAAAACGGTACAGTAAAACTCAAGGACTGGGAAGAAGCAACTAGAGTCGTCCCACTCTCCAAAAAGCGCCTTTTCGCGTCCCTCCGGAACTCCCGGGAGGCATCAACACCTTCCCACAACTTTCTATGCCCAGGCCGTTTGCAGCCCACCTGCGAACGCGAACTCAGGAACTGCGCCCCGCCAACCTCTTTCCTCTTCGGCTGGGTGCGCCCCCCCCCCCCCCCCCTCCATTTACCATCTGGCTTGAGTTGGCCGGACCGGGGAGACACGGCGGGCTTGCTTACCTCGCATGGTGTAGCCGCTCTCCCGCTCCGCGTAGTCATGAAGGTGCTCCCAGCCCGAACCCGGAGAGCCCAAAAATCCCGCTCAGCACGAGTGAAGAAGGTAGTCGGTAAAGAGCTGCTCTGCCGAGAAAACCATCCCTTTAGGTGGATGCCGTGGCCGGAGGGTGACGTTTGCCGCCGCCGCTGCTGTGTTAACAGTTTTGATGATGGTGGTGGTGACTGTTTTGATGGTTGTTTGGTTGTTTGTTTTTCAGGAAGGGTGAAAAAAAATGTGCGTGCTGGCCGGCTGGCTGGTGCCTGGGTTTTGTTTTGCTATTTTCTTTTTTCTTTCTCTTCAATGCGCTTGGTTTTTAAAAACCGCCACCGCCTCCGGCTCAGAAGATTTCTTTTGTGATCACTTGGACTGAGGAGGAGGAGGAAGGGCAGCAGCAGGAGCAGGAGTTGGTGGTGGTTTTGTTAGTTACAAAGAAGAGGGAGAAGGAGCAAGGGGAAAAAAAGGAAACAGAAAAGGAAGAAAGGCGGTGTGGATGGCAGAGCATGTGCGTTTTCACATGACATCTGTGCCTGTTAGCGGATCCACAATGTGAATTTTCACTGTTCAGTTACAGGGAGGAAGGGAGCGAGAGAGAAAGAGAGAGGAGAGAGATGGAGAGAGAGAGTCGAGAAGGGGCTTATACGCGAGGGCGGGTTTGGCTGGGACTTCCAGGCCCCGCCTCCTGTCAGCGCCGCCGCCAATCAGCGCCCGGCATCTCTTCGAAGGGCTGGGACCACGGGAGACCGGCTTGAAGGCGAGGTGAGAGGAGGGGGTTAGGACACTGGAGCCTAAGGCGGCCGGGGCTGGAACTGGACAGTAGAGACTGTCCGAACTGGGTGGAGGGGGAGGAGAAGGGCCGATAGATGGGGGCAGATCTGCAGGTGACATTCACTTCCCACTCCAGGAGGAGGGAGGGGGTACTGACTATCATAGTCCTTGGAGGGGAGAGACTCGGGGCTCTCTGGGTCCCAGATTGCTTCCCTCTCTTGTGAACCCCGGATTGTTAGTTTTGAGCTTATGGCTGCCCTTCGTAGAGTCCATTTTCGGTAAACTCCGTGTGCCTGGCGGTGGTTTCCTAGGGCGGGACGCTTCAGTTTTAGTGCAAGAGTCAACTTTCATCACTTAGAGCACAACTAAAATGCAATCCCATGCAAGTAGCCCTCCTCTTCCTTTAAAACCATCTTTTACATGCTTCCTGCCTCAGTCCTAAAAAAAAAAAAATAAAATAAAATAAACAAAACAATGAGATCTCTTTTGCCTTTTAAAATAATTTTACAAAATGTTCGTGCCTTCTTTTATCGAAGAAATTGATTTTATTAGCATTTGTAGTTGCTATTTAACTAGCGTTGGGCCACAGGACTCAAGGATAAGAGCCCCAGGTAGCAGTGTGGCTACCTTAAGTGATGTAAGGTAAAAGGTTGATGCTACAAGGTTTGATTGTGTGTTGCTACTAGTGACTGCGCAGGGCTTTAGGTGGGAGGAACTAATTATTCTAGTTGCTACTAGAAGACATTTGTCTAGAGGGGTCTGACACTTAAATGTAGGTAGGTGTTGTATTCCTTCGGTAAAAATTGTCCTCTATGACCACTTATTTGTATTGTGGTAAAAATCTAATATATATATCAAAACTGTTCCTTTTCTTTCTTTCTTTTTTTTTTTGTTGGAGTATGTTGGAGTAGTTTCAGGTGAAGAACTGTTCCTTTTCAAGTTTTCTCCTCTCATTGGGCATATTAAAAGATGATCACATCTACTTCCCATAGTGAAACTGAAAGTCGCTCAGTCCTCTTGGACTCTTTGCAACCCCATGGACTGTACCATGGAATTCTCCAGGCCAGAATACTGGGCGGGTAGCCATTCCCTTCTCCAGGGCATCTTCCTAACCCAGGGATGGAACCCAGGTTCTCCCGCATTGCAGGTAGATTCTTTATTAGCTGAGCCACCAGGGAATTTCTTAAATACTTTGATTAATTAATCACTCCAAAAGACAGAGAGGTGAAAAAAAACTGCCTTATCTACTCAATTTTAAGGCATTAAGGCTTCTACTCTATAGCATACCTGTTGGCAAGAGCAGGCCACATCATTGTTTAGATATCTGAATAATTTGATTTTTACTAGTATTTATTTATGTCATGTAACACAAAGTGCAACGTAGAATTTGGCAATTATTTAGTTAAATAAATCACCCTAGTCTGCCGAGTAGTCCCCCCCACTCCTTTAAATAAAAATGGATTACTTTCTGAATCTTCACTAGTGTTAAATTAACTCAGCCCTGCTGTATGCCCTTCCATTTGCAAGCCAATGTGTAATTTAGGAAAATTTTAGTATTAAGAGTGAAAGTTGATTGAGTCTTTAATTAAATGAAATGAACAAAAGGAAGTTACTGTTCAGAATATTCCCTTATAAATACCTTTCCCCTAGATTTGTAATTGACACAGTAGTTAATCTTTTAAGATAATATTTAAGGCTCCCTAGTTTTATCATTTTTAATCAAGTAAAATATATTCATCATAACTACATTAAAGCGGCACTAAGTTATGCCTAATTTAGTTGCTTCATTAAAAATTACTGAATATAAAATAGTCAAGAAACAAATTGTGACTACATCATTTTAATTTTATGTGCTTTAAGCAGAGACACAGGAATATTGAAAATTCCAAAGCCTTTGTAAATATTATAATTATTATTGTTGTCATTGTTTTAGATTCTATTTCTCATTAAGGAGGAATTTCAAAATTCAAGAATTTTAACTCTTTCATCTAGTCCTAAATTTCTAAACATTTATTGAAACTGAAATTTCTTTTGACTGCTATAGCATCTGTAATTATTTACAAAGATAGTCAAAACATATATTAAAAATATTTTTTTTCTCATCCTACATATTTTTTTATACATCCTTTGCTTTGTGGGTTAACAAGGTATTCTTTTGCTTAGAACTATATTGCATATTTATTAGTCCTTCCTGAACACTTTTGAAAAATTGTTAATTAGAAATAAAAACAAGTATGTTAAATCATTTTTTCAAAACTATATGCATATTATATATGTGGTAGTGCAAAAGTAGCTTATTTTCTCTTTTAGAATGGAGTATCACGATTGGTTATAATGTGGTGATCTGGGATATTCTGTATCTTCCTAAAAATTTAAAAACCTAGTTCTTGAGTGTTACTAGTAACTTTCATATTGTTTCAAGTGAATGGAACCTATTTATGTAAAATAAATATTCAGGATTTAAATGAAAGAAATCACATTTTCCCAAGAGGTAACAAAATACTTATGTATAATCTGTTTTTGTAACCTATCTGCCAGCAAATATCCATATTTCAAGTGGCATAGTAATATAGTAATATAATATGCTTGATCACATGAGGTTCTGTGTCAATAACTTTACTTGAATGATTATGGAACTGCCTAGATTTCTATAAGCTTTAAACTTTACTTTTGGCTCTGGGACTGAAGGATGTTCCTAGTTGATAGCTAAATTTTGATGAATTTAAATGATAATCACTAAGTCACATACACCGCATTCAATCTCAAGAAGTAATATAATTTCATTCAGGTTGCCTGCTTACCTGCTTTGTTCACATATCACCACCCCATAAGGTTTAGGTGTAGGCCCATGGAGAAATAAAGATGTGAAATATCCTCATAGACATGACAGTTTAATATGAGCCAGCCAGTTAGGGTGACCATGGCATTCAGTGTTATAGTATTCCAATCTTAAAGTGCTCAAACTCAAATTGAAAGGAATGGTTTACTATATTCTGAGCAGGTTAGTCTATATATATCAGTTCAGTTCAGTTCAGTCGCTCAGTCATGTCCGACTCTTTGCGACCCCATGAATTGCAGCACACCAGGCCTCCCTGTCCATCACCAACTCCTGGAGTTCACTCACACTCATGTCCATCGAGTCAGTGATGCCATCCAGCCATCTCATCGTCTGTCGTCCCCTTCTCCTCTTGCCCCCAATCCCTCCCAGCATCAGAGTCTTTTCCAATGAGTCAACTCTTTGCATGAGGTAGCCAAAGTACTGGAGTTCCAGCTTTAGCATCAGTCCTTCCAAAGAAATCCCAGGGCTGATCTCCTTCAGAATGGACTGGTTGGATCTCCTTGCAGTCCAAGGGACTCCCAAGAGTCTTCTCCAACACCACAGTTCAAGAGCATCAATTCTTTGGAGTTCAGCTTTCTTCACAGTCCAACTCTCACATCCATACACGACTACTGGAAAAACCATAGCCTTGACTAGACGGACCTTTGTTGGCAAAGTAACATCTCTGCTTTTCAGTACGCTCTCTAGGTTGGTCATAACTTTCCTTCCAAGGAGTAAGCATCTTTTAATTTCATGGCTGCAGTCACCATCTGCAGTGATTTTGGAGCCCAAAAAAATAAAGTCTGCCACTGTTTCCACTGTTTCCCCATCTAGTTCCCATGAAGTGATGGGACCAGATGCCATGATCTTTGTTTTCTGAATGTTGAGCTTTAAGCCAACTTTTTCACTCTCCTCTTTCACTTTCATCAAGAGGCTTTTTAGTTCCTCTTCACTTTCTGCCATAAAGGTGGTATCATCTGCATATCTGAGGTTATTGATATTTCTCCTGGCAACCTTGATTCCAGCTTGTGCTTCTTCCAGCCCAGCGTTTCTCATGATGTACTCTGCGTAGAAGTTAAATAAGCAGGGTGACAATATACAGCCTTGACCTACTCCTTTTCCTATTTGGAACCAGTCTGTTATTCCATGTCCAGTTCTAATTGTTGCTTCTTGACTTGCATACAGGTTTCTCAAGAGGCAGGTCAGGTGGTCGGGTATTCCCATCTCTCAGAATTTTCCACAGTTTATTGTGATCCACATGGTCAAAGGCTTTGGCATAGTCAATAAAGCAGAAATAGATGTTTTTCTGGAACTCTCTTGCTTTTTCGATGATCCAGTGGATATTGGCAATTTGATCTCTGGTTCCTCTGCCTTTTCTAAAACCAGCTTGAACATCTGGAAGTTCACGGTTCATGTATTGCTGAAGCCTGGCTTGGAGAATTTTGAGCATTACTTTTCTAGTGTATGAGATGAGTGCAATTGTGCGGTAGTTTGAACATTTTTTGACATTGCCTTTCTTGGGGATTGGAATGAAAACTGACCTTTTCCAGTCCTGTGGCCACTGCTGAGTTTTCCAAATTTGCTGGCATATTGAGTGCAGCACTTTCACAGCATCATCTTCCAGGATTTGAAATAGCTCAACTGGAATTCCATCACCTCCACTAGCTTTGTTCGTAGTGATGCTTTCTAAGGCCCACTTGACTTCACATTCCAGGATGTCTGGCTCTAGATGAGTGATCACACCATCATGATTATCTTGATCGTGAAGATCTTTTTTGTACAGTTCTTCTGTGTATTCTTGCCACCTCTTCTTAATATCTTCTGCTTCTGTTAGGTCCATACCATTTCTGTCCTTTATCGATCCCATCTTTGCATGAAATGTTCCCTTGGTGTCTCTAATTTTCTTGAAGAGATCTCTAGTCTTTCCCATTCTGTTGTTTTCCTCTATTTCTTTGCATTGATCATTGAGGAAGGCTTTCTTATCTCTCCTTGCTATTCTTTGGAACTCTGCATTCAGATGCTTATGTCTTTCCTTTTCTCCTTGGCCTTTAGCTTCTCTTCTTTTCACAGCTATTTGTAAAGCCTCCCCAGACAGCCATTTAGCTTTTTTGCATTTCTTTTCCATGGGGATGGTCTTGATCCCTGTCTCCTGTACAATGTCAGGAACCTCATTCCATAGTTCATCAGGCACTCTATCAGATCTAGGCCCTTAAATCTATTTCTCACTTCCACTGTATAATCATAAGGGATTTGATTTACGTCATACCTGAATGATCTAGTGGTTTTCCCTACTTTCTCCAATTTAAGTATGAATTTGGCAACAAGGGGATCATGATCTGAGCCACAGTCAGCTCCTGGTCTTGTTTTTGTTGACTGTATAGAGCTTCTCCATCTTTGGCTGCAAAGAATGTAATCAATCTGATTTTGGTGTTGACCACCTGGTGATGTCCATGTGTAGAGTCTTCTCTTGTGTTGTTGGAAGAGGGTGTTTGCTATGACCAGTGCATTTTCTTGGCAAAACTCTATTAATCTTTGCCCTGCTTCATTCCATATTCCAAGGCCAAATTTGCCTGTTGCTCCAGGTGTTTCTTGACTTCCTACTTTTGCATTCCAGTCCCCTATAATGAAAAGGACATCTTTTTTGAGTGTTAGTTCTAAAAGGTCTTGAAGGTCTTCATAGAGCCGTTCAACTTCAGCTTCTTCAGCGTTACTGGTTGGGGCATAGACTTGGATTACTGTGATATTGAATGGTTTGCCTTGGAAATGAACAAAGATCATTTTGTCATGTTTGAGATTGCATCCAAGTACTGAATTTCAGACTCTTTTGTTGACCATGGTGGCTACTCCATCTTCTAAGGGATTCCTGCCCACAGTAGTAGATATAATGGTCATCTGAGTTAAATTCACCCATTCCAGTCCATTTTAGTTCACTGATTCCTAGAATGTCAACGTTCACTCTTGCCATCTCTTGTTTGACCACTTCCAATTTGCCTTGATTCATGGACCTGACATTCCAGGTTCCTATGCAATATTGCTCTTTACAGCATCGGACCTTGCTTCTATCACCAGTCACATCCACAGCTGGGTATTGTTTTTGCTTTGGCTCCATCCCTTCATTCTTTCTGGAGTTATTTCTCCACTGATCTCCAGTAGCATTTTGGGCACCTACTGACCTGGGGGGTTCCTCTTTCATTATCCTATCATTTTGCCTTTTCATACTGTTCATGAGGTTCTCAAGGCAAGAATACTGAAGTGGTTTGCCATTCCCTTCTCCAGTGGACCACATTCTGTATATATATATAGAGAGAGACTATTTTAAATTACTGTGAATCTTGGGGGGATATTGGCAATAATGATAATGATATTACACTTAGAATGACTGAAAGACTGGATGTTTTTAGCCTGGTTTAGGGAAGCTGTGTGGCTGTGAGTTGAAAGAGAGGTATAAAGCTTCCTTTAAATATTGGAAAAGCCAGAAAAAAATATAAGAATTCTTAATATTTGAACCTATTAAAAATGGAAAAGGTGAAGTATTGAGTTCCTTATTGCTGAAGGAATTTGAGAAAAGACTGAATGAAAGACTGGTTAAAAATGCTCAACTATACAGACGTCTGTACTAGGCTAAAAATTGTCCCCATTATCTCCAGTTTATTCTGTAACTCTTAAGTACATTCACAGGAAGGCAGCAACCTCCACCCCAGTAGCTGCAGCAGAGTTGTGCTTCCTACTGAGAATATAGGCTCCTTGAGAGCAGGGTCCAGAATTTCCCTGGGGTTTGGAAGAGCTCCTGGTACTTCATTTATATATATATATATATGTGTGTGTGTGTGTGTGTGCGCACACGTGCGCATGTGTTTATGTTTATATATAAATATATATATATATATGTTTGATTTTTATATTTGGCTGTGCTGGGGTCTTTGTTGTGGCACAGGCTTTTCGCTAGTTGCAGTGAGCAGGGGCTGCTCTCTAGTTGCAGCGCCTGGGCTTCCATTGCGATGGGTTCTCTTGTTGTGGTGCAAGGGCTCTAGTTGTTCTGCAGCATGTGGGATCTTCCTGGACCAGGGATCGAACCTGTGTCTCCTGCATTGCCAGGCAGACTCTTAACCACTGGACATCCAGGAAAATCCTCCTGGTACTTTATAGGGGAATTTTTTCCTCCTGCTGTGCTGTGCTCAGTCGTGTCTGACTCTTTGTGACTCCATGGTCTGTAGCCCATTGGGTTCCTCTGTTCGTGAAATTTTTCAGGGAAGAATACTGGAGCAGGTTGGCATTTCCTACTCCAGGGTGTCTTCCCGATCCAGGGTTCGAAGCCCCATGTCCTGCATTGGCAGGTGGATTCTTTACCACTGCACCATCTGGGAAACCCTTTATAGGTGCTTGGTAATTATTGGTTGAATGAAAACTTTTTACTCTTTTTCCACTGGATGTGGACCAGAAATGCAGCAAAGACCTCAATAAGATTTCTTCTTTCTTCAGTTCAGTTCAGTTCAGTCGCTCAGTAGTGTCTGACTCTTTGCAACCCCATGAATTGCAGCATGCCAGGCCTCCCTGTCCATCACCAGCTCCCGGAGTTTCCCCAAACTCATGTCCATCGAGTTGGTGATGCCATCCAACCATCTCATCCTCTGTCGTCCCCTTCTCCTTCTGCCCCCAATCCTTCCCAGAATCAGGGTCTTTTCCAACAAGTTAACTATTCGCATGTGGTGGCCAAAGTTCTGGAGTTTCAGCCTCAGCATCAGTCCTTCCAATGAACACCCAGGACTGATTCCCTTTAGAATGGACTGGTTGGATCTCCTTGCAGTCCAAGGGACTTTCAAGAGTCTTCTCCAACAACACAGTTCAATAGCATCAATTCTTCAGCGCTCAGCTTTCTTCACAGTCCAAGTCTCACATCAATACATGACCACTGGAAAAACCATAGCCTTGACTAGATGGACCATTGTTGGCAAAGTAATGTCTCTGCTTTTTAATATGCTGTCTAGGTTGGTCATAACTTTCCTTCCAAGGAGTAAGCGTCTTTAGGAGAGAGAAGAGAAAGGGGGAAGGGGAGAGATTTTTTTTTTTTCAGTTTAAATTCTACTAATATGGGGAAGAAAAACAGGATGTTGGAGTTTGGTTACATAATTATAAAAGAGAGCAAAATCTAGTTATTTTCATATTTATTACTATTTTCAATTTTATTCCCAGATGAAGAGTCTTCATAATTTTTTAGTACTTCAATTTCTGCTTCATTTTTAAGTATGGATACAAATTCAACAAGTTTTCAAAATGGAAAAAAAAAAAACAAAAACAAATGTTAAAAATGTTTAGCTTGTTCCCTGAGGAATACATTGGAAAAAGTGTTAAGGACCAAAACAAAATGAACTCTAATATGTGGGGTAATAAGTAAGTTAAAAAAGAGGACCAATATACAGGTCAATATAAAAGCTAATACTGAATGAGTCTCGTGAGCTATCAGGCTTTCAAATATCTGTTTCTTCAACCTCCTACATGATACGTGTTATATCACCTGCCTCCTGTCCCCCATGTTTTTCTTGTTGTTTTTGTTTTAAATTAGATAAGTGAATGAGCTTCTCTGGTGGCTCAGTGGTAAAGAATTTGCCTGCAATGCAGGAGACACAGGTTTGATCCCTGGGTCAGGAAAATCCCCTGGAGAAGGAAATGGCAACCACTCCAGTATTCTTGCCTGGAAAATCTTATGCACAGAGGAGCCTGGTGGGCTATAGTCCATGGGGTTGCAGAAAGTCAGACATGACTTAGCAAATTAACAACAGCAACAAAGGAATAGAGGCTTAGCAAAGTTAAGCAACTTGTGTAAGATGACGAATCTAAACATGCTGGATTCAGGATTCAAGCCCAGATACAGTCACTAAAGTGTAGGTTCCTTGAGTGCAGGGCCTTTCTTGATTTTATGTTTTTCTCAGTGCCAAATTGGTAGAATCTAGAATCTTACCTCGCAAATAGTGCTACTTAAAAGTACGCCTGTAAATGACAAAATCAGCATTTGAACTCTTGTGCACTGTTCAGTACCACATGCTCACACACTCCAGGACTGAAGCTAGTTATTTCAGTTATTTGCTAGAGGTCATTGAAAAAAAAAAAAATAAAACACTGAATTTTGACTGAAAATAAAAGGATACTGTGAAAATTTTTATGATAATTACCTAATGCTTGATTCAGTTCCATCATTGAGTCTATGACATGACTTTGTAATAAATATTTTAGGTCATAGATAATGTAGGCCTGAATTAAACTGTTAGTAAAAAAAAAAAAAAAGATTAGTCTAGAATGGATTTAGATGTACAAAAATGCTTAGCCAAAAAACTGGAAGGAGATGCACTGACATACTAATAGTGGTTAACTGGAGGAATTAGAGAATGGGGATTATAACAATTTGTGTCATCCATTTTGCAGTGTGTTTTATTTAAAAGAAGTAGCTATTGCTCTGTGTGTGTGTGCATGAGTCTGTGAGTGTGTGTAATGAAAAAGCTTTTTCAAGAGAAAGGGGTGGGAGAAGGATGAGTACAGGGAACTTCCTTTACCAAACTTACTCTGAAGTCATTCCAATAAAAGTAAAATATATTGGGACAGAAATAGACACATAATGGAGCATATCAGAGCATACAGAAATTGATTTAAGACAATGAGGACTTTATATAAAAACAAAGGTGGAATTTCAGTTCAGATTGGAAAATATGATGCATTTTAATGTGATAGATAATGCTAGATTTTTCAGATCATATACAAAAATACATTTCAAATGGATTAGAGATTTAAATGACATATATAAGTAAATATATAAAATAATAGATTACATTTTTGTATACATTTATACAATATTTTGGATGGGGCAGACTTTTCTAAATTAGGAAACAGTATTTATAAATTTATATACAATATTTATAAATTTATATTTAATTTATATACAAATTAAAAAATTAGTATTTTAAATGACAAAAGATCCCCCAGAATAACCCAAAGTGAAAATACATACAATAGCCTGGGAAAATATTGCTGCATAAGAGATTAATAGTCTTTATAAACAGATGTATAGAAACTTACAGGTGGCTATGAATTAGATAAAAAAACTCAAAACCAAAGTTGGTAGGGAAGAAGGGGAAACTGCCTAGTGGATAATTTTTTTAACTTGATGGTTTTTTGCTACAAGTGAACAATTTTTATTTCATGTTTATATCTCTGTTAATACTGTTAGGAACCCTGTTTCCAGATCACTTGACAGTATTTAAAATAATGTCGTGTGTTTATTAAAATATTAATTAAAATGCAAATGTAATATTTTATACAGCTTCACCTTAGCTGTTGATGCGCTGTAAAATTCATTTTCAGTTTGCTAGTACTCTCTATATTTATGCTTCAGCAATCCAAGCTACTAATACTCTCCTATCTAGATGGGTGCCATGTTCTCAGAATTTGTCTCTTTTCCTCCATTTTGCCCCTTACTTCATCAACTTTCCTTTGGCATCTAGAGAGGACTTTTAAAAATGTAACTCAGACAATCAGTATTCCCAATAAAACCTTTTAGTATCTTGCAATTGCACTTAGGACATAACCCACTCCTTTCTTTGGTTTAGAAAGAGGATGAATACATATTCTGACTTGCCATGGCACCCTGCATATATATATCAGAATTGCTCCCTTTTCATTCTCGAAAAAGTCCCAGACTGAGCAATATAAAATACGTGTGCATGCTTAGTCGCTTTATCTTGTCCAACTCTTTGTGACTCCATGTACTGTAGCCCACCAGGCTCCTATATCCATGGGATTCTCCAGGCAAGAATACTGGAGGGGGTTGCCATTCCCTTCTCCAGAGGATCTTCCTGAACTTGAGTCCCCTGCATTGCAAGCAGATTCTTTACTGTCTGAGCCACCAGGGAACCCCTAATATAAAATACAGTTACCCTAACTATAAAGATCTGCTGGCTTAAGGGTCATGTTCTCAGAGAAATTTTCCTTCATCATAGCACTTAAAAGAGCTGTCACAAATAATTCTTTATCAGAGCATCTCTTTGAGGTCTTTATAAAACAAAGCAAATGTATGATTATATGTTTGTCTTCTCTTAGTATTATCTAATGAAGGAAATATATTAATTTATATTTACTATTATTATTAGCCCCATGCAGCAGGGACCAAATCTCTGCCAGTTTGCATTAATAAATATTATATCATCAGGGCTTAGTATGAAGCCTGACACTTAACACACACTTAATGGAAGTTTGTTCAATGAATCAACACTTGGACTAATTATTGGGATTTAAGCAATGTAAATAATACTTTTTTTGTTCTCTTTGAAAATTTGTTTCACACATTTGCTGTGATTACTCCATGTCACATTATGATTGCATTTTAAAAATGCATGGAATATTAAGTTTTTCTTTCTCAGAAAATTGACATATATGGTGATAACTGAGGGTATCAATTACGGAGTATAATCAAATAAAACAGTAAAAAGAAACGAAAACTGTTTTCTGTTCCCAGATCTGCTGTTTCAGTGTGAGCTGGTACTTAACTTGTCTGAAACTCACTTGAAAGAAATATATATTTGTCTATAAAACAAAAGGATAAAATGGGATATATTAACATAATGCTTCTCACATTATAATTATGCAAAATTCAGCTATTGATACTCTTTAAAATTTCCTTGTAGAAAAACTGTTTTATGAATTAGCAACAGCAAATTTTTCAGTTGAGGTCAATTAGATTTTGTTTGGGCTTTCCCTGTGGTTCAGTAGTAAAGAATCTGCCTGCCAAGTAGGAGACGCAAGAGGCAAAAGTTCAGTCCTTGGGTCGGAAAGATCCTCTGCAGTAGAAAAAGGCAACCTGTTCCAGTATTCTTGCCTGGAAAATTCCATGAACAGAGGAGCCTGGCAGGCTACAGTCCGTGTGGTCACAAAGAGTCGGACACGACTAAGTGCACAGCACAGATTTTGTTCGCTCATCACACTTCCCAGCTACTTCTAAATAATCAATAAATGCACAAATACAAACTAATTTAGTATTTATCACATTATTTGTTATTTTCAACTTGATGCTTCCCAATTGTTTTATGATACCTTTTCCCCCTTCTTCCTTAGTTTGAACTAATACATTTTGGAACACTCCATTTATTTTTATTCTTCTTTTTTCATTTATTTTTCTTCTATTGCCATGTTTGTTGCATATCTTTTCACTACTCTTTTAGTAATTCCCCTCAAAAATAAACATGTGTTCTTGGATTATTGGGATGAACATAAATTAGTTCCCTTGCCATAATCCAGCAAATGCTAAGACTTTATGACACTGAACTCTATGAACCTTCCTCAACCCTCCAGGTACCATTAATGTTATAACTGTCATGTATTTTAATTCTACATATATTTTAATGCCCTTAAAATATTATTATTACTTTGTATAGTCAGTATTCTTTTAGCTGTGCCCAAAATTTAGCCTAGATAATTTTCCCTATATTGCTGTGTTTCCCTTTGGAATACTTTTCCTTCTGCCTGAAGGGCTACTTTTAGCATGCTTTTTCATGTAGGCTGCTTGATTAATGTGTTTAGTCTTTGATGATCCAGAAATCTCTATGTTGCTTTACTTTTGAAAAATTTTTCACTGGTTGCCAGATTTTTTTTCACATCATCATGTTTATATCATTCCATTATCTCTTGTCTTGTGTCTTTTCTGTTGAAGATTCATTTTTCAGCTTCATGGTTGTTCCTTTGAAAATAAAGTACCCTTCTTTTAGGGTCCTTTTGTGATTTACTTTTTGGTTTTCAGCTTTTTTACTGTAATGTATGCTGGTGTGGTTTTCTTTTCATTACCCTGTCTGCAGTTTGGGACATCTCTTGAATCTATGGCTTGATATCTTTCATCAATTGGGAAAATTTTGACGTTTACTCTTAAATATTGCTCTTGCCTCCTTCTGAAGGGAGATGATGCTATACACATGTTAGAGTTTTTTGTTGTGTCCCATATGTCCTTTTCACTCTTACATGAATTTTCTATTCTTTCGGCCCTTCAGGCTTCCATTATGGTATTTTATACTTAGCTTCTAGTTAACTAGTTCTTTGCTGTATCTGGTCTTCATGCTTGTTGTTAAACCTATCTACTTAGTCCTTTGTTTCAGTCATTGTATTTTTTTCAATCCTTGAGTTTCTATTTGGTCATTATCATAGGTTTCTGTTATCTGGTTGAGTCCTCCAACTTGTCATGTGTTTTCTTGAAAATATGAAAATATGGTTAAAGTCCATGTTAGATAATTCCAGCGTCTGGGTCATCTGTTTGTTTTATATATTGTTTATTTACTCTCTAGAATTTTAAAATTGAAATTTTGGACACAGTCTGTAATTATAGTCTCTGGGTGGTATAAATGCTACTTTTTATGGTGGTATTTATCTTTCTCTGTTTCAGAAAAGGTTAGAATGGACAAAGAAAACAGATGTGAAGATAATTTTGAAGACTTGAGTTTGAAAAAAAATTGTTGAAAGGCATGCACACAGACCAAATGATTCAGGGTATTTTCCATTAAGATTAAAGAACTTTCTATGTGTTTCCACTTTCCAAGTATCAAAATTGTTACTGGTACATTGCTGCATGTTTATAACACTACTCTGTTTTCAACTCAGTCATCAAAGTCACACTGTTATCAATACAAAATGCTGTTTTATCTCTTCTGTAGCTTAAAAGAGTAGATGGGAATCTGCATTTTGCTTTTTAAGATGTGAGACCTCATCCTTGGTCCTTACTACCACATTTCTTTCCTTAAAGAATACACAGCTAACTGTACCTACTTTAGGGACCAAGATTGCAATCACAATACCCCTCCCTTAAAATGAATCCACATATATGTCATGGGATCTCCCTGTTTGAATGTCTGGCAGACCTGAAGCCTGACAGCATTTTGATAAATGATGCACATACATAATTAGAAAATCTAAACTGCACTGGCAGAGATCAGGAGATGTTTGTGTTAATGAAAGCATGATATTTTGGATCAAAGCAGACAAGGGAGTCCTAATTTTCTCTGATGAGGAGGGCTGCAGAATCTGTTTAGTGAATGAAAAGAGAGGTTGATGCAACACGAGCTCTTTAAATAAGGGCAAAGTGTTTTATCAATTCAAACCAATTTCGAAAAGTCCATCCTCCTCTCTGGAGGGATGCTGGGAGTAAAGGCAAGAAATCAACAGGCTTTTAAAAAACTCAAAGCAGGTATATTTTAATTCCCTAGTGGTACGCTTACAATCTCAGTCAACTGGTAGAAAAATCTGAAGAAAGAAAAAGCTTTATGTTTTATTTGAATGTAAATTTTGTTCACATCAACAGCCAGGACTTAGGAGAGAAAAGAATATGTAAGAGTAAGGCAATGGCACCCCACTCCAGTACTCTTGCCTGGAAAATCCCATGGACGGAGGAGCCTGGTGGGCTGCAGTCCATGGGGTCGCTGAGAGTCGGACACGACTGAGCGACTTCACTTTCACTTTTCACTTTCATGCATTGGAGAAGGAAATGGCAACCCACTCCAGTGTTCTTGCCTGGAGAATCCCAGGGATGGGGGAGCCTGGTGGGCTGTTGTCTATGGGGTCGCATAGAGTCAGACACGACTGAAGCGACTTAGCAGCAGCAGAGGGTTAGAATAAACTGTGAGAAAAGAAATGAGAATGAGGGATTAAAAATTTTTGAGAGAACTGGGAGAGATAGACACATGTCTTTAATAGAGTGATAACTACTAGTTCAGTATTTAGTGGGACATATTTCAAATTATTCAGTCTGTAATAGAGAAAAAGTTGGGCTAGAGAATAAAGATGGAGAGTAGAAAAAGGAAGAATAAGGGAGAAAAAAAAGGAAGAGGACAAGGGCTGTGGAAACTTTCATTCTTTATTTGGCTGTGCTTATTGACTTCTGTGAAGAGCAATTGATTACTTTGGACTGGATTAATTCCCTGGTTTTCTGAGGAGTAGTACCTAGGTTTTTGTTTGTTTGTATTTTGACAATTCAGTCTGAAGTGTGTCCTCGCAATGGCACCTAAGTTACCAGTCCCTGTGCTTGACCACTTTGATCTACCATGGGAAAAGGAAGTGATGGGCTTTTCTGCGTAAGCTTATGTACAGCATTTAAATACGAAACCAATATTACAGGGCAATGTTCACGATCCCCAAATAAAAGTTTCACAAAGGACTTTGTTTTCCTTTACTACAAAGTAAACACATAATCATTTATCAAGTTGTTTTATGAGTTCTTTTTTTTTTTAAGATATTGGTAAAATTAATATTGTTCATTTGGGAATTATTTAAACAATAGTGAAATCAGTATTATTAAAAAGGGCTTCCCAGGTGGCTCAGTGGTAAAAGATCCACCTGCAATGCAGGAGACACAGGTTTGATCCTTGGGTTGGGAAGATCCCCTGGAGAAGGAAATGGTAAGTCACTCCAGTATTCTTGCCTGACGAATTCCATAGGCAGAGGAGCCTGGCGGGCTACAGTCCAAAGAGTCAAACATGACAGTGAGTAAACAGCGGCAGCACTATCTTAAAAAGGGATGAAAAATTTCAAACAGTGGTGAATTTACAAAAAGTATGATACATTCAAGTGATTTTTTTTTTTTTTTGCATTTGATGAGTTTGTTACCATTCAAAGTGTAGTGGAAATAGGAATAAAAATTGTTTTTTAGAAGAATACATTTTTGCTGGTCACAAGTCTCAAAGGGCTATGTCATCAAAGGTAGAGCAACAAAGTATGGCATTGAACATAATCAGTTATGTTATTTTCTTAACACATGTGCAGGGGTATCCCCAGAGAAGGCTAGAGACATTTCATGTATTTAAACTCAAGGTAAGTTGATAAACAGTTGTAGGGATTTACTTAGATCTCTTGTATCTGGTATCTTTTCTTCTGGAAGTACTGGTGGGATATAAATGAAATGGGTAAGTGGAGGAGTTCAGGGCAACAAGGCAAGAGTTCTTTGCCCCTCTCCAAGGTGTGAGTCACATTCATTTCCTGTTCCCACAGATTTGGAAATGGGAGAACAATGTCCAGCAGAGGGCGCAGTGCTGGAGTCAGGCGTGCTGGACCTGGTGTAGCAGCCACCTTAAATCTTGGTTAGAAGAAGCCAGAGAACCTGATCACACTAAGGTGGTGTTGAAAGGGGCCAACACCTTCCCTTACCTAGGTCGCTAATTGCAGACCACCAAATAAATTAACTTCAAGCCCATTGAGCTCAAAATTAAGTATATAGATCCAACATACTCATCTGCCTTAACAGCTGCTATTTAATTAATTTTTATAATTAAATTAGAGCATGTATGAATGAAGAGTTATCAGGGAAATATCATTAAGCTATTAATTTTTTAATAGTTGCCTTCAGTCAAGAATAGTTTATTACATTATATCTCACACTTCTCATATTACCTGTCTCTAGAATCAATTTATTTCCTGGCTTATTTTATGTTTGTTTCATTTAAATGTTGAAGTAGCTAGGTCTTTAGTACCTGCCTAGACATTGATATTTTTACCTTGGTAGGCTACCTCTTATGGGTAATGATAGATCCTTACATTAGCTCTCAGAAAGATCAACAGTCTCCAAAGAACTTTTTTTTTTCCCCTAAAGAACTTGGCAATAACAAAAAAAGAGTAAATGGAAACACTAAAATGCCTAAGGAAAAGGCAATCATGTTTTGACCCTGAGGACTTTGTTGAGTAGGCAATCTCAATTCTACAAGGATCCATAGAAAAATGTGGATGATGTTCTTACAAATGAATGAGATGAAACTCAAGGGAAGGAAAAAAGGAATTATTTTTAAAAAGCAGACTTTATGAAGCCATTAATATATTTACAGGTAGGTTTTTTTCATTCATTTAAAAATTTAATGAATATAGATTTAAGTAAAACCTGCCATTTCACTCACCAATATATTTCAACAGAGATCAAATTTTGAGTAAATTCTATCTCAAAGGCAATAAAAATTGCTAAAAGTAAAATGTTAACTAAGAATGTTTCTATAAAGTGTTCTAAGATATACATAAGCCTGAAAATAATCATTGCTCTATATAATTTTGCCATAAAATTTACAAGAATATTACAAAAGGAATACTTAAAAAAAATTTTTTTTGCCACACCCCACAGCATGCCAGGGGTTGAACCCATGTTCCCTGCAATGGAACTGTGGTGTCTTAACCACTGGATCACCAGGGAAGCCCCAAGAACTACTTTAAAGCCAAAAAATTAAGCAAACTAAATAAAGAACAAAACTTGACTTCCCTGATATGTTCTCATGAACCACATTAAAATTATTTTTAATAAACTATTCTTTAGAGCAGTTTTAGATTTACAGAAAAAATGAGTAGTTAGTACAGAGTTCTCATATGTCTATCTTCCATTCTCATAACAATTTCCTCATTCAATAACAGCTTGCATTGTGTGGTAATTTTCTTTACAACTAATGAACCAATATTAATATGTTATTAATGAACTAAAATCCATAGTTTACATTAGGGTTCCTCTTTGTGTTGCACATTCTATGGGTTTTAACAGGTGTGTAATTACATATATTCATTATTAAAGAACAGTTGCACTATCCTAAAAATCATATAGTTTCACTATCCTAAAAATCCACTTGTCATCAGTGCATCTCCTTCTCCTTTTTCCCTGACTCTGAATTGATGAAAACCGTTGACCATTTTACTTTGAGAATTTGAAAAAATTGCCCCCAAACTTCAGCAGTCACCCCCAAACTTCAGCAACCTCCTCCCTGATCAGTCAGCAGCCATCAACACTAAAACAAGACCCTCCACCAGCAAAAAGATAATTATGATGCACTACAGGTTCAGATGACAGTAATATTTAGCAATTCGCTGGTGGCTCAGTGGTAAAGAATCCACCTGCAATGCAGGGGATGCAGTTTTGATCCCTGAGTTGGGAAGATCCCCTGGAGGAGGAAATGGCAACCCACTCCAGTATTCTTGCCTGGGGGATCCCATGGACAGAGGATCCTGGTGGGCTACAGTCCATGGGGTTACAAAGAGTCAGACATGACTTAGCAACTGAACAACAACAAAATTTTTTTTTCTAATTAAGGAATGAAAGTTTTTTTTTCCTAGGCATAATGCTATTGCACATGTAGACTACAGAAGGGCTTAGTTGCTTCGGTAGTGTCTCACTCTTTGTGACCCCATGGACTGTAGTGCACCAGGCTCCTCTGTGCATGGGATTCTCCGTGCAAGAATCCTGGAGTGGGCTGCCATTTCCTCATCCAGGGGATCTTCCAGATCCAGGGATTGAACCCACATCTCCTGGTCTCCTGCATTGCAGGCAGAGTCTTTCATCGCTGAGTCACTGGGAAAGCCTCGATCACAGAAGAGTATAAAGATAACTTGTATACGCATTGGGAAACCAAAAATTCAAGTGACTCACTTTAATCACAATATTAATTTTATTGCAGTGGTCTGGAACCAAACCTACAACATCTCCAATATTTCACAAATTGCCTGTACACGAAAGCACCCAGCATTCAATTATTATGAGTCTTAATCTGTTTCCTGGCATAACTCCTCTTACCCAATCCTCCCTGCCCATAGTTTACTGAAATTCTAATTGTCAAAGAAAGGCTATTCTGTGGTATAGCTGTGTGATCAGGATTCTGTGGGTTGTAAGTGACAGAAGTATCACTCAAGAACTCGAGAAAATAGCACTAGTTTGAGAAAAAAAGGAAATTTGTTGGCTTATGGCCAGAATGAGCATGGTTGGGTCTAGGACCTCACATAATACCATTTCCATCTTTTAGATCTTCCTTATTATGTATGAACTTCCTTTCAGGCACCCAGGAAGTAGTAACAATAATTACCAGACATTCTAGCCTACCTTCTACCATCTGAGTGAACTCAATGCAAATAGAGTATCTCTTTTAACAGTTTAGCAAAAGTCCCAGGTCTGACATCAACTGGCTTGGCTTGTACTGTGTTCCCATCCTTAAACCCCTGCTATGGGTCTGAATGGCAGGTCTGGAGTGTGCCCCTGGAGTGTGCCCTAGTGGAATTATGTGGGAGAAGAATCTCACCAAATGAAATCTGAGTTTGGCAGGCAAAAGAGCCAGAGTATATTATACATTCCTGTAGGGACTCCTTTTGTAACCCTTTCTGAGGAATCGTGCGAGATTGAAGGAGAGTAAAACAATCACAGCTACTTCCGTTGGCTCTTCCCTGAGAGGAGGAACAACTCCTGAACCAACCGCTGCTGCCACACGATTTATAGAGGAGCCCCCTGGTGGACAGAGAGGAGCTGCCACAGCCTGGTCCAGTTCCACCCCATTTCCCTGAATTTCCATTTGGAGTTCTCTGGCACTACTGGTAAAGAATCTGCTTGCCAATGCAGGAGACGTAAGAGATGTGGTTTCAATCCGTGTCTGGAAGATCCCCTGGAGGAGGGCATGGCAACCCGCTCCAGTATTCTTGCTTGGAGAATCCCATGGCCAGAGGAGTCTGGCAGGCTATACAGTCTATAGTCTTGTAAAGAGCTGGATGCCACTAAAGTGACAGGACACATAGGTAGAGATGATGTTTGTAAATCACGGAAAGACCATTAACTATGCATGAATTACACAGGCATTTTTTGTTTGTTTGTTTTGCATTATAAGAATGCCAGAGGTTAGTCAGCCAGTACAATGTCTCCATGATTGTACCAGGAATATAAGTGTCTTCTCTCTGTTTCCAGGAATTACGGGATACTGTGTAATTTTTGTCCTCAGCTTTTCCCCTGGAGACCTCAAAAAATGTTCTCTACCTCCTGCATTACATCAGGAACAAGTGGAAAGAAGAGGGCAAAAGGTGCATTCCATCTCACTGTCCTCCCTGAGAGAGAGAAAAGGGGCCCTTGGCAGTGAAGAACTGGCCTGGCGCTATCAATGGGTCTTGGTGTTGCTAGGAGCTGGCCTGGCACTCACAGCTAGGCCTTGGCAACTGAAGGGAGGGCACAGACATACCAGAATTATAGAATGGACAGGACTGCAGAGAAAAGGAGTGAAAATAAAACCTTTAACTATTCACAAGTTTGGCTAGATTTGACCTTACTCTATAGTATACTACCCAAGTGGACCACTGTAAATATGACTGGAAAAAAATTAAACTAACTCTGTCTGGATTATGTAAATACTCTTAGAGAAAACAAACTGAGAGAGCAAATGGCAAAACTGTGAAATACAGTTATATTTGCAAACACGAGAACCTCGTTTTGACATTTTTCTTAAATAACCAAGATTTATTCTTTAAAAATCTAAATAACACAAGTGATACATAAACACATATGCATTATGAAAAATTCAAATAATATAAAGTGTATAGGGTAAAAATTACAATCCCCTCTCCCCTCCTCCACAATCTTCTCCTTTCATTAGCAGGAACCACTGCTAAAATATTAGTGAATGTATTAGAAAACATTTCACTTTACATTCATATTCATCAATTTTAGATGCGAGATCAAGATGGTGGAGTAAGAGGACGTGGAATTCACTTCCCCCAGGAACACATCATAAACACATGTGGGATAATTCTCGGGCTTCTCCTGGAGGCTCAGCAGTAAAGAATCTGCCTTATATGCAGGAGCCTCAGGTGATGAAGGTTCAATTCCTGGGTTGGGAAGATCCCCTGGAGGAGGACATGACAATCCACTCCTGTATTCTTGCCTGGAGAATCCTATGGACAGAGGAGCCTGGCGATCTACAGTCCATGGGGTCGCAAAGAGTTTTACACAGCTGAAGTGACCTTAGTGTGCACCCACACAGGTGGAATGATTCTCACTGAAAACCAACTAGAAACTGGCGGAAGGATTCCTGAATAACCAAAGCTGTGAGTAAGTGACACACGTAATGGGGTAGGAAGGGAGGAAAAGTGATCAGGTCGGGACCTGTGCTCCTAGGAGGGTGCTTTGTCGCTCCGTCTCCGACTCTGCGACCCTATGAACTGTGTAGCCCACCAGGCTCCTCTGTCCATGGGATTCTCCAGGCAAGAATACTGGAGTGGGTTGCCGTTCCCTTCTCCAGTGGATCTTTCTGACCCAGGGATCGCCCAGGTGGATTCTTTACCATCTGAGCTACCAGGAAGATCCCAGAGGGAAAGAGAAATTACATGAGCTAACACTTGACCTGGACGGTGAGTTGGGCTGAGTCACAGCGTGGGCATCCCAGTCTTGGGGTCCTGTGTGTAGAGGACAAGCACCTTTGGCTGCCTGGAGAACTGCTGGGACAGACAGAAAGGCTGAAAAAGCCCAGGCTCCGTTCATGAGGAGCACATGGTGCTGGCCTGTTAGCCAGGGCAGAGAGAGGGCCCTAAAGGCTGCCGCCTTGCTGTGCTCCCCATTCCCAGCCGAGCAAACCCGCCGGCCCTACTCACTCTATGCCACAGCTCTGTGCTAGACCTAGGGCAACCAGGACCTGAGAAAAGACTCATTCTAGGAACACAGAGGCAACCCAGGGGCCCAGGGGATAGTCCAGGTGGAGCAGTCGCAACCCCTCACTGACTCAAACAGCATCGCAGAAGCAGCCCAGACTTCTGATGGTAGCGTAGCCGCGGGAATTCCCACGATTTCCTTGCTGTACTTTCCAGGCCCAGCCAATTAAACTCTCCAGCCCCGCCCTCTAATTGCTACAGCCGAGCCTGGAAGGCTGCAGTCCATGGGGTAGCTGAGGGTCGGACACGACTGAGCGACTTCACTTTCACTTTTCACTTTCATGCATTGGAGAAGGAAATGGCAACCCACTCCAGTGTTCTTGCCTGGAGAATCCCAGGGACGGGGGAGCCTGGTGGGCTGCCGTCTATGGGGTCACACAGAGTCGGACACGACTGAAGTGACTTAGCAGCAGCAGCACTAGATCCGGGGTGAAGATGCGACCATGGGCTGCTTGTGACTGGAGTCACAGGCATCTGTCTACACAGATAGAGCATGCGGTTTGTGTAAGTGAGGAAGCCCCACTTGCTTCAGCACTCTGCTCCTTTGGGGCAAAGGCCCCAGTGCAGAGAAACACACACACTTAAAGAGAGCAGACCCACCTTGAACCCATCCCTGAAGCCTGTGAGGGTGGTGACAGCCCCTGAGCAGAGAGGAAGCGCCCCCTCACACCTTATGCAGGCTTTAGCCCTTCTATGAACAGCCACACCCCCTACCAAGGTGATATTAATCCTTTGACTTTAGGCTTGGCCCAGAATCTGAACTGTATTATTTGATGTGCTGTAGATAGGAATCTCGGAGAAGGCAATGGCACCCCACTCTAGTACTCTTGCCTGGAAAATCCATGGACAGAGGAGCCTGGTAGGCTGAAGTCCATGGGGTCGCTAAGAGTCGGAACGACTGAGAGACTTCACTTTCACTTTTCACTTTCATGCACTGGAGAAGGAAATGGCAACCTACTCCAGTGTTCTTGCCTGGAGAATCCCAGGGACGGGGGAGCCTGGTGGGCTTCCGTCTATGGGGTCACACAGAGTCGGACACGACTGAAGCGACTTAGCAGCAGCAGCAGATAGGAATCTGATTTATCTTTTCCTACACGGTGTATGGAATCAGAATGTGTGGGTTCTTTTTCTAGCTCTGCCATTTGCTTGTAGTTCTAAATTATTAGACTCTCTGTGCCTCAGTTTCATCATCACAAAATGTGGATAATAATTACAATAATGCCTGGATTACTGTAAGACTTTCTTAATATATGCTAGCACCCCCAATCAAGTCCCCCAAACACACACACAAAAGACCCCAAACAATAACAAATCCAACCTCTTCTCTAGAGAATCTATACACCACATTTACTATAATTTATTACATATGCAAATGGGTCTGTTTTTGGACTCTACTCTCATTCAGTGATCTTTGTGTCTATTCTCTCTGTTTTGGTTCCTATGACTTTAACATATGTTTATCATAAGGTTTGATATGTTATCATAAGCATAGACTTGGATGAGTGATTTTAATAGAAGTAAGAGAGGCTATAATGAGGAATTTTGGGATGAATACATCATGTGAAAAATGGGGAAAATATATTATTTGTTCTCAAACTGGGTGTAATGGACTGTGTGTGAGCCCAATGGACATTCTCCTCATTTCTATGTAGCATAATTTGGCTTTTCGTGCATTGAAGAGTGAAAAGAATTTGCCCCTGTTTTAACAACTTGAGGTTCATGCACCAGGAAGGTCTGATATACTGAAGGGCATTTACAGACGGGCAACAGAAAGGTGTGATCCTAAAGTACATAGACTTACGGGCAAAGGAGGAGACTGGGAGAAAGAACTTAAAAGCACTGTTTAGGAGCCCAAGTGTACACAAAGAGTAACAAAAGTAACTGCATGGGACTTGGGAGAGATAGACAGTGAAATCAAAGTTTTAATAGTTATTTTTGGTTCCCATTGTCTGGTATCTTCTAAAGCTTTTAGCTTACTGTAATAACTGATCATTTACTACCCATGTTCCTTTTAACTGTCCACTACAAGTTAAATATGAAGAAAGAAAAAACAGCCTGTTAAAGGGAAGATACTTATTAAAATGATTCACCTAATGCCAAATGATAGCAATAGAATTTGGGAAGTGAAGAAAATTCGAAGCCAAAATGTACAAACTGAAGCAAAAATAGTCAGATAAAATGTAAAATGTACTTAATTGTCCCAAATGATCTAGAGAATGATGTCATAAAACTTGGAAATAATATCATAAAAAGTAATATCATAAAGCCTGTTATGTTTTTTTAAAGTTATACTACATATGCCTTGATTTAATTTCATTTCTCTTGAAAAAAATTTATCATTGCAGTACTACTTATGACTACTGAAACTGAAATATACTTTAGAAAGGCAATACTTTCTGTTGAACTTTCTGTGTTGAAAATGAACAAATGACCGTAAGATCTCGCCAAACCCTTCCATGCATCCTTCCCTGTGCATTACAATGATTTCTCGCCACTGTTCCTTTTCTCCTTGTACTTTTTGTAGTACTTCTTGATATTTTTCTTCTCATATCAAAATATACAAATTACACTTATCTGTAAAAGTACATTTCTAATATGAAAGTGAAAGTTGCTCAGTCATGTCTGACTCTTTGTGACCCCATGGACTATACAGTCCATGAATACTGGGGGATCTTACCAACCCAGGGATCGAACCCAGGTCTCCAGCATTTCAGGCAGATTCTTTACCAGCTGAGCCACAAGGAAAGCTCATTTCTAACATAATCTCTACTGAATTCAACTAAAATATATTGAGCATTTATGCTAGAGTCTATGGCAAGTTTATCATCTCATTTAATTTTATCACAAGATATTACTATTCTTATTACTCATTAATATTCTTCCAACACATTCATGTAAATGTGCCTCTTAAAAACCTGAGGTATAAGTTATTTATTTCATCTTGGTAGTTAATCTCATAGTTCTTTGGGAAGGATAGATGCTCAGTCACAAATGAAATATATTAGTAACCTATTCAGTGATTCTGTTTCACTTAGGCCTGTCCTGCATTGTCATGAAGGATTTGAGAGCTTAAAATTCTTTTCAAAAGAATTTAAAAAGGAAGTAAGAGTAAATAAGAGAAAAATAAAGTGAATTCATGTGTATTATTGGTTCAAAGCAGCCATGAAGTGTGGTCTAGTGGAGTTTGTCAGAGGTTGGTCATGAATTTGGTGTTGAGCCAAAGCAAAGAGAGATACAATCATTTATTTACAACACAACCAACATTCATCAGATGAAAATAAGTAAGTTATTGATGAGAAGCTCAGTTCTTACTGGCACAGGACTTGAGAGACATTTTTCTAAGATGTTTTCATAAGGGGGATTCTGTTTGATCTAGTAAATAACATCTTCAACACCATACTTTAAGCACAAGAGATGTGAGTTGCCTTAAAAACCAAACTTATCCTTGGTGCTACTCTTTCCAGATGATAGGTAAGTTACATAAAACAGAAATAACTGTACAAGAAATGGACTTAAGAGTGGCAGAGAGGGTCATACATTATTCAGGTGACAATGGCATTGAGCTGTTTCACGTAAATTGTAGAGGACATGATGATAGACTTCATATACCATTTCTTCTTTCTCCTCTCTTTTTAAACAGAAAAAGCAATTCAGTGTTGTGATGGCTTTCTTAAGATACTTGGGAGTTATCAGCTGCACGGGGGGTCCATGTTACACCCCCTTCTGCACAATGAAAAAAATGGCAAAATGCTATCATAGGATGATTATACATATCTGTGATATCAAAACCATAATCACAGATATTGTGGCCAGAAATGATGGCAGACAGTAGCAATAATAGACAGTAGTGTGTAGGTGTGTGTGACTATACACATGTGCATACAAAGACACGTATATATTTCAATATATAGTCAGTGTTCCTTTACAAAACAGCTTGTCATGAACTATTTAAGCTCAGCATTTTTGTCTCTTAAGGCCTAATTCCTTTTGTCAGATAATCGTCATTTACAATGATTATTCTGTTTTTGAGATGATTAAACATATTTCATTACTACAAATAAAGAAGCTTCATAACAAATTATTCTTTAAGAGTAAGTAAGAAATTGTATGTACTGACATCAAAAAACCCTTGAATTTCCTACCTGGTGTTTACTGTTAAAAACCACAATGGGCTTTCAAACAGGTACTCATAAGAAAAAATTCTGTTTGTTTTGTCACACTTTTTCCATTAATTTAAAAACCAGTGAAAGCCTGAAAACACTGGAAAGTGTGAAAATAACCCCCAATTTTGAGTCTTCAAAATGCTCTTGGGAAGCACATTTTGTGGATAATTGCAAATGCTTTGTGAAAGAGCTTCAGAACTGCATGAGCTTCTAGATAAAGTTTATACCATTTGAGAGGACAAAAATTTTTCTTATGCTGTCTCAGGTCTTTGTTTAATAAGCCTCATCAATTTATGCCAGTGATGAAAACTGATCGGTTCAGTTGAACAGCTCTTGTTAAATATCTCCTAAAAATCTCAAGAATTAATCAAACATCTACTAAAGTCATGAAAATTAATTAAACATCTCCTAAAAGACTAGAAAATTAGTCAAGACAAAAAATGTAATACCTTTTGTAAGCATGTTTTCTGCAAAACTTCTGTACTTACACATTGCTGGTGGCAGGGTGGACTGGCACAACTCACTGGAAAAACATAGCCTATATTACCATTATGCATATGGGACACAAGAGCCACAAAAATGTCCATTTTCTTCAGTACAGCAATTTCTTCTTTGATGGACAGCCTCCAGCCTTGGTTTGATGACAAATCTAAATGGCTGCTGCTATTTCTCATATGACTGCATGCTAAATCCTTTCCTGAGAATTTGGGCTACTTGAATTTGTGTTTGTGTGTGTGTACGAATATGTTTATCTTTTGGATCATAGCTGCCATTATTCAGTAGTCATTTTTTAGCAAACACTGTAATATATACTTTGCACATATTATCTCTTTTAATTTTTATAATAATTCTGTCTAGGAGATGTTATTTGGAGAAGGCAATGGCACCCCACTCCAGTACTCTTGCCTGGAAAATCCAATGGACGGAGGAGCCTGGTAGGCTGCAGTCCCTGGGGTCGCTGAGTGTCGGACATGACTGAGAGACTTCACTTTCACTTTTCACTTTCATGCATTGGAGAAGGAAATGGCAACCCACTCCAGTGTTCTTGCCTGGAGAATCCCAGGGATGGGGGAGCCTGATGGGCTGCCATCTATGGGGTCGCACAGAGTTGGACACAACTGAAGTGACTTAGCAGCAGCAGCAGAAGATATTATTAAGGGACTTCTCAGGTGGTGTAGTGGTAAAGAATCCACCTGCCAATGCAAGAGATGTAGGTTTGATCCCTCGGTCGAGAAGGTCCCCTAAAGTAAGAAATGGCAACCCTCTTCGGTATCCTTGCCTGGAAAATCCCATGGACAGAGGGGCCTGGCAGGTGCAGTCCATAGGGTTGCAATAAGTCAGACATGACTAAGCACACATGCACTGATATTATTATGCCAGTTTTAGAGATTATAAAATTTGACTTAAAAAATATTACTTAATCTAGCCACATCACAGTTAGAAAAATGCTCTGCTGACAAAATGCTAAGTGCTGAGATTACAACATATGTAACTCTGACTGTAAGGCATATGATCTTAACTATATATCAAAATAATCAGTGATTATTTTTTAAAATAGGCTGACCAATATTTAAATCTCTTGGGTACAAATCTTACTTCCTCAGATGCAGATTAAAGAACATTTAGAGCTGTCATATACGGTCTGAACCACAGACCATATATGACACCTAATAGGAACATTCTCTCTCCTTTTTCAGTTGTCTGTATTTTTCCAAAAGCTTATTTTCCTTTCCAAGGCTCCAAAATAGGAAAGCATTATTATGTGTGTATTGCACATTTTTTACTCAGAGTTCTATCTGAGCATGTTACTCTATGCTCTTGGGCTATTTGACAGGATGGATAATTCTCTTGCCAAGTCTGCAGTCCCCAAGAAATGTCCTCTACTCTTTGCTTGGTCTTAGTCTTCAGATTCTAACTCAGACTTACCCCACAGTCAGTGTTCATGGAGTCTTTTGTCCCTTCCTGAGACCACCCTTCTTTAAGGCCAGAGGATTAGAAGGGAATATGGAATTCTCCAGGCAAAAACACTGGAGGTTGCCATTCCCTTCTCTAGGGGATCTTCCTGACCCAGGGATTAAACTTGGGTCTCCTGCATTGCAGTTGGATTCTTCACCATCTGTGCTACCAGGAAAGCTTCAAAAGGACATCAGATAGATTCCAAATAATGACAGGAGACTGAGTGAGCATCAAAGAGGTCATTTCACTAAGAAATGTAATCATGATACACTTCTACAGTAAAGTGCAGTTGGTATGTTACCATGCCCTCCTCCAGGGAATCTTCCCAACCCAGAGATTAAACTTCATAGGGATAATTCAACTTAATTTTCATTGAATCTTTTGACAGATTGTTTAACTGTTATTAAACCTATTATTTAACTGTTTATCACTTTTGCCATACTGTGGTGTCTTAAATTATTTGTTCATTTCCTTTGCTATATAGTAGTCCATTAAATGAATATGCCACAATTTATTTGACAATTTTGTTGATAGGCATTTTCCCAGGTGGCACTAGTGGTAAGGAACCTGCCTGCCAATGCAGGAGACCTAAGAGATGTGGATTTGATCCCTGGGTCAGGAACATCCCTGGAGGAAGAAATGGCAATCCACTCCAGTATTCTTGCCTGGAGAGTCACATGGACAGGGAAGCCTGGTGGGCTACAGTCCACAGGGTTGCACAGAGTCAGACATGACTGAAGCAACTCAGCACAGTACAGGGCTGTTTTCCATTTGGGGTTGTTATACGAATTATGCAGCTATGAAATTCTTGTGCATGTCTGTTACTGGACATGTGTATGCATTTATATAGGTATATATTTAGGAGTGGAATTTCTATGTCAGTAGATATGTTTACATTTAACTTTAGCATATATGACAAATTATTTTCCAAGAGGTTGTTTCAATTTATCCTCCATCAGCCTTTTATGATAGTTCCCAGTGCTTCTCCTCTTCAACAACACTTTGCATTGTCAATCTTCTTAGTTATTTTGGTGGGGGTGCACTATCATCTTTTTTGTGGTTTGAATTTGTATTTCCATAATGATTACTAAAGTTAAGCATTCTTTCAAATATTTTCAGACCCTTTTTATGTTCCCTTTGTTGCAGAGAAGAACCAACTCTGACTCCATGTTGGAACTGTTTCTTTGACTCGGTTTTCATTACTTTTGTTATTGTAATCATACTTAATAGCTTGCCGCAGAGGCAGGGACCCTGCCCTTATACCTGCCTGTAAACTAAAGTGCCTTTGTTCAGCTTATAAGAGAGATAATCTGACCCTGCTCACCTGTGAATAGAAGAGAATTAACACACCTCTTCCAAAGGCTGGTCATTCCCTTGGCGATGTTTTGCAAGACTGAAGACCCTTTCACTTTACTTCCCACTACTTCTCCCTCTCTGTGCTGTCTTTTGACTTTAGTTCCCTATTGCTTCTTTCCCTCTGACTCTGCAAAAGAACCTTGCATCCAGACCCCGACAAGATGGTTATTTTGAGGTGGTAGTCTGCCATCTTCTCCATCAGTCAGCTCCCTGAATAAAGTCCCATCATTGTCTTAAACCCCTGTCTTGGATTTATTGACCTACTGTGTGGTGAGCAGAGTAAGTGTGGACTCAGTAAATAACATTATCATATTAGAAGAATTATGGTTTATCCTGCGATCATAAGGCTGTTTTAATAGATGATATTCTAGATGCTTTCCTGTTTAGTTTTTAACTTTTAATTATACAATTCATCTGAAATGAATTTTTATGTATGGTATAAAGAAGGGATCAAGTTTCTTTTATTTCCATATGTGTAGCCTGTTGATTCAGCACCATTTATTGAAAAACCTGTTCTCCATTGCTCTCCAGTGCCACTCATACCACAATTCAAGCAGTGCTGTATGTGTGCATCTGCTTCTGAACTGTATTTTCTATTCTGTAATGGATTTAGCTATCTTTACAAAATTCCACACTCTTAATTACTGTAGCTTTAAAAGTAAGTCTTAAAGTCTGGTGTAGCAACACTTACCTCTATTTTCTTCTTTTTCAGTCTGGACTTAACTATTCTTGGCTTTTTGCATTTGCATACAAAGTTTAGGATTCACTTGTCAATTTCCACACTCATATAGTGATTGAATTGAATTGATAAATAAATTTGGTGAGAATTGATATCTTTATACTGAAAGTTAGTCACTCAGTCGTGTCTGACTCTTTGTAATCCCATGAACTGTAGCCTGCTAGGCTTCTCTGTCCATGAAATTTTCCAGGCAAGAGTACTGGAGTGGATTGCCAATTCCTTCTCCAGGAGAACTTCCTGACCCAGGGATTGAACTTGGGTCTCTTGCATTGTAAGCAGATTCTTTATTGTTTGAGCCACCAAGGAAGCTCATCTTTAAACTATTGTTTTGTAATCCATGAACATGATATATTTCTCCATTTGCTCAGTTTTCTTTAGCCTTTTAAAATAATGTTTTATAGTTTTGTTAGGAATGTTCACATATTTGTTAGGTTTATTCCCAGATATTTAATATGTTCCATGCTACATTAAATATTGTACTCATAAAATTTAATTTTCTCATTCTTTGGTTGGTACATAGGAATAAAGATGACATTTGATATTGACCTGGCATTCTGAAGCCTTACTAAACTCTTGCAATAATTCTAATAACTTTCTGTAGATTCCTTTAAATATCCTACATAAACCATCAAACCATTTGCAAATATCACAAATCTTCATTTCCAATCTCTACATTTATTTATTTATTTACCTTATTTTAGTGGCTTGTATCTTTAGCACAATAGCAGCATATATGAAGTTAGAAGGAATATAAATATCCATGATAGTAAATTTGTGCTTTTTCTACATACATGTATAATATATATGCACATGTTTACATACATACAGCAGATATACAACAATGCAGTATATGTCATGTATATATATATGTAAAGTGGTTAATACTATGCCTTTTATTTCTGCAATTCCCTTTAATATGGCCTATGCCTATGATTTGCTTCAACTAATAGAATGCAACAGGTGTGATGGTGTGTACCATCCAAAGCTAGACTTCAGGAATTTGCTGGAGCCAGCCATCATGCTATGAGCCAAGCTGTGTGGAGAGGCTAAGAGAAGGAGAATGGTCTGATCTTCTGGTCCATAGCTAGAACTTCCTGCTAGCCATATGAATGGGCCATCTTGAGCATGGCACATTGAATTTAATGACCACACTGCTACCTGATATCACAGGGAGAGAAGAACCACTCAGTTCAGCTTATATTGTAGAATTGTGAAAGATAATCAGAAGTTGATTATCACCAGATGGTCAATACCAAAATCAGATTGATTATATTCTTTACAGCCAAAGACGGAGAAGCTCTATACAGTCAGCAAAAACAAGACCAGGAGCTGACTGTGGCTCAGATCATGAACTCCTTATTGCCAAATTCAGACTGAAATTGGAAAAAGTAGGGAAAACCACTAGACCATTCAGGTATGACCTAAATCAAATCCCTTATGAGTACACAGTGGAAGTGACAAATAGATTCAAGGGACTAGATCTGACAGATAGAATGCCTGAAGAACTGCGGACAGAGGTTCGTGATATTGTATAGGAGGCAGTGATCAAAACTGTC
Organism: Bubalus bubalis; assembly: GCF_019923935.1. Taxonomy (NCBI): domain Eukaryota; kingdom Metazoa; phylum Chordata; class Mammalia; order Artiodactyla; family Bovidae; genus Bubalus; species Bubalus bubalis. The sequence goes on along the minus strand of NC_059159.1, from coordinate 112,643,344 downwards.
CCCGAGAAAAAGAATTGGAAAAAGGCAAAATGGTTGTCTGAGGAGGCCTTACAAACAGCTATGAAAAGAAGAGAAGCAAAAAGCAAAGGAGAAAAGGCAAGATATTCCCATTGGAATGCAGAGTTCCAAAGAATAGCAAAGAGAGATAAGAAAGCCTTCTTCAGTGATCAACACAAAGAAATAGAGGGAAACAATAGAATGGGAAGGTCTAGAGACCTTTTCAAGAAAATTAGAGATACTAAGGGAACTTTGCGTGCAAAGATGGGCACGATAAAGGACAGAAAGGGTATGGACCTAACAGAAGCAGAAGATATTAAGAAGTGGTGGCAAGAATACAAAAAGAACTATACAAAAAAAATCTTCCTGACTCAGATAATCACGATGGTGTGATCACTCACCTAGAGCCAGACATCCTAGAATGCAAAGTCAAGTGGGCCTTAGGAAGCATCACTACGAACAAAGCTAGTGGAGGTGATGGAATTCCAGTTGAGCTATTTCAAATCCTAAAAGATGAGGCGGTGAAAGTGGTGCACTCAATATGCCAGCAAATTTGGAAAACTCAGCAGTGGCCACAGGACTGGAAAAGGTCAGTTTTCATTCCAATCCCCAAGAAAGGCAATACCAAAGAATGCTCAAACTACCGCACAATTGTACCATCTCACATGTTAGCAAAGTAATGCTCAAAATTCTCCAAGCCAGGCTTCAGCAATACGTGAACTGTGAACTTCCAGATGTTCAAGCTGGTTTTAGAAAAGGCAGAGGAACCAGAGATCAAATTGCCAACATCCGCTGGATCATGGAAAAAGCAAGAGTTCCAGAAAAGCATCTATTTCTGCTTCATTGACTATGCCAAAGCCTTTGACTGTGTGGATCGCAGCAAACTGAAAAATTCTTAAAGTGATGGGAATACCCGACCACCTGACCTGCCTCCTGAAAAATCTGTATGCAGGTCAAGAAGCAACAGTTAGAACTGGATATGAAACAACAGACTGGTTTCAAATTGGGAAAGGAGTTTGTCAAGACTGTATATTGTCACCCTGCTTATTTAACTTATATGCAGAATACATCATGAGAAACGCTTGACTAGATGAAGCACAAGCTGGAATTAAGATCTCTGGGAGAAATATCAATAACCTCAGATGTGCAGATGACACCATACTTATGGCAGAAAACAAAGAAGAACTAAAGAGCCTCTTGATGAAAGTGAAAGAGGAGAGTAAAAAGTTGGCTTAAAACTCAACATTCAGAAAACTAAGATCATGGCAACATCGGTCCCATCACTTCATCGGAAATAGATGGGGAAACAGTGGAAAAAGTGATAGACTTTATTTTTGGGGCTCCAAAATCACTGCAGGTGGTGACTGCAGCCATGAAACTAAAAGATGCTCCTTGGAAGAAAAGTTATGGCCAACCTAGACAGCATATTAAAAAGCAGAGACATTACTTTGCCAACAAAGGTCTGTCTAGTCAAGGCTATGGTTTTTCCAGTAGTCACGTATGGATGTGAGAGTTGGACTATAAAAAAAGCAGAGGGCCGAAGAATTGATGCTTTTGAAGTGTGGTGTTGGAGACGATTCTTGAGAGACCCTTGGACAGCAAGGAGATCCAACCAGTCCATCCTAAAGGAAATCAGTCCTGAATATTCATTGGAAGGACTGATGCTGAAGCTGAAACTCCAATACTTTGTCCATCTGATGCAAAGAACTGACTAATATGAAAAGACCCCGATGCTGGGAAAGATTGAGGGCAGGAGGAGAAGGAGATGACAGAAGATGAAATGTTTGGAAGGCATCACCAACTCAATGTACATGAGTTCTGAGTAAACTCAGGGAGTTGTGATGGACAGGGAGGCGTGGTGTGCTGCATTCCATGGGTTTGCTAAGAGTGGGACACGACTGAGCGACTGAACTGAACTGAATCAAAATTTGCTTTTTCTTTAAACCACAAAATGTTGATGTGGCTTGTAATATCATATCATTTACCAGAACAGAAGCTGGCATTCAAGAACTGAGTGAATTCATAAATACATGACACCCATCCCCGTGCCACATATATACACCTTTTAAAACATAGTGTTGAGATGTAATGTTGATTACCTGGATATGTTTGTCAAATTTTCATTATATTAGGAAGGAAAAAGCTAATTTTACATTAACGAAAGATATCATGGATGAAAATTAGCTGGATTGTTGCAAAAGAACTGGAAACTCTTGGACACACTTAGAGCCTTCTAATGCAATTACCAATTACATACGTCTCTGAACATGGAGCTATCAATTAAATTTGGCCTGTAACAGACATCTTTGTTATTTCTATAGAAAGTTAAGGTGATTTCTATTACAGAATTAGGCTATATATCTCTCACATAATATAAAATCAGAAATGAGCATGAATGGACATTGTATTTTATGGATTTTAGCTGTAGTTTTGAGTCCTTATTTTTATGGAATTTCTCAAAAACAAAATTAGATTTAAGCCCTTTTCCTCTTGGTTGTTTTTCCATAGAAATAGAAAAGTTTTCTTATAAATCACAAGGAAGATGCTCAGTAACTACTGCTTAAAGAAAAAAGTTACAAAAGAAACCAGGGGGGAGGGCACAGACCAAAAAGAGAGAAGCAGAGAAAAAAAGTTAGGTGTTTAGAATTTTAAAAAATCCCAGATAGATTTTATGGTATGCCCCAATTTTTTTCACTGACACAATTGCCTCTTGCATAAAAAATATGGGTTTTCTTGAGGAGGTTACAAACAGGTTCTTCCAATTTTCATTTTCTCTCTGGTGTGAAAGCAGTATACTTCTTAACAGTGACAGACCCTTCATACTTTATACACTTTTCATTTTAAAGAAGAAGAAAAATTCAAGAAACCAAAGGAATATCAATAGTTATTTGACATCATAAAAGACTAAACTTTCAAGAAAATAAACATCAAAGCCTTTATTATTTTTGATAGAATAGCATCTATCTCACTTCCAAAGAGGAAGCCAACACTGGGACACATGAGATTTTTAGCATTTAAATATACACAATGTATTTCAGCATGTATTGCCCAAGGACAAAAACTTTCTCCTCCATAAACAAAATAAAATATTACACCATGTAAATTTAACACTGACAATTCACTAATTTGTCATATAGTTTATATGCAAATTTCCCCAATTGTTCCAATGGTATCTTTGATAACTTTTCTGCTGTTGTTTTATTTGGTTCAAAATCCAACCAAGAATCATATGTTACATTTCACTTGTCATGTCTTTCTGGTTTCTTTAATCTAGTATGATTTTCCATTCTTTTTGTGTCTTTCATTCATGATATTGGCATTTTTAAAAAACATCCAGCTGATTGTGCTAAAAAATACTCTTATTTTGGATTGAAAGAATCCAAGTTAAACTTTTTTTTGGTGGAAATATTTTATAGGTGATAAAATTTCCCTGTCTCAAAATTTCCCTGCTAAATTTGATCATTTGGGTTCAGGTGGTATTGATCAGACTTTTCCATTGTACTGAATATATACCCTGTACAGTGACACTTTGACCCAGTGAATATCTTGTTCCCCAGCATTTCTACACCCATTGGTTTTCTTGCTTGTGCCAATAGTTATTGCAGTGGATGCAGTGCAGTGGTTTTCTAATTCTATTGTCTGAGCAATTTTTTCATTTTTATATTGGGTTATTGTAGTACATGGACTTCCAAGGTGGTGCTAGTGGTAAAGAATCTGCCTGCCAATGCAGCAGATGCAAGAGATGTGGGTTCCATCCTTAAATTGGGAAAATCCCCTGGATTAGGAAATGGCAACCCACTCCAGTATTCTTGCTTGGAAAATCCCCTGGGCAGAGGAGCCTGGTGGGCTACAGTCCATGTGGCCACAAAGAGTCAGACATGACTGAGTGACTGAACACACACACACACACACACACACATACACGCACAGTGTAGTACACATGCTACTTAGGATGGTCTAAAATCCTTGCCACTGTCTAACAGTATCCCAAATTTTCTTTAGGAAACCACTGCTCCCCTATTCTCCTCCATGTGATTTGGAGCTCCTCTTTAATGCCGACAATGGACCCCGATTGCAGTCTAATCCCACTTGTCTGGCCATAATATGTGCTACAAGAATGCATTTCATCTCAAGCAATTGATGAGATCAATGACTATATGTTTGCTGAAAGTTCTTCAAAAATTTTTTCTCTTTCACAGGAAGCACCAGAGGTAACCATGACTCTTTCCCAGAAACTTCATTCTAGATGTCTAAATTTCTCTTTTGACCACCCATCAAGAACCACCGTTACAGGTTTAATTGTGTTTTTTTAAAAATTCATCCATTGGAGTCCTAATCCTCTACTGATAAGATTGTATTTGGAAATAGGGCCTTTAAACAGATAATTATGGTAAAATGAGGTCATGTGGGTAAATTCTAATCCAATGTGACTGCTGCTACTGCTAAGTCGCTTCAGTCGTGTCCGACTCTGTGCGACCCCATAGACAGCAACCCACCAGGCTTCCCCATCCCTGGGATTCTCCAGGCAAGAACACTGGAGTGGGTTGCCATTTCCTTCTCCAATGCATAAAAGTGAAAACTGAAAGTGAAGTCACTCAGTTGTGTCCGACTCTTAGTGACCCCATGGACTGTAGCCCACCAGGCTCCTCCATCCGTGGGATTTTCCAGGCAAGAGTACTGGAGTGGGGTGCCAATGCCTTCTCTGCCAATGTGACTAGAGTCTTTATCAAAAGAAGAGATTATGACACAGACATACACAGAATAACCATGTGAAGATGAAGGGAGAAGATAGACATCTACAAGCCAAGGAAAGAGGCCTCAGAATGAAACCAACCCTGCTGGTACCTTCATCTTGGACTTCTAGCCTCTGGAACTGTGAGGAAATAATTTCTTTTGTTTAACTTGCCTGATCTGTGGCACTTTGTTATGGCAGCCCTAGCAAATTAGTACAGTCATCTTGATGCGAAGTGTGAAACTGATGGCGAAACTCCTGCACTAAGGGAATACCCAGTGGGACCTGAGGGTCAAGGCAGAGCAGAGAAATACAGAGATATAAAATATAGCTCTTGATTTACATTAAAGAAGCCAATCCTCCTGCAAAATATTGAGTTAAGGAACCATTCTAAACTATGTATAAAATAGATAATTATAAAAAACTAATGAGAACCTACAGTATAGCCTAGGAAACCCTACTTAGTGCTTTATGGTGACCCAGATGGGAAGGAAATCCAAAAAAGAGGGGATATATGTATATGTATAGCTGATTCACTTTGCTGTATAGTAGAAATGAACACAATATTGTCAAGTAACTATACTCCAATAAAAATAATTTCAAAAAGAATTGGATATTTTTAAAATTAGTTTTTTCATAAACAGATAACTTTATTGAGTGCTTAAAAAATCAAATGGGCAATAAATAAGTCATCCAGAACTTTAACAAAAATAAACCAATTTAAATTGAATGTATCTTCCTCAAAATACAGGTTCCCATGACATGTGAGGTATAGCCCAACAGTCCAGCCCCTTCCTGCATATCTGAGAGTTGCTAACCAGCCACAGATTATCTAGTTACACAGGGGACAGGCAAGCTCTTAGGAGGAGTCAGATGGAGTAGCTCAAGTGTTTCCATGGGAAAGGGTGAGCTAGTCTGGTGACCATTAGCAGGGGGCGGGGGTGAGGAGTCAGTGAGGCTTCATGTAATGGATGTGATCTTTCTTACAGACAGAGGCAGAGGTGTGGTTCTGTTTACAAGCATTGTACTTCATCTGAGTATTGTCAAAGTTCAGTGAATAGAAACTGAAGAGGAAAATGTGTAGAATTTTGCTTTGCTCTTTGTTCACTGACAGCTCTCTTGTTCCTAATTTCTCCATCATCATATTGTACCTTCTCTTCTTATGATCAAAGTTATCAAACTTATTACTGTTTCAATGGCAAGGTGTGAGCATGAATTGAACAATCTGTAAGTTGTTTCAAATTTCTTAAAGCAAAATCTCTGACCTCTAGTTACAGGTTTTGATCTGCATTTTTCTTAGTTAATGCATTTGTGATAGCACTTTAAAGGTAAGTAATTGGGTGAATTAAAGGCATACTGTAAAGATTTACTGAGAATATGTGTGCGTTTTAGCTTCCCATGCTAATTGACAATAAACATATGAATCTGAAAGATCCATCTATGAAATTAATTTTCTCTCTACTATGCTAATATTTCATACTTTTAATGAAAATGACTATTCAAAGTTTACTAAAATTCCTAGATTTAACTTTGGATAACACAGAATTTCCATTATCTTTTGATTAAGCATTAATTTTTATTAAAAAACAGGTATTTCTTTATTTGCCTTATCATACTGTTCAGACAGAGGATGAGATGGTTTGATGACATTGTTGACCCAATGGACATGAGTTTGAGCAAACTACAGGCAATAGTGAAGGTCAGGGAAGCCTGGAATGGTACAGTTCATGGGGTTACAGAGTCAGACACAACTTAGCAACTGAGCAACAACAACAATCATTTCTTTGGTTACATAAATAAAAATTTACCATTTTGAGAAGAATTTTTACTACAGACAAATAAACAGAACACCTTATTAAAGCTCCTAAAAGTCAAAGAAAGAGACTTATCAATCTAATACACATTTTGAGATTTACGAGTTTCATCTAGAGCCAGTACCTGGTGGAATAGATGGAAAACCTCAAAGATGTCAGAGTCATTTCAGTTCCTAGCAGACCCATGCCAACATCTTCATTTTATGACCCTTTCTGTCTCCTTAGGGAAAGTAACATATATACTAGTTGGTTTTAGGAGGCTCTGTGGTTGATAGCATAATTGCTTGGATAGGCTATCCATTTTTGCTTTGGTAAGTGGGTGAAATATCAATTAGCAGAATGCTCTTGGGATCTAAATTCCTCATATAATAATTGTGCCTAGGTGAAGTTGTTGCAGGATATTAAATTCCACAAGGCTAGGCTGCTAATTAAAAAGTGTATCTTATTTTAAACAAGTTCAAAATGTGAAAAATTTCTCTCCCAAATATTTAAGTGGGTAAGCCTTAAAAAATAACCACAATGGAATGTGCCCAAATCCACAGGTGCAACTTAGTATCCATGGATAATTCAGCAGCCCCTCTAATTTTTTCCCTGAAAGTCAGTCTTCTCCCTTCATCTCCCTAGCCCCCACCACAATGCCTTTTCCTCACTGTAGTCAACATATCTTTGTAAAATATTTGTAATCACAAACTAAAACTGTTGTTGTTCAGTCACTCAGTTATGTCTGACTCTTTGTGACCCCATGGACTGCAGCTTGCCAGGATTCCCTGTCCTTCACCATCTCCCAAACTTTACTCAAACTAATGTCCATTGAGTTGATGATGCCATCCAACCATCTCATTCTCATCACAAACTAAAAATGTTATCATGGAATAAAAAGGTGACACATAATGAGGTCTTACCTTGAAGTGTGAAACACACAGGAAATTTCAAGTCAGCCCTTCACTTGAAATTCAAGTGATGATCTCAGTTAAATAGAGTCATGGAAATTTAAGAGAGGGCTTCTGACTAAGAGAGTTATTGTGACTCTCCCCTAAAAAAAATGCCTGGGTTTGCAACCTTAAGCCTTTACTCTCTGAGGCCATCTGTGGAAGTTTGCTGAGAATGACCTTCCAGTAGCTTTCTCTGTATTCCTCTTTCCTCCTGAGCCAGTTGACTCCAATCAACCAGTCATTAGCATCCCCTCCTCCTATGACCCTTCCCCAACAGCTCTGGCACAAGGGCTCTTCTGACTTTAGGTTTCATTGAAAGATGAGGTGGGAGTAGGGTTGAGCCTTTTGGATCCTGAGAGAGGAGGAGGGAATTCTGTTTGTGGACCCTCACCATTTCTGGTCTCAAGTTGGATTCACTAAAACAAAAATTTACCTTTTGTGATTCCTTACCTCTCCTATTTTTTATTATCCTAAAAGAATTGTTGTATTTATTCCCTTAGCCTTGAATTACATCCCACTGCTATCACGCCATTCCCAGACTTACTAGTTCTTATGACTTGGTCTATAAGACTATGTAATCAAGTTCCTTCCATCTCTTCCATTTTCTTCTCAGCCCATTTCCCTGTCACCTCTGTGCTCTAGCTTTATTAGACTTGGCTCACTTTGAACAGTTAACTACAGCAAGGTCTTCATAAATATTTGTGCTTAGAATGATTTCCTAACACCTTATCCTACTTACTTCACCCTGAACTCCTCTGTCTCTCTCAGGAGCCATCCTAACTACTACTCTCTGAGACAACCCCCCTGAGAGACTGGACTTTATTCCCCTGTACATGTTCTGGAGAATCCTATGAAACTCCTTTATAGCAAATATCTTTAAAAAAACCTTTTTATTACAAGTTCATAATTTCAAACTTTCAGAGAAGTTGTAAGAATAGTAAGCAAAACTGTTTTTAACCAAGCTTCAACTTTTGTTAATATTTTGTCCCATTAGCTTTATCATTTGTATCCTTTTTCCCTCCCCCCTTCTCACTCTCTCACATGCACACAAACATATAACACACACACATACCTAATATTGTTTTTCTGAACCACTGCAGATGGTGATTGCAGCCATGAAATTAAAAGACGCTTACGCCTTGGAACGAAAGTTATGACAAACCTAGACAGCATATTAAAAAGCAGAGACATTACTTTGCCAACAAAGGTCTGTTTAGTCAAGGCTATGGTTTTTCCAGTAGTCATGTATGGATGTGAGGGTTGGACTATAAAGAAAGCAGAGGGCCGAAGAATTGATGCTTTTGAACTGTGGTGTTGGAGAAGACTCTTGAGAGTCACTTGGACTGCAAGGAGATCCAACCGGTCCATCCTAAAGGAGATCAGTCCTGGGTGTTCATTGGAAAGACTGATGTTGAAGCTGAAAGTCCAATACTTTGGCCACCTGATGCGAAGAGTTGACTCATTGGAAAAGATCATGTTGCTGGGAAAGATTGAGGACAGGAGGAGAAGGGGATGACAGAGAATGAGATGGTTGGATGGCATCACCGACTCAATGGACACGGGTTTGGGTAGACTCCGGAAGTTGGTGATGGACAGGGAGGCCTGGCATGCTGCAGTTCATGGGGTTGCAAAGAGTCAGATATGACTGAACGACTGAACTGAAATGAATGACTTGAGTGTAAATTGCATACATCATAGCCTTTTATTCCTAGATAGTTCAGAGTGTATTTCCTTAGAGATATTCTCTTTCATAACCAAAATGTACTTATTAGAGTCAGTAAATTTAACATTAATTCATTACTTTTATTTAATTACTATTTATGAAATAACAGAAAATATATATTGGTTTCTGCTCCCTGTTTTGGGACAGAGTTCCTTATTATTTCCTAAGTGATAAGAACACTAGGAGCCTCTCTAGTTCCAATATTGATCTTTTATCTCTGTTCCTAACACAGAGCTCCTGAAACACTTATAATCTCCTGGTTTGTAGGACCGTCTTATTCTAATGAGGTGATTCTTGATGGTCTCCTGGATGAGGGCTAATAACTGGAAAGACCAAGCAATGATTAGAAGCTTGGGATTTTCAACCCCACTCTCCAATCTCTTGAGAAGGGAGAAGGGCTGAAAATGAAGTTAATGATTGATCATGCCTGTATGATGGACCTCTATAAAATTCCAGAAGTATGGGGTTTGGAGAGCTTATAGGTTGGTGAACACATGCAGGTATTGGGAGAGTGGTGTGCCTGAACAGGGCATGGACCCTTTGCCCCTTTCCCGCACACTTTGCCCTACAAATCTCTTTTATCCAGCAGTTCATCTGTATTCCTTTACCATATATTCTAATAAACTAGTATACCTAAGTAAGTGTCTCCCTGAGTTCTGTGAGCCATTCTCAGAAATTAATTGAATCCAAGGAAGGGGGTCATTGGAGCCTCCCAATCTATAATCTTCGTCTATGGTCAAAAGTCACACATTTGTGTCTGGTGTCTGAAGTATGGGAGCAGCCTTGTAGGAATGAATCCTTAACCTGTGGGATCTGATGTTATCTCTAGGTAGATAGTGTCAGAATTGACTTGAATTCTTGGACACCCTGCTTGTAGCTGAGAATTTCTTGGTGGTATAGAGAAAAACCTCTGCACATTTGGTAACCAGAAGTAAAGTGTTTTGTGTGAGTAGTACAGGAGACTCATAGGAAAGAAAGACATAGTAGGGAAGACCTAGGTTTTTTTCTATACAGATAATGGAAAATTGAGCTTCTCCATTGTACTATTTTTGCTCACTCACCTACTAGGACAGGCTGCAGTCTAGGCTCATTTAATTACTCTTTAGTCCAGAAAAATATCCACAGATTTTCTTTTGTTTATTAAGAAACTGATATATATATTTTTAAGTCATTTTTAAAAAAATAGGCTGATATAATTTTGGTTTTGTCTAATGTTTCATCATAGTTAACTTATGTTCCATGGGTCTCCTTGATGGCTCAAGCAGTAAAGAATCTGCTTGCAATGCAGGAGACACAGGAGATGAGGGTTCAATCCCTGGGTCAGGAAGATCCCCTGGAAGAGGAAATGGCAACACATTCCAGTATTCTTGCCTGAAAAATCCCATGGACAGAGGATCCAAGCAGGCTACAGCCCATGGGGTTGCAAACAGTCAACATGACTGAGCTCGTGATGGATGAATGGATGCTTCAAGCTAGACTAGTTTATAAGTGATACCATTAGCAATATCATCGATCTTTCAATTATTTTTTCATGTCTGTTTTCCTTGTGGGATACAAATCACCAAGAAGGCAGTGACAAGCTTCATTCGAATTACATGTTTAGCTCCAGAACTGACTATAGGGCCTCCCACATTATAGGTGGTAAATAAACACTTGGATGACTGACTGAAGTGACAAAGTGGATTTTCGCTAACTTTGTAGAGCCCTGCTTGAAAGTGAGGTGCAGCTTTGCACTGCTATGCTGAATTATCTTGTTGCTACTAAATTAAAATGGGTCAGGGCTAGGACCCCAGGCTCCTTGTATTGATCAAGAAGTAGAGCTAAGCTAGATTTACCTTTTTCTTATAGCTTCCTCATTTTACTGTTGCAAGATGCACAATCTTCAGTGATCAGCAAGCAAGCACGGCCAATTCTGAATAGCCTCAGTGTGAGAGAATGCATATTTGTCTTCATTTTGCCAAGAAAGCTGGAGGCATTTTTTCCCCCTCAGACAGCAATGAATGCATATTAAACCAACTGTAATTGTCTGCTAAATGTTATTTCATAAACAAGAAAACCAGAGCTAGACTTTTCCAAGCCTTTAAAATACTTGAGATACTAAAAATATCCTGTCAACCTTGAGCACAAAGCTGTCAAGCCAGAAACATTAAGCATTTCTGAAAAAGAATTCAGAGGAGGTTGGTGGAGAAACATTGAAATTCATTGTGAATCTCATTTTTTAAGAATGAGGAGGCAGCTATAACATTGATGTGTATTTATCCTAAATGAAAAGAATGAATGAATTCTACTCACATTTTAGGACAGACAACTCAGTGAGATTTTGCACATTATAGAATTTTCTCCTTCTGCTTTTCAGGAGTGTATCTGCAGGTGGTCTGTCAAACAGGTATATATCATTAGAAGGGTAAGATTAAAGCTTAAACACTGAAAGATACGCACATATCTATATGTTTATTTGTCCTGAAGAAATGTTCCTAAATGTGAAAATGTCTCAAAATGTTGTGCAGAGTTTGACAATTTTTTAAAACACTCCCATTTGAAAAGTATCTACAGTAATGAACTGTTAGTCAAAACTAAAACTGAGAAAGAAAGAAAAAAAAGAGGCAGGAATGCTCCTCACTGAAGAGTATTTTCCGCTGGGGAGTCCATTGGCATTCAGTTGTCTCATTTAATTATCCCTTGTGTGATTCAACCATTATTTATGAGCTTCTTCTTGTTCTTAAAGAGCTCTGGGCTCTGCTTGCCAATGTTATGGCATATGAGGAGGCAGGGGTGTGCGTGTGATAATGCATCGGTCCACACTGCTGGCATGTTTTCTATCTGAACTCATCAGCTGCCAAAAGGACGCAGAGCTCTCTCTTTAAAGATAAAACACTAACTGGGGTTTCAACATTGTGTGGGATTTGGCAGGCATCGCATGCTCCTGCATTATTTAGGTAGAATACAGTCCCTAAATGTGCACGGTACATGTTCAATACAAATCATTTGCATGGGATTTATACCAGTTTCTGTCTGGTATTATCTCTGCCACTTGTACTGAGGAAATGGAGTCACAGAAATAGGTTGATGTAATTAATGGAGGTGTTAAACATACAAGCCACTGAAGCATTTTCACACTTTTACTTTGAATCTAAACTTTCCTCCCGTCTTCACCCCCAGTTTGAGTTAAATAATCCATTGTGGATCTGCCTTGCTTTCTGCTGAGTTAGAATATTGGAATGAAATGCAAAATCACTAGAAACATCCCACTAGTTTTTGGATGAAAAATAAAAGAGAGGGGGCAATGACTAACAGTGAAAAACACTGAAAAAATCTGGGTGATGAACGTTGCCAGCAGTACAAAACAAACCAGTAGCATTGACTGAGAATACAACATGGAGGTAAATGGTCCTTAATGAAGTTAACAGTGATTTTTATTATTAGTGGCTGAATTTGGCTCCATTTCAGACTAAGTAAGAACTCATCCCTTAATAAAGATTTCTTTTTCTGAAAATTATTGCTTCAGTTAGAAGAATTGGTACTTAATAGCTTTTAATTAAAAGACCATGTCTAATGAGATTTTTTTTTTTTTCTTTTCCATGGGAAAAGTAGATCCCTAACACTGAAAAATCTCTAATTGACCAGGTCTTGAGGATGCCAGTAAACAAACTGTTTAATAGACATGACTAAGCACATTGTAGTGAACCATTGATTCTGCCAGCCCAGAACTGTTCAGCAAATCATATTCTCAAACTAGACTGGCATAACGCAATGGATATAGCTATAATCGAAAAAATGAATACACTCTTATTCATTCTTAAAAAGGACTAGGAATAACAGAACGTGCATTTTAGTGTCACGGCAATGAGTCACAGCTGTTATTGGACTTATCTAGATTAATTTCCTTAGATACAGACTACACAGAGAGAAAGAGTGTGCATGTCTAACCACTTCTAAAGAAATATTAATGGCTTCAGTATCATCTTCAAAGAGAGTTCCCTTCCTTCTCACCATTCATAGCATTAAGGTAAGAATCTAACAAAATTTTAAGACAAAAAATTCCATGTACCATCGATACACCTGACATCTGTTAATATAATATGCAGGTTTCCTCCAATCACTGAATGAAAGGTGTATTTCAAACATATGTCAGTGATTTCAAGTTTAACTTATATGCTGTCAGAGATTCCATTATGCAATTAGCCTTTAAGATGAGTTATTTAAGGAAGCTACAAACAAGGCCATGTTTTAAAAGACTCTATAAGCTTATCTCTGTATTAATAATGTAATCTGAAATTTAGACATTGCACCTGTGATCCTTGTTCTACTTTTTCTATGACATTGAAATTGCTTCAAAAGAATAAGTAGTTATAATGAATAATATTAATATTAATAATGGTAATATCATCATTATTTTCAATTACTTAAATATGTTCTAAACATTTCAATAATAAAGCAACTGTCAGGGCTTCTTTTTGATTGTAACTTAATTTATAATTATTTGTTTTATAAAACACAATAATAATCTTTTGCTATTCATATGTCAAATGTAATTTTTTAAATGTAAAACAGCTCTTGTTTTGAACAAGATAAGGTATAAATACTTGAATGAGTAAATAAATATATTGTGAATAAAATTTTAATTATTTTTGATGATACATTTCAAATGTGGAGATGTTAAACATACAAACCATTGAGGTATTTTCGTACTTTTACTTTGAATCTAAACCACAGAGTACGAATGTGACAAACTCTTTTGCACCCAGTATTAGCAAATATTAATTTAACTTTTGCCATATCAGCTTAGTTAGTTTTCAACTTGTCTCCGAATACCTTTTTCTCCAGTAGGTAACACTATTAGGAAGACGGCATGTATCCTTCTTGACTGTATTTTATATTTTACTGCATATTTGTGTGCCCATAGTACTCTATTGTACTATTTTGTTTTTAGACTTTATATAATTGGTATTCAACCACATACACCATTCTTATTTAAATGTTTACTTTAAATTTTCAACTACACAATTTGCTATTACATTTTCTAGCAAGGCTCAAATTATAAAAATCTTTGTTATTCTGAAAAATATAAGAAATGTTTTCATGTTTTAACTACCCATTGAAAAATATATCATTTGTTGTTTAGACTTCCCCACATTTTAAACAAGAGTAAATGTTTTAGTTTTAAATACATTTGTTCCTCTTAATGAACATATGATTGAATTTGCCAACATATTTTTAGCAGGTTCTGTGATTATATGTTGCTCATTTATTTAATGAACATATATTTATTCATTCATTTATTTAATGCTTTGTGTTCACTTTTCACTCTGCTGATGAATATCCTTTATTGATTCTCTCAGAAAGTGTCTATGGATGATAAGATATCAATCTTTGTATCTCTGTAAAGATGAGCATTTATTTTAATCTTTCTTACACAAAAGTCCAAATTTCTTTCTATTTTATTTTATCATCTATGGTATTCATATCACATATCTAGGGAGAATTAATCTAATAATTCATAATATTTAAATGAGAGGCATCTAGGTCACTGCATACTTATAAAACAAAACTGAAATGAAGTGAACAGAATGTCATATTACTTTCATTATTTTCAGAGGTAGAGAAATAGAGGTTATAATTGATAATTTATATTAATATTTTTTTTTCATTATATTTGGTTCTAGTAAATCATCACTTCTGAAAACAATCACTTTTTCTTCTTTGAAGTTCTTTATTAATCATCTGTAAAAATATTTCCATAAAGATGATAAAAATGGAGTTGTTAAATAGAATATATATATATACACACACATATATATGCAGTTTGATTTACTACAACTGTGAATGGTCTGGAGCAATCTTGTTCTTACCCTTTTACAAATCAAAGCTCTTTGAACATGCAATTTTGCAGAGCTTGCTTTCAGCACTAGATTTTTCTCTTTGTATTCTCTAAGGAGAATTTTTAGAAAATAGAATATTATTTCCTCTTGGAAAGGTACATCACTACACAGGATATTAATTAAATCCAAAATTTTTTCTTAGAAGGATTCATTTTGTTAGAATCATATGTTTTTGTGAAGAAAGAAAAAATAAAAATGATACACCCCGTGTCCCAGACAACGCTTACTAGCAACGTTAAAAAAGTATGTATACTATTGGACTTTATCAGCATGCCTTATTATTTGCAAAGTTGCCTTAAATTATGTTAACAAGGGAGCATTCCCTTTTGTGGTGATAGTTCATTATAGACAAGAAACTCCCTGTATTAAAGAAACTCTACTGTAATAACAACAACACAAGATTCCTCTTTGTAAATTCCTTTGAAACAGAGTTTTGCTTAAAATAATCTTTTGTAAAGATGATGTGACTTTTAAGAAAACTATTGTAAGTTCAACATCTTTACATTATATTAACCATTACATCTAACCCTTGTAAAATCTATCATTAAAATTATGTCTTAAGTTCATGCTGTCGGAGCAACTGATTTTCTTTTGGGGAATGCATGAACACTGAAATATATTATGCCATTAGAAAACCATGAAAGGAAACTGTACTGATAGGTTATTCCCCATACTGTATATAATTCCCTCCAAGTCAATCTAAGATAAGTCTCACAGAAAAAAAAAAAAAAATCCAAGAATACCCTGGATAGGTTATACCTGCACAGCTTATTCTCAGAGATGTATAAGGGTACTATCATTGTAAACTGAATAGGGAAGGTTCCATAACTCTTATAAATTTAATCTGTAAGACAAAGGCACCTAAACCTTGGAAAAATGAAAAAGTAAAACTGGATGCAAAATATTATTTCTTCAATGTAAGGCACAAAGATGTTTTCTATGGTATACATTACTCTAAAGTGTATGATAGATTTGGACTGGCAAACTCTCAGCTTGGACTCAGTTGGGTTGGCAATGTGAACGTGTTCATTAAGCACACAAGAAGATATGACAGTTGCCTGGAAAGAGTCAACATGGTAAAGTGCGTTTCCTTATTCCCTCTCAATCACCTCATGCTAAACAGTCCTGAAAGGAAGAGCTGTCTATTCCTGCTACTCTCCAACCCTACCCGTTGAATTCCTCAAAAATGTACGGGTTGTATATAGTGTTCCAGGCATTGTGCTTGGTGTGGAGTGCAGAGGGTGTTAAGACGAACGACAAGAGAGCAGGTCTTCTCTTTTTAGTTGTTCGCTGTTCTCTCTCTATTGTTTAGCACAGTGCCCGGCACACATTAAGGTGGGGTGGGAAGGGTTTCAAAAAATTAAATATAATAAGGATTCAATAAATGAAGGAAAGTCCCTAAAGCACACTAAAAATGACCATAATTTTTTTGGTTTTCTACCCTTGAGAGGTAACATCTGACTTCCTCTTGAACCTGGACTGATCTTAGTGACTTACTTGAAAATACAAAGATAGAATTAGTAGTGTGGGACTTCTGATGGTAAGTCATAACAAGTGATGTAGTCCCTCCTTGAACCCATTTGAACAACTACTTTGAGAGCCCTGAGACACACTTGAAGAAGTCCTGCCATTCTGAGACCACTGTGAAGACAGGTCATTTGTAGGCTCTCCGGAGGGAGATATCAGCAGAACCAAGTCTTCCAGTCAACCGCTCCAAGACACCAGACAAATGAGAGGCCAGCTTAGATTGTCCAGACTAGTTCATGCACTGGTTGATATCTAGCAAGACTTAAGAGGATGATACATAGAGAAAGAAAATTGCCTAGATGAGTCCTGTCCAAATTCCTAACATGTGACACTCTGGGACAATAAAATGGCTGTTATCTTAAATTGCTAATCTTGGTGTGGTTTATTATCATGTATGGATGTGAGAGTTGGACCATACAGAAGGCTGAGTGCCAAAGAATGGATCCTTTCAAACTGTGATGCTGGAGAAGACTCTTGAGAGTCCTTTGGACAGCAAAGAGATCAAACCAGTCAGTCCTAAAGGAAATCAATCCAGAATATTCATTGGAAGGACTGATGGTGAAGCTGAACCTCCAATATTTTGGCCACTTGATATGAAAAGCTGACTCATTGGAAAAGACCCTGATGCTAGGAAAGTTGAAGGCAAAAGGAGAAGAAAGCAGCAGAGGATGAGATGGTTAGATAGTATCGCCAACTCAATGGACATGAACTTGAGCAAATTCCCGGAGATAGTAAAGGACAAGGAAGACTGGAGTTGCAAAGAGTCAGACCTGACTTAGTGACTGAACAACAACAGCAATGTTATACAACAGTAGGATTTCCCAGGTGGCTCAGTGGTAAAGAATCTGCCTGCCAATGCAGGAGATGTGAGTTTGATTCCTGGGTCAGGAAGATCCCCTGGATCCTTCCTGGAGAAGGAAATGGCAGCCCACTCCAGTATTGTCACTTGGGAAATCCCATGGAAAGAGGAGCCTGGTGGGCTAAGTTGATGGGGTCACAAAACACTCAGACATGACTTAGCGACTAAACAACAATGACAATGACAACAATACATTATACAACAATAGATAACTGGAATGGTCCCCCAAAGATTATAGTTTAGGATGGGAGTGAAGAAAAGGTAGAGAGTTTTAGAGATTTAGATCAATGAGCAGATATTTACAATCCAAAGTACTGTGTTCCTAAATCAGAGTTTTGCATAGTGGGATATGCAACCGCCTAGAGGAGAAGATGAACCCAACCTAGGAGTCTGAGTGTTTATTCCTTGGAAGAAATGAAAACGAAGCTAATGTACCCCTTCTGACAGGGAGATGAATGAAAACATGCCACATGACAGTTTCTTTGTTTTGATTTAGATTGTTTAAATTGTATTCTTCAGAGCTTGTCTGAGGGATGTTGGAGACTGGCTATATTGTACAAGGACATAAAACTTGGAATCTGGGAGTTGATTATCTAGAATTGACCCAATGGTAGAGAATGAGGCAAAAAAAGGCTTCTTTTTAAGTGTTTGGTATCATGGAAGCTCTATGTAGAGGATTTCTTTACAGTATTTGAAGACCAGTATTTTGGGGCAATATCTGGAGTACTGTATAGCCCTTTTGAAGCTTCCGTTCTATTGTTCTCTTAAGAAAGAAGTTCATGGCTCCCTTTTAGATAAAATATTCAGAGTTTGTGAACATAGAGGTACTTAAATTAGTAATTGGGCAAGAATTGAAGATTTTTAAATTAGTGCTTCTGGACGATTACAGACATATTGCAAATTAAATTTGAAGGTGGTTAACCTGCTTTTTCTACTGTGAATAGAGCAACCTAGAATTTTAAACCATGATCTTTGCAGCATCTTTTACTTACAAATTTACAAGAGTCTACATGTTCCACAATTCCTACCTGTCCTGTAGTATTAAGTGCTCAGGTCACATTTTAGTACCATTTAACAGTTCCAGAGATCCTCATACTCCGCTTCCAGTGGAGAATGAAAGCTCTGCCTCTGGGCAGCAGTGGATTCTCCCTTGAACTGGAGGTCCCTGGTGGGCTCCGTTAGGCTTCATTGCAGACTTCCCCCTGGATGCTCTACAATTGTATTTCTATTGCAGCATAAGAAGAACTTACATATATTCCTATTGATGAGTACTCTACTGTTCTCAGATGTGGAGGAGTGATCAGAGACTAGCTACTTCTTGTTCAAAGTTCAGACAGAGGAACTGAGCTTCTCTCTTCTGTGTCATTTAATTTTTCTCTTTTAGTTTTAGTATGGCTTGAAATGGAGGTAAGCAGGGACAGTTTTTCAAATTGATAATTAAAGTGAATATCATTACATGATTATGACACTGGACTGGATATTTAATTATCAAAAAAGACTATTCTTGCACCAAATGTGACAAGAGTAGTTTTCAGTCTACAAGGACTAGAAGTGCTAAATCTAGAATTACTGTGTTACTTGTAAAATGTGCCTGAAATGGGGAGTAGGGGAAAAAGCTTTCTTCTTATGGACATAAAATAATGGGGACTTTAAGAGATTGATGCTATTGAGCTTGGGAGATAGTAAGACTCTGCCTTGTCAGAGATTAATGCTCTTGAGCTTGGGAGATAGCAAGACTCTGCCTTGGCTGTAGCTAAAGGCTGATGCAGGAGAGTAGAAGGACTTTACCCTAACTGGAGAGGAAAGTGGGGAGGACCTGCAATGTCAGAGTAGGAAGTTTGGAGGTTGTTTCAAGATATTTGGGAATAATGACATATATACGACTAAGGAAGTAATAAAATTAATGCACTATTTTAAAATCAGCTCAAGAAGGTATTTAAGATATATGGGAAACTGACTATATCCCAAATGATTTTTATATGCTGTTTAATTTAGCAACACTATCAGAAAATATTAGTCCCTTTTTATAGATGAGGAGAAGGCAATGGCACCACAATCCAGTACTCTTGCCTGGAAAATCCCATGGACGGAGAAGCCTGGAAGGCTACGGTCCATGGGGTTGCTGAGGGTTGTACACGACTGAGCAACTTCACTTTCACTTTTCACTTTCATGCATTGGAGAAGGAAATGGCATCCCACTCCAGTGTTCTTACCTGGAGAATCCCAGGGACAGGGGAGCCTGGTGGGCTGCCATCTATGGGGTCACACAGAGTCGGACACGACTGAAGTGACTTAGCAGCATAGATGAGGAAATTTAACTGAATTGACGAATAAACTTGGCCAACATTACACACCTAGCAAGTGACAGAGTTGGAATTTGATCCCAGTTTACCTAATTCCAAAGACCTTGTTCTTTCATGAAGCTAGCCATGCTATCTAGGAATGAGTTAGTTAAACCACAGAAGATTTGATGGGAATGGCAAAGCAATGGCAGAACTAAGAGATACCCGGAAGTCAAACTCAAAAAGTCTTGAGACTTAGCAACAGATGTGGAAAGTAAGATAGAAAGATGAGTAAAAATGAAAGTTTCTTCTCTAGGTAACTGGAAGAATGTCATTACTAGAAAAAATTTGAGTAGCAGTTAGATCAAGGAGAACATTATCCCTAAACACTTTTCTAGTCTTCATATCTTGTCTCTCTCTGTGTGAGTTTGGCTTTCTACAGTCTGATATTACTGTAGTGAGAGGCTCACCTTGAAGTAGCAAGTACTTAGCTATTACACACTGGGAAGATAATTGGGCAGGAAGTTAATTTGTTATATTTGATATGGCAAGATGATGAGCTGGGGCGAATAGGCCTGGATTAGGAACCCAACTAACAGGAGACATTCCAATGAAGACCATCAATGACACCAGGCATGCTCAGAAAGAAAACTGATCCAATGAAGAACTTTCATCTTGTTGTACCTCAGCCCATCTCTCAAGCTCATCCATCATTTTCTCCTCTGTCTTCCTATTCCTGACCTTTCTGCCCTGTGCACTGTTACTTGCACAGCTCTACATTAAGCTCTACATGTATTTCCTCAACAGACTTTTAAGCTGTAGCACCTCTTCTTTCATTAACATTTATGTAGAGAGAGCCGTGCATTGACTTAGCCAACATGTTAAAAGTAAGTTTTGTTAATCTTTATTATTGCACATATATTTCTGGAATCTTTGGATTTTAATTAACCAGTGAGGTAATTATGCTTCAAAGCTATAGTTCTATCTCCATGAAGTAAGCTGTGCTAAGTCACTTTAGTCGTGCCCGACTCGTCACGACCCTGTGAACTGTGGCCCAACAGGCTCCTCTGTCCATGGTACTCTTATATAATTGGAATGCTATGATGCCTGGTGTCCCTGAGAATAATCTGAACCTAGGTTTCAACCAATCTCTCCATCACTATGGAATGTTATCTCTGGCTTTGGTTTAACCATGAGCTCATCTTGGTCAGCACCATATTAGAGTCTAAATCAGAGTCTAAACCTTGGCTACTTTCAAGGTTAGTTTCTAATATAGTTCCAAAGACTTCATTCATTTTTCCCATTCCTAAGAAAAATAGAGAAACTTGGGATAAGAGTCAAGTGGAAATTTAGAAGAGGAATATAGAAAAATAATTATTGACTTTAACTTACAGCTTTTGGGCAAATAGCTTAGAAGGTATAAAAACATCTTTGGGCTGCAAAAGTGAGGCAAGAGAAGAAAAAACTTGAAATCAATAGCAGTACTTAAAGTTCTATGATGAAATAGATCTCCCTTGCTAGTGACTCTGAGGTTGCCCCTTTTGACTGATGCACTCT
This sequence comes from Bubalus bubalis, assembly GCF_019923935.1. Classification (NCBI taxonomy): domain Eukaryota; kingdom Metazoa; phylum Chordata; class Mammalia; order Artiodactyla; family Bovidae; genus Bubalus; species Bubalus bubalis. The sequence goes on along the minus strand of NC_059159.1, from coordinate 112,622,042 downwards.
TGCCAAGTACTGCTTTTCAGGTGGTTAATCTATGCAGAGGAAATCATGTGACCTAATTAGTTTTTTCAGAGTATACTGAAAATGTGCAGAACTGATATGAATTGTAAAGGGTAGATAAATGCAAATACTATATTAAAAACATAAATTACTTTTTTACATTGTTCTACTTTTTATCATGACTTATTCAAAGTAGACTTTCACTGTATTTCAATTGCAACTAGTATCCTAGACAACTTGCTCTCCATTTTCACTCAAAAATCTTCCATTATTGAAAGCAAATTGAAATACATGACTTATTTATTCTCTTTGCTTCAGTTCCTTTATAAAAGCCAATATGTTCACATTTATCTCAACATGGTTACTTCTTAATCTCTTACTTTATGCCTTGAGAGACAAAAAAGAGGGAGAGGGAGAGAGGAAAGAGTGTGTGTGTGTGTGTGTGTGCGTGCGTGTGCACACAGGTGTATGCTGAGAACTAGGCCTTTTCATAAAGGAAAAAAAGACCTAAACACTGGAAAAATATAGAAACAATACTCCTCTGAAAATAGTATTAATAAGCTCAATATTTATTATTTGAGTGACTGAGTCTTTCAAAGAATTGATTATATCAAAGTACCCAAATGAAATTTAAAAAAACTTCTAAGTTAAGAACTTTCTGTTAAAAAACATACATAAACACAACAGGAAATGGAAAGAATCCCCATCTACCAGGTTGTGTGCTGCACTGTGCTAAGTGGCTTCCGTCGCGTCCATCTCCTGGTTACCCCATGGACTTTAGGCTCGTCTGTCCATGGGATTCTCCAGGCAAGAATACTGGGGTGGGTTGCCATTTCCTTCTCCAGGAGATCTTCCCAACCCAGGGATTGAACCCAAGTCTCTTAAGTCTCCTCCATTGTCAGGCAGGTTCTTTACCACTAGCGCCACCTGGGAAGCCCTACCAGGTTATGAGGCTTTAAATAAACATCCTAGGTTGTGTGTGAAAAAACAGGAGGATGAGAAGCATGGTTGTTTGGGAGAGCTTCCTTTCTTGTTTGGAAACTTACACTTTTTTTTTTTCCTCCTTGTCTGAACATGCTCCTAAGGAAAAAATTCTAGCACTAATTCACACCATTAGAAAATAATTGCTTTTTTACAGTGTTTTTTCTGATGAGTATATTTGTATATCATATTATAGTATATTATAACAGGGTTTACTGTTTTAAGCCATGTGGGTGAATCTTCCAAGGAGGGATTTCCAGCATCAGTCGACAGATAGAAGAGATCCTTTGGGGTAAGTAGTAAGAGGATTCAAGGATGTCACCTCCTTGCAGAAAGATTCCTGTGCCCCTCAGTGTGGCACAGGAAAGAGCTCCTGGATTGGGATGATGACTCTGTTAGTGAAAATGTGTGGTCCGATGACTCAGGGAAGCAATCTGTCCTTTCCTCCCATGTTCTGGCACTGAATAAATTCCTCCAAACCCTGACACAATCCTGGGGACAATGAGGTTAAAATATCCTATCAGCTTGTTTGGAAGGGGGGTTGCAATACAGTAGAAACTGAGTTGAATTACAAGTTACAAGGAATAATTCTGTGCATATTATACTCTTCAGTCTGAGACTTGGATTCAGATGCATTTCCTTCATTCAAGGAACTTATGTTCTAGGGTGTTTTGATATAATGACTTTTTAGGAGAAATAAATACATATGTATCATCATTAGGAATCTGATGATAAGAAAAAAAAATTTAATTCATTCCTTACCAGTATCTTGCAGCATAAAAATTTCCAGAGTATATTTGTAAAAGCACACCATTACCATCTGACTATTAGCAGAGAAGAGGCTCAGTAAAATGCATACACCTGACTTTAGTAGAGGGAGTTCTGGTTTCAGATATACTTGACTGTGTACCTTTTGATCTTCTGATGGTATAAATACATACAGGGCACTTGGGAGCTAATTAACCTAAAATCTGGTTATGCTATTCATCAGCAGATGGGCCTTCAGTTTAACTTCACTGCACAAAGAAAATACAGTGATATCTCAATTATCAAATCACCTAAGAAGTAAATTGCTTTGAGTATACACCTATTCCTTGTTTAATGACTTTAACTCTTTTCTGAAAAACCTGCCACTAAGTGAAAAGTCAAAGCCCTATTAATTCTAGCAGGAAAATTTATGAGAAGTTCCATCCCAACATCATATAGAAACAGACAAACATCACTGAACAATGGAAACAATTTAATATAAGTAGGGAATGTTGGTGATGGACAGGGAGGCCTGGCGTGCTGCGATTCATGGGGTCGCAAAGAGTCGGATACAACTGAGCAACTGAACTGAACTGAATCACTTAAGACAAATACATATAAATTGTATCTTAAATGCAATGTAATAACTAACTAAATAAATGAGACTTCCAAGTGGTTGGTGGTAGGTAAGGAGAGGTGGAAAGGGGCATCCTAAGAAAAGGCAGTTTTCTTTCTACATAGTTTTATTTGTCACTTCTTCAACCTGTTTGGGAGCTGGCTAATGATTATTCTGCACTGAATGTGCACTTATGAATCATATTAGTAGATGAGAAAATACCTTCTGTCTGAAATACCACTTCTTAAACTGCATTTATATAGTGAGGTTTGGGGTAAAAAAAAATCATTGTATCAAAAAAGAGTGAGATATAATAAATTTGCTGGGGTTTTTGAGAAAGTTCTTCTCATTCTTCTGGGAGAGCTTTTGGAAGTGATCCCTTCTCTCTTCTTAGGGGAATTATTGATGACCATGAGTCCTAGAGCCACAATAGACATTTCAGATACCAATGTGAGGGTGTAGCTCACCTAGGAAGAAGAAAAGACAAAAGCTCATGGAAGGAGGAAGAGCCACTGAATTAAGGCAATTTTGTATGAAGTCACTCAGAGCTTATGGCATTCAAGTTCACACAAGCAAGATTCTAGACAAGGACACTGATAGAGGAATCATATCAAGGCAAATCTAAGGGACAAACAGTCCAACAAGAACATAGATCTTGATGGGAAAAGATGCTCAATACACCATATCATGCATGTCCAGATTGGATGGGTAGGTGAAAGGAGGAAGAGGAATGCTGGGATCCAGAGACAGGTAAATATTTGCCCTCCAAATGATCATGGTAATTTTTTGTGGTTTACCTATGTAGGAAGGCTAATTCTCACACTAGGTCAGAGGTTTGATTGTTACTGCTCAGACCCTTTCTAAAGAAAACAATCACTGATAAATTGAAGTGGAGTTATTAAAAACGTGTCAATACTTGGAAAGTCAGTTGGGATGAGTGGAATAGTCCCTGGTATTTTAGGACATTGGATATGGATAAAAATGTGATGGATTCTGACTAGGGCTTTATTATCATTCCATGGATTAGGAAGTTGGTCAGTGGTGACAACAGAGGCACCAAAAGAATCATTGCCTCCAAATATTTTCCTGGTTGAGTCTATCATATTGTGTGAAATTGGCATCAACAGTTAGGTCATAAACAGTGAACATTTCTTTTGAAATGCAGATTTGTTAACAGAGAAATACATTAAGCTCTCAGTTTCAAACTGATCATTGAGGTCACATAAGGTCCCACTGCAAATTCAAAGAGACACTGTAGGATATCTTAAAATTCAGGAAAAATGCAGTAATGTCTGTTGGACGTCATGTGAACTACTAGCTCATTGATGACTGGGTTTGTTTCCGTGAGAGTGGTGCAGTTCAATCTGATTATACCATTTGAGAAGTTTGTGAAGTGCCCTGTGGGTGCTATTTTTAGGACATAAATGCTTTTGAAGGTGTGTGGACCTAAGTATTTAATAAATGGAACTGTAAGATATTCCTTTTGGCCCAAGGATACTGTGAAACAATTACTGAGACAATTAAGGATGCCACAAACCAAGAAAATAGGGGACCCCCTGCATTCAGCTATGATCACTTATTAATCATTTGGCAATATTTTAACCACTTAGAGCCCATGAATATAGCCAAGGTTTTTATGAGGAAGAGGGACACAGAACACCTCCTTAGCAAGAGTGTGGGGTTTCAAAGAGGGCTTCTTGGAGAGTCATGAAAACTTCAGTTTCCAGAATAGAACAGAGAGGCAAAAAAAAGGGTTAGTGAACAAAAATGACCTTTGTGATTTTTGTCCAGGGTCAAGTTTGCTACTGTGCTGAGGGCACCCAGGTCTTGTCTGATATGGAACATATTTCTGAAGCTTGAACTAGACTGGAATGTCTTTAAACAGAGCGAGGCCCATGACCATTTGTTTATCCTATTCTATTTTTTTGTTTGGCATTGATTTTCTCAGGCTTAAAATTAGATATGCCTTTAACATACTGTTATGAAACAGTCATTTTTCTTTGTAAAAGGAAGTCAAAGCCACTAAAATATTACCATAGAAAGCAGAATATGATTTAAATATCTACTGACAGTAAGGTATCTCCTTTTCTCGTGAGTTATATCAGAGGATCAGGACCCTAACTATCCAATGTCTTACGTACTCCAATCTGGCAAGATACTGTCAGGGTTACCTGTTACAATATAACTCCATTTTTCTCAGCTTCTTAATACAAATGAACACCATCTTCATGTGCCAAATTTTGGGGTAGAAGTATTCCCCGTGTTCAGGTTAAAACCCAGCAATTCCTACCCATGGCTTTGCTTAAACTCTTGTATTTCATCCAGAAATATTGTACAGTTTAACATTAAACAATAGAAGAACACTTGGGATTTCTTATCAACTTATCCAGACATTGATGGAAGACATTCATAAACAGGAATTTTTTTTTCTAGATGGATTGAAAAAATTCTAGTATATCAAAAACTTTCCTTTAGATTATTCTCTTTTAAGTTATGTCATCATTACTGGTTCATCTGCACTTTTTCTCTCCATATCTGTCAAACAACTGAAATGATTTTGTGGGATTTCTTTCCTCCATGTTAAATATAGGCTTTTTTAAAAAAAAAAAAAAAAACATTGCAATTGAGCATGTCATTTATCCTCCTGCCCATTTTTCTTATATTAAAAGGTCTCCTGCTGGAATTTAATTTCAAGTTAAATCTTTACCCCACCCTCAGGCTGTGAGACTGAATTAAATAAATCCCACTAAAAGTAATAAACCACTCTTAGCTGTGGTCTTGTGATATCAGTTGTCAGCCTGTCAGAGCAAATCTGAGTGTTAAATTCACTGCCTCTGCTAGTGAGGAAAGAATCAGAACACTAAAAAGCCCAGGATGGCAGAACTGCTATAGTCGCTTGAGTTTCATCTCAGCAGTTGTACTTAAACATGCAAGAAAATATCTTTGAAGATGATTTTTTTGATGACACTCTTTTAAAATTCATATTGATGGTAAAACATAAAGGCTCAGCTTTGGTTATTATACTTTATTTAGTAATGTTGTGAGCCTGTGAGATCTATTAACAAGAAGGTAGGATTCTTTGTGGGGAGGAGGGACAAAACAGGAGTATTATACTAATGGGAACTGATGATTTTTAGATGTAAAGAGCTAGTCAGGGCTAGTGTCTAAATATAGGATTGAAAGGTCAATGATTTGAGATAAGGAAGCAAAAAGAATACATGTCATCCATTTCCTCGTGAAAATTTGCAAGGAAATTAATCCACAAAACACAGTGATGCTCAGACTTCCAAATAAAATGCTCTGAGAGGGGGCAAAGGACACCCTCCCTGAACGGACTCCCTTCAAAACCCTGTCTGTGATGCAGGGACACTGGGAACGATCCCAGTACCAGACTGGATTTATGGGTGTGACTAATCAAAGGTGACAGCTGGCTTCAAATCTGTTGGCTTGTCATTCAGTGGACCGATTTACAAAATACTTGTTTACCCTTAAAGCACTGAGGTTGTCCAAAAAGGAAAGTCTCTCTCTTTTTTTAAACGCTAGCTTCTCCATATTAAATTCTGAAGAGTTAAAGTTTTATAAAAAGCCAAAAATCAATACTGTCAGTGATTTGGTGTTTTTAAAGAACAGGACAACAGCTCAGCAGATTAACTTCCTCCTCTCCATGGATAAGCACAATATTGCCTTCTGCAGAGATAGAGCTGTAGGAATTCCCGAGGGTGGGGGAGCTGAACACAGACAATTCTCTGAACAGATTTCAATAGAGAATTCTGAGATGATAGACATTCCCCAATACTTTTTATAGTTGCAACTCTCATATTTCCATAGATGTATCAGCTTTATTCAGTCAGGAGCTGGGCATGCAGTTAACACTAATGCCTAGTAATTCCTCAGACACCTCCTTCCAACCTTTTTAAAACTCTTTTTACTTCCTAATTTGGAAATGGTTCTGGGGAAATATGACTTTATAAATAGCTTTCTTTCCTCATTTGAAATAAATTTTGATAGTCAAAACTTATGATACTTGATTAATTATACCTGAAAATTTCATACAAAGTCATATCTTTTTCTAACCTTATGAAGAGATTATTTTCAAAATATGGTAAAATAATTTTCAGTTTCTCATAGCAAAAAACAATGCATCTTATCAATGTCCATTGCAGAATTAGACTTTTCAGATGGTGGAAAAATTCTTCCACATCTGTAATGAGAGTATTTAGTGGTAGTAATTTGGATTAAAGTCAATGGCTGGGCTTTTCATTTTAAATGATTAGATTACATTTGTTAGGATTTTTTAAAATTTATAAACCTGACTGATATATTTTCACTTTCATTTTATTTGCTTTTTTAGCAGGTTATCATGAAAAAACAATGGAACTTGTAACTAGAAATCTGGCTTGAAGTCCAGCTACTCCACATACCATCCATTTAAACTCAGGCTAACTTTACTATGCGGAGCCTCGGTTTACTCATATGCACAATGGGGTCATAGTGCTTCCTTTATGAGATTGCTATGAGGATTAGTAAATTATACATGAGTCAGCTGGCTGAGGGCCTTTCATGTGTCTGTCAGATGCTCCCTTCTGACTCTGAATCTGCAGTAAGTTTTATTGCCTATGACAATTCAAATATATTTAGCTGAAATTCAAAAAATTAGAGTGTAGAGAATTTCCCATAGTAGGGTCATATAAACGATGATTTGAGTAAAAAGAGGGCTCTCAAAAATATTTTCTTGCTGAATAGTGAACTTGAGATCATGAAACACGATTTCAATCTTGATGATCAGTCAGTGTCAAAGTTAAACTACGAATATAACATTTGCAATTTAATTCATTTATTTACTCAACAATGATGCCACTAACCCATTATGTGCTAGGATCTCTGCAAGGCCTAGGGGCCTAACAGTGAGTAAAATCATAGTGCTTACAGTACAGTCAGGAAGGAAAATAAGAAACTTGAAAAACAACAATGGCAGTAACATATGGAAGCACATGGCGCTATGGGAACAATTAACAAATATCAACTACAGTCCACAGGGGAGTTCCATTTCTACACTCCTACTGCTACCTCCCTCCATATTTGTCATTACTTTCTATCCTTATATCTCATTCCCAATTTATTTATGATGAAATATTCCCCTTTGGGGAATATATGAGGACATTAGCACTTTCTAATGCTTTTGTGAGGTATTAACTAATTTTACAATGACATAGTTTAAGCTGGGCACTATAACATGTAAGGCTGTACGCTGTCTGTGAAGCTTGGTTGTCCTGAGACCCTCGAAGCATAGAGTTCTAAACTGTAAGTAATGCAAACCATCTTCTTGGCCAGCATTCACTTCTTTTGACATGTATATTCTGCTCAATAATCTAAATTTTCTTCCCATGTGAACTTGGAGATCCCCCAAATGTTTTAACTGTAAAATGATATCATGTTTGGAAAATAATCAGTTAACAACACTAGGGACCTCATAATGACCAAATAGTCTCTAGAACTGAAATAATGATACGATGATTGTAAAAAATATAAACATCTAAAGTTTATTGAGCACTGACTATGTGCTGGGTCATTGTTCTAGAAGCTTTACACCTACTCTTCAGATAGCAGTTACCAGGCACATTAACAAAAGATAACAGGCCTTGGTCACAAGCTTCATCTTTGTGACACAATAGACAAATTTTGCCTGGTATCACCAAAATTAGAAGAGTGTACTGTTTGGGAACTAGAGGATAATCTGATTTTCTGGGCAAGAATTTTCATAATGGAGAGGAGAAGATGTAAGACAGAACAGCTAATGATTACCACATTCATCTATTGAGTCTTTGGGGCATAGTGAATAAATTTATTTCATAAACTTAAAAACATCCTCTTTTCTCATAAACCATTTATTTTCGGAGAAGGAGATGGCACCCCACTCCAGTACTCTTGCCTGGAAAATCCCATGGACGGAGGAGCCTGGTGGGCTGCAGTCCATGGGGTTGTGAAGAGGCAGACACGACTGAGAGACTTCACTTTCACTTTTCACTTTCATGCATTGGAGAAGGAAATGGCAACCCACTCCAGTGTTCTTGCCTGGAGAATAGTATGGCCAAAAGGGACATGTCTGGCAATGTTTTGAGTTCCCAAAATATGTCTCTGTGATTTTATTTGTTATATAGGGAAACATAATTTTGATTTAGTAATTTAAAAATCTATCTGCCAGACTTTTTTAGGAAACTGAGGCAAACAGTATATTTAAAGGCTGCTGTATTCTTAATTTATAACAAAAAATATATTTATCCCTTTTGAATGATGACAAACATGTGTTACACCTCTTTGTATCTTTCTAAGAGTCTAGCCTAGCACCACCCACATCATTGATATCTAACAGATATTCACTGATGGCTTGGTATGTGATTACAACTTAAAGATTTCACTCCAGTTAAATGTCAAAGAGATGCTGCACTCTCATTTTCCTTTCCCACAAATACTAATGTCTTCTGAGGATCAGAAAGTCTCTGCCTTAAAAAAAATTCTTGTTCTTCATATCAAATTTTGAGTTAGAAATCTTTTCTTTAATGTTTTGATGGCCCTGGGTACATATTTCAGTAATTCTAAATCAAACAATCACAGAGTATGAGAGCTGGAAGAAACTTTCTGCAGCATTGTGTCTGGGGATTACAAACTCAAATGCCTCCAAGGGTCAGGCAGGTAACATAAATATGTGAATCTGACTGTGCTTGAGATTATGGGGAGGAGGAAAGCAAAGCCTGTAGTGAACTAGAGACTGCGGAACTTGTAAAATTCAAACCCAATTCTGATAGAAAACAGGGCTGAAGGCTATGTTTGGTCCACTAGCTACCTATTTATAAACGCTGAGGCTAATCCCTTAATTTTTAACTATCAGTGCGTTTAATCCTGCATTTCCCACTTTTGCAGGGAGTTGGAATAACATCACAGAGTTCAGGGTCAGAAATAGTCCTAGAAGGCACCCACTCAGCCTAACAACCTTAAACAAACTTGAAGTTAAATCACACGGCTTGTGTATTTAGACTTTGTGAATTATTATCTAAGTTAATATGCAGGGGCAGGGGAAAGAGCTTTAAAATTACTTCCATTTGTGCTCTCTTGATTTTTGAAATAAAGATGTAAAAATCTCTGGTGAATTTCTTTACGTGTCTTTCACTGGCTTTGAAGCCAGATAAACGAAAGGCTTACCTTCTATGAGCTGTGTCACCTTGAACAATCTGCTAAATTCACTGAGCTTCAGTTTCCTTGACAGCACACCTGGTTTATTTACCACAAAGTTAGTTTTGGGATTAAATAAGATAATTTCTGTAAAGTGCCACACACAAAGCTTGTTCATATTTGATGATCAGAAAATGTGTTTCCCACCTTCTAGTGCCCTCAACCTCTTCTTGTTCTCCTTTCTCCTTGTATCTGGGCCTACCACTTCTTTAAACCAGTTGGTAATAAATTGGTCCCCATTCTATCCTTTCACTCCAGCTGAGATCATCAATAGTGTTGTAGTTTTTGTAACACATTGTTGGATGAATCTTTTTATATAAAAAAATGAATGTAAACATTTTCTTTAAGGAGTTTCCTTGGAGATGTACACCCTCGGGTTAAATAACAATTTGTATTTTTCAGAGAACATTATTATTATTTATTTTTTGTGGTTAATGTATCTTTCCTCTTTGTACCTTTTCTTTCAAGAAAAATACAATGTTCCAGAAGACCTCCAAATGTGAGGGGGGGGGTCTTTAAATGTTCACTGTAGGAAATCTGGGTCTCTCAAACTAGCACTGGTGATTTGACAGGGTAAGGAGTCACTCTGTTATTATTTGTACCTGTTATCAGAATGACTGCAACCTAGAGTTCCCCCTAGATTCGCCGGAATAGAAGCCCAAATAAGTGCTCTGTTTCAAGACACCACCATTTTTTAGATTTTTTAAAAAAAAATTAATGAATTTGGTTAATAGTTCTGTATGTTTTGTCATTCACACACACAAAAAGCAAAAATGAGAATAGGCCTGCTAGAAGCTTAATTAGTTTAGGTGCAGTTTGGGTAGATGGGGCAGACTCTCTTTTCAGACTTTGCCAGTAGGTTTTCTTTAGACATGAATTAATTTAATTTTATGAATTAAAACTGAAGTTCTGCATCCTTTCCTTCCTCCCTGAGAGACCCGTGACTGTCGATTTGTGTAATACACATGGTATGATGTATCTTTTGTATTCTTTAGCAAGGAAGAGGAACTCAATGTGTTTTTCCTACAAAACTATACTGAGAAATCAACTGAAGAATATACCAAGGACATAATAAATGTCCTTGGTATATTCTTATATTCTTCATTTATCAGTAATCAGTAAATGTTGTGTGTGTGTGTGTGTGTGTATGTGTGCACGCGTGCGCGCGTGTGTGTGTGCGTGCACATGTGTGTGCATGTGCATGCGAGCTCAGTCATGTCTGACTCTGCAGCCCGCCAGGCTCCTCTGTCCATAGAAATTTTCAGGCAAGAATACTGGAGTGGGTTGCCATTTCCTCCTACATATTTTTCCATACCTAAGGATCGAGCTCACATCTCTTGTTTTCCTGCATCGGCAGGTGGATTCTTGGGTCAAAAAGAACACATTTGTTGACCTTGCTTACCTTAAAGATATTCATATTACTTGTCTACAATTCTGGCTGCCATTATCAATAGGCAGTATTCAGTTTTCTTCACATAACTTCTGGCCACATATGATCACTGTGTTTTTTTTTTTGACAGACATTCAAATGAAGGGTACAAATAACCTCTAGAATATCATGTTAAAATTGGGCCGAAAACCTTCAAAAATGACTTGCAATGATCCCTCCCCCTGGTATTCATACCCTTGACTAATCCCTTGCCCTTGAATGCGGGTTGGAGCTAGTGTTTTTCTTCTAATGAACATGGCAAACATGACGCCATATCAGTTCCAAGATTAGACTATAAAAGTCTGATCTCTGTCTCACTGACATGCTCTCTTGCTTTCCCATTTCAAAGAAGCCAGGTGCTGTGTTGAGAGCTGCCTTTTAAAGAGGTTCAAGTGGCAAGGAACTCAGGGTGACCTTGGGTAACAGCGGGAAATTGAAGTTCTCAGTCCAACAGCCTGCAAGAAACTGAATCCTGCCAATAACTACTAAGTGGGCTTAGAAGCAGATCCTACCCCATTTGAACCTTCAGATAATTGCAGCCTGGGCCCATGCCTCCCTGCAACCTTGTGAGAGACCCAGTGCAGAGGACCGTGTTAAGATATATATGGATTTTTTTCTGGACTGAGAAAAGCTCTGAGATTATAATTGCTGTTGCTTTAAACCACTACATTTTGGTGGTAATTTATTATATAGCAATAGGTAATAAATATTTCCCTATAAATATTACTTTTCTCACTTAACAATACACTATGGAAATATGTTTAAATGAATTGATATAAGTTTGATTCATTCTTTTTAATAGTGGCATAATATTACCTGGTAGAGATTTATTGTTTTTTTTTAAATTTCTTTATGGCTAGTCATTAAGGCCACTCTATTTATAATTGCTAAATGTTTTGAAAATACAATTAGAGATTTATTATCTTACTTTCTATATTTCAGATGTTCATTTAGAAACTGGGAAAAACATATAGATAAGAAAGTATACTAAAGAAGTCACCTTTTCATTCCATAATAAAATGTGGATCAAATTATAGTTTTAAAACAAAATATCATTACATCAGAATTATATTTTTTTTGTTTGTTTTGAAGGAAACACTTGGACACTTTTAAAAAATGTAAAAATAAAAAGAAACACTTGATTTTAACTCAACTAACTATGTGGATTCTCTTTAAATTCTCTTCAGAAGTATAAAATTAATGTAATTATTTAATCTTAGGATAGAAGGGATGCTAAAAACTATCCAATATAATCACTTATTTCATATATTAACTCCCACTAAAAATTTGCCATTGAAAGATATTTTAAACAGTAATTTATAATTTTACTAATTATACAAATGTATATTTGTGTAAAAATGTAAATATATGAATTAAAACTGAAGTTCCGCATCCTTTCCTCCCTCCCTGAGAGACCCATGGCTGTTGATTTGTGTAGTATACATGGTATGATGTATACTAGTATTTTGTACTCTCGAAGGCCTTTAATTCACTCCCACTCCAGTATTCTTGCCTGGAGAATTCCATGGACAGAGGAGCCTAGCAGGCTATGGTCCAAAAGCTTGCAATGAGTTGGGCACCACTGAAGCATCTTAGCACTATATAGTGCTTCATGATTTATGATCAAGCTTAAAGAATGGAGACTGCTATGTTTCTTTCATGTTTTGTTATTTTATACTTATATTGAGCTAATTTTAATTTTTTGTTATGTGAAATTAATATTATTTTACTTTTATATGAGTGAAATGATGTTAGTAGCTAAGCTGGCAAACAACATTCCTTCCATTTAAAGCATCTCTAAGTAACTTTCACCTAAGGAAATGTTTTCAAACCATGTGAAGCTGAAACTTTGCCTGCAAACATTTCCACTGACAGTCACTTTCTTAGTTTAAGTAAGGGCTAGATATGTTTTTTTAACACTCAATGTCCTAATGCCTTTAAAACAAAAAAAATTTTTTTCAGCCTGAACGTCAAAAACACATTTTAGAAATGCCTGTTAGTAGAGTAAACATTTCAACCAAAAACACATTTGAACTGTTAAATTCCCTTGGTGAACCAAATGTTTTGCTTCACAAATGGTTTTTAGATATGTCTTGGTTCCAACTCTATTTCTTCTGAAATATCACTGTGAGGATTTCATAAATTAAGAGCCTTTTGGGAAGCTATTTACAGAGCACCTTCTTTGTGCTGACTGCCACGACAGGTACTGATTCAATGATAAATAAATACTACACAGTCCCATCCTTTAAGGAACATGTTATGAAATGGAAGAAACAGAAAAATATCAGGTGATAAATCCAATATAATGTAGCATGTCAGAGTCAGTAATTCATTCATTCGTTCATTAATCCATCGATGAAATCTTATTTTTGTAAGCTCTTAGATGGGCCAGGCATTATCCTAGATGTACTATAGCTCTGGCTTCTCTGAATTAAGAAGGGACATGCAAAAGAGCACAAAGAGTAGATGCCCAATCTCCATAGACAAAGGAGATCAGGACAAGCTTTCTGAGAGATGATACACCAGCCAGGACTTGAAGGAAAGAAGGCAGTCACTGCATAGGAAAAGAAAACCATTATCAGCCAACATGAGGCACCAGGAAAAGTAGATCGTGGATGTGGAGGACAAGCTGGGAGAAGCAGACAAAGACTAGGCCATGTATACATGTGGCGGATTCATTTTGATATTTGGCAAAACTAATACAATTATGTAAAGTTTAAAAATAAAATAAAATTAAAAAAAAAAAAAAAGACTAGGCCATGGAGGACTCTGCAGCCTATCTTTAGGACAGTAAGAATCCAGAACTTGAACAACAATGTTCTTGCTGAATCCCAGCTGCTTACTAGTTCAGTGATAATAAATTTAGTCCTCTTACTACCTTAGTGACTTTTGAAAAAGAAAATCTGATAAATTTTCAATGGACTGGAAAAAAGAATGTTCAGCAAACTGTGCCCAGTAATATATTGGTGGTTAGTCACACTGTGATGTCAAAAAAGTCAGACTAAAGTAGATCAAGCTTACATCCAACGGTCTGGTTTATCCTATAATTTGGTGATGTGGCAAGGGCTTTACATGCTATTAACAGTGTGAAAGTTTTCCATGCCTTTGATTTGGATTTACCAGCAAAGAATTCATCTAACAGTGGTTATGTACAATTGGTTAAAATGATAATGACTTTTGAAAACCTCTATAGAGCTATGAGGGCTTCTCTGGTGTTTCAGATGGTAAAGAATTCATCCTCAATGGGGGAGACCTGGGTTCATTTCCTGGGTTGCGAAGATCCCCTGGAAGAGGGCATGGTAACCCACTCCAGTATTCCTCCCTGGAGAATCCCCATGGACATAAGAGCCTGGTAGGCTACAGTCCAAGGGGTCACAAAGAGTTGGACATGACTGAGTGACTAAGCCCAGCACACAGAGCTGTGAAGATTTTAAAACATTGTAAGGTGAGTCAAAATAGTATACTACTGTTTAGGGATTATCAATGTGATGCAAACACTCCATATTCTGGTCAGATTTTCATTGTTGAAAACTAACAGCAGAAATTTGGAAAAAACATATCTCTGGGCCTTAGTTTCTATAAAACTAAGGGAACTGGGTCTTTTAGTCTTTTCTAGTTATAAAATTATGCAAATCAAAGTCATATACTTTGTGTGTGATAAACATGTCCTTCTGAGTGACAGAAATATGTAGTAGCTCAGTTACTGGCACAATTGTTTATATCAGTATATATTAAACAATCAATTTTATATTTACTATGTACCTACAATGTTGAAGTAGTATAACAGGTAATGGGAATATGATGGCTATGTTCATTTGTGCTAGTTATCAAACTTTTCTATCTCGCTACACTTTATGGGTTCTTGGCAGAATTGTGACTACTTCTGGCCAATGAGTTGTCAGTGAAACTCAAAAGTCATTTTTGGGCCATAGCAACTGAATGCTAGTTTGGTGGCTCAGTTGGTAAAGAATCTGCCTGCAATGCAGGAGACACAAGAGATGCAGGTTCGATTCCTGGGTCAGGAAGATCCCCTGGAGAGGGAAATGGCAACCCACCACTCCAGCATTCACAGTCCACAGGGTCGCAAGAGTCAGACATGAGTTAGCAACTAAACCACCACCATTAAGATTCTCAAGTGCTCTTTTCCTTTCCCAGGAAAATTACTGATGTTCTAGATAATAGCTATTCTATCAGCCTGAGTCTTGGTGAACCCTCAGCTGCTATGAATATACAGAATGAGTGAGAAATAGACTTTGTTTTAAGCTCTTTAAATGTGGGGCTTGTTTGTTACTGAAGCCAAACGTACTATATCCTAATTGACAGAATGGGGAGTGAGACAAATAAGGCCTCTGTTCTTGTGGTGCTTACAGTCTAGCAGGAGGTAACAGATAAGAAACACATAAGGCATTTTCAGATAGAGAATGGCTAGAATAGATTACAAATGACCTGGAAGTCTGCAGCCTATCATGTGACCTCATCTCAGAGATTTCCATCTGTATTTTTGTAATCCAGTTGCTATCTAGTCTCTGTGTGTTCCCTAAACAGGCTGAATTTATTCCCATTTGTTCAGGGCCTTTGCACACACATTCCTTCTGCCTGAAATGTTCTTTACCGAGATCTGGTTGGTGACTTTTCATCCTTTTGGTCTTGGTTGGAAGTTTTTTTCAGAGGTGTCTTTCCCAAACTGCACTTTCCTATATTCCCTCACTAGTCTTTACCCTATTGCCTGTTAGAAAAGAGTTGTCTTCATGGCACTCATCATTATTTGAATTTTTTTTTTTATTTGCTTACTTATTCATTATTTGCCTCCTTCCTCTATGTTGTGACTTTATCAAAGGAAATCAGTCTTGTCCACTATTTTATTCTAGTCTTCTAAAATAGTAATGAATACATAATAAACTTTTGTTAATGATGAACTAGTTAAATTCATATTCTGGTTTCAACTAGATTATTTCTTGTCAAATCCCCCTAAGAGAATTGTTTCTTTGCACTGGGCACCTTGTTTTTAGCCTTAAAGACACTGATGGATACACACAGCAAAATTTACTTGAAGAACTATTTGGCTCATTGGTCTGCCACTACAGAAAATATCAGCTATTCAGCTGGCAGCAAAGAACTGAGATCTGGAAGTTCAGTCCCATTTATGACACTAAAATGAGAAACCAAGGTTATTGCGAAAAATTCTGTTTTTACAGTCCGGATTTCCATTCATTCTATCTGGATATGCTATATGACATGAAAATATTGGTAAATCATCAAGTTACTTTTTTCTTTTTTATACCGTCGTGTTCATATCATGCCCTGCCCCACTGTCCTAGAATTTCCACTGGGGAAGTGGCAGAACAAGAAGCAATGTCCTGAACTGGGAATGGACAGGAAGCAGTGCCTCCTTCCCTGTCTATGTTTACTCAGAATTGCATACACCCAAGTATAGGATTATAGCTCTGGGCTAGGTTTCCTTGTGCAGTCATTTGGTTGCAAATAATTTATAAAGTTTTTCCACTGACAAGGTCAATCTCTCAAAAAGCCAGTCATGGTGCACTCATTTTTATCATTTATGCCCATAACAAACATTTTCCAATAATCGGCTATGATGGTTAATTTTATGTGTCAACTTGACTGCATTGAGGGATGCTCAGATAGCTGGTAAAATATAGTTTCTGGTTGTGTCTGTGAGGGTATCTCCAGAGGAAATTAGCATTTGAATCAGTAGACTGAGTCAAGAAGACCGTCCTCACCAACGCAGGTGAGCATCATCTGAGTCACTGAGGATTAGAGGATTGAGGATTAGAATAAAAAGGCAGAATAGAATAAAAAGGCAGAATAGAACAAAAAGGCAGAGGAAGGGTGAATTCTTTCTGCTACCCTCAGATATTGGTGCTCTTGGTTCCTGGGCTTTCTGACTCAGATCAGGATGTACAGTATTGGCTCCTTAATCCTCAGGCCATTGGATGGAAGAAATCACACCACCAGTGTACCTTCTTCTCCAGTTTGCAGACTGTAGAAGTTTTTGGCCTCCATAACTATGTGATACAATTCCTATAATAAATCTCCTCATATATGACAATTTAACTATTTCTCTTTCTTATTTGTTGTGTTTTCTTGGAGGACACTGATTAATACACTGGTTATAACCAGGTTGTAGATAAATTTTGGTCTATATTAAGAATTATGAAATGCAAAATTTTAAGACACCTATTGCAACTTAACAGCTGTCCATTCTAAAATTATTATTGTTTAAATTGCAAAGCCACTATACCACACTTTAGCCAATCTGTAAGTATTAATATTTTTGAGTCATCAACAGTCCAGTTTATTAAAATAATTAAATATCAGTATTTCGTGCATATTTCGCCCTCTTCATCTCATTACTTTTAGTTCTAAGTTTAAATGAGTTTCAAATAAGTTCTAAGTTTACTTTTGAAGATGATGAGCATATGAGCAAACAACATTAGCAATCCAAGGATGTCCTTATTATTTGTCATTATTTTCTTTCAAAACTAATTAAATGGAAATAATATTTTAATCTTTTATTCACATACAGCATTGTTGATACTGGGGGCATAATAAACTAAATATTTAAATTTTTCATTCGAATACTAGACCCCAGCCTGGAAAATTAAGTTATTATAATATTAAATAATTTTTATTTGATTTTCTTTAAACATTAATGCCCATTACTTAAAGAATATCTCTTTAAATCATTCAAATGAAAAAGAAGAAAGAACTGATTTTAGTAAACAAATAGCAATGTAAAACTCAATAACAAACTTACCTTAAAAACTACTGTGTATACAAAAATTTTGAATAACATTCACATTTGAGGGAATGCAGATATGTGAAGGAAAGATTTACGTGATCTAAGCCAGCTCCATCCTAAAGGAGATCAGTCCTGGGTGTTCACTGGAAGGACCGATGTTGGAGCTGAAACTCCAATACTTCGGCCACCTGATGTGAAGAGCTGACTCATTGGAAAAGACCCTATGTTGGGAAAGATTGAGGGCAGGAGGAGAAGGGGATGACAGAGGATGAGATGGTTGGATGGCATCACTGACTCAATGGACATGGGTTTGGGTGGACTCCTGGAGTTGGTGATGGACAGGGAGGCCTGGTGTGCTGCGGTTCATGGGCTCACAAAGAGTCGGACACGACTGAGCGACTGCACTGAACTGAACTGAACTGAAGCCAGGTAAGATTTGATAGATATAGGTAAGAATTTGGTATGTTTATAGAGATTTTATTTTGGAAAGAACTGGCAACTGAAGAAAAACAATTATCTGTTGCTAATTTAAACCTATTATTACTCAATATTAGTTTAAATCCACCTTCATGATTTCAGGTGTTTATTTTCCCTATTGCTGGCTGCCTTAACAATATTTTGCTTTCTGAAACCAGCAGTGAAGGTTTAAAACCCATGCAGTATTTTCTTCTCATAGTCCAAGAAGAAACTTATTTTTCTCCTTGATTTAGAAGTAACTCACCTCAAATCCTTGATCAAGATTTTTACATTTCAGTTCAAGAAACAGTTCAGTTATCTGTGAGAGTTGCCTGGTCCTTAATAATCTCTAAACTAAAACAGCCATTATTCAAGAATTTAGTTTAGTTAAAATTACAATTTTTACTTGCTTTGTTGAATTTAAAGAAAACCTTTACTCTATTTAATAGGTTTATTATCCAATTACGGGTACACAGCTGGAAATATTCAAATGAAACTTATGCTTCTCATAGTTTATTTTTGTTTCAGCATTTTAAAAATACACTTATTTCTGCATTTTTGAGCTGTAGTCACTGAGTCAACTGTTTCCAAAGCCCTCCTAATCTTCTCTTCT
Organism: Bubalus bubalis; assembly: GCF_019923935.1. Lineage (NCBI taxonomy): Eukaryota > Metazoa > Chordata > Mammalia > Artiodactyla > Bovidae > Bubalus > Bubalus bubalis. The sequence continues at coordinate 112,603,216 of NC_059159.1, read as the reverse complement.
TCTATGAGTACTAAAGTGTGTGCTTGAAGGATAAGACTGTGTCTTTGTTGTCTTTGCCTGCCTGGCACTGGAGCAGCAAGTAAATTTCATCTCCTGTGTCAATTGCAAATAGACGGCTAGTGACTGCCTAGAGTGATGTATTGAGAATCAATCTGAGGCCATGTCTGACATCAGTGGGAAAGATTGCTCTGTTTGATTAGAAATGCCTGCTATTGCCATGGCCTGGCAAGGAAAGGATAGCTCTGAGGAAAGGAATTGATATTTGCTCTCCTTGTCTTTGTGCTTAAAGAGGTACCTATAATAGCTTGGCATATACTGAAGGTTTTCTAGATAAGTGGATGAACTTAATTTTATTTGGACAATGCTATGCAGAAGGAAAACTCTGAAGTTCCCTTTGATGCCAATCTTCTGAGTTTTCTTTCTGAAACATTAAAAGCAACCAGTCCATAACCAATCCTTCCTTGGATTGGCCAGATAAAATAAAAAGAATTTGGTCTCATTAAGACTGAACTCCCACAGTGGTCAATAATTTACCATTTACTTTCTACTCAAATTATGTATTAGTCCTTAAATCCTATTTGTGTCTGTATGTATATCTAGTGTTAGTCATTCGGTCATGTCCGACTCTTTGCAAACCCGTGGATTTGTAGTCCACCAGGCTCTTCTGTCCATGGAATTCTCCAGGCAAGAATACTGGAGTGAGTTGTCATTCCCTTCTCCAGAAGATCTTCCCAACCCTGGGATCCAACCTGAGTCTCCTGAAATGCAGGCAGATTCTTTCCCATCAAAGCCACCAGGGAAGTCCCAATATCTATCTGGGATAGTGATATTTTTGATGTGGCTCTTAATTTTATTGTGCCTATGTTCATGGTTAAGTTCAGTTCCATTCAGTCCCTCAGTCGTGTACGACTCTTTGAGACCCCGTGGACTGCTGCTGCTGCCGCTACTAAGTCGCATCAGTAGTGTCCAAATCTGTGCGACCCCATAGACGGCAGCCCACTAGGCTCCTCTGTCCCTGGGATTCTCCAGGCAAGAACACTGGAGTGGGTTGCCATTTCCTTCTCCAATGCATGAAAGTGAAAAGTGAAAGTGAAGTCCCTCAGTCGTGTCTGACTCCTAGCGACCCCATGGACTGCAGCCAACCAGGCTCCTCCGACCATGGGATTTCACAGGCAAGAGTACTAGAATGGGGTGCCATTGCCTTCTCTGCCACGGACTGCAGCACACCAGATTTCCATGTCCATCACCAACTCCTGGAGCTTGCTTAAACTCATGTCCATCAATTCAGTGATGCCATCCAACCATCTCATCCTCTGTTGTCCCCTTCTCCTCCTGTCCTCAATGTTTCCCAGCATCAGAGTCTTTTCAAATGAGTCAGTTCTTCACATCAGGTGGCCAAAGTATGGGAATTCCAGCTTTAGCATAAGTCCTTCCAGTGAATATTCAGGACATTTCCTTTAGGATTGACTAGTTTTATCTCCTTGCTTTCCAAGGAACTCTCAAGAGTCTTCTTCAACATCACAGTTCAAAAGCATCAATTCTTTGGCGCTCAGCTTTCTTTATTGTCCAGCTCTCACATCCATACACAACTACTGGAAAAACCATAGCTTTGACTAGATGGACCTTTGTCAGTAAAGTAATGTCTCTGCTTTCTAATATGCCATCTAGGTTGGTCATAGCTTTTCTTCCAAGGAGCTAGCATCTTGTAATTTCATGACTGCAGTCACCATCTGCAGTGATTTTGGAGCCCAAGAAAATAAAGCCTGTCACTGTTTTCATTGTTTCCCCATCTATTTGCCATGAAGTGTGCAGTCATGAAGTGTGTAGGTCAGGAAGCAACAGTTAGAACTGGACATGGAACACAGACTGGTTCTAAATAGGAAAAGGAGTACGTCAAGGCTGTATATTGTCACCCTGCTTATTTAACTTCTATGCAGAGTACATCATGAGAAACGCTGAGCTGGAAGAAGCACAAGCTGAAATCAGGATTGCGGGAGAAATATCAATAACCTCAGATATGCAGATGACACCACCCTTATGGCAGAAAGTGAAGAGGAACTAAAGAGCCTCTTGATGAAAGTGAAAGAGGAGAGTGAAAAAGCTGGCTTAAAGCTCAACATTCAGAAAACAAAGATCATGGCATCTGGTCCCATCACTTCATGGGAAATAGATGGGGAAACAGTGGAAACATTGTCAGACTTTCTTTTTTTGGGCTCCAAAATCACTGCAGATGGTGATTGCAGTGATGAAATTAAAAGATGCTTACTCCTTGGAAGGAAAGTTATGACCAACCTAGATAGCATATTCAAAAGCAGAGACATTACTTCGCAATCAAAGGTCTGGCTAGTCGAGGCTATGGTTTTTCCTGTGGTCATGTATGGATGTGAGAGTTGGACTGTGAAGAAAGCTGAATGCTGAAGAATTGATGCTATTGAACTGTGGTGTTGGAGAAGACTGCAAGGAGATCTAACCAGCCCATCCTAAAGGAGATCAGTCCTGGGTGTTCATTGGAAGGACTGATACTAAAGCTGAAACTCCAGTACTTTGGCCACCTCATGCGAAGAGCTGACTCATTGGAAAAGACTCTGATGCTGGGAGGGATTGGGGGCAGGAGGAGAAGGGGACAACAGAGGATGAGATGGCTGGATGGCATCACTGACTCGATGGACATGAGTTTGAGTGAACTCTGGGAGTTTTGAAGGACAGTGGGGGTACTGGCGTGCTGTGATTCATGGGGTCACAGAGTCGGACACGATTGAGCGACTGAACTGAACTGAACTTGAGCATTCTTTGGCATTGCTTTTCTTTGGGATTGGAATGAAAACTGACCTTTTCCTGCCCTATGGCCACTGTTGAGCTTTCCAAATTTGCTGGCATATTGAGTGCAGCAGTTTCACAGCGTCATCCTTTAAGATTTGAAATAGCTCAGCTGGAATTCCATCACCTCCACTAGCTTTGTTTGTAGTGATGCTTTCTAAGGCCCACTTGACTTTGCATTCCAGGATGTCTGGCTCTAGGTGAGTGATCACACCATCGTGGTTATCTGGGTGATTAAGATTTTTTGTGTGTACTTCTGTGTATTTTTGACGCTTCTTAATATCTTCTTATTCCTTTAGGTCTGCACTGTTTTTGTCCTTTACTGCGCCCAGCTTTGCATGAAATGTTCCCTTGGTATCTAATTTTCTTGAAGAGATCTCTTCTGCTGCTGCTGCTGCTGCTAAGTCGCTTCAGTTGTGTCCGACTCTGTGCGACCCCATGGACAAGCAGCCCACCAGGCTCCCCCGTCCCTGGGATTCTCCAGGCAAGAACGCTGGAGTGGGATGCCATTTCCTTCTCCAATGCATGAAAGTGAAAGGTGAAAGTGAAGCTGCTCAGTTGTGCCGACTCTTAGCGACCCCATGGACTGCAGCCTACCAGGCTCCTCCGTCCATGGGATTTTCCAGACAAGAGTACTGGAGTGGGTTGCCATTGCCTTCTCCGGAAGAGATCTCTAGTCTTTCCAATTCTATTGTTTTCCTCTATTTCTTTGCACTGATCACGGAGGAAGGTTTTTTTACCTCTCCTCGCTATTCTTTGGAACTCTGCATTCAGATGGCTATATCTTTCATTTCCTCCTTTGCCTTTCGCTTCTCTTTTTTTCTCAGCTGTTTGCAAGTTCTCTTCAATCATTTTGCCTTTTTGCATTTCTTCTTCTTGGGGATGGTTTTGGTAATCGCCTCCTGTACAATGTTATGAACCTCCGTCCACAGTTCTTTACGAACTCTATCTATCAGATCTAATCCCCTGAATCACATTCATGGTTGGCCCTAGGAAAAAATATGAAGCAGGCTAAGTGTGCTCCCTGTTGCCTAAATTTTATGTGTATGATTTGTTTTCTTTTCCTGCATGGCTTTTCCTATAGTATCAAAGCCTGCTTTCAGGAAATGGTCTGCTATTATACAGTCTAATACTTTTAAGACGATGTATTAATCTTTACGTTGTTCAGTTGCTAAGTCAACTCTTTGCAACCAAAGGGGGCCCAACTCTTTGTGACCATGGACTGCAGCGTACTAGAATTAATCTTTATAGGAGTATTTTAAAAAATGTCTTTTCTATTTCTAGAAGACTGAATGACTTCACTTTCACTTTTCAATGCTTGTCAAAATGCAAATAACGAAATCTACTTTATAAGTTGTATTAGGATGTGTGCTCAGTTGTGTCTGACTCTTTGGGAATCCTGTGGATTGTAGCCCACCAGGCCCCTCTGTCCATGGGGATTTTCTAGGTAAGAAAACTGGAGTTGGTTGCCATGCCCTCCTCTAGGGGATCTTCCTGACCTAAGGATTGAACCCGTGTCTCTTATGTTCCTACATTGGCAGGTGGGTTCTTTATCACTAGGGACACCTGGGAAGCCCTCTACTACATATTGTTGTTTGGTCACTAAGTCATGTCTCACTCTTTGAGACCCCATGGACTGCAGCATGCCAGGCTTCCCTGTCCTTCACTATCTCCTGGAATTTGCTCAAATTCAGATCCACTGAATCAGTTATGCCATCCAACCATCACATTCTCTGTTATGTCCTTATCTTCCTGCCGTCAATCTTTCCCAGCATCAGAGTCTTTTGCATTATAGATAACTAATGAGAACCTATTGTATAGCACAGGGGAAAAAATGAAGGTATAACCTGTTTGTAGGACATATTGAAAGGGAAAGGGAAGTCGCTCAGTCGTGTCGGACTCTTTGTGACCCCATGGACTGCAGCCCACCAGGCTCCTCCATCCATGGGATTTTCCAGGCAAGAGTACTGGAGTGGGGTGCCATTGCCTAACTTAACCTTAAAAATGCATTCCAATATACAGTAGATGCAGACCAAAACTGTTTGATTCCACTTCTAAAAGATATCTAGAATAGTCAAATTCATAGTCAGAAAACATGCTAGTTGATAACATAGATGCCAGGGCCATGTGTGGGGTGGTGATGGCAGGTATGAGTAGTTAGTGTTTAATGGGGACAGAGTTTCAGCTTAGGAAGGTGAAAACTTCTGGAGCAATCTGATGGTGAGATTTGCATAACAATGTGAATGTACTCAGTGGTACTGAACTTTACAGTTAAATATGGTTAAGCAATATGCTTTATGTTATGTCACTTTTACCACAATAAAAAATTTTTTTTAAAGAGCTATGTGATCTTAGACATATTATCTAACCAGAGTCTTGTTTTTCTACAAGGTTCCTCCCCCATACTTTCTACCCAGTAGATTACTAAGAAGTGAGTATGAAGATTACTATGAAATGAGATCATGGCTAGGAAGCATCTGGCAACATCAGGCGCATGGAAGGTGATCACTGTTTGAGGTGCTCGGAGGATGAACAAGCAAATGAAAAGACTTTGGGGGACCCCAGAGGAAAGAAGAGGCAGGTAAGAAGATTCTGGAGGGAAGGGATGCTGAAGTCTGAGGAGGCCTGAGGAAAGATCCCAGAGCCTCTGAGCTGGGGTTCTGTTCCACAGCAGGACACTTCAGAGGTGACGGTAAAACGCTTCCAGCCACACTGGTCTTCGGTTCCTCCCAGAAAAACGCTGTGTTCCAGGAGTAGCACAGCGAGGCAATTAGCAGATTGCAGAGGGACCGGAAATCAGGGGGCGGGCAAAGACAGCTGCAGACAAATGTTTTTAACTCCAGAGTTACTCTCTACTAGAAAAGGCAAAATGTCCAAGGTTGTTTTTTTTTTTTTCTTCCTAGATCTATATACCTACTCTTTTAATCTGAATAACCTGGCTTATCACGAAGCAGCAGGAGAAACACAGAGTCCCTCCCCTCTTTCAGCTGCTCCCCTGTCTCATGGAGAAGAGGCACAGCTAAGGATCTTCGGGGCGACTCTCCATCGAGTCTAGCCTCTCCATCGAGTCTAGCCTCTCTGTGCTCCTCTTTCATGCTTCCTCCCCAACATATCAACAGAGGAACTGCCATACAGGAGGTAAGATCCCGGAGAGGCAGATGTCGGGTCAGTTGTCCATACCTCCATTTCTCTTGTCTTGCTCATCAGTTTCTTTATCTGAGGGCTGCCTGCGGGTGAAAACCACGACATAGTAACTGCCAGCACCAATTTGTCTTTGACATTTTTCACGTTTCCCAAATGCCACCAGAAATTTGTGGCTTCACCCCACAACTCTGAGCAAGTTCAATGCCTTTCCTAGGGCCCCAAATGAAAACTGAGCCCCTCCGGGCTTCCAGTGGTGCACTGGCACACAGAGCTGGCTGGAAGGCGAGCTTGCATCATAGCCTGGCCCCGGGGTCTGCCTCAGCTTTGGGGGTGGTCAGGGCTGAGAGGGCGAAGCTCGTGGGCTCCGTGGGGAGTGGACCCCTCTGCTAGCCCTGCCTTAGGCGCTGAGTTACCACCTGCCCCAGTATGAGGATTGACACACAGATAAGTAAGTTCAGCCTCTCAGTTGTGTCCGACTCTTCACGACCCCATGAATCGCAGCACGCCAGGCCTCCCTGTCCATCACCAACTCCCGGAGTTCACTCAGACTAACGTCCATCATCTCATCCTCTGTCGTCCCCTTCTCCTCCTGCCCCCAATCCCTCCCAGCATCAGAGTCTTTTCCAGTGAGTCAGCTCTTCGTATGAGGTGGCCAAAGTACTGGAGTTTCAGCTTCAGCATCATTCCTTCCAAAGAAATCCCAGGGCTGATCTTCAGAATGGACTGGTTGGACCTCCTTGCAGTCCAGGGGACTCTCAAGAGTCTTCTCCAACACCACAGTTCAAAAGCATCAATTCTTCGGCGCTCAGCCTTCTTCACAGTCCAACTCTCACATCCATACATGACCACAGGCAAAACCATAGTCTTTACTAGACGGACCTTTGTTGGCAAAGTGATGTCTCTGCTTTTGAATATGCTATCTAGGTTGGTCATAACTTTCCTTCCAAGAAGTAAGCGTCTTTTAATTTCATGGCTGCAGTCACCAACTGCAGTGATTTTGGAGCCCCCAAAAATAAAGTCTGACACTGTTTCCCCATCTATTTCCCATGAAGTGATGGGACCAGATGCCATGATCTTTGTTTTCTGAATGTTGAGCTTTAAGCCAACTTTTTCACTCTCCACTTTCACTTTCATCAAGAGGCTTTTTAGTTCCTCTTCACTTTCTGCCTTAAGGGTGGTGTCATCTGCATATCTGAGGTTATTGATATTTCTGCCGGCAATCTTGATTCCAGCTTGTGTTTCTTCCAGCCCAGCGTTTCTCATGATGTACTCTGCATATAAGTTAAATAAGCAGGGTGATAATATACAGCCTTGATATACTCCTTTTCCTATTTGGAACCAGTCTGTTGTTCCATGTCCAGTTCTAATGGCTTAGCACAAATACAGGGCTTCCGTGGTGGCTCAGATGGTAAAGAATCTGCCTGCAATGCAGGAGAACTCAGTTGAATCCCTGGCTGGGGAAGGTCTGCTGGGGAAAGAAATGGCTACCCACCCCAGTATTCTTGCCTGGAAAATTCCATGGACAGAGGTGCCTGGTGAGCTATAGCCCATGGGGTCAAAAGAGTCAGACAGGACTGAGCCTCTAACACTCATTCACTCAGTACAAATACAGTGCCAGGAATATGATGGACACTCATTAAATGAAAGATATTATTACTATTGGTGCTAATCCTTGTATGTATCTCAAACATGTTTTCCCTTCACAAATATGTCTGTGAAAATGTCATTTCTTATTATATTAAACTTGAATATTTGTAGTACTAAGGCAAGATGAGCATGAAATGCTGCAACAAATCAGTATCTTCTATTTTCCCAACCAAACATGTTTCAAGAACTAAGGACAAACAGCAAGAATAACTGGCTTGAATTTCACACCACTTTTCTGTCTGCACTATTATTTTGTATATATTTGTGTGTGTGTGTATACATAAAAGTGAAATAATTTTTAAGCAAAAAAAAAAAAGTTTAGAGAATATGGTTAACAGATACCTCAGGACATGGATCTACCAGTGGGCTGGCAATAGTTTCAGGACAGTTTGGGTCCTTCAGCCAGCCACCCTGGGATCCAGCTGCACCCATCAGCCAGCTGACACCAGTTGAAGACATCTCAGACCCCACAGCCAGCCATGTCAGGAACTAGCCCATCCATCAGCAGTCTGACAGCAGCCTTGACACCCCCAGTCATGACTTACACTGTCAGCAGGCTGACACCAGCTCTGGGAATTTTCAGCCCCACAGTCAGCCATCCTAGGATTGGCTCTGTTGACCAATGGGCCCCCACTAGCCCTGGGGCAGTGAAGCCAAAAGTGTGACCTGAGCCTGCCCACAACAAGGCAGCAACAGGACCAGAACTTCCAGGCAATGCAGACAACTGTGTCAAGACCCTCCACACTTTTCAACAGCCACAAGTCTCCACGTTAGGCAGGGCTTGGCAACCAACCAGGCCAGGAGCCAGCCAAGCCTACCAGCACACCCACAGTAGTCAGCCCACCCTAACAGAAGAGCTCCTAGAGCCACATAGAGAGCGCCCTTGGAGCATACAGCTCTGGTGGCCCGAAGGGAATATACTTTTGGGCCTCATAGGAGATTTCATTTCTTTTTTAAAAATTTTATTTATTTTTTATTGAAGGGTAATTGCTTTACAGAATTTTGCTGTTTTCTGTCAAGCCTTAACATGAATAAGCCATAGGTGTCCGGTCCCATCACTTCATGGGAAATAGATGGGGAAACAGTGGAAACAGTGTCAGACTACAGTGTTCTAATTACATTCTTTTACATATAGCTGTCCAGTTTTCCCAGCACCATTTATTGAAGAGGCTGTCTTTGCCCCATTGTATATTCTTGCCTCTTTTGTAAAAAATAAGGTATCCATAGGTGTGTGGATTTATTTCTGGGCTTTCTATCTTGTTCCATTGTTTTATATTTGTTTTTGTGCCAGTACCATACTGTTTTGATGACTGTAGCTTTGTAGTATAATCTGAAGTCAGGAAGGTTGATTTCTCCAGCTCCATTCTTCTTTCTCAAGACTGCTTGGCTATTTGGGGTCTTTTGTGTTTCCATATGAATTGTGAAATTTTTTGTTCTAGTTCTGTGAAAAATGCCATTGGTAATTTGATAGGGATCACATTGAATCTGTAGATTGCATTTGGTAGCATAGTCATTTTCACAATATTGATTCTTCCGACCCAGGTACATGGAATATCTCTCCATCTGTTTATGTCATCTTTGATTTCTTTCAATAGTGTCTTATAATTTTCTGTGTACTGTTCTTTTGTCTCCTTAGGTAAGATTATTCCTGGATATTTAATTCTTTTTGTTGCAATGGTGAATGGGATTGATTCCTTAATTTCTCTTTCTTATTTTCCATTGTTAATATATAGAAATGCAAGTGGTTTCTGAGTACGGTTTTGTATCCTGCAACTTTGCTAAATTCACTGATTAGCTCTAGTAATTTTCTGATACTATCTTTAGAGTTTTCTAGGTACAGTATCATGTCATCTGCAAACAGTGAGAGCTTTACTTCTTTTCCTATCTGGATTGTTTTTATTTCTTTATCTTCTCTGATTGCTGTAGCTAGGACTTCCAGAACTATGTTGAATCATAGTGGTGAAAGTGGACACCCTTGTCTTGTTCCTGATCTTCGGGGGAATGCTTCAGTTTTTCAGCATTGACAATAATGTTTGCTGTGGGCTTATTATATATGGCCTTTACTATGTTGAGGTAGGTCCTTCTACGCCTATATTTTGAAGAGTTTTAATCATAAATGGGTGCTAAATTTTGTCAAAGGCTTTTTCTCCATCTCTTGAAATTTATCATATGGATTTTATCTTTCCATTTGTTACTATGGTGTATCACATTGATTGATTTGTGTATATTGAAGAATCCTTGCATTCCTGGAATAAACCCAACTTGATCATGGTGTATAAGCTTTTTGATGTGTTGCTGAATCGTGTTTGCTAAAATTTTGTTAAGGATTTTTGCATCTATGTTCATCAGTGATATTGGTTTGTAGTTTTCTTTTTTTGTGTTGTCTTTGTCTGGTTTTGGAGTCAGGGTGATGGTGGCCTCATAGAATGAGTTTGGAAGTGTTCCTTCCTCTGCAACTTTTTGAAAAAGTTTTAGAAGGATAGGCATTAGCTCTTCTCTAAATGTTTGATAGGATTCTCCTGTGAAGCCATCTGGTCCTGGGCTTTTGTTGTTTGGGAGATTTTTGATCACTCCTTCAATGCCTGTAATTGGGTTGTTCATAATTTCTATTTCTTCCTGGTTCAGTCTTAGACAATTGAACTTTTGTGAGAATCTGTCCATTTTTTCCAGGTTATCCATTTTATTGCCAGATAGTTGTTCATAATATTCTCTTATAATCCTTTGTATTTCTGCATTGTCTGTTGTAACTTCTTCTTTTTCATTTCTAATTTTGTTGATTTGATTCTTCTCTCTTTCTTTCTTGATGAGTCTGGCTAAAGGTTTGTTAATTTTATCTTCTCAAAGAACCAACTTTTAGTTTTATTAATCTTTACTATTGTTTCTTTCATTTCTTTTGCATTTATTTCTGAGTGGATCTTTATGGTTTCTTTCCTTCTACTAATTTTGGGGTTTTTTTGTACTTCTTTTTCCAATTGTTGTAGGTGTAAAGTTAGGCTGTCTAATTGATGTTTTTCTTGTTTCTTGAGGTAGGATTGTATTGCTATAAGCTTCCCTCTTAGAACTGCTTTCAATGCATCCCATAGCTTTTGAGTTGTTGTGTTTTCATTGTCATTTGTTTTTAGAAATTCTTTGATTTCCCCTTTTATTTTTTCAGTAACCTGTTGGTTATTTAGAAATGTGTTGTTTTATCTTCATGTGTTTGTGTTCCTTACAGTTTTTTTTCTTGTAACTGATATCTAGTCTCATAGCATTGTGGTTGGAGAAGATGTTTGATACAATTTCAATTAAATGTGCTGAGGTTTGATTTCTGACCCATAATGTGGTCTATCCTGGAGAATGTTCCATGTGCACTTGAGAAGAAAGTGATTTTTCTGCATTTGGAAGGAATGTCCTGAAGATATCAATGAGATCCCTCACATCTAATATATCATTTAAGACTTATGTTTTCTTATTAATTTTCTGTTTTGATGATTTGTCCATTGGTGTGAGCAGGGTGTTAAAGTCTGCTACTATTATTGTGTTACTGTCAATTTCTCCTTTTATGTCTATTAGTGTTTGTCTTATGTATTGAGGTGCTCCTATGCTGGGTGCATAGATATTTACAATTGTTATGTCCTTCTCTTGGATTGATCCCTTGATCATTATGTAGTGTTCTTCCTTATCACTTATAATCTTTATTTTAAGGTTTATTTTGTCTGATATGAGGACTGCTACTCGAGCTTTCTTTTGCTTCCCATTTGCATGGAATATATTTTTCCATCCTTTCAGTTTCAGTCTATATGTGTCTTGAGGTCTGAAGTGGGTTTCTTGTAGACAACATATATATGGGTCTTGTTTTTGTATCCATTCAGCCAGTCTGTGTCTTTTGGTTAGAGCATTTAATCCATTTACATTTAAAGTAATTATTGATATATATTTTCCTATTGTCATTTTGTTAATTGTTGGGGTTGCTTTTGTAGATCGTTTTTCTCTTGTATTTCTTGACTATGTAAGTCCGTTTAACATTTGTTGTAAAGCTGGTTTGGTGGTGCTGAATTCTCTTAACTTTTGCTTGTCTGAAAAGCTTCTTATTTCTTCATCAGTTTTGAATGAGATCCTTGCCAGGTCCAGTAATCTTGGTTGTAGATTTCCCCCTTTTATTACTTTAAATATATTCTGCCATTCCCTTCTGGTCTGCAGAGTTTCTGCTGAAAGATCAGCTGTTAAGTGTATGGGGTTTCCCTTGTGTGTTACTTGTTGCTTTTCCCTTGATGTTTTTGATATTCTTTCTTTGTGTTTAGTCTTTGTTAGTTTGATTAGTATGTGTTGTGTTTCTCCTTGAGTTTATCCTGTATGCAACTCTTTGTGCCTGTTGAACTTGATTGACTATTTCCTTTTCTATGTTGGGGAAATCTTCAACTATAATCTCTTCAAAAAATTTCTCATACCCTTTCTTTTTCTCTTCTTCTTCTGGGACCCCTATAATTCGAATGTGGGTCCGTTTAATGTGGTCCCAGAGGTCCCTGAGACTGTCTTCAGCTCTTTTCATTCTTTTTACTTTATTCTGCTTTCAGAATCTATTTCCACCATTTTATCTTCCAGCTCACTGATTTGTTCTTCTGCTTCAGATATTATGCTATTGATTCCTTCTAGAGTATTTCTAATTTCAATAATTGTGTTGTTTGTCTCTGTATGTTTATTCTTCAGTTCTTTTAGGTCTTTGTTAATTGATTCTTGCATTCTCTCCATTTTGTTTTCAAGGTTTTTCATCATCTTTACTATCATTATTCTGAATTCTTTTTCAGATAGTTTGCCTATTTCCTCTTCATTTATTTGGGCTTCTGTGTTTCTAGTTTATTCCTTTATTTGTGCAGTATTTCTCTGCCTTTTCATTATTATTATTATTATTTTTTAAGTTATTGTGTTTGAGGTCTCCTTTTCCCAGGCGTTAAGGGAAGTTTAATTATTTCCTTGACAAAGCTTGAATACGTTCTTCCTTTTGGTTTCTGCCTTCCTGAGTTTGGTCCAGTGGTTTGTGTGAGCTTAATATATGGTGAGATTAGTTCTGGGTTTTTGTTGTTTGTTTTTCCTCCGATGGGCAAGGCTGAGTGAGGTGGTAATCCTGTCTGCTGATGATTGGGTTTGCATTTTTGCTTTGTTTGTTGTTTAGATGAGGTGTTCTGCACAGGGTGCTACTGGTGATTGGGTGATGCAAGGTCTTGTATTCAAGTGGTTTCCTTTGTGTGAGTTCTCAGTGTTTGATACTCCCTAGGGTTAGTTCTCTGATAGTCTAGGATCTTGAAGTCAGTGGTCCCATTCCAAAGGCTCAGGGCTTAATCTCTGGTCAGGAACGAGGATTCCAGGAGGGTTTGTTATTAAATGGCATTAAATGAGATTAAAAGAAATATCCAAAAATGAGAAACCAAAGATGAACCCCAGACAAATGGAAGTTACAAAATTAGGCAAATAATAATTAAATAATGGAATATACACATATACATATACATCCATGAGCAAAGTGAAAACAGTCCAACAAAAATATAGTAGATTGACCTGGTGAACAAAGGAAATCAAAAATTATATTTACCAGTTAAGAACAAAGCTAACTTAAGCACAAACTGGAAAACAAAACTAAAGTAAGGTCCTAAGTGGGGAATAAAGCAATGAAAACAAAACAAACAAATATGTTGAGAGGAAAGGAAAGAGAGAAATGAGAGAATAGATATGCAAAGTTAAATAGAGGTAGATTATGAGGATTTATATACATTAGAGATTAACCGCAAGGGGAAAAGAACAGTAGGAAAGGCAAACAAAGGAATAAATGTAGAAAAAATATAATAGGTTTTAGAAAATTAAAAATATAAAAAAGAGAAAAGGAAAAAAATGTAAGAAGAAAGAAAAAAGGAAAACTCCACAGAACTTAAAAGCCCAGCATAGAGGCAGGGGTTTAAAACAACAATAGAAAGTGTGACGTAATATACACACACACACACACATATGTATATACACCCATAAGCAAAGTCAAAAGAGTCCAACAAAAGTAAAGTACAATAGATTGACCCAGCAAACAAAGAAAACCAAAAATTATATTTACCAGAACAAAACTAATTAAAGCAGAAGCTAGAAAACAAAACTAAAGCAAGGTGCCAATTGGGGAATAAAATAATGAAAATAAAACTAACAAATATGTTAAGAAGAAAGGAGAGAAAGAAAAGAAAGAATAGAGATGCAAAGTTAAATAGAGGTAGATAAAGAAGATTTATATATGTTAAAGATTGACTGCAAGGGGAAAAGAACAGTAGGAAAAGCAAATAAAGGAATGTATATAGAAAAGATAATAGGTTTAAAAAATTGAAATTACAAAAAGAGAAAAGAAAAAAAAAAAAGAGGAATACTCCATAGACCTGCAAAAGCCCAAGTAGAGGCAGAGGTCTATGACAACAATGAAAAATGTGACAGAGAAAAAAAATAAAAAAAACTCAATAGCTTAATTGGATTTCTTAGTGCCAATAAAATTGACAACTACAACAGAGGGGGAGGGAAAGAAAAAAAAATCCCAAAGAATCTACAGAACAAGTTAAAAAATAAGAACAGTAAATGTTTTTCTCGAGTCACTGCTGTCAGAGTCCTTTCCCTCCCTGGGAGTCACAGTCCACCTTACCTCCCTAGGGTGACCTCCAATGCTGTGCTGATCTCTGGACCTGCTGTGGAGGCAGCTCAGATTCTAATCTGGTCCCAGCCCTGTTTGTTCTTGCCTCCAATGTTCACAGCTATCAGAACCAGTGTTTTCTTTTGTGGGAGCTCTGAACAACCTTTTATATATTCCATAGACACAGAGTCTGCTTAGTTGATTGTGTGGATTTAATCTACAGCTTGTACAGCTGGTGGGAAGGTTTTGGGTCTTCTTCCTTAGCCACACTGCCCCTGGGTTTCAATTGTGGATTTATTTCCACCTCTATATGTGGGTTGTCCACTGGGGTTTAGCTCCTGAGGCTGCCCCGGAGGGCTTGGGTTTGCCCCTTTGAGGGCCAGATATGGAGGTGGTGCAGCTGCTTGGGCCACAGAGTTCTGGCAGCACCAGGTACTCTTGGGGTTTGGTGGCTAGGGCAGCAGGAAATATAGTGCTCTAGAAGGGTATGGCAATCAGTTTTGGCCAATACGCTCCAGTATTCTTGCCTGGAGAACCCCCTCTCTGACAGAGAAGCCTGGCAGGCCACAGTCTATGGGGCACAAAGAGTCGGACACGACTGAAGTGGCCCTGTGTGCATAGACACAAGACTATTTTTGCCTGTGGCAGCAGGGAGAGTTGAGTGTGAAGGTGGTGCAGATGCTTGGCTTGAGGGGACCCTGGCAGCGCCAAGTGTGCAGGGACATGGACTGCCTCTGCCGCAGGAGTTATGGCCCTATCAGAATCTTTTTTTGAGCTTCTTGTAGCTGGCATTCAGAAGGTCTTTTTGGCCAGTCTCTTTCCATAGGTTCGCCCATTCAGGCACTTAGAGGGCTCCTTTGCCTGGGGCCTTTCTCTATTGTTTGGTGCCTCAGGCACATAGAGGAACCTCCCTGACTGGGGTCCTACTCTGTAGTTTGGTGCATCAGTCACTTAAACAGCACCCTGGGTGGGTCCTACTCTGTAGTTCGGTGCATCATGCATTTGATGGGCCAGCCTCTCTATTCAGCTGCCTGATGCTGGCAGGTAGGGAGAGAGAGGCTATGGTGATGGCTCCACCCCCTACGCATGACTCAGCAGTATCACCTTGCTTCCATGGCTTCCTGGCTTTCCTCCACCGGCATTTCCCACCACGATCTCCTCCCTCGCAACCCCTCAATCCCTCTCTCTGCAGTCAACAGCTGCCCTTGCCCTGGGATTGCTCCACAACCCCTAAACTCCAGCACCCAGCCTCTGCGCCTTCCAGGAGACCAGCGTTCCTGTCCGAGGTATGTATGGCTGTGACAAGGACTGTATGATTCTCATTCCATTTACGCTGCCACAGATCAGCTCTTTTGCTCTCAGCCTTAAATGTTTCTCCTCTGACTCAGACAGTTGCCCCGCTGTGGGGATCGGACCCCTGCTTCAGTTCCCTCACCCACTGAGGGCAGGTCCAGTCCTACTAACACTCCTGTTTTTCCCCCTAGTTCCTTTGTCCTACTGAGTTTTGCATGGTTCTATATATTCTTTTCCACTGGTCAGCTACTCCTGTCCACCCTGAGCTGGTGTTCTACGTGCACTTCCGTATCTGAAGGTGTATTCCTGATATATCCGTGGGGAGAGATGTATTCCATGTCCACCTACTTCTCCACCATCTTGTTCTCTCTGAGATTTCTTATAATAGACCACTTCTCTAAGATCGGAAAATGTAACTAATCTACCAAATACATAAAAGTAAAACAGAGAGTAGGTAAAAATGAAACAACATAGGAATGTATTCTAAACAAAGGAGCAAGATAAACCCTCAGAAGAACTAAGTGAAATGAAGATAAGCAATCTACCCAATAAAGAGTTCAAAATAATGATCATAAAGATGCTCAGAGAACTCAGGAGATGAATAGATGAACACGATGAAAAGAGTTTTCTAACAAAGAGTTATAAAATATAAAGAAGAAAGAAATAGAGATGAAGAAAATAATTAAAATAAAAATACACTAGAAGAAATCAATATATTGGCATATTGGAAAAAAAGCATTAAAGGCATGAGGACAGCTTCAGAGACTTCTGGAATGATATCAAGAATACTAACATTCACATTATAGAGGTCCTAGAAGGAGAAGAGAGAAAGAAAAGGGCAGAGAACATATTTGATGACATAATGGCTGAAAACTTTCCTAATCTGGGAAAGAACACAGGCATCCAGGTCTAGGAAGAACAGAGAGTCCCAAACAAGATGATCACACCAAGACACATTGTAATTAAAATGGCACCATTTAAAGATAGAGAATATTAAAAGCAGCAAGGAAAAGGCAACTAGTTACATATAGAGGAACTCTCCTGAGGTTATCAACTGACTTTTCAGCAGAAACTCTTTAGGCCAGAATGGAGTGGGACAATATATTCAAAGTGATGAAAGGAAACACTTTACAACCAAGGATACTTTACCTGGCAAGTGTATTTTTCAGACTTGAAAGAGAGACAAAGAGTTTCACAGGTACGCAAGAGATAAAAGAATTTAACACCATAAAACCAAGTTTACGGGAATTTAAAGGGACTTCTCCAACTGGAAAAGAAAAGGCCCAAACCAGAAATTTGAAAATGACAAAAGGTAAAATCTCATCAGTAAAGGCAAATATATAGTAAAGGTAGCAGATTAACCATATATAAGGCTAGTAGAAAGTTTAAACAACCTTAAAGGTTAAAATCATCTGTATCTACACTAAGTAGTTAAGGAGTACATTGAATTTACCAGAGGTGGGAGGTGGCAGGAGCAGAATTGAATTAAGGAAGTTAAAATGTACAAGCCTCCAGTTAAAGATAAATAAGTACTAAGGATGTAATGTACTAATTGTGATCACCATATCATGATGCATGTAAGTCAGATCATTTTGCTCTACCCTTAAACCTATATAATGCTATATAAGTCAATCACATCTCAATAAAACTGGGAGAAAAAAATATTAAAAATATGTCTAAAAGAAACAGTTTTTAGCAGTCCAAATCCAAAATAGTCCTCTGAATAATGAAAAATTGATGGTATAAAAGCCTGCAACATATACCATGAATCTGTTTTGTTTTCCCATTTAGATTATATGCTGCTTGAAGGAAGAAAACAATATTTATAGCTTCATAGTGCTTTCCATAATGGTATACACATAATGTAATTTAGCAAAAATTATCTGAAAAAATATAGCAAACTTTCCACCAAATTTCATGTAATTTTTTTATAATATAGATTCATCATGGACTGCCTGACTTAGAATGCATTTCTCACCTTCCTTTGCAACTATTTCTCACATGAGAATGTGTGCTCAAATGATTATCACTTCAGGGTCAAAGTGGTAAAGAAGGGAGTGCGTTTGCTCCATGTTCTCTCTCTTTCTGAGGACTCTCGATTCAGACTTTGGGGCCCTGAGGGTTGTGGAGACATCCAACAGCAGGAGTTTGTGTCTCCATTACCACCAGGATCACTCACACTGAACTGTCAGGGAGCAAAAAACTTTCATAACCCAATACTGATATTGAAAATTATATGTATATAATTCTATATTAAAATAATTATATAATATATGTAATTATGTATTAAAATAATTATATATATATATATATGCACACACACATACATACATACATATATATATATAGGCTTCCCAAGTGGTGCAGTGGTAAAGCATTCTCCTGCCAGTGCAGGAGATGCAAGAGACATGGGTTTAATACCTGGGTTGGGAAGATCCCCTGGAGTAGGAAATGACAACCCACTCCAGTATTCTTGCCTGGAAAATCCCATGGACAGAGAAGCCTGGTGGGCTACAGCCCAAGGGGTCACAAAGAGTCAGGCATGACTGAACATGCATATATATATACATATATCAATAAAGATATAGAAAATTTAGCACTTATTTGTTGCAGTAGATAATCATCACTAAATGAATATAGCACTCATTTTTCGTTCACATGCCCTGGATTCTCCCCTGAAGCCCAGCAAATTTGAGTTGCTCTCAACATCAAGCCTAATTTGACTCCCCTGCTAACTTTGACTTTTATCCTTATTACAAATTGCAACCTCTGCTAGCTTAAATATCTAAAGTCTGACACCCGAATATCTAAGGTTTTGATATGCCATGTGTTATAAAACCTAGTAGAAAACTAGCTGTGTTGGCATTCTTATAATGTTCTACCTTTTAGCATATCAAGACAGGATGATGCAACACCACAACATTGTTGTTTTATTCTTATGAAGTATTTCTGTAGATTGTTGGTCAGAATGATTAGATATTTTGGCCCATGACTACTCTGTGGCCTATCAATGACAGTTTGAGTTATAAAACTTACTGTCTTCTGTTTTTCTAGATTTTCTCTATATTAGGGAATCCATGGTACTTATAAAACATGCCTGAATGAAAACCAAACCAACCCAACCCAACCCAATCATCCAAAACAGAAGTTTTTGTTTGGATGGCGAGAGGACTAAAAATCAAAGAGTAAATTACTTTCAATTGGTATCTTTCAACTATAATTTCACAAAGTTGTTGTTTGGAGCATTTTTATGTTGTATTTTCAAACATTTTTTTCTACATAATGGTAAAATAACAGTCATTTGGTCTTTCTCAAATCTGACTTGTTTTGTGCAACAACACAACTGTTCATCACAGGACATGTTACAAGAAAAGCCTAGAATGATTAAGTCTACTTTATTTTAAACACACTCTGCTTTTGAAACACTGCAAATAAAAACCATCTTCCAAATCCGCTTTGACAACCTCCATAATAGCTTAAAATTCTAAATTAAAAAAAAATGTCAAATTGTGCTTATGTGCATAATTTAAATGATTTAAATATTTTCAACTTTTTATATGAAGGGAGTCTAAGTCATTTGCTACCCATCACCTATCGATCAGAAACTATATCAGAACATAACAGTAATTCTGGTGACGGTCACTTTAATTGACAGCATAAATGATAATGTACAGTGTAAGAGAGGAGAAGGTAGAAACCTAGGGTTGAGCTTCAGTCCTGAAAGTCACTAGAATCATGACCTTGAGGAAGTTATCTAAACTTTCTGGATTATTTTTTTTTAACCTGTAAAATGGTGAAATAGAAATAATGCATATAAATAATGTCTGACACAGAGTTGCTCAATTATGACTACAATTAACTCTTTTATCTCCTCATTACATATGTAAGTCATGTAAGTCTTGGGAGAGATGCTTAAAATTCCATAAATTTGAGGACTTTTAAAAATGCTTTAGTCCAAAAGACTGTTCTATACATCTGTGTCTCTTTTGCTGTCTCACATACAGGGTTATCGTTACTATCTTTCTAAATTCCAGTAATTAGCCTCTAATTAAAATAAATAAATTTCAAAAATGCTTTAGAATCAAAAAGAGTGATAGTGCCAGGAAGATTTTTATATCAGCCAGCTCTTACCACAATTGTTGGTAACAAATGATCTGAAAACAGTGATTGACAACAGTGGGAATTTACTGTCTTGCTGTAAGTTCTACAGGTAAACAGGAAGATCTGATTTAGGATGGGCTCATCCTTACAGGTCTGGGTTAGGTGGCAAGCTCTAGATTTTGTATTAGGTTCACTTGGGCTCATTGTGCTTGGATCTAGGGCCCAATTGCAAGGAGCACATCCAACTGGGGTGAGCTTTTGTCATGGAATCACCAGGCACAAGAAGCCAGAGAAAACATTCAAGCACATCTGCTAGTATTTCAACTAATGAAGTGAAAAAGTGTACAGTCATCCCACGTATCTGCAGATGTGGAATCCATGGATACACAGGCCAACTGTGCTGTGCCCTTTTATATAAGGGATTTGAGCATCCTTGAATTTTGGTACCCCTCGACAGTCTTGCTGACTCGATGGACATGATGGACACCGACTCGATGGACATGAGTTTGAGTAAGCTCCAGGAGTTGGTGAAGGACAGGGAAGCCTGGGGTGCTGCAGGCCATGGGGTCGCAAAGAGTTGGACACGACTGAGTGACTGAACTGAACTGAATGACAGTCTTCCACCCAATACCCTGTGAATTTTGAGGGACAACTGTGCTCTCAATGGCTTGGAAGTTGAGCGGATGTTGTGGGACACTCATTTCAGGGTACAAAAGAAGAATAAAAATGTTTAGGTCATCAGAACAGAAGAATCAAATCAAACAGCAGGTGTTGCTAGACTTTAGTCACAGTTTAGAAGAAACAGAATGAGACAAGAAAGAGAAGGGAGACAGAAAAAGATTCAAGGCAGTTCTGAGGACTGATATGCAATAATGCTAAAGAGACAAACATATCCACAATAGAAATGACTTTAAAAGCACCAGTTAGATTTGAAAAACAGCATGCATATTTAGCTTCATCAAAAAGGGGGACAGACAGAGCAGTTATTAAAATGGACTTATGTGTGTTCAGTATTACAACTTATTCAGGCGAAAGCAAGTCACTCCTGGATCATCTCTGAAAAAGATCCATTATTCTTACAATAAAATATAAGGTGAATTGAAAGCCAGGTGAATGATTAGTTTAAATGAAATAAACTGTTTCTGCACAATGTTAAAACCATTTTTTCCGTGTCTATTTACATGAAACAAATATGCTTATATCTAATAACTCAATTAAAACAGATCTATCAGAATATTCATTATTTAATAAATTATTAGCTTTAGTTTCATTACTGTGTATGCTGAAAAGTTTTTTATAACAGTACTTTAAAAATATTTATTCATTGAAACTTTTCATAAGCTCAGATTGAGTCTCTTGAATAAACTGGATGAATAATTTTGTAAGAAAAATTATAATTAATTTTCATTTACATGTTCAATCAACAAATTATCTGAGTTCTAAATATATACAGATGAATGAAAAATAAGGATCCCTGCCATGAAGAAGTTCAGAGAAAAATTAATACATGATTTTATACAACATTTTTGGAGCTATAGTTGGAGAATACACAAAATACACATTTTCAGTACATACAAAGGAAGTGAAAGTATCATCAAGATGGTGGTTTTGGGTTGACTTGGAAGGATCAGTAGAGGTTGGTTAGGTAGGGGGTGGAACATTCAGATGGAAGGAACAATGAACGTGGAAGGGCACAGTGGCTGACAGATACAGCACTTGTGAGAGATGAGTCATCCAGTGTGGCAGGAGCCGTATCTACTTTGCAGGGAAGTGGGAGGAGACATGGTTGGAAGCATAGTTTGGAGTCAGGATGAAGAGGCACGTTAGTCAGGCTGTGTGCCCTTCCTACAGCCCTTCTTAGACTCTCACCTGCCCCAAGATGACCAGTCATTTCCAGGTTCACAAAAATTTTGAAAACTGTTTTTGTTGGTAACTTCTCAACTTGAATTGAGAACACATGTAGGAAATCTTAGGCATTTGCTTTCATAAGCATCATGAAAAATCAGCAGAGAAAGTCAGTCTTCATAGAGAGAATGAAACAGATATAGTGAGAAGCAGGAACAGAAGCTAGTGTGGGTTTGGGAAATGGGAAAAAAAGACAGCTGCTTTGAATCATAATGCTTCCAAGAGCCTCATCCTGGGACCCTGTGAGTCCAGTGGTACTTTTGGGCTTGAACTTCTGGTGTGTACTCTTTGATTTAAGTTAGCTCACCTTCAATTAGATTCAACCAAATCCTCTTCCTAAGTCAGTTTCAAACTTTGACCGGTGAGTGGTAGGAAAAAAAAAAATCTAAGTATTATAATTGTAATAAATTATAATAGCAACAATGATGACAACACACACAGGCTGTTACTGGGTAACAAGCTACTGTATGAGCATTTAAAGGTATTAACTTTAAAGGTATTAACTCATGAATCCTCCATATAATTGATGAGTCACATGTTATTACTAAACCCCCTTTTTAAGAATGATTAGACTAAACTGAAATATAATTATTACCAGTCTAAACTAAGGTTGATGTGCCAATCAACAACAAAGTCCATAAAAGAAACTAATGTATTGGAGACTGGCAAGAGCCTCCAGTGAGGAGGCTGCTCCAACAAGTAAAGATGTGGGCTGGCATGGACTGATTGCGATGGACTGGAGTAGTGTTGGTGGGAATGGTAGGAAGATGACTGATTCAGGAGATACTTAGGAAACAGGATCAGTAGGGCTAGGATGTGGAGGAGAGTAGTCAAGGAGTTTCCCCAGGTTTCTGGCTAGAATAAGAGTGGTGGTGCTAGCTCATGTCCTAAAAAAGTGGACACTTTTAGAGGGTCGAAGTGTTGGGATGCAACACTGCTTTTCTCACTGTAATCTCTCCAGGTCTGTGTCTGAGCTCCTCCCTGCATCCACTATCTCAACCCTTCCTCAGTTCATTGAAGTCTTTCCTCTCTCCACTTTACATTCCAGAATTTGGGATGCTTATAGATTACAGATCTAGATCTATTAATCTTATCTATCTATCAATCTACAGTCTAGCTGCTCTCCTCTTTCATCATCATCACCACCACCACCACCATCATTATCATCATCAATCTTCTCCAAAATGTATTATCTTCCCCTTTCTCCAAATATTAAATACTAGACAGCTGAAACAACAAATATGGAGTTACACTCCCTCTCACCCACTCTTCTCTGTCATTCTGTTTTGACATCCTTCACCGAGGCAGTGACTAGAGAATGTCCTAACTAAAACGTGGAATGGCCAAAAGGAAGGAGAAACTAGTGGAAACAAGTAACATAAAGCATAAAACTTAAAAATACAATCTTGCCACCACATTACTTTCTTTGTTGAGGGTTTTGGAAAAGAGTTATTAATGATTAATGCTAAGAAAAGAAGTAAAGGGTGAAGAAGTAAATTACAAGAAAGAGAAATATACCTATTCTTTTAAGTAGTTTCCATTAGAAATGAATAGACAATAAGCCACAGTTAGAGCATGAAACTGGGTGAGGTCAGAGCTTTAACTTGAGTGAAATTTCCTAAGATTTGATACTGACTGCCTCCTACATGTGTTTCTTCATGAAGCCCTATTTCCTGCCCTGCACCATTGCTTTTTCTTGACTCAGCTTCCCAACTCATACTCAGCTCCTTGTATCTTTGGCCAACACTGCCTCATCCTTTGAATCACTGATTTAATTTTTAGGCCATATTTAACATTTGCTCTCATTTAACATTTTTTGGTAACTTTCTCAGGTTTGTGGATTCTGTCCTGCTGTACCTTACTCTAAGTAAAATATAAGAAAGTCTTCTAGAAAGTTATCCATTCATTTTCAGTGTCCATACCTTTTGATTCAAATTAATGGTGATTATTAATTAATTTGATCCAAATTAATTATGATTATTTTGAATAGCTATAAGTGAAGGCATTTTGTTTAAGCTAAGCTTCTAGTTATTAGAGAGTTTTTCAATGATCATCCCAGTTCTACCTCCCTGGAACCAAAAAATGACTCTTCTTTCATTGCCCTAACATCCAGCTAGGGTGACTAATCATCCTGGTGTTCATAGGACTCTTCTAGTTTAAGCACTGAACCTTTCATATCCTCAGAAACTCCTCAGTCACAAGCAAAGTGGGACAATATATTTGTCATCGCTCCCTTTTCATGATCACAAAACCTAGTTAAGGGACTTCTTTTTTTTCCCCTTTACTGTGTTATTTCAATAGCTTCCTAACTGGTCTTCAGTCATTCCTTACTAAAATCTGAATTGCCTTTTACCACCAGTTTAATTTTCCTACAGGGCTGTTTTGGTAATGTCATTGCCTTGTTCAAATACTTTGAATGTCTCCCTTTTGCCCATCAAATGAAACTTAAATGCCTTAGGCTGGTATTTGATGTCCTTCGTAATCTTTCAGTAGCCAACCTTTCTTGTTTTTCTTTTGATGACTCAGAAGTCACTTCAGTATCTTTCAGAGCTTTGCAGTCATTATTATAAACAACTGTACTTTTTTTTTTTTTTTTTTACTGGAATACTGAAGTGACTCAGTGTGAATTTCTAGTTGATAAAAAATGGATAAAGCAACACTTTTGTATATCAATTCACATTTCTGTCTTTCCTAAATGTTTATGTGGAATTATAGAGTAGATCTTAAAAGCAAATTTGTTTCTTTATAGGGAATGTTCAGTTTGAAACAGTTGTTACAGCACATAGGATAGGAAAATAACCATAAAACAACCTGGAAGTTGACAATTTTTTAGCAAGCCATGATTACTTTTCTAGTCATTCTTACTGATAAAAACTAAACTTGCACTATAAATTATTATGTTGTTAGTTTCAAGGGGGCTCAATTAGTAATTACAACTCTTCTAAATTCTGTTTCATTGTTTTCTTTTGTAGTTAGAAAAAAACCTGACAGTCCTCAATTGTTTTATTTACTTATCTTCATAGTAATTTTTAATGCCTTAAGAAAATATCCTCAGTGGGCCATAAAAACAATACCCTGTACATTTCCCTTTGCCATGACTAATAAGATGGTCTTCTTCACATGGAAGAATAGCCTAGACTTTTCTTCCTTTTTTTCTAAGCTTCTTTTTTTCCTCTGGAATTTTTCAGGCTGATTTCCGGCCCCCTCACAGTTAGTTTTATTGATGGGTTTACCTTCATCTGTGGAGGGGTTTAGGGCATCTCTATTTATAACCCTCCAAGCTTGGTCTAAACTCCTGAGGGGTTCTGCTTGTTCATCCACTGTTGCTTTCCTCCTTGTAAAGACTTTGGAGTAAATCCATTATTGCCCTTCAAAGCAGGCAAGTGGCTATTAACAGTGCTTGGTACTTGCTAATATACATACTCTCATCCATCATCTCTTTGTCCTTTTGTTATTCAGATGCCAACAATTTCAGCACTGGTCTCTGCTGTGACTTTTACTCTATTTTAGGTGCATTTCTCATTAAGAACAAAAATGTGTAAACATCTTATGCTTTAAATGAATTGACTGTTTAAAAATGTTCTTAGGTTGGCATTGTGTTTCAAATGAAAATGTCTTAGAGTTATATGCACTTTCATTTTTTAAGGCTGCATTATTAGAGTAAGTTTGTATCAGTTACCTATCTCTTTCCTATTTTCTTCACTAATAACAGTGTATAAATCCCTAGAACTAAATATCATATAACTATGATATGACCTGGAATAGGGGCTTTTGAGTCTGTGATGGCTTTAAAACATGGTCATGAATACTTTGACACTTCTGCCATCAAGAGATGGGGTCTAGGGTCCCTCCTCCTGAATCTGAGTAGGCTTGTGACTCTGACCAAAGACAAAGATAAAAATACTACAGACCATGCAGCTTCTGTCTTGTTTTCTGGAACACTTGGAGCCTTGAGCCACAGTGCTAGATGTCTGATTATCCTGAAGAAGCCATGCTTTGATGATGCTCATACTATATGGAAAGGCCACATTCAGGCATTCAAGTTAATAATAGCCCAGCTAAGTCAGTTTTGTTTTTTTGTTAAAGGTTTATTTATTTATTTACTTTTGGCTGTGGTGGGTCTCTGTTGCTGTGCACAGGCTTTCGCTAGGTTGGCGAGTGGGGCTACTCTTCCTTGCGGTGTGCAGGCTTCTCATTGCAACGGCTTCTCTTGTTGTAGAGCATGGGCTCTAGGCACATGGGCTTCAGTAGTTGCTGTTCTTGGGCTCTAGAATGCTGAGTCAGTAGTTACGGCTCATGAGCCTGGTTGTTCTGCAGCACGTGGGATCAGGGATCTGACCAGTGTCCCCTACATTGCAAGGCAGATTCCTAACCACTGTACCATCAGAGAATCCCTAAGCCTAGTTTTTGAGTATCCCCTAATAAGGTACCAAGTCTGTAACTGGACTGAATTTTCCATATACCTACTGTTCCCACACATGAATATTTTTTCCCATTATCAGCATCACTCAACAGAATGGTGCATTTTTTATTCCCAAGGATGAATCCACAGTGACACATCATAATCACCCCAAATCCACAGTTTACATTAGGGTTCATGCACGGTGTTATATTTATTTGGGGCCTGTTTCTTCGCTCTCTAGTTTGTTCTATTTATCTGTCAGTTATTTCTACAATACTGCACTGTCTTGACTACTGGAGCCTTACATTAAGTCCTTTAAAAAAAAAGAGAAATTGATTTATAATGTTGTGTAAATTTTTACAATGAGTCTTGAAAATGAATATAGCATCAGACCTCCAACTTTGTTGTTCTCTTTCAATGTTGAATTTACTATTCTGGGTCTTTTACCTTCCCATAACTAAACTGATTGCCACTTTAGAATCAGTTTGTTGATATTCATAAAATAATTTTCTGGGATTTTGATTGGGATTGCATTGGCTCTGTAGATCTAGTTGGGAAGAGCTGAAATGTTTACAACATCGAGTCTTCCTATCCACAAACAAGAAATATTTCTCTATTTACTTATTCTTTGATTTTGTTCATCAAAGTTTTATAGTTTTCATCACTTAGGTCTTGTATGTATTTAGTTAGATTCATACCTAAGTAATTCTTTTTTGGTGCTATATCTATCTATCTATCTATCTATCTATCAGATCAGTTGCTCAGTCGTGTCCGACTCTTTGTGACCCCATGAATCGCAGCATGCCAAGCCTCCCTGTCCATCACCGACTCCGGAGTTCACTCAGACTCACGTCCATCGAGTCAGTGATTCCATCCAGCCATCTCATCCTCTGTCGTCCCCTTCTCCTCCTGCCCCCAATCCCTCCCAGCATCAGAGTCTTTTCCAGTGAGTCAACTCTTCGCATGAGGTAGCCAAAGTACTGGAGTTTCAGCTTTAGCATCAGTCCTTCCAAAGAAATCCCAGGGCTGATCTCCTTCAGAATGGACTGGTTGGATCTCCTTGCAGTCCAAGGGACTCTCAAGAGTCTTCTCCAACACCACAGTTCAAAAGCATCAATTCTTCGGCGCTCAGCCTTCTTCACAGTCCAACTCTCACATCCATACTTGCTAAAAAGCAACCATTGCACAATTAAAGAGTAAAAAGGCAGCCCACAGAATGGGAGAAAATATTTGCGAATCATATATCTAATTAAGAGGGATAACATACAGTGTATAGAGGGAACATCTATAATAAATAGCATATATATATATAATATATAAAACATACAGTGTATAGAGGGAACATCTACAATAAATATATGCTATTTATTGTAGCATATATATATATATATGCTATTTATTGTAGATGTTCCCTCTATACACTGTATGTTATCCTCCTTAATTAGATATATGATTTGCAAATATTTTCTCCCATTCTGTGGGCTGCCTTTTTACTCTTTAATTGTGCAATGGTTGCTTTTTAGCAAGTATCTTGATGTATTAATTCAGTTAAAATCAAGTTTTGAAAATACATCATCATAAATGTAAATATGATAGTAGATTTAAAATCAAATCAGGGATGGTTCTCATTTTAAATCGGGCTTCACTTTGAGATTCACAGAATACATGGTTTTGGTGAGACAATCAAGTAAGCAAGGGGCTCTTCCCTGCAATGATGGCATATTTCCAGGAGCAAAGGATTCAGTTGTTGGGAACTTCTTAGTCAGTGTCACTCGCAGTGAAATGCACAGCGTCCATCAAGTGCACTGGTGGTCTCCTCGCTGTAACTCCCAGCAGCCACTGCACTGATTTCTACCCATCGTGTTTTGCAATTTGTTGACTGAAACCCCCTGGAGTAACTCTTGTAGCTCTTGAGGTTAATGCAGTAATTCAGTGTCATAGTTATTGACCTTATTATTTTGACTTCAGAAATTCATGTATAGCAGAATGATCCATTTTTATTTTCTTTTAAGGAGTTTGATTTACTTTCCTTTGGTGTTGCCTTATAATTACATACCTCAAAGTGTATCTTAATTGATCACTTGAAGTTTTCTCTGTTCAGGTATCCATAAATCTTCATTATGCTTGTTTTAGCACAGATGTCTTCAATAAAGATTTATGTTCGGTTCAGACTTCTGGTTAGGGCATAACTTCTCTTTCAGTGAGGTGGAAATCAACATGAGAATTCTATGTGAGATTTTAGAGAAAATAGGAAATTCCTATGGAAGTTTAAAAGTCACTAACCTTTAGGCAAAGTCTTGACCTTTTTACATGTGAAATATAGTGAAATAAGTTTAATATACACATTTTGGGGCAACAGTCAACAAAAATTATTACCAGAAATTTAATATTTCATGTATTCCTCTACCTTCTAGAAGCAGTTTGGTACCTGTTTTCCTGAACCTTTGAACACTGGATAGATGAAGATGATTTGTAAGTTTGGGATTATAGTTCTTACATGTATGCAGCTCAGTTCTTCATAGGTTCAACTTAATGCCTTTCTCTGGACCTGTAATATTCTTAAAGATGCATTAACTATACATTTATCTTGAGAAACCATTAGAAGTTTGTCAGAGCACATATCTGTATATTGAAAAGAGAGAAAACTAGAGCCAAGAAATGTGGATCCTAGGTCTGCTCTGTCAACAGTTATCTCTGTGACCACTGGCAAGTCACTCATATTTTCAAGCTGTCATTTTCCTGATTAATCTCAGCTTATTTAAGCCTCTGACATTTTATTTTCCTATATGTATAAAAGTTATATTAAAATGTAGAGGAAATGCTTTTCCATCTATATGCACACACACAATCTTCCTGTCTTAACTCACCTCATGTCAATTATTGTCTCTGTCAACTCACCTATTTTAAATAACAATATACAAGCAGTGCTTACTTATTTATGTATCACACTCAGAGGGCACATCATGATGAATCTATAATGGATGTAGCGCGGACAGAGTAAATATGTTATGGATCCTGTCCCTGACATTCATAATTTCTGATATATATCTGTATTATTCTGGCAGGACATCAAGATAATAGTGAAATGCATCAAAATAAGACAAAAAAGTAGTAATAGAAAAAAAGGGAAAGTTGTGACTTATACTCCATTTTGATGGGGATATTAATTTCATCATGACAAAGAAGACTGTGGCAATTCTGTTTTTTTCATTAATATCTAGATAATATTTAGAAGAAAATGACCAGAAAGGCCTATGTGTTGAGAATCACTGACCTAGGTGGAAAGGTTAAAAGAATATATAGTCTGGAATGACGAGTCAGGGGAAACAGATGATTGTATACTCATAATCAAAGTGGTGTCATTTAGATTTAGGTGTTAAAACAGATCAGATGGTGAACTTTGGTAAATTCAGTGTAAGTTTCACAGAAATGGAGTTTTATTCAATATGAGGGAAAACTTTCTAACTATTTGAACTGTCTAATAATAGATTGGGTTGTCTTGTGAGACAGACCATTTCCATAATGGGAATTGTTCAGGCAGAGGTCGAATCAGTAGACAAAGCTCAAGCCTGCTTTCCAGGCAGATAACTTACACAAGTAAAATGGGTCAGTCAGGGCAAAGGAACTGCATGTATTCCATCTAAAGGTAGCCGGATCTTCTGATTTTTTTCTATAGAGTCAGGAAATTAGGATTTTTTTATGTAAGTTTTCTAACATGTATATGTTGACTTGAAATTTTTTTAGACACTCTGTGAACTAAACAAGATACACCTGGTTTGAGGACAATCTGATCCATATAGTTGGGTCTCTCAACTCTATTTGTGATACCTAATAGCTAGCCACAGGTTTGGGTGTTTGGAAGGTCAACATGTGAAAAATCTAAGGGTATCAAGTCCTTGTACTTAAGGAGTAAGTATGATATTACTAATTGATTTATTTTTTATTTTTTTAAATATTTATTTTGAGTTGATTATTGCTTTACAGTATTGGTTTGATATCTGTCATATATCAACTTGAATTAACCATATGTGTACATATGCCCCCTCTGTCTTGACTCTCTCTCCCACCTCCCACCCATTCCCACCCCTCTAGGTTATTACAGAGCCCTAGTTTGAGTTCCCTGAGTCATACACCAAATTCCCATTGGCTATCTCTTTACATATGTTAGTGTGTATGCATCCATGCTACTCTCTCCATTTATCTGACCCTCTCCCTCTTCTCCCCAACCCTTGTCCATAAGTGTGTTCTCTATGTCTGCATCTCCATTGCTGCTCTGTGAACAGATTTGTCAGTACCATCCTTCTAGATTCCATATGTATACATTAGTATATGACATTTGTTTTTCCCTTTCTGACTTACTTCACTCTGTATTATAGTTTCTAGGTTCATCCACCTCATTAGAACTGACTCAAATGAATTCATTTTTATGGCTGAGTAGTATTCCATTGTATATATGTACTATAATCTCTTTCCATTCATCTGTTGATGGACATCTAAATTGCTTCCATGTCTTGGTTATTGTAAATAATGCTGCAATGACCGTTGCAGGTACACGTTTATTTTTCAGTTGTGGTGTATTCAGGGTATATGCCTAGGAGTCGTATTGCTGTATTGGTTTTATTCCTAGATTTTTAAAACAGGAATCTCCATACTGTCTCTCATAGTGGCTGTAACAATTTACATTCCAACCAGAAGTGTAGAAGGGTTCCCTTTTCTCCACACCCTCTCCAGAACTTGTTTGTGAATTTTTTGATGATGGCCATTCTGTCTGGTGTGAGATGATATCTCATTGTAGTTTTGATTTGCATTTCTCTAATAATGAGTGATGTTGAGCATCTCTTCATGTGTTTATTAGCCATCTATATGTCTTCATTGGAGAAATAATAATTAATATGTGATGTAAAGTCATTGTATGTACTAAGTTATATATATATATATATACACACATATATATATATATATATATGTGTTAGTTGTTCAGTTATGTCTGACTCTTTGCAACCCCAAGGACTGTAGCTCGCCAGGCTCCCCTGTCCATGGAATTCTCCAGGCAAGAATACTGGAGTGGGTTGCCATGCTCTCTTCCAGGGGATCTTCATGACCTAGGGATTGAACCAGGGTTTCCCATATTGCATATATATGTGTGTGTGTGTATGCATAACCATATAGGACTAAAGATTACCTCTCTCAATAAAACATGTTAATACAAGAGAAAACACAAGGCTACCAACATTCTTATCACCCATGTTTTTGAAGTCAACTATGTAAAACTAGAATGGGAGGGAGAAAACTTCAAGCAGATTTTATAGGTCTGGATAGTGCTTCAGGAAATGAAACCTGAAGAGTCAAGGGTCACCAGCTTGGGTTAATATAGTTCATGAATCAGCTCTGGTGTTTTCCTGACTTATATGCATAGTACATCATGAGAAAAGCTGGACTGGAAGAAACACAAGCTGGAATCAAGATTACTGGGAGAAATATCAATAACCTCAGATATGCAGATGACACCACCCTTATGGCAGAAAGTGAAGAGGAACTAAAAAGCCTCTTGATGAAAGTGAAAGTGGAGAGTGAAAAAGTTGGCTTAAAGCTCAACATTCAGAAAACAAAGATCATGGCATCCGGTCCCAACACTTCATGGGAAATAGATGGGGAAACAGTGGAGACAGTGTCAGACTTTATTTTGGGGGGGCTCCAAAATCACTGCAGATGGTGACTGCAGCCATGAAATTAAAAGACGCTTACTCCTTGGAAGGAAAGTTATGACCAACCTAGACAGCATATTCAAAAGCAGAGACATTACTTTGCCAACAAAGGTCCGGCTAGTCAAGGCTATGGTTTTTCCTGTGGTCGTGTATGGATGTGAGAGTTGGACTGTGAAGAAGGCTGAGCACAGAAGAGTTGATGCTTTTGAACTGTGGTGTTGGAGAAGACTCTTGAGAGTCCCTTGGACTGCAAGGAGATCCAACCAGCCCATTCTGAAGGACATCAGCCCTGGGATTTCTTTGGAAGGAATGATGCTAAAGCTGAAACTCCAGTACTTTGGCCAGCTCATGCGAAGAGTTGACTCATTGGAAAAGACTCTGATTCTGGGAGGGATTGGGGGTAGGAGGAGAAGGGGGCGCCAGAGGATGAGATGGCTGGATGGCATCACCAACTCGATGGACGTGAGTCTGAGTGAACTCCGGGAGTTGGTGATGGATAGGGAGGCCTGGTGTGCTGTGATTCATGGGGTCCCAAAGAGTCGGACACGACTGAGCGACTAATCTGATCTGATCTGATCTGATGAGGTCCTTTATTGTTTATAATTTAAATTGTTTTATATATATATTTATGTGTGTGTGTGTATATACATATATATTGGCCTGCTATTTAAATAAAATGGCACTATCTCACTTCCCTTTGGGAGTCTAGAGCCTTCTCCAAGATTTCCACAAATCTTTAGGGCTTATTTTATTAGTGCCTCTTTCTGTTCTGTGAACTTCTTCCTCTCACTTATATCCTGCATCCTGTTGCTTCTCCCAGGCCTGCACCAATCCACATGTGGATCAGACTGTGGGAAAGCATCAGGACAGGTGCCATGTAAAGATGGGAGGAGAGGAGTGTAGCTGCCACTTAGCTCCAGCCGGTGATTGAGATACAGATATTGCATTACACACAAGGCAGTCTTGTTCATGGAGACTTGGAAGACAATAGAGGGAGATTATGTGGGAGAAGGCAATGGCACCACACTCCAGTACTCTTGCCTGGAAAATCCTATGGACAGAGGAGCCTGGTGGGCTGCAGTCCATGGGGTCGCTAAGAGTCGGACATGACTGAGAGACTTCACTTTCACTTTTCACTTTCATGCATTGGAGAAGGCAATGGCAACCCACTCCAGTGTTCTTGCCTGGAGAATCCCAGGGACGGGGAGCCTGGTGGGCTGCCGTCTATGGGGTCACACAGAGTCAGAAACGACTGAAGTGACTTAGCAGCAGCAGCAGCATATGCAGAACAGTCTATAGATTAATATTAAATATTAGACCTCCTACTGCTTAAAAATTGCCTGGGCCCCATTCGAAATTTGTCATAGGCAATTTTCTTACCAGTTTTTGTTTGAAAAATTTCTAACATCTTGACAGCGCCTTCTGTCCTTTCCTCTTCATGGCCTTTTCTGCCCTGACCCCCATAACTCAAGTTCATGCTTCTTCATGAAATCCAATTCCTTACCCCTTTGCTGAACTCCCTCTAGTTCTGCCTTTGCCTATCCAAAACTGCACTCAATTACTCTAAACAAAGGTCCTATACTCTTAAGTCTCAGCCTTTCAATTACTTATCATACCAGCAGGATCTTTGAAATGACTCTTTCCTTTCCTAAGATCCTATTCTTGGGTATGAGCTACTCCCACTCTGTCCATGTAAGTGAAAAGCAGACATGCACAGGTTTATCTTTCTCCCTGCTCTGAAGTGTTCCTTTTAGACAGCAGGAATATAAAAATACAGCTAGTTTTTCTCTAAACTGTATTTTTTTCTTTTTGTTTTCAATTATATTGCAATACAATATTCAATTCTGTCTTACATACACTTTGAAGCACACAAGGATTTCTGTTGCTTGAAGTCTGCTGAGAGTGGATGATGGTTCAAAGTAAGTCCTGGAAAGACTGGATACGTGGCTGGCAGGAGAAGGCCCCAAGGGAAAACTTCAGCAGCAGACATCATGGGAGAGAAGATGGGGAAAGAGAATACAGACTTCCAGCCCTAGTAGAATAACCTTTACCAAAATTATTGTAGAGGCTGGAGAAATCCTTCTTTCTCTCCCTATCTTTTTGCTTTAGCCCAAAGTGGGGAGAGTCACTTATCCCTTTTCCTCCTCTATTTTTTTTTATTATATAGGTTGATCCAAATTACTATTAGATCCCCAAATCATGGCAAGTTCCCTTTGGCTTGACTCTATAATTATTAGACTTTCTTGCACTGAACTGGGCTTTCCTAGTAGTTCAGCGGTAAAGAATTCGCCTGAAGTACAGGATATGCAGAAAATGTGTGTTCGATTCCTGGGTCAGGAAGATCCCCTGGAGGAGGAAATGGCAACCCACTCCAATATTCTTGCTGGGAAAATCCCATGGACAGGGGAGCCTGGTGGGTTACAGTCCATGGGGTCACAAAGAGTTAGACATGACTGAAGTAACAGCACGCACTCCCTCGACTAAAGTGGGTTTCTTTCTGGCTCTCTGTCAGTACGCTGTAAACCATTCCCATTCTTAGTTCTCAAAGGGTGGTTCTCAAAAGCAACACCTGCATCAGCTGGGAACTTTCAGTTTCCATTTATTCTGCTGGACAAGCAGTGTGGATTTATCTTTGGTTCAGTGGAGAGACCTCTTGCCCCTGTGTGTGTCCTTCTTATAGGGAAATCATGAAAGCAACCATCAGTAAAGGCTAGTTAACCTACTTTGGGAGTAGGCAGTCTGAATTTGGGTACTAGCCCTAGAAATTCCAATTCAGAGTCTGTGTTATATTGGATTAAGTTTTGCTTCTTCGTAGAGGCAACATTATATGGCAGGGAGACACTCAGAGTCAGTTGGATCTGGGTTTCCAGCACAGTTCCGTTTCTTTCAGACTTTGGAAATCTGAAATGTCATTCAGGTATTCTAAACCTCAGTTTCCTCATCGTTATTAAAGAAATATAAAATTTGTCATGCAGGCTGTTTTAAGGATTGGCCATTAAAAAAGTAACTAGCACAGTCTGATTTTAATGTGTTCGTATTTTCTACTTTTGAAAAAGACATCACCCCAAATGATGTATATTTACAGTAAGATAAATATACCAAGCATAAGAACAAACCAAACAAAAGAGATTATGCAGAAAATAAAAAAAGAAACCATCAGATCACAATATATTTTTTCAGAAATATATATGGATGATATATTGAGAAAGGAAAGGAGGTGGGGAGAGAAAGAGAGAGAGAGAGATTGGTTTATAAATTGGTTAATAAATTGGCTCAAGTGATTGTGCAATGTGGAGACCCAGGAAAGAGATGCAGTTTGAGTCCAAAGGCAGTCTGCTGGCAGAATTCTGTCTTCTAGAGAAGTCAGTATTTTTTCTATTAAGGCTTTCAACTGATTGGATGAGGCCTACCTACATTAGAGAGGGTAATTTGCTTTACTCAAACTCTACTGACTTAAACATGAATCTCACCTAAAAATATCTTCACGGAAACAGAATAAGTATTGGGTACTGTGACCCAGCTAAATTGACATATAAAATTGACCACCACACTAAGACTACTTTAAAATTCAAGTTTGAGTTTCCTGGTAGTTGAGGGAAAAAAGGAGGACATGTTTTTTATTCAGTCCTTTTTTAAGAAAAATAATTTTCTTATAGAAATCATTTTCCCCTATACATTAATTTACAAATATGTAGCTACTTTTACTTCTTCCCAGTTTGACTAAATCAACTTCGTAGATATCTTTGAATTAGGAAACATGCCATCTCCTGCCTCCAATCTGTCACCAAATCCTGTGATTTCTAACTCCAGTATTCCTTAGAAATTATGCGCTTCACTCCCCGGTTGCCAGTGCCTTAGTTCATCTCTCATTGTTTCTCACATGAACCTTGGCAACATCTTCCAAATTTATCTCTGCTCCTCCTGCTTTGGTCATTTCAAATGCAGTCTGTACGTTATCAGCAGGCAGTCCCCTTTTAGGACAAAATTATTACTTCTTTGTTTAACAATTGTTTCTGATATCCCGATGTATAAAGTCCAAGGTTTCAGCATGACTCTTCCATACGCACTTTAGTCTTTGACCATATCAAATTATTTAGAATTTTTAGAATATGCATTATTTCATACATTTCTGCCTTTGCACATTGCTGTTTCCTCTGCTTATACTGTCTTCCTTATTAGTATAGACAGATACCAATCATTCTTTAAGACTCAACTCAAAGGCCCTCTCCTTTGTTGGACTTCTGTGACACAGGTAAACAAACAGCCACTTCTCTCTCTCTTCCCAAGAGTGACTTAAACATTCCAGTTACATCTCCTTGGATGTTGGAGTCTGAAACTGGACTGCAACGTAAAAAGTTACAATTACTCTTGAAAATCCCTTAAATTGCCCGTCAAGTGGAGTATGTAAGTCTGTGCTCACGCCACAGTAGAGACTGACAAGCTGTTACTCAGTGAGTCCTACAGTGTCTTTTCTCAGATGTTGGAGCAGTATGCATTTTCATTAATTATGTACAGTAAAGCAGTTGGCTTGTATTTAGCTTATATTTCATGATATGTCTATGTATATAAAGTATCTTTAAAACGAGATTTGTAAACTATTTTTAAATCCTCACTCTGAGTGGCACACATTAGCTGAGCTGAGGCTGACTAGGAAAACCATTGACCACCATTTTCTGTCCCATGCACACACTAGGGTATGTGCTCCTTGAAATGAGCACGGTGCAGAATTACCTGCATAGTTTACATTATTACTTTCCCTTTTCTTTCTTTTTTTTCCTCTTTATTTCTCCCTCTCTTGTACCATGCTTCCATAGTTTAATGCAATCAGGGTAAATGATTATACTCTGCTGTGTGTAACTTGATTGTACTCTATTAATCTAAGTATAGCACTC
Source organism: Bubalus bubalis (assembly GCF_019923935.1). Lineage (NCBI taxonomy): Eukaryota > Metazoa > Chordata > Mammalia > Artiodactyla > Bovidae > Bubalus > Bubalus bubalis. The sequence goes on along the minus strand of NC_059159.1, from coordinate 112,566,682 downwards.
AATCACACTGTGATGCATTTTAAACCTTCTTTTAATCCTTAGTCCATACCACAGTGAAAGCTGCATGAAGGCAGACCTGTATTTTTCATTTCTGTTTCCTTTCCTAATACACATTAGGACTTCAGTGACCATTGCGTGAGTGGGTGAGATCAGTTAACATAAGGCAAAGGGCAGGCTCTGCAATTCCCTTCAGCTTTAGTTATGAACTTTGTGTGTGATGAGGTAGAAATTTAACATCTCTGGCCGTTTTTGATCAGGTTCCACACAGGGTTAAAACTAGTCTACTTGATATGCTTGTGAAAAATAATATGGGACAGTCAAATTACTGCATAAATGCTAAATAATAAAGTGATAAGCACAGTATGTCAGGGGACGCATGGTAATGCAACTATGTCTGTAAAACATTTACTGTATTTTGTCTCTAAAATGTACAACAACAACAACCCACCAAATGGCGGCATCTGTGCTTATTTCCTCCCTGGTCCTCGATATTTGGAATCTTTTCAATGTTCAATGCCCAAAAATGCAATAAATATTTTTACTTTGGTACATTCTTATTTTAACATTGGAATTGGTACCAGCCAGAATTGTGGGGTTACTCACATCATGTGACTTTCCTCTACCACCATTCAATGTGTTTATAAGGGAAAATTGATAAAATGAGCCTTGAAGGCAGTCAGGGAGGGAAACTGCATGGGAAGAGGCAGCACAAAATGAATTCTGAAGGTTAAGTGTGAAAGGCCCGAGAGGGCTCTATTTATAGGCAACTTTGTAAAATTGGTGCTTGGGGTAGGAGGCAGCAATAACAGGTGTCCAGAAACAGATTCTGCAGGAAAGGCTGAAGGTTGCAGAGTTATATGGGTTGGGAGAGGAATGAATACATAATACAGAGATCAGAATGTTCTTTATTTACCACATCCTAGGAATGACTCTAATCATGGGACCCTGAAAATCTTTAATATTTCACAAGGCATAACAGGGCATGCTTTGGTATTGTTAAACTCAAATTTATGAATCGGAGATATTGTTTAGCTTAGGGTATTATTAGATTATAGATTTATTAGCTAATTGGCTTGTCAAGTTCCTAAAGGCAGAAAAATGTGTAGAAAACGAACAAACCAGACTGAATCAAAAGCCATCAGTATGTTACTTAACACATGTTTAACCAGCCATTGGAGGGAATCTATATCTGCTTGTGGTATCAAGAAGATTCCTTCTCTTCTAAGGAAACTATAGATAGTGTAAGTCATCTAAGTCTCTTTTCTAATTTGCTGTTTGTAAGTTTAGAAGTAAATATGGGATCCAACTGTAGCCAGTATAATATTTTGCAGGATGATAAACATATTTTAGTCAATCCCTGGCTTCATCTGATATCTTGCTTATACGTCTTACATCTACATCTTATGTTCTTTTTTACTTTCACTTTTAATTTATGTTCTATAAGTTTATATTGTCTTGAAAGCATCTTTAAATACTTTCTCAGATAAGGAAGGGAAGGCATATAATTCATTACATAATTATAACAAATCCCATTAGTATACATTGCTAGGTACCAAGAATCAATAGAATTACTCTTGTTCTCAAGAAGTTTACAACCAAGTGACAGACTTTATGAAGAACTGTGCCCTAAATGAAGAATCTTTTTAAAATACAAGTTTTAGAAGTAGAGAAATAGGAACATCCTCAATGGGAGGAGGAATACTTGATTCCATGGTTAACTTTGTAGTTCTACTGTGGGCTTTGTGTGGCCTCGGGCAAGATGGATAAGCCTCTCCAAGCATCAATATTTTATTAAGAAAAGGTGGATTCATCTTGGGACAGTCAAACACTCGGATAATGTAAAGGGATGAGAAGCATGGCCTGTGTTATATTGTTATATAACATTTGATTATAGTACCACCACCACAAAACTAGCAGAAAAAAAATGTCAATTTAAATCACATACAAAAAGGAAAAGATGTGTTTCAAGTGAAATTCAGCAGATTTTCAAAAGGAAAGTGCCCTACCACTGAGGCTACAGGTATGATAAGTGCTGTTTTCATTTTAAGCTTCTATTTTCAGCAGTTTGAGACAAATATTTGGAATTGTGGTGTTAGTGTAAGAAAATATTGTATTTTTGGAAAAAAAATACAAACATAAGCCTATCTAGGGTTTTAAGGCTAGAAAAGAAGGAAACTGAAGAGAGTAAAACTGGAGAAGATCTCCACTGGTTACTTTTAAGTAAACTTTAGAGCAATGAAAAACAAAAATACCTGACATTTGCATCAAAATTTTCTCAAATATTTCTTATTTTTTATCAATTTTTTAATTCTCTCTTTAATAGATATGATATGAAGCTTGTAACACAGTGCTTTACTTTGTGGAAAATGGTGGCAAAAGTATTTTGGGAGAGAGGGAGAAGAAAGGTGTAGAAGTAGGCAGGTAAAATTATTATATTTAGGCTTACTGATTTTTTGGAAAACTGGGGCCAGAGATGATAGAACATACCTGGCTCTGGATTCAGATACACCTGGGTGGATCCCAGTTTACTTTGTGACACTGGGCAAGCCCTTAATTTCTCTTGTCCTTGGTCCTTTATATTCCTTGCATATACTGGGCATAACAGTAGCCTTGTGGAAGAATGGTCTTCCCGAGTGACTCAGATGGTGAAGAATCTGCCTGCAAAGTGGGAGACTGGAGTTTGATTCCTGGATTGGGAAGATCCCCTGGAGAAGGGAATGACAACCCACTCTAGTATCCTTGTCTGAAGAATTCCATGGACTGAGGAGCCTGGTAGGCTACAGTCCATGGCATCACAGAGTTGGACACAACTGAGCGATGAGCACTTTCACTTTGTGAAAGAATAAAAATGTGTACCAAGTTTCTAGCTCAGTGCCAGGCATGAATGGAGGCTCAATAGATGCCAATCAATAGGACAGGGACGACTCATCTGAAATCTTCTTTAATTCCTTTGACCTGTTTGGGTGAGGAAGAGAAATAGTGGCTTTGCTCTGTTATTTTGCTCCAGTGGTGCGTGGAAGGTTACTTTAGATAAACTAATTTAATTGTCTTTAAACTACTGCGTAAAGCCCATCTTTCTCCAGTTTTAACAAAGTGGCTCCCTCCAGGTTTTCATTTGTCATTGAAATCTGCCTTGATCAAGAGCTAGCTTCCAGGAGGTCTGGGATTATGTGCCTTCCTTATTCATTTTCAGAGGGCAGGGACCATGTTTTACAAAAATTTATAGTAGCCAACACAATAAAATGCTAATTTTACTTCTTCTTTGAGACATAACTTTTCTGATGTTACCATGTCAGGGCACCCAAAAACCAGCTTGATCTCTTACTCCTCTTTTGCTTTTACTTCTTGAACTACTTGCCACTGGTGACTAGCAAAGCAAATCAATACTTCTTGAACATATACTCTGCAAATCATCTTGCTTGGTCCACTGCACATGAAGGGGGAACAGCTTAGCTCCCAACCTCAGGTATAAAATAAATGGGAACTTTCTTGATTTTTCTATAATTAAATTTAATCTCGTTTTTGAACCTCCAGTTCACTAAATCATACCCACTTAATATTAATCAAATTGGGGTTCTTTTTTCCTCCAGATTCTATGTGTTAGGAGTTGGAACACATTCCTGGGCTCTTTATTTACCAATGCTGACATCTGCAGAAATGTCTTCATACAGATCTAGTCCTGAGAGTTTGGTCTTTACTGTTTACTAGTTGGACTTCTTTCATTCCTTCTTGCAAAACCTTTGAGTTCAAGTTCATTCCCAGACTGCCAGGACATATTCAACTGCTCCTCTACTCCTCCTGGGAAGGAGTTCTGCTTCTATGGACGTTTCAGCTACCTGGACTCCTTTCTCTGCTGCCATCCAGTCCTCAGCAGCCTGCCAGGAAAGACTTAGTTAAATCTATTTGTGAGGAAACTGAGTCTCAGAGAAGCTTAGGAACATGCCAGTTGCCATATATTTCACAAGTAGAGGAGCATATTTTTCGAAGCAAAGCTCAACTGACTATAACTAGAGTTCCTTTCACTATGCTGTGCTGTCTCTTCGGTTGTGTCTGACTCTTTGCAACCCTAAAACCTGTAGCCCACCAGGCTCCTGTGTCCATGGGATTGTCCAGGCAAGAATACTGGAGTGGGTTGCCATGCCCTCCTCCAGGGAATCTTCTGGACCCAGGGATTGGCTCAAACCTGTCTTCCGCATCTCCTGCATTGACAGGTGGGTTCCTTGCCACTAGCACCACCTGGGAGGTATTAAAGTGTTAGGCCCTTTCAATTCTCATGCTAAAATCTATCATTGAATACCAACTTTCAATAAATTAACTCATAATTTTAAATTAAGTGTCACTCTGGAAAATAAACACCAAAGTTTGAAGGTAATGTTTTTCAAAATACAATCTACATCAAGATTACCTAGACTGCTTATTAAAAATGCCTATTCTTGGGCCCAATCACAGCCCTACAGAATCAGTATCTCTAGTAGCTGGAACATGGAATATGTATTATTAATAAGCTCACCTCATACTTATTATTCATGCCAAAATTTGCAAACCATTGCTTTAATATGTATAAACAAGTTTATTTTGATCCTGGTAAACAGGCAGAAAGGTGTGAAATATGAGGTGCTACAGTTTTTGAGTCACTTTATCAGACCAACTAACTACTGAAAACTTTGGAGATGGAGGAATGACCTTGATTCTGGGGGAGGGAAAAAAAAAAAAAAAACAACAATGAAGAAAACAGAGAAACAAAAGATGGGTTCCCGAGACAAATTCCTCTCCTTTCTGGTTTTGCCTGCAGGCAACCCCGTACAAGTGTGTATAAGCTGGTGAAAAAGCTTATTTGGAATTTAAACCCAAAGAAACTTCTGGGTTAAGAACTATATTCCCAAATGAAATAACTCCGTTATTATTTTTAATTCCCCTTGCCCAAATACCCCAAGGCATTAAAGCTGCTTGATATAGCAGTCTAGGTGTTAGCGCACTCTCAGAACCAAAGCAGCTTTTCTATTTTATTCTTCACATCGCAGTAAAAATGTGTTAGATGGGTGGAATGTCTGGTTTCAAAATTTCAGAAATTTGCACCTAAATTGCACCTGTAAAATATGTCCTCACACATGCAAGAGAGTCATTTTACTTGCAAATTATTGTTTTGCATATGCAATTACTTGCTTGCATCTGGATATACATTTTGTGGGACAATTAAGTGTTTATGTTAGAAAATTAGATCACTAATTTTGTGTTCATTTATATAAAACTTAGAACTTAAACTTCCAGAAATTTTTTAAGGCAGAAAGATCAGTATGTGCTGCATATGGCCTAAACAGGGTGTGGGGGATCATTGTTTTATCCAGTCGTTTGTTAATTTGACAAGTGTTTCCTAAATGCTACTGTGGGTTAGGTGTTATCTAGACTGCTGAGGTTACAAAGATAACCTGATGGCCTCACATTCCAGAACATAGATATTAACATTGTGTCCAGTTGGGTTTAGAGAGACTAGTAATTTGTTAGTATATTGTTTAATAACTTCAAAACAAGGAATTTCCGTTACGTGTAATCATCTGAATCTCAAGTTATTTCCCAGCATGTGCTATGGCGAGTTGAAAAATGACAATTGTCATTATTCCTCACTATGTTTAGCTGATGGGGTGAGTAATAAAAAAGGAAAACCATTTCTGAATCTGTTTTGCTTGCTTTCTGGTTCATGAAATCATTATGATAGTTTTTGTGTTTTCTGTGGGATTGTTGGACTCTTCAGTTCAGTTCAGTTCAGTCGCTCAGTTGTGTCTGACTCTTTGCGACCCCATGAATCACAGCACGCCAGGCCGCCCTCTCTATCACCAAAAACCGGAGTCTACTCACACTCATGTCCATTGAGTAGGTGATGCCATTCAGCCATCTCATCCTCTGTTGTCCCCTTCTCCCTCAGCATCAGGGTCTTTTCCAATGAGTCAACTCTTCGCATGAGGTGGCCAAAGTATTGGAGTTTCAGCTTTAGCATCAGTCCTTCCAATGAACAACCAGGACTGATCTCCTTTAGGATGGACTGATTGGATCTCCTTGCAGTCCAAGGGACTCTCAAGAGTCTTCTCCAATACCACTGTTCAAAAGCATCAATTCTTCGGCACTCAGCTTTCTTCACAGTCCAGCTCTCACATCCATACATGACCACTGGAAATACCATAGCCTTGACTAGACGGACCTTTGTTGGCAAAGTAATGTCTCTGCTTTTGAATATGCTGTCTAGGTTGGTCATAACTTTCCTTCCAAGGAGTAAGCGTCTTTTAATTTCATGGCTGCAATCACCATCTGCTGTTCGACTGTACAACAGACCATATATGGATAACTCATAAAAGCATGATTTGGTTAAAATGAAAGGTTAAGAACAGTCTTTGAATGCACCGCCTTCTTATGGGATGATATACAGGGGCTTTGAAACAACTAGTCTTAGGTTTCTGCACTTTTCTCTGGGTATAAAACTATATTTTAAAGGGCTTAATTTGTTGGAAAACTGACTTCAAGAGTGGAGAGATATTATTTTGCACACCTACACGTTGCTTCAAAAATAAAATACATTGATACACATGCATACATATGCATCTTATTTCTGTAAAATCTATAGAAAGATAGTGGTCTGTAAAATACATTCAAATATCTCAGAATTTAATTAATAATAAGTTTACATATATATTGAGCTGAAAGAACATTGAAAATATTTTGGTTCAATTACTTTATTTGACAAATGAGTAAAACTATGGCTTGGGAAGATTAAATGGCTTTTAAAGATCATATAGAAGCTAGAATAAAAACTAAAATCTGTTACATCGGCTTTTATTTTTTAAAACACAAAAACCTTTTGTGAATAAATGTAATAGGAGCCAACTAACATTATTTTTGCACGTGTTGTTAAGTCATGTCTGACTGTTTCTCGACCCCATTAACTATAGTCCACCAGGCTCCTCTATCTGTGGGATTTCCCAGGCAAGAATACTGGGTGGGTTGCCATTTCCTTCTCCAAGGGATCTTCCTGACCCAGGGATCCAACCCACATCTCCTTCCTGGCAGGTGGATCCTTTACCACTGAGCCACCTGAGAAGATCTTACCATAATGTTGAATGTGGACCCTCTTTAGATAAAGGCAGGAGGAAGACAAAATTTACATGAAATCAGAGAAAAGTTAGGAAAGCAGGAGAAGTCCATCCTGTTTCTATTAATAAACTAGTGGTCTTTCTAGTAAGCACAAAGCTTGATACCCATCAAAGGCCAATAAAGAAGAGGGTGCAGGAATGGTCAGGGAAGAAATAGGGACAGAGATATATGGGCAAGTTACATAAATACACACTGTCTTTTTTCATTTGTTTGTTTTAATTAGAGTCCCAACAGGTATTTAAGTGTCAATTAAAAATTAAGAAAATTACGAGGTTTATTTACACAGGATCCAATTACAGAAGGGTGATCTTGATAGAACTACAAATAGAGACATGATCCTAGATTAGTAATCATGAAGCTGCCTCTAGACATGAGGGGATGAGGAGAGAGAGTGGTTACTAGAATTCCAGAAGGATAAAATTTTCCAGAAAAGGCTGTCTTGAGAGCAGCAGGGACTTGTAGTAGAGGAACACAGTTAGCCTGAGGTGAGGAAAGTAGTTCTGTAATATCAGGGAATAAATACCCTGATATTATTCTCTACTCATCTCTTCTTTCTTGCTGTTGTGCCCATTTCCTAATTCTAAATGGAAGTCAGTTGATATACTCTATCAGTGAGGAAGATGCAGGGCAAAAAGTGGGCAGAGATCTGGAGAGGCAAACAAATGATGCAAGGTATATTCCTGAAAAGGATTAAGCACTCTTTCAAGGATATATTGACAGTGTGTGTCCAACTCTTTGGAACCCCATGGACTGTAGTCTTCCAGGCTCCTCTATTCATTGGATTCTCCAGGCAAGAATACTGGAGTGGGTTGCCATTTCCTCCTCCAGGAGATTTTCCCAACCTAGGAATTGAACCCAAGTCTCTTGCATCTCTGCATTGGCAGGCAGATTCTTTACCACTGTACCACCTGGGAAGCCTATGTATCAATATTACAAGATAACATAAGTTAAACTATCATGTAAGAAAGAAAAGAAATGATGTCATTGAGACCAAAGACTTATTTATACAACTGTTCAAATGAGATGGACATTTATCTCTCATATAATAGTTCTAGAGATAATGGTGATGGAGTGCTTAGTTGCTCAGTTGTGTCTGACTCTGTGCCACCCCATGGACTGTAGCCCACCAGGCTCCTCTGTCCGTGGGGATTTTCCAGGCAAGAATACTGGAGTGGGTTGCCATGCCCTCCTCCAGGGGATCTTCCCAACCCAGGGACTGAATCCAGGTCTCCTGCATTGCAGACAGAATCTTTACTGTCTGAGCTACCAGAGAAACCCAGTGGTGATGGAGAGCAGGTAGCAGCTCTGTTCCATGAGGGTATGCACTGACTCAGATTCATTCTCTCTTTCTGCACTGTTCAACAGCACTCTGTTTGCATTTGAATCCACAGAAAGGTCAAATTCTGTGGAGGGTAAATAGTTTCCTCTTAAGGAAGTGACTAAGACATTGCACACATCATTTTCTGTGTAGGATGCTCATTTTCTGTACCTTCTCAGATTCTCTCAATATTAGACCCCTCTGTGACTCTTGGTTGTTTGATTCACCTTGGCCACCAGTGGCCTGAGTGGACTCTGGTCGAGTGATTGTGCCCGTAGGCCTAATCAGTCTTTTGCTCTGGAAAAGCTGGGCTTTCTACTTGGCCCCCATGGGGGAGTTCTATGCATTGTACAGATACATCTTTCTTGCATCAGGTGATTAGCTGTGTGTCCCTGAAATATCATGTGACATCTTGCATGCCTTACTTCCTCTTATCCTCATCCTTGACCCCCTGACTTTACAACTCTCCAAAAAGCATTCTTGCTTCATCCTTGCTTCAGGCTTTGTGTTCTTGGGATCCTAGGATAAGACATACCTATTCACATCTAGCTGATCAGTCCTGTTCCATGATGAAACTTGAAATAGGAATTTCTTTAAATATAAAAAATGAGAGAAACACAGTTTATGCCAAAAGGAAACAAAATCAAGTCAGAATAAGATCAACAAATAAACTAAGACACAATAAAATGCTTAATATTACCCTTTATACAAATAGAACTAAAGTTTGGTTTTAACTTTCATAGAAGCTGGCATGAAAAAGAAAACATTGTTCATTCCTATGTTCATGATATCTGGGAGAGAGAGAAAACAAACTTGAATCCTTAGGAGAATTCCAAATTCTTGATATGAGGCTTAAAAAAAGTTTCTTTTTGAGTCCTGTATCTGTTACTATCAGAAGTCAATAAAAACATCCAAGTAATAATGACTTCATAATAAAGATATTTGATTATCTCACTTAAAAAGAAATCTGGAGGGAAGCATCTTAAGGTTTATTTGGCGATCTTTTAATATCATTAAGAACCCAAATTCTTTTCATCCTTCATTTTCTCCCATCCTCAGTATATTGTCTTTGATCTTTTAGCTTGTCTTTTCTTGGTGACAAGGACCAAAGATACAAAGTATGGAAGGAAATGTACGGCAAGAAAGAAGTCTCCTTTCATGTCTCTCAGATTTTCTTGGGATAAGGGAAGATATTTCCTGAAGTCCTCCCCCCAAACTTCCAATTACGTCACACCGGCCAGAATTGGGTAATCATGGCCACTGGAACCTGAAAGAGAGGCGGGGATGGCCTTTTTTGAACCTGGAAAACTGGCATAGGGAAAAGAGTTGAGAAAGGCTGATGGAGAGTCAGCGAACAGTGCTTTTATGGGTTCTCACAAACAGAACGACTGTAACATAATGAATAATATCCTAGAGAACAAGTTTCACTAAGCACGGCCCTATTCTCTATGGCGATATCTTAAGTGCTTTCCATTTTTACTAATAGCATTATACTACCATATGACACATGCAAATAATTCCTCATGATTGGGACAGATAGGATAAAATGGGTACAGCCTAGCTACACAGGCAACTGATCTGACTTGCACATTTTAGAATATAGGATATCATGTTTGGGCTGAATGTTCTGAAAATCTGTCCCTGGATTTTCTCTCTCTCAACTACATGTTCAAGGTATAGAACCTGCCTGCAATGCAGGAGATGCAGGAGGTGTGGGTTCGATCTCTGGGCTAAGAAGATCCCGTGGGGGAGGTCATGGCAACCCACTCCAGTATTCTTGCCTGAAGAATCCCAAGGACAGGGGAGCCTGGCAGGCTACAGTCCATGGGGTCACAGAGTTGGACATGACTGAAGCGACTGAGCCCACATGCACATAAGGCTAATTTATACAGAACTGAGTTCCAGATTATGCTCCATGGAAAATGCCTAGGAATGACTCCATGATTTTGCCAATTGTATACTGACCCAGCTATAAGTTAGGAGTAAAGTTACCTGTCTTTGGAAAAAACCCAAGATACGTAATGGGGAATACAGGCATGTTATTTCTGCTTGGATATAATCTTACCAGGGGGCCAGAATTCTGCTCAGAAAATTGTTTTGAATTAGTTTCTGTGTCTGCACAAATGGGCAATAAAGGCACCCAAGATATACTCCATATTGTGCTGTGGGGCATAATTATATCTGAAGAATCTTAGGGCAGGCAAAATCATATTTGCCTGGACAAAAGTAAAATATTCAAAAAATATTCATAAAATGCTAAGTTTTCAGTAGTGTCATTTCCTGGTGTACCCTCTAAGATGTACTGTTAGTGAATATGCACCAAAATAACTAAATGAGGTAATTCGTTGTATGGGGTTGTTATTTATATACCAATTAAAAGTAATAGAATGGTTTCCAAAAATAAGTACTTTCGTTTTAGAATAATTTCTCTGTGCTTCTTTTTGGCAATAATCAGCAAGTAGGATTGTTGATTCAGGCCACTACCAGTATGAAATCATAAAACTATGCCATCTTTATATAGTAGAATCTTTGTCTTTTTCTTCTTAAAGGTAACATGAGCCAACATTTATCAGTTACCTACTTAAGTATCTCAACACCCATGAAGTAGACATTATGTTCAAAATGTTAAGTGACTTACAAAAGTTGTGTCCCAGTTATACAGCTGAAAGTGATGGATCTAGAACAACAGACAGGCTTGAATCTAGTGAGTGCAAAAGTGAACTAGGATCACTAGGAAATGAGAATGGGAACTGTCCAGAATCTCAGCTTGGCATAGACCCATGATCTCTGAGTTCAAGATAATAAAGCAGGAGAGGTACAAAGTGTCTATCTTTTTCTCATACAATGTCTATTTGATGAGACAAACCCGAGCAGAGTCATAAGCTGAAGCCTTCACAAGTATTTTCACAATCCAGCTCCATCTGGCAAATGAAATTCCCACTCACATTCCAGCATTTGATTGCTGGTGTTATTGTTATTTTTCACCTTTTTCTTGTTTTTAAATGTGCCCCAGTGAAAAGCTGGATAAGACTATGTCAGGCACTGGTAATTAGAAACAGTTTTTAAATTGGAAGTCTTATTTCGTGGATTTTTAAAGTGCACTTTTATTTACTTTTTCCTATATTCTTAAATTCTAATCTCTGTCTTCTAAGGCTGTAACTCTAGTTTTATGTCTTATGTTAGTGTTCAGAACCCCGTCTCCCCCCACACTCTTCACAGATAGCACAGACACAGCTCACATGTACACACTATCATACACCATACATACACGTGATCACACACAGCTGCTTTCTTTTTCATACCTGCAGCAGTCATACACAATTGGGCAGGAATTAGTGGCACAAAATGGCTCTTAGAGGTGTAGTCTTTTGAAGTCAAATATCAGAAGTGAGAGAGGAACATGGAAAGCTATACTAGCAGTGCCTATGGAGAACTAACGTTTTTCAAGACTTTCATCCATGCAGGATATCAGAGACATAGACCTATCTGAGTTCAGTATGCACCCTCTGTTAGGCCATACAGTTCAGTGGACGGTGATATTTTGCGATTAGAATTGCCTGGTCTTAGCAGCTTCTCCCCCCAACAACTCAGAGGTCACTAGGTATCTACCCTAGATCATTCAAATAAAGACTCTTCTCTGTCTCTCTCTGTATAAGATTTATTTCTGTTCAGAGTAGATGGTGAGCATTAACAGGTACAACCAAGAACATGTGTGAAAGCACATCCTGAACTTAGGCTGATAAGAATTGAAGAAGAACAGAGCCCCAGGATAAAGTGAATTGGGAAGGATTCAAGTTAAAAAGGCACAATATCTCAGATTTACAATAGAAAGAAAGAAAGAAAAAGATATATATATATATAAATGATGGAAGAGAACACAGGTAATTTGAAAGCCTGAGGACAAGAGCATGATCTCTTTATTTCCCCAATTAATAGTTTCTAGAGTTATTTCAGGTTTTATCACCCCATAAGATTGTCTCATATATCTGAAGCAAAGCTGTGCTTTTCCTTATTTTGAAAGATTTCCCTTTATATTCCCCAGGATTTACTGAACGAGTTTTCACTTTGTTGATGAAAGCTGTATATCAATAATCTAGCAGACAGCACTGATAGTCTTGAAGCAAAATTATGGTGGAATAATTAAATCCAATTTAGAATACCACATGATGCTTTGCATATGGTGATGATGATTTGGAAAACTGATATTGAAAAGCGGACTAACACAATTTTCAACAATAATTTTACATTTCAAATTATTCTATTTGGATTCTCAGGGCAAGTGTGTTAAGAGAGTGCTAAAACAGTACAAAGTTAGTGCAAAGGTGTTGCAATAATAAAATATACTGAGTACATTGTCCAAATATTTGTTTTTGATCTCTTAACAAAGAGGTCAAAAAATATATCATCTTTTCTTTTAAAAGGACACTAATAAAGTCATGGAACCAGATAGAAGTTCTCTAAGTTCTAGTTTAAAATGGTAGGTCTGGGTACAGTGATGAAATAGGATTTAATTCTGCCTAGAAGATAGAGGGTAGTGAAAAGTGCTTTGTAGATGAGATAAAATTTGAACTAGTCCTTAGAAGATAGTCAGTACTGGGACTTCTATCTAGTTATGGTGAACCAATTAATTTGAACCAATCTTTCCTGTAAGGAGGGACTTCCCTGGTGGCTCAGATGGTAAAGAATCTTCCTGCAATGTGGAAGACCTGGGTTCAATCCCTGGATTGGGAAGATCCCCACAGAGATGGGAATGGCAACCCACTCCAGTATTCTGGCCTGGAGAATTCCATGGGCAGAGGGGTCTGGCGGGCTACAGTCCATAGGGTGGTATGGGGTCACAATGAGTTGGACACAACTGAGTGACTAACATTTCCCCTTAAGGACAATTTCAAAAGCCTCTCAAAATCTTTTAAAAGAAGTCCTTAAATAAATCAAGGTGTTTGATGAAGACTTATCAAGTAGGATCTGAGAGGATAAGGGGATGAGCATCACCTTTGACAATCCTCAGGCTCTTGGTCCAGGGACCAAGGGCATGAAAATTCCTTATCTTAGGGTAGGAAGCCCAGTAGGCTGCACCCTAGGAGTGAAGGTGAACCAGTAAGCTGCTTCTGGATTTGTATAAAGATGATCCCAGAGTGTTAATTCCCATTGGAACTTGGCAGATACAATGACACATCCTCTCTGGAGAAAGATAACATCATCCTAGTTCTCAAATTATTTCTATAAACAATTTCTATATGAAAGATTCAGTACAAAATAAAAAATGATCAGGCATTCAAGAAGATAAAATAGCATGAACAAAACCTATAACATATAACAGATGAAAGAAACAGTCTACAAGGTTATTAGGTATAGACTTTAAAATAACAACTCTTACTAAATCAAAGGAGACAAAGATTAAAAAATTTAGCAGAGAATCAATTGGAGACTCTTGAAATGAAAAATGCAATGATTCAAATTAACTCAATGGATTTAATAGCAAATTAGACACAGCTGAACAGAAGAAGAATTAGTCATCTTAAAGATAGGTCAAAAGAAAATTTCTAGACAAGTAATGAGACCGCTGTGATGAAAATAAAAAATATAAGGTGATATGTGAAGTGAAGTGAAGTAGCTCAGTTGTGTCTGACTCTTTGCGATCCCATGGACTGTAGTCTACCAAGCTTCTCTGTCCATGGGATTTTTCCAGGCAAGAGTACTGGAGTGGGTTGCTATTTCCTTCTCCAGGGGATCTTCCTGACTCAGGGATGGAACTCAGGTCTCCTGCATTTCAGGCAGATGCTTTACCCTCTGAGTCACCAGGGAAGCCCTAAGGTGATATAGAAGGGAGGTATGTACATTATTTAGAGTTCAAGAAGGAGAGGAGAGAAAGAGAAATGTGTGAGATGCATTTTTTTCAAGAGGTAATGGCCTAAATTTTCCAAAACCAAAAGCAAATATCAGGGCTATGATTCAAGAAACTATACAAACTATGGGTAGGGTAAAAAATCCACCATTAGACCTATTACAATAAAATTGCTGAAAATCAGAGGTGAAGGGAAAAACCATCTTAAAAGTAATTAGAGAAAAGAGAAAGACTTCTTTCAAAGGAACTGATTTCTCCACAGAAAGTATGGAGGCCAGAAGAAAACTGAATGATGCTTTTATATTACTAAAAGAAGCCTAAGAATTCATCAAACAAACAAGGGTTGCAGGTATATTTCTAGCACTGTCCAAAGACTACAGTTCACATAGGAGCAAGGGCAAGGGAAGAATCTTTTTCTGGCAACGTCATTCGTATGTGGGGGTTAGAGATGACAGAGGACTGAGAACGTTAATATACTGAGAATTCTTGTCCCTGATATACTTATGGTTGAGGAAAAAAAGGCTTCCTATGATAAAACTTGAATTTGAAGTGTCTTAATTGGTAGAACTCGATCAAATTCTATGGTCTAGATCTGAGAACCAGTGAAACTGATGTCTCTCATAGTTTCTGTCCTAGGGGAATCTCTTCACCTCACCATGGACTAATTGCTTTGTTCTCCTATAAGTAAGCACAAGGAAATGTTTACATTTGTAGTCAGTATGACTGTTGTGACTATAATTCATTTGTTCAAAATTCATTTAATTGAGTTCAAATAATATCTGAAATTAAATAGTAGTTCAGAAGGGTAATTTATATTTAATTAGACACACAAAGGTTGTCGTGAGCAATGATTAATGGACTTCACCCTTTGTATATGTAAAGAATAATTTAAAAAAACTTTATTATCCATCTACCTCTCTGCCCATAAGCTTGAGTTATTTTAGTAACTAATAGAAAATGTTTAATCTATTATATGTAGCAATTTTATGAACTGTTTTTTAATCACAAGGCTATATAGTAGCATACCTAGTCCTTCACTTTTTTATACATTTCTTTTTAAATTTTCTCTCTTTGATCACAATTTTAATTTAAGCAGCATTGCATGTTCTTTGCATATGGTTAAGTTCATATCCATAAAGCATTTTAACTCCAGGGGTGAACAGTATTCGTTGATGCAGTACATTTACTTAATGAGAAAATAATACAGTTAATTATCTGTAAGAAACTCAGAATCAATATAGCAGGACTTTCTCTTCATAAGGAAAGCTACTACATATATATTTATACTAGTCTCTGCAGTGTGAGTAACACTATAAAATCACTGTGCTTGTGAAGAGAAACAGTTTAGAGGCCTCTGCTAAGTAGGATTTACTTTTCTGATCTATTGTTGATGAGAATGTCATCCAGCAATCTTTAGTCATAGGAAGTAGTAAGTACAGGAAGGGAGCAAAGGAGTTGAGAGAAATTTTCTCTCCTAGAGAGGCTTGCAATTCTAGGTGGTTTTGGGAGAAGCAAGCCTAAAGAGGGAAGGAAATATTCAATACAGAACTTAAAAATAATAAATTAAGTCAAGGAACTCATTTGAAATAGAAGATGATTTATTTTGGTTAAATGTATCTAAGATATTAGTGCAAACTTCAGCCTAGTGCACTTTGGAGAAAATATATGATAAAGATTTTTTTTTTTTTTTTCCCAGTGTGTAGGAGCAACTAACAAACTGAAAAATCTGTCTTGCTTCAGAGGTATTACTATAATCCCTGGTGGGCAAGTTATTGTGATAGCAATTACAAATTGCTCAGGGGCCTACGGATCTTAGAAATCTTTAGAAATTACCTGGAGGGGCAAGAGAGGGCTCCAAGAAGAGCTGCTAAGCTTCCTGAGCCCTGTCAATCCAAAATCTACAAAAATACGGCTTCTCAGTTTCAAAGTCTTGAGTAGCAGGACAGCCATCTTAGAAGTGCACTTCTGCCTTCCCCAGTGATGGAAATGTACAGAGCAAAGTGGAAACGAAAACAAGCTGTAGATACACTGAAACTAGCACCTGTGCTGGACGGTAGTCCTAGCACACTCTCAGTTGATGCTCTTAATCTGCCGATCCTCAGGGAAAAGACCACTGCAGCAAGTCACTTCTGGCTTTTAAAGTGGTGGACTCATTTGTGAAAGGAGAAGTTATTATTTAGTCAAATTCAGCCATGAATTCATCAATGATTTAAGGGAAGAAACCAATATCTTTATTCTAAAGGCATTTCACCCATCCAGCAAGCCAAGTCTGTTTTATACTTAATGATGTTATGAAGGATTGAATGAATGGTTATTGCCACATTATATGGGTGTAAAATTAAGGGTGAAGAAAATGAAAAACATACATCTTTTCAGGGTCAAGGCTTGATGAATTTTCTTTGCCCCTGATCTGGGGACATTTATGATCTAAAATTCTCTCTGCTCATGAGGTGTTTCACATTACTGATGGTCCCTGCCTGCTGGAGCTTTTACTCCTGCAAATATTACTACTTATAACAGGCTGATACTTTTGTTTGTAATTTTAGTCACTTCAGCAAATATAAATAGGTGACTCAGCCTGTTAACAAAGAACATTTGAGAATCCTGGAACACAATCCTGTCTTTATGTTATCTCTTATCTCAGTACCCTTTGTGGGGAAGTCAGGAAGAGAAGATGGTTAACACACATCCCAGTCAATCCCATGTGATTATTTGCCCAACACAGAAATGTAAATGGATTAGTACAGCATGTTTGAGTGTATTCATGGTGATCTTCTAGACTTATCATTTCTAAGTTTTACTTAGGCTACAACAGGTGACAGAGGTTCACACTTTTTTCTGAGGGGGGCCAGGAACTATAACCCTATGTCAGTCACAACAGAAATCTATAGTTAAGAAAGATTCTAGACCTTAACAACCAGGAAGAAACACATAAATCCTAGTTGTGAGTCAAAAGTGACTCATATCATGATAACTGGTTACTCTGTTCCTTCACCAGAGAAATGGCATAAATCAGAGATGTAGGAGCTCTTGTGGAGTCACAAGATCCCACACACTTATGCTGCTCTGATAAGCATCATCATCATCACCACCACTTTTTACAATTAAACAGTGCTATTAATTCTGCAAAGCACTTTCATATTGATGATGTCTTTGATTCTCACAGATAAGCAGGTGGGTATTACCACAGTTCATTTTGTAGATGAGGAAATCAAGGCACAGGGCCATTAAATAATTTGCTTAACGTCACATAGCTAATTAGTATCAGATTGGAGCCTCTTCACCATCAGACTTGGGCTCTTAATAGTGAAAATTTTCAAATAAGAAATCAACATCCTAATTTTTTTCCTATGCAAAGGGTGAAAAATATTATTAGTGACTTCAGCAGAGGTTGTGGTAGAAGCTGGGTAATAAAACTGTGCAAAAATAAGTCTATCTTACCTAATTCAGATTGTTTGTAAGGACTGTATTTAGAACAATATATTCATTTGACCCCAAAGCTATGGTGGAAGGCAGCAGTATGGCAGCTGAAGCTTTCAGAACTGTAGAATACTAAACTCAGGTTAAAAAGATACTGTCCATGCAAATCAAATGATAGGTACTTACTGTTTCAGCTTCACTTTTTAAAAGACAGCTTTGAATAGGTAACCTAAGTCCTTATCAGAATATTTTTGGCTTAAGATGAAAAACTTGGTGGGGAAGATGAAGTTCAGTTTAACTTGTGTCAGTCAATGCCGTGCTTAAGTAATTGTGAATAAATGTCTTTTGATCATTAAGGACATGTCCACTTGCTAAATAATCTAAATTTTATTTAACCTAAACTATCTGCTCCAGAGTACTCTCTATCAATTGTGTGACTCAAGAAAAGCACTTAATTTCAGTAAGTCTCAGTTTCCTCATGGGGGCTTCCCTGGTGGCTCAGTGGTAAAGAATCCACCTGCCAGTGCAGGAGATGTGGGTTTGATCCCTGGGTCAGGAAGACCCCCTGGAAAAGGAAATGGCAACCCACTCCAGTATTCTTGCCTGGGAAATCCCATGGACAGAGGAGCCTAGCGGGCTACAGTCCATGGGGTCAAAAAGAGTTGGACACGGCAGAGTGACTGAAACAACAGTTTCCTCATATAAGTCAAGTGTTGGCTCAGATGTTTTGCATATTTGAACTTTGTACCAAGTTTGACAAAGGACAGAATCCTCTAGTTTTTCTGTAAAACATGATTTCATTTTCTTTATTTCTTGTAGGAGGAAAGGTGGGAAAAGTTGTCACAGAAGCACTTACTGAATAATGTATCCTTTCTCCATGCTCATATTTTCAAATGACAACTTGAACATTCGCCTTCATTCCATCTGATCCTAGGCTAGTTCGCTGTTGCCACTTGTTTCCTAAACGCAGCCGTTACAATGGTTCTGTTGCTGTTTATTGGTTTTAGACAAGGTAAGAGTAAACATTGCCAAGAAACTTTCAGGGATATGCTATAAGCTTTAAGCCTAACAATTTTATCTTTATTTTATCCTTAGGAAAGAGAAAGAGAGGAGAGATAAGGAAGGAAAAGAGTTTTTCCAAATATGTGATGCTTAATAAGACTTTTCTATTTTCCATCACATCACATTAATTGTTTTTAATTCTTTGAGCTATCTTGGCATTCATGAGATATGACAAACTGAAGGAGCAGAGGGAGACATTTATTTCCAGAAGAGGTCAGAGAGCATAATCAGGGGACAAAACTAGTAAGTAATCAAGCATGCGGTACACACTTTCATTAAGGCCCATGTGTTACCAAACCACAATATTTAAATTTTCTGGTTCCTGCTGTTTAGGCTGAAGAGGTTCTGTTAGGGTTTATTTCAGTTATATTTTGCAAAGGATAAATGTGTGATATTTTCAGTCTTATTAGAGGTGCAATGTTTTATTCTAAGCTTCATCTTCACTTACACGAAAGGAAAAAGCTCCTCGTGATGGTTAAATAATAAAGAAGGCTGATTGCTTACAGAGTCAAGTAACAAGACTCGATTGTGTGCCATGATCCAATCTCTCCTTAAATCTTGAAATTCTTATCCAACTTCATGATGGCATCTGTTGGGAGGAGAAAATTTCCATGGCACATCTTTGTAACAACCCCAAATCTCATGGAAAGAAGCCAGGAGAAAAATTTAAATGAATGTAATCCCCTAGGAAAGATACACTTAGAAATATTGTCTTAATGGGAACTTTGTTTGCTGACAGTGAATAGTCTACCCAGATAACACCAACAACATCTGCTGCTGTTGGTAAAAACTGACCTCTTAATCATGAGCTACTGACATCAAAATGACTGCAGGCTGTTGGAACAACACAAGTTTTCCTCAAGCCTGTCTCGACAATATCATGCAGACTGAAGGCCAAAATAATATTTTACTTTTTGTTTTAAATGCAGTTTGCTAAGACAAGGTAAAGGGAACACACAGAACAGGGAAGAACAACAGATCAATCAGGTGAGATGAAGGTGATCTGATTTGTTTGGCATCTGCTCTGGAAGAGAAATGCTCTGGTATGCCTTTTATTTCAACTTAGATTTGTCAATTTGGGGGAATTATCTCTCTTTTTCCCTTCAGTAAGTCCATCTTTACTGTGACTGTGCCTACTGTTTGTTTTGATTACAGGACGTTGGGATACCAGTTTTCTGACCAAAATATCTGTGAGAAGAGGAAGGATATGGGGGAGGGAACCACTGTGCTTTACAGGTTAAAGGTCCTTACCTCTAAATCTCTGTCTCAGGCCACGGAAGTGACAGAATATGACTTCTATGTCATATAGTCAGGGATTTGATGGCTGTTTTATTTGTGATCCAGAGTAGTTCACTTTGTTGTCAGTCTGCTGTTATTTAAGGTAAAGCAGCAAAATAAATACATCTGTTGATCCTCGTGGCTAACTTAGAAACTGCATCTCCTGACATAGTATTTTAGGTTATTTTATGTTATCTATTTCTAGAGTACAAAGAATTTGAAAGGACCGAAGAGGTCATCTAGTCCAATTCCATCCTTTCACAATATTCCTGGCAGGAAATCATCATTCTCGCTTGTGTATTTCTAGTTACTGTGTAACTAGTAACAAGCTTTACAACAGAGATGGCAGGGAAGAGCCCCAGCCTACCTCTAGGAAGTTTCCACAGTAAGAGAAAAAACACGTGAATCTCTATTCTATAGATCATCTCTTCAGGTAAATAGAGAATAGCGAAACAAGAGAATACTTCACTACTGCATTCTCCCCACACTTAGGCCATCTTTTCAGGACTGTTGACAGGTAATTCCTCATCTGATGTTGTCCCACGTTGCTAGATCCCTCTCTGTCCTGGCTTCTTTCCTGTGGACACAACTTAGGGTATCTAGGATTATTTTAAAGTGTATTACATGCAAAATGGAACAGAACAGACCTACCAGAACGAAAGGATTTCAGAATTGAAAGGAATATCCAATTTTTTAAAAAGTAGAAATAGGACCCAGAGAAGTTGGGCAAATTGTCCAACGTCATACGAATAGGTCTCCTCTTCCCCCAAACAAATCTCTTTTCAGTTATTTTCCCTAAACTGAACTTTTTCAACCAGATATAATATTTCAGATACTATCTGATCTGCCCAGACCTTGGGAACATATGCATTTGCTTTTTAAACAGCCATATTATTTTGTTGTTTATTTTGTATTACTTACATGGTAGTTAAATCGAGTCATACACAATTATGTTTTCTCTTATGTTTTGTCTTTTGAAGTTTAGCAATGTGCAAGTGTCTCAAGATATTATGTTTGTGTCCTTTCATCTAATCAGTATATCATCTATCCTTCTTTGACTTGTGCAACTATTAATTGTCAGAATGTCTTGGTTCAGATTATTGTTAAAATATTCAACAAGACAGAGGCAAACCAACAAACAAGCAAAAACAAACCAAAAAAAATGCAGCTTTGTATCATTATATTGGACTCTAGTTCTAGACTGATGATTCATTCCTCAAGACATTTTGAACCATTGCTTAACCATGGATGTTTATGCTTAACTCTGTACTTACCCATGTTACGGGTTTCCTTCTTGTCTACAAACATTCTATGAAGATGTCTTCAGAGATGCCCTACTGGAAGTAAGGCATTGTCTAGGATCTGATAATTTTATTTGAAAAGGAAAAGAGGTTACTGTGAAATGATTTATTCTTATATTCCTCAGTATCACTTAGAGATCTCTTTCTTTTCTATGTGCTCACAAATCTGTTTAGTAACTTACTCTAGAATTTTTCCAGGAATTAATGAAAAATCCATACATCTTTGGTATTATTGTTAAAAAATCTTTTGGAAATCAGTGCCTTTCCCAGGACCTATATTCATGAATTCTCAGACTGTTACAATGTTTAGGAGATCATATGTGTAAGTGCTTAATAACTTGGTATATAATTGTTGTTGTTCAGTCACCTACTTGTGTCCTACTCTCTGTGATCCCATGGACTGCAACACTGCAGGTATATAATTGTACTGAGCTTAACTTAAACCTATTTAAAGTTGTTTGTACTCTGTTAGAAACTAAACCTTGGTTTCAGTTTCCTTTTACTAATGTTCATTGTCTTGGGGAGTACTTCTCAATTAAAAAAGAATATCATCCAGTTTAATCAGATTGTATTATTATTATTAGGATATTAGTACAATGTGTGTGTGTGTGTGTTCAGTCACTCAGCCATGTCTGACTCTTTGTGACCTATGGACTGTGGCCCACCAGGCTTCCCTGTCCATAGGATTCTCTGCCATTTTTTTTTTTTAATTAAATACTGACTAGATAAGAAGAACATTTATAAAGTATATGTCATTTATGGAGAAAAGGATATAAAAATACCCATGTACAAACACACAGTTTAATAATTAGAACATTTTCACTTACTGTGAAGTCATTTGGATGCTCTGCCCTAACTACATCTCTTTCCTTCTGCTGTCAGAAAAAAAGTGCTATACTAATTCCTCCTTGAGTCTCATTTGAAGATGTGATTCTATTTTTCTCCATGGGCTCTCACTTGTGGTATTTTCGTACTCTACCTAGCTCTGATATGCGATTTTCCTTGCAGCCCCTCATTTGGTGGAGTAGTGGTAGTCATATACATATATACATATATATATTTTTTTACAGTTTTGCTGAGAGCTTTGAATTTTAGGAATTCAAATTTAAGTGGGTGTGTGTATTTCCTATTTGACTTGCCATCTTGGTGTTGGGCCTTTATCTACTGTATTCCTATGCCGCAAGGACTGTGAAAAGCTCACTGGAGCTCAGTAAATCCCTCATTTTAGCCAGCAACTGGGTTTCTGCGGGATTTACTCATTTCTCTGGGCTCATGTTTGCTGCTGGTTTTTGATCTCTGTGTAGTTGTTATTTTCTAGGTCAGTGGTACATTTATAAGTATATGTTTTCTATGCCTTAATTAACGTTTAAGTCATTTTCAGCAGGAGCATTGATTAGGAAATGAAAGTGTGCTCTACTCTTTCCACTTTGAGGTAATTCTTGATGGAGAAGACATGATGAAAACAGGAGTCGAATAAATAGTTCTATTATTGACTGATGTCACACCATTGTGTGGCCTTATCTTCTGCTATTAGCATAGCTCTTGTCTTAGTATCCTTTCCCTAGTTTTTGTTTATTTGCTGTTTCTACTTTTGCACTTATCCTCAGTTCTGACCTTTTGTATTTGTATGGATTATATTCAATCTGATATTATAAGTCCTCTCAGTTTTTGGAAATTTTTCACCTTTAAACTCTTTAAAGATGGAATGATAACTATCTTTACAAAGGTACAACAGAGTCTTAGAAAATTTCTTTCTAAGAACTTGCATCAAATTAGTTATTTTTCCTGTTTTATGGACCCTCCTTATTCATGAATCTGTTTCTTTATAAGAATATCTTGATCCCATATATTTTGGGATTTGAAAAGCCATAAAGCATTCTCTGGCACATTATATAGCTATATAGTATAAAACATATGCTCTGTTCTTTGAAACCAGTCATTGTTCATTGTCTCAGGGAGTACTTCTCAACTGCAAAAGGATATCAACCAGTTTAATAAGATATTAGTACAATGTGTGTGTGTGTGTTCAGTCACTTAGCTGTGTCTAACTCTTTGTGACCCATGGACTGTAGCCCACCAGGCTCCTTTGTCCATGGGATTCTCTAGGCAAGAATACTAGAGTGGGTAGCCATTTCCTCCTCCAGGGGATCTTCTTGACCTAGGGATCAAACCTAAGTCTCTTGTGCATCTTGCATTGGCAAGAAGATTTTTTATCTCTAGCACCACCTGTCTGCCCTCTGATGGAGAAGGATAAGAGGCTTATGGAAGCTTCTTGATGGGAGGGACTGACTGAGGGGGAAACTGGGTCTTGTTCTGATGGGCGGGGCCATGCTCAGTTAATCTTTAATCCAATTTTCTGTCGAGGGCGGGGCTATGTTTCCTCCCTGTTGTTTGACCTGAGGCCAAACTATTGGAGGTAATGAAGATAATGGTGACCTCCTTCAAAAGGTCCCATGCTTGCACTGCTACACTCAGTGTCCCCAACCCTGCAGCAGGCCATTGCCGACCCATGCCTCCTTGGAAGAAAAGTTATGACCTAGACCTAGACAGCTTATTAAAAAGCAGAGACATTACTTTGACAACAAAGGTTCATCTAGTCAAATCTATGGTTTTTCCAGTAGTCATATATGGATGTGAGAGTTGGACTGTAAAGAAAACTGAGTGCCAAAGAATTGCTGCTTTTGAACTGTGGTGTTGGAGAAGACTCTTGAGAGTCCCTTGGACTGCAAGGAGATCCAACCAGTCCATCTTTAAGGAAATTAGTCCTGAATATTCATTGGAAGGACTGATGTTGAAGCTGAAACCCCAATACTTTGGCCACCTGATGCAAAGAGCATTTGAAAAGACCCTGATGCTGGGAAAGATTGAAGGTGGGAGAAGAAGGGGATGACAAAGGATGAGATGGTTGGATGGCATCACCGACTCAATGGACATGAGTTTGAGGAAACTCCAGGAGTTGGTGATGGACAGGGAGGTCTGGCATGCTGCAGAGTCGGACATGACTGAACTGAACTGAACTGAGCGCCACTTGGGAAGTCCATTAGTGCAATATAGATAACTAAACTCGTTTCACTTATTAATGTACAGTCTGATTTCATTTGGAATATTTAGAGAATGACTTGCCTTACTCAAGGCTTTTTCTTATTAAAAAAGTAAAGGGCTCTTTCTGATTCTCAGTTCTTAGTGCCCTACAAAGATAAGACAAGATGGGATCAGTGGTGTAGTAAGTAGCTGAATTCTGCCTTGATATGATAGAAATGACTCCTGGTATATTTCACCTAGTTCAGATTCTGAATACCACTGGAACACCTATGAGAGATGGGAGAAATTAAAGAAATAGAACAACCTATTATTCATCATACAGTGATCTTTTATAACCACCTCAAATCTTTAGAGTGTTCATTTTGAACAGAAATTTATACCTTGGTGGTATTTAATTTGGAACTTAGAATGTGGCATTTAGGCTGATTCATCATTTTAGCAACTATCCCTAGTTTCAAAACATTTACTATTTATTATTCAAGCAACTGGCACTATACATTGAATAAGACTTAAAGGAGAGTTGAATTACTGCTGTTTGTAAATGTTTCCTTCATAAACTATATTAAATCTAAAATTTGATTAATTTTAATACTTATAAAACTAGATGTAGTAAACAAAACTGACACAGGTATATTTTATATCTGTGAATACATGACTTTTATGCAATTCTCACTTTTTTTTACTTTTATAATTGTGAATTTATATTTCTTTTAAGCTGGAAGAGTTTGTTGATTGTTTTGCTTTGCAAATCTTGGTCACTATGACTTGAAATTGTACAGAAAAACTGGAACCTAGGTTTTCTGCTGTGTGTAATTTATGGACTCGAGATAATCTTGACTTCCTTGTAAATTTTATTAATTTTGGTAAAAATGTCATTGATATTAGAGGAGGTTATATACCTTGAGAGAAGGAGAATGGAAACCCTTAAGATTCTTTCCTTGAACTTAAAGAAAGTTTGAGCCTAACAGGGGAGAAATGAATGTACACAAATGATGGAACAAATAGAGGACTCAAATAATGAGAACAAGCACACCTATTTAATCTCATAGTTCTAAACTAAAATAATTGTGTTATGGCTTGCATTGCTTTACAGTGTATTTCCCAGTCCCAGTGTGGTGACTTTCCTTGCAGACTAGCTCATGAGAGTGAATCAGATGGAGTGACCATGGTAAATTATGCTCTAGTGATATAAGAGATTTTGACATATTTGTTGTAAGGCTAGAGAATAAGGAAAGAAATAATACTTAAAATCTGGTCTTTGTTGGGGTTTCAGTAAACCATAAAACATCCTTCAAGGGCTAAATGGTGAAGGAGCCATGCTTCCTCGCCTCTCCAGTTATTCTCTGTGTCTGAACTCATAGTTTCCATGGATAAGAACAAAATCACTATCAGTATGGCCACTATAGTCTTCATGTATATCTTGCATACTTACTATGTACCATTAATGACAGGAACCATGAGTTAAATAGACTGCTACAAATATGAAGTAGCATAAATATTTAACATTATTGTATTTTCAGTGGACTCAAATTTTTGATCCTTGCAAATAATAGTGAATAGGAACTTAAGAGAATTGTGTCTAGTAGAAACATGACTTTCAAAGAAAACAAAAAAGTTTTCTGTGTTGCAACCAGAAAGACTTTTAACACTTGGGTTTTTTTTAACTGATGAATTTATATTGACACACAATAGTCACCCAAAGGCCATAGTTTACATTAGAGTTCACTTTTGGTTTTGTACATGCAATTGGTTTGGACATGTCTGATGATATGTAGCCATCATAATGGTATCATACAGAGTATTTTCACTGCCCTAAAAACTCTGTGTTCTATCTATTCATCTTTCCCTTGACAAAGTCACCTCTTGACATGTCTCCACAGTTTTGCTTTTTCATGATGTCATATAGTTGGGATCCTACAGTATGTATCATCTTTATATCGCCTTCTTTTAAAGTGGTGGTGGTGGTTTAGTCGCTAAGTCATGTCTGACTATTGCGACTCCATGGACTGTGGCCTACCAGGCTCCTCTGTCCATGGGATTCTCCAGGCAAGAATACTGGAGTGGGTTGCCATTTACTTCTCCATCTTTTACTAATCACTAGATGGTGACTGCAGCCATGAAATTAAAAGACGCTTACTCCTTGGAAGGAAAGTTATGACCAACCTAGATAGCATATTCAAAAGCAGAGACATTACTTTGCCAACAAAGGTCCGTCTAGTCAAGGCTATGGTTTTTCCTGTGGTCATGTATGGACGTGAGAGTTGGACTGTGAAGAAGGCTGAACACAGAAGAATTGATGCTTTTGAAGTGTGGTGTTGGAGAAGACTCTTGAGAGTCCCTTGGACTGCAAGGAGATCCAACCAGTCCATTCTGAAGGAGATCAGTCCTGGGTGTTCTTTGGAAGGAATGATGCTAAAGCTGAAACTCCAGTACTTTGGCCACCTGATGCGAAGAGTTGACTCATTGGAAAAGACTCTGATGCTGGGAGGGATGGGGGTAGGAGGAGAAGGGGACGACAGAGGATGAGATGGCTGGATGGCATCACTGACTCGATGGACGTGAGTCTGAGTGAACTCCGGGAGTTGGTGATGGACAGGGAGGCCTGGTGTGCTGCGATTCATGGGGTCACAAAGAGTCCGACACGACTGAGCAACTGATCTGATCTGATTTGATGCTTTTAATGTTCCTTCATGTCTTTTCATGGCTTGATAGCTCATTTATTTTTAGCACTGAATATTATTCTATTGTCTAGATTTACCACAGTGAATTTATCAATTCACCTACTTAAGTATATATCAGTTGCTCCCAATTTGGCAATTATGAATAAAACTGATATAAACATTTGTGTACAGGTTTTTGTGTAAATACAAGTTTTCACCTTAAAAGCATTATTACCCAAACAAATAAAAATACTTAGGTATAAATCTAACAAAATATGTAACAATGTGATCTACATGAAGAAAACTACAAAATTCTGATCAATAAAATCAAAGAAGAACTAATAGTAGGGCTCAATTAAACCTAGAACAGAGATTACTTCAGATCATCCTGCTGCTGCTGCTGCTAAAAATAAACCTGAGGGCTTCCCTGATTGCTCAGTGATAAAGAATCTGCCTGGCAATGTATATATAAGATGTGTATAAAGAACACTTGCAGCTCAACAACAAGACAAATCACCTAATTAAATAATAGGCAAAATATTTGAAAAGTATTTCACAGAAAGATATATGAATAGTCAACAAGCACATAAAATATGCTCAACGTCATTAGTTATCAGGAAATGCAACATAAACCCACCATGGGATATCACTAAACAACCATTAGAATGACCAAAATTAGAAACACTGACAATACCAAGTGTTTATAGGAACGCTTAGACTTGGCTGGTGGAAACGTCCAGTGGTGCAATGACTTTGTTAAACAATTTGTACCTTGCTTATAAAGTTGAATATACTCCTAGCATATCACTTAGGGCTTCCCTGGTGGCTCACATGGTAAAGAATCCGCATACAATGCAGAAGAACCGGGTTCTATCCCTGGGTCAGGAAGATTTCCCTGGAGAAGGGAATGGCTACGCACTCCAGTATTCTTGCATAGAGAATTCCATGGACAGCGGAGCCTGGTGGGCTACAGTCCATCGGGTCACAAAGAGTCAGACAAGACTGACCGACTAACACTTTCACACATACTAGCATATCACTTAACCTTTCCACTTTCCAGATATTTACCGAAAATAAGTGAAAATATATGTCCTCCAAAAGAGGATACTCTTTCCTCTAGTCATTTGTTTGTGGTAATTTTGACAGTAATATTGTTTAGTTGCTAAGTTGTATCTGACACTTTTTGTGACCTCATGGACTGTAGCCCCTCTAGGCTTTTCTGTCCATGGGATTTCCCAAGCAAGAATACTGGAGTGGGTTGCTTTTTTCTTCTCTAGGGGATCTTCCTGACCCAGGGATCAAACCTGCTTCTCCTGCACCTGCAGGTGGGTTCTTTACCACTGAGCCACCAGGGAAGCCCAATTTTGGCATATAGAAATTTAAATTTTTAAAGAGTCACAACAAAGACTGTATCTACACAAAGACTTATACAGGAATATTTCTAATGGATTTCTTTATAATAGCTAAAAACTTCAAAACAACCCAAACTGTTCATGATCAAGATAGATTAATTATGATATAATAGCAAAATACTATCTGCAATAAAAAGAAATGAACTACTGATACATACAACATGTATGAATCTCAAAAACATGAAGTTAAAAAGCCAGACGAAAGAGTATATACCATATGATTCCATTTACATGTACTTCTACAAGAGATTAATCTCTTTTCAGTAACAGAAAGCAGATTAGTTGCTTGGGGTCAGGGTGAAGGGCTGATGTCAGGATAAGAGAATAATTAACTGAAAATGAGCAGAAGAAAACTTTCTTGAATAATGGAATCATCTTGAATATGGTGGTGGTTATAAGGTTTACAGCCAACAAAAGCCATCAGACATACACTCAGAATGGAGCATGAACTATATACTTCATTACTGACTGAATGAATGTGTGTCTAAGCAAACTCCAGGAGACGGTGAAGGACAGGGAAACTTGATATGCCACAGTCCATGGGGTTTCAAAGAGTTGGACATGACTGAGCAACTGAACAACAACTATATACCTTGACACAGTTGACTTTTTTTTAAAAAAGGATACTCTTTCCTCTAGTCATTTGTGGTAATTTTGGCATTGATATTGTTTAGTCACTAAGTTGTATCTGATTTTTTTTGTGACCCCATGGACTGTGGCCCTTCCAGGCTCATCTGTCCATGGGATTTCCCAAGCAAGAATACTGGAATGGGTTGCTGTTTCCTTCTCTAGGGTATCTTCCCTACCAGGGATCAAATCGTGTCTCCTGCATTGGCAGGTGGGTTCTTTACCACTGAGCCACCAGGGAAGCATAATATTGGCATACAGAAATTTAAGTTTTTTCACAGTCAAACTATATTAATCTTTCATCCACAGTTCTTGAGTTTTGTGTCATGTTTAGAAAAACTTTCCTTGAATATTTCATAGAGAGGTCATTTGACAGAATGTTTTATAATGTAGATTCAGACACCAGATAGCCATCAAGAGACTATTCACACTTGTGCAAATTAACCTCTATTTTATAATTTCATCATTTAAGAATATGTAGATAAAGTTTTTATTTTAAATGGTAGACAGTGACAAAATGTAGTTAAAATAGAATACTCATAGATACACTGAAAGGCTTAATTAAAACTAGCTATTTTTATTACTATATTTCCATAGTGTTTATTATTTGAATTAACAGCAGTACATGGATTATAATGAACACCTGTGTAGACACTATGGACTGTTGTCAAATCTATCTCCATTAACATCCCGACAAGTTTGTTTCAGATGTCCTTCCTTTGAGGGTAGCTGGATTCCTTTTTGTATTCTTTGATTCCAGTCTTTCCCCAACTTACATATAATCCCTTTCCTGAAATTTATGTGCATTTTTCTTGTCCACAAATATAAAATATATAAAAATAAAAACTAAAAATATATAAAAATAAATATTATTGGAATTTTCAATTTTGTATAAATATTTGCATTATTATACAACTTAATTTTCTTAATCAACTAATACAGTTGAAATTTATCTATGATTTTACATGTCAAAACAATTCTTCATTTTTATTTTTCACATCTATGTTTTAACCTAGTTGGATTTTACTTTCATATAAGTTATGATGTAGGCTTGTAATTCAGTGGTTTTGTTAATGGTTGTTTCTGTGTGTGTTAGTCACTCAGTGGTGTCCAACTCCATGAGACCCCATGGTCTGTAGCCTGCCAGGCTCCTCTGTCCATGGGATTTTCCAGGCAAGAATACTTGAATGGATTGCTGTGGCCTCCTCTAGGGAATCTTCCCAATGCAGAGATTGAATCTAGGTTTCCTATATTTCAGGCAGACTCTTTACCATCTGAGCCACCAGGGAGGCCCTTATTAATGGTTAGCTGGTATCAAAATGGTGTATAGTATTTTGCCTCACATATTTGAAATTATACTTATTATTTAAATTTTTTTGTTTCAATTTTATGTATAACTGACATATAGTACTGTATAACTTTTGGAGAAGGAAATGGCAACCCACTTCAGTATTCTTGCCTGGGAAATCCCATGGATGGAGAAACCTGGCAGGCTACAACCATGGGGTCACAAATACTCAGACGTGGCTTAGTGACTAAACAACAACAACAACAACAACTGTATAAGTTTAAGGTGTAAAGCATAATGATTTGACTTATACACATCATGAGATGATTACCACTATAAGTTTAATGAACATTCATCATCTCATATAGATACAAAATTTTTTTTCCTTGTGATGAGGACTCAGGATTTATTCTTAACAACTTTCCTATATAACATACAGCAGTGTTAATTCTATTAATCATGTTGTATATTACAACCCTAATATTTATTTTATAATTGGAAGTTTGTATCTTTTGATCACCTTCATCCAATTCCTACTTCCACCTACCACTGCCTCTGGTAATCACAAATCTGATCTCTTTTTCTAAGAGTTTGTCTATTTGTTTGTTTGGTTTTTTTTTTTGAGGTATGATTGACCTGCCATACTATGTTATTTCCTGGTTGTTCAACATAGTGATTCAGTAATTCTATACATTACAAAATGATCAGTCACTATGCTAAGTCTGGTAACCATCTGTCACCATGCCAAGATATTACCTTGTTATTGACTATATCCCTCACTCTGTACATTTTAATCCTGGGACTCATTTATTTTGCAACTGGAAGTTTGTAACTCCTAATTTCCCTCACCTGTTTCGCTCACTCCCCACTCCAGTAATCATGTTTGTATCTCTGACTATGTTTCTATTTGTTATGCTTATTGTTTTTTCAGTTCAGTTCAGTTCAGTCGCTCAGTCATGTCCGACTCCCCGCGACCCCCTGAATTGCAGCACGCCAGGCCTCCCTGTCCATCACCAACTCCCGGAGTTCACTCAGACTCACATCCATCGAGTCGGTGATGCCATCCAGCCATCTCATCCTCTGTCATCCCCTTCTCCTCCTGCCCCTAATCCCTCCCAGCATCAGAGTCTTTTCCAATGAGTCAACTCTTCGCATCAGGTGGCCAAAGTACTGGGTTTCAGCTTTAGCATCATTCCTTCCAAAGAACACCCGGGACTGATCTCCTTCAGAATGGACTGGTTGGATCTCCTTGCAGTCCAAGGGACTCTCAAGAATCTTCTCCAACACCACACTTCAAAAGCATCAATTCTTCTGTGTTCAGCTTTCTTCACAGTCCAACTCTCACATCCACACATGACCACAGGAAAAACCATAGCCTTGACTAGACGGACCTTTGTTGGCAAAGTAATGTCTCTGCTTTTGAATATGCTATCTAGATTGGTCATAACTTTCCTTCCAAGGAGTAAGCATCTTTTAATTTCAAGGCTGCAGTCACCATCTGCAGTGATTTTGCACCCCCCAAAAATAAAGTCTGCCACTGTTTCCACTGTTTCCCCATCTATTTCCCATGAAGTGATGGGACCAGATGCCATGATCTTCGTTTTCTGAATGTTGAGCTTTAAGCCAACTTTTTCACTCTCCTCTTTCACTTTCATCAAGAGGCTTTTTAGTTCCTCTTCACTTTCTGCCATAAGAGCGGTGTCATCTGCATATTGTTTTTTAGATTCCAATATAAGTGAAATTTTACAGCATCTGTCTTTCTCTGACTTATTTTACTTGGCATAATAACCTCTAGTTCTATCTATGTTGTTGAAATTAGAAGATTTCATTCCCTTTTATTCCATTGTATATATACCACATCTTCTTTACCTGTTTATCTATTGAAGGGCCCTTAGGTTGCTTTCACTTCTTGGATATTGTGGATAATACTTCACTGAACATAGGGGTGCATATATATTTTCAAATTAGTTTTTTTGTTTTCTTTGGAAAAATACCCAGAAGTAAAATTATGCTATTTTGCATACTACTATATATAGACTTATGTAATAATATGTTTAAAATGTATTAAGCATATTTGGGTTTAATTTTGTCTTCTGTTATTTTGATGTAAATCTTGTATTCTGTGGCAATACCACATATTTCAAATATTTTAGCTTTTTACTTAATGATTGCAACTTATATTATTATATGTTTGAGTGTAGATATATATGGAATACATATATAATCATAATGCTGTAAATGATGTTATTTTTAATTTTTAGATTTATAATGTACAAAACACAGAAGACAATTATCGCTGCAGAACAGATATAAACATTGTGTATCTTGACAATTTAAAAATAATATTATAAGTAACAACCCTGGAGAAAGGGAAGAGGGAAGACTGGTTGAATAAAGTTTGAGTGCTAAAATCTTAGTCTTTCCAAAGTGGGGAATCAGTAGGTCCCATGTAAGCTTACTGAACAAGTCCAAATTTATTGTTTAAGTTTAAACATTAACTATAAACCAAAATTGGGAAGTAGAGAAATAGTGTTAATATTCTAGACTTTTTATCTTTTAAAGGACTGTCAATAGATAGTATTTAAGATGGTAAATCAAGATATAAGGGCACATATATATTATTTAAGTTATACTGAAAACTTCCAGAAAATCTAAAAATAGAATTTATTAATAATAATTATTCCTAGAGAATGGATTAGATATTGGGGAATAAATTTTAACTCATGTTTTATACCCTCACATGTATTACTTTCACCATGCTATGCTACGCTAAGTCGCTTCAGTCATGTCCGACTCTGTGCGACCCCATAGACAGCAGCCCACCAGGCTCCCCCGTCCCTGGGATTCTCCAGGCAAGAACACTGGAGTGGGTTGCCATTTCCTCCTCCAATGCATGAAAGTGAAAAGTGAAAGTGAAGTCGCTCAGTCGTGTCTGACCCCTAGCAAACCCATGGACTGCAGCCCACCAGGCTCCTCCATCCATGGGATTTTCCAGGCAAGAGTACTGGAGTGGGGTACCATTGAATAATTTAAGAAATTAATTGTCTCCAGGGCTGCTTCTTAGGTGGCTCAGTGGTAAAGAACCCACCTGCCAACGCAGGAGATGGGGGTTTGATCTCTGGGTCAGGAAGATCCCCTGGAGAAGGAAATGGCAACCCACTCCAGTATTCTTGCCTAGAAAATTCCTGGACAGAGCAGCATGGTGGGCTGCAGTCTGTGGGGTCACAGAAGAGTTGGACATGACTTAGAGACTAAATAACAATTGTCTCCAGACTATATCACTGGATTTTGGATAAATTTTACCAACTGTATGCCACAAGGCAAAGGCAGATGATCCAGGGACTGATGTAGGACTCATAATAAGATTAAGTCCCCAAACTAACCATTATAAGGAATCACGAATTGTTGGATCACAAAAAGGTTTACAAGAAAAATAGCTCTGTCACTAATTAATAATCAAAGTCTTAGAACCAATTTCAAAAGAGTAAGTTACAAACTATTTAATTAGTAGAATCTTTATTTTTTCTGGCAGTATTAAGAGAAGATGCTCTGGTGATAGGGCTTTTTCTCTGATTATGAAGGCTAAAGAGAAGCTGTCTAGAGTAGGTATATCCTATTTTTTTTTTTAATGGAATCAGTTTTAGTTTGATAGGTATTCTTGAAATATTTGACTTTCTTAGAAGATGAAGTCTTCAGTGAAGATGCTGATTTCCTTTCAAATTAGAGTCTCCCAAGAGACTCTGAATTAAAAATCAACACTGATTCATGAACATCTTTCATCTGACATTCAAATGCCATCATTGAGATGAGAGTTATAGCAAGGCAAGTTGTTGAAGCTTCAGGGCTACCTTGATAATTCTCCTGATATTATGCCAATTTCCTCTTGTTTGATTCTGTCAGTTATTACTGAAAGTGAATTACTTCTTTCAGTTCAGTTCAGTTCAGTCACTCAGTCGTGTCCAACTCTTTGCGACCCCATGAACTGCTGCACACCAGGCCTCCCTGTCCACCACCAACTCCCAGAGTTCTATCCAAACCCATGTCCATCGAGCCAGTGATGCCATCCAACCATCTCATCCTCTGTCATCCCCTTCTCCTCCTGCCCTCAATCCTTCCTAGCATCAGGGTCTTTTCAAATGAGTCAGCTCTTCGCATCAGATGGCCAAAGTATTGGAGTTTCAGCTTCAACATCAGTCCTTTCAATGAACACCCTGGACTGATCTCCTTTAGGATGGACTGGTTGGATCTCCTTGCAGTCCAAGGGACTCTCAAGAGTCTTCTCCAACACCACAGTTCAAAAGCATCAATTCTTCAGTGCTCAACTTCTTTATAGTCCAACTCTCACATCCATACATGACCACTGGAAAAACCATAGCCTTGACTAGATGGACCTTTGCTGGCAAAGTAATGTCTCTGGTTTTTAATATGCTGTCTAGGTTGGTCATAACTTTCCTTCCAAGGAGTAAGCATCTTTTAATTTCATGGCTGCAATCACCATCTACAGTGATTTTGGAGCCCAGAAAAATAAAGTCTGCCACTGTTTCCACTGTTTCCCCATCTATTTCCCATGAAGTGATGGGACTGGGTGCCATGATCTTAGTTTTCTGAATGTTGTTAAGCCAACTTTTTCACTCTCCTCTTTCACTTTCATTAAGAGGCTCTTTAGTTCTTCACTTTCTGCCATAAGGGTGGTGTCATCTGCATATCTGAGGTTATTGATATTTCTCCCGGCAATTTTGATTCCAGCTTGTGCTTCCTCCAGCCAGGTGTTTCTCATGATGTACTCTGCATATAATTTAAATAAGCAGGGTGACAATATATAGCCTTGACGTACTCCTTTTCCTATTTGGAACCAGTCTGTTGTTCCATGTCACCATTACCCTACTGAAACATTCATATTACTGCACATCCACCCATTTTCAAAAGTAATTTCTCCTCTGGCCCTTTACTTGTTGAGAGATAGGACTCCAAAGTGACATTCTACTTTCCACTACATTTCTGGCCTCAAAATTTTCTGACTCTTCTTTTTCCTACTGAAAATCCTTAGGAAATCTACATTCTCTCACTTAAGCTCTACTACTAATGCTTTGGTTTAGAAAGCCAGTAAATACATCTTCTATCAGGAACTGGTTGGATAAGTTCTATTTTGGTCCAGTTGATCTGCCAGATTGGGATACATCACACAGGGTACTTTTAGAACTATATGAAGCAATGACCCTGGCTGATGACGAGTCCAAAAGTAAGAGCTATGAAAAGACATTTTTAGATCTGATAGAATCCCTTGGATCATGCTCCATGGGGACCAAGGATTATTTTAGAAAAACAGCTCATCGGGGTAGATAGAAAGTAATTTTATGTATTATATTTGTGAGAGACTTTAGAATTCTATGCTTGTAGATAAATACTAGTTTGTTTTTAAGGGTTTAGAACTTTTCTCTTTCTGGCCCTTGGGGGAAAAGGAGTAGGAGTAGAGACAGGAAGGTATTTTGGTGAATTGGCCAAATCTACTCTTCAAGGTTCAGGGGCACTGCTGTCAAGCCCAACTCAAATGATAAGAGCTATTTTATTCTGTTTTTTATATAATTCCCTGGCAAGCAGAATATGATATCTGTCTTAACACTTATATTCTCCCTGCCAAAAGCGCAGGCAGTATGTTTGGACATATGGTCTCATTTTTATGATCTTTTAACCTTTATTTATTCTACATACCCTATGGCAGAGGTATCACTTGTGGGACTTGAATTGCTAGGAAAGGGTCCCATCTGGAGCCTCCTTGCTTCTTCAAGGGAAACATTTTAAAGATAAATAGAATCATTTAAATATGATCATTTCAGTTCCATTCTTGATGAACTTACATACTGGTATAATATGTGTGTGTGGCAAGGGGAATCTATGGGACATTTTGCCTATGTCTCTTTCTGGAGTTTAGCACTATAAAAAAACAATGTAGTAAGATAAGAAACCTGTGCTGCCCACCAGTCTTGGTTAGAAAGAATTTTTTTAAAGCTTGCTGCTGCTGCTGCTAAGTTGCTTCAGTCGTGTCCGACTCTGTGCGACCCCATAGATGGCAGCCCACCAGGCTCCCCCGTCCCTGGGATTTTCCAGGCAAGAACACTGGAGTGGGTTGCCATTTCCTTCTCTAATGCATGAAAGTGAAAAGTGAAAGTGAAGTCCCTCAGTCGTGTCTGACTCTTAGCGACCCCATGGACTGCAGCCCACCAGGCTCCTCCATCCATGGGATTTTCCAGGCTTGGTCATAGATATCTTGAACTATTTTCTCCACAAGTGGCTGTATCAGTTAGGATTATGTTTGCCACAAATAATAGCGAGCCCTGAACAACAATGCTTACAAAAGACAGATATTTAATTTCTTTTCATATAAAACAAGTCCAGAGTTACACAGGTCAGACTTGTGTGATAACAATATGACTTACACACAGACTCCTTCAGTGCTTCTGCTTCCTATTACTGCAGTGTGGCCTTTGTCTAAAAGAGCTTCCAGAGCTCCAGTCATGACATCTGAATCTCAGGCAGTAGGCTGAAGGTGGGTGAAGGTTGAGTGATAAGGGTTAACTCGTCCAGACAGAGCTCTTGCAGTAAAATCTTGATTGAAAGCAGTCACTGAGGTCATCTTTTGGGCTTCCCAGGTGGCTCTAGTGGTAAAGAACCCACCTGCCAGTGCAAGAGACATCAGAGATGAGGATTCGATTCTTGGGTCTGGAAGATCCCCTAGAGGAGGGCATGGCAACCCACTCCAGTATTCTTGCTTGGAGAATCCCATGGACAGAGGAGCCTGGCGGGCTACAGCCCAGAGGGTTGCAAAGAGTTGGACATGACTGGAGCGACTTAGTACAATGTCATGTTTGTCTCATTCCCAATCTTCATAAATGTTTTAATCTTTTTGTAAATATATTATGGTTACAGCTGTTTTAAATTAAAAAATCAGACTAAGGAAGTTCTCTTTATTTTTAATTGCTAATTTAAAAACTCTGAATGGTTGTTGAATTTTATCATGTGCATTTTTCTTGCAATGTTTGAGATGTCCAATAGTTTGTCTAATATATTGATTTATAAGGTGAAATACATCGGTTCTTTTTTTTGAAGATTAAATCAATTTTACATTTATGGGGGGGTGGGAGGAATTGGTTGATTAGGATTGACAATATACACTATTGATAATATGTATAAAATAGATGACTCGTGAGAACATACTACATAGCACAGGGAACTCTGCTTAATGCACCGTGGTGACCTGAATGGAAAGGAAGTCCAAAAGGGAGGTGATATATCATTATGTATGGCTGATTCAGTTTTCTGTACAGCAGAAACTAAAACAACATTGCAAAGCAAGTATACTCCAATAAACACTAATTTAAAAAGTCTTAACATTTATGGAATAATTACAGTGTAATCATTATTTTAATATATACTGGATCCAATTTGCTGATATATTGTTTAGTATTTCTTAATTTGTATTTATGAGAAAAATTTGCCTATAGTTATCCTTTATTGTATACTTATCAATTTTTATTATATTAGTTTGCAGTGACCACTGTTTTTCTCTTTGTTAGAAGAATTCTGTAAGATTGATATTATTTCTATCTTGTATAGTTAGAAGAATTTACTGCTGAAACCATCTGTAGGCTCTTTCATTTTGGGTAATGGTAACTCCTGCTTTCTTTTCTCTTGATCGGTATTACTAGAGATTTGTTAATTTGGTAAGTCTTTCCAAAGTCAAATAATTGACTTCATCGATTTTTCTATATTGTACATTTGTTTTCTATTTTATTATTTTTACTCTTATCTTCATTACTTAATGCCTCCTATGTTATTTGGATTTTATTTACTGTATTGTTCTAATTTTGGAGACTGCTATTTAGATAATTTATTTTTAGTGTTTCTTATCTAATCCATGCATTTAATACAAACTCCCTTCTAAGCTATGCTTTTGTTGCATCCCACAAATTTTGATATGTGATATGGGAAATAGATGGGGAAACAGTGGCAGACTTTATTTTTTTGGGCTCCAAAATCACGGCAGATGGCGATTGCAGCCATGAAATTAAAAGACTCTTACTCCTTGGAAGGAAAGTTTTGACCAACCTAGATAGCATAATCAAAAGCAGAGACATTACTTTGCCAACAAAGGTCCGGCTAGTCAAGGCTATGGTTTTTCCAGTGGTCATGTATGGATGTGAAAGTTGGACTGTAAAGAAAGGTGAGCACCGAAGAATTGATGCTTTTGAACTGTGGTGTTGGAGAAGACTCTTTAGAGTCCCTTGGACTGCAAGGAGATCCAACCAGTCCACTCTAAAGGAGATCAGCCCTGGGTGTTCATTGGAAGGACTGATGTTGAAGCTGAAACTCCAATTCTTTGGCCACCTGATGCGAAGAGTTGACTCATTGGAAAAGACTCTGATGCTGGGAGGGATTGGGGGCAGGAGGAGAAGGGGACGACAGAGGATGAGATGGCTGGATGGCATCACTGACTCGATGGACATAAGTTTGGGTGAACTCCGGGAATTGGTGATGGACAGGGAGGCCTGGTGTGCTGTGATTCATGGGGTCCCAAAGAGTCGGACACGACTGAGCGACTCAACTGAACTGAACTGAACTGTCACTATTATTCAGTTAAAATACTTTGTAATTTTTCTTGTAATTGCTTCTTTGACTATGGATTACTTGGAAATTACTTAGAAATCTATTTGGATATTTTCTAGTTATCTTTTTATTTCTTTCTAGCTTAATTTCTCTGTGGTCAGGGAGCATAATACATATTCTTTTATTAATCTTTTAAAATTTTGCTAGACTTGCTTTGTAGACCAACATATGGTCAAGTTCAGTTCACAAAATAAGTATACACCTGTGTGAAGCATCCCATAGATGCCCATACATGTTAATCAGCTGAATTTAAATTATTCGTATCTTCTATATCCTGATGATTTTATGTCTACTTGATTTCTCAGTTATTAAGAAAGGAGAATTAAAATTTTCCACTATGATTGTGTTTCTCTTCCTTATAGTTATGTCATTTTTTTTGTTTTATGTATATATCATAGATATATATTTGGGCTTCCCAGGTGGCGCTAGTGGTAAACAAAGTGAAAGTGAAGTCACTCAGTTGTGTCCGACTCTTTGCCACCTCATGGACTGTAGCCTACTACACTCCTCCCTCCATGGGATTCTCCAGGCAAGAGTACTGGAGTGGGTTGCCATTAACCTACCTGCAATAGTGCATATAAATTTA
Organism: Bubalus bubalis; assembly: GCF_019923935.1. Classification (NCBI taxonomy): domain Eukaryota; kingdom Metazoa; phylum Chordata; class Mammalia; order Artiodactyla; family Bovidae; genus Bubalus; species Bubalus bubalis. The sequence continues at coordinate 112,527,042 of NC_059159.1, read as the reverse complement.
GCATTTTGAACTTCCTTAGACTTGGCCTTTTATCATTATAAAATACTTCTCCATTTCTCTAGTACTGCTTCTTGCATCAAAGTCTATGTTAACTGATATTAGTTTAGTTACATTGACTTTCTTTTGCGTAGTGTTTGCATGGCATATCTTTTTTCATTTTACTTTCAGTCATTCTCTTTTCATATATCTAAGGTTTTTCTATTATAAACAGAATATAATCATATTTTGTTTACTACCTTAGTCTTACAATCTAAACCTTTCAATTAGAGTGTTTAATTTATAAGCAAAATTATACAAATACAATTATTTCCAGGGACAAAATTATATCAGATATTACTATTTGCTTCCCTTATGTCCTGCAAGTTTTTTATTCACTTCACTATTTTATTCACTTCACTATTCATTAAATAGTATTTTTCCAAAAAATAGAGCCTCTATGCCAGCAATTATTTTCTTTCAACATTTAAAAGATACCATTCACTTATGTTCTACTTCCTTTGGTTTTCATAAGAGATCACTATCAACTTTATTATTTTTTTCTTTTAAGGTAATATGTCTTTTTACTGTGGCAACTTTTTCTCCTGTATGTGATTTCCAAGAGTTTTATTATGGTATCCCTAGTTGTGATTTTTTTCTCATTTATCCTTTTTGGAATTTCATTCTTCAAATCTCTGTCTTAATTTTTTCACAAGTTCTGGACTATTCCTGTTTACTATTTCTTCAAATATGCTTCTGCTTCTCATTCTCTCTCCTTATATTTTGTATTTCCAATTACACATATCTTAGAGCTTTTCACTACATTCCATAGCTCATTTATATTCTTTTTACATCTACTCTATATCTTTTGCTCTGTATTTTTAGCTTGGTTATCTTCTAATATTCTGCCTTCTAGACTACAAACTTTCTCTTCTGATGTGTTCCTTTTGTTATTAAGCCCATTTTTAAAAATTCAGTTGTTGGGTTTATCTTTGATTTCTTGTATAGCATACAGTTGCTTATGAATTTTTGCATCTTGTCTATTTTCATGTACAGATTAATCACACTTAAGGTGCATGATTCAAAATTCTGATATATGAATTGCATATGGAGTTATCTGAATTATCTGTTTTTTTTCTCTTGGTCATTTAATATACCTGGTAAGTTTTTATTAAATACTAGCTATTTTGTATAAAAGTATAGTTATGACCAACTGATAACAACAACAACAATAGTAGTTCTGAATTATACTTTTTCCTTTAGAGAATAGTTACCCTATTCTCTCATGCAGAGCTTAAATAAGATCAGAATACAATTTTATTCCGAGACTGAGCTAAATAGAGGCTGTTATATTATTTATAAGCTTTGATCAACCTCGGGTTTGTTTCCACCCTTAAAATGTAGTATTCTCGAATTCTAAACATTGGGATTAATGTGTTTAGTAGAGTCTCTATTTTCAAGTCTAATTATTATTAGTATTATTTTTTTCCTCATCACTGTGAGACTGCTGACAATTATCTTTACTTTTGAGTCTTTCTATTTGGTTTCTTAGCCTTCTCCCTAATGCAGTCAGAATTCAACAAATACTCGAGTGAAACAGTGTCAAGTGCTGAGCTCAATTCACTGTTAATTCCATTTCTTTTGAATTTTTGCTCTATACATTCTAGTTTCTGTGAAAGCCCTAAACTTTATGCTTTATCTCCGTAGTTCTATGAGAATGTCAAAGCTCTTCTGGATTTTCTACCTCATAGCAATGTCCTCCTTCCCAGATTCCCAGCCTCCCATCTGTACCAAAAGTATAGAAATGCCTTTAGCAGAAGAGTAGCTAACAGATTATATTAGGTCATCTTTCTGTCATTCAATTATTTCCTTCTTTCTGGTATGTGTGCCTGTTAAGTCCTGGCTTTTGGGAAAGCTGTCTGATGCTTTCAAACAGGTTTTTGTTTCAATACAGATTTTAAAAATATTTCCAATGAATGTACTAGTCTTTCAAAAGCCATGGTATCTCAATTGGAAATAAAGTACTCCCCTTAAAAACTAATATTATATTAATCTTTTCTGGAGCTCAATTAATGAAGAAAGTGACTAGAAGTTAGAGATATTTTACTGGTGGGAAAGTTGAGGTTAAATAAGATACTTATGGAGGTCTTACTATGAACAGAGTTTCCCTGATAGCTCAGTTGGTAAAGAATCTGCCTGTAATGAGGGAGACACTGGTTCAACTCCTGGGTTGGGAAGATCCCCTGGAGAAGGGAAAGGCTACCCACTCCAGTATTCTGGCCTGGAGAGTTCCATGGAGGAGTCCATGGGGTTGCAAGAGTTGGACATGACTGAGTGACTCACTTTCACTTACTATGAACAAATGCTGGAATTAATACATTAAATGATATAGTCATTATAATAATTACTTATAATACTGATAATAAAAGGCATAATAAAGTTTTTTTTCTGCTAAAGCTTATAGATTTATAGGAAACACAAAATTAATCTACTGAATTATTAGAGAAAAATGTCAGAGTATGGTCATACACAATAAAGTATGTTTATATTCTAGTTGAGGAGTTGGTATAATATAGCCAGAGGGCCAAATCTGTCCCACAGGCTGTTTTTGTAAGTAAAGTTTTGTTGGAACACAGCCACAGTCATTCTTTTATATATTGCTACAGTAGCAGAATAGTTGTAACAGAGATTGTGTAGCCTGAGAAGCCAAAAGTATTTACTAAATTACTGTAAAACAGAAATAATTTGCTAAGTCTTTTTGTAATTTTAGTATTACTTTGGGACATCATTTTTTTCTCTTCTAGACCACATAATATTAGTTGATGGAAAATTCAAAAATACCTTCCTAAATTAAATCATTTCCTTCTTTTGTGGTTATTTTAAAACCATTTATCTTTGCTGGTTCTGTTGTGAGGACTTCAATTCTGTGGTTGTAATCTTGAATTATTACTGTTACTTGGACTGAACCTACAACAGAATTCATTTTGTTTGCAACTGACAAAGACTTCTATCTCCTGTACAAAATTCTTGTGACTTCTGTTGTTGCATCTTTTCCTATCCTGGATACCATTTATCTTGCTGAGATTATAACTGAAAAAAAAAAAAAAAAAAAGCATTTTGAACTGTTGCCAATTTTGGAGTCAGAAGGCTCAAAGGGGAAAACAATTTCATGTTTGGAGATTTGCCATGAGGCATTTTACTTCTCAAGGACCATCTCTTAGGGAATATTGGGCCAAGTGGAGTATTCCCAGGAGAAAGAGAGGGCTCAAAACAGCTATTATCTATATAATTGTCAGCTTAGAGTTCTCAATAAGGACAGATTTTCAAACCGTTATTCTTTCCTTTCTGGCATCTTCTCTTCCACACCCACTCCTTCATTTTTATGGTGCTCCTATAGTGGTAGCACTCTCTATTCCCCCATCCCCCTTTTCCAATTTTAAGAGAATTTTTAAAGTGCTGGCTCGTTGATTTGAATTGTTCTTTGGGGCTTTGATCTGTCTTATGTTTTGTAGTAACTGGTACTCATTTTGGCTCTTTGTGTAAATAATTGCAGAGGCCATTAACAGAAGATTAATTGTTGACAGTTTCATTACTCTTGGAATAAATAGAAAGTCCATGAGCTGAGATTGAAGAGGCAACAGAATAGCTTTGAAACTGTAGAAGACAGATTTCCAGGATATATTTTTGAGGTGGCAATGTCAGACAAATAGATATAGTATGAATTTCTAAAGTTCCCACCCTAATGTCCCTCAAATGACATAAATGAATTGATGGGGAAACAGAAGCATAAAACCAAAGGAAAAAATTCGTTTTCAAGGCAGGAGTTCATTAGTGAATGCAATAGCACATTTGAGGTAAGTGGAAAAAAATTCAGTTTGTCAACAAATTGTCTCATCCACATAGTCAAATTACCAGTCTTGATAGATTCCCGCACTAAGTGACCAAGTTGATTGTTTATATTATATTGTGAAGTTAAAATGTCAATTTTTGTCAGTCTTCCACCTGAAGTAGTACTGAATACACACAGGAGGTTACTATAGTACCTCCTGATGTTTCTTTGTGGGTGAATTCATCAGGTAGTATTGGTGACCCCCCAAAACCTCAGTTGTGATTTATCAGCTGAAATTCTAATTGATTATATTGTCAACAGCCTTTGTAGTCAGTTATGCAAAACCACAGGGTCAGGTTAATTGATGATAGCACTTCAGTCCAGCATGCTGATGTTTTACTCTAATCCAAGAGGAGTAAATACCTACATAAAGATTACCACATTGGTCAGTCCAGAATAGCCCTAACAGCCCAAATCTTCATAAGTAAAAAGTGGGTATGACCCATCACAATTGATCAGAGTCATTGATTGACAATCCATGTTATTGACAAGTTCCTCTTGACCACTAAATGACTTCTTATTTCTATTAGATGTGAAGGGCTTACAACTCAGGCTTAAACTTGGACATTTTTCTATCTAAAGAACCATTTTGTTACCCTTATATTGTTTTCCTTTCTCACTAAAATGTTGTGATTTGAATGGAAGGCAGTGTTTGCAGTGTTTGAAACAGCTAGTGAAAGGTTTTTAGGGAGAAAAGCATCTAATTACTAGTGGGAAAATTCCTTTAGCTCTCCTCTATTTTTGAAAGATAAATGAAGGAGCTGTAAACGTTTAACTCCAATTATGTTTCCATTTAGTTGATGCTATTGAGGTTGATTTGTATGTAACCAGAGTGAGTTGTTCATGTTTAGAATCAGGGTTTTTTCTTGTAGTTGTAGAGATCACAGTGGCATTTACACCTGCTAACCATAGGCTTTCATTACGATGATTGATTGCTTGCATTGATTTATTTGATATGTGGGCATTTCTATGTTGTGAGTTTTCTCTGTAAAATGTACACAGTTCATCATTTGGGCTCTTCTCTTGCATTGCCATTAAGGAAATTTTGGGCATGTTTGCTTCCAAAAGGCTTTTCTTGATTAGGTAAAAATGTATTGCCTTTGAAGGAATAAGATATGAATCACTGAATGCTTTTCTGGGTTGGAGTGGTGGAGGGGACACTTAATGAAAATCATTTTTATTAACATTTAGATGTCTTTTTGACTTGATAGCTGTGGTTGCCAGTTTATTTAGACATCTGCTCCTCTGGTTGAAAGCAGACTTAAAATCAGAGGGATGTTCAATGTTTACCACTTAAAAGGGTAGAAGCAACTCACATTGGTTCTTCCTAGGCCCCGGATTGTACTCTGAAGCTCCTTTTGAGCTATCATAAATGAGGTCATTGAACTAAATCAATCCCTGCTTACTAGGAAATCCTATTTAAAAAAATCTTTACTAGATTTGTAATCTAGTAAATTGAAATTGTAAACTAGATTTGTAATCTAGTAAATTCTAATTTGAAAGCATAAGAAACTTACATACTTATAGTTAGTTGTACTGTGTCCCCTCAAACACATATCCATGTCCTAACCCAAGTACCTGTCAATGTGACATTATTTGAAAATGGGGTCCTTGCAGATGTAATTTAGTCATGTTTCTAGAGATGAGATCATTTTGGATTTCAGAAGGGTCTTTCATCCAACAATTGCTATTCTTCTAAGAGAGGGAGATTTAAAAAAACACAGTAAAGAAGGTCATGTGAAGATGGAAACAGAGACTGAGTCATGTTGCCTCATTCCAGGGGTGGGGTGAATTCCATGCCTGGGGTGAATAACTAGAATGTCAGGAGGTACTAAAAGCTGCAAGAAGTAAGGAAAATTCTCCCCTATGGCCTTTGAGAAAGTGTGGCCCTACTAACACCTTGATTTTGGACTTTTGGGCTTCCAGAACAGTGAGAAATATTTCTGTTGCTCTAAGCACCAAGTTTGTGGTGATTTGTTGCAGCAACACTAGAAAATGAATACAGTATTCATGTTGTAGTTTGTGTGAACAGCATCCTTAGATTTGTGTCTTGTACCACCTGTACTACTTGACTGGACAGCCCTGACCTTCATGCTTAGAAAATACCCACTGCCAAATTTACTTCCAAATATTTGCATTCGTGCAACTTGATTCATGGAATCTCTATGTTTATACTTTGATTTATTTTGAAATCTTAGTCAAGAAATTATAAGACCGTATAAAGTTTTCCTGGGCTTCCCTGGTGGCTCAGTTGTAAAGAATCCTCCTGCCAATGCAGGAGTTGTAGGAGAGCCCAGTTCGATCCCTGGGCCAGGAGTAGAAAATGGCAACCTGCTCCAGTGTTCTTGCCTGGGAGATCCCATGAATAGAGGAGCCTGGTGGGCTGCAGTTCATGGGATTGCGAAAGAGTTGGACATGACCTAGCAACTAAATGATGACAACAAAGCTTTCCTAGTTAAATTTCAATTGAATTGGTCTTGAGAACTGGGTATTCTACTTAACTTAATTAACAGCTCACTTTATGTTTTCTATGATGGTCTCTTTAACTTTTATACAGTGCTTACAAATTTAGCATTTCATATAATTGTATTTTTCATTGTTCTGCCCACAGAGCCAGTATATACAACAACAGAAAACACATACAAGTTACATCTCTTGCCCATAAATAAAGAATGACAGGGACTCAGGACGAGAACTCTCTTCTCAGAACTCTTATTGTCAGTATACTCAGGTGAGCACTTGGCTATCCTAAGATGGGTTTCGTCTCAAACTGTTTTTTGGGGTATAAATCTTATTGCAACTATGACATAAACTTTCTGAAAGAAGCAACTGCCTTAAACCCATGACCATTGCCCTCCCAGGGTTATTCCGGGTGGTGGTGGTATTTTAGTTGCTAAATCAGGTCTGAGTCTTTTACAGCCCCATGGACCGTAGCCCGCCAGGCTCCTCTGTCCATGGGATTTCCCAGCTGGGTTACTATTTCCTTCTCCAGGGAATCTTCCTGACCCAGGGATTGAACCCAGGTCTCCTGTATTGGCAGAGGGATTCTTTACCACTGAGACACCAGGGAAGCCCTGTTCCTGATGTAGTTGCTGGATAAATGCTAATCCAACTAAACTGATGTGTGGGCTTCTGACTCAGCGTTAGCACTTTAAATCATTTCCAGAATTTCCTACAGGATCTAAGAATGTATGATAATGAAAAATCATCAAATCCCTCCCTCCAAAACCTTTTACTTAATACTTTCAAGTTTTGGTGAAAAAAAATTAAACATTATACAGAGAAAAGATTTTATAACTTTTATCAATTATTTAGGAGGGTTCTACCCTCAGAAAAGAAATCCACATAACCTACTCCTAGAGGAAGGTAACTTAGGAAGCTAAGTTTGTGATAAAGGGTTTTTTTGAGGGGGAGAAGATAGGAAAGGATAATTTGTAATATTAAAAAAATAGTTGTGTAGACTGAAAATTGGGCAGCTCTTTTAATTTGCAGGAGTGGACAAAATGGGTGACTTTAATCCCATGAGGGGAAGGGGCAAACTCAGATTGGCCACTCTGTATTGAACCTGAGTATTTCTTATTTTAATTGACAACATTCACATCTTTGAGCTTCTCATTTAGACTTTGATAAAATCAACTTGCAGAGGCAGATGGCGGGCTGTTATTTTTAATTCACAAGCCATGTTAAATGTATGCCATATGTTATAGAACTTTTCAGGCTCAGCCTTTTGAGTGCTACCACAATAAACTCACCAACTTACAGAAAAGGAAATCTGACAGGAAGAATTATGCACTTGCGGGTTACATTTTTGAAAACTGAAGTCAGTTACTTGTCTCTTTGCCTGACTTAAGGAGGGGTAGGTGGGGAAGAAAAACCTCTCAGCAAAATGAGAAACCACACATTGAAATGGTAATATCTGAGTAAAAGAGAAGTGGGATTAGGGGATCAGATTGTAGCTTTGTACTGAGAAGTGATATGTCACATCAACAGTACAACACTTCCCAAGAATATATGAGGCGGGCCATTATAATCCATAAAGGGACCGAAACATGAGTTCTAATTTGTATACTGCTAACCATACTCAGCAGGGGGGCTCAGTTCTCTGGCCCTCAGTATTCATATATCAAAATCTAAAAGTTGAATTAGGTAAATTCTAAAGTTTGTTTTAGAATTTATATAGCGCAGATCACAACCTACATTCATTGTTACTCACAGTTAATCATTGCCGCCTTTATAGGGGCTATGTTATAGAAAATCGATCCTTTTTAAAGAAGCTCTTCACTTGTCAAGACTCTCAATTTCATGGGCCTTTTGCAAATTTCCATTAATGAAGGTCAGCACAGTGTTAGAAAAAGATTTTGAGTTACTTTTATGATCTCTGCTTACTTGTTCATCTCTATGTCGAAGATGATCTCTGCGCCTTCTAGGTTTAATATCTGAAACATCTATACTGGTGATTGAGATACAGCAAAGCTTTTGGCCACCTGCCTCTGTTTGTCTGGATAGAAGTCACTTCCCAGAGACATGATTCTAGTTACCTGACCAGAGTGTGTGGAACTCAGGGATCATTATCCAATGATGAGAAATCTTGTGTCTCCCTGTTACAAGATTTAATATGAATACTGACATTCATCTTAAATATCTATTAAAATGAATTTTAACTTTTTTTCCCTTTTATTCATACTTAAAATAGGAAATGCCTTCTGCTCCAAGAGTAAGAGATAAAGGAGAAATGTCAGACAACATTAGAAATCTTTGAACTAGTTGGTTGGAGGTCTAGGAGATAGACAATGGAGACTTTTCACAAGCTTTTCATAAGCTCCTCATCCTTTTATTCTGTTCTTATTCTTGGAACCATGAATGTAACAACCATGTTCAGTAGGAAGCACAAGAGGTAAGTCAAGGTCTTCCTGGTGTATCTTGGGAGGGGTAGAGGCAGGCACAGGAGTGTCTAGTGCTGAGATCTCAAATTCCTTGTTTAAGGATTTGTCTGAATTAAGGATTTAATTGTCTGTCCTCTGTTAAAGGTGGGCATTGCACAGGAAATGTACCCCTTTTCATAACTCAGAATTACCCTTGTCTAACACTCAGACTCTTTCCTTATTATAACTTCCTGGTTTCTATCCCAAGGTGCTATGCTAAAGTAGCAGCTCTCTGAGATGATTTTCTTGTTCCTATCTGGTTTGACTTTTGCCACTGCAAACAGCATTTAAAGAGAGCTTTCCCTTACTCCTACGTGCCTACCTCCACTCCTCCAAGCCTACTTCTTCTTTGCTTTCACACTTGTGTGTATGTGCACACACGCACAAAGCTGTGTAGGCATCTTGTGTTACAGTTACCATTGTTGCCTGCCCCTATACAGATTGTACTTCCCTATGCACGTTCCATTCATACCCATTTCTTTACATGTTTGTCTTTGCCACTTTTCTGAACCTGAACTCCTTGAGGGCAGCGACCTTGTCCTATTTATCTTTGTTTTCCCAGTATCTGGCTGAATCTGGCATATTAAGAGTAAGGACGCAAATAGATGTTTGCAGGGTAAAAAAGAGGAATGAAAGTGCAGTAAAGTATGATTTCATAAACATCTAGTTAGGTCAAGAATTACTTTAATTTCTAGGTCATTTACTCATTCAGTCATTCATTAGACAACCGTTTCGCTGATTATTTTATGAAAGAGGTTGTCATCACTGCTTACTATACAGAGTTTGCTGTTTGTGTATGTGTGAGTGCCTTTAATCTACATGTGAATGAAATTAACTATTAAATGGGAAATTATTCATTTCACAGTGTTAATCATTCCTACTAATCTTTTTGTTGCCTTCAAAGTTTCTAGAACATTTTTATATATAGATATCTGGTCAAAGTGTGCTGCACTGCCAACTGTAGTTGAGATCTGAGAGTCCAGAATAGATGGACCAGATGGGCAGCTTCCCTCACAGCAGAGTTTCCCAAAGTGCATTCAGCAGAATACTTGTTTCATGGGGTGTTAAAGGGATGTTACTAGGTGTGATAGGAAAAGGAACAGAGATAGAGATAGAAATTGAGAGAGAGAGAAATTGAGGAGATTTATATACTCACATATATTCATGTATATAGATATATATATGAATATAAAATATATATTCATAGTTCATATATACATGAAACATTTTGATTCAATGATGTTAAATAGACATTACTTTAAGATTTTTTAGAACTTTTGATCCACTAATGTGCTTTGCAAATAAATAAAAAACAAATGTATAATATCTAGCACTTCTCAAATACACTTTTTTCATGAAATTTAAAACTTTTAAAGCATTTTTCAATAAATGCTGGTTCTATAAAACTTTAGAAAATAGCTAGATTATTACATTACAGCTCAAGGACATACTCCTATCTGGTTGTGCCACATTTTATGAATCCGTAGATTTATATTTATGAGATCTCAGCTTGTCTTGAATTCTGGTATACATGTCTTTGTAATTTTTCTGGATTTGATTTTATTTTGGAAAAGGAAATGACAACCCATTCCAGTATTCTTACCTAGAAAATTCTGTGAACAGAGGGGTCTGGCAGGCTACAGTCCATGGGGTTGCAAAGAGTTGGACATGACTGAGCGACTAACACACACACTGGGAGAACTGATGCTGAACCTGAAAATCCAATACTTTGACCATCTGATGCGAAGAGCTGACTCATTATAGAAGAGCCTGATGCTGGGAAAGATTGAAGGCAGGAGAAGGGGGTGACAGAAAATGAGATGGTTGGATGGCATCACTGACTCAATGGACATGAGTTTGAGCAAACTCTGGGAGATGGTGAAGGAAAGGGAAGCCTGGCATGCTGCAGTTCATGGGGTTGCAAAGAATTGTACATGACTTAACGCCTAAACAACAACCAACTAGCTTTTGGATACAGTACTAATTGTTTCCATTCATCTCCTTGGCCCCCATACTTCCTCCTCTTTATTAGGCAGTATCCTATTAGGAAATCAGAAATGTCTCAAGATACTTCAAACAGAATGGACTTAATTTAGGGTATTGCTTAAAAGGTTTTGGAACATCTTGGAAAGCAAACAGAAGTAGAGAGGGACTGGAGCAAACAAAAGAAGGGTTTTCTCATTTTAAAATTCAAGATCTGTAGCCACTAAATAATCCTAGGCTGGAGCCACGCTGTCTTTCATACTGAATTGCTGGAGGTGCTGCCATAATTGGAACCATGCTGATGTCACTGAGTTGGACCTATCCAGGGAGCCAGAACCCACTGCTGCTGCTGAGCCTCCATGGACAGAGCTAGAGCCCACAGTCGACTGTGGTTACTGCCATTTGCCCATGGATACTACTGCTGCTACTGAAGAGGTGGCAAAAAGAAGAAAAAGATGGCATTTTCTTTCTCTCTAATTTCAAAATCTCCAACTATTGCCTTCCATTGACAAACCTATCAGGAACTCAACTGGCAAGTGGATTTTAGAAACGTAGCACATGGGCTTTCAGTCCTGGTGGGATGGAGAATACAGAAAGGCAAGCATGGGGATGAAAACAGCAGACACTCTTGAGCACTGTCCACTTCTTTGGATATCTGACATCCATAAATACCTTTATATTCATATTTAAGCTTTCATACAAGAACAAAAAGCACTGAACCTCTACTTAACAAGATATACTACCACTTTTATCAAGAGACCCTAAAATTGAAACACTGGTAAAATTATTTGACTTCATAAAATTATGTGCTATACTGGCCCAGTGTAAAAGCCTCTGCTGACCTTCATTTGCCTTATATAGCTTACATTCTAAGTTCATTATTATAATCATTTCCTCACACAATTTCTCTACTTCTCAGCCTTTTCTATATTCCTTAATAAACCTCAATCCTAGATGAACCCAAATCAGCTAACTTTTTCTGTACCTGCTCCCTTTTGCAGATTGGCATTACTGGAGAAAATCCTGTAAACGAGCTGACTTGTATCAAAATGAGTTAAAATCACTAGCCTCAAGTGAGCATTCAGTATTTCCCAGGACTTTTTCACTAAATCTTGTCCTCTCTTCCTTGCAGTAATTATCTCAGAATCTGTGCTCCCTTCCCCACATTCATACCATGATACTGGGAAAAAAGAAATCAACAGCTATGAGTTCTGTCATATTCCCAAGAGAAAATCTTACATAAATCTGCATCTTTATGTCACTGACCTTTCATCCCTCTGCCACAAGAAAGAAATGGCCTTCATTCTCTTGAATCTAATGCCTTCTGGAACCCAACATTGCTCAGTTTTTCAGGATCTCTGCTTTTCTTTAAAAGCATATTTACACCATTATTTCAATATGTGCCTTTGCATTATTCTCATCACCAGATAAACCTGACCTAGAATTTTAAATCACAAAAAAAGTTAAACAATCCTTCATTGTCTTCTTTTACCTTTTATTTTTTTTCTCTGTTACATTTCAGATGTTGTCTAATTGAACTGCCTCTTCTTCCTCATTTTCCAGTGACTCTTTTTGTACTCAAGTTTGGCTTCTGTTACCGATACTCAAGACTGCTCAAGTAAGCAATGAACTCCACTTAAGAAAATACTTGGCCCAGTTGACTTTCTCCATCTTGAAATTGACTTTTATTTTGTTGATTATTTCTCAATGCAGTCTCTCTCTGAAAAAGTACTTCTCTGTGTTGACGATCTTCAGGCCCATATCTTAGGAAGATGTTGTCTTTCTTTATACTCTTTTCATAAAAGAATTCATTAATTCCCAAGGCTCTTGATGACTCTGAAATCCCATCTCCATCCAAGAGCATGCCTCTGAACTCCACTCTTGTATTACATAACAAAATTCTTCAAAATTCCACTTAAATATCTCTAAAGCATCTCAAACTAAAACTCTCTAAAATTGAATCCGTTGGTTTCTCTTCTAAATCTTTTTCTGTCACAGCCTTCCTCATCTCAGAAAAGGATCCTATCCATGTGCAAATTTGGAAATTACCTTTCATTATTTTTTTCTTTTATCATTTTTACCAGTATGATCTGTGAGTTCCACAGAAATCTATTTCTCTCCAGCTTTACTGTTACCCAACTTGTCTGGGGCTCCTAATTAGACTAAAATCCAGAATCTTACCATGCTTTACAAGGCAGAGCATGATACAGTCTTGATATATCTCTCTGACTTCATCTCCAGTCTTACTCTTCTCATTTACTGCCTTCCAGCATGCAAATAGAAACACCTCTGGTTCCTGAAATACACCCACTTCTTCTCTGCTTTAGGATCTTTTGTACTTCTGTCTTCCCTTCCTGGAGCTCCCTTCCTCTAGTACTTCATATGGTGGCATTTTCTTGTCTTTCATAATAGTCAATGATGTTTGCCCATTGCCTTAGTTAGCTCCTACAAGTCCCTTCTTACAGCATTTATTTTACTTTCATTTGAGCACCTATTTCAATATCTAATTATCTAGTTTGGGTTTTATTGTTGGATCCCTTTCTAGGTTGCAAGCTCCATAAGGCAGAAACCTTGCCAATTCAATCTAGTATTAATAATAATAAGTCTAGTACTTAGCACATAGTAGATACTCAACAGAATTTGATGAAAGAATGAAAGCATGAAGCTCAGTCACTCAGTCATATCTGACTGTTTTAGACCCCATGGAACTGAAGCCTGCCAGGCTCTTCTGAAAGCATGAAGATTGTTATCTATATGGAATTGTAGAAGGATCTTGGTAAAAGAGTATGGTTATTTTAATTTCATCTGTTGAGATCTAGCAAGAAGTATATAGAGAGAATTGTTTGGTTTTAAAGATTAAATAGAGGGAAATAAGATTTTTCCATTTAAATTTGGACATTAAAAATATCAAGTCTGTCCTCATAGAAGAAGTTGCTTGTCAGTCCAATGATGAAGAGGCTCTGAAGGTAGTTGTGGACCAAACCTCCAGAGACATAACATCATAAAATTGTTGGCAAGTGTCTAGTAGGATTACTAGTTTCTCTTAAAATACCTTGCCTTTTGCATGTAGTTTTATATGCACAGAATTCTGATTTGTATCACTTCATCTTGTAACAGAGGGCTAGAACATTTGATATTACTGAAAGCATTAAGGAGAAATCAAATTCCATTTTGAATTGTCTGTTTCTCTTTTCTCATGAAGTGGAAACTGAATAGAAAAAAAGGATGCTTGAGAGGTAACAAAATATATTATTCTCCTTGGCCTGACAATTTTTGGGGCTGGGCGGAGGTTGGGTACTCTTCTTCTGTTAACATGAGAAAAGAAAGGACTGTATGAAAACTTTCCCTTCACTTTATTCTATCAATACTCCTTCAGTTTCCATGGAAATAAGAACTGAAAGGCCAGTGAGAGAGTGAGTTCTTCCTGGCATGCTTTGGCTGCTTACAGTCAAGGGCTTGTAGGAAGTGTCAACTACCAATTTAAAGAAGATTTAACTTTTTGTATTTTGCCCATTTTTTTTTTAACTGTGCAGTTTCCCTCATATCATTAACAAAAACAGAAATAGGAAATAAAAGATAAGAAACAAAATTTGAACAAGATCTTTCCATGACTGTAATTTGGGGACACTTGTTTGGGTCTGAACATCTAGACTCGATTCCTTTAAAACCAAAAGGACTCGCTTGAGTTCTGCTTTTGGGGACTGTGAGAAAAGGGTGAAGAATTTGGAAGACTGATTTACACTTTGCAGTCTCTTTTAAAAGCGATGAGAGCCACTCCTAGCATCTCCCCCACACTTCCATAAGAGATAGAATGAGTGGTAGTTTGAATGATAAAAAGAAAATGAGCCCAAATTTTGAAGAATTCAGTGGTCTTGCAGGAAAAAAGAATGAGCGGAAAATGGGTTGAGAAATTACCCTGGAGGTATGAACACTGTGAGGCTCACTGGGTCTCTACTATTTATTGCATTTATTTTTTATATCATAGCTTTTACACTTTCTCTTGAAAGTCTTTGCAAAATGTGAACCTGAAAACTCTAGAATGCACTTATTCAGGGAAAATGGGATCTGGTTTTCAAATTGTCCGAGTACAGTTTATCCATGTCTTATTATTTGCTTCTTATTTGTTTCCCCAATTGAAGTTCAACAGCAGGAATTGAAGATCACTGTATTTTTCCCTGTGGATGAAACATTCATTATTATTAAATTATAACCAACCAGGAATGTTTAGAGACTATCTTAACTGTCTCAAACATGGCCCTTTTTCATCTCAATTAATGAGTCCCTTCTTTTTCTACAGTACTGTGTGCAGTATAGAGTTTGGGTCAGAACACTAAATGCAGACCACGAGTGCCCATACTACTGTTGGTTCTGAGTTCCTCAGCCTTCAGAGTAATGGTGTTATTGGTAGTAAAAGACACAGAGTTCTAAAGAGTAAAGATTGTCAATTGCTCAGAAGAAATAAAGAATTATTTTTTGGTACTAGGAACCCAAGGCAGTGTATCCTCAGGACTTTTACACAAAGTATACACTCTGTAATAGAGACAAATATATCTGCAATACCCTTTCTATATTTCATCTGGCAGGGAGTTGTACATGCAGAATCTTTCAATGTCCTTCAATATATTTTGGCTGCATCATGCTAAAGTAAGACTGCTTGCTTGCTTAGTCACTAAGTTGTGGTCTGACTTTTTGTGACCCCATGGACTGTAGTCCACCAGGCTCCTCTGTCCCTGGGATTTTCCAGGCAACAATACTGAAGTGGGTTGCTGTTGCTTTCTTCAGGGGATCTTCCTGACCCAGGGATCAAACTCATGTCTCCTGCATTGGCAAGCAGATTGTTTACCACTGAGCCACCAAGGAGGCCCAAATTAAGACTGAGTAATGCCAAGTATATGGAGGGCCAAAGAATGTGGTCCAAGAAATACTCAATTGATTTAATAATAAAAATATACAATACCTAGGAAAGTGCATCATATATTAGAAACACTATGATATAATACCAGAAATAAAAAGTAATTCTCTTCTATTCCACTAGAAGATGTTCAAATAGTAACTTGAACTATATTTTTAGCTTTTTTTGGGCAGAATTTGAGGCAATATGGGTTTCCTTTGTGGCTTAGCTAGTAAAGAATCTGCCTGCAATGCAGGAGACCTGGGTTCGATCCTTGGGTTGGGAAAATCCCCTGGAGAAGGGAAAGACTACCTACTGCGGTATTCTGGCCTGGAGAATTCCATGGACCATATAGGCCATGGGGTCGCAACAGTCAGACACGACTGAACGACTTTCACTTTCACTTGAGGCAATATTGACTCCTTATTGCTTGAGATACTAACAAAGCAAAAGCATTTTTCCTGTAAGATTGGTTTATAATTGTCTTATTTAAGAAAACAATATAAATATTACTATAAGGATCATTTTCTGGCTCCAATGATAATGCATTTGAAAACACACATACCTACACAGCCACAGAGAATTGCCAATTGATGCTAAACTAAATTTTTAAAATTTTAGATTATAATTGAAGGAATTTTATTTACAAGTTAAATAAGTAGCATTTTTATCAAAGAATTATTTTTCTCTACGTGTTTTTGGTAAATACCAGAATTCCCTTTAGGAATGAAATGTAGCTGGAGATCCATCCATTCTCTCTTTTATAATGGAGATGTATTTCAGTCTCTGTAAATCTCACATAGCTCTTAAAAATCATGAAAATGGATAGACTCTATTATAATATTTGTAGGAATTGACTAGAGAAAAGGTTTTCTTTGCAGAACTCCTGCTAAGAGATGCTGGGCTTCCTGAAGTTACTTCATATCCATTTTAACTTGGATTGTGATACATCATCTTAAGTATTATTAAGGCTTTATTCACTAGATCAAAATATAATTGAGCCAAATATAAAATTTTTACATCCAGTTTCTATTAAGGACTTCCTGTTACCATGAAACAGCATAGCACAGCATTGATATTCCATCTTACTCAATTTTAGTAAAATTTTAGTATTAATGAGCTTAGAGCTTGGTTATCTCCAAGCGATAGTATGGTTAGATAGTCTGGATATATCTAAATCCTCCTACCTGTGAGATTTCTAAGGAAGTTGTGATAATGTGAATGGAAATAAAGATATCACTCATTCAAAACTTTTCATCATATATCTACTTCATGTCAGGCACTGATTTTGGAGTGAACAAAAGTGACAGAAATGCCTCATTATAGAGCTTACATTTTAGTAACCAAATCAATAAAGCATGGAACATGTTAGACCGACTTAAAAAGCAGCAACAATCTAGACTATTTCTTAAATTTCTTATTCCAAAGCAGATCTCTGTGTGAGGACTAGATTGAGCATGTGGCTTAGGCTCTTCTTTTTCCTTACCTTCACTGTTCCCCATCTGACCACTGACTGTGCTTACAGTGATGAATGTACTCCACCCACAGCACAGAAGAGAGGAAAAGCTGAGATGTTTTATGATAGATCTTCCCCACCATCATACAGTCCCTATGCTATCAAAGTTGGACGAGTCAAATTTTCAACTCCTTGGGACAGAACTGGTATATTGTAGAGGGGGAGATTCTGGTTAAGAGGTCATGTGAGGAGAGCACTGCCCACCCTTCCCTGGTGCATAAGAATACATGCATTGCCCCTCTTGTGCAAAGACTTCTTATTCATGTAAACAAAAGAATTCCTCCTCTTCGGGGCACACTTCTCCACGGGCATACACAGAGCTGGTAACTATGGTCTAGTAATGTTCATCCAAAATATGGATGCCCACAGCCAAAGATAGCTTGTCTGTGTACACTGTATCAAGAGACCCTCCCTTCAATTCACTCTCACAGCTGTCGTTTTTCTTTTTAATTTTGTTAGTTAATTTATTATTACTAATATGGAGTGATGAGAATAGGTTTTTATTCCTCTAAGATTACAGTTGGGTAAAAAATTTCTTAGTATACATGGTAATTATTTTAGGAATATATAATTTGTCTCAAATTGGCTGCTTCTGGTACACTGATTCAGAAGGCATTAACTCATCTGCAAATAGGATCATTAGAAGCCAAGCCAAAGAGGTAGCTGATTTGCTTGGTATGGTATATAGAGGCTGTTTCAGGAGTTCTTTCTCTCTCCTCCTTTATTGCTCTCTTGCTCTCTCATTTATTCCATTTCAGGGCAACTGCAGCAGGTAAGGCATTTTTTACTCTCATCTCATTAATCACTTGTGGGTTGCTGAGGAGAGTTCTATTAATACCTGGTCAAAGACAGGATAATCCATAACATCTTCCAGCAGCAGCAAAGCCAACTGTGGAAGCAATGTGTTACTATGTAACCAGGTTGAAGTGATTTATGCAAACTAACATGACACATCTCTAAAGGAAACCTGCTTGCTCAAACCAGGAGAGACATGATTCCTTTAACCCTTGCCTGTAGGACTGGCCCTCTGCAGAACTGTAACATGATCAAAGTTGACTTTTGGACTTGTAACACCGCTGTGTGTCTTCTCTCTTTTCTACCTCTTCCAGACACTATAGGATCCTATGGTTTCCATTGACTGCTCTCTCAAATTTTTGATTCAGATTTTTCTTTAAATGTCTTACTCCTTCCGTAGTAATTTTTTAAAATTGTGGCTAAATTTTCAGTTTAGATGTTCGAATCTGAAGGTGAAATCATATTAGTGTTATTTGAAACCTCTTAAAAGCCATAGGCTACTGCTTTTTTAACCAGCTCAACACCAAAATCTTCCATGATCCTCACAAAAAGCTGTAGGTATCAAGCATTAATGCATTTTATAATTTTTTTTTAAAAAATCACAGACATGATAAAATTGCTAGTGGGTTATTTGTTGCAGGAGATCAACATTCCAGCTAAAAGCAAAGCATGTTGTCACAGGTTAATTTTTACAAACTTCTTAGGGGAAGTGGAAGGATATACTGGATATGAATGTTGAAAATTGCTTTGAGATCACCATGACTAGCTTCATGGATCTCTACAATATATGGCAGCTTACAGTGAAGCCCAGGCTTCACACCCACCAGAGAACCAAAGATGCAGCTCTAACATGGAAGGGCTTCCATTTTGGAAAGTTGGACAAATGGTATTTTATGTTGTTACTAAAGGAACTGTGACTGAAGTATTAAGAGACTAATACAGATTAAGGTGTAAGGCTGGGTTATAGTGAATGTTGTCCAGTTAGAAAAGTTCCACAGATATATACATATTTGTACACTTAAAAAACTTAAATATTAATAGAATTTGAATACGACTATGGTTAGAAAGTCAGAAGTTAACGGCTGCATACTGATTGGCATCAGTGTTCCTGCAGTTCTGCTTATTAAAGCTATCCTATAGCATATTTGTTCTAAAACCTGCGTGTCACGTATGGTCTGGGGACATGGTTTCCCACTGAAATTCACTATACTTGGTGTGCTTAATCTTTGAGGTGCCATAGACTACTGTGGCACCTTGATGAAGCCCAAGAACCCCCAAATACCACTGTGATTTTATTGCTTCTCACAGACTTAACTGAAGGAAATGATAACTTTTAGAGGCTAGTTGAAAATAAGAATATTATTTTTCCCCATCTCAATATCTGGACTTCCTAAACTCTATTTTAGATTAAGAACCTCTGCAAATGTAATCCATTTTCATGAGTTATTGAGGCACAGTGAAAACTGGCTATGCATTAAGTTGCATATAGAAAGATAATGCTGAGGATTTTTTAAGCTGTTAAGTCCACTCCATGATTGAACAACCAGAGATACAGAGAAGCAGCTCTCTAATGCTTCCTCGGCCTTTATGGTCTGGTTTCCATTCTGTATTATGACTTGTCCTGGATCTACCTGGTAGTTAACTCTTCTTACAGTTAATATATGACCACTGTCCCTCAGATTAGAAACTCCATAATGATTTCTTTGTTAAAAAAAATATCCCTTCCCTTGTGATACCCATTTTCCTTTGACTTCCCTGCATGTGGACATTTAGTCTGTCTCTGGGCCACTTTCCATAGCTCTACGCCACGAATGGCCCACCTCCAACCCCACAGAGGAATTTGGACAAATGAGAAAATAAGCAGTTTCTTGTATTAATTAGGGGAGGTAGAAGCTTAATGAAAATTTGACACAGTACTTTGCCTTTTGCTATGACTTTCTTTTGGCAGACAGAGTTAAGCAGTGAATAATTTTAACTATATCAAGGGTTGATGCAATTTACAATAACATGTTCACTTATATTTTGGAATGCAATAGAGAGGTTCTAATGTGGTTCAGGTCATCATCTCCATTGCAATTTCTGCAGTGGCTCCTACTTACGAGGATATAGCAGTAAACCAAAGTCTAGCACCCTGAAGTGATCTGACTCCATGTTGCACTTAGTTGGCAGATAATATATGAGTTAGTTTGTTTACTTTTGAGACAACAGACCCTGCCCCCCACCTTCCTTGAATCAAATTTACTTTCTTGAACATATTCCATGTGTCTCTCTAAGTTTTCCAAAATTTTATTTAGGATAATACACATATTAGTTGATTACAGTGGATTTATAACTAACCTGGTTTAGGTGGTAGAACCTCTGTAATTGAGAGCAATTGGTAAGACACTCTGTAATTGAATAACAATCTTCTGCATTATTCAGATGCACAGTGACCAAACTAATGATGATAAATGTCCTATACACTCCAGGATTATCTGTCCACGCTTGCATAAGAATGATAAGAAGGCATATAGAGGAAAGGAATATGATGGACCTGGAAACTGTACCACAGGTAAAACGTTTGAGGAAACCGGACTGTTTATCTTGGGACACAATAGTAACATTTAAGAATCCAAATAACTGTCTTTTTAAAAAATGTTTTATTTATTTTATTTTTGGCTGTGCTGGGTCTTTGTTGCTGTGAGGGCTTTTCTCTAGTTGTGGCGAGTAGGGACTACTCTCTAGTCGTGGTGCATGGGCTTCTCATTGCGGTGGCTTCTCTTCTTGCAAAGCACAGGCTGTCCAGCATCTAGGCTTTGGTAGTTGCGGCTCCTGCGCTCCAGAACACAGGCTCAATAGTTGAGGCGCACAGTCTTAGTTGACCTTTGGCACGTAGGATCTTCCCGGACCAGGGACTGAACCTGTGCCTCTTGCACTGGCAGGTGGATTCTTTACCACTAAGCCATCAAGGAAGCCCAGGAATCAGAATAACTGTCTTGGGTAAGTGGGCTTCAATCCTGAAGGACTCACTGCACAAATTTAAAATAGGATGATGATGCGAACTGCACGCATAATCAGTCACTCAACTATGTCTGATTTTGTGATCCCACAGACTATAGCCCGCCAGGCTCCTCTGTCCATGGGATTTCCCATGCAAGAATACTAGAGTGGACTGCCATTTCCTTCTCCAGAAGATCTTCTTGAGCCAGGGATCCAACCCGCATCTCCTGTGTCTCCTGCCATGGCAGGCAGATTCTTTACCACTGCACCACCTGGGGATCCCCAGTGTAAACTGCGTTAGGTCTCTGTTGCATTCTAAACTGAAAGCAAATATGGTGTTGAAAACTGCATCAACCCACAATATAGTTAAAATTATTCGCTGCTTAACTCTATTTGTCTTGAAGTAGAAGACAGAACAGAACCAGAACCACTAAGCAAAAGTTAAGGAGGGCATATTTTAGCTTGATAGAGGAAAGAGATTTCTATTATCCCTATTAATTAGATCTTTTTAAAAATTTATTTTTTTATTGAAGGATAATTGCTTTACAGAATTTTGCTGTTTTCTGTCAAGCCACAACATGAATCAGCCATAGGTATACATACATCCCCTCCCTTTTGAACCTCCCTCCCATCTCCCACCCCATCCCACCCCTCTAGGTTGATACAGAGCCCATCTTTGAGTTTCTTGAGCCATACAGCAAATTCCCATTGGCTATCTATTTTACATAGGGT
The DNA here is from genome assembly GCF_019923935.1 of Bubalus bubalis. Taxonomy (NCBI): domain Eukaryota; kingdom Metazoa; phylum Chordata; class Mammalia; order Artiodactyla; family Bovidae; genus Bubalus; species Bubalus bubalis. Next base: position 112,505,359 of record NC_059159.1, on the reverse strand, counting down.
AATGTAAATTTCCATGTTTTCTTTCCATACATTTCACCCTCTCCTCCCCTCTCCCCATGTCCATAAGTCTATTCTTTGTCTCTTTCTCCATTGCTGCCCTGTAAATAAGTTCTTCAGCACCATTCTTCTAGATTCCATATATAAGTGTTAGAATACAGTATTTATCTTTCTCCTTCTGACTCACTTCATTCTGTATAATAGGTTCTAGGTTCATCCATCTCATCAGAACGGACTCAAATGCATTCCTTTCTATGGCTGAGTATATTCCATTGTGTATATGTACCACAGCTTCTTTATTCATTCATCTGTCGATGGACATCTAGGTTGCTTCCGTGTTCTAGTCATTGCAAACAGTGCTGCAGTGAACAATGGGATACATGTGTCTTTTTCAATCCTGGTTCCTCAGGGTATACGCCTGGGAGTGGGACTGCTGTGTCACATGGTGGTTTTATTCATAGTTTTTAAAGGAATCTCCATATTGTCTTGCAGTGCAGGAGCAGTGGCTGTGGGGTACAGGAGTGGCAGAGAGGAGCTACCCCATGTCCAAGGTCAGGAGGGGCGGCTGTGAGGAGACACCCCATGTCCAAGGTTAGGAGCAGTAGCTGCACTTTGCTGGAGCAGCCGTGAAGGGATACCCCACATCCAAGGTAAGAGAAAACCAAGTAAGACAATAGGCAATGAGAGAGGGCATCAGAGGGCAGACAGACTGAAGCCACACTCACAGAACACTAGCCAGTCTGATCACATGGACCACAGCCTTGTCTAACTCAATGAAACTAAGCCATGCCATGTGGGGCCACCCAAGATGGATGGGTCATGGTGGAGAGATCTGACAGAATGTGGTCTGCTGGAGAAGGGAATGGCAAACCACTTCAGTATTCTTGCCTTGAGAACCCCATGAATAGTATGAAAAAGCAAGAAGATAGGATACTGAAACATGAACTCCCCAGGTGAGTAGGTGCCCAATATGCTACTGGAGATCAGTGGAGAAATAACTCCAGAAAGAATGAAGGGATGGAGCCAAAGCAAAAACAACACCCAGTTGTGGATATGACTGGTGATAGAAGCAAGGTTCGATGCTGTAAAGAGCAATATTGCCTAGGAACCAGGAATGTTAGGTCCGTGAATCAAGGCAAATTGGAAGTGGTCAAACAGGAGATGGCAAGAGTGAATATCAACATTCTAGGAATCACCGAACTAAAATGGACTGGAATGGGTGAATTTAACTCGGATGACCATTATATCTACTACTGTGAGCAGGAATCCCTTAGAAGAAATGGAGTAGCCATCATAGTCAACAAAAGAGTCCAAAATACAGTACTTGGATGCAATCTCAAAAATGACAGAATGATCTCTGTTCATTTCCAAGGCAAACCATTCAATATGACGGTAATCCAAGTCTATGCCCCAACTACTAACACTGAAGAAGCTGAAGTTGAATGGTTTTATGAAGACCTACAAGACCTTCTAGAAGTAACACCATAAAAAGATGTTATTTTCATTATAGGGGACTGGAATGCAAAAGTAGGAAGTCAAGAAACAGCTGGAGTAACAGGCAAATTTGGCCTTGGAGTACAGAGTGAAGCAGGGCAAAGTCTTATAGAGTTTTGCCAAAAGAACACACTGGTCATAGCAAACACCCTCTTCCAACTACACAAGAGAAGACTCTACACATGGACATCACCAGATGGACAACACCAAAATCAGATTGATTATATTCTTTGCAGCCAGAGATGGAAAAGCTCTATACAGTCAACAAAAACAAGACCAGGAGCTGACTGTGGCTCAGATCATGAACTCCTTATTGCTAAATTCAGATTTAATTGAAGAAAGTGGGGAAAACCACTAGACCATTCAGGTGTGACCTAAATCAAATCCCTTACAATTATACAGTGGAAGTGAGAAATAGATTTAAGGGACTAGATCTGATAGGCAGAGTACCTGATGAACTATGGCTGGAGGTTCGTGACATTGTACAGGAGCCAGGGATCAAGACCATCCCCAAGAACGAGACAGCAAAAGAGACACTGATGTATAGAACAGTCTTATGGACTCTGTGAGAGAGGGAGAGGGTGGGAAGATTTGGGAGAATGGCATTGAAACGTAAAATATCATGTATGAAACGAGTTGCCAGTCCAGGTTCGATGCACGATAATGGATGCTTGGGGCTGGTGCACTGGGACGACCCAGAGGGATGGAATGGGGAGGGAGGAGGGAGGAGGGTTCAGGATGGGGAACACATGTATACCTGTGGCGGATTCATTTTGATAATTGGAAAAACTAATACAGTTATGTAAAGTTTAAAAAAAAAAAATCTAAAAAAAAGACCATCCCCAAGAAAAAGAAATGCAAAAAGGCAAAATGGTTGTCTGAGGAGGCCTTACAAATAGCTGTGAAAAAAAGAGAAGCTAAAAGCCAAGGAGAAAAGGAAAGATATAAGCATATGAATGCAGAGTTCCAAAGAATAGCAAGGAGAGATAAGAAAGCCTTCCTCAGCAATCAATGCAGGGGCATAGGTGGGAGTCCAGGGTGTGGGGACAAGCGGTGAGCCGCACCGGGCCATGGTGTTCCTCCTGCAGTCCTGGTGGCAGTTGGTCCATTAGTTTCAGACTCCCTGAGCTTTGGCTGCATGGAGAGCTATTCATTAGATCTTTAAACAGAATATCCAAAACAAAAATAGAAGGCAGTGATGTCTTAATTCTTTGAAGTATTAGTGGTTGGGAGAAGTTGGAGGGATGAGAGGGAGAGTGCATGAGCTTCTGTCTGTTTAGATGCTGGGCGAGGCTTTCTGTCATTGATAGGGATGGGGTGGAAGAGTATATGGTTTCCAAGGGCCCATCCAACTCTTGTAATTATGACTCTGTGATTTGAGAGGGGGTCATGGGATGAAGCCTTCATTCTGGAAGTGACTCAGTGATGCACCCTGACATTCTAGTCCATTATTCCTATTTATGGCATCTGTGTGTCTACTCTCCTATGCACAACTTCCTGTTGGCTGTAGCTGTAACTGTAATTAACATAGACTTCTGTTTCTACCAAATAAAAAAAGAACATATTAGATGTTTATGCTATTTGTCTCCAACTACTAGGTCACAGGATCAGGGATAAATAATCTTTTTGTTACTTTATAGGACAATCTGGATATTTCATAGAAACTATGAATGTTATTCCCATAAAAATTTACACATTCACCAGTACAGAATTTTTGCACACAATTCTAGCTGAATGTGCAAAGTCTGAAGCCAAACTGTAGAATCTTAACTAAGAACCTTGATGTTAGAGATTTTTGGCTTTTTATTGCAATGAAATGAGCACCTGCAAGAAACAATAGCACAGCTTGTGTTTTTTTGGTTTCTCACTTGTTCCTTTTAGTTTTCTCCTGTACAATGCAGCTGGGACCTCAGGTGGTGATCTAGATCATTCCTGTGCTACTTTTTCATCAGGATTTAGAAGGACTGTACATGTGCTTCCCAGAATACTGCACTGCAAAACTTCCAAAGAGGATTCCATGATTTATATACTTTATTAACTATAAAAGATTGTTTTATGTGCTTTGTTGGGTTTTAAGCTAAAGGAATCTTTTAGCTCTCTTGTCAAGCATAACTATCTTAATTTGGTTTCCTTTGAAAGCAGATCACTTGACCAGATATAAGTTAGTTAGTTGGGAAGTTTGGCAAGTAGAGGAGAGGGGAAATGATACAGGAAAGAAAATAAAGTGACAGAGACTATGGCCAAGCAGGCAAACTGCTGGGCAACAGAAGGTCACCACCTATCCCTCATCCACCATGTTGGGAAGCTCTGGAAACCTTTATAGACTACACACTTTTGTGCTCTCTTATCTAAAGAATGAGAAAGCTGGGGTACATGGAACACAGTCCACATCGGTCATTCTTTGAAGGCTGCTGGAGGCCAAAGCCTTTGACTGTGTGGATCACAATAAACTGTGGAAAATTCTTCAAGAGATGGGAATACCAGACCACCTGACCTGCCTCTTGAGAAACCTATATGCAGGTCAGGAAGCAACAGTTAGAACTGGACATGGAACAACAGACTGGTTCCAAATAGGAAAAGGAGTACATCAAGGCTGTATATTGTCACCCTGCTTATTTAACTTATATGCAGAGTACATCATGAGAAACGCTGGACTGGAAGGAACACAAGCTGGAATCAAGATTGCTGGGGGAAATATCAATAACCTCAGATATGCAGATGACATCACCCTTATGGCAGAAAGTGAAGAGGAACTCAAAAGCCTCTTGATGAAAGTGAAAGTGGAGAGTGAAAAAGTTGGCTTAAAGCTCAACATTCGGAAAATGAAGATCATGGCATCTGGTCCCATCACTTCATGGAAATAGATGGGGAAACAGTGGAAACAGTGGCAGACTTTATATTTGGGGGCTCCAAAATCACTGCAGATGGTGACTGCAGCCATTAAATTAAAAGACGCTTACTCCTTGGAAGGAAAGTTGTGACCAACCTAGATAGCATATTCAAAAGCAGAGACAACTTTGCCAACAAAGGTCCATCTCGTCAAGGCTATGGTTTTTCCAGTAGTCATGTATGGCTGTGAGAGTTGGACTGTGAAGAAAGCTGAGTGCCAAAGAATTGATGCTTTTGAACTGTGGTGTTGGAGAAGACTCTTGAGAGTCCCTTGGACTGCAAGGAGATCCAACCAGTCCATTCTGAAGGAGATCAGTCCTGGGTGTTCTTTGGAAAGAATGATGCTAAAGCTGAAACTCCAGTACTTTGGCCACCTCATATGAAGAGTTGACTCATTGGAAAACGCTCTGATGCTGGGAGGGATTGAGGGCAGGAGGAGAAGGGGACAAAAGAGGATGAGATGGCTGGATGGCACCACCGACTCGATGGCTGTGAGTCTGAATGAATTCCGGGAGTTGGTGATGGACAGGGAGGCCTGGCATGCTGTAATTCATGGGGTCACAAAGAGTCGGACACGACTGAGTGACTGAACTGAAGGTACTTCTGTGGTCTATTAAATGGGTAGTAAAGAGGGCTTCAGTGGCCAGAAAAAGTTCTTCTGGAAAATACATTTAGGCACTGAATTTGGGAAGTTGGACTGGTCTTTCCTGAAGTGGTGAGATGGGTGTGGATATTGGGTGTGGCATGTGAAGCATTCCCTGTAAGACTTTTCTATGGCCCTGTGCTTGAGGCTTTTTTTTCAATGCATATTGGGACAAAGTTAATAATATATAGAATAAGACAAGTTTGTTAATCTGATCAAACAATACAAATTTCTTTTTAGACCCTTTCTTCCCTAAAAGTATCTACTATTGTGACTAGGACTGTATTGTTGCTTTATTTTAGTGGAGCTAAATAAAGAAATTGAGCCCCGAAGAATTGATGCTTTTGAACTGTGATGTTGGAGAAGACTCTTGAGAGTCCCTTGGACTGCAAGGAGATGAAACCAGTCAATCCTAAAGGAAATCAGTTCTGAATGTTCATTGGAAGGACTGATGCTGAAACCGAAGCTCCAATACTTTGGCTCCCTGATGCAAAGAACTACTGCTGCTGCTAAGTCACTTCAGTCGTGTCCAACTCTGTGTGACCCCATAGACGGCAGCCCACCAATCTCCTCTGTCCCTGAGATTCTCCAGGCAAGAATACTGGAGTTGGTCGCCATTGCTTTCTATGATGCAAAGAACTGACTCATTGGAAAAGATGCTGATGCTGGGAAAGGTAAAAGGCAGGAGGAGAAGGGGATGATAGAGGATGAGATAGGTGGATGGCATCATGGACTCTTTAGACATGAGTTTGAACAAGCTCCGGGAGTTAGTGAAGAACAGTCAAGCCTGGTGTGCTGCAGTCCATGGGGTCGCAAGAGTTGGAGGCAACTGAGCAACTGAACTGACTGAAACTGATTTGCAAGATATCTGCAAGTCATTTTGCTCATAAGTTCAACTTGTGTTAAATACCTTTCCAGAGTTCCTATTTTTAGAAAACATGATGGCTGTGAGTTTTATGTCCCTCTATTCTTTTGATATTTCCTAAGAAAGGAATGCTTTTGTTCTCATGGCAGATAAACTTATAAAATGAGTTGTGAAATGTCCTTCCTTTTTAAATTTTGGGAAGTGTTTGTACAGATGCAGTATTAATTCTTTAGATTTTTCTTTGGATTTCACCATCAAAGACACGGAGGCCTGGGATTTTTCTTTGTGGGTTGTTTTTTGATTACTAATTCAGTCTTTTGTTGTTTAGGTCTACTCATATTATCTGTTTCTTCTTGAGTTAGTTTTAGTAGTTTGCATCTATTTAAGCGTTTGTCCACTTAATCTATGGAGAAGGCGATGGCACCCCACTCCGGTACTCTTGCCTGGAAAATCCCATGGATGGAGGAGCCTGGTAGGCTGCAGTCCATGGGGTCGCTAAGAGTCGGACACCACTGAGCGACTTCACTTTCACTTTTCATTTTCATGCATTGGAGAAGGAAATGGCAACCCACTCCAGTGTTCTTGCCTGGAGAATCCCAGGGACGGTGGAGCCTGATGGGCTGCCGTCTATGGGGTCACACAGAGTCTGACACGACTGAAGCGACTTAGCAGCAGCCACTTCCTCTAAGTTATCTAATTAGTTGGCATACAATAATTCATAGTATTCATTTATAATCCTTTTTTGTTTTTCAGTAAGGTCAGTAGTCCTGTCACCACTTTTATTTCTGAGTCTAGTAATTTGAGTTTGTTCTCCCCCTCTCTTTCTCTTCCTCCTGCCTTCACATCCTTTGTCCCTATCCCACCATGTCAATCTAACTAAGAAGTCAGTTTTGTTCATCTTTTTTAAAAAACAGCTTTTGACTTCATTGATTTTCTTAAATATTTTCTGTATTCCATTAATTTCCACTTTAATCTTTATCATGTTTTCCTTCACTTGCTTTAGATTTAGTACTTGGTTCTTTTTCCCATATTAGTTTAAGTTATTGATTTTTTTTTTTTTTTTTTTAATTTTATTTTATTTTTAAACTTTACATAACTGTATTAGATTTGCCAAATATCAAAATGAATCCGCCACAGGTTTACATGTGTTCCCCATCCTGAACCCTCCTCCCTCCTCCCTCCCCATTCCATCCCTCTGGGTCGTCCCAGTGCACCAGCCCCAAGCATCCAGTATCGTGCATCGAACCTGGACTGGCAACTCATTTCATACATGATATTTTACATGTTTCAATGCCATTCTCCCAAATCTTCCCACCCTCTCCCTCTCCCACAGAGTCCATAAGACTGTTCTATACATCAGTGTCTCTTTTGCTGTCTCGTACACAGGGTTATTGTTACCATCTTTCTAAATTCCATATATATGCGTTAGTATACTGTATTGGTGTTTTTCTTTCTGGCTTACTTCACTCTGTATAATAGGCTCCAGTTTCATCCACCTCATTAGAACTGATTCAAATGTATTCTTTTTAATGGCTGAATAATACTCCATTGTGTATATGTACCACAGCTTTCTTATCCATTCATCTGCTGATGGACATCTAGGTTGCTTCCATGTCCTGGCTACTATAAACAGTGCTGCGATGAACATTGGGGTACTCGTGTCTCTTTCCCTTCTGGTTTTCTCAGTGTGTATGCCCAGCAGTGGGATTGCTGGATCATAAGGCATGTCTATTTCCAGTTTTTTAAGGAATCTCCACACTGTTCTCCATAGTGGCTGTACTAGTTTGCATTCCCACCAACAGTGTAAGAGGGTTCCCTTTTCTCCACACCCTCTCCAGCATTTATTACTTGTAGACTTTTGGATTGCAGCCATTCTGACTGGCGTGAAATGGTACCTCATAGTGGTTTTGATTTGCATTTCTCTGATAGTGAGTGATGCTGAGCATCTTTTCATGTGTTATTGATTTTAAAATCTTTCTTCTTTCTTAATGTAGACATTTACAGCCATGAATTCCCTCTAAGCACTGTTTTAGCTGCATCTCATAATTTTTTGTATATTGTGTTTTTATTTTCATTCTTCTCAAAGTATTTTCTGGTTTAATTTTAATTTTATGATACATTGATTATCTATGTGTATTGTTCAATTTCTACATGTTTTTTAGTTTTCAAAAATTTCCCCTGCTTTTGTTTTTTAATTTCATTACTTGCGGCCACAGAATACACTTTATCTTTTTTCTGTCTTTTTAAGTCCATTAAAGTTTGTTTTATGGTTTAGTCTTTTTTAGAGAATATTTCATGTACTCTTGAGAAAAACTGCATAGTCTGTTTTATTGGGTGGAGTGTTCTATACATATCTGTTAACTTTCACGGGCTTACCATTGTTATTCAAGTCTTCCTTTTCTTTGTTGTTATTTTTGTCTGGTTTCTCTACTTATTGAAAGTGGAAACCATCCATTATTGATTTAGCTTTTTTTTCTTAAAACATTCCCAGCTCTATTATTTGAGTTGTGATCATAAAATTTGGTTCTAGTTTCTCAGGGGAGAAAACACTATTAACTAATTCAAAAGTAACTGTTGAATTTTGGTATTCTGATCTTCAAAACAGAATAGTAATCTCTGCACTGCTTCTTTTCCATGGATGGTATTTAGATTCAGCTCAGTCGCTAGTCGTGTCTGACTCTTTGTGACCCCATGGACTGTAGCTTGCCACACCACCCACTCGCAGAGTTTACTCAAACATGTAATGTTGAGTCAGTGATGCTGTCCAACCATCTCATCCTCTGTCATCCTCTTCTCCTCCTGCCTTCAGTCTTGACCAACATCAAGGTCTTTTCAAATGAGTCAGTTCTTCACATCAGGTGGCCAAACTATTGGAGTTTCAGCGTCAGCATCAGTCCTTCCAATGAATATTCTGAAGTGATTCCCTTTAGGATGGACTGGTTGAATCTCCTTGCAGTCCAAGGGATTCTCAAGAGTCTTCTCCAACACCACCATTCAAAAGCATCAATTCTTCGGCATTCAGCTTTCTTTATAGTCCAACACTCACATCTATACATGACTACTGGAAAACAATAGCTTTGACTAGATGGACCTTTGTTGGCAAAGTAATGTCTCTGCTTATTAATATGCAGTCTAGGTTGGTCTAACTTTTCCTCCAAGGAACAAGTGTCTTTTAATTTCTCGGCCGCAGTCACCATCTACAGTGATTTTGGAGCCCCAAAAGATGAAGTCTGTCACTGTTTACAGTGTTTCCCCATCTATTTGCCATTAGTAATGGGACCAGCTGTCATGATCTTAGTTTTTTGAATGTTGAGTTTTAAGCCAACTTTTTCACTCTCCTCTTTCACTTTCGTCAAGAGGCTCTTTTGTTTTTTCTGCTTTCTGCCGTAAGTGTGATATCATCTGCATATTTGAATTTATTGATATTTCTCCTGGCAATCTTGATTCCAACTTGTGCTTCATCCAGTCTGGCATTTCTCATGATGTACTCTGCATATAAGTTAAATACGCAGGATGACAATATAAGCCTTGATGTACTCCTTTCCCAATTTAGAACCAGTCTGTTGTTCCATGTCCACTTCTAACTGTTGCTTCCTGACCTGCATACAGATTTCTCAGGAGGTAGGTCAGGTGGTCTCATATTCCCATCTTTTGAAGAATTTTCCGCAGTTTGTTGTGATCCACACAGACAAAGGCTTTGGCATAGTCAATAAAGCAGAAATAGATGTTCTTCTGGAACTCTCTTGCTTTTTCCATGATCCAGCAGATGTTGGCAATTTGATCTCTGGTTCCTCTGCCTTTTCTAAAACCAGCTTGAACATCTGGAAGTTCATGGTTCATGTACTGATGAAGCACAGCTTGGAAAATTTGGAGCATTACTTTACTAGTGTGTGAGATGACTGCAATTATGTGGTAGTTTGAGCATTGTTTGGCATTGCCTTTCTTTGGTATTGGAATGAAAACTGACCTTTCCCAGTCCTGTAGCCACTGCTGAGTTTGCCAAATTCCTGGGATATGGAGTGCAGCACTTTTACTGCATCATCTTTTAGGATTTCAAATAGCTCAACTGGAATTCCATTACCTCCACTAGCTTTCTTCATAGTGATGGTTCCTAAGGTCTACGTGACTTCTCATTCCAGGATGTCTGGCTCTAGGTGAGTGATGGTACCGTCGTGATTATCTGGGTCATGAAGATCTTTTTTGTATAGTTCTTCCGTGTGTTCTTGCCACCTCTTTTAAATATTGTCTGCTTCTGTTAAATCCATGTCATTTCTGTCCTTTATTGTGCCCATCTTTGCATGAAAAGTTCCCTTGGTATCTCTAATTTTCTTGACGAGATCTCTAGTCTTTCCCATTCTATTGTTTTCCTCTATTTCTTTGCATTGATCACCGAGGAAGGCTTTTTAATCTCACCTTGACATACTTTGGAACTCTGCATTCAAATGGGTTTATCTTTCCTTTCCTCTTTTGCCTTTTGCTTCTCTTCTTTCCATAGCTCTTTGTAAGGCCTCCTCAGGCAACCCTTTTGCCTTTTTGCATTTCTTTTTCTTGGGGATGATTTTGATCACTGCCTCCTGTACAGTGTCATGAACCTCCATCTATAGTTCTTCAGGCACTCTGTCTATCAGATCTAATCCCTTGAATCTATTTCTCACATCACTGTTCTGACAAAATGTGGTCCACTGGAGAAGGGAATGGCAAACCACTTCAGTATTCTTGCCTTGAGAACCCCATGAACAGTATGAAAAGGCCAAAAGATAGGACACTGAAAGCTCAACTCCCCAGGTCCGTATGTGCCCAATATGCTACTGGAGATCAGTGGAGAAGTGACTCTGGAAAGAATGAAGGGATGGAGCCAAAGCAAAAACAACACCCAGTTGTGAATGTGACTGGTGATGGAAATAAAGTCCAATGCTATAAAGAGCAATATTGCATAGGAACCTGGAATGTTAGGTCCATGAATCAAGAGAAATAGGAAGTGGTCGAAGAGGAGATGGCAAGAGTGAACCTCGACATTTTAGGAATCAGTGAACTAAAATGGGCTGGAATGGTTGAATTTAACTCAGATGACCATTATATCTACTACTGTGGGTAAGAATCCCTTAGAAGAAATGAAGTAACCATCATAGTCAACAAGAGACCAAAATGCAGTACTTGAATGCAGTCTCAGAAATGACAGAATGATCTTTGTTCATTTCCAAGGGAAAACATTCAATATTACAGTAATCCAAGTCTATGCCCTGACCAACAGTGCTGAAGAAGCTGAAGTTGAACAGTTCTATGAAGACCTACAAGACCTTCTAGAACTAACACCAAAACAGATGTCCTTTTCATTATCAGTATCAGTTCAGTCACTGTTGTTTCCGACTCTTTGCGACCTCATGAAGCACAACATGCCAGGCCTTCCTGTCCATCACCAACACCCAGAGTTTACCGAAATTCATGTCCATTGAGTCGGTGATGCCATTTATCATCTCATCCTCTGTTGTCCCCTTCTCCTCCTGCCTTCAATCTTTCCCAACATCAGGGTCTTTTCAAAAGAGTCAGCTCTTTGAATCAGGTGGCCAAAATATTGGAGTTTCAGATTTAACATCAGTCCTTCCAAAGAACACCCAGGAATGATTTCTTTTAGGATGGACTGGTTGGATCTCCTTGCAGTCCAAGGGACTCTCAAGAGTCTTCTCCAACACCACAGTTCAAAAGCATCAATTCTTCGGCACTCTGCTTTATTTATAGTCCAACTCTTCACAACCATATATGACTACTGGAAAAACCATAGCCTTGACTAGATAGACCTTTGTTGAAAAAGTAATGTCTCTGCTTTTTAACATGCTGTCCAGGTTGGTCGTAACTTTCCTTCCAAGGAGTAAGTGTCTTTCAATTTCATGGCCGCAATCACCATCTGCAGTGATTTTGGAGCCTCCAAAAATAAAGTCAGCCACTGTTTCCACTGTTTTGCCATCTATTTGCTATGAAGTGATGGGACCAGATGCCATGATCTTAGTTTTTTGAAAGTTGAGCTTGAAGCCAACTTCAGGAGAGTGAAAAACTCTCCTCTTTCGCTTTCATCAAGAGGCTCTTCAGTTCTTCTTCACTTTCTGCCATAAGGGTGGTGTCATCTGCATATCTGAGGTTATTGATATTTCTCCAGGCAATCTTGATTCCAGCTTGTGCTTCATCCAGCTCAGCATTTTTCATGATGTACTCTGCATACAATTTAAATAAGCAGGATGACAATATACAGCCTTGATATCCTCCTTTTCCTATTTGGAACCAGTCTGTTGTTCCATGTCCAGTTCTAACTGTTGCTTCCTGACCTGCATACAGGTTTCTCAAGAGGCAGGTCAGGTGTTCTGGTATTCCCATCTCTTTCAGAATTTTCCACAATCCTAAAAGATGATGCTGTGGAACTGCTGCACTCAATATGCCAGAAAATTTGGAAAACTCAGCAGTGGCCACAGGACTGGAAAAGGTCAATTTTCATTCCAATCCCAAAGAAAGGCAATGCCATAGAATGCTCAAACTACCACACAAATGCACCAATCTCACACACTAGTAAAGTAATGCTCAAAATTCTCCAAGCCAGGCTTCAGCAATACGTGAACAGTGAACATCCAGATATTCAATCTGGTTTTAGGAAAGACAAAGGAACCAGAGATCAGATTGACAAAATTGGCTGGATAATCGAAAAAGTAAGAGAGTTTCAGAAAAACATCTATTTCTGCTTTATTGACTATGCCAAAGCCTTTGACTGGGTGGATCACAATAAACTGTGGAAAGTTTAGAAAGAGATGTGAATACCTTTTCTTTATATGGGACTGGAATGCAAAAGTAGGAAGTCAAGAAATACCTGAAGTAACAGGCAAATTTGGCCTTGGAGTATAGAATGAAGCAGGGTAAAGGCTAACAGAATTTTGCCAAGAGAACACACTGGTCATAGCAAACACCCTCTTCCAACTACACAAGAGAAGACTCTGCACATGGACATCACCAGATGGTCAAGACTGAAATCAGATTGATTATATTCTTTGCAGCCAAAGATGGAGAAGCTGTATACAGTCAGCAAAAACAAGACCAGGAGCTGACTGTGGCTCAAAAATCATGAACTCCTTACTGACAAATTCAGACTTAAATTGAAGAAAGTAGGGAAAACCATTAAACCATTCAGGTATGACCTAAATCAAATACCTTATGTTTATACAATGGAAGTGACAAATAGATTCAAAGTATTAGATCTGATAGACAGAGTGCCCAAAAAACTATGGATGGAAGTTCATGACATTGTACAGGAGGCAGTGAACAAGACCATCCCCAAGAAAGAGAAATTTTAAAAGGCAACATGGTTGTCTGAGGAGGCCTTACAAACAGCTATGAAAAGAGAAGGAAAAGGAAAAGGAGAAAAGGAAAGATATACCCATTTGAATGCAGAAATTCAAAGCATAGGAAGGAGAGATAGAAACCCTTACTTAGTGATCAATGCAAAGAAATAGAGGAAAACAACAGAATGGGAAAGAGCAGAGATCTCTTCAAGAAAATTAGAGATACCAAGGGAACTTTTCAGCAAAGATGGACACAATAAAGGACAGAAATGGTATGGACCTAAGAGAAGCAGGAGATATTAAGAAGAAGTGGCAAGAATATGCAGAACTATACAAAAAGATATTCATTATCCAGATAATCACAGTGCTGTGATCACTCACCTAGAGCCAGACATCCTGGAATGCAAAGTCAAGTTGCTATTAGGAAGCATCACTACTAACAAAGCCAGTGGAGGTGATCGAATTCCAGTTGAGCTATTTCAAATCCTAAAGATGATGCTGTGAAAGTGTTGCACTCAATATGCCCACAAATTTGGAAAACTCAGCAGTGGCCACAGGACTGGAAAAGGTCAGTTTTCATTCCAATCCCAAAGAAAGACAATGCCAAAGAATGCTCAAACTACTGCACAATTGCACTCATCTCACACGCTAGTAAAGTAATTCTCAAAATTCCCCAAGCCAGGCTTCAACAGTATATGAACGATGAACAGATGCTCAAGCTGGTTTTAGAAATGGCAGAGGAACCAGAGATCCAATTGCCAACATCCTCTGGATCATTGAAAAAGCAAGAGAGTTCCAGAAAAACATACATTTCTGCTTTATTGACTATGCCAAAGCCTTTGACTGTGTGGATCACAACAAACTGTATAAATTCTTCCAGAGATGGGAATACCAGACCACCTGACCTGCCTCCTGAGAAATCTGTATATAGGTCAAGAAGTAACAGTTAGAAGTGGACATGGAACAACAGACTGGTTTCAGATTCAGAAAGGAGTATGTCAAGGCTGTATACTGTCACCCTGCTTATTTAACTTATATGCAGAGTTCATCCTGAGAAACGCTGGACTGGGTGAAGCACAAGGCTGAATCACAATTGCAGAGAGAAATATCAATAACCTCAGATATGCAGATGATACCACACTTACTGCAGAAAGTGAAAAAAACCGAAGAGCCTCTTGATGAAAGTGAAAGAGGAGAGTGAAAATGTTGGCTTAAAACTCAACATTCAGAAAGCTAAGATCATGGCAGCTGGTCCCATTACTTCATGGCAAATAGATGGGGAAACTGGAAACAGTGACAGACTTCATCTTTTTGGGCTCCAAAATCACTGTAGATGGTGACTGTAGCCAACAAATTAAAAGACACTTGCTCCTTGGAGGAAAAGTTAGACTAACCTAATGTGAACGTGAAGTCGCTCAGTCCTGTCCGACTCTTTGCGACCCTATGGACTGTAGCCTACCAGGCTCCTCTGTCCATGGGATTTTCCAGGCAATAGTACTGGAGTGGATTGCCATTTCCTTCTCCAAGGGATCTTCCCAACCCAGGGATCGAACCCGGGTGTCCCGCATCATAGACAGACGCTTTACCGTCTGAGCCAGAGGGGACTGTCCTAGACTGCATGTTAATAAGCAGAGACATTACTTTGCCAACAGAGGTCTGTCTAGTCAAAGATATGGATTTTCCAGTAGTCATATATGGATGTGAGTGTTGGACTATAAAGAAAGCTGAACGCCGAAGAATTGATGCTTTTGAGCTGTGGTGTTGGAGCAGATTCTTGAGAGTCCTCTGGACTGCAAGGATATTCAGCCAGTCCATCCTAAATGAATTCAGTCCTGACTATTCATTGGAAGGACTGATGCTGAAGCTGAAACTCCAATACTTTGGCCACTTGATGCAAAGAACTGACTTATTTAAAAAAACCCTGATGCTGGGAAGGATTGAAAGTGGGAGAAGAAGGGGATGACAGAGGATGAGATGGTTGGATGCCATCACTGACTCAATGGTCATGAGTTTGAGTAAACTCCGGGTGCTGGTGATGGACAGGGCAGCTTGGCATGCTGCAGGTCATAGGGATGCAAAGAGTTGGACACGACTGAGCACTGAACTGAACTGATAATATATATATCCAAACCATTTTGTAATTACATAGACTGCCACACTTGTGGTTATCATGGTACAGTTTTGCCCAGTAAGTGTCTTCTGGCAATGTGTGAAGATATTTTTGATCATCACAGCTTGGGAGGTGCTACCAGCATCTGGTGATTGGATTGTTGTTAAGTATGGTACAATGCATAGGTAGCCCATTTCAACATAGCATTATCTGGTCCAAAATATCAATAGTTCCATTGCTAAAAACTTGTACTATACACAGATGACCCAGGCAGTGCAAAATAAAGGCTTAGAGAAGAAATAAGTGGTGTTTATAAAATCATGGAGAGTATGATAAGGCGATACTAAACTTAGCCATATTACGAATGTCTTAAGAAGGGTATTTCCATTAGACCTCAAGAAAATTTGAAAAAATATATATACTGAGAAAAATATATCTTGGATTTTATGTTATACTAAATGATGTATGTGTACACACAAAAAAATTCTAGGTCCTCCATTTCTCCCACAATAACTAGTACAGTGATAGTAAAACCATTGGGAAAAAAGAAGACATGGATTTAGATCCTCACACTAAAAACATATATTAGATTATAAGTAAAAATAAGAAGAGATTAATGAGTACATTAAAAGAGAATATAAGACCTATTTGTCTGGAGAGATGAATTCTCTGCTCAGTTTAGGGGATTCAGCTATAAAGAGGAAAATGGATATATTGGCAGCTTGAAGAATAGAGCTTGACCAGTTCAAAAGGCAATTGGACAGGCACATAAAGCAAACATGATGGGGAAGATACTTGAAAAAGGTAACCTCTGTCATGCCATTCTGCCAACTATACTTCCAAAAAATAATGATTAATATTTTGTATTTTTCTAGAAAAAAAAAAAAAGAAAATGAATCTAGTTAAAAAAAAAACTAGTAAATTCACTGAACTGAAAGGTACCCTGTAAAAGGGCTTATGTGAGTTTAGGGAAAGATATTTCTGTAGTTCCCCTGGGGAGCAGGAAATGGCAACTCACTACAGTACTCTTGCCTGGGAAATCCCATGGACAAAGGATTCTAGTGGGCTACAGTCCATGGGGTTGCAAAGAGTCGGATATGAATGAGCTACTGGACACATTTCCATAGTTTATTAAAGGAAGCTTGGGATGTTTTGGATGAGACTATTGACTTTTTAATTATGATATGTTGAAAAGCAACCCTGATCTACCCAATATCTTTATCAATTACGTTCCTAGAAACAGAATGGACTTCTAAGCAAGTATGGCATTTGGATCTTATTATTACTCTGATTATTCTGGTATCTCTGAGTTTATAATATGTATCCTCAAGTCTAATTCACTCCTGTGCCAATTCTGGGAGGACATAAACACAACCAGTTCAGGAAAATGGCAATTTCAATTACTAAACTATATCTCGGTTATATTCATTTCAGTTAAATTTCAAACTTAGCCAAGTCCTTCAGGAGCTTTAATGTTTTCAAAAGCTCCTTAGAAAATCTTTCAAGCAAAGGAGACTTAGAGTCACACATTCCAAAGCTCAGCAGTCAATGAGAATGCAGATAATAAGAACTTAGAAAACCATTTGCATGCAGCTGCTTCATCCCTTAGAGAATAATTTTTTCCTACAAGTGGACCTCTTTCTTTCTGGGCTGCATTTTCCTGCAGAACACCTCAGGAATAGGCATCATTGGCAAGACTTTCAATACAATGCACCATCCTTGGAACTTTTCAAACAGCTCACCCTCAGTCTTGCATGTGATAAAGAACCATGAATTTCATGGGATTCTTTTTTATGATAGGCCACTAATCACTCTTGATCCTATGATAAATTTAAATACTAACTAATCCACTTTGAATAGGGATTAGGCTTCAATGTAGGAGGAAAGGGTTCATTAGAATTCATTACATCAATTTGTAATTTGAATGATGCATCTTCTAAATAAGGTACTGTAATTTCTAGTGATTGTTAACTGGGAGCCTAAATATCCTCATTATTAATTAATGGAAAGAGTGATAATATCTATAATAATTGAGAGAATGCTTGTGTGCTTCCCCTCCTCCCTTAGCTTCTTGAAATATCTAGCAGTTATTATTTTTAAGAACAAACAATGTCAAGATAGAATAATCACTGTGGTAGAAGGAAAAATATAACAAACTCAGATTTCTTATATCAAGGATAATTTGATGTGCATGAAAAATGGAATACATATCGCAGACTTCCTTATTTTGATATATGCTTCATTCTTGGTGAACTCATTGTAGTCAAACTATTTTACAAATTTAGGGTGGAAATCATGTCAGATAATCATCTATCACCGTTTTATATTTTCCATATTTGGAATGAAAGCATCTAATATTACTGAATTAAAGTGGAATAACAGCTTTCATACCTGAGTAATATTTCATTCCAAATAATTGTCACTATAGTACAATAATTTAAATTTTGATTTTGGAATATAGAGGCTATGAAAGAAAAATGAATTAGACATTTCTCTTTCTCACTTAAAAAATAAATACTTCTATAAATAGTCATTTGAGAACTGAATAAAAAACATAAAACTTCTAGGGCCTTAGTGCCTATGAAAGTATTTCACTCAACTTGAACAATTCAATCATAATTGTCAATGCAGTGAACTGTCTTTAATTTTAATTTTATACTACACAGGGAATCATCAAAGTGGATTTTCAGTATTTTCATTCTGTTGAATGTTGTAACTCATTATGTGGCAGCTTGAAAGGGAGGGAAGTTTGAGGGAGAATGGATACATGTATATGTATGGCTGAGTCCCTTCGCTAAAATTCACTTGAACTACCACAACATTGCTAATTGTCTGTGCTGCTGCTGCTGCTAAGTCACTTCAGTCATGTCCGACTCTGTGCGACCCCATAGACGGCAGCCCATCAGGTGCCCCTGTCCCTGGGATTCTCCAGGCAAGAACACTGGAGTGGGTTGTCATTTCCTTCTCCAATGCGTGAAAGTGAAAAGTGAAAGTGAAGTTGCTCAGTGGTGTCCAACTTAGCGACCCCATGGACTGCAGCCTACCAGGCTCCTCTGTCCATGGGGTTTTCCAGGCAAGAGTACTGGAGTGGGGTGCCATTGCCTTCTCCAGCTAATTGTCTATACCCCAGTACAAAATAAAAAGTTTTTAAAAAGTGATTTTTGTTATGAAGATTGATAGTGAAGTAATTGGGGATGTTCACATGGCACTTGATGTATGCCAAGCAGTATTCTAGTGCTTTATGCAATTAATTCATTTAGTCTTCACAACTAAATGAACTAATTTAGTTACTAAATGAAAAGCTTTATAATGCAGTCATTGTTGTTGTTTTTGTTCGGTGGCTAAGTTGTGTCTGACTCTTGTGACCCCGTGGACTGCGGCACACCAGGCTCCTCTGTCCATAGGATTCTGCAGGCAAACATACTGGAGTGGGGTCACCCAATCTATTCTCATAATCCAAAGGCTGGTGTCGGTGAAAAATGCCCTCACTGCAGGCCATTCCAAGAAAATCCTTTGAATCTTCTATTACTCTTCACTTTTTTTTTTAAAACCAATTAGGTCCTGACTTCCTAATGTGATGTGAACATCATTCTTACATTATGAACTTGGTGATAGATTTTTGACTTCTCTGATTTTTGTCTCAGTTTGCATTGTTCAGATTGCATTGAATATACTCATCTCTTCCTTTTCTGCTCCTGATCCTATACAGGAGCATATCCTATATGAGATATTCCCCATGTCTTCCTTGGTTTATTTTATACATGTACTAATCAAGACTGAAATTTCAGTGCCTGAACACAATAAAAACTTTCCTCCCTCTTTTAGCCTTGCTATGAAGAGCCAGTGGTCACCAAGTTTTCCATGATAGGAGAAGATAGGGAAGATGGAACAAGCTGATTCTTAACTGTCTTAGCCCCAAAGTGGCACATGTTCTGGTCACAACTAGTCTATGGTCCCAACCTAACTGCAAAGCAGACTGGGAAACATAGGAGATCACATGGAATATCTGGTAAGCTTTAATAATCTTTCCCAGAATATACTAAGATCTCAAAAGTTTTTGATGTATCACTTACTAAACTGCCTTTTTGTTTTTCCTGAGAATGAGTTTATGACCTGCTTGAGAGGACCCTATATTATTAAAAGCCTAGAATCCTAAAATAATCTTTATGCTAATATTATGATATTTTGCTATATACTAGAATTGGACATTAGAGAACTCTGTCATGTAATAAAAGTGCCATTTGGTTTTAAGTCCATGAGGAGATGAAGAAAAAAATTTAAGAAAACAAGTTACTAGTGTTCTCCAAATTCCCTTTCAATTTCTCTTGCTCTATCTTCCATAAATTTTATAAAGTGAATTATGTGGAAAATTCTTAAAGAGGTGGAAACACCAGACACCTTACCTGCCTCCTGAGAAACCTGTATGCAGGTCAAGAAGCAACAGTTAGAACCAAACTTAGAAAAACAGACAGGTTCCATATTGGGAAAGGAGTGCATAAAGCTGTATATTGTCATCCTGTTTATTTAACTTATAAGCAGAGTACATCATGCAAAATGCTGGACTGGATGAATCACAGCTTGAATCAAGACTGCCGGGAGAAATATCAATAACCTCAGATATGTAGATGACATGATCCTTATGGCAGAAAGTGAAGAGGACCTTAAGAGCCTCCTGATGAAGGTGAAAGAAGAGTGATAAAGCCAAGTAAAATTCAGCATTCAAAAAACTAAGATTATGGCATCCAGTACCATCACTTCATGACATACAGATGGGGAAGCAGTGAAAGACTTTATTTTTGGGGGCTCCAAAATCACTGCAGATGGTGCTTGCAGCCATGAAATTAAAAGGCACTTGCTCCTTGAAAGGAAAGTTATGGTCAACCTAGACAGCATATTAAAAAGCAGAGACATTACTTTGCCAACAAAGGTCTGTCTAGTCAAAGCTATAGTTTTTCCAGTAGTCATGTGGGAATGTGAGAGTTGAATCATAAAGAAGGCTGAGCACCGAAGAATTGATGCTTTTTAATGGTGGTGTTGGAGAAGATTCTTGGAAGTCCCTTGGACAGCAAGGAGATCCAACCAGTCCATCCTAAAGGAAATCAGTCCTGAATATTCATTGAAAGTGTTGTAGCCATGGGTTCTGGGAAACAAACTCACTCAGAAGGACAATGCAGATAGTGGAGTGCAGTTTATTACACCAGCGGGCCCAAGGCAGAGTCTCCTCTTAGCCAAGGACCCCAACCAGTTTTTGTGAAAACCTTATATACCCTAAGTGTACGTGCCCAAACCCACCTCCCCAGATTTGCTGAAACTAGTCGGAACAAAGGAAGAGAAAGATACAAAGTTAACCTGTGATTCATATGCCTTAAGCCTATGTAGTTAACAGTGGATAATTATCAATAGACCTGTGGTCATACCCCAATAAGCATAATCAAATTTATGATTTTATTTGATTACACAGATAATTAGGGTATTCTTTTAGGCAATGGAGAGTCAAGGTATGAGCCCTGGGGTTCTTCCATACGGGGAGCCTGGTTTTCCAGTTGGTATGTCGTTTCCATAGATACTGGGCACAGTCCAGCCCAAGACGGAGTCTTGCTTTCAAGATGGAGCCTGTTCTGTCTGTTTCCTCCTTCAGAAGGACTGATGCTGAAGCTGAAACTCCAATACTTTGGTCACCTGATGTGAAGAAAAGACTCATTTGAAAAGACCCTGATGCTGGGAAAGATAGAAGGCAGGAGGAGAGGATAAGATGGTTGGATGGCCTCATCGACTCAATGGACATAAGTTTGAACAAGCTCCAGGAGATGGTGAAAGACAGGGAGGCCTGGCAAGCCACAGTCCATGGGATTGCAAAGAGTCAGACCAGACTGAGTGACTGAACAACAAATGTGTATCAATTAAGATAATTCCCATAAGAGTATATTACAGATTAAAACTACAAAACTCTAATTGTCTTGGCGTTTTGGGGAATCTCTTGTTTATAGGATTCTAAGATGACAAGCTGTATTTATTGTCCAGGCTTACCTAATTATTTTCCAAAGAAGACTGGAAGAAACACTTGAGTTTGGAAGCCCTTTGTAACATGGTAAAATTTTTAATATGCACATATGTCTGTATTATCACAAGAAAACGAGAGTGAACACTTACATAAGGAAATGGTGTGTATGCTCAGTAGTGTCTGACACTGTGCAACCCAATGGACTGTAGCCCGTCAGGCTCCTGTGTGTATGGAACTTTTCCAGGCAAGAATACTGGAGTGGGTTGCCAGTTCCCACTCAAGGGGATCTTCCTGAGCTAGGGACAAAACCTACGTCTCCTGCACTGGCAGGTGGATTCTTCACTACTGTGCCAAAGACAAGAACAAAACTAAATCTTTTTTTTAATTTGGTAGAGACAACAGTCTTATAGACTATACCTCCAGCTTGAAACTTCCTTTACATCTTCTTTGAATGTTTAAAATCTTCACATGGCAACTTTGATCTGAAGTTCTCAAATTTATATTGACCTCCACATGAATATTTTATATTGTTTGGATTAAGTGATACCACCAGCCAAAGTATAATTTCTACTCCTGTCACCACTTTAAGTGAAACTTAATAATGGATACTAGATAGGAAAAAAAAATGTAATTATGGATTATTGGCACTTGATTTAAGGGAAAAAACCCACCTGATCAATTACTTCTCTGTTTCTTCAAATCTTATGATTTGCTTGTAGGACAATTTTGATGAATCAATATTTGCAAAACTCTTAGAAAAATGACTACCTTCATAATAAGAAAAAGAGAATAATAATAGTAAGCTTCAGATTTTAAACATTTTCCTTCCTTTTGATTTTCTTTTATTTTTAATTTTTAAGATGAATTTTTGATAGCAAGATTATCCATGGTGGTCTTTGATTTTGGTTTCAGCTACTGTTGATAGCTGCTGCTGCTAGAATTTATAACCTGTTTATGGAAAGTAGGTTTCAGTTCAGTTACTTAGTCATGTCCAATTCTTTGTGACCCCATGGACTGCAGCATGCCACGCTTCCCTGTCCTTCACCAACTCCTGGCGCTTACTCAAACTCATGTCCATCGAGTCTGATGCCATCCAACCATCTCATCCTCTGTCATCCCCTTTTCCTCCCACCTTCAATCTTTCCCAGCATCAGGGTCTTTTCCAATGAGTGAGTTCTTTGCATCAGGTGGCCAAAGTATTGGAGTTTCAGCTTCAGCATCAGTCCTTCCAATGAATATTCAGGACTGATTTTCTTTAGGATGGACTGGTTGGATCTTCTTGCTGTCCAAGGGACTCAAGAGTCTTCTCCAACACCACAGTTCAAAAGCATCAATTCTTCAGCGCTCAGCTTACTTTATGATTCAAGTCTCACATCCATACATGGCTACTGGAAAAATCATAGCTTTAGCTAGATGGACATTTGTTAGCAAAGTAATTTCTCTACTTTTTAATATGTTGTCTAGGTTGGTCATAACTTTTCTTCCAAGGAGCAACTGTCTTTTAATTTCTTTCCTGCAGTCACCACCTGCAGTGATTTTCAAGCCCCCCAAAACAAAGTCTCTCACTGTTTCCATTGTTTCCTCATCTATTTGCCATGAAGTCATGGGACCAAATGCCATGATCTTAGTTTTCTGAATGTTGAGTTTTAAGCCAACCTTTTCACTCTCCTCTTTCACTTTCATCAAGAGGCTCTTTATTTCTTCGCTTTCTGCCATAAGTGTGGTTGTTATCTGTATATCTGAGGTTATTGATATTTCTCCTGGCAATCTTGATTCCAGCTTGTGCTTCATTCAGCCTAGCATTTCTCATGATGTACTCTGCATATAAGTTAAATAAGCAGGGTGAGAATATACAGCCTTGATGTACTCCTTCCCAATTTGGAACCAGTCTGTTGTTCCATGTCCAGTTTTAACTGTTGCTTCTTGACCTACATACGGATTTCTCAGGAGGCAGGTCAGGTTGTCTGGTATTCCCATCTCTTGAAGAAATTTCCACAGTTTGTTGTGATCCACATGGTCAAAGGCTTTGGCATAGTCAATAAAGCAGAAATAGATGTTTTTATGGAACTCTCTTGCTTTTTTGATGATCCAACAGATGTTGGCAATTTGATCTCTGGTTCCTCTGCCTTTTCTAAAACCAGCTTGAACATTTGCAAGTTCACAGTTCACATATTGCTGAAGCCTGGCTTGGGGAATTTTGAGCATTACTTTACTAGCGTGTGAGATGAGTGCAATTGTGCAGTAGTTTGAGCATTCTTTGGCATTGCATTTCTTTGGGACTGAAATGAAAACTGACCTTTTCCAGACCCATGGCCACTGCTGAGTTTTCCAAATTTGCTGGCATATTGAGCGCAGCACTTTCACAGCATCATCTTTTAGGATTTGAAATAGCTCAACTGGAATTCTATCACCTCCACTAGCTTTGTTTGTAGTGATGCTTCCTAATAGCCACATGACTTTGCATTCCAGGATGTCTGGCTCTTGGTGAGTGATCACACCATCGTGGTTATCTGAGTCATGCCAAATTCTGACTTAAATTGAAGAAAGCAGGGAAAACCCCTAAACCATTCAGGTATGACCTAAATCAAATCCCTTATGTTTATACAGTGGAAGTGACAAATAGATTCAAGGAATTAGATCTGATAGACAGAGTGCCTGAAGAACTATGGATGGAGGTTCATGACATTGTACAGGAGGCAGTGATCAAGACCATCCCCAAGAAAAAGAAATGCAAAATGGCAAAATGGTTGTCTGAGGAGACTTTACAAATACCTGAGGAAAGAAAAAAAAAAGATGGAAAGGCAAAGGAGAAAAGGAAAGGTATACCCATTTGAATGCAGAGTTCCAAAAAATAGCAAGGAGATATAAGAAAGCCCTCCTCAGTGAGCAATGCAAAGTAATAAAAATACAATAGAATGGGAAAGACTAGAGATCTCTTCAAGAATATTAGAAATACCAAGGGAACTTTTCATGAAAAGATGGTACAATAAAGGACAGAAATGATATGGACCTAACATAAGCAGAAGATATTAAAAAGTGGTTGCAAGAATACACAGAAGAAAGTAGGTTTACATATAACCAATTCACTATACTAATTACATATATTCTTTTATTTTATTGAGAAATTAGGAGTGAAATAATATTTGCCGCATTTTTTTTCTATCATTGGTAGACTAAGCTTAAGCTATTAATGTTTTTTAAACTTTTTCATAAAAATATTAGTGTGAAAATCAAAGAGGATGGGGAGATTACATTTTTGTCACTAATTATGCAAATGGGCTCAGCAGGAGACAGTTTACCCAAAGTCAGGCATTTCATGGATTCACACTGACCTTCCTGGTAGAACTTGAAGGGCTGAATACAAATACCTTCACTGCCCTGAAATTTGTCTCAGTCAAATCCTCTTTCAAACCCTGCACAATAGAAGCCTTGGGTCCCCACCAAGTCCTTGTTTACATATTTAAGCAGATTTCCTTTCCTTTTTTTTCCTTTTGAAAAAAATTGGCCCTGCCTTTTGGCATCTATGTTATACATCCCTGTGCAGAGGTTGGTGATCTTTCTGGCTGAAGGTCAGTGAGGATCCTAATTTGTATAGAAAATACCAGAGACAACACTCAAATACCAGACATAAAATGGCTGTGGATCTTCTCCATTAACTACAATACAGGGGTAACTCTCAAATTACCAAAAAGGAAAATCTTGTTGACTGTGATTCAGCAATTTCTGTATACTTAGGTTGATTAAGATCTGAAAGACACACTCTGGAACACGACCAATGTCAAGATGAGAGTTTGCCACCTGTTGGCCTGCTGCGCCTGCTGCTGCTAAGTCGCTTCATTCGTGTCCGACTCTGCGCAACCCCATAGACGGCAGCCCACCAGGCTCCCCCATCCCTGGGATTCTCCAGGCAAGAATGCTGGAGTGCAGACAGGTTTTATATGACTAAAAGCTGTGCTTTGATCACACCCATGTTTGGTTGTGCTTTGTTGTAAAATATTAAAACAGGATATAAAGGTTCCAGTGTAATTGTTTCTTCAAAAATCAGAAACTCTAGGAACACTGGACCTACACTGTGCTTGCATTCAATTATAGACACCTAGAGTCTTAAGATGAGACATATGTTCTTTAGCTCACAATTTGATTGCTGCCCATTCTCGACTCTCAACAGTCTTGTCTGACCTGCTTCTCTCACTGACATGACCAGGCTGCTCCTGTAGCACAGAGATATTCTTATTTTAAGGTAGTCTTAGTACAAATTATTAATACATCAGAGTCACCTAGGGTGCTCACTAAATTTGCAGATTTCTGTTCTCTCTTAGTAGAGAAAATATTAATATACCCATCATTTGTATGCTGCATTCTTGGGCAAATAGGGTCTAGAAAGGGTTGAGTTATTGGGCATTCCCCGTGCATTCCTAGAACTCTTTTCATCTCCTTTTCTTCCTAGTATTAGCTTTGTATATTTCCCTGTGGGGAAATTAATGTGTTTGCTTGTCTTATAATTTTAGAACAAGTCTACATTAACTTATTGTTGTTGTTGTTCAGTTGTTCAGTCATGTCTGACTCTTTGTGACCCCATGGCCTGCAGCATGCCAGGCTTCCCTGTCCACTATCTCCCGGTGTTTGCTCAAACTCATGTTCATTGAGTTGGTGATGCCATTAACTTATGCTATTGAAAAATTTCTTAAAAAACACAGAGTCTCTTTTCTTTGGCTTTTTTGTTCTTTTTCCTTGGCCTAACAAGATTATAATGCTAGAAAAAGCTTTGCTCCCCATTTGGAATTGGATTTTTTAAAAGCTAGATATTGAAGGTTATAGAATTTATTGTGTTTCACCTTTCACTTGGGTGACCAAGAATTTCAAAACCAAATTTATAACTCACATTTAACAATTGTATAAATCTCTGTGGCTAGAGTATATGCAGTTTAGCTTCAACATTTGGAATCATTGATTCTGATCTTTCATGTATTATGTATTCCAAAGGGTCAGTTCAAAAGACTTTGAGTGAAATTAGGTGTTCAAATGCAAATAAACTATAATAAGAAGTCTGACTGATTTTCTTCAAGCAAATATAAGGTTTTAAGCTAATGAACACCTTTATAATTCATTTAAACTCATGGTCTTTTTTGAATACAAACCAATTGCCATTCTAAATAAACAAATTTTTAAAACTGAAGTTCAATTTACATCTTATGAAACAAACTGATTTAATGTGTTTAGTTTCATATGTATTGACAAATGCACATACTATACATTTAACTCATATCCCTACCAAGAAACAGAATATTTCCATCATCCCAGAAAGCTCCTTCATGACCCAGTAAATCTGCAGCCACTAGAAACAAATATCTTTAAACTTATGTTAAAAAACAAAATTTAACCGAGCAAGTCTGAAGGATCTTATTGGCTTTTCAGCAAGTCATGAATCAAGCAGCAACCACTCTAGTGACAGAAAGGATCTCTGAGGAGCTATACAGAATGAAAGATTTTTATAGGCAGAAGGGAGCAGGAATAAGGATGTTATACTAAACAAAAAAGTAGCTTGGTTATTGCAAGGCCATTTTCCTTTATGGAATGGCAAAGATCTATCAGGCAGACTACCTAACAAGTGCTGACAGGTGACTCCTGATTGATTGGTTTAAGGTTCCATTCCTGAAAAGAGCTGAAACTATAGTTAAGCTAGATCTCAATTTGGTGATGTCGAGTTTAGCACAGGCAATCTGTTTTGGGTCTGTTTTCTTGTTTTTAATAATTCCCCCCTTTGATCAGACTCAGTCTGAGAGATTTGATCAAAATTTAAGGCATCAATGCTATTCTAAGCTTACTTCCCTGGAGTTCTCATATACATTTTTCTGAATCTTTTTGTGGTATTTATAGGTCATGACATTGGATTCACATTCTTAAAGTCAGTGATTTTTTTTTTTTTTTATCCTTTTCTAACATTCTAGTCTTAGGGAGATCATTTGCTTTGCAGTTGGTGGCTGTGAACATGTATTTAAAGCTTCTGAGAGAATACAGCACCCAGGGAGCCTACCAACTGAGCTATCAGGGAAGCCTGATTATTATAATAAGCATGATAATTCCCAATGTTTGGAGTTCACTTCAGAGCCACGGCCTCTAAGACCCAAACCAATCGGAATCAAATAACTCAAAGAAAAACCCTATTGAAGGAATCACTTTCTTAAGCCAAATGGCTTGTTCAGTGATCTTATGTAACTGAGTCTTAGCTTCCCCAGAAGTGTCAATCCAAGTGCGGCAAGCAGTGTTGGCCACAGCACAAACATTTGAATGCTCTGCTAAAAGATAATGCTATTATAAAGAACAACTTTGGCCAGAGAATTTAGGAATTTTTGTTGAGCAAACTTACTGTTTTAGCAACAGATTCTGCAATATTTTCAAGAGTTGAGAAATTCCTAATCATAGCCTTATTTGCATTTACTTCTGGCCATGGGAGTAGGAATCTGCCAATGGAAGCAAATTTGGAATCATGAATATCTCCAGGAAATTCCAGTTTGAGTCTTTGGCTCATGACTGGAAAGGTGACAGCCACAGAGGCTAATAAAACTTAAGGGTCTGTAGACCTCATAGGTTGTTTTATTCTGGTTACTCTGGCCTGTGTACTTTTCTTTGTACAGAGCCTGGATGCAAGTTTCCCTGAGTTTGGAGTTGTTAATCAGAGGCAGAGGCAGGAAAATGGACCCACAGGGTTAGGGAGCTTGGCACAACAGAGAAGGGCTGAATTTGTTCCAGAGAAACTGAGACCTTGTAATTTAGGAAAAAATTTGAGATGTTAAAAACTATAGGATCACCAATGGCATGGAAATCCAGCAGTTATTTGGAGTTGGATATATGTGAACAATGGCATTATCTTTCTAGGACAAATTGAGGCAAAACATGAATATAAAATAAGCATAAAGAACTTCATGGTGTAAGAATTAGGAAAAGGATGGTTAGAGAGGGAAGGAGGAATGGAAGGAAATGTTCTTGATCTAGCACCTTTGCGGGAAGCAGACTACCTTAATGTTGGCTACTTCTCTTCCTAATCAATTTTGTTTTTCTTTATTTCAGTTGCACTGCACAGCATGCAGTCTCTTAGTTCCCCAACTAGGGATCAAACCTGTGCCCCTGCATTGGGAGCGTGGAGTCTTAACCACTGGACTGCTAAGGAAGTCCCTTGCAAAGCAATTTGATCTTTAAGTCCTGAGCTTTTGCCCAGAACCAGATGTCAGACAGAGCTTTCCTTGGTTATAAAATATGACACCTTGTAATTTAGCAGCAGTGTCAGTAGTCAAGTGTACTTGGTAGAGTCCTTTCCATGAATCTCACTTTTGCACAAGTGTAAAACAATAATTGTCCATAAATGACAAAAGACTTAAAAATGCCCATTGTTAAAGATGTGATGAGAGCATTATAATGAAATTGACATGGAAATTTGTTCATTTCTATGATATACAATATTTTAAGATAATAAGTGAAATTCAGCATTCTAGGAATTTCATAACACTTATGTTAATAACATGCTTCCATACAAATATAAACTAATAAGTTTGAGCATAACTTCTTGTTTGATATTTTTCCCATGTAATTTAAACTTAATTGCCAACATCCGCTGGATCATGGAAAAAGCAAGAGAGTTCCAGAAAAGCATCTACTTCTGCTTTATTGACTATGCCAAAGCCTTTGACTGTGTGGATCACAATAAACTGTGGAAAATTCTTCAAGAGATGGGAATACCAGACCACCTGATCTGCCTCTTGAGAAATTTGTATGCTGGTCAGGAAGCAACAGTTAGAACTGGACATGGAACAACAGACTGGTTCCAGATAGGAAAAGGAGTTTGTCAAGGCTGTATATCGTCACCCTGTTTATTTAACTTATATGCAGAGTACATCAGGAGAAACCCTGGACTGGAAGAAACACAAGCTGGAATCAAGATTGCTGGGAGAAATATCAATAACCTCAGATATGCAGATGACACCACCCTTATGGCAGAAAGTGAAGAGGAACTCAAAAGCCTCTTGATGAAAGTGAAAGTGGAGAGTGAAAAAGTTGCCTTAAAGCTCAATAGTCAGGAAACGAAGATCATGGCATCCGGTCCCATCATTTCATGGGAAATAGATGGGGAAACAATGGAAACAGTGTCAGACTTTATTTTTCTGGGCTTCAAGATCACTACAGATGGTGACTGTAGCCATGAAATTAAAAGACGCTTACTCCTTGGAAGGAAAGTTATGACCAACCTAGATAGCATATTCAAAAGCAGAGACATTACTTTGCCAACAAAGGTTCGTCTAGTCAAGGCTATGGTTTTTCCAGTGGTCATGTAATGGATGCGAGAGTTGGACTGTGAAGAAGGCTGAGCACCGAAGAATTGATGCTTTTGAACTGTGGTATTGGAGAAGACTCTTGAGAGTCCCTTGGACTGCAAGGAGATCCAACCAGTCCATTCTGAAGGAGATCAGTCCTGGGTGTTCTTTGGAAGGAATGATGCTAAAGCTGAAACTCCAGTACTTTGGCCACCTCATGTGAAGAGTTGACTTATTGGAAAAGACTCTGATGCTGGGAGGAATTAGGGGCAAGAGGAGAAGGGGATGACAGAGGATGAGATGGCTGGATGGCATCACTGACTTCATGGACGTGAGTCTCAGTGAACTCCGGGAGTTGGTGATGGACAGGGAGGCCTGGCGTGCTGCAATTCATGGGGTCACAAAGAGTCGAACACGACTGAGCGACTGATCTGATCTGAATAAGGTAACATTTTACCATGTGAGAGACAAATCTTTTGAGATTTTCCAAGGTCTCTCTGGGAAATCTTCAAGTTATTCTGAGGTCAGAAAGATTCCATTTAGAATTTGATTTGGGGAAGTTGCCAAAATGACTAACAGTTTGAACATTTGACTGCTGCTGCTGCTGCTAAGTCGCTTCAGTTGTGTCGGATTCTGTGTGACCCCATAGATGCAGCCTACCAGATGCCTCCATCCCTGGGATTCTCCAGGCAAGAACACTGGAGTGGGTTGCCATTGCTGTCTCCCGAACATTTGACTAAATTATATCAAAGATCATTTTGAAATAATGCTTAATTATCATTTAACCAAAGTGATAGTAGAAGATACTAAAAGCAAATACAGAAGGTTACATAGTTGTGAGCAAAACTTGGCTATTTTAATATGAGAAGACTGGATTTTCTTAAATAATTAAAGACTTGATAAAGACAATATGACATACAGTAAATTATTTTACAAAGTCAGTGTGAAGTACCGTAACATTGCTAAGACATGAAATCTTTGCCAGGCAGATTACTTAAAAGGTAGAGATACTTTTACGGTTGCTTATCAAAAGCAGACCAAAAGTCCAATAGCACTTTATCATTTTAGCAGAGTGAAAACCAAATTTTAGTTTTGCACCAGTATATTTTTAATATCAAAACTTATTAAAAAATAAATAAATCCATTTAAATTTTAGTCAGCTTGACTACACATAAAATATCCTTCCCAAGATCACTCTTCTACAAACCTTAGGGAACTTTTTAATATCAGTTCAGATTTTGTCCTATTTTCATTGTTGTTGTTACTGTTGCTATTATTTTTCATTCTGAAATAATCAGTCATTTTACTTTATTTGCCTACTTTTCATACATGAGCTTCCCTGGTAGCTCAACTGGAAAAGAATCTGCCTTCAATGGAGGAGACTCTGGTTCAATTCCTGGGTCAGGAAGATACCCTGGAAAAGGGATAGGCTACCCACTACAGTATTCTTAGGCTTCCCTCATGGCTCAGTCAGTAAAGAATCCACCCCCAATTCAGGAGACCTGGGTTGGGAAGATCCTCTGAGAAGGGAATGGCTACCCGCTCCAGTATTGTGGCCTGGAGAATCTCCATGGATAAAGGAGCCTGGCAGGCTACAGTCATGGGGTCACAAAGAGTAAGACACAACTGAGTGGCTTTTCACTTTCACTTTTTCACTTTCATACAGTTCTTTCCTCTTTTTTTTTTTTAATTTTTAAACTTTACAATATTGTATTGGTTTTGCCAAATATCGAAATGAATCTACCACAGGTATATATGTGTTCCCCATCCTAAACCCTCCTCCCTCCTCCCTCCCCACACCATCCCTCTGGGTCGTCCCAGTGCACTAGCCCCAGGCATCCAGTATTGTGCATCGAACCTGGACTGGCGACTCATTTCATATATGATATTATACGTATTTCAATGCCATTCTCCCAAATCATCCCACCCTCTCCCTCTCCCACAGAATCCAAAAGACTGTTCTATATATCAGTGTCTCTTTTGCTGTCTCGTATACAGGGTTATTGTTACCATCTTTCTAAATTCCATATATATGCGTTAGTATACTGTATTGGTGTTTTTCTTTCTGGCTTACTTCACGCTGTATAATAGGCTCCAGTTTCATCCACCTCATTAGAACTGATTCAAATGTATTCTTTTTAATGGCTGAGTAATACTCCATTGTGTATATGTACCCCAGCTTTCTTATCCATTCATCTGCTGATGGACATCTAGGTTGCTTCCATGTCCTGGCTATTATAAACAGTGCTGCGATGAACATTGAGGTACACGTGTCTCTTTCCCTTCTGATTTCCTCAGTGTGTATGCCCAGCAGTGGGCTGGATCATAAGGCAGTTCTATTTCCAGTTTTTTAAGGAAGGCTTCTGAAGGCTTCTGCATGTCAATTAAAATAGATATTCCATTCTGTTTGATTTGTGAGCTCTTGCATTCATGTGCACTTCTTAAATGAGTAATCTTTTTTAACTGGAATGTTTACTGTAACAGTGATTGTAATTCTAGGTTGTTTTAGAGATATTTTTCCATTATTGTGGATATATACAGCTTCTGGGGCCGTAGTTTCTAGATCTAAAATAAGCAGTTGTGCTGGAACGTCGTGTGCTTAATTCTTTGAAACTTGAGGATCCCCTTTCTTTAGCTAAGCTTTAGGTCTCTTGGAACCAAATTAATACTTAAGAGGGATGGGCTGCTGGATTGCAGATTGTGTGGCTTTTTAATAGTGTACTGAACTGTACATAAATTTTCTTGAGCTGGTTAGGTGACCTAACAGCAATCTAACCCATTCCATGACCAACTTAGCCTAGTACATGAGTCTTAAGAGTTAGATGGTGAGCACTCTAACATCTTTTGAGTGCTTGACTTTTGCCCACCCACCAACTTTGTGGCTTAGGTTTCCAAGGTTCTCATTAACAATAAATCTATGATTCCTTTGGGGGCTTCCCTGGTGGCCCAGTGAATAAAGAATCCACCTCAATGCAGGAGACACAGGAGATGCAGGTTCAATACCTGGGTGAGTAAGATCCCCCGGAGAAGGAAATGGCAATCCTCTCCAGTATTCTTGCCTGAAAAATCCCATGAACAGAGGATCCTGGCAGGCTACAGTCCATAGGGTCACTAAAGAGTCAGACACGACTGAGTGACTAAGCATGCATTATTCCTTTACCTTATGTACTCAATAACAGAAACCAATGAAACCCAAGGAAACAGAATGAGCAGTAACAAAAGAGATAGTTATGTGACTGACCAAGAGAAAGTCTTAGGTGCACACTACCAGCCGTTCCCAAAATGAACAGATTAATCCAGCAGACTCCACTAAATGGGGACTGTAGGCTGAAGCAAGGGTTATGGATTCAGGTTCTGGGTAGAACTATCTGCTAGCTGAAGCTGACCTGCTGAGTCTGGATCGGGATTGTGGGCTAACCAAGGACTGGTGCTCTGTTATTGCCTCTAGTCAGTCTAGACTCACCCAATAACCCTAGACTGAAAAGTTAATTATATTGGGAGCTTGACACAAAGAGAGTGGAACTGAGATCTGAGAGTAACTTACCCATGGCCCTTGGAAATGATGAGAAAGAAACCACAAAGCATTTGTAGGTACCAATGCTTACATTTCTTATTGTCCCTGAAGCCATCAGATGTCTCTTTTGGGTCCCATCACTGCTACCAAACTGTTAAAAACAAATTTCAACTGAGTAAATTTTAAAGATATTATTGGCTTTATTCAATGACTCATGAATTGCAGCATCCAATCTGGTAGATACAAAGGAGCTCAGGGGAGCTGTAAAGAATAAAAGACTTCTGTAGGCAAAAGGGAGCAGAACAAGGGAGTTATACGAGACAAAAACTGGTTACTGAAAGGTCACTTTCCTTTTCCTTTAGTTAGCATCCGCGAACTAGTGCATATCAGGCAATTCCTGACTGACTGGTTTAAGATTCTATTTCTATTTCTTGAAGAGCCAAAAATATCAGTAGGTTAGGTCTTGGTTTGGTGCTGTGGGGCTTAGCATGAGCAACTCCATTTTGGGCCTGCCATCTTTTAACAATTTTAACTGCTTCCTTCCCTCACTATTTGAGGCTTAAGAGTGGTGCTATCTTTCTGCTATAGATAATCCAGAGTACTGCACTATTTCTGACATTCCCCCAAACCCTGACAATGCATATTAAATTTTACTCAGTTCTCCTTAAATTTACCAGTTTGAATGTGCTATCTAACTCTTGATAAGATTCCAAGGGTTATCCCTGGTAAAGTTGAATAGGTGTATACCTTTGATTCAGCAGTAACAATTATTAGGTATATATACTTGAGACACTCTTGCACATTTGCTCAATCAGTTATACATGGATGTTTATTGAAATATTATTGTAAAAGCAAAAAAAAATTATCTAAGTGTCCAAAACAAGATAATGGATCAATATATTGAAGTACAGGATTCCTTGGTGGTTCAGACAGTAAAGAATCCTTCTGCAATGCAGGAGACTCAGGTTCGATCCCTAAGTTGGGAAGATTCCCTGGAGAAGGGAATGGCTACCCACTCCAGTATTCTTGCCTGGAGAATTCCATGGACAGAGGAGCCTGGTGGGGTATTTAGTTCATGGAGTCACAAAAAGTCAGACACAACTGAGCAACTGAACACACACACAAACACAATGATACAGTATAACATTATTCAGCAGTGAAAATGAAAAAAAAGGTAGAGCCAATGTGCAAAGATGGATAAAATTTTAAAGAAAAGCTTTTATGATTTAAGGTTACACACACATATATAATAAGAATAAAAATATACACAAGAATAATACACCCAAAATTCAGGAAAATAGTCATCTCTAGGAAAGCAGGGTGAGATTGTTTAGGGATCCATAAAGGTCTTCAGTCCAAAGTGGTGCCATGTTTTATTTTTTTGTGGTGGTAGAGGATGTGTAAGTTTTCATTAATATTATTACCTTAAATTTTCTATTACCAGAAAAGTTGATAATTTAAAACCATTTTAAAGAGCAGGAGAGGTATAAGCAATCTACCAAATAAATAAAAGTTCATGCCTCTGTTCCTGATATTTGCAGTTTGCCTTGTTCTGTCCTTACTTTTGTCCCCATGTTACTATAGTCCTCTAAAATCCTGCTCAATTATTTAAGGATGAGTCCATCCGGTGATATCCTAAATACTCTTTTGCAACATTTGTGAAGTTTTGGTTAGAGTGGAAATCTGTCATCTCTCAGCTCTTTGTTCTGGACACTGGAGAAAAGTATGGATTTAAGTGAGAGCCTTGCTGCTGACTTCTTGCTTGAACCCAGCTGGGAACATTTTTAGCGTTGCATAAGACAGGATGGGCTTCCTTGGTGGCTCAGAGGGTAAAGTGTCTGCCTGCATTGCAGGAGACCCGGGTTCTATCCCTGGGTTGGGAAGATCCCCTGGAGAAGGAAATGGCAACCCACTCCAGGATTCTTGCCTGGAGAATCCCACGGATGGAGGTGCCTGGTAGGCTATAGTCCACAGGGTTGAAAGAGTTGGACATGACTGAGCAACTTCACTTTGACTTTTCAAGACAAGATACCAAGATAAGGGCACTCTATAAGGATAAATATCTCCACTCCTCTCATCTTTCAGGATAATGCCCTTGCATTCATTTTAGGATTATTATGGAGATAGCAGGGGAACTTGAAAAGTTTTTGCAATATGGAGGAGTAAAACATATATATATATATAAAACCTTTGTCCAACTTTATTCTTTAAGCTGGCATGTTGTACTCCCAAGACACAAGTGGGCTACATCATATCCTTAAGTTTGCCTAAGAAATGCCAGGTTTTTTGTTTTTATTTTTTTTATTTTTAAAAATTTTATTTATATTTATTTATTTTTTTTTTAAAATATTTTTTATTTTATTTTATTTTTAAACCTGAAACACTGTATTAGTTTTGCCAAACATCAAAATGAATCCGCCACAGGTACACATGTGCTCCCCATCCTGAACCCTCCTCCCTCCTCCCTCCCCACACCATCCCTCTGGGTCGTCCCAGTGCACCAGCCCCAAGCATCCAGTATCATGCATTGAACCTGGACTGGCAACTCGTTTCATACATGATATTACACATGTTTCAATGCCATTCTCCCAAATCTTCCCACCCTCTCCCTCTCCAACAGAGTCCAAAAGACTGTTCTATACATCAGTGTCTCTTTTGCTGTCTCGTACACAGGGTTATTGTTACCATCTTTCTAAATTCCATATATATGCGTTAGTATACCGTATTGGTGTTTTTCTTTCTGGCTTACTTCACTCTGTATAATAGGCTCCAGTTTCATCCGCCTCATTAGAACTGATTCAAATGTGTTCTTTTTAATGGCTGAGTAATACTCCATTGTGTATATGTACCCCAGCTTTCTTATCCATTCATCTGCTGATGGACATCTAGGTTGCTTCCATGTCCTGGCTATTATAAACAGTGCTGCGATGAACATTGAGGTACACGTGTCTCTTTCCCTTCTGATTTCCTCAGTGTGTATGCCCAGCAGTGGGCTTGCTGGATCATAAGGCAGTTCTATTTCCAGTTTTTTAAGGAATCTCCACACTGTTCTCCATAGTGGCTGTACTAGTTTGCATTCCCACCAACAGTGTAAGAGGGTTCCTTTTTCTCCACACCCTCTCCAGCATTTATTGCTTATAGACTTTTGGATCGCAGCCATTCTGACTGGTGTGAAATGGTATCTCATAGTGGTTTTGATTTGCATTTCTCTGATAATGAGTGATGTTGAGCATCTTTTCATGTGTTTGTTAGCCATCTGTATGTCTTCTTTGGAGAAATGTCTATTTAGTTCTTTGGCCCATGTTTTGATTGGGTCATTTATTTTTCTGGAGTTGAGCTGTAGGAGTTGCTTGTATATTCTCGAGATTAGTTGTTTGTCAGTTGCTTCATTTGCTATTATTTTCTCCCATTCTGAAGGCTGCCTTTTCACCTTGCTAATAGTTTCCTTTGATGTGCAGAAGCTTTTAAGGTTAATTAGGTCCCATTTGTTTATTTTTGCTTTTATTTCCAATATTCTGGGAGGTGGGTCATAGAGGATCCGGCTGTGATGTATGTCGGAGAGTGCCTATGTTCTCCTCTAGGAGTTTTATAGTTTCTGGTCTTACGTTTAGATCTTTAATCCATTTTGAGTTTATTTTTGTGTATGGTTTTAGAAAGTGTTCTAGTTTCATTCTTTTACAAGTGGTTGACCAGATTTCCCAGCACCAATTTTTAAAGAGATTGTCTTTAATCCATTGTATATTCTTGCCTCCTTTGTCAAAGATAAGGTGTCCATATGTGCGTGGATTTATCTCTGGGCTTTCTATTTTATTCCATTGATCTATATTTCTGTCTTTGTGCCAGTACCATACTGTCTTGATAACTGTGGCTTTGTAGTAGAGCCTGAAGTCAGGTAGGTTGATTCCTCCAGTTCCATTCTTCTTTCTCAAGATCGCTTTGGCTATTCGAGGTTTTTTGTATTTCCATACAAATTGGGAAATTATTTGTTCTAGCTCTGTGAAGAATCCTGTTGGTAGCTTGATAGGGATTGCATTGAATCTATAAATTGCTTTGGGTAGTATACTCATTTTCACTATATTGATTCTTCTGATCCATGAACATGGTATATTTCTCCATCTATTAGTGTCCTCTTTGATTTCTTTCACCAGTGTTTTATAGTTTTCTATATATAGGTCTTTAGTTTCTTTAGGTAGATATATTCCTAAGTATTTTATTCTTTCCATTGCAATGGTGAATGGAATTGTTTCCTTAATTTCTCTTTCTGTTTTCTCATTATTAGTGTATAGGGATGCAAGGGATTTCTGTGTGTTGATTTTATATCCTGCAACTTTACTATAGTCATTGATTAGTTCTAGTAATTTTCTGGTGGTGTCTTTAGAGTTTTCTATATAGAGGATCATGTCATCTGCAAATAGTGAGAGCTTTACTTCTTCTTTTCCAATTTGGATTCCTTTTATTTCTTTTTCTGATCTGATTGCTGTGGCCAAAACTTCCAAAACTATGTTGAATAGTAATGGTGAAAGTGGGCACCCTTGTCTTGTTCCTGACTTTAGAGGAAATGCTTTCAATTTTTCACCATTGAGGATAATGTTTGCTGTGGGTTTGTCATCTATAGCTTTTATTATGTTGAGGTATGTTCCTTCTATTCCTGCTTTCTGGAGAGTTTTTTTTTTTATCATAAATGGATGTTGAATTTTGTCAAAGGCTTTCTCTGCATCTATTGAGATAATCATATGGTTTTTGTTTTTCAATTTGTTAATGTGGTGTATTACATTGATTTGCGGATATTGAAGAATCCTTGCATCCCTGGGATAAAGCCCACTTGGTCATGGTGTATGATCTTTTTAATGTGTTGTTGGATTCTGATTGCTAGAATTTTGTTAAGGATTTTTGCATCTATGTTCATCAGTGATATTGGCCTGTAGTTTTCTTTTTTTGTGGCATCTTTGTCAGGATTTGGTA
Source organism: Bubalus bubalis (assembly GCF_019923935.1). Classification (NCBI taxonomy): domain Eukaryota; kingdom Metazoa; phylum Chordata; class Mammalia; order Artiodactyla; family Bovidae; genus Bubalus; species Bubalus bubalis. The sequence continues at coordinate 112,467,259 of NC_059159.1, read as the reverse complement.
TTAGGGTGATGGTGGCCTCATAGAATGAGTTTGGAAGTTTACCTTCCTCTGCAATTTTCTGGAAGAGTTTGAGCAGGATAGGTGTTAGCTCCTCTCTAAATTTTTGGTAGAATTCAGCTGTGAAGCCGTCTGGACCTGGGCTTTTGTTTGCTGCAAGATTTTTGATTACAGTTTCAATTTCCGTGCTTGTGATGGGTCTGTTAAGATTTTCTATTTCTTCCTGGTCGAGTTTTGGAAAGTTGTACTTTTCTAAGAATTTGTCCATTTCTTCCACATTGTCCATCTTATTGGCATATAATTGTTGATAGTAGTCTCTTATGATCCTTTTTATTTCTGTGTTGTCTGTTGTGATCTCTCCATTTTCATTTTTAATTTTATTGATTTGATTTTTCTCCCTTTGTTTCTTGATGAGTCTGGCTAATGGTTTGTCAATTTTATTTATCCTTTCAAAGAACCAGCTTTTGGCTTTGTTGATTTTTGCTATGGTCTCTTTTGTTTCTTTTGCATATATTTTTGCTCTAATTTTTAAGATTTCTTTCCTTCTACTAACCCTGGGGTTCTTCATTTCTTCCTTTATTTTCGTCCAACTTTATTCTTTAAGCTGGCATGTTGTACTCCCAAGACACAAGTGGGCTACATCATATCCTTAAGTTTGCCTAAGAAATGCCAGTTTAAAAAATTTTTTTTTAAGTTTTTAACCATATTTACTAAGAGATGCTGGAGAGGGATATAGTATACTCATGGTGGTAACAATTGGCATATTATATCACAAAGTAAAATGTTTATTGGCAGCCTTGGAGTGTAAAAGCCTGAAGAGGAATTATGTGTGTGGGGGTATGGACAGGTGCATGTTTACTGTCTCTAGGAACTGGCTAGCCCTGGAGATCAGGGAGCAATTTCCCCAGGGTCAGTAAGGCCCCAAATATCAAAACAATATAATAAAAGCCATTCTTAAATCAGATGAGTAAACAAACTGCGATTAACTATGAAATAGTTCTCAGCAATATAAAAACAATGAACTGTCTGATGCATGAATCTTGCTTGACACCCGGGAAGGGGTGCTCGTGATGGTGGTTGTGTGTATGTGTTTATAAAAGTGAAACACCAGGGAGCCTTGTGATGATTGAAAGGTACTGTATCTTGATTAGATCAAAGTTAGTATGCTGGATGTGATTGTACATAGTTTTGTAAGATGTTAACACTGTGTACAACTAGGTGGTAATAGAGTCTATTATTTCTTCCAACTGCATGTGAATCCACAATGATCTCAAAACAGGTAATTGAAAATGAAAATCCTGGTACATAGTTAGAGCTCTTCAAATATTAGTTATTTTTAATATTATTTGCTCTATGTTATTAGTAAATCTGTTACAGAATGCATTAGAGTTGATTGATTTAGTAGTTCAAACATTAGTTTAGCAGCATTTTGATTCTTACACATGTAAGATCCCATAGGATAATTTGTAAAGACACGACTCCTCATGTTAAGTCTAATACAATGAAGAAAAGAAATGCTAATTATTATAACAGGAAACATAGTGGAGTACTTTAAAGTGAGACTTAGAGCCAAGAAGATGTGTATTGAATTTCCTCCCGTCTGCATTTTCTCAAACGTTACTTAACTTCTTTATTTTTGTTGCTTTGTCTACAAAATAATGATGAAAATAATTTCTCCTCTTAGTATTATTATAACTTTTAAATGTGATATTACTTTAATATTTTAATAGATGTCAGTATTGCACCTATAATTGTGCTCTTACAAGATACTGGGGGCCCCACAGTGTTTAAGAAAATTATGTTATTCGTGAAGTTTGTTGTCTTGTGGGGTCTTTTAAACTCTCAGGGGGAATTGCTAAGGAATTGGATGCATTCACTGCAAGGTTGTGGGCTATTCCTTTGGACTTTCAAAAAACAGTGATATCTGTCTATTTTGAGATCAATGCAAACACTTAATGTGCTTTTGCTGCTGCATATGCTGCAATTTTTTTGTTTATTAATAGAAGTGTGTATGTAAACTGAACTGTGTACTTGCATTATAATTTCATCAGTGCTTTGTCTTTATGTATATTTGATCTTTGATGGGCAGCAGGGCTTCCCTGGTAGCTCAGCTGGTAAAGAATTTGCTTGCAATTCAGGAGACCCCAGTTTGATTCCTGGGTCAGGAAGATCCCCTGGAGAAGGGATAGGCTACTCACTCCCATATTCTTGGTCTTCTCTGGTGGCTTAGATGGTAAAGAATCAGCCTGCAATGCGGGAGACCTGGGTTTAATCCTTGGGTTGGGGAGCTTCCCAGGAGGAGGGCACGGCAACCCCCTCCAGTATTCTTTCCTGGAGAATCCCCATGGACAGAAGAGCCTACTGAATTACAGTCCATGGGGTCACTAAGAGTCAGACACGACTGAGTGACTAAGCACAGCATAGCACAAAGCTTATGTAATCATTTACTTAGTGTTAGGTAGTTAGAATAGGCTGTGTACAAGACAGCAAAAGAGACACTGATGTATAGAACAGTCTTATGGACTCTGTTGGAGAGGGAGAGGGTGGGAACATTTGGGAGAATGGCATTGAAACATGAGTAATATCATGTATGAAACGAGTTGCCAGTTCAGGTTCGATGCACGATACTGGATGCTTGGGGCTGGTGCACTGGGATGACCTAGAGGGATGGTGTGGGGAGGGAGGAGGGTGGAGGGTTCAGGATGGGGAGCACATGTATACCTGTGGCAGATTCGTTTTGATGTTTGGCAAAACTAATACAGTGTTTGAGGTTTAAAAATAAAATAAAATTAAAAAAAAAAGAATAGGAAAAAGGAGTCCGGAATGGTGGTGGCTAAAAGACAAGGAAGGGAAAAGCCCGCAAAAATAGAACAAAGGAAAGTCCGATGACCAGAATGAGGACCTCAGTAAAACCAACAGCACTCCTGGTGAGCCAGATAGACATAGGGCAGGCCCAGGGGGAAGATAAAAACCATATAAAAAGACGAGCCAAAATTGCACTGGGGGCCTCTCTTCTCTTCGCGTCTTTTGGGTTGGTATGCCCTCATGCCTCGAGGAAGTATTTTCCTTTCCTTTCTAAATAAAACTGAGCTGTAACACTGGTCTGTCCAAGAGCTGTAACACTGGTCCCTCTGAAGGCTGTAACACTGGTCCATCGCTTCAAATTTTTGTTGTGATGAGACAGAACTGAGGAGATTACATACTCCCCTGACATTAGCAAGTGATCAATAAGTAATAACATGCAGAAGAGAGAAAGAGATATATAGAATATTAGGAAGAGAATTGGTTTCTTTTAGAAAAAGCTTTTTGAAGAAAGTGGCATTTAAGTTGGAACTTGACATAATAGATAATAGTCTAAGCACAACTCAGATCACATCTAATTGAAGAAATTTAGCACACATAATGTCCTCAAAATAAAAGGGTTTATCCATTAAAAACGGGGCTTCCTGGGTGGTGCTATTGTTAAAGAACATGCCTCCAAATGCAGGAGACATGGGTTCGATCCTTGGGTCAGGAACATCACCTGGAGTAGGAAATGGCAACCCACTGCAGTATTCTTGCCTGGTAAATCCCATGTACACAGGAGCCTGGCAGGCTACAGTCCATAGGGTCACATAGAGTCAGACATGACTGAAGTGACTTAGCATGTACACACACATGCTTGTAGGCATTAAAAAGGAAAAGAATTTTGCTTTCTGAAAGGTAAAAGAATTTGAAGTGAATGGAGAAAAATATTGAGTATCATTCTTTATTCTGTTACCTATAAATGATACCCTAAAGATCTGCATGCAGTCGAGACTTCTGAGGCTAGGAGATAATTCAGCTGGGCTGAGTTCTCTATGATATGAATATACTGAAGGGATATGGCAATTTTCTATAAACACATTGTTTGAAGTCACTTGCTTCTCAGTGATATTGAAATGCTCTTTATTGTTGAGACCACAACACCAGCTACTGCATTTTATTTAGTAGTATTTCCCAGAAAACAGCAGTTCAAACAGTGTTTCAGTTCAGTTCAGTTCAGTCTCTCAGTCGTGTCCAACTCTTTGCAACCCCGTGGATTGCAGCACGCCAGGCCTCCCTGTCCATCAGCAACTCCTGGAGCTTGCTCAAACTCATGTCCATCGAGTCATTGATGCCATCGAACTGTCTCATCCTCTGTTATCCCCTTCTCCTCCTGCCTTCAATCTTTCCCAGCATCAGGCTCTTTTCCAAGGAGTCAGTTCTTCGCATCAGGTGGCCAAAGTATTGGAGTTTCAGCTTCAGCATCAGTCCTTCCAGTGAATATTCAGGACTGATTTCTTTTAGGATTGACTGGTTTGATCTCCTTACAGTCCATGGGACTCTCAAAGCTAAACAGTGTTTAGCTTTATTCTTTTAGAAGATCTGGGGCTGATTGTATCTTTATCCTGAGGAAATCCTTATAACTATTAACTGTTAATTTGTATGAAGAAATATGCAAAATAATTGAAAGGCATTTTTAATTTTTAGACCTGGAAGGTAGCTATATTCTCATTAGCTTTATAGTTAACATTACCTGATGTCTGAGTTCTCCCTTTTTCCAAACACAAGAATGAATTGATAGTATGTTTAAAAGTACTGTTTATCCAAACTTCTTGGGCTTCTTTTTATGTACCATTTATATTTATAGAATATTTATTGAAACTCCTTTTGTTTCTATCCAAGAAGATAATGCAGTTATGGCTGGTGGAAAACTGAGGCTGTGCTTAAGATTCTCAACACATTAGATACAAAAAGGAATGCTGTCACAGAGGGAATTTAGAAACCTAGAGGGGAAGGAAGGATTTGAGGCTTTGACAATAGATGAGTTCCCCTGAAGGGATGACCATCAGCCATTTAACATCTCAGTTACCTGTTCTGCATGTGACTAGGCTTTCTAAAGTTTCTGATAAAATGGTGAAAATGATTATCTTCAGCTTGCTGCTGCTGCTGCTAAGTCGCTTTAGTCGTGTCCGACTCTGTGCAACCCCATGGATGGCAGCCCACCAGGCTCCCCCATCCCTGGATTCTCCAGGCAAGAACACTGGAATGGGTTGCCATTTCCTTCTCCAATGCATAAAAGTGAAAAGTGAAAGTGAAGTTGCTCAGTCGTGTCCGACTCTTCGCGACCCCATGGACTGCAGCCTACCAGTCTTTTCCGTCCATGGGATTTTCCAGGCAAGAGTACTGGAGTGGGGTCCCATCGCCTTCTCCGATCTTCAGCTTAGCTGTATACAAAAGTCTATTAAGTATCAGATGCAAAGCACAAAAGTCCTTTGAATCAACCTTTTTTTTTTTTCCTCACTTGGCGTACTTTTTAAAATTAAACTTCTACTCCAAAAAAAAAAAATTCTTTCTTGGAAAATATTTTTGGCCATAGTTTTCGTCTCTGGGAGAAAGTTTTTGTATTTAGTCAGCTTCTTAAAAACAGAAGGTGGATATATTTTTTTTTTTCTTAGCAGATATCTATTTAAAGCTACTTTGTTAGAAAAAGTACCAAGATTATACATATAATTATGATAATATATATACTGATTATATATTGTTACAATAAATATACAAATATATTCTACAATTGTTTTTATTTTATTGTTTCATTGACATCTATTTAGAGGTATTTTAAAAACAGACACATCATTTAGGAGATGTTCTTATTAATAGAAAATGTGTTATTTACAATGGATAAAATATATAGTAAATATATGGAAATATGCTGAAATATTTTTAGGGGCTGTTTTATTAAACCTTTATTCATTTAAATGTCTTTAGTCCAAAGAAGGAACTAGAAAACTAATCCCCCTAAGATTAAATTGAACATCTGGGACTGCGGAATGTTGAGAACAGAGTTAAGGTTCAGAACATGAATTTATGTGTCTATTATTCATGTTTGTTGCTGTTCTGTTATTCAAAATATTTCTGTACCTACTGCATTCTACTTACCTGGGACTGGCAGAAAGGGTGCTGCACTCAAATGTAAGTGAACCCCCATGTGTGACTAAGTATGAAAATAGAATGCACAAAGCTTTCTTCAAATTATACAGAATCTTTCTTTCTGATTTGAAAGAAGAAGAGAAACTTCTCTTTATTAAGTCTGAAATACCACACATTTCTGTCTTACCCTTAGAGTTTTAAAATGCAATATAATAATAAATATGTACTATGTATATGTATATATATGCATACACACACACACACACACACACATACACATACACCAAGCCCCCACTCTGAGGCATACATTTTTATGTGTACTTTAGATAGGAGGAAACTGAAACAAGAGAATTTAAGGAATTTGCAGAAAATCACAAAATGCTGAGAGGTAAAGATTTGAACCCAAAGCCCATACCCTGCCCACCAATTTTGTTGCCTCTCTTGTTAGAACCTTTGAAAAAACTGTAGACCCTTTTTTCATTTTCCAAACTAGAACCTATACACATTTTGTATATCCTCCAGCTTCATTGTCATGCTACTGATAAAATGGGTCTCACACACACAGAAAGATGGCAGAGCTGCTGCCAGCCAAGTGGGTGTGATTGCCACGTGTTCAGTTCAGGCAGTGTATGGAAAGGTTGGAATGGTTGTACTCGTAGAAATCTGGGCCTTCTTCTTAATTGCAGTCCTATTGTTTCAGGTCATTTACATTCAGGGAGCACTTCAGAACTCATCTCAGCATACTGCCAGGGCTCTGCTGTGGGAATCTCCTTGGTATGCAGGCACAGACGAAGGCCCTTGAAGATGGCTGCTGCCCCAGGTAGGAAGATGACCCAAGTGAGTTCCTTGACTCTTGAGAGATGAGCTCAGCTATAAGAGGAAAGAGTGTTCTGAGACTTGAAACAGAGGAAGGAGAAAGAGTAAAATTGGATTTAAATGGAAATCTGATGTTCATTTGAATTTGTTCCAGTTATGCTTGGAATGTCGATGCATTTGAATTTTCAAGTTTAGAACAGTATTATGTGAAAATGCCTCAATAATTCCAGAAAAGAATATGTCCAAGGGGAATGAGGAAGTAAAGGTGTCTTTTATTACTTTCAGCTTTTCCTTAAATCCATTTAATTATAACAGTAGCTTACATCTTTAATAGCTTTTCAGGGCACTTTGTGATGTGTAACTTTATTTTATTCTCACAGTAGATCTTCATTGTAGGCAACACAGTTAGTATCTTCTCCATTTTGCTGATTTAAAAAAAACTGAGAGGCAGAAATATTATGTAAATTATTATTACTATTATTACTGGTAGTGAGTCAGTTAAACAATAAAGTTGATTATTTTAAAAAGTATATCTATATCTGTCTATAATTATGCCTTAACATTTTATTTTAACTTTAAATATATGAGTGTACAACTTGACATGGGCTAAGCCCTTTTATTTGCATATATTTTTGATGACTTGAAATTCTCTATGATTTCTTATTGAATCATCTATAATTTTTAGGGTTTGTGGCAGGGAGGAGTTGACTACTTAAAAACATTTTTTAAAACAATGAGTGCGGCCTCCTGTATTGTTATAGCTGTTTTACAAATATTTTGTTGTTATCAAATCTGGCATTTTTTTTTTATTGTAACTTGCCTTTACTGAATCTTACTAAAAACTTCAATAGCATTTTCATAGTGATATATCTATTTTCAAATGCATTGTCTATTGGTATATAAATATTTATTGAAGTTGTATATTTATAATAGGTGCAACATACATACACACGTTTGGGAAGAAACACAACTGATCCTTATTAAATATACAATACAAGTGTGGGCAGAAGGACGTAGTTGAACTTGTGAATAGTCTGCTAGCTGTGAGCATTCATTGTAACAAAAGACACAAATTTTTTTAGAAATGTAAAGATGAACTTCATTTATTTTGATTATACAGAGCAATTAAGAAGGAGTAATCTTGAATGGATGTAAAGATTTAACTAAAGTCTAGTCACCATAATATCTACTTGTTAAAACAGTATTTTTTGAATTATCAATTATGTACCAATTCTAAGGGCTGAAGACAGTCTTATGAAATAGAGTCCATAGTTCTGGGAGAAGGACATTAAACAAATTAAATGTGTAAGATGGTAAAGAGTCTATGGACAAGATACTTTGGGATTGGAGACAAAGACTGATTTCAGGGCCTCACTGAGAAGTTGCTATTTCAGTAAAGTTGTGAAAGAGGGGAGAGAGTTAATATACTTTAATGGCGCTAATACAAACAAATGCAGTGGAGTTCAAAGGAGATGTTTTTTATTTAGCTAAGTTTGTGAAAGAGGGGACCAGCCAGGGAGCATCAAGTGCAGAACTCCTGGAGGCCAGTGTGTCTAAAGCAAGATGAGGCAGGGGAGTAATAAATAGGACCAGAAAGAAATGAGTGGTAATGGGAGGAGTGCTGTTGGAAATAAAGTCATCTAGTCTTGTATTAGGACTTTGGTTTCTACTCTGAGTAAAACAGAAAGACATTGGATGATTAGAATGGGTGGGGTCATGATCTGACAGGTGACAGGCTCTTGTGTGCTCAATTGAGAACATCCTAAAGACCAAGAGTGAAAACCCTCAAACTGGTTGGTAGACTACTGTAGAAGTCCATGTGAGAGACCATGTTTACCTCTATTTTTCAAGCAATGAAATTAGCAGTGAGGGTGTAGAATTATTTATATGATTCTTAAAAAATAAGACAGTAGGATCAAAATGGAGTGCTTTTGCTAAAATGCATGTCACCAAATCAAGACAACTTAATTTCAGTTTCTGCTCTTCCAGAAATGGAATTTTAAACCAGTCAATCAGGAATCAGCTGATCGCTAGTTAGGGCTTACCTGATAGACCCCTGCCATCCCCTAAAGGAAAGTAACCTTGCAATAAACAACCTTCATTTTTGTTTACTTGTTTTGTAACTTCCTTGTTTCTGCTCCCTTCTACCTAAAAAAAAGCCTTTCATTTTGTACAGCTCCTTGGAGTTCCTTTCTCTCTGCTAGACTGAATGCTATCTGGATTCATGAGTTGTTAAATAAAGCTAAGAGGATCTTTAGAATTTACTCAGTTGACTTTTGTATTTTCGCATTATTAAAAAAATGTTTGAACATAGCAGGAAAGATGATGACAGAAAAATTAAACACAATCAAAGTATGTAACAGTAGAAGATTGTCTAAATTATGTTGTGGCTATATAATGAATATTATATAAAATATATGTAATATACAGAAAAAAATTATAGTGACATTCAGTCATGATATATGGTGAAAGTGAAGTCGCTCAGTCGTGTCCGACTCTTTGTGACCCCATGGACTGTAGCCTATCAGGCTCCTCCGTCCATGGGATTTTTCCAGGCAAGAGTGCTGGAGTGGATTGCCATTTCCTTCTCCAGGGGATCTTCCCGACCCAGGAATCGAACCGGGGTCTTCTAGTGTTAAGTAAATGCTGTAGGTTGTAAGATAGACAAAATACATTTTCACAAATATAAAATATGAACATATATTATATATACGAGGCAAAAAACACAGGAAGAATATACAATATATTCATGGATTATGGATGTTTTGAAATGTTATTTTTGCTTCTCTGCATTAATTTTTTTATAAATACATGCTAGATATATTAGTTCATTCATTTCTTTGTTTAGTCTTTTTTTCTTTTTGAGAAGTGATTATCTTTAAAATTCTGCTCTTGGCTTTGAAAAACATTCAAAAATGAGTGAGATATAATTCTTGTCATCAGTCTTTGGAACTTTGTGGGTGATGAGAAAATAGTACCAATGCACATACCAATATATCAAGAAATTTTACCAAAGCAACTAGAGAAGCACAAACAAAATACTATGAGGGTTTGTGAGGTGACAAATATTTAGCTGTCTGTAGCATTTGAGTTGGGCTGTGAATTATCAGAGGGGGTGTTTTGACAGTTTGTGGAATAGTATTTTCAGCTGAGGGAACAGAATTAGCAGAATTATAGAGGCAGGGAATGCGAGTACTGTGTTAGAGAAATTAAGTATGTAGTATGGCTAGAGTGTAAAGGGAGCATACATGGAAAAGTATATAAGTATAATATAGTAAGAAGAAGTATGTAAATACAGTGGAATAGAATCAGACATGAAAAATGGTAGACTTAAAGTAATAGAATATTGTTAGTCATTGAAGAATTGTGTATATGTGCTATATTCATAGATAAACACATTTACAATCATTTATATTCATATATTAGCTAATACCTATATTCAGGTTGCTCAGGCTATTAATATTAGACTTGTGTCACAAAATTGACATTTAATGAAAAGAAAAATGTATCCTTACGACTTCTCTTCCTTCCAGAAATATTTGCTGATTTATTTTGGGCTCTACTAATAGAAATAACTGTAAATATTTATTTGTGGATTGAAAATTTTACTCTAGGCCCTCCTGTACTAAAATTCTTCTGAGAAGCAGCCAGAAGAATCTAGTTCATTATATGTGAAGTTTATTTTCTCATTCGTTTGGAAGAATGAAACGAATTTTTGCCTTCCAGAACTCAGTGGTGACGTCTATGGAGAGATGCTGGGCATCTCCTTTAAATTTGTCGTGACTTAAGGCCATGGCATAGAGCCAGAGCCAGCATTATGGCTGCCCTTTGTCACATTGCTGCAGTTTGTGAGTTTGCATTAGTCAACAGCACTTTGGAGGGTCTGATTTCTTACTTGTGAACATTTGCTCTTGGCTGTAAACTGGTAAATAAACAAAGGCTTTGCATGAGAGAGCAATGACATTTTGGTAATTCTAGGGGAAAAAAAGTCAATTTGAGCACTTGATGATAAAGAGAGGAAACCAAGATGTTACATTTTGCAGTCATTTGTCCCTCCCATTTGTAACTGACAGATTGGATTTAACACATGGAAACTGAAAGACTACTTGTCTTTAAAAATGGTCTAATTACATTTGGAACTTAAGGGGAAATAGAAGATTCCAGGATATTTTTGTTTTGAATTTGAAATTGGGGACAGCGCATGCACAGTTGTTTGTTTTCACACTTTATGGGAATGAATCACACCATGTCGACCGTGAGATTTAATTATGTATTTAGCAGAGAAGCTGGAGATGCGCCAGTGCAATAGCTAAGCTGCTGGAATAGCCTGTGCACAGCCCCTTCCAGTTTCCAGACACTCCAAACCTTTCCTAATAGCACATTTAACATAGGAGAAGGAATGGTGTTGATGAGATGCATCAAATCTCAGTGGAATTGTGTCTGCTTGGAAACAAAATGCTGATGTCAAAGAAGGACTTTTTTTTTTTTTTAAAATAGTGGGGAGCGAAGCTGCTGAACCTCTGGGCATAGGATTTAACTTTAATTGAGGCAGTCTGAGCAAAACATGTCATCTCTGCCTCTTCCCATTGTTCTTTTCATCTATAGGTCAGTGTGTGAACCCTCTCTGTTCCTAAACCTTGACACACACACACACAGAACTTGTTGCAATATACAGATCTTGGGGACCAGGGATGAACAAAAGCTTGAATTATTGCATTTAAAAACTCACCATTATTTTAATGAGTGTTCTTTAATACTCAGTTCAAAATAGGATTGGCTGAGAAAATTCTTAGGTTGATATGTGTTCAAAGATTTAATTTTTCTGATAATAGCTAACTAAATAGGTTAACTTATTTATTAAATATTCATGAAGGATACTTAAATAAACTAAAAGGGATGGATAAGGGTGTTATTTTGCCACAAAATTTATTTCCTTCTTAGATGTATTTAATCCAGAGTTTTCATTCGTTTCAAGGTTCTTGAAGGTAGCTAGGAATGTTAAAGTTTCTTAATATGTCAAAAGCCTAACAAAAGTCATACATTTCATTAGCATGAAAGGACTCTAAGGCTAATGAAATATTTTTCTTATTCAACATTATTGTATCACCCTGACTAGTTGATTGACTGTGGATAACATTTTAGATTTTCACTGTGGAGGAAAGTAGTAATAAAAAACAGATCTTTTATGGTAAAAGAGCTGGGATCTGAAGATACAACCTCAATATTTATGTTCTTATGATTATTTCTGTCTACATTTTTTCCTTGTTCTCAAATGGGGATGAGAATTCTATTTAAAAGCAACATAATGACTTTGGGCATTGACTAAAAAGTCAAGAATGCTAATTCCTTCTGATTTATAGTAAATTCTGTTTGGAAACAACATTTAATCTCTTGCTCCTTGGTCCCTTTATTTATAGTTATTGGATTCATTCTCCTATAGTCTAGGTGATTGTTTGTGGGGGTTGTTGGAATTTAGAGTCAGTGAATCTTTGATCCAGATGTATTTTTAATAATATCAATAAAACTTGTTTTAGATAACTTTCAGTGAGTAGAATGGAACTGCCTGTGATTGGGAACTATGCTTCCCTTGTATTGGTAAATGTTAAGTGGGCATATTCAAAAACTGATTGGCCAGTTTGCTGAAGCAGGACTGTTACTTGATGAATTAAAATATATGTGGTACCCCTACTGACAATCAACTATGAAACAGTATTTTAAAGAAGAGTCCTTGAAAATACATAAAATTAGTTTAAAAAACAAGAATGAAGCAATTCACTCATGAACACAGGCAGCATTACACCTCCATAGTTGACAGGCAGGGCAGCAGCATTCAGCTGTGAACCCCCTTCTGAAGAACACTGACTTGTCCAAGGTCATGCTTCTTTCCAGCACTGAATGGGGTATGGGAAGAGGAAGCTTATAACAGCCTGGCCTCTCATCCCAACTTGAGACAGGTTCAAAATCCATTCTGTTTTCAGAACCTCCATGAATTTGGCTAAGGCTTTCATTGAGACTGGATCACAGTTCAGCTCTTCCTTCTTCTCAGCCCTGCGTCTTTTCCTTCACTTCCACAGGAGTTGATCACAGAGCATTCCCAACATCCTTCTGCCCACTAATGCCTTCTGAGTCTGTCTCTGTCTCCCAGGAAATCTAACCTGCAACAGCCTCAGTGTGTATAAAAGAAAGCTAATCTGGGCTGCTTTTATGCCCCATGTGCATAGTCTGGAGGCTGTCGCTACCCTGACTCAGAAGATGTGGTGGCCAGCCTACCTCCTTATACTCAGTCTGGGTTTACTTCTGACTGTATCTAGCCATATATGCTAAATCAATATCTTCAGTTTTGAGAAATCCTAAACGTTCATGTATTCCATTCTAACTACCATGAGGAACATCCCCTTCCCTCCCCACCCATGAAAATGAATTGTGTGTTCAGTTTAAAGCATGTGAAATGATTTCCACTGTATTTCAGCCGTGACCAATAGCTAACAGCCTCACTGTGGTCTCTCAGGCTAAGCACCATACGTTGAATATCTGAATTCCCACATAAATGATATTATACACCTTATTCTGTTTCCCAGAAGATCTTTCTTTGGATTCCAGATGTTGAAAGCATCATCATGTTAGGAGCCAGGAAATGTTTTGTCATTTCTGTTATGTGTGAAGAATAATATTTAAAATATTTCTCTGAATGTTATTTTCCATCTTGCTTTGCAATTTTCATCATTTGTAAGCTCACATTGGTTTTTCTGTGTATGTTTTTGGTGTGCCCGATCAAACCTGTTATTGTGATTTTATTTTGACACTCTTGGTGTCAATTTCCATGAAACACCTGTCTAAAGAACAACGTAGAGCTCATCCTACGGGAGTGAGCCAGCCATCTCTGCCAGGCATAGTAGAGTTCTAGCATCTGTGTGTTAAGACCAAATGGTGCCTGAATCAGTTTAATTTAATTTGCTTATCATTTCACTTTGGAGAGAATTCACAATACAAAGATACATTCACAAAGAGACCATTTCTGCCAAACCCCAATTTCAAAGTGTTCCTAGAATGTGCAAATATTGATTATTGAATCAGAACTTTCTCTCAGTTTAGCAATTTTCCCATTATACCTTTAGATCACTAATATAGAACTTGCTTAACTTTGACTAACTAATGAGTGATGTCTGCATAATGTGAAAATGTTAATCCATATCTTCAAATATCTATTCTTAGTCAGCTCTGATTTGTAAAGACTGGAGAAAATGATAGTTTATCTCATGGAGTATGATCTATCTTTGTAAATACTCTTTCTCTATTTTCCTGGCATTTATACATGCATGCTCACAACCTTCTTGTTAAAATACAAAAATCATTGGTAGAGGGATAGCTCTCAATCTATACACTCAAGTGTCCACACAATGTTCCATGTCTTCATTTTTCAGTGAGTGAACTCAATGCCAAATTCTGAGAACCTTTCCTGCTGTGATGATGGGAAGATTGATTTTTTCCTTTTCTTAGTGTCTCACTCTCTTCTCTGAGTTGAAATATGAATCTGGGGTCATTTGCCGAGATAAAGTGTTAGAAAGAAGGCTCCCTGGTTGTCATCATAGGATATCTGTGTTATGGACTGGATATTTGTATCCTTATAGAATTCATGTGTTGAGACCTAACCCCTTACCCCAATGGTGATAGCATTTGAAGATGGGACCTTTGAGAGATAACTGGGTTAGAAGAGATCATGAAAATGACCCAGATGATAGGAATTGTGTCTTACAAAAAGTGGGAGAAAGATGAGAACTGTTTCTGTCTCTCTCCCTCCCTCCCTCTCTCTCTGTCATGTAAGGGTCTATCGAGAAGGAGGAGTCCACAAGCCAGAAAGAGAATCTCTCACTAGGGCCTGACTCTGTTAGCACCTTAATCTTGGGTTTCTCAGCCTCCAGGATGGTGAGAAATAACTGTCTGTGGTTTAAACAACTCAAACTCAGTGCTTTGTTATAGCAGCTTTAACTGCCTAATACAATCTGTCTACACTGATGATGATGAGATGGTCTTGTGCCTGTCCCCATAGCCTCATCAAGCCTGACACTTTTCTGTTTTTCCTGTGTCATGGTTGTGACTTAGAGATTTGTGCCAGGCTGTCTGTAGTGTCACTTATTTGAAGCATCACACAGCATGTCTTTCAAATCTGTTACCTCTCTACAAGCAGCCCATAGATTCTCCTTTTCCAGAGACCTGTGCGCTTACTTGATTTCTATTGGACTCCTTGCCTCTATTCCTAGTACTTTAAAGTTCCTTCATGGTATGTGCACGTAAGGGGAAAAATCCAGACGGACTTGTAGGTAGGTGACTTTTATATCCACCATTCCTTGAGATACAGAGCTCGTCTAATTTCTTCAAGAGCAGATTGCTTTAAAAAGATAATATTAAAAAAAAAAGTTAATATTAATAATGCAATCAGATGAGAAAGGACCACACAGATTTTAATATCTCAAACTATTTTTCAAACACAAATCCCAGCAGCTATTTATTGACAGGCATTTTCATTTTAGACAGAAAGAGGAGGATGCATTGTGCCTTGTGCAGAATTTGTCACCAGCCAGCAGAGGGAGCCTCTGAAGTTTTAGTACAGGTGTAGCAGTCATGGGTACCAGGGATCAAAGATGGTTTGTCTCAATAGCTACAAGATATGCCAATGCTTAGTGGTGGGGAATCAAGGGTCTTTCTCCTAACACCTAGGCTTAAATCTTTACTAGCGATGAGTTTGGCACATGTCATATTAACCTTTCTATTCTTTAGTTTCCTAATCTGTAAAGTGGGCAGATGATTTCTAAAGTACTTAAAAGTTTCTGACACATATTATTGTTACTTAAGTGATTGTTAATGACAATGATTGTAGAAGAAAATACCAGAACTGTTGGAAATGTAGGTCACTCTCTCATCCTTTCCCCCTGGTAGGAAGAAAATATTAATGGGGAGGAAAAATAGTAAATTGATAGTATATTTATCTAGATGGAATGGAATTAAAACCAGAAAGAACTAAATTTACCTTGAATTGGTAAAACTTAGTTTCCTGACATCAGAGAAAATGGATGTCTATAAATCCGTTTTTCACAAGTGGGTCAAAATATCTATGAATTCATATCTTGCTATGATAATTAAATAATTACCTTTAAAAAATAACGTGGTTTATAATGCATCAGATACAAATGCAGGATTTATTGGCAAGAACTAATTGATTCTAATTAGTTTGATACCTAATTTGGTTTTATGTTTCTCTCTACATTTTACCTCCAAATTGAAGACTCTTTACCTTAACAGCTCACACAGCATAATCTGTTAAACATTTCTGGAAAAAGAAATACATCTTTCCCTTTGAAAGCTATTCATTCCAATCATAAAGTGCCACAGGCTTTTTCCTCCCCCACCTCACCCTGCCCCCATTCAGAATTCTATAGGGAAAGAAATGGTAGGGAGATGAAAGTCCTTTAAGACTTCTCCCTTTAAGAAATGAGACTCTCTTTTCCCTAATTTAATTAAAATAAACATGACTTGAGAAAGAACAAGAAATACCTGCAGGTTTAATTCTAGTTTCTCTCCATCTGTTAGACCCATATTTTCTGAAATGACCTAGCAGCTGTGCTGCAAAGACACCCCACACTAATGTTCTCTTTTATACATGCCTAAGACTAAAGCTTTAGTAAATATTTCAGTATTTTATTTATATCAGATATAGTCACCTTTTAAAAATGCCACTGAAAGCTCTGTGTTTTCCTTTGAAGGTGGCATGTTGACAGTTGAAGTGAGTCCTCTAGTTACATTGTTAACCTCAGAAAAGATTTGAGAGAATCTTCTGGTTGAGAACTAAATATCAAATTGTACCAGGAGAATCAGTGTTCAGTAACTCAGAGTTGACCATGGTCTGCTACTCTGAGCAGAGGCAAGCATATATTTTATATGTGCTCAATAAAAGGGATCACAGGATTATAAAACAAAGCAAAGGTGATTTGATGGTGATACCTGGATATAAAAATTCTTTATTTATTCATTCAGCCATTCAGCTGTTTACTAAGCACCTATAATACTATGCACTGATGGAGGAACAGGGGCACTTATTTACATCTTGCATTTAGGCACCTTCATGCTTAAAGTAGCCCTTAATAGAGGATTATTCCTTAAGGAGGGTGAGTGAGAGGAGAGGGTGTGTGGTTCTCCAAACCTCCATGGAAGACTCAACTTTTAAATCCAAGCCTTGAAAGATAGATGGAATTTTATAATACGTTTGTAAAATACATGTTTTTCTTTTAGGGGAATGAGTAGCATAGGTGCCTTTAACAGAGTCAGGAAGGTACAGGGTATATGCTAGGAGAGTGAGTGACGCAAATGAAGAGAAAGATGATTAAACAATAATTTTTATTATAGTTGCTATTAATTTATTAAGGAGCTTTAACATTATAGAGGGATTCTTAAAACTTCCCTGAGAATATACTAATAACCAAGAGGAAATTGGCAATGGGGCCAGAGATGGCCAGCTGCACGATTTAAATTTCTTTAAAGTCTGACCTTTTTCTCCTAGTAATTTATACAAAGTTTATATTTTATTTCATAATGCAAGTACATATGCTTCTATATATATATATATAAAGTCTCAAATTGTTTTCAGGAAGATACTACCATCTGTGACTGCACTTACCTCTTATCATGGAAAATAAGGCTCATACTCCTGGATGTATGAGTCCTGAGTTGTAGAGGCATGGGCACATAGTCACTCAGATACGAGCAGCAGAAAACAAGAGGAGAAAGGAAGATTAACACCTCATTGTGGCTGGCCTTGAGTGAGCAGTTCTAGGCTAAAATACTTGGAAGCGCTTCTTTAGGTAATGGGGAAATGAAGGAAGTTTTAAATCAGGCCGTTAGGTGACTCCAGCTTACTCTGGACAATCAGGCTTGACTTGGCAGAATATTTTAGATAGATTAGGGGTGAAGAAACAGGAAAAGGAAAGAGGGAAGCCAGTTAGTAAGTGAAGGTCAGGGTCATGGTCAAGATACAGTCACAGAAGAGAAGGTATTGAGCCTAGACACTGAACAGATGGAACTTGACTGGATGTTGGCGACAATGGTGAGAGGAACATAATGTTTTTTTGATTCTGGGTATAATTGTGAGGTTACTGAAAGTTCCATTAAAAAACATGGGGAAACTAAGGACCAGAGGAGCAAATTTGAAAGTAAAGACTGCTAAGTTCTTCTTGGAACTACAGAATTTGAGATAGCCAAGAACTGTTCTAGGAATCTATCCTACAGAAGCATGGATGATTCTTTTAGTCTCCATTTATCTCATTAGGGTGCATATATTTAAAATGAAATCAGATATGTTTAAAAATTATATATCAACATTTTAAATACATTTATTTATATAGTTTTTATCAACTGTTTATTACTAACAAAATGATCATTTAATCTAGTTTTTTTTTAGTCTTAGAGATTTAACACATTGGGGAATAAAATAAGGTTTATCTATTTAAGTAAACTTTAAGTTCCAATTAATAAACACAGCACTTTTTTTTTTTTTTTTTTGGTACAGAGAAGCATGATAAGAGATCAGTAAAACACTTTAAAGGACAAAATATTTTATTAGAATAAAATTATATAAAAGAAGTATAATGAAAATATGAGTTCAGGGAGAAAAGGAAAAGGTAGAGTTCCAAATGTTTGTTCATTTGGCTTGTTCATGTAGTTTAAAATAGATAATGTGTGTGTGTGTTAATCGCTCAGTTGTGTCTGACTCTTTGCAACCCCATGGACTGTAACCTACCAGGTTCCTCTGTCCCATGGAATTCTCCAGGCAAGAATACAGGAATGGATTGCCACTTCCTACTCCAGGGGATCTTCCTGACCCAGAGATCGAACCTGAGTCTCCTGCATTGCAGGTAGATTCTTTACTGCCTGAGCCAGGGCTTCAGGGAAGCCCAGAACACTGGTACAGTAACTAAATATAATCATGAGCATGGTAAGTGCTAGACTCTTAATATCTTAGGTCTGCTTAGACACAGATCATTTTGAAAGGTAATGCAGAGTTTTGAAAAAGGTAGGCTGCATTCCCTAACTGGAGGGTCTGAGCCCTAATGTAACCTCTTCCCAACAAATTTCTACATAAACATGTCTCAGAAATCTACATGGCCTCCTAAGTCAATGGGTCAATGGTGTGTGTGTGTGCTTAGTCCTATCTGACCCTTGGCAACCCCATAGACTGTAGCCTACTAGGCTCCTCTTTCTATGGAATTTTTCAGACAAGAATAGAGTGGGTTGCCATTTCCTGCTCCAGGGAAAATAGATGATGGAAGTGGAAGTGGAAGTGAAGTCGCTCAGTCGTGTCCGACTCTTTGTGACACCATGGACTGTAGCCCACCAGGTCTCTCCGTCCATGGGATTTTCCAGGCAAGAATACTGGAGTGGGTTGCCATTTCCTTCTCTAGGAGATCTTCTGACCCAGGGATTGAACCCGGGTCTCCCACATTGTAGGCAGACACTTTACTGTCTGAGCCACCAGGGAAGTCTAATGTATTTAGTTTCCATTGGCTATGTTGAAAGTAATGAGATCTTTATTTTGAAGTATCAGTATTTATAATATGGTGGGCATTGCTTGCTTTTTGGTTATTTAAACTTATAATGAAAAAAGTTATCAACTTAGAAAATGTGGGAAGGGTAGATAGTTATTCAAAATTATTTTAGGGAGTACATGAGCAAAAAAATTTTCAAGGCCACTACTGTGGCATATTTTGGAAAATGGTAGGTTTGTCACACAGCAATTCTTGAATCATCTCTCTGGATCCTGTTCTTCTGAATTTGTTTCTTCTTATTGCTCATTACTTTGCTTTAGATAATGTCTCAGTCTTTGGCTGGCAGTTCCCCTGGCAGCCATATTGCCAAACCTGACTGGCCTCTGGGGTGGGGGATGAGGGTGGTTCAGGTGAAATACTGAACATCTACCAGGACTCATCCTGGGCCAAAATCCTGGCTCAGTTTCATCCTAGCTATATGACCTTGGGCAAGTCACCCAGTCTCTCTGAAACTCATCTATAAATAATTGATGGGATTGCTGTCTGGTCAGGTGTGATTGTGTCTGTGGATTACTTTGCCCTGTTTGATACAGAGAAAGAACTCAAGAAACAATAGCTTTTCTCAGGGCAACCAGTCCTGTCAGAAGAAGAGTTTATATAGTATCAGTTTCTGCTCAACTTTTTTCTTTTAAGCAAACAGATTTCTCATTAAGTAACTAAAACACTTAAATGACAGTAAAATGTTAAAATAGATACTTGTCATGATTTCCACTGCTCCCCACTATTAAATATCTTTTTGATTATTAGGGTATTTCTATACTTTTGAGTCTGATCCCGCTAAGGAAGAAGCCACAAAATACCTTTGCAGGTAGAACATGAGTATGTCACAAATCAGATGCATTTACCCAAGATTTGGGTTGGGAGATGAGTAATGTGACTACATTTTCTCGGGGAGGTTTTTGCAATGGTATGAAGATGTTCAACCTGGTTTTAGAAAAGACAGAGGAACCAGAGATCAAATTGCCAACATCCGCTGGATCATTGAAAAGCAAGAGAGTTCAAGAAAAACATCTATTTCTGCTTTATTGACTATGCCAAAGCCTTTGACTGTGTGGACCACAATAAACTGTGTAAAATTCTGAAAGAGATGGGAATACCAGACCACCTGACCTGCCTCTTGAGAAACGTGTATGCAGGTCAGGAAGCAACAGTTAGAACTGGACATGGAACAACAGACTGGTTCCAAATAGGAAATGGAGTATGTCAAGGCTGTATACTGTCACCCTGCTTATTTAACTTATATGCAGAGTACATCATGAGAAACACTGGGCTGGAGGAAGCACAAGCTGGAATCAAGATTGCCAGGAGAAATATCAATAACCTCAGATATGCAGACGACACCACCCTTATGGCAGAAAGTGAAGAGGAACTACAAAGCCCCTTGATTGAAGTGAAAGAGGAGAGTGAAAAAGTTGGCTTAAAGCTCAACATTCAGAAAACGAAGATCATGGCACCCAGTCCCATCACTTCTTGGGAAATAGATGGGGAAACAGTGGAAACAGTGGCTGACTTTATTTTTTTGGGGCTCCAGAATCACTGCAGATGGTGATTGCAGCCGTGAAATTAAAAGATGCCTACTCCTTGGAAGGAAAGTTATCACCAACCTAGATAGCATATTTAAAAAAAGAGACATTACTTTGCCAACAAAGGTCCATCTAGTCAAGGCTATGGTTTTTCCAGTAGTCATGTATGGATGTGAGAGTTGGACTGTGAACAAAGCTGAGTGCTGAAGAATTGATGCTTTTGAACTGTGGTGTTGGAGAAGACTCTTGAGAGTCGCTTGGACTGCAAGGAGATCCAACCAGTCCATCTGAAAGGAGATCAGTCCTGGGTGTTCATCGGAAGGACTGATGTTGAAACTGAAACTCCAATACTTTGGCCACCTCATGAGAAGAGTTGACTTACTGGAAAAGACCCTGATGCTGGGAGGGATTGGGGGCAGGAGGAGAAGGGGATGACAGAGGATGAGATGTCTGGATGGCATCACTGACTAGATAGACATGAGTTTGGGTGGGCTTTGGGAGTTGGTGATGGAGAGGGAGGCCTGGCATGCTGCTATTCATGGGGTCGCAAAGAGTTGGACACAACTGAGTGACTGAACTGAACTGAACTGAAGTGTTTGTGGCCAGTTTTAAGTCTCTAGTGTAGAAATGGTACCAGTGACTATGGTGATGGGAGTGGAGACTCAATCCTGGTGGCCAGATACATTTCAGCATCTCGTTTGTGATGGCAGCAGAAGCAGAGGATCATAAGACTGTTTTCAGACAATTTATACTTCTGCCTTAGGAGCTTCACCTCTTAGCTGGAACTCCAGTCCTCTCATCTATTCTGTGAGCCTCAAATACTCTTTCAACAGACTTCTTTTTCTGCTTACCCAACCTTTTGCCAAGACAGAAGCAAATACACAAGAGGCAGTTTTACATGGCAGGCTTCTAAGGGAACAAGCACCTATATGTTAACATCAATAATAGCTTAGTCTAGTCTTGAACTTCCTCAGACTGATTTAGAATCTTTTTTTTTTTTTTTTTGGTAACGCTGTATCCTCCACAAATAGGTTCAGCTTGTTGGAGTCCGCAAGGCTTAGGCTCTGTGCTGTACAAGAAGTTACATTCTTCTGATCTTTTAAAGCAGTTCTCAACTTATTTTTTGCTACCAATAACTGATCAATATGAAATCATACCCATATAGCAGTGAGGTTGATGGAGTGGGAGTGGGATCGGAGTTGGATCGAGCACAGAAAACTGAAGAAACTGGGTAAATGACAACATCCAGGAGATGGTTATTTGAGAAAGCCTGGAGCAAAATACGATTTACTGTTGTTTACCTCTCACACTGTCCCTCTGACTCCAGCAACACTAATTTCGAGTGGAGATCTCTTTTGTAAGAGCTAATCAAAATGACAGGCCATAAATAGTAGTGAACGATATTTGCATCCCCCCTTTCAAAGGTAAATGTAGAAAAAGAATGATAATGTCTGGGGAATGTGAGCCTCTGAGGGTAACTTTATCCTGTAATCCATCCATCCTTGGAAAACAACAAAAAGAACATGAGGTAAAACTTGGAGATAAAAAAGGCTGAATGTTTTGGTTACCAAGTTTGAAATTACGTTGTGTAAAACACTCTGTGTATTTATTTATTTTACCTTCAAATGTTTTTTATTTCATCTTCATTTTATTTTAAACTTTTTATTTTGTATTGGAGAATAGCTGATTAACTATGTTGTGATAGTTTTAGGTGAACAATAGAGCGGCTCAGTCATACATACACATGTATCCCTTCTTCCCCAAAGTCCCCTCCCATCCAGGCTGCCACTTAACACTGAGCAGAGTTCCCTGAGCTGTACAGTATAGGTCCTTGTTGGTTATCTATTTTAAATATAACATTGTGTACATGTCAACCTCCAGCTCCCTAACTATCCCTTCCCCCAACCCTTCCCCTGTGTGTATTTATTTGAATGGGTATAGTATTTAATGTAGGCAATATTTTTGATTCCTCTCCACTCCTTCATTAATCAGAGTATTGCTAATACTACATGCTGCATATACCTTTTCAAAAGACTTCTTCAGTTATAGTGATAATGTAATATAATTGTCTTTAAATTTGCTCTGATATACTAATTAATGAATAAAGACAATGCAGCCTCTTTGTGAAAGATGTGGGCAGAGTAAATGAGGCCTGCTGTTTCAGAGGGCTTCAGATTTTATCTCTAATACTCAAAATTTTGAACTTGGATATTACATTAACCTTAGATATGCTAGTAATCAAGTGTGGCCAGACAGCTGTCTCCTGATTACATATCTGAGAAGATAAATGTGGTATTTATGCCAATCAAAGTCGGCTTCAATTCACTTGTTGACTAGCTTCAAGCTTAATAGAGGGTTCTGAAAACAGAGGAAGCTTAAGAGATGTCAGATGGAAATGAAAAAAATATTTACCCCCCAGCCATCTTCAGGCTAGACATGCACAGTCCCTCAATACATTTGTTAAATGTGAGAAAGGCTGCAAAAACTTGGCAGGTTTACTGATATGTCATAACTTATATAAGAATTGTCTGGTCTATGAAAAAAAGTCTCTCTCTTTTTTTTTAATTGTGAAAACAATGTCACAACATTACAGGGAGTTTGGCAAATAGAGGAGAAGATATCAATCATAATCTCAACATTCAAACATTAAACCGAGTACAATATCTGTGGGTTCTGTTCCTTTTGTTTTTCATTTAAATGGTAAGTTTTCCATTATTGCAACCATAATGTCCTCATTACAACTTTGTTCTTTCTTATTAAAGTCAGTTTAGGAGGGGTTTTTATGTTTTGCTATGTTGACTCATAATTATCTAGTTTAAACAATTGTATAATTTTCAATGAGGTAGATATACTTTATTTAACTAGTCTCTTACCTGTGGGCATCTCATTGACTTTTAACATTTTGGATTATTCAGTGTGTCTCAATGAATACCTTGCAATCATT
Source organism: Bubalus bubalis (assembly GCF_019923935.1). Lineage (NCBI taxonomy): Eukaryota > Metazoa > Chordata > Mammalia > Artiodactyla > Bovidae > Bubalus > Bubalus bubalis. Next base: position 112,443,455 of record NC_059159.1, on the reverse strand, counting down.
GTGTCTTCCATATTCTGGGAAATTTCTTAAGATAAGTTTTTAGATAACAGTAAGGCATGCCCCTTTAATTGGTGATGTTGGTAAAACCAATTACATGGGATGTTGGAGAATAAAAGCTAGTCTTCTTTAGTGCGTCGAAGAGTGAATGGGGGTAAGAACTGGACAGTTTTTCTGCTTATGCTAAAAAATATTTTCAAGAAAAAATTAAAGTTACAGGAACAAAAAGGAAAGGCTGAAATAATGAAGTCTGGAAAAGACAGGAAGATCTGGGATCCAGAACATCAAAAGCTCCATGGAAAAATTAGCAGTGCAGACAGAATATGCTATCCCCTGTATGTGAGGGAAAGCACAATTGTAGGTGTGTATGCAAGGAAGCCTTCGGTTTGGTGGCAAGAAACCAAGGGAATCCTTAAGTGATTATGGAGTTCATCTGCTGAGAGGAGAAGAGAGTATGTCTAAAATAGCCACTATTAAGAATGAAAGATAATTGACAAGTAACAATAGCTAGTGTTTTCTTCTGTGCACTCACTATGTGCTCCCTGCAGTGCTAAGTGCTTGATATGTGCTGTCACATAATAGTTGTATACTTTTCCATCGATCCTCAGCAGCGCAAGTGTAGGAAGACGTTGATTCAGGTCTGGATGTTTGCCACGTGGGTACAATGGAAAGGCAGTGCTAAAAGGAAATTGATGATGTGGCATGGGAGAGGTGGAGGGGAGTGATCGTGCATCTCTGCTAGATAGGAGAAGTTGTAAAAGAGCATGCACTGTGCGGTGCTAAGGGCAGATTTGCACCAAAGCCCTGGCTGAATGGACCATGAATAAAAGAATAAATTTATGGGACCAAATCTTCAGTCATCTTTTGTATTACCAGAAAAGACCTGACTCTGACATGGCTAGTTTATTACCCTTCTTGGCGGGCAGTCTACTTTTTATAAATAAACTTCCAAAGATATATGGGTGGGAAGCCAAATGGAAAAATACATTGAGTTTGAGTGTCTCAGCTGGTAATCATAGGAAAGGAGTTATAATTGTCATTAGCCTCGCTTTATTGCATAATGGTTACTGTACAGGCTTCAGGCCAGCCTGCTTGAGGTAGACCTTGTATCTGCCACTTACTAGCAATGACACCCCACTCCGGTACTCTTGACTGGAGAATCCCATAGACGGAGGAGCCTGGTGGGCTGCAGTCCATGGGGTTGCTAGGAGTTGGACCCGACTGAGCGACTTCACTTTCACGTTTCACTTTCATGCATTGGAGAAGGAAATAGCACTCCACTCCAGTACTCTTGCCTGGAAAATCCCATGGATGGAGGAGCCTGGTGGGCTGCCATCTATGGGTCTCACAGAGTCGGACACGACTGAAGCGACTTAGCAGCATTAGCAGCTGATAACCTTCAGCCAGTGTTTCTATGGCTTAGTTTACTCACCTGTAAAATGGGGATGACAATGGTATATGCTTCATAAGTTTATTATGAGGCTTACAGAGTTAAAACATATAAGGCATTTAGAGTAGTTAAGTTTGGACTACCTATCATCATATTTATTATTGTAACTATCACTAAGACTCCTAAGTGCTAGCAATATGCTAAGTACTTTATTACTTTAGCTCATTTAATTCTCACAAAAATTTTCTCCATTTTACATATGAAAGAACTGAGACTTACGGAAATTAAACCAATTGCCTAATGTCATCCCAATTTCTAAATGACAGAGCTGGGAAATTCAAGACTGCTTTAACCCGAAGACTTAGACAACTTTCTTGAGCATATGAATAATGTTTGGTTTGGTTTCTCTTTTCTAAAACAGATTTTCTAAAAACAAACTTTTTTGGGAAACTATAGTAGGTAGTAGTTAGTGGCTCAACCATATTCCTTCAAATTTCTCTACCTTTTCCTGCCTCTGGTATGTTTTCCGTTTCTATAGCCCAAATCAGTGTCTCTTTGGCAGAGCACTGCCTTTAGACTACTGAGACTACTAGTATGTGTATACCTTCTTATAAGTCCTAACATAAACAAAATCATAAGGAAGACTTGTTAAAAATAGACTGCTGGCCCTGTGTTCACAGTCTATGATCTTAGCCATTCCTAATTCTAGGAATGGATGAGTTTCCAGATCTAAATCACACTTCTAGAACTATTGTCTGAGAGCCTACATTTTAAACCCTCATGAGTATTCAGCATTGTTATGAAAACAAACATTGTTGTGTCATTTAAAATAATTAAAAAAAAACTAATTTAAAAGTATATTTTGAGCACATAAGTCCACTCTATTCTCTGTTTTTTGTTTCATCTTTTCCTACACTTTTGGTATTTTGTATCCTTTGTATTTTTCTTTCTCTCAATTATTGTTGGTTTGATCAAGATGCTCTATGTTCACATTTTCTCCTTTGAATTTGGAGGGTTTACTGTAAGTTTTCATTTCAGTAATAGTCACCACCTTCTCCTTGATCTCTTAATGAGGTGAGAACTTATTCTACAATAAGTTGTGCACAATATACAGATGTCTTTCCATGCAAGATACTGTTTCCCCAGCACCATGCTCTAATGCCCTGCTCCCCCAGCTTCTCTTCCCTCCTATCTTCTCTCCCCCCAGCCCTGTGATATTTTTAGAATGCTTTCACATTTCTTTTCTCCTAACACACCTTCAAGTCCTAGGGTTTGCTAAAACAGTTTGTTACTGATAAGAATTTAAGAAATGACATTTTGTACTTCCACATGGGAGTGGCAGTAGGAGATATTTGGAACAGTAGGTTCCCTGGCTTTCATTAAATCACAGCATTGAGACTTTTTCTCTTCCTCCTTCCTCTCCACCTGCTCCTCCTCTTCTCTCTCCTCCTTTAATTAAAGCCTCACCTTCCGCTTCATTGTCTCAGAAGAGCTTGGCGTTGGCTGTGGTGTGTTCTCTAAAGGATGTGTCAGTAGCAGCAGGACTGGTAAAGTTCCCAACCACACAAGCATCCAGGAAGCTAGCTATTGTTCCACCTATTTCTATGCCTGTTTGCAAAGCTAACTAAAATAAAAGAGAGCTACAGAGCCATGTAACAAATGCTTTATTTTAGGAAGGTGAATGATTTCCAGTGACATGTCTTCCCTGTGTTCTGCCCTGACACTTACCTACTCCAATGTTGGTCTTTGATCCCCTGAGCTTCCCTGAGACCTCAGGTTGCTTTTAACAAAACACAGGTACCTATCTGGTTGCACCTGAAGGAGCATGTAGCTACCCTGCTGTTTTCTGCACAGAGAGCATCCTCTCCTCTAGTAAAGAGAACATTCAAGGGGAGGCTGGATTCAGCTGTTATCCATTTGTTTCTGGGCCCTGTGGTCAGGTTACTGACCCCACTGAGGTGTGCAGTATAGTTGCTGAGAGATACTGCTGTATTTGCTTGTGTAGTTTAAACGTTTCCTAATTTTCTTTTAAAGTTTCAATTTGAAGGGTTTGCTGACTCTGCCACCTTTTTCTCCTACTAGACATTCTTGAGGTATGTCTCTGACACTAATAGGAGCTTTGTTGAGTGTAAGGTTTATGAATATGAAAAGCAGGAAATTTGCATGATTATAGGGCATTCTTCATTGAAATTCCCTTTTGTTTGAGCACAAAGCCTATATCAGTGTATGAAACACTTAATTAATGAACCCCAATTGTTGAAAAAAATGAAATAAAAAACCTAAGTGGGATTGTAACTTTTTGAAGTGTTTTATAGTTTAGCAACCACTTTATTTTTGAAATAGTATCAACATATGACTTTAAGATTTCTGATTGTCATCTCTTTGGAATTTTGGATGTGCTTTTTCTTTAAAAATTGAAGTATAATTGATTTAAAATATTTTGTATTAGTTTCAAGTATACAGTAAAGTGATTCAGTTATATAGATATGTATATGTTTTCAGATTATTTTCCATAATAGGGTATTACAAGATAGTGAATGTAGCGCCCTGTGCTAAATCTGTTGCTTTCATATTTTATGTGTAGTATTGTGTATCTGTTACTCCCATACCTCCTAATTTATCCCTCCCCAACTCCTGTTCCCCTTTGGTAACCATAAGCTTGTTTTCTGTGTCTGTGGATCTATTTCTGTTTTGTAAATAAGTTCCTTTGTGTCATTCTTTTAAGATTCCACTTATAAGTGATAGCATATGATATTTATCTAGGGCAATACTTCTTTGGTTTGAGTATTTAAAATTTGCTTTTTTTGTTAATTAACTTATTTTTGACTGTGCTGAGTCTTATTGCTGTGCAGGCTTTTCTCTAGTTGTGGAGGGTGGGTGTACTGTCTAGCTGTGGTTCATGGGCTTTGCACAGGCTTCTCATTGCACTGGCTTCTTTTATTCTTTTGTTCAGTGGTTCGTTTGCCATGGGCTCTAGGGCACGCAGGTTTCCGTAGCTGCGACTTGCAGGCTTTAGGACCCCAGCTCAATAGTTGCCGTGCACAGGCTTAGTTGCCCTGAGGGATGTGGAATCTTCCCAGACCAGGGATCGAGCATGTCTCTCCTGCATGGGCAGGCAGATTCTTTATCACTGAGCCACCAGGTAAGCCCTAAACATTGTTTTTAAACATAAACTTTTGATTATGGTTTTCCTTTTTTAAAATATGAAATACTCTAAAGGCACAAGGCCCTCAGTGATGAATTTTAAGCTCACCATGAGGTAAAGTATAGAAATTTGAGAAAAAACAGATGAAAAAGTTACTTTAAAATCAAGAGAGGTAATTATCTTTCTGAATATTGATGTCCACATAAGAAAATTCAGTTTAATGTGAATGTTTTGCTTGAAAAAGTTAAAACAAACAGCAGGAGAAGGAGAGAGAGAATGATGGAGGGAGAAAGAGAGAAACAGAGACAGAAGAAGATAGATTCTTCCTACCCCATTTGCCCACTTACCTCTGGGGAAAGGAAATTTGACCAATAAAACTCCGGGTACCATTTTTCTGGTCCTATTCTGTTTAAGTAATGTACTTTTCTGAAATGTGTTCTGTTAAAATAACGGCTAAGTGTTATGTAAAATAGAAAATTCACTGGACCTGAGGACAGAAGATCTTTAAACTGAAGAGTAGCCTGAAGATCGAGTCCTTGATTGAAAACTTACTAATTGACTTTAGGAAAGTCAAGTAGCCTTTCTGAATCCCACTTTCCTCTTTTTCACGAGGTTGTTGGGAGGATCAAAGATGAGGGACATGCAGCATCTTTTGTTGGCTTTGTTTTTTAACTCTTTCCAAAACTATGAAGTACTATGTAGATCCAGGGTATTCTTTCATTTCTCCAAATATTTTTTCAGGGTCAGGCAACTTTATCATGATGCAGGTACTCCTATGGAAACACATTCAGAATACATTTCCAATGAATTAGTTGTCTGACTATAGTGACAACTGAAAGCACTCAAATTTTAATCTTTCACAAAGACAGAAAGCATCTAATATGTTGATGGAGCTAAACCCACAGGTCCTTGAAAAGGAATTACAGCTGCAGGCCCTCCACAATGCTCTTGACTAACTGCCATATGCGTAGGTACCCCTGTAGCTTTCCCTAAATCCTACCTCACATTCCGAGTGACATCCTCTGCTTGAAGTCCATCTACAGCCTACACATATTCTAGCTTTAGAAGCAATAGCCACCTGTTCTGTTTTCCCCATCTGAAGGTCTGTTTCCTTATTATTACATACCTGAACAAAGCAAGAAAACTTAGTCAAGTCTAAATTTGTGATGGGACTCCAAAAATCCCTGAAGCCTAGCTCAAAATTATATCAACTAATGGATCAATATGCCAAGAACAGGTCTTGAATTTTTATTTTTATTTTATTTATTCACCCAGCATTTGTGAGGGATAGAAAAATTGTTGGTCTTAATCATTTGAACTGTGGAGAAGGTTATTGAATTGAGAAGAGATGGGGAATACTTGGTATTTCTATTGAAGCAGTGAATAGGCAGAATTTGGAGATATTTTAATCTTGTCCTATCTCTGAGGCTTCATGACCTTAGAGAAGAAATGCATGACTCAGCCAAAAACAAAATAGAAAAAACAAAGTGGCAAGAAACTCTTAGAGATTGTAGTTCAGTTCAGTTCAGTTGCTCAGTCGTGTCCGACTCTTTGCAACCCAATGAATTGCAGCACGCCAGGTCTCCCTGTCCATTACCAACTCCTGGAGTTCACTCAGACTCACGTCCATCGAGTCAGTGATGCCATCCAGCCATCTCATCCTCTGTCATCCCCTTCTCCTCCTGCCCCCAATCCCTCCCAGCATCAGAGTCTTTTCCAATAAGTCAACTCTTCGCATCAGGTGGCCAAAGTACTGGAGTTTCAGCTTTAGCATCATTCCTTCCAAAGAAACCCCAGGGCTGATCTCCTTCAGAATGGACTGGTTGGACTGGTTGGATCTCCTTGCAGTCCAAGGGACTAAGAGTCTTCTCCAGCTTAAAGCATATTGGTTTTCTAGTTCTCAAGACTAGTTATCTCTGAAAAACAAAAAGAAAAAACACTGTAACCTCTCTAAGTATAATCTGACAAATCAACTTTCTAAAGTTTCTTAATATTATGCTTTCCTACAGATTATATGCTGAAAACAGAAGATAGGAAACCTCTCATATATTACTTTTAATAGAGTGCTTATCTTTAGTAGGTTCATGATTTTAATTGTCACTAAAATTTTATCTCTTGTTAGATTAACTCTCAACATTATGATTCAGACAGCTATCCAGTTGCTGTCAAAATTTGGAACACTCTTACTAAATTCATTTTTAGACTATGTATCTCATCAAAAGGATAAAGTAAATCATATAAAGTATATGCATAAAAAGAATTGTCCAAAATTTAAGCAGTATTGTATTTATGCTTCAGCATTTGTCCTGAAAGAATTCTAAAGAATCATTTTTTTTCCTGTGATACTCCAGAAATATAATTTAGACACTTTTTTTCATGTCTATGTTACAAGTTGATTATAGGCAAATCTCACTTGAAAGGCAAGAATGTGGCTCTGTCATCCACATTCTAGGTTTTATTCTTGTTACCTTGAAACAACTACAGGCTAGCTTTTATACTAAGCATGGAGGCCCCATTTCCTCAGGGGGATGTTCATTCAGACTCACAAATGCCACTTAAGTTGTGGGCATCTCATTAGAAATGCAGACTCTTGAGTCATGCCAAATTAGAATCTGAATTTTAGCAAGATTTCCAGGTGATTCACCTCTAGTTTGAGAAGTTCTGCACTGAGAGTTTTCTTGGGTTGAATTTATTTCTACCCATGACCCTGAGAAGAAGCATTTAGTTTCCTTCTTGAAGCATGAAGGGAGAATTCTCAGTTTCTTATATCAGAAACAGAGCCGTCCTTTATGATTGCTGTCTGTCTGTTACATGCAGTGGTCCTATGCCCTTGACATCCTCCCCACGTGGGCATTGAAGCCTTAGTGTCTATACTCTCGTGAGCCCTTTACTTTGCTAAATAAAAAAATCTGGTTTTGTTTCTCCCTTTGCTTCTGATAGCTTTCTATATATCAACATTTCCTAAGTGTTTTAAAAGGGAGATTTTGTATTTTAGTATATACATGTGTTTGGAAAGGAGAGAGATCCTTTCCCGCTCTCTTGGACTGCTCTATTAATAGGAAATCTTGATTTTAAGGGACTTCAGCTTAGTGAAATTGTAGGAATTAGGAAGAGTAAGGAAAAGATATTAGAAGGACCATAGCTATTAATTTTGATAAAATAATATAGTAATATAGGTTTGATAATGGCTGTTAGTAAAATTAACGTGCATAGAAGTACTGTAAAATTAACAGAGGGAAGAGGGAGGAAGAGGAAATGAAGAAAAATTTGACTGGGCTGACAAAATTAATGAAAGGTAAAGAAAGGACACTTAATGATAAAATATGTTATATAATAAATAAATGTGTTGAACAATAAATATGATGGAGTGAAAATCACTTGGGTGTTGGTTATATCAGGAAATTTGCATATATTTCTATATCAAATAAACAAAGTGGTGTAAAAAACATAAAATTAAATATTTTGTTATTTTTAAGAACAGAGGAGGGTTGAAAATATTAAAAATGGATAAAAATATTACAGACTAATATAAAATTAAAAAGGAAGGAAGGAAAAAATTCAGACAAAGAAGATTCAAGATTAAAATCATTAAAGAGGGCTGCTGAAGTAGAGTTTAGCTAGGCCTTTGGTTTGTTTTGACTGAAGGATGATAAACCTGGGAAACTGATTTTTGCTCTACTTATCTCTCCCCAAACACTGAAGGATATGCTAAAGCTGTTTTGTACCAGTTTCTTGTATCTGATGAGCAGGCAGGAAAGGAGCCAGGTTTTCTAAGCCTGGGTGGCCATGGTAAAGGGAAACTTCTTTCTTAAAAACAGAGGAATACTTACTCCATGAAGGTGATATTCATAGAAACCATATGCCTCTGTAGGGACATAAGGACATTGGGGATTGAGGGGATGCTGTGGTTCCTCCTGCTTCATCTAACTACCTCCATAAATTCTCTTATTCTTTGTCAAAAAGGTACTTTAAACTTTCTCATTCTGTCTCATGGGGTCCTTTAATTAATGCATCTCATATGCATTAAAAAGGGATATAAAAAAATAAACTGATATTAACTAATTACCAACTATTTTTATTCTATCAAGTAATATAAAGGAAATAAACTACATTTCTAAAATAATATTATTTAAAAAATTATCATTTAATTACAAATACAACTCAGTAAGATGTGGCATATGAGAAATGAAAACATATACATCATATGAGACTTTAATTTACTTTTCTCAGTTCATGAATAATCAAGTAAAGAAAGACAAATCAAAATCTAATTTAACTAATAAGGCAGATCAATAACTCTTATCTTTTTGTAGGAAAAGTAAAACCCTGCCCTAGAAACTAGAGAACAGACTATAAAAACCCTTTTAAACAACTTTTATGCCACAGAAGAAATAAAGTTATAAAATAGTTCAAAAACCAAATGATGAAGCACCATGTATTAGGATCTATGGAGGAATCCTTGAAATAGGGCTCAGTTATACCCATACCCTTTATAAAGCTGTTGTTAAAACCTAAAGAATAAAAATAAATTGATGATAGCCACCTCAGAATATTAAAAGTCTTTAGGAAGCAGAAGTCAATGGACTAAAGTATGGGGAAAATAAGAATTATTATGTGAATCCAATAAGCAATTCTTTTTTAAAAATTAAAAATGAATAGATTTGACTTTCAAGACCAAAGATGAAAAGAAAATAGATATTGAAAAGTTTTAAGGAATAATGAGCTTGGAATAAAATAACACTTTATTCAATTCTATGCAAATATATTTTTTAACCTGAAAGAAATTGACAATATAATAAATTAATGGTGATGACAATAATTTACCAAAACTAACCATGAGATATAAAATCAAAGTAAATCATTTACCATAGAAAAAACACTGATAAAGTAAAAAAAAAAAATTAATGAAGTTTCAAAGGGCTACTTCTTTCCATAAAGCACTGGACCACAGAGTATTATACATGAATCCTACCAAACAATTAACAAATTGAGAAGTCAAATGTTAAGTTCCAGACTATAAAGAATGAATAAAAGATTCTAAAGTCTGCTTTTTTTTATTCAACCAATATAACCTTGAAAGTGAAGATGAACAATAAAGACTACATACCAATCTCACTTATGAATGTTAATACAAGTATCTAAATTAAATATTAGCAAGTCAACATGTGAAGTCCATGTCAGTAATTTAATGACAGGTGAATATTATGAAACCTATTATTGAAATTAACTAGAGCAATAAATCAAAGAGGGCTTCCCTGGTGGCTCAATGGTAAAGAATCTGCCTGTTATGCAGGAGATGTGGCAGGAACCGTAGGTTTGATCCCTAGATCGAGAAGATCCCCTGCAGAAGGAAATGGCAATCCACTCCAGTATTCTTGCCTGGAAAATCCCATGGACAGAGGAGCCTGGTGGACTACAGTCCATGGGGTTGCAAAAGTGTTGGAGACAACTTGGCGACTAAACAATAACAACAATGAATCAAAGAAGTAGAATTCTACAATTAAGATTATTTTCATAGATGTTGAAAATATTGAATTAAATTTAATATTTGTCCTTCATAAAAACCTTTCATAAAACATGAATAAGTAGACTTTTAATGGATGTGTGTGTGTACACGTGTGTCTCTCCAGTAATAAGCTCACTGTCAAAGCAGTGGAATTATTACTATTCAAGTCAGACATAAGACAACCAAAGTCTTCGAGTATTTGAACAAAATGTACAGCTGAAGAACAACTGAAGTGAATAGACAATATTAAAAATGCTTAAACATGTTAAAAATGTTCCAAGAGAGTTATTAGTTTCTAGAAACAATTCTAAAGGAATGTCTGAACTCAGGTAAGTGAATCTATTCCCACAGCCACTAAGTATCAGAGTAGAGATTTTAATCCAGCATTCTGATTTCAGAGACTCTACATTTTGTCATTTTGCAATACCGTTTAAATATTCTAGTAATTCAAATAGCAAAAGGAGGCATACAGGGGAAAGTAAATACCTTTCAGTTCTTCTCAGAAGTAACCTGTATTTGCAAATTCTAGTATGTCCTTTGAAACAAATTATTTGCTTAATCAGCATAAATGTATATGCACCCATCTATCTATATATATTTATCAGTTATCTATCTTTTTATATTAGTCAGGAAACATAGAATGCATAAAGGAGAGGATACATTTGAATATGTAATCAAGAAATTTATCTTGATATGAGGTACTATTTTATAATGTCAAAATAAGCTGGAAAAAATGAAATGCAAATGATAGACACACTATAAATATCTTTATCATACAAAGACTGCTACAGATTAATAACTAGAGGAGGAAAGCAATAGAATGATGGACAAATATAGGACAAAAAATTTAAGAAAAAATGAAAATCCCAAAGAGATATATGTATATGCATGATTTTTGCTGTGGCTAAAAGTGGGGGCAGCTTGAATCATTAAGGAATATCCTGCTATTAAGTCTATAACTATTACAAAAAATAAAGCAATGAATTAAAGACAATTGTTTTGAATTGGAAGAATGTTCATATTATACTGAGTTTAGTCGCTCAGTCGTGTCCTACCCTTTGCGATGCCTCGGACTGCAGCATGCTAGGCCTCCCTGTCCGTCACCAACTCCTGGAGTCTACCAAAACTCATGTCCATTGAGTCCGTGATGTCATTCAAATATCTCATTCTCTGTTGTCCCCTTCTCCATCTGCCCTCAATCCTTCCTATCATCAGGGTCTTTTCAAATGAGTCAGCTCTTCTCATGAGGTGGCCAAAGTATTGGAGTTTCAGCTTCAGCATCAGTCCTTCCAATGAACACCTAGGATCGATCTCCTTTAGGATGGACTGGTTGGATCTCTTTGCATTCCAAGGGACTCTCAAGAGTCTTTGTCAACACCACAGTTCAAAAGCATCAATTCTTCAGTACTCAGTTTTTCTTTAAAGTCCAACTCTCACATCCATACATGACTACTGGAAAAACCATAATGTTGACTAAATGGACCTTTGTTGGCAAAGTAATGTCTCTGCTTTTTAATATGCTGTCTAGGTTAGTCATAACTTTCCTTCCAAGGAGCAAGCGTCTTTTAATTTCATGGCTGCAGTCACCATCTGCAGTGATTTTGGAGCCCCCCCAAATTAAGTCAGCCACTATTTCCACTGTTTCCCCATCTATTTCCCATGAAGTGATGGGACCAGATGCAATGATCTTCATTTTCTGAATGTTGAGCTTTAAGCCAACTTTTTCACTCTCCTCTTTCACTTTCATCAAGAGGCTCTTTAGTTCTTCTTCACTTTCTGCCATAAGGGTGGTGTCATCTGCATATCTGAGGTTCTTGATATTTCTCCTGGCAATCTTGATTCCATCTTGTGCTTCTTCCAGCCCATCATTTCTCATGATGTACTCTGCATACAAGTTAAATAAGCAGGGTGACAATATACAGCCTGGATATACTCCTTTTCCTATTTGGAACCAGTCTGTTGTTCCATGTCCAGTTCTATCTGATGCTTCCTGACCTGCATACAGGTTTCTCAAGAGGCAGGTCAGGTGCTCTGGTATTCCTTTCTCTTTCAGAATTTCCCACAGTTTATTGTGATCCACACAGTCAAAGGCTTTGGCATAGTCAATAAAGCAGACATAGATGTTTTTCTGGAACTCTCTTGCTTTTTCGAGGATCCAGCGGATGTTGGCAATTTGATCTCTGGTTCCTCTGCCTTTTCTAAAACCAGCTTGAACATCTGGAATTTCACGGTTCATGTATTGCTGAAGTCTGGCTTGGAGAATTTTGAGCATTACTTTGCTAGCGTCTGAGATGAGTACAATTGTGTGGTAGTTTGAGCATTGTTTTTTGCACTGCCTTTCTTTGGGAATGGAATGAAAACTGACCTTTTCCAGTCCTGTAGCCACTGTTGAGTTTTCCAGTTTTGCTGGCATATTGAGTGCAGCACTTTCACAGAATCATCTTTTAGGATTTGAAATAACTTAACTGGAATTCCATCACCTCTACTAGCTTTGTTCGTAGTGATGCTTCCTAAGGCCCACTTGACTTTGCATTCCAGGATTTCTGGCTCTAGGTGAGTGATCACACCATCATGATTATCTGGGTCATGAAGATCTTTTTTGTACAGTTCTTCTACGTATTCTTGCCACCTCTTCTTAAATCTTCTGTTTCTATTAGGTCCGTACCATTTCTGTCCTTTATTGAGCCCATCTTTGCATGAAATGTTCCTTTGCTATCTTTAATTTTCTTGAAGAGATCTCTAGTCTTTTTCATTGTATTATTTTCCTCTATTTCTTTGCACTGATCACTGAGGAAGGCTTTCTTATCTCTTCTTGCTATTCTTTGGAACTCTGCATTCAGATACTTATATCTTTCCTTTTCTTCTTTGCTTTTTCACTTCTCTTCTTTTCACTGCTATTTTTAAGGCCTCCTCAGGCACCCATTTTGCTTTTTTTGCATTTCTTTTCTTGGGGATGGTCTTGATCCCTGTCTCCTGTACAGTGTCACAAACCTCTGTCTATAGTTCATCAGGCACTCTGTCTATCAGATCTAGTCCCTTAAATCTATTTCTCACTTCCACTGTATAATGGTAAAGATTTTTATTTAGGTCATAGCTGAATGATCTAGTGGTTTTCCCCACTTTCTTCAACTAAATCTGAATTTGGCAATAAGGAGTTCATGATCTGAGCCACAGTCAGCTCCTGGTCTTGTTTTTGCCAACTGTATAGAGTTTCTCATCTTTGCCTGCAAAGAATAAAATCAATCAGATTTCGATGTTGTCCATTTGGTGATGTCCATGTATAGAGTCTTCTCTTGTGTAGTTGGAAGAGGGTGTTTGCTATGACCAGTGCATTCTCTTGGCAAAACTCTATTAGCGTTTGCCCTGGTTCATTCTGTACTTCAAGGCCAAATTTGCCTGTTACCCCAGGTGTTTCTTGACTTCCTACTTTTGTGTTCCAGTCCCCTATAATGAAAAGAGCATCTTTTTGGCTGTTAGTTCTAGAAGGTCTTGTAGGTCTTCATAGAACCATTCAACTTCAGCTTCTTCAGCATTACTGGTCGGGGCATAGACTTGAATTACTATGATACTGAATGGTTTGCCTTGGAAACGAACAGAGATCATTCTGTCGTTTTTGAGATTGCATCCAAGTACTACATTTTGGACTCGTTTGTTGACTGTGATGTCTACTCCATTTCTTCTAAGGGATTCCTGCCCACAGTAGTAGATATAACGGTTATCTGAGTTAAATTCACCCATTCCAGTCCATTTTAGTTCTCTCATTCCTAGAAAGTCGACGTTCACTCTTGCCTTCTCCTGTTTGCCATCTCTTATGGCTGCTGCTCCTGACCTTGGACTTGGCGTGTCTCCTCACAGCTGCCACTCCTGACCTTGCACATGGCGTATCTCCTCTCGGCCACTGCTCCTGACTTCGATGTGGCATATTATACTATTAAATAACAAAAGCAATTACAATAATGTGCTTTGGGTGTTGTTAACTTTGTTTATAAAATCTTCAGTCTATAAACTCAGTGATTAGTATGTATGTGTGTATTTGTGTTTACATGAGTGCAGAGGATTGCAAACTTGGCTGCTATCAGGAATTACTTTTCACTGTGATGGGAGAAGGAGGAGGTCAGTGATTGAAAGGAGAAAGCAACGTGAGAATAATTTTCATGCATGCATATTAGTTTTGTTTCACTTATTGCCATGATTTTATTTATTTCTAAATATATGTACATTAAAGAAAAATGAAATGAATGCCCCTCTTTTAGAGGAGTTTGATCAATAATCTGCAGATTAACTGAGTACTGAGTTCACAAGATACATTGGAGAACTTTAAAAAAATTTTTTTTATTGAAGTGTAGTTGAGTTACAATGTTGTGTTAGTTTCTGGTATATGACAACGTGATTCAGTTATACATATATTTGTTTTCATATTCTTTTCCATTATGGTTTATTACAGGATATTGAATATAGTTCCCTGTGCTATAACTACTACTTGACTATTTGTTAGTTACTCAGTTGTCTCCGATTGTTTGTGATGCTATGGGCTGTAGCTCACCAGGCTCCTCTGTCCATGAGATTCTAAATTGGAGAACTTTTTTGAGTTCTCCAATTTAGTATGCAGCTATAAAAATGAATTACATACATAGATGAACTAGTGAAAACAAAGTGGAAAGCCAACAATATGCCTCATGAAGATGCAACAGGATATTAAACAAATTTAGATTCTTTTGCTTATTCAAACTTAATGATTAATATATGACAACAACTTGTATGTTGAGGTTTGTAGGCTTGATTAATTTTCTCTATTTATGAACATTTCTATACATTTCTGAAATTACAATGATTCAGATGACTTTGGCTGTTTCTATGTTGAAAAATACACTTACTTTTCAGGCATCAGATTTTAGTAGACCATTTAATTAAACTAGGTATGAAACAAGAATGGCCCTGGAAGAGTTGTGACAACCTGAGCAAACTGGAATTCTGACAGGCCTGCAGCATTGCTTTCTTCTCTTACACAGCTTATGAGGTCCCTTAATATCTCTAAGGAAATAAAGTGAGGTATAAACATACAAATAAAAATGTAATGTAATGAAAATCAACAACAAATGAACAACTAAAATCCCAAGTCCACTAAAGTAGTCATAGCAAAAATAAGTAAATATACTTACTCTGCATTTACCATTACTGTCCTTTCTCTAAGACTATTTTCTCTTGAAGCAGCAAAATTTCATGTCTGACTTAATTAAACACCAATTGTCAAAGGTTCTAACCATGGGAGTTAGGGAACAAAAAAAAAAAAAATAAAGATTGGAAAGGAAGAAGTAAATTCATCTCTGTTTGCAGATGATGTGATCTTGTATAGAGAGAATCCTAAGAAATCCACCAAAAGCTATTGGAACTAATAAATGAATTCAGCCAGGTTTCAGGATACAACATAACTCTACAAATTAAACTGAATTTTTGTCAATGAACATTCAAAAATGAAATTGAGAAAATAATTCCATTTACAATAGCATTACAAGAATAAAATACTTAGGTACAAACAACACAAATATATAAGACTTATGCACTGAAAACTAGAAAACATTGAAATGAATTAAAGAAGATCTAAATAAATGACAGAATTCTATGTTCATGAATTGGAAAATTTAATATTAAGATGGCAATATTTCCAAATTAATCTGCACACTTAATGCCAATCCTAATAAAATTCCAACTGGGTTCCTTACAGAAATTGACAAGCTGATTCTAAAATTCATATGGAAATTTTAAAGACCCAGAATAAGCAGTTTTGAAAAAAAACAATGTTGGAAAACACTTAGTTCCTAACTTCAAAACTTAATAAAAATCTAAAGTAATTAAGATAGTATATTATTGGCATAAAAAGAGATTATAGATCAATAGAGCTGAAAAAAAGTAAAACCATAAATTTATGGTCAACAAATTTTTGACAAGGGTGCCAAGATAATTCAATGAAGAACTATAGTTTTTTCAACAACTAAAACAGGGAGAACTGGATATCTACATGCAAAATAATGAATTTGGACACATCTCAAATCATACCCAGAAATTAACTCAAAATATATTATAAACCTAAATGTAAAGACCAGAATGGTGAAACTCTTAGGAAAGGACATAAGAGTAAATCTTCTTGACTTTGAGTTAGGCAGTGATTTCTAGATTCAACTCCAAAAGCATAAGCAACAAAAGGAAAAATAATTTGGACTAATTAAAATAATTTTGAACTGCAAAAATAATTTGCTGTAACTTTTTCTTTTTTGCTGCAAATGATACCATGAAGAAAATAAAAAGGCAACCCACAGAACAGAAATATTTAGGAATAATGTATATGATATTTCTAAATAAATATTTAGGAATAATGTATATGATATTTCTAAATAAATATTTAGAAATAATGTATATGATAAGGGTATTTATTAAAAAAAGTATAAACATTCTTATAGTTAAAAGTTTAAAAGACAAATAACTCAGTTAACAATAACCAAAGCATCTGGATAGATGTGTCTCCAAAGCAGATATACAAATTGCCAAGAAGCCTGTGGAAAGATGCTCAAGATTATTAAGAAATGCAAATCACAATCACAATCACAATAATATATTACTTTAAATACACCAGGGTGGCTCTAATAAAAAGGACAGATGACAACAAGACTTATAGAGTGTGGAGAAATTGGGACCCTCATTCATTGCTGGTGGGCATATAAATGATGTAAAAAAGTCTGAAAGTTCCTCCAAAGCTTAATAGATTTACCATATGACCCAGAAATTCTACTCCAAGATATTTACTTGACAGAAAGAAAAACAAATGTCTACACAAAACTTACACATGAGTATTCATAACAACATTATTCATAGTAATAAAAAATGGAAACAACTCAGATGTTCTTCACCTGCTGCTGCTGCTGCTGCTAAGTCGCTTCAGTCATGTCTGACTCTGTGCGACCCCATAGACGGCAGCCCACCAGGCTCCCCTGTCCCTGGGGTTCTCCAGGCAAGAACACTGGAGTGGGTTGCCATTTCCTTCTCCAATGCATAAAAGTGAAAAGTGAAAATGAAGTCGCTCAGTCGTGTTGGACTCTTCGTGACTCCATGGACTGCGGCCTACCAGGCTCTTCCGCCCATGGGATTTTCCAGTCAAGAGTACTGGAGTGGGGTGCCATCTCCTTTTCCATCCTCACCTGATGAATGGGTAAACAAAAGTGGAATGGAAAATTACAATGGAATATTATTCAGCCACAGAAAGAATATTAAGTACTGATACACACTGCAACTCAAACCTTGAAAACATTATGCTAAGTAAAAGAAGCCGGTCCCCAAATACCACTATTGTGTGATTCAGTCCATGTGAAATGTTCCAAATAGGCAGATCCATAGAGACAGAAAATTGATTAGTGATTGCCTAGAGCCACGAGTGAGAGTTCGTCCAAAAGGAATGCAGAGTGATTGCTAATATTCTTTTTTTTTCTTTCCAGTGATAACAATGTTCTAAATTAGATTATAATGATGGTTGTGTAAATGTGAAAAATTATACATTTTAAATGGATGAATTGTATGGTATATGAATTATGTGTCAATAGAGCTATTAAAACATACCCAAAACAAAATACAACAAAACAAAGCCACCAGTTGTTGAAGGCTTAAGTCAAGAACCCACTTGACTATTTTATAGAGAACTGCCTCTGGAAGGAATGGCAATTGTATGTCTTTATAGGGCCCACTGGAGAAAGTAGATGATAGTTCTTCACCCTTGTACAGCGTTCTACATTTCCAAAACATGCTTGCATGCCATATGAGTTAATTCTTCTAATAACATTGTAATGGAACCTAGTATGCACTGGAAGATGAGTAAACACATGTCTGGGGAATTCAGTGATTTTCCTAAGGTCCCATCTCTAGCAGATAGAAAATCTAAGTCCAGTGTTCTTCCACCATTTCTGGCTGACTTGAATTTCTCCCCAAATGACTGCCAGCCAAGACATTTCCTTGCTGTACAACGGTCAAAACCCCATCTGAGCATGTTTGAGATATTTTCTTGGCTTAATTATTTTTTCTTTCTATTGAGAAGAATATCTCTTTTCTATACTCAGTGAAATTTACTCATTGGGTATTTTGTTTGCTTTAATTTGACTTAATACCAGAAAAGATATCACAAACTAACTTAAAATACAAAGAGAAGATGCTTGCATTCATCTCACTCTCAAAAATTTAGAATAAAAAATATAAAGATTCCAATAATCAATGAGTGATAAACAATTAGTGATAATAATGAGCAACTATGTGAATAGGCAGTTTACAGAAATAATGCATGAAGAGAGAAAATGTATAAAAAGATTCACATTAATATGTAGATTTTGGTAGTTTTAAAGCATGACTGAAAATTTTTGAACATTCTTTGAATCCGCATTTTGGTTCTGTGTTCCCTCAACTTGAATCTGAGTGGGCCTATGTTGGCTTCAACCAATAAAAAGCATGACAGAATTGACATTCTTTTATATCTGAGTTAGGTCATAAAAAGCGATGAATGTTCATCTTTGATCCCTTGAATTCTTGCTCTTAGAGCCCTGAGTTCCATGTCTGACTTCCCTGAGGCCTTTGTATTGTTAGAACCTTGTATAGGTCACATACAGGTTCTCTGGTCTTCAAACCTCACTTGTGTATCATCCCTGACTGTTGAGTCTTCCCCGTTGATGGTAAGGTGGAGACACAATCCACCCCTTTTAGTCCCTGTCTGAATTCCTCCGTGGGAACAGTGAATATACTAAACTGGTTGTTCTATTGTTACCATTAAGCTTTGGAATAATTAAGTTGGTTACACAGCAAAAAGTTGGGACATAGTTTTCATTGCATATTGAACCTGTGTTTAGTGACCCTGAATTTGATTCATGCAAGTTAAATGTAATAAGTAAAGTTAGGTGAGAATAGAATCTAAAATTCCCTGGGAAATAAAATCTAGAATAGTGGCTTAGAAAAGGAGTCATTAGAAACCTCGGCATCAGGTACAAGCAAATGAAGAACCTTTCTTGTGAACTCATATGAATCCCCAGCACACGATCCTATATCCTGTGAGGCTGGAAACCTGTCTCCGTGCTCAATAACATGGCATATTTTGGCAGTGATGGGTGTGACCATCTGACTGAGTTGGAATGTGATAGGGCAGAAGGGTTAGCAGTTCCAAACATTTGTTTCTCTCAGGGGCTCCAATTTTCAGTCTATAAAACTTGGCCAGGTGCCCATTTCTTGAATTTTTTTCCTTTTTTAAAAAACTCCCCTTCTCCCTTGCCAACTTGCATTGCGTGGCAACTGGGAACATGCCTGATCACATAAGGAAAATTCTGATTGAGGCCAAGCCGTGTCTGAAGCCATAGTTCAACTTTGAGCTTTGCCTCTGACCCAGATACATACAACCTAGGGACTTAAAAACCATGTGTGGCAGTTATATGTGGGAATAGGATGGAATTGACATTCTCTCTCTGTGTGGAAAAGATGAAGGTGCCGACCAAAAGACTACACTTGTTAGGTTTCAGACCATTCAGCCAGCTGAACTGCATTAAAACTGGGGCCATGGGGTAAAGAAATGGCCACATATTGGCATTTCAAAGATCCCTTACATATATGTGTACCACAGATATCTTCTGAATTGTAGCAAAATCCAAATTCATCGGATAGTAAGACTCAATAAGAACACTATTACTTTTCTTAGAAAATGTTTAGGTTTTGCTATTTTTCACTTGATGTGAGCAACTCACTTTGCATTCAGAATTTATTTTAAAAATACCAGGTTGTCATATGTGTGTTACCTCTGGCTTATTTCATTTGACTCGAGGAAAAGAATTAAAAACAAACCATTTTTCTGAAATTACCAGGTTGTTGTATGTGTGTTCACCTAGGTCATGTCATTTGACTGGAGGTAAAGAATTAAAAACAAACCATGGGGATATTATTTTATTCCAACTCTAACTGCTGAACACTGTTCTCACAACAACAAAAAAAGCACAGGTAGCAAAACTTCATCTCCCCCAAATGCACTTCAATACGTTTTAAGTGTAAAAACCTAATTTAAAATAATGTCAGCATCTTTGGGTTGTAGAATATGAGGCTCAGCATCTTTAAATTATTTAAGAGGTCCACAGAGAACCAGTTATGCTTATAATGTCAGATTTACTCAAAGAAAAGGGAGAGCAAAGCAAAGTGTTGAATAAGGGTTTCATATGCAGTTTCATTGTTATTTCTACATTCAGTAATTGTAATAGTAGTCCTACTAAACTTTAACACAAAACAAGATATGCATGTGCATAATGTTATGGGATCTATTTAGTGTGTTTTGTGGTTTTAAAACAACTATTTGTGTTCAACTGCTGCTACATCTCTTTTTGGCTTTTATTTACTAACAACAAGATCTATCAGAAACATACTAAAAAAATTAATGCCTCTGCCACCTCTAAAATTTGTCATGATTTCCTTTAAGTAAGAGACAGGCAATCTCTAAACATATACAGTATACAGCTGCCTTGGTTTCCTCTTTTCCAATGATCTGGGGGAGAAATAAACTTCTTTTTTCCTTCAGGCAAGGTATACTATATAAATAATTTTAGCAGTATATTAATCTACAAAATTTCCATTATTACACAAAATAAAAAATAATAACATATATAGTGTAATGCTCAGAAGACTCTTTGGCTATCTGGAATGGTAAGAAAGGACACTGAAAATTTTTGAAACCAGAATCTCTATCTATAATGAACATGATAAAATGATGAGAGTTTATTGCCACTATGTTAATTACTAGAGTTTGCCAGACTTCCCAAGTGGGTCAGTGGTAAAGAATCTGCCTGCCAATTCAGGAAACAGAAGATGCAGTTTCAATCGCCGGGAAGATCCCCTAGAGAAGGAAATGGCAACCCACTCTAGTATTCTTGTGTGGAAAATCCCATGGACAGAGGAGCTTGGCAGGCTACAGTCCCTGGGGTCACAAAAAGCTGGACACGACTGAGTGACAGCACATAGTTTTCCATAAAGCCTTTGTAGTATTGTACAGTTCATAGTCAGGAGTTTTGTAGATATGAGCACTGCTTATTTGTCATCTTCTAATGGTGACTGGAAATGGCAACCCACTCCAGTGTTCTTGCCTGGAGAATCCCAGGGACGGGGGAGCCTGGTGGGCTGCCTTCTCTGGGGTCGCACAGAGTTGAACACGACTGAAGCGACTTAGCAGCAGCAGCAGCAATGGTGACTGAGCCTCTTTTGAGAAATGCAGTTTACTGGCACTAATTAATGGCCACATTTCCATGTTAAGGCCACAGGTATTGCAGACAGCCTTCACTGGGGATGGTCAGAGGGATCTACCAAATTCACAGAACTGGTATGTTAACCCCCCAAAAATGGTCATATCAATACCTTTTGTATTATGTCTGATAACGATCTAAATTTACAGTTGTTCCAGGAGTTAATGAAAAGCAAACAGATCTCTAATACCAAAGACATTGATTTGCTTCTTTTCTATACATTACTGAGTTCTTTAAATAGACTTTCACAGAGATAGCTTCTACCAGGCTGGTGGTGGGGGTATAGTTCAACAAAGAGGTAACTTGCATTTGAGTGGTCTGCATTCTAATGATGTAGGCTATATAGGGACAGGTTCTCTTTTACACCAGATAGGCTCCCTTATCCTCCAAGGAGGTCTGCCTGGAACATGACAAGCTTCAGGGAAAACCACATGGGCTTTGCTAAAATTATTTTTCTCTCTGGGAAAATTTAAGACTTCCTTTCTGAGCTTACTATCTTTCATTCCCTGCTTTCATTCATTGTTTATCAGGAATTATGGAGTTGCCTGGGTTGCTGTATCAAACGTATCCTCTAGTACTGACCTTCTCTCCTGTTCCTCATCCTCACTGAAAAAGAGGTTCAGTGTTCATCCCTGCCTCATTCCTTAAGTGATCCCTCATCCACTGAGGCCCTGATCCGAGCTCTACTTTTTCCCTTTGCTTCACTTATTTACTGAGATTTTTCTGGGCCACAACTTTTCTAAATTTTTTTTTTGTAGTTTATACTTCATCTTCTTTAAAATCCTCTCTAAAATGCTACAATACTAATTAGCTAAATGAAAGCTAAAGATTAAAAATTATGTAAAAGATATAAGGGAAACAAATAGAGGAAAATAAATTATGAGACATTTCTGTAATTAAGCCTGAAATTTAATCTGTCTCCTGAAAGCCAAAGGAAAGAGGGAAAGATGACAGCTTACCTAGTTATCAGTGTCTGATAAATGGAAGAAGACTGATTCTTCAGCAGAGATAAACTGTTTTTGCTGTTAAATTCTAGGGGGAAAACTAGCATTTGGGATTTTAAAGGGCATTTAATAAAGTCATGGCAGTATACTTAGCGGTTTTATGGCAGATGTAGAAATATCTCTACATCGCTCTTTATTAGAGTAAACAATGATATAAAATGAAATCATAGTAGTAAAGACACTTCTACAGGGACTGAGATAATACAGTTCAGTCATGTTTCTTCTGGTGATCTAATTTGGTAGAATAATAAAATGTAGATAACAGGGAGAAGTCATTCATAATCTGGGTAGGTAGAGGGGATGAGACGTGTATCACTATTATCTTGTAATCATTTTAAAACTACACACTGCCATGTCTCCTTTCCTTAGAGTTTTTCTGATATAGCCATTCCCAGAGAGAAACTCCACATTTTTCTGATTGATCTTACACAAAGAAATGCATTTTTATTCACATAAGCAGATTTTTACACATGGACCTAAACATGTACAATATTCATTATTGGTCTTTAAAACATAACCAGAAATTAAAATAATTGATTAGTGCATCCCAGTGAACTGAAAAGATGAGAATTTATTTGAAGCATATGTTATAGTTTTCTAAAATTTTAGTACTCAGGATTCAGGATGGGGAACACATGTATACCTGTGGCGGACTCATTTTGATATTTGGCAAAACTAATACAATTTTGTAAAGTTTAAAAATAAAATAAAATTAAAAAAAAAATAAAAAAAATAAAAAAAATAAAATTCTCACTTCTGAGAACTTAAAAATAAAATAAAATAAAATAAAATTTTAGTACTCATTACATTTTAAAATCCTTGTGACAACTTTGGAAGATAGGGCAAGCATTTTGACCCATTTAAAATTTCTTTTGATTATTAATATTACATGTTATTATGTCAGAAAAAAATTCTCGGAATTGGGGAGGTTATATTTGGCAGTAGGGAAAATTTAGAGAAAATGTAGCAAATAATGATATAAAATAGTAATACTTATAATAAATATTTATTTGAAAGAGAAAAATATTTAAATTAGAAGGGAGTAAAATATCAGAAAACAAAATAGTTTTTATGCTACAATACAGAAATGAGAGTTCAAAAAAGAATTCATTTCTGATAGCAAAATTAAATGTCAACTTTCTACACATTAGATTGAAGTATATCTGAATTATAATATTTACATACACATACTCAAACTCATATATGATACATATATATAATCAACTGAAATCATGATGTACATTTAGGTTTTTATCCTGTTTTTTTTCACTTAATGTTATATGTTCACATGAGATAATTGTCTCTTTGTCTCTAAAACTTCATGTTTAAAGTGTGTAATGTTGAATGTATCATATAGGTCCTTTCTCTTTTTTGTTCCTAATATAAAACCTCTGCTCTCCCACTTTCTACCTCCACTTTATATTTCATCTTGCTAAGTCACTTCAGTCATGTCCAACTCTGTGCGACCCCATGGACGTCAGCCCACCAGGCTCCCCTGCCCCTGGGATTCTTCAGGCAAGAATACTGGAGTGGGTTGCCATTTCCTTCTCCAATGCACGAAAGTGAAAAGTGAAAAGTGAAAGTGAAGTCGCTCAGTCGTGTCTGACCCTCAGTGACCCCATGGACCGCAGCCCCCCAGGCTTCTCCATCCATGGGATTCTCCAGGCAAGAGTACTGGAGTGGGGTGCCATTGCCTTCTCTGATATTTCATCTTAGAGCCAGGGAATTGTCTGATCACTGGATCTTTCAGCACTGAGAAAAGAATAATTCCTAGATCCCCAACTATGTTTTATGCTGAGAATTCGTTCTCATTTCTTTTCTATATACCATCATAATTTATACATATAATATGTCAGTGACACCCACATTTTTATGTCCAACCCATGCCTTTCTCAGAACTTACTTATCAGCTTCTGGTGACCTCCTGTATTCCTTGGTTTATGGCCCATTCCTCTGTGTTTAATGTGCATCACACCTATCTCTGCTTCTGTCATATCACCTTCTCCTCTGATTTCAGTTGCTCATAGGTCCCTCTTAGAAGGATTGTTGTGTTGGGATAATCCAGGACAAAGTTCTGATCTCAAGATCCTTAACTTAATCCCTTTGCCATGTTAAGTAACATGCACAGACTCCAGGGATTAGGGTGTGGGCATATTTGAGAGACATTATTCAGCCTGCTACAGCTTTTATATGTTGAAACGTTTGAAGGGCATAAACCGAATGTTTTTGGAGAATGACCTCGATTTGGTTTTGTCTCATATTTACTCATTGCATCCTATTAGGTATATACATGATTTTGATTTGTTCTAGTGATCTATTAAATTTGATCTCTGTTCAATTCCTGAGTCGGGAAGAACTGCTGGAGAAGGGATAGGCTACCCACTCCAGTATTCTTGTTCTTCCCCTGTAGATCAGCTGATAAAGAATTTGCTTGCAATGCAAGAGACCTGGGTTCGATCGCTGGGTTGGGAAGATCCCCTGGAGAAGGGAAAGGCTACCCACTCTAGTATTCTGGCTTGGAGAATTCCATGGACTGTATAGTCCATGGGGTTGCGAAGAGTCAGTCATGAGTTTCACTTTCATTTTTATTTAAGGTGGTATCTTCTAAGGCTTCTTCACACATTTTCCTTTTGTGATTAATATTTTTTGATAAGATGCTTTGAGACTGTGTAAGTATCCTATTATTTACCTAATTTTATATTTATGTATACTGTGCCATGCTTTCACTCAATTGTGTCCAACTCTGCAACACCATGGACTGTAGCCTACCAGGCTCCTCTGTACATGGAATTTTCCAGGCAAGAATACTAGAGTTATAAACTGTTATTGTAATTATTTTAATTTCATGCCTTTCAAGTCATTTCCAAATTATGGTACCTGTTTGAAGCTGGCTTTCACTTTTATTCATTTTCTCAATGAATTCTTTTTATTATTTGATTGCTTCCTTGCTGTCTGGCACAATGATATACCAGGCTTGTGTTATATTTTCCTCCTCTAGACCAAGAAGCAGCCACTTCCAAGGAGTCCTGGTTCCTTTTACTGGAGAATGACATTTAGAGCCTAAGTCTGGGCACTAGCCATACTTCTGTGTTGGAATGTCACTCTTCCCAGACCGTCTCAGTAGACAAATATAGAAAGTATGTGTACATGCACATTCACATTTCTTCTTCTTTTGACTATCTGTTTGTATTGAAATCAATGGTTTTACACTGATATTTCTATTTTAAGTCCAGTTCTATAGAGTTAGAGTTTTATTACTGTAACTCTTTTTTATTTTTTGCAAGAAACCTTGCTGCCACTGTCCTTAATATATTTATTTATTTGTTCAGTTCTCCTATATGTAATTGAACTCCCATCACTGTTTTATCCCTCTTCATCGCAGCTGGGTCTAATATTCTACACTAAGACATCTCCTCCTCCTGCACAGGAGCCTCAGGAGAATGTCCCTGAGGCTCAAACGCCCACAGCACAATGCCTCTTCGGATGCATCCAGGTTCTAGTATCTTATGCCAGATTGTCCTCCAGCATAGAGCCTCTGTACCTCTTGAAACTGTAGTACCCCACAGTGGACAGTCTCCCTCGGCACCCTCTCTACTATGTGAGCATCTGATCTTGGTGACAATAGTAAGATGATACAAACCTGCTCCTCCCACCTGGACACCCTCTTTACCTGGATCCAATTGTGATGTTTTCCATAGCATGCTGTGTGTCTCTCTCCCTCTCTCCATGTAAATACTTACATTGCTGAACCCAAGTAATGGCTTTTGGACTAAATTGTTCTAGAAGTGAAGAAGAGGAAAAGAATTAGTAAAGGCAAGAACTCCCTGTTTTCTTTAAAATAATGGTTTAGAAAAAAAATCACAAAGCTAGGCTTTGGATATCAAGAAAAAATATTTCTTTTAACAAAGATTGAGTAATGATAAATTTTATATTATGTAACTTTTACCAATAAAAACAGAAAAAATAAAAAGATACTAGTTTAATTCCTTTACAATATTTTCATTTGTATGTGAAATAGTGTTACATTTTAACTGATTATGCCTGAGGTGACACAACATTTTAAAAAATATTTTCCTGTCTGTTTTCTTACGTAAGATGGATCAATGCTTTTTTAAAAAAAATCTAGTGCTCTTTTAGTTTATTTACTTTTATTTTTATCTTTGTAAATTCATTTTTATTGGGATATAGTTGCTTTCCAATGTTGTGCTAGCTTCTACCATACAGCAAAGTGAATCAGCTGTATGTGTACATATATCCCCTCTTTTTAGGATTTCCTTTCCATTTAGGTCACCATAGAGCACTGAGTAGGGTTTCTTGAGCTATACAATAGGTTCTCATTATTTATCTATGTTATACACAGTATCAATAGTATCTATATGTCAATCTCAAGCTCCCAGTTCATCCTTTCTTTCCCTGCCCATTCTCCTCTTTGGTATCCATACATTTAAGAAGATGTGGTACACATGTACCATGGAAAATGACTCAGCCAGAAAAAATGAATGTAGAGATGTAGAGATGTGGATGGACATAGAGACTGTCCTACAGAGTGAAGTAAGTCAGAGAAAAATAACTATCACATATTAATGCATAGATATGGACTCTAGAAAACCAGTATAGATGATCTTATTTGCAAAACAGAAATAGAGACACAGACATAGACAACAAACCTGAGGTGACTCAACTTTTGATATACTTATGGGATGTTTGAACATCTTCTGTGATAGTGACTTTTTCTGTTAACAGCTTATGCACATTTTACGCTTATTTTTTTATTGTTAAATATAAATTCTTTGTATGTTTGAGGTACTGATTTTCTGGGTTATGTGTATGGCATATATTTTCTCTTAATCTCTCTGACTTTTCTTGGCTTTAGTGTGTTTATTTATATATGTATTTTTAAGTTAGTGAATAAAATTTACCAGTTCCCTTACAAAAAAAATAGCATTTTTTCTTTTTCTTTTACTGTGATAAAATGTACATAACATAAAATTTACCTTTTTAATTATTTTAAGTGTACTGTTTAGTGGCATTCAGTATTTTCACATTGTTATGTAATCATCACCAATATCCATCCACAGAAGATTTTCATTTTGCCAAATCTGAACCAGTGCATGCGTGCTAAATCACTTCAGTTGTGTCAGACTCTTTGTGACCCCATGGACTGTAGCTGGCCAGGCTCTTATGACCATGGGATTCTCTAGGCAAGAATGTTGGAGTGGGTTGCTATGCCCTTTTCCAGGGAATCTTTTTGACCCCGGGATCAAACTTGCAACTTTTTGTCTCCTGCATTGACAGGTGGGTTTGTTTTTTTTTTTTTTTTTTTTTACCATTAGTGCCATCTGGGAAACCCCAAGTCATTAAACATTAACTCCCCATTCCCTCTTCTCTAAGTTGGTCCTCACTATTCTACTTTCTGTCTCTATGAATTTGACCGCTCTATGTACTTCCTCTAAGTGAACTAATACAATGTCCTTATGTGACTGGCTTATTTCACTTAACAAAATGTCTTTAAGGTTCATCCATTTCATAGCATGTATCAGAATCTCACTGTTTGTTTTAATTAATGCTGAATATTATTCCATTGTTTGTACAGTTGGCTCTTGAAAAGCGTGAATTCAAACTATGTGGTTCCACTTATAAACAGATATTTTTCAGTAAATATAGTACCTATATGTTCACTTTATAGATCTTTAAGTGTGGGGAAAAGTTTATGTTTGATTAGAGATCATAATATATACATCAAAAAATTAGAATTTGAGTCCTGATTCTATCCAAACTATTTTGGCTTCCTTCCCTTCAGTTCAGTTCAGTTCAGTTGCTCAGTCATGTCCGACTCTTTGCGACATCATGGACCGCAGTACGCCAGGCCTCCCTGTCCATCACCTCCCTGTCTATCATCTTCCCTTGGGTGAGTCATTTATCAGTTTGTTTGTTACTGAGGCAGAAATAACAGTACACAAGGGTCAGCACCTCTATCCGCAGTGCAGTTCAAGGGTTGACTGTATACATTACTTTTTAAAACTTTCATTTGTCGGTTGATGGACATTTGGATTGTATCCACCTTTTGACTTTTGTGCATAATTCTGTTATGAACATAGGTCATTGGTATACAAATATTTGTTTGAGTCCCTGCTTTCAATTCTTTGAATTTATACCTAGAGGTAGAATCACCAGATTATATGGTTCTGTTCAGTTCAGTCGTTCAGTTGTGTCTGACCATTTGCAACCCCATGGACTGCAGCACTCCAGGCCTCCCTGTCCATCACCAACTCCCAGACCTTACCCAAACTCATGTCCACCCAGTCGGTGATGCCATCCAACCATCTCATGCTCTGTTGTCCCCTTCTCCTCCTGCGCCCAATCTTTCCCAGCATCAGGGTCTTTTCAAATGAGTCAGTTCTTCGCATCACGTGGCCAAAGTATTGAAGTTGCAGCTCAGTCCTTCTAATAAGTATTCAGGACTGATTTCCTTTAGGATGGACTGGTTGGATCTCCTTGATGTCCAAGGGATTCTCAAGAGTCTTCTCCAACACTACAGTTCAAAAGCATCAATTCTTCGGTGTTCAGCTTTCTTTATAGTCCAACTCTCACATCCATACATGACTACTGGAAAAAGCATACCTTCAACTACATGGACTTTTGTTGGCAAAGTAATGTCTGCTTTTTAATACCTTCGACTACATGGACCTTTGTTGGCAAAGTAATGTCTCTGCTTTTTAATATGCTGTCTAGGTTGGTCATAACTTTTCTTCCAAGGAGCAAGCGTCTTTTAATTTCATGGCTGCAGTCACCATCTGCAGTGATTTTGGAGCCCAGAAAAATAAAGTCTGTCACAGTTTTCACTGTTTCCCCATATATTTGCCATGAAGTGATGGGACCAGATGCCATGATCTTAGTTTTCTGAATGTTGAGCTTTAAGCCAACTTTTTCACTCTCCTCTTTCATTTTCATCAAAAGGCTCTTTAGTTCTTCTTTGCTTTCTGCCATAAGGGTGGTGTCATCTGCATATCTGAGGCTATTGATATTTCTCCTGGTAATCTTGATTCCAGCTTGTGCTTCCTCCAGCCAAACATTTCTCACGATACACTCTGCATATAAGTTAAATAAGCAGGGTGACAATATACAGCCTTGATGTACTCCTTTCCTGATTTAGAACTAGTTTGTTGTTCCATGTCCAGTTCTAACTGTTGCTTCTTGACCTGCATACAGATTTCTTAGGAGGCAGGCAGGTGGTCTGGTATTCCCATCTCTTTAAGAATTTTCTATAGTGTTTTGTGATCCACACAGTCAAAGACTGTCATATCTGTTTTTAATTTTTGGGGGGAACTGCAATACTATTTTTCAGTGGCTGAATCATTTGTCTTCTTACCAACAGTTCACAAGAGTTACAATTTCTCCATATCCTCCCCAACACCTGTTACTTTGTGTTTCAAAATAATGACCCCCCTGATGGATGTAAAATGGTATCTCACTGTGGTTTTGACTTGCATTTCCCTTTTGATCAGTGATGTTGAGCATTTTTTCATGTACTAATTCATCATCTGTATATTTTTGAAGAAAATTTGGGTCAAACTTTGCCCATTAAAAAAAAAAACAACTGTGTTGTTTGTAGGACTAGCATCTTAACATTGCTGGGACTCTTTATTCTAGTCTATTTTAATCATCTCCATCACTTGTATGATATCATGTCTAGCTTGCTGCTAATAGCAGTGGATTTATGGAGGAAGGAAATAAAAGAAAAATACTGAAATAAAAATATTTCAAAATGTGTTTTTAAAATATTAAATTCACTGGAAAAGAGCAATTCTGTTTGGGAAGAAATGCCATTTTAGTCACTTAAGAAGCATATATTTAGTAATTTCTATATGTTAGGCATTATTCTAGACACTGGAAAGCATATTTGAGCATAAACAGAAATGTTTAGGTGAAAACATGATTGGCTATTGGGTAGCAGGAGACAGCTGGAGAAGGCAATGGCACCCCACTGCAGTACTCTTGCCTGGAAAATCCCATGGACAGAGGAGCCTGGTAGGCTGCAGACCATGGGGTCGTGAAGAGTCGGACATGACTGAGCGACTTCACTTTCACTTTTCCCTTTCATGCATTGGAGAAGGAAATGACAACCCACTCCAGTGTTCTTGCCTGGAGAACCCCAGGGACGGGGGAGCCTGGTGGGCCGCCGTCTATGGGGTCGCACAGAGTCGGATACGACTGAAGCGACTTAGCAGCAGCAGGAGACAGCAGCACACTTTTAAAGTATTGTATGTTTATCTTCTATGCAGTTGCATAATGTGGTATATACACATTGGTGTAAATAATATACCCCAAGGCATTTTTCCCAGTCAAAACTTCAATGAGTATTTATGATCTTTTTTTATTTAGACTGCATGAGTGAAGTACTACTTGATTCAAGAGAAAGAAAAGTATGACATTGTTTTATATAGAAAAAAATTCATATATTTCTCATGGGAACTGCCCTTTGAATTTTCTAAACACTTCTATGCTGGGGCATTCAGAGTAAATGAAGATATGTTCAGGAAGGAGTTCATTTCTTCATCTTTAAAGTTTGTAAATACTACCAGCATATCAGAGAGAAAATCACAGTTGGGTAAAATAACAGAAGAAAGTCTTGAATAAGCCACATATGGACAGTTATTTTCATGCATTCATATTTTTCTATATCCATTTCAGTATTTCCACCATGTTTTCTTCCTTGCTAGTGTTCTGTGCCTGTAAGGGTATAGATTAGAATGCAACTAGAGAGTTACTTTGCTGATGATGGCAGTTTTTCTCTTGGGAGAAACACACAAAAAAGATTTTCAAAAAATATTTCTGTCTTTACATTCTGGGCTCCTTATGGTATAATCAGTATAGAGGCACAAAACATCTCAATAAGGCAAAGTTAAAAGAAAAATTATCCATGTTGTCTGATTATCTACATGCAATAGATGATTGTCACTCTTGATATTAAATATAATAATGTCTAGAGAGTCCAAATACATCAGGCATGTGAGACAAATCATGCCTAACGATCATCTCAGAAAACTGTCCTTCCTCTTTATAATATTTCTTTTCCAGTCTCTTTTTAGGACATTTAGTTTGGTTAATAAGCTTGAGTTTATTCCTAGTTTGTCAAGCTTGAGTTCATTCCTAGTTTCTGAACCCTCTTTATCAAGTTATTTAACTCCTTTCCAACTATCTCCTTATTTTGGCATGTTAATTGCTTAACTGTGGGGTTGATGTAAAAAGCTAGGTGAATGACTGTGTTTTTTAAGTACTTAATATGTTGATGGAACTTCACATTAAATGAATCATGTTGGTGTAGGGTCATATTCATTCTGTAGACAATCAAATACTAAAGGGGCATGTTATTCAGTCAGAGTGCAATTAAGAAAAGTTAGTAAAACACCTTACTGAGTAAGAAAAAGGCCACATCATTGCAACTTCTGCTTCAATATCAGCTGGTACCAAGCAAAGAGCTTTGCTGCAGGGCATTTCTACCTCAAGTTCTCTTAAGACCTTGGTGGGATTTAGTTCTACTCTTCCAAGAATTTGCTCTTCACAAAATTTGCTTTAGAGGGAAGGATAGATGGTGTCGAGTTGAAAGAAAGGGGCATTTTAGAAATTGGTAAGCCTATTTTTGAGAGTATGATTGGTCCACTTTAGAAGTTAGTGCTTTTTTAAAGTCAGCAAGCATTTGGTTTCCATGAAGTTCAAAGAACTTTTCCTCATATGGCATGGCTCTCTTTTATAAGGGCAAACTGTGTTTCTTTCAGTATCTATCATGACAGCTTCAGAGAAACTTTTTATTTGATCCAATTGCATGTATGTGCTTAATCATTTCTAGAGCCTGGTAAGATATTCTAATTATTTTTTAGCATGTATCTGAACAATCAATAAGCAAGAAAAGAGGATGAGTGATCTGAATTAACTACTAGTTCTGTATGTACATCAGATTCAAATCTATTGTGAATTAAAATTTCCAAATTGGTCCCCATGCTCTTAGGTAAGGGGCAATAAAAAAATCACCATTAGTCTCTTGCAAATCGAATTAATGTGAAACATTCAAATAATACTTTACCTTTCTTCTTAACTTTTTCTAAGTTCCCAAATGCTTCTATACCTCTCGGTCAATACAGTGACTCATTTAGTTGTTTGTTGTTTCATGACAAATAGATGGGGAAACAGTGGAAACAGTGGCTGACTTTATTTTTTTGGGTTCCAAAATCACTGCAGATGGTGATTGCAGCCATGAAACTAAAATACGCTTACTCCTTGGAAGGAAAGTTATGACCAACCTAGATAGCATATTAAAAAGCAGAGACATTACTTTGTCAACAAAGGTCCGTCTAGTCAAGGCTATGGTTTTTCCTGTGGTCATGTATGGATGTGAGAGTTGGACTATAAAGAAAGCTGAGCACTGAAGAATTGTTGCTTTTGAACTGTGTTGTTGGAGAAGACTCTTGAGAGTCCCTTGGACTGCAAGGAGATCCAACCAGTCCATCCTAAAGGAGATCAGTCCTGGGTGTTCATTGGTAGGACTGATGTTGAAGCTGAAACTCCAATACTTTGGCCACCTGATGCAAAGAGCTGACTCATTTGAAAAGACCCTGATGCAGGGAAAGATTGAGGGCAGGAGAAGAGGACAACAGAGGATGAGATGGTTGGGCGGCATTACCGACTCAATGGACATGGGTTTGGGTGGACTCCTGGAGTTGGTGATGGACAGTGAGGCCTGGCGTGCTGCGATTCATGGGGTTGCAAAGAGTCGGACACAACTAAATGACTGAACTGAACTGAACTTTTCCTTCAAAAATATTTAAATACTCAATATTTACTCTGTAATAGGCACTGCCCTGGAAGTGAACCAGATAAAATACAGCACCTGACTTCATGGAGCTTAAATTTATATTACTCTAAATATAACAGAACTAGTTTCTCAATGCTCTCCTAAAAGCTGGAAGTCATCCACATTTTTTTATACCACTGTGACCCAATTAATCCAAGTTAATGACTTCACCAGACAATAATGACTCTGATTTAGAAGGAGATGGTCCCTGAACACAGTGTTTTAATTATCAAGCCACAACTGTGCAGAAAATATATTTTTTAAAATGAAGACAAATGAACTTCAATTATAATACAAGCTGCTTTGTTAGTAATTAAGAAAGGATATTGATTAGGATATATAGTTAATGCTGTAATTTTGTTATTTTTTAAATTTGAATATGTTCTTGGTTCTAAGTATCATATGGAAACACATAGATTTTTTGTGTCTATTTTTCCCAGTTGAAGGAGCTAATACTGTACAAGCCACTTTGCTGAAAAGTAAGAGGATTTTTTTATCAACATATATTTCTAAAATAATTTTATAACATTAGGTAGACAGAATGATGACCCTCAAAAAATGTCCACATATTAATCCATAGTGACTGAATATGTTATTTTAGATGGCAGAAGAGACTTTGCAGATGCGATTAAGGTTAAGAACCTCTGGATGGGATATTATCTTGGATTATGTGGAAGGGTTCGGTCTAACCATGAGTCCTTAAAAGTGGAGCACCTTTCCCAGCTGTGGTCAGAGAGAATGTGAGCCTAGAAGAAGGCACAGAGGGATGTCACATTGCTGACCATGAAGATGGATAAAGGGGCCATGAGCCAAGGAATACAGGCAGCTCTAGAAACTAAAGACAAGGAAACAGAGCCTCATGATAAATTATACTCTCTCTGTTCTTCTCCCTATATGTGTGTGTGTGTTTGTGTGTGTGTACACTTTCAACACACACATACAAACATCCTATTGGTTCTTGTTCACCAACGAACCTTGATTGATACAGATGGGTGAAAAATTGTGATGACCATTTCTCTTCTTAATTGCTAGTAATTATTTGGTCTCTTGGTCATGAAAACCCTACTCCTCATGGGCCCACTTAACATCTAGAGCTAGTTAAGGCTTATACCACTGAGAATTATGATACATTTCCAATGGATAAATGAATTCTTCAACAAAAAAATATTTCAGAGTCCTTTCACAGCGATGACCATAAACAGTTTATTTCAATGTAGCACTTTCAGAAAGAGGAATAACTTGGTATAGTCAGGCATGAAAATTTTGATCATGACACTCTTTTCCTGTTTTAATACCATGTCCAAAAGCACATTTAAAAAGTAAAAGCTTTAATAATGATAATATACAGATCAATTTCACAACTGACAAATAATTTCAAGGCAGAATAGCTATATAATAAATTAGCATTTTGAAATGTCAGGTATGGTTTAATTAGTAGCCCTGGTTTCACATATTTTATATTTCCAAGTATTTTTATATTAATTACATTTTGCAGTAGATAAAACAGATATTTCTAGTAATTATAAATTGAAGAGAATAAGGTCAGCAAGATTTAAAGGTTGACCAAGTGTATGACTTCCCTGGTGGCTCAGATGATAAAGCGTCTGCCTACAATCCGGGAGACCCAGATTCGATCCCTGGGTCGGGAAGATCCCCTAGAGGAGGAAATGGCAACCCACTCCAGTACTCTTGCCTGGAAAATCTCATGGATGGAGGAACCTGGTGGGCTACAGTCCATGGGGTCACAAAGAGTCGGACACGGCTGAGCGACTTCACTTTCTTTTTCTTTCTAAGTGTATGTAACTGCTAAGGGGCATGGCTGGGTTTGGAAACAAGAGCTTTCTGATTTCTAATTCAGTGCTCATTTTTTATATTACTGTGATGCTCTTTGTGATTAAATGATAGATATTTCAAGAGCAGCACTCTACAATCCAAGGAAGGATAGTGGGATAACAAATGAGCGTTTTCCTGTTAGGTCTCCATTTTACAAACATAAATCTACCTCACAGCACTATGGTAATGGATTGACCTACGAGATACCTTTCATTAGATATCTACCAAGCATAAGAGCTAACTAACCCTCTGTGAAGAGTCAATCTTTTTAGAAGATGAGATCTGTTGTCCTCACACATCCATGAAAGAATAGAGAAGCCCTTTTCTATTATCTCAATAATTTTGAAGATACATCAGAACCATACATCATGTGAAGCCTGGCTCCAAAGCAGCCCAACAGTGGGGTTCATGACATTAATACTCCATTTATTTCCTAGTACAGAACAGCTAAAGTGTGTTAGGATGGTGTTACATATGTACACAAGCCTGTGGCAGCAAACCACATTTAATCCAGTCTAATTTTAGATCTCTGAAGTCTTATCCATGGCCTTCTAGAAAATGTCCCCAAATCAGGATGCAATGCCAGGAGAGAAAACAACAATGTCTGATACAGTGTTTTAGCTTCTAAAAAATTGGAAACCATAGCTGTGAGTTTATGAACTGAGATGGATTCACTATAGAATAGCACTCTAGACAATTTAGATTTTTCTTATCTCTTCCCATTTTAAATCGTTTTGCCCTTGGAGAATACATAATTCTATGGCAGAAACTTCACCAAACTGTTCCACAACCAAAGGAGGAACCTTGTATTTTCTTTGCTATTAAGGAAATGTTAGATCATGCCAAACTACTTTAGCTTCATTTCTTTAGGTTTTCTAACTGGGTTCCCTTAAACCAGGGATCTACATCATATACTTAGGTTGTCATATATATTTTGAAATTGCAAACAACGCTGTTAATATTTCAAATAGCTAGTTTAGTAGTACAGGAATTTATGCTGACATTAAAAGCCATCCTGAATTGCTGCTAGGGATATTTTAAGAATCTCTCTGTTACTAATGTGACAAATGATGACTTTAATGGCATCATAAACCAGAAATATGAAAGCATTAATAAAAAAACTGCTTCATAAAAGAGTTATCAAGTAACTATCAGTTAAGCTGTTTAGACGTGATGAAAGTTCAATCTAAACACACTGGACCACTTCAGATACACTGAACTAGCAATATTATAAAATGTGGAGGTAATGAATATTATTGCTTCAGAAATTGTCTTTGCTAATCTTACTCTGAATAAATTGTGTTGGTTAGGGAAATCCTTATGCCTTATGAGACCAATTCACATTTAAAAGCCATTTTATTATTATAAAGCATTTGTTCAATCCTTTGCCCAGACATATAGTTCACATGCAGAAACTACATCACTTACTTTGGCTTAAATATTGAAATAGTGCACTTATATTCTCCTATATTTTAAAGATATGGTGCTCTGCACTAAAGGGTATCATTCCATTAATTATTCAAGCTCTATGTGGTGGTTAAACATTTATGTTCCATACACATTTTATCTTCTACCCTTTTTTCCCTTATAATTAATGGGTCCATAAGACATTTGGCATGATATGAGCTGATTTTTTCAGTCCTGGTAGAATATATTTTATTACAGTAGCCTTAATCTTTGCAGAAATGTAGCAACAGAGCTGTGTGAATGAACAAGTGAAAATGAAGTGTCTTTAGAAATCCCATGATATTTATGCATGGGTTTACTTAAGAGAAGGATTGCCATTGTCTCCTCTCAAAAGCTACTTGCTTGCACATAGGTGTCAAAAAAATAGACTGATACATTCATGTGATCACAAGGGTAATCAGATATTCTGGATCTTTAAATTATTAAATTATATTACCACATTATTGACTTTTGTAAAAATATCACTTTGAACATAGAATTCTAAATAGGTTTATTCTATGGGTGAATTTAATTCAAATGACCATTATATATACTACTGTGGGCAAGAAGTTCTTAGAGGAAATGGAGTAGCCCTCAAGGTCAACAAAACAGTCCGTAATGTAACACATGGGTGCAATCTCAAAAATGCAGAATGATCTGTTTATTTCAAAGCAAACTATTCATCATGATAATCCAAGTCTATGCTGCAACCACTGATGCCACAGAAGCTGAAGTTAACCTGTTCTATGAAGACCTACAAGACTTTCTAGAATTAACACCAAAAAAGAGGTCTTTTTCATCAAAGGGGATTGGAATGCAAATGTGGGAAGTCAAGAGTTACCTTGAATAACAGACAAGTTTGGCGTTGGAATACAAAATGAAGCAGGGCAAAGCAAACAAAGTTTTGTCAAGAGAACATGCTGGTCACAGAAAATACCCTTTTCCAACAATCTAAGAGATG
The DNA here is from genome assembly GCF_019923935.1 of Bubalus bubalis. Classification (NCBI taxonomy): domain Eukaryota; kingdom Metazoa; phylum Chordata; class Mammalia; order Artiodactyla; family Bovidae; genus Bubalus; species Bubalus bubalis. The sequence goes on along the minus strand of NC_059159.1, from coordinate 112,406,030 downwards.
ACTCTACATATGGACATCACCAGATCGTCAATACCGAAATCAGATTGATTACATTCTTTTCAGCCAAAGACGGAAAAGTTCTATACAGTTAGGAAAAACAAGACCTGGAGCTGACTGTGGCTCAGATTGTGAGTCATTATTGCAAAATTCAAGCTTATATCAAAGACAGTAGGGAAAACCACTTGGCCATTCAGGTATGACCTAAACCAAATCCCTTATGATTATACAGTGGAGGTAGCAAATAGATTCAAGGGATTAGATCTGGTAAACAAAGTGCCTGAAGAACTATGGACAGAGGTTCATAAGATTGTACAGAGGGAGTGACCAAAACCACCCCAAAAAGAAAAAGAAATGCATGAAGGCAAAGTAGTTGTCTGAGGAAGCTTTACACAAAAAGCAAGGGAGAAAGAGAAAGATATTCCCAACTAAATACAGAGCTCCAGAGAATAGCAGGGAGAGATAAGAAGACCTTTTTCAATGAACAATGCAAAGAAGTAGAGGAAAACAATAGAAGTGGAAAGACTAGAGATCTCTTCAAGAAAACTGGAGATATCAAGGGAACATTTCATGCAAGGATGGGCATGATAAAGAATAGAAATGGTAAGGACCTAACAGAGGCAGAAGAGATTAAGAAGAGGTGGCAAGAATACACAGAAGAATAATACAGAAAGGTCTTTATTACCTGGATAACCATGATGGTATGGTCACTTACCTGGAGCCAGGCATCCTAGAGTGTGAAGTCCTGTGGGCTTTAGGAAACATCACTACAAACAAAGCTAGTGGAAGGGGTGGAATTCCAGCTGAGCTATTTCTGATCCTAAAAGATGATGCTATTAAAGTGCTGCACTCAATATGTCAGCAAATTTGGAAAGCTCAGCAGTGACTGCAGGACTGGAAAAATAATAGTTTTCATTCCAATCCTAAATAAAAACAGTGTCAAAGAATGTTCCATCTACCATACAAATGAACTCATTTCTCATGCTAGTAAGTTTATTCTCAGAATCCTTTAAGTTAGGCTTCAGCAATACATGAATCAATAACTTCCAGATGTACAAACTGGGTTTTGATAAGGCAGAGGGACCACAGGTCAATTGCCAACATTTGTCAGATCATGGAGAAAGCAAGGGGATTCCAGAAAAATTGTCTACTCTGCTTCATTAGCTATGCTAAAGCCTTTTAACTGTGTGGATCACAACAAACTTTAGAATATTCTTAAAGAGAAGGGTATACCAGACCACCTTACATCTCCTGAGAAACCTGTTTGCAGGTCAAGAAGTAACAGAAAGAATCTTACATGGAACAATGGATTAGTTCCAAATTGGGCAAGGAGTATGTCAAGGCTGTATATTGTCACCCTGCTTATTTAATTTATATGCAGAGTACATCATGTTAAAAGTCAGGCTGGATGAATCATAAACTGGAAACAAGATTGCTGGGAGAAAAATCAACAACCTGAGATACACAGATGATAGCACTCTAATGGCAGAACGTGAAAAGGAACTACAGAACCTCTTGATGAAGGTGAAAGAGGAGAATGAAAAAGCTGACTTAAAACTCAACATTCAAAAAATGAAGATTGTGACATCTGGTCCTATTACTTCATGGCAAATAGATGGGGAAAAGTGGAAGCAGTGACAGAATTTATTTTCTTGGACTTCAAAATTGCTTCTGATGGTTACCTCAGCCATGAAATTAAAAGACACTTGGTTTTTGGAAGAAAAGCTATTACAAAGCTAGACAGCGTATTAAAAGACAGGGACATCACTTAGTTGACAAATTTTCATATAGTCAAAGCTATGGTCTTTCCAGTAGTCATGTATGGATATGAGAGTTGGACTATAAGAAGGCTGAGTGCCAAAGAATTGATACTTTTGAATTGTGGCACTGGAGAAGACTTAAGAGTCCCTTGGACTGCAAGATCAAACCAGTCATTCCTAAAGGAAATCAACCCTGAGTATTCTTTGGGAGGACTGACTGATGCTGGAGCAGAAACTCCAATACTTTGGCCACCTCATGTGAAATGCTGACTCATTGGAAAAAGACCCTGATTCTGGGAAAGATTTTGGGCAAAAAGAGAAGAGCAGGGCAGAGGATCAGATGATTAGAAGGCACCACCATCATTCACTGGACAAGGGAGGTTTTTAAAGTGAAGGACAAGGAAGCCTGGCATACTGCAGTCCATGGAGTTGCAAAGAGTTGGACACCACTTAGTGACTGAACAGCAATAACATGTTCACATCTATATTCTTGAGGAGACAAAACCCAAGGGAAAATAGTGTAAAGAATGAATTATGTGTAACATAGTGGACATACAAAGATTGTGATAAAGACAGACAACTTTTACATGGTCCTAATGGCATGTGACCAGAAGCAGGCAGTTGTAGCAATGATCAGGTCTTCTCTAGCAGCAGTTATCAAACTTGATCATGCATCAAAATTACCTGGTGTGCTTACTAAAACACACATTTCTCGACCTACTCTCAGAGTTTCTGATTCAGTAGATCTGGGGTGTATCTTAAGTGTTTGCATTTTCCAGTTCCCAGATGATGCTGATGCTGTTAGTCTGGGTACCACACTGATAATTGCCTCTTTATAAGCTGGATGAAGCACAAGCTGGAATCAAGATTGACAGGAGAAATATCAATAACCTCAGATATGCAGAAGACACCACTCTTATGGCAGAAAGCTAAGAGGAACTGAAGAGCCTCTTGATGAAAGTGAAAGAGTAGAGTGAAAAAGTTGGCTTAAAACACAACATTCAGAAAACTAAGATCATAGCATCTGGTCCCATTACTTCATGGCAAATAGATAGGGAAACAATGGAAACAGTGACAGACTTTATTTTTTTGGGCTCCAAAATCACTGCAGATGGTGACTGCAGCGATGAAATTAAAAGACACTTGCTCCTTGGAAGATAAGCTGTGACTAACCTAGACAGCATATTAAAAAGAAGAGACATTACTTTGCCAACAAAGGTCCGTCTAGCCAAGGTTATGGTTTTTCCAGTGGTCATGTATGGATGTGAGAGTTGGACTGTATAGAAAACTGACTGCCGAAGAATTGCTGCTTTTGAACTGTGGTGTTGGAGAAGACTCTTGAGAGTTCCTTGGACTGCAAGGAGATCCAACTAGTCCATCCTAAAGGAAATCAGTCCTGAATATTAATTGGAAGGACTGATGCTGAAGCTGAAACTCCAATACTTTGGCCACCTGATGTGAAGAACTGACTCATTAGAAAATACCCTGATACCGGGAAAGATTGAAGGCAGGAGAAGGGGACTATGGAGGACAAGATGGTTGGATGACATCACTGACTCAATGGACATGAGTTTGAGCAAGGCACAGGAGTTGGTGATGGACAGGGGAGCCTGGCGTGCCGAAGTCCATGGTGCATGACTGAGTGACTGAACTGAACTGAACTGATAGGGTCTATCTGAATATATTATAAGAATTATGTCAATTTTATTTTCTGCTAATGATTTCAATAGAGTATAGGAAAATTGGTAATTAATTATTTCTACTCAGTTACTAAACTTGAAGTTCAGAGGCTAATTTGATGTCCATGAACAACTGTAAGCCACATGTAAATAATTGTTGGTGAGCAGCCTTTGTTTTCTTCTTAGCCTACCCATAAAACAGCACTCGGTACTCCATTGTATCCTCAGAAAAGCAGCTCAACTCTGCCATAATTAAACAATGTTGATTTTTATAAAATAATGTTTGTCATACTTTCTGATTACAAAGTTAGTGCATGTTCACTGAAGCAAATTTGAGCAGAGAAGAAATATGAAAATAAATACAATGTTATTATCAATACCCCTAGATAATCACTGATAATTTGTTGTGGCAATGGATGTAGAATTCTACTGAACATTTAATGGAGTAGTAGAAAAGAAAATTTAACTTAAGATTAACAACTTCTAACAAAAATTCCTATTTGGCAATAGCCATTGTTCCCAACTCTTGCTTTCCATTTTGCCTGCCAGCTTTTGATTTTCAAGTCCTCTCTCATATGGTCTCTAATCCATTTCCCATCCAACCACACTCAAGAAACTTTTTGCCTCTCTGTATTACCCTTTCTTTTTCTTATGCATAACAGTTCTCCTCTGTCCCTGACCTTCAAGTCCTGAACTTTCATACTCATGACATCTTCCTGAAAGGATAATCTTTTTATTATAAGATCAACTGATTTTGAACCTTAATTAAGGTTACAAAATGCCTTCAGAGAAGTACCTAGATTAGCATTTGTTTGAACATATGCTAACCTCTGGGGCTGAGAATCTTGGGGGTAAAGGTCAGGTTAGAAGTCTTTCTACCAAAAAAAAAAAAAAAAAAAAAAGAAGTCTTTCTACCACAGGTGCATTCTGATTTATCAGGGTTTTTCATTATACTCAAAGAGGTCACTGGACTTTACTCAGATAGACATTTTATTTTAGTTCTCCATTAGAAATATAAATGTAACCCATTTAGTACAAAGAATCACCCTATCTATGTGCCAATGAACATGAAATAAATGGTCTTTATTTTCCTGGGACTTCCCAGTGGTCATGTACAGTTGTGAGAGCTGCACCATAAAGAAGGCAGAGCACCAAAGAACTGATGCCTTTGAACTTTGGTGCTGGAGAAGACTCCTGAAAGTCCCTTGGACAGCAAGATCAAACCAGTCAATCTTAAGGGAGATCAACTCTGAATATTCACTGGAAGGATCAATCCTGAAGCTGAAGTATTTTGATCATCTGATGCAAACGGATGACTCATTGGAAAAGTCCCTGATGTTGGGAAATATCGAGGGCAGAAGGAGGTTGGGCGTCAGAGGATGAGATGGCTGGACGGCATCTCCGATGCACTGAACATGAACTTGGACAAACTCCAGGAGATAAGGAGGGACACGGAGGCCTGATGTACTGCAGTCCATGAGGGCTGCAGAGTCGGACACAACTGGGCGACTGAACAACAATAGTTAAGTAGTAATCAACTTACGATTTAGTTTCCCATGTGAACAAAGCAAATAGTTTTGAGGCAGCTGGTGAGTTGAGTCCTGACTTAATTTTTCTTTATAACAGCTTTGTAATTTCATAAATTTCTGTTATGTGCTGAGATATTATATATAAAGTTTTATCTTTGCAATTAACAGCTATGACAATGTAGTGTATACTCTCTTAACTAACTTCAAGGTAACTAATCTACTGGATTGATCAATGCTTTCTCATTCTTCTGTGATGTATAGATTATGGCCTATGACTCACTGAGTTCTTGCATCTTGTATATGCTTTCTAGGACATCTAATACATCTAAAGTTTATTTGTATGCTTACCAAGAGCCATCCCAGGCGGCACTAGTGGTAAAGAATCTGCCTGCCAATGCAGAAGATGCAACAGATGCAGGTTTGATCCCTGGGTTGGGAAGATCCCCTGGAGTAGGAAATGGCAACCCACTCTAGTATTCTTGCCTGGAAAATTCCATGGACAGAGGAGCCTGGTGGGCGACAGTCTAGGGAGTAGCAAAAGAGTTGGAGATGACTGAGCTTACGCCCACCACCAAGAGCCATGGTTTATCCTCAAACTTTTTCAGTGATTGTACTTACTGTTTTGCTCATCTTATTTAATTTACTGTTTCACAAATGGATCAAATAGAAGTGTAAAGAGAAAGATAGTTGCTCCTTTGAAAATGGGTGACTCTTTGGGAAAGACTTGATAAAGTTACGTTGCTAAAAATGCAGTTTAACTGTGGATGACACAACTATAAAATAGTTGAGAAGAAAATCTTACAAATCTAGAAAATTGTTCATTCACATTACTTTACAAGCAAATACAGTGTTCAAAATATTTAACCAGTGGGGCATTAGTAATAATCACTTAGAATAGTTGTTCTACTTATTATAAAGGATGTTCACAGCTTTTGAATACTCATTCAAGTTCAAAAAAAGCTGATCCTGGATCCTAAAAATCATGGAAGGTATTTTGTGAGTAGGCCCTTATTTTAAAATAAGAAGGAAAAAACTTTGGTACTACATCAAAGGGGTAGCAATCGGCAATCACATGCACATTTTTTTATGTTTTAAGTTGAAATGTTTACAGTATTTGGATAGGTATGAATTACTTTTATGAGTCCTTAGTTTAAAACAACTTTTTAATTAAAACACCTGGACTAGCCCTAGTTTTCCTAGTAAGAATGTTCTTTTCTGCGTGGTATTGTTCTAGATTATTCCATTTTACCATAAGGATGGGATATTTTATAAAAAATAAGTATTTCAAGAGAAAAGTGATGTGATAAAAAAACTGGTCTGTATTTTCAGGCCAATCTTTCTCGTAAGCGCTCAGATTTCCTATGAAGTGGCACAGAAATAAAAGGGAGGTGTTGGACCTCTGTCTCACATGAGTTTAAGGCTTAGCTAACTGAGCTTTGGTAATGAGTATGGAGGAACAGTGTTGGTGCTGATTTCCCTCTCTGCCGTATCTTTTGTCTTTCTCAGTTTTGCCTAATTCATTTGAAGTTGTTTACTTTGTGCACTGACAGATGCAGAGACTGATGGCAACAGTTTAAAATTCTCTCTTATCTATTTGAAATTTCTTGTGAGCATTCTTACTTGGTTTCTATTGGTGTATGAAAACAGAAAAGAATCAGATACAAACAGAGCATTAAACAGTGCCTTCTGCCTCCCAGGTTCGTTTAATACTCTCTCCTACACCCGAGTTAATAATTCACACTCTGCAGAACCCCAGCACGTCTCTATTAGACTTGATGTCCTCTATTAATGTGACAGCACACATCCAGGACAGAGCCATAGTGTCGGGGACAGTGGGAAGGGCAGGGGCATGTGCTAAAAGTGTCCCTCTAGATAGGTGTCCCATTCAAAACCAGGTCTCAATAAAGCTAAATTCTATTAAATAGTGTTTGTCTTAAACAGGCCAAACTATAGAATTCCAGACAAAACTGGAGAATTGCAGAGAAATTGTTATGTCTTGAATAAACAGTTCTCCCTTTCCAGAAGAGAATGGAAGCAAATCTTTTTTTTTTTTTTTCTTTTTACTTATCATCACTCCTTCTCAGCTGGCCATTAACAAAGGAGCTGACTACATATTGTAAAAGGAATAGTATACGAATGGGATTAATCGGCTTGGGGCCTTCCAGGTCAGGCAAGAGGCAATCTGATGTTTTATTTAAATGTTTTTATAAAAGGAGTATAAGAAGAACTGGAGAGTGTAATGTATTATAGAGTTTGAAGTGGTAAAGTAAGGAGAAAGAAGGCCATATCTAAGAGGAAAACCCAGAGCTTTTTTTTTTTTTTTTTAAACCAAACTCATTTTGTGTTTCTGATTTTTTTATATATTTTATAATAAATCACCTTCAAAGCTTGTCTTGAAAACCGTAAATCTGGAAAAACAGGTAAATCTCAGTAAATATGTTTGAGCTATATTTTTAGATGTGAAAACTGTTACACAAACCAAAATTTTATTTGTGTACACAGAGTCAGGTTGATTATCTGGCTTGTTCACATACAAAGTTGTCCTCACAAAGGGAAAAATAATGTAGAATTCATGACAAAAGTTGTCAGAATTATTTTTAAGGAGCTTTTAACAAATTATCAGCCCTTATGGTATAGCCAGTTTTGCTAAATATCAGCAGAATTTGCTCTAAAAAAATTTGCGCATATCCTACAACCCTAAGAATTGTGGACATAATGGTAATTTGGAAGCAAGATTCACAAGAAAACATAAACTCTTATTAAGGAAAGTAAAAGAAAAAAAAAAGAGAGCATGCTTTGTGAAAGCTATATCTTAGCTGAGAGAATAACATGGGGAAACCAAACCAAAGTGGATAAAATAAGCTTTGTCTGTGGAAATTAAGAAACCCATTACAGGATTAGGGAATGGGCTTATTAGAAAAATCTCTAAAATTATTTATTTTTAAGCTGAAGTTTACCTAACATTGAATAAAGGAGAGGATGGAAGAGAATATAGAAAACATCATTTTTTTGGGTAACAGTGGTTATCAAGCTAATGATTTCAGCAAAGGATCAAATATGGTAATCATAACTGTGTTAAAACATTCCCCTGTTCGCTCCCGTATTCTTTGTGTACTGCAAACTTTGTATTTCAGATACTGATAGTATGGCATAATCCAGGAATGAGAGGGACATGGCAATTTTCATGTATCTCCTATGCTAGAAAATAGTACACAATTAAGAGAACAAACTCACTAAGCACAACATTGTAAAGCAACTATACTCCAATAAAAATTAATTAAAAAAGAAAAAAAGAAACAAACTCAATGTGAAATCAGCAGTAGATTGTACTTGTGAGCTTCCTTAGAATAGTTAGGAAAGTGTGAGTTAAGTTTTGATGTTATATGCCTTTTGGGAAAAGTCAGATTCAGATTCAGATCAGTTGCTCAGTTGTGTCCAACTCTTTGTGACCCCATGAATCGCAGCACGCCAGGCTTCCCTGTCCCAGACTCACGTCCATTGAGTCAGTGATGCCATCCAGCCATCTCATCCTCTGGCGTCCCCTTCTCCTCCTGCCCCCAATCCCTCCCAGCATCACAGTCTTTTCCAATGAGTCAACTCCTTGCATGAGGTGGCCAAAGTACTGAAGTTTCAGCTTTAGCATCATTCCTTTCAAAGAAATCCCAGGGCTGATCTCCTTCAGAATGGACTGGTTGGATCTCCTTGCAGTCCAAAGGACTCTCAAGAGTCTTCTCCAACACCACAATTCAAAAGCATCAATTCTTCAGCGCTCAGCCTTCTTCACAGTCCAACTCTCACATCCATACATGACCACAGGAAAAACCATAGCCTTGACTAGACGTCTGGACCATTGTTGGCAAAGTAATGTCTCTGCTTTTTAACATGTTGTCTAGGTTGGTCATAACTTTCCTTCCAAGGAGTAAAGCGTCTTTTAATTTCATGGCTGCAGTCACCATCTGCACTGATTTTGGAGCCCAGAAAAATAAAATTTGACACTGTTTCCACAGTTTCCCCATCTATTTCCCATGAAGTGGTGGGACCGGATGCCATGATCTTCGTTTTCTGAATGTTGAGCTTTAAGCCAACTTTTTCACTTTCCACTTTCACTTTCATCAAGAGACTTTTGAGTTCCTCTTCACTTTCTGCCATAAGGGTGGTGTCATCTGCATATCTGAGGTTATTGATATTTCTCCCGGCAATCTTGATTCCAGCTTGTGTTTCTTCCAGTCCAGCGTTTCTCATGATGTACTCTGCATATAAGTTAAATAAACAGGGTGACAATATACAGCCTTGACATACTCCTTTTCCTATTTGGAACCAGTCTGTTGTTCCATGTCCAGTTAGTAGCAGCAATTATTATTATTTGTATTATAAATGATGATCTGTTAAGCAACGTAATTATCCATGACCTTGGCCCTTAACATAAATCATTATTTAATCAACTAAATGTATTTTTTGTTTACCAATCTACTTAACAGTGAAAAGTAAGTATGTGTTGGTCGCTCAGTCATGCCTGACTCTTTGGGACACCATGGACTGCAGCCCACCAGGCTCCTCTGTCCATGAGATTTTCCAGTGAAAACTTAACAGTGAATGGATTGTTAATATTTATTTGGTAGCTTACTGTTTGCCAATCATCTTCTATTGCTATGTATGTATTGTTATAAAATCACCCCCATTTTACAGATGAAGAAAATGAGCGCTTGAAAGATGAAGTAAGTTTCCCAACTAGAGCTTAAGTTTCATTCTAGAGCTTGTCTAACTAGTGCTTTATTCTAATTTTTGAAGTATATGATAGTTTAAATATTATCATAAATTTGTGACATGTAGAATTACCTAAAATAAGCAGAAATATGAAACTGTATAATGAATCTTATATTCATTTGTTTAATTCATAAACAGTTTGCATAAACTGTTTAATTCATAAACAGTTTCGAATCATGACTGTATCACTAATTAGTGAATTTGGGCAACTTTTTCCTCCAGGAGTACCAATGTATTCATTTATAATATGGAAAAATATGATGACTTTCTCTATATGTAATTTTAAGACATGTGAGGAAATGATAGATAAGGGATGAATTATATGCTTGGCACATAATAGGTACTTGGAAACTGATAGCTACTGTCTTTAGTATGTTAAATGGTTGTTTACTATCTACTGTAAGTAAAAGTCATGTTTGGTGTTTTCTCTGTGGGATATAAACAATAGCATCCTGGAACTGTCTCATACATACTCTCAGGGATAACTGTTAAAACTTCAAGAGTGAGTTGGTAAGCACAGCCATCTTTGAAATCAGTCATGAAGAGAGGATTTATATCATGGAAATTACACATGATACTATCAGGGCTTTCTTTCTGCAGACAGCCAGCTGTTAATGTCTGAATTTTAAATGAGAAAATGTTGAGAGTGGAATTGAGGGAGAAGTGGTGTTGGTTGTGCCTAGATATCATCCAGTTGGACATGAAAACACCACAGGCATAAATACAAACGGAACATAGCGCTATGCTTACTTGTGTGTGTGTGTGTTAAATTGCTTCAGTAGTGTCCGACTCTTTGTGACCCCGTGGACAATAGCCTGCCAGGCTCCTCTGTCCATGGGGTTCTCCAGGCAAAAATACTGGAGTGGCTTGCCTTGCCCTCCTTCAGGGGATCTTCCTGACCCTGGGATCAAACCCACATCTCTTAGGTCTCCTGCATTAGCAGGCGGGTTCTTTATCATGAGTGCTACCTGAGAAAACCTACTTATATATAGATGATATCTTTATTTCTTTGTTGGTTTAACTTTTATCTACTCTCCTTTGCTCAAAACAAACTATTCATGTCTCCCCAGTACACCCATATTAAAACCAATATTTCCAATGGCCTACAGGTCCCTCAAAATGCATTCCCTCATCCATCTCTAAGATCTCATGTCCTAAGAATGTGTGTTAAGTCACTTCAGTCGTGTACAGCTCTGTAGCCTGCCAGGCTTCTCTGTCCATGGGATTCTCCAAGCAAGAATACGGGAGTGGGTTGCAGTGCCCTCCTCCAAGGGATCTTCCTGACCCAGGCTTCGAACCTGTGTCCCTTAAGTCTCCTGCACTGGAAGACAGGCTCTTTGCCACTAGTGCCACCTGGGAAGTCCCCTTTCATGTGTTTATTCAGTCTTATCAGAGACACCTACACCTACACACCTACACCTACACACACACACACACACACACACACACACACATACCGTGCAGGACAAGAGTTTTGATGGTTTTGACGACTTTTAACCCTAAACCAGAAGATCTGAGAGTGCCCAATCCTGTCCTTTAAATAACCTCTCATCAAGGGAGCTATACACAAAAGTGAGAAGGAAAGTACAGAGTATTGTTGAAACTGATTTAAAGCATGTAGATTAACCTCAGACCTCAGCATCCTTTCTGTAAACCCACATACAAATCCAGGGATTTTACTTTTTGTGGTCAAGCTATATGGTAGGAGCTTGAAGCATGAACATGCAGAGAGAGAAGAGAAAGAGAACACTCAAAACTGTGTAGTCAATCTTCAAGATAGCCCTATTGATCCCCGACTCCTAAGATTCATAACCTTGTCTACTTCCTTCCCACATTGTGCCAAAGTTGGTTTGTGTGACCAATAAATATAGCAGAAGTGATGGTAAGGCACTTTCAAGATTAAGTTATAAAAGATACTGCAGCTTCCATCTTGGTCACACTGTGTCTTAGATCACTTACTTTGGAGAATCCAGGTGTTATTTAATAGGCCTGTGGAGAGACTTACATAATAAAGAACTGAGGCCTCCTGGTGATAGCCACATGAGGGAGCTTGGAAGCGGACACCACACAGCTTCAGCTGACTGAAGTTCTGTCCTGCTTCTTGACTGCAACCTCATAAGGGGCTCTGAGCCATAAACTGTCTCCAAAGCTGCAGCCAGACTCTTGGCTCCCAGAATCTGTATGAGATAATAAATATTTGTTGTTTTAAGCTGTCAAGTTTTGAGGAGATTTGTTACATAGTGATATATATCTAATGAAGGCATCATCTTCATATCAACAACAGGAAGAGGTAGAAAAAAAAAGGACCTGCTTGAGTGGCCCAGTGAATGTTCTGAATTTTACCATTTCTTTTTATTGGAGACACTAAGTGAGGGAATGTAGACATAAGAGATATTTTCTTACTTCCTTCCTCTCTCTATATATATCAGTTGTGTGTTTTTATAGTCTTCCCTGGTGGCTTCACTTTCACTTTTCACTTTCATGCACTGGAGAAGGAAATGGCAACCCACTCGAGAATCCCAGGAACGGGGGAGCCTGGTGGGCTGCCGTCTATGGGGTCGCAGAGTCGGACACGACTGAAGTGACTTAGCAGCAGCAGCAGCAGCAGCAGCAGCAGCTGGTGGCTCAGATGGTAAAGTGTCTGCCTGCAATGCAGGAGACCCAGGTTCGATCCCTGGGTTGGGAAGAGCCCCTGGAGAAGGAAATGGCAACCCACTCCAGTACTCTTGCCTGGAAAATTCCATGGACCAAGGAGCCTGGTAGGCTACAGTCCATGGAGTCGCAAAGAGTCGGACGCAACTGAGCAACTTCAGTACAATATGTATTATATATACATATTTTTTAACTCACTTTAGGAACCATGGACTATACTACCTTAGAGGAAAGGGTCATTCCTCCCATCTTTTCAAAGTATGTTGAATAGTTTAGACAGAGTTTTGATAAAATGAGCTGTTTAAATATCTTTTGAATAAATGTGGAATGAATGAAACTGTCAATTTAGTGTTTAGTTAATTTTTTAGTTATACTGAAGGCTGAAGGGGGTGCCTAAAATTAGAGACTTCTTCTTGACCTGTTATATGTAAAAGGACTACATTCTTGTAAATAAAAAGGCTAGACAATGAAAGTAGACATATCACCACAAGAGTCCACTGCCAGTTACCAAAAGTAGCAGAGGAGAGCATAAGCACAGATAATAGAAAACGTCAGATAATCTGCCTGGGAGGGTCTTTCCTGCTGGATTTGCAGCTAAGTCTCTAAGTAAAAAAAAAAAAATCGAATACTGTGAGAGTCAGAGCACTAGAAAATAGTGTCTAAGAGATATCTAAAGTGATATGGCTGGTTTTGTTTACTTTTGATGGCTTCTCCCCCACCCGCTTTGCACCACTGAGCAAAAGTGGGCAACAGTGAGATTGCATCTGTGCATGCTTAGTCGCTCAGTCGTGTCTCACTCTTTGTGACCCCATGGACTGTAGCCCGCCAGGCTCTTCTGTCCATGCGATTCTCCAGGCAAGAAAACTGGAGTGAGTTGCCATTTCCTCCTCCAGGGGATCTTGAGTTCACATCTCCTGTGTCTCCTGCATTGCAGGCAGATTCTTTACCGCTAGCGCCACCTGGGAAACCCCTACAGTGAGACTGCTGGAAATTGACATATTCCTGACTGAGCAGATACCAGAAATCTCAATGGAAGAGGGAAAAGAAATTCTATAGAGAAAATAAAGTGAAGAAAATTAGAACATTGGACTGGAGAATGTTGCAGACAGAAAAGGCAATGAACTTTTTGATTTTGAAATATCTATCATCCTCAAGAATTTTCCTATAATCTGCAATTGAACCCAGTCTCAATAAATTTGATAGCATTCATTTAATGTGCAAATTTTTTACTTCTATTTTATTCCTCATTAGGGATTTAAATGTGAAGAAGGCAGAAAAAGTACAAACATAGTGATGACAGAGAAATATAGGTTAAGTGGGAAAGAGCTATTGAGTTTCTGTTTGATAGACTCCATTCTAGTATTTCATTAAATGTTTTATTGTAGAGAAATTTTCCTTAATTTTATTATTCATACTTCTTGGAATTAAAATATTTGTCCTATGTCTTTCAGTCAGTTTAAATTGTGCCTCAATGTGGAATATGAAGCAACATGAAGATAGAGGAGTTTGCACTCTGAACCAAATTCTTCCTCAGATAAGACACATTCTAGGGGCTAAGACCCCCATTTTTGACAGCCTATATTTTGGTGGCAATAATGTCTTCTGTCTCAGAGCACCAATTCTCATAAATTGGTATAAAATTATCCATTTATGCTGAGTCTTCCAAGTGACTACTACTCCTTGCAGCTGTCTGTTATATTTGACAGCAGTGGTTATTGCCATCTTTTGCAAATAGCAGTTGTAAGCATGTCAAAACCTAGGATCAGTTTAATGAAGATTTTCCTACCTTGGGCATTTCTTCTCTGTATTCCTGGGTATTATAATATGGGAGAGTTAAATATAGTGTTTATTATATTCCCTTGAAATGCTGACACCATATTTTATAGGACATTGACCATTACAAAGGATACTGGAAGGATGGTCAGGTTTTATTTGAACCTATCTGATCACATGGACCACAACCTTGTCTAACTTCATGAAACTATGAGCCATGCCGTGTAGGGCCACCCAAGACAGACAGGTCATGGTGGAGAGTTCTGATAAAACGTGGTCCACTGGAGAAGGGAATAGCAAACCACTTCAGTATTCTTGCCTTGAGAACCACATAAACAGTATGAAAAGACAAAAAGATAGGACACTGAAAGATGAACTCTCTAAGTCGGTAGGTGCCCAATATGCTACTGGAGATCAGTGGAGAAATAACTCCAGAAAGAATGAAAAGACAGAGCCAAAGCAAAAACAACATCCAGTTGTGGATGTGACTGGTGATGGAAGTAAAGTCTGATGCTATAAAGAGCAATATTGCATAGGAACCTGGAATGTTAGGTCCATGAATCAAGGCAATTGGAGGTGGTCAAACAGGAGATGGCAAGAGTGAACCTCAGCATTTTAGGAATCAGCAAACTAAAATGGACTAGAATGGGGGAATTTAACTCAGATGACCATTATATCTACTGCTGTGGGCAGGAATTCCATAGAAGAAATGGAGTAGCCATCATAGTCAACAAAAGAACCTGAAATGCAGTACTTGGATGCAATCTCAAATGACAGAATGATCTCTGTTTGTTTCCAAGGCAAACCATTCAATATCACAGTAATCCAAGTCTATGCCCTGACCAATAATGCTGAAGAAATTGAATGGTTCTATGAAGACCTCAGATATGCAGATGACACCACCCTTATGGCAGAAAGTGAAGAGGAACTAAAAAGCCTCTTGATGAAAGTGAAAGTGGAGAGTGAAAAAGTTGGCTTAAAGCTCAACATTCAGAAAACAAAGATCATGGCATCCGGTCCCATCACTTCATGGGAAATAGATGGGGAAACAGTGGAAACAGTGTCAGACTTTATTTTTCTGGGCTCCAAAATCACTGCAGATGGTGCTTGCAGCCATGAAATTAAAAGACGCTTACTCCTTGGAAGGAAAGTTATGACCAACCTAGATAGCATATTCAAAAGCAGAGACATTACTTTGCCAACAAAGGTTCGTCTAGCTGTGGTTTTTCCTGTGGTCATATATAGATGTGAGAGTTGGACTATGAAGAAAGCTGAGCACTGAAGAATTGATGGTTTTGAACTGTAGTGTTGGAGAACACTCTTGAGAGTCCCTTGGACTGCAAGAAGATCCAACCAGCCCATTCTGAAGGAGATCAGCCCTGGGATTCCTTTGAAAGGAATGATGCTAAAGCTAAAACTCCAGTACTTTGGCCACCTCATGCGAAGAGTTGACTTACTGGAAAAGACTGTGATTCTGGGAGAGATTGGGGGCAGGAGGAGAAGGGGACGCCAGAGGATGAGATGGCTGGATGGCATGACTGACTCGATGGACATGAGTCTGAGTGAACTTCGGGAGTTGGTGATGGACAGGGAGGCCTGGCATGCTGTGATTCATGGGGTTGCAGAGTCGGACACAACTGAGTGACTGAACTGAACTGAACTGATGAAGACCTACAAGACCTTCTAAAACCAACACCCAGAAAAGATGTCCTTTTTATTATAGGGGACTAGAATGCAAAAGTAGAAAGTCAAGAAACACCTGGAGTAACAGGCAAATTTGGCCTTGAAGTACAGAATGAATCAGGGGAAAGGCTAATAGAGTTTTGCCAAGAGAATGCACTGGTCATAGCCAACACATTCTTCCAACGACACAAGAGAAGACTGTACACATGGACATCACCAACCAGATGGTTGACACTGAAATCAGATTGATTATATTCTTTGCAGCCAAAGATGGAGAAGCTCTATACAGCAAAAACAAGACCAGGAGCTGACTGTGGCTCAGATCATGAACTCCTTGTTGCCAAATTCAGACTTAAATTGAAGAAAGTAGGTAAAATCACTAGACTATTTGGGTATGACCTAAATTAGATCCCTTATGAGTACACAGTGGAAGTTACAAATAGATTCAAGGGATTAGATCTGATAGAGTGCCTGAAGAAATATGGATGGAGGTCCGTGACATTGTACAGGAGGCAGTGATCAAGACCATCCCCAAGAAAAAGAAATGCAAAAAGGCAAAATGGTTGTCTGAGGAGGCCTTACAAATAGCTGTGTAAAGAAGACAAGTGAAAGGCAAAGGAGAACAAGAAAGATATACCGATTTGAATGCAGAGTTCCAAAGAATAGCAAGGAAAGATAAGAAAGACTTTCTCAGTGACTAATGCAAAGAAATAGGGGGAAACAGTAGAATGGGAAAGATGAGATCTCTTCAAGAAAATTAGAGGTACCAAAGGAATATTTCATGCAAAGCTAGGCACAATAAAGGACAGAAATGGTATGGACCTAACAGAAACAGAAGATATTAAGAAGAGGTGGCAAGAATACACAGAAGAACTATACAAAAAAGATCGTCCTGACCCAGATAATCCTGATGGTGTGATCACTCACCTAGAGCCAGACATCCTGTGAAGTCAAGTGGGCCTTAGGAAGCATCACTTTAAACAAAGCTAGTGGAGGTAATGGGATTCCAGTTGAGCTATTTCAAATCTGAAAAGATGATGCTGTGAAAGTGTTGCACTCAATATGTCCACAAATTTGGAAAACTCAGCAGTGGCCACAGGACTGGAAAAGGTCAGTTTTCATTCCGATCCCAAAGAAACGAAATGCCAAAGAATGCTCAAACTACTGCACAATTGTACTCATCTCACATGCTAAAATAATGCTCAGAATTCTCCAAGCCAGGATTCAAAGTTCATGAACTGTGAACTTCCAGATGTTCAAGCTGGATTTAAAAAGGCAGAGAAAGCAGAGATCAAATTGCCAACATCTGCTGGATCATCGAAAAAGCAAGAAAGTTCCAGAAAAACATCTACTTCTGCTTTATTGACTATGCCAAAGCCTTTGACTGTGTGGATCAGAACAAACTGTGGCTAATTCTTAAAGAGATGGGAATACCAGACCACCTGACTTGCCTCCTGAGAAATCTGTATGCAGATCAAGAAGCAACAGTTAGAACTGGACATGGAACAAAAGACTGGTTCTAAATCAGGAAAGGAGTACGTCAAGGCTGTATATTGTCACCCTGCTAATTTAACTTATATGCAGAGTACATCATGAGAAATCCTGGACTAGATGAAGCACAAACTGGAATCTAGATTGCCGGGAGAAATATCAGTATCCTCCGATATGCAGATGATACCACACTTATGGCAGAAAACTATGAAGAACTGAAGAGCCTCTTGATGAAAGTGAATGAAGAGTGTGAAAAACTTGGCTTAAAACTCAACATTCAGAAAACTAAAGTCGTGGCATCAGGTCCCATCACTTCATGGAAAATAAATGGGGAAACAGTGGAAACAGTGACAGACTTTATTTTTTCTGGCTCCAAAGTCACTGCAGATGGTGACTGCAGCCATGAATTTAAAAGATGCTTACTCCTTGGAAGAAAAGTTATGACCAACCTAGACAACATGTTAAAAAGCAGAGACATTACTTTGCCAACAAAGGTCTGTCTAGTCAAGGCTATGGTTTTTCCTGTGGTCATGTATGGATGTGAGTTGGACTATAAAGAAAGCTGAATGCCGAAGAAGTGATGCTTTTGAATTGTGGTGTTGGAGAAGACTCCTGAGACTCCCTTGGACATCAAGGAGATCCAACCAATTCATCCTAAAGGAAATCAGTCCTAAATATTCATTGGAAGGACCGATGCTAAAGCTGAAACTCCAATACTTTGGCCACCTGATGTGAAGAACTGACTCATTTGAAAAGACCCTGATGTTGGGAATGATTGAAGGTGGAAGAAGGGAATGACAGACGATGAGATGGTTTGTGGCATCACTGACACAATGGACATGAATTTGAGTAACTCCAGAAGTTGGTGATGGTTAGGGAAGCCTGGCATGCCGTAGTCCATGGGGTTACAAAGATTCAAACACAATCGTGTGACCGAACTTAACTGAACCAGATAGTCTTGCTCCATTGTCCAACAGCACTCAGATATCATGAAATTACTGTAACATTGATCATACTGTCAGAGAAGAGATAGGGCACACCTCGAATCAATCTAGCTGAAGACATTTTAGTACAGATTCTCAAAGAGTAGCACTATTTCTTGGTTCATCCGAGTTGATAGTTCACTTTGGGGATTGTCAGTGTATCCAGGTTGATCTTGGGATGACCCAGGCTGTGTGACTTGGAGTTCAGGCTCTTCCTAAGCAGATACTGGCTCTATCTTTGACTGTTTTAATGTTGCTTCATGACCTGGATAAAGTTTTGCTTCTCAAGTTAAGCTTGAGGCATACAGGTAGCTCTATTGATTGATACTGAGGCTATGATGGATTTTGGGGGAAAGAGATGGGACCCATGTTGACTTATTCTGGGATTTGAGTCCTGTTGCTGAACATCAGCTCTGGTCCCTTCAGGGAGATACTGCCAAGGTGTCTTGGCAGTAAATGATTTCAACAGAGAGACATTTGTTACTCAGAACCTGAAGAACTGTCTTGTCCTTTACTGATAGAATATTAGGGGTTTACTTTCTTTCTACCTTGGAAAGCCAAAAAGCTCTACAATGCTTTATATTTCTATAACTTCACCAAAGCCCCATTTTTGTCAGTTCAATCTGGTAGGAATATTTACCAAAAAAAAATTCAGAGTAAAAGGATATGATTTTATAAGTCACATAATCTTTTTTAATCAACTTTGAGGCAACAGATATTGTTGCCTATCAAAACACATCTTTGGTTGATTTTTTTGGAAAATAAAACAAACAGACCAATCATCATAAACATTGCCACCTATATGGCTTCAGAGATACTATCTAGAAATCACTAAAGAAATACATTACCATGTCATGTAATTTGGCTCATTTCTTATTGTAGAAGTTTGTCTACACTAATGGTTTTTAAATTGTGACTTGTGAGTTTTAGACATACTGCAGACAACCAACTGGGGCTGCTGTAGAGGAGGGGAATATTAATGAGTTAAGTTTTTTACTACATTTGTTTGCATATCCATTCTGACTTCAAACTCCTTTCTTCAATCCAAACACCTACACTTTTATACAAGATTTTTGTAAGCTTTTATTAAATAGAAGATTCCTGGTGTTAAACACACATTCGCATTGTAGTCCCAGAGGACTTATAAGGATACTGAATCACATGCAAATACTCTGTGTTTATCAAGATTAATTCTACTTAACTCTTCTATTGAATGGAAAGAGAAATGCATTACACACATATATACATACACACACTGCAACCACACACACTCTTTTCACTCCTGTAAAGTGCACATCAGTGCCTGCTAATAAGAGACCTAAGAACCTTATTGATCTCTATATTTTAACACTTGCTTCTTAGTGACCAAAAGGAAACATTTCAAAATATTTGGTGATTGCACACATATAAAATTCACTTCTTTACCATAGTATTCTTTCATTTGTACCATTTTATTTTAAAATATGCTTTCTTCATCTTTTAAAATTTTGTAGCAGTTAAATAATGTCTTAAAATAGAAGCTATGGGAATGTATAACAAAATTGCTATTCCTTTTCCCCATTTCCACTGCTTCAATAAAATGAGAGGAATGCCGGTAATTGCAATAATCTGATTGGGAATTGAAATGCAAAGAAAATCAGAAAATTCTAAATTGTGGTTCCCAGAGCAGCTATAAAAAGACACTCAACATGACTGCATATTTATATTAAGATATAAAACTTAACAACTTCCCCAGTTATACAAATGCTATATAAAAACAAAGGGGTGGAATTATGGTTGCTATGGGAATCACAACTCTGAACCTACTGACTTTTGGAAGTTTAAATATACTGACATAGAATTTCACACTGAATATTGCATAGGTACAGGAACATGCATGGGATTAGAGGCAAACATGTGGCAAATGACATGAAATGCAATAATGAAAGAAAATGTCACTGTAGTGCCTAAATGTCTCCTATTTATGGATCAGTCCCTCTCATTTCGATAATACATTGACTCTAAAAACAGGGCAAAGTATCTCTAGGTTATGCTTGTGAAGTGATGGTATATAATGCTTATCTTTCCCTTTTAGCAATGGCTTAGCTGCTCTTAAATGTAATGGAGAGAGTTGGGCATAGAGAGGCTTCAGCATGAATTTGTTTTTCTATTTGACTCTTTTTTTTCAAACTTTAAACTTTTATTTTGTATTGAGGTATAGCTGATTAACAATGTTGTGATAATTTCAGGTGAACAGCAAAGGAACTCAGCAATACATGTGCATGTATCCATTCTCCCCCAGACTCCCCTCCAGTAGGAATCTTGAGTTAACAACTTACTAGCCAAATAACTTTTCATTCTCTTTTCCTAAAATCAGAGTCATGACACTTACTTTATGGACTTTTTATGAAACAAAATGAGATAAGATACGTGAAATCTCTATCCAAGACAGACAATTAATATGTGGAATCCTAGTTTTAAGACTCGACACATTTCACTAGAAGGCATTTATTATTTCAGGAATCTGTTTTAAATTTTTGAGAATTGCTAGATGCTGAAGGAGATTAAAAAGAGGGTAATATTAATTTTGAATTTGTGGAAATAATATTCCACAAGTTAGATGGTTAAATAAATAGGATTTATATACAGTATATAATTTACAAATAACTATATGTTTTTGTTGTTGTTGTTCAATTACTAAGTCATGTCTGACTCTTTGCAACCCCATGGACTATAGCATGCCAGGCTTCCCTGTGCTTCACAATCTCCCAGAGTTTGCTCAAACTCGTGTCCATTGAATCAGTGATGCCATCGAACCATCTCATCCTCTGTCACCCTCTTCTCCTCCTGCGCTCAGTCTTTCCCAGAGTCAGGGTCTTTTCCAATGAGTCAGCTCTTCACATCGGGTGGCCAAAGTATTGGGGCTTTATCTTCAGCATATGTCCTTCCAGTGAATATTCAGGATTGATTTCCTTTAGGATTGACTGGTGTGATCTCCTTACTGTCCAAGGGACTCTCAAGAGTCTTCTTGAGCACCACAGTTCAAAAGCATCAATTCTTTAGCACTCAACCTTCTTTATGGTCCCACATATCCCTCATATCCATACATGACTACTGGAAGAACTATAGCTTTGACTGGATGGACCTCTGTGGGAACAGTGATGTCTCTGCTTTTTAATATGCTGTCTAGGTTTGTCATAGCTTATATAATTTGCATATACTTAAATACATGCATTTAAGAATATGCAAAAAGAACTGATTCCCTTCTTTGAGCTATTCTGAATTCTCATTCTTTTACATAGTATAAGTAACAAGTAAGAAATTCAGAAAACGAATGACAATGGCAATCATATAATTCTTTATATCTTTTTATCCAAAACAAAGTTAAACAACAGTCATATCCTGCTTGCACTGGTTTCAGCCTTCTGCTTGGGTGATTTCTTTTTTTCCCTGAAAAGTGTCAGGAGTTTTTGGATTTTCTCTTTTTTGAGGTGGAGGTAGATAGAAGAGGCTTTTCTCCAGAACTGGGAGCCTGCTTAAAAGAGGAGAGCTAATTTAATCATGCATTAGTAGTGATATTATTATCCCATTCTTGGTGTGCAAATGAAGTGTTGTGATCCAGTCATAACTTCAATAATACATCTGAGGTAATCTCAATCTATTCAATATTGCCAGAGCCACAGTGATTTGGACACAGCTCTCAGCAATTTAAAAAATCTTACATGTTCGTCATAACATCTGTAACACCTCTTCTGAAAAGAAAAATCAGATCATGGTGTTACTTCCCTAATATAGTAGTTCATTAATTTAAATTATTTTCCCCAATGTTTTAATTCTATTAAAAAAGCTTCAAGCCTCTAAAGTGAAACTTATCTCTTTTAGAATACCTACTCTGTTGAAAACTGCATACCCACGATAAGGTTCCTGTGAAACCTTTAGAGAAACTAAAGGTCAGAGGCTATTAAGATGAAATGCCCTAGATCAAAGTTTCTCAAATTTTGACATCAAACCACAGTAGAAAAAATTTATTATGACCTAAAGCACATCCCTCCATACTTGCAAAACTGTAAAAAATGATTTTACAAAACAACTCACATTTGCTACACATGCACGCTTATCTATTTTACTTTTTTCAGAAAATTCTAGGTGTAATCCACTTAACTGATTTCCATGACCAATTAAATTAGATATTCCATTCATAGTTTGAAACGACCAAGAACACATTATCAAAAAGTGACAAAACCTGGATAGTAAACTATGTTCTCTGAATGACTTCCTGTCTGTCTTGTCTGTCTAGCTTTCTGGTAGATATAAGATCATGAATAAGTTACTTATTTTTCTCTGTGTCTCAGTTTATTTTTACATTGGAAGACAGAAAGAATATTAATACCTTCTGGTAAACTGCAAGTGAGTGTATGTAAAATTCTTTTAGCAGTGCCTGGCACACGGTAAATGCTACACAGAGTAGTTATTAGCACTTCCTATTATTAACAAACATCAAATGATCATACTGTGCCCTCTGAATGCCATAGGAGGTAAGATGAAATAAAAGAAAATTTTCTCTAAGGTGCTGACAGTGTATTATGGTGTCAAGTTAGGAAAATAAGTAATTACGGCATGGATTTTACCATAGACATAGGATCAATTTATTGTGGTGATAGCTACCTCCCCCAGAGCCACATACATATACTGTGGCTGCTTAGATTCTCTTTAGAGATTCCCTAACCCTCGCAGTCCATGGGGTCGCTAAGAGTCGGACACGACTGAGCGACTTCACTTTCACTTTTCACTTTCATGCATTGGAGAAGGAAATGGCAACCCACTCCAGTGTTCTTGCCTGGAGAATCCCAGGGAAGGGGGAGCCTGGTGGGCTGCCGTCTATGGGGTCGCACAGAGTCGGACACGACTGAAGAGACTTAGCAGCAGCAGCAGCAGCAACCCTCAAATATCTCAGGATATTCTGAATTCACATATTAGTTAAGGTTTTCCCTTCTCCCAGATATTTCTCCAGTGCCACACTGCTGCTGCTCTGGCTTCTACTCATTCAGGTGCCCCGCTTCACCAGACAATCCTATTTGCCATCTTATTCTGAGTAATCTTCACTTGCTACCACTGCCGCCCTGATGGTCAGTTCAGCAGCTCTTCAGTGCAAACTGAGGGGCCGCCTGCACTACCCTGCTTCCGGTCCTTGCAGTTCATCCCAACTCTTGGCGTACTGGGCAGTCTTTTCTGAAGTGACTGCCGTTTGTATCTTAAAAAGGGCCCAATATCAGGGTTACTTGAGCACCGATTTATTCCAAAATTTTATGTCTAGCACTTTTTAGTTTTCTTCAAAGTGATTTTCTTCTGAGGTGCTGATGGGCCTTTGAGTTTTACCTAGAATGCTTGATTCTTCCTGATACTCAGCTTTTGTTGCTAAAGGGAATCATCATGCTATGGTCCCTTATGACACATCTTTTCTCAGAGACTTGATGGTAACCCCCAGGCAATTCGGCTTCTGAATGACTCCAGTTTTCTAGCTATTTATGAATATATCTGAATCTCAAGTATGATACTTTGTGAGTTATTTTTCAAAGGGACTTTTAGAACTAGTGGTATTTTGGTAGCCGTTCAACAACCAGCAGTCTGGGATGGAGGAGCCCTGACCTGTAGCATTTGCTGATTTCCATGATGTAAATGCTCCCGGCATGGCCAATTTCAAGGTTCTAATGTGTACATGGAATTGGAAAGTGATGCTTATAGTCAGTTCTCTGAAACGAATGTGAGCTAACTCCAGCACACCATTCCTTACACTCTATAATGAACCATGAATATAAACATCTGCATTTTTAAAGTATTGTTATTACTCCACAGACCAAGCATATATGAGACTAAACCAGGCCATTCTGTTATATATGTATGCATGTATTTACGCATATACTCTGACAGCCACACACATAGTGACACATGGAGGTAAATAAGAACTAAATTAGTGACACAGAACAGTTCTGTTTTCCTCTGCTGTACTCCTGGAGCACCTTGTGTATATATCTGTTATGATCCTTGTTCTACGTCATTGTTTCCATATGTGCTTGACCAACTGGAGTTTTAAATTTTTAAAATAATTTTATTGAGCTGTAATTCACATGCTATTTAGTTCTCCCTTTTAAGGTGTATAGTTTAATGATTTTTGTATATTCATGGAGTTGTGCAGCTATGACTGCAGTCAATTTAAGAACATTTTTATCACCTCGCAAAGAAACCCCACACCCATGAGTAGTTACTCCACATCCCCAGCTTCCCTTTTCCACTACCCCTACACACATCTTATTCAATCAATAATCTTCTTTCTGTCTCTATAGATTTGTCTATACTGTACATTTCATATAAATGGAATTATGTGGTCTTCTGTGATGTGAGCTTCTTTCAGTTTTAGCATAATATTTTCAAGAGTCATCCATGGTTTAGCATGTTTCAGTACTTCATTTTCTTTTAGTTCTCAATAAGATTGTATCTGGAGAAGGCAATGGCACCCCACTCCAGTACTCTTGCCTGGAAAATCCCATGGATGGGGAAGCCTGGTAGGTGCAGTCCATGGGGTCGCTAAGAGTCGGACACGACTGAGTGACTTCACTTTCACTTTTCACTTTCATGCATTGGAGAAGGAAATGGCAACCCATTCCAGTGTTCTTGCCTGGAGAATCCCAGGGACGGGGAAGCCTGGTGGGCTGCCGTCTATGGGGTCTCACAGAGTTGGACACGACTGAAGTGACTTAGCAGCAGTAGCAGCAGCAAGATTGTATCATGTGGATATATCTCGTTTTATTTATCATGCACCAGTTGATGCCATATGAGTTATTCTAACTCTTTGCTATTGTGAATAATGTAGCTGTGAACATTTGTGTTAATTTTTGTGTGGAGGTGTATGTCATTTATTTTGTGAGTTTACCAGAGTGGGGTTACTGGTCGTATGATATTTCCATGTTTATGTCAAACAATATTTTAAGGCAGCTGCAACTTTACATTCACTCCTTCCGTATATGAAGGTTCTGATTTCTCATATTCTCACCATTACTTGTTACCATCTTTTTTTGGTTATAGGCAGCCTAGTGAGTATGAAGTAGTATTTCATGTTTCCCTAATGGTTAGTAATGCTGACCATCTTTCCATGTGCCTGTTTATGGCTTCCTTGGAGAAATGTCTATTTGAATCTTTTGCTCATTTAAAAAAATTGATGTGTTTATTATTTCATTAAGTTTGAGTTGTTTATACATTCTGGGGACAAATCCCTTATCAGACCTATAATTCGTGCATATTTTCTTGATTCTGTAGGTTTTCTTTTCACTTTAGTAGTGTTACTTTCAAGCAAAGACATTTTTAATTTTGATGAATTCTAATTGATCTGTTTGCTTCTTTTGTTGTTTGTGCTTTTGATATGCTGTTTAAAAAGGCTTTTCCAACCAAAATCATACATTTTCTTTTAAGAGTTTTATAGTTTTACCTCTTGCATTTAGTTCTGTGATCCATTTTGTGTGTATCCAGTTTTTGTGTCTCATGTAAGTAACGGTGTGTTTTCTTAAAACCATGGATTCCATGATAAAAATTCTAGGATAAACAGTTTAGCCTTAATCTTAAAGAAAATGAAGCACAATCTCCCCTCTCTATGCAAGTTAACCACTAATTTTTCCATTAAAATATTTTTTAAAAGGACATCAGCCATTGTGGGATTTATTTTGATGATTATTCATTTTCTTTATTTGAATATCTATCAATTAAAATTCTGATTTCATCAAAGCTTCATTTTTTTAAAAATGTCTCACTAGCAGACCTTACTTGCTTAATGGACCCAGAACTGTAGAAGTATTTTTACTTTTTTGACAAGTAATTAAATTTCTTTTTTTTTTTTTTTAGTAATTAAATTTCTAGCAATGTTCTGGATCAAACAGTTTACACTGAATTAGTAATCTGATTTTTAGCTGCAATTATATGTGTAAACAGTTTCCTTTTCTCCCAAAGGTTGTAAATATCTTTATAAAAATAGATAGAAGGAAAGTGGAAAGAGGAGGGTAGCTCCCCTTCAACTTAAAAAAAATCTATTGAAGTTAAAATTAAAAGGAGGTGTTTGATATGATAAATAATGATGAGATAATGGGTTTCTGTGGGATATGGAAATAGAATCCACAATGAAAATGAGGACCTCAGTTAAGAGCTGGTAGGTGGATCAACTGTGAACTGAAAGTTTGACTTACCTTCTGTACATTTTCACAAACATTACTAGCATTTGACAAGAGTATCTATAAGCCTTCTTGTATGCAAGGATTTCTCAGAAGTGGCAGGTCATCTGGGAGCCTAAAGGTAATCCTGTATAGTTTAAATAGTAGGCTAATTATACTTCTGTTTTTTTTCTCAGTAGTTCATTGTGAATCTTCTGTGCAGGTGATGATGAAATGCTTGTCCTTTATGTAAAACATAGATATGGCTGCCAGGCAAGGGCTTTTTAAAAAGTGCTTTGCTGAGCATAGCAGGTTGTTCATGATGAAAAGGAAGGAGGTTTACCACTCATGTATAGCTTATAAGTTTATTAAATATCACAGCATCGCTGAATTGTAAGTTATTAAGAAGCAGTGGCACAGAGACCCTTGTCATTGCTAATGAGGATTCCAACCTGACTGATTTGACCTAATCATTAGGATATAATAATAGATCAGTCCCTTAAATTACTAGATAACTTTGATGATTGCTCAGCAGCATGCAGACGAAAGCAGAGCCCAGCATGGATTTTATCATTTATCTAATCCATTTTAGACCAAAACATGTCACAAAGAATATAGAAGACATTATTTAGAGTTACCAAGCTATAAATATTTGTCAAATATGATTTTTCTAGCTTTAAGCTCTCCTTTCATTTTTAAATTCTAAAGTTATTGTTATAATGTTTCTCTCACATAACTTTAACACACAGTGTTTTATAAAAACAGGTTAGGAGCTATCAATTTAGTAAGTTTCTACCTTAGAATATTCTATGATTAAATCAGACCGCTACTTCAGAAAATATAACTAAATCCTTTCAGGGGGACATACATAGATTTTTAAATTTAGGAGATGTGTTAATCTACTGCGTTGATTTTATCCTCATCACAATTAAATTAATGCTCTGTGTCATCATTTATCATCTCAGAAATTTGTCTCTGTACTATAACCATATGAGTTATTCCCACAAAGTATGTCAGAATAATTCACACTTGCTTCTTCTTTAATAATTTCAAGTTAGCAAGTCTCATAAGAAAAATTCCAATCTATTATATTTTATTTGCATAGAGTATTAACACAATATATTAAATACTATGTAGAAATTAAGTTGCAGGAATTTTTACCCTAGGTTTTAAAAAAAAATGTTTACCAAAATATGACATACGTACAAAAGTACATAAACTACAAGCTTAATAAATTATCACAAAGTGAATACAGTACTAAAATCAGTCCCAGGTCAAAAAAAGTAGATTATTGCTAGAACCTAGGAGTCATTCTGGTGATCCATTTCAATCACAACCTATCTTATCATTGCCCAAGATAACCAGTTGGACAATGGTCTCAACTTCTAGAACTGTAGTTTCATTTTGGCTTTTCCTGAACTTTCTACAGAAGAAATCATACGGTAGTCTGCATCCTTCTGTACTGGGTCTCTTTCATTCAACAGTTGTTCAGTTGCTCAGTCATGTCCACCTCTTTGCAACCCCATGGACTGCAGCACCAGGCTTCCCTGTTCTTTACCATCTCTCGGAGTTTGCTCAAACTTGTGTCCATTGAATCAGTGATGCCATCCAACCACCTCATCCCTTGTTGTCCCCTTCTCCTCCTGCCTTCAATCTTTCCCAGCATCGGGGTCTTTTCCACTGAGTTGGTTCTTAGCATCAGATGTCCAAAGTGTTGGAGCTTCAGCTTCAGCATCAGTCCTTCCAATGAATATCTGGGGTTGATTTCCTTTAAGATCAACTGGTTTGATTTCCTTGCAGTCCAACAACAATATATTTGTAAAACTCATCCATGGTTTTATGTAGGTGTATAGTTAGTTAATTTTTATTGCTGTGGAGTATTCCTTTGTATGAATGTGAATATAGTACATTTTATTTATACTTTGATGAATATATAAGATATTTCCAGTTTTGAATATTCTTGAATATTTTAGTACACATATACACAAATTTCTTTCTAGGAATATATATCTAGGAATAGGATTATTGGGTCTTGGTATGTGCATATATCTATCTTTACCAGATACTACCAAGCTGGTTTTTAAAGGTGTTATACCAATTTTTCCAAGAATGGCTTTTTAAATAGATTTAATATGTAACATTAGCAGTTTGAAATTAAAATGTTATTAACTCTTCTTTAGGAGTAAACTTCTATTTTTATAAGAAGTCTTTAGGTGGGAAATATTTGTAGGTTAAAAAAAGTTTTATAAATTTGAAAGAACATGCATTTGAGAGTCTGAACAAGTATGTGGATAATAAAATGGATTTTTGATTCTTTCCCTCTAATCCTGTAAGCCATTTGAGGCCTAATATGCTGGGAATCTATAGATCCTTTTAATGTCTTTATACTTCAGTTCTCATATTTGAAAGTTTATTAACATTACTCATTGTCTCATGGGGTTATTAAGATAAATAAATGAGGTATTACATCAGAAACTTGACACAAAGTAAATGCACAATAATTGACAATATTATTTAGCAACACATTTGAACTTAGGTCTTTGTTCAAGCATCTAGTTTTAAACCCTAAACCGTATTAGTTTAGAATAACCAAGTTAAGTTATATGATGGTAGAAAAATGAAAAACAGAAACATCCCCTGAACTCCTAGGGATAGGAGACATTTGATATTGTTACATGAAAAAAAGTATCACAATGAAGTTCATCTCATACCTTAACCAGGAAGTAATTCTGTTCACAGAAAGCAACAGATTCTTTTTCTTGCTTTCTCTTTCTTTGTCTTTTTCAGGGCCGTATTGTGTTTTTTTGGTGGACCTTAGGCACTTTTGCCTTCATGGATCTTTTTATCCATTAAAAATTAACTAATTAATAAAAAGAATAAAAAGAATATGACAGTATCAGTACAAAGATATAGTACAATGTTTTCTTCAAGCCAGAAATTCATTTTCCCCCAATTTTGAAGGAAATTAAAACATTTTCTTGGAGTTATGAATGTATCCTGGACTCTAGGCACTGTGTCTATTGCTCCTAATATCTGATCTTTTCCTCTTCCTCTCTCTCTGTCTGTCTCTCTCTTGCTTCAGATTCACGTCATAGTGTCTTCTCAGATTAGACAGTAATAAGACTTCACAAACATTCTGCTTTTAAGTAAAGTAGGCAGCCAGCATTTTGCAGTGCACATTAGATAGGAAAAAATTCACTTAAAAAACTAAATACACGCAGTGGAACACACAGAAGGGGCTCCTAATGGAAGGACAAATTACTGGAGTTTTAGAGAAAGAAAATCACACTGACTGGGCACATGAAATGAATTCTCAAAAGATGATGAAACTAGATAAGCCATAAATGATGTTTGTATCTATGCAAGCACACATACCATTCTACTGTATATTCTTCTGTGTCTCCATTACACTCACTGATATTTCTTTTATCTTTTGTATTTGATACTTTAAAATCTGGTGAAATATCAATCAATGAACTCTGAATGGCTGCTCATAGAATTTTGTCATTTCTTTATCATTACGAATAGTGAACTCCCATGGCTCTTACTTAGACCGACTCTGAGCCACTCCTATTTTCTCTGACCTTTTAAATTGATGAACTGAATGAGCCATTTGCACCATTTTGGAATGGTGGGCATACTCCTTACTCTTCTTTAATACTCATGAAGCAAATTCCAGTTAATAAATCCTGACAGAATCCCTAAGAGGAAGGTACATGGCATGATAACTCCAGTTTTAAGTGCTCCTACATCTTGTAGTCTTGGGCCATGTTGCTATAGAAGGCTTTTGCTTATTTAAATATTTTTCTTATAATTATTTTTTTGTGTTAGCAAGGTTTCTGATCTACATTGCTTCATTAAAATAAATGATTTGATGAGCAAGGCAGCTTAAGATTCATATTCTGTGCTAATTAACAGATTCTTCTAATTGTTAGAAGGCTCCTGATGTCTTTCTAATTCTTTCAACTCATTACTTTTTTACTGAAGTTACAGCTCTTAAAGGAATAGTAACAGATACTATGAAACTTCCTTTCTACATATACACACTGCCTCAAAATACATTAATTTGTGAAAGCAGGCCAATAATTTAAAATCTGTTAATTGATGTGCTTTCCTTCCAGAACCAAGTGAAATATCTTTCCTATTTTCCATTTCTACTTTCCCATCTGGATACTAAAATGCATTTTTAAAAGATTACTTTTAGTTGAAAGTAATGTAGCAAAACATACATTAAAATTGCTATATGTTTCCACTTGCATATATTTTAGTTACATCAGTAGATTAGGTCTCAGTTCTCTAGATTTATACTACTACAAAGAGGAGCAAGGAGGAGGGATATACTTTTACTATGAAAATGTTCATTCTTGTATGTGATTACTAACAGATAGAATTCATAACTGTGTTAGTTTATGCTTGGATCATTATGAAGTGATGTTTTTGGCAATTGTGTGAATGGATTCTCTGCCTGTAAGGACTGGTGATTGAAGACAGACAACATTGATATTAGACAAAGTTAATGAACAATTGAAAAATATGATAGGAACTATATACATAAAAAAGCAAAGTGCATATCCAAAATACTATCCAAAGTAAGTATAGTTTGGTAAGAGAAGAGTAAAAGGAAAGTAAATGAATGAAGTTGACAAATATTTATTCATTGCTTTTTAAGGCTGACCCAATAACACAGCCCATGTAAAGCTTGCTTTATTTATGTGATTGACAGCCATTAAGTAATTTTATCAGGTTTACTTAAACCATATATGTTCATTTCAAGAGGAAGACATTTAAATCTCATGTTCCATTAATATTAAATTCCAATTAATCCTGAATATAAATTTATCAAAAGTTAGCTTTCCTGTGCTTTATTATGTGATGAAAGAATGTAACAATTTAGGCTATCACTTCATAGTTTATTATATTTACTTGGAGCTGGTATACTCCAAGTAAATATAAAGCCACTGTTAACGGAGAAGGCAATGGCACCCCACTCCAATACTCTTGCCTGGAAAATCCCATGGACAGAGGGCCTGGTGGTCTGTAGTCCATGGGGTCGCTAAGAGTCGAACACGACTGAGCGACTTCACTTCACTTTCATAGTTTATAAAATGGTGTCACATATACTATCTCACTGGATTTGCTCAATAATCCTGAGAAATAGACATCCTTGACTCTATATGACAAGTGGAAAAACAGGAGAAATCTAAGTGACTGACTTAATAACACAGAGAAAATGAATTCTAAGTGAGAAATAATGCATATCTTTTTTATAACTCCAAATCTCAAATACTCAGGAAAAAGTAATTTGACAAATAAGTGATTATCAAAAATTAGTCAAAAAAATTATTTTGATATCAGTACTATCCCTCAGAAAAATGTACAAAGAGATAGATGTAAAAATTATTTACTTATAAGAAGATTTAACATTACAATGAAACATAAAATTTATATGGCACACAAAATTTAATTAATTTAAAAATTAATTAAAAATTAATACAAGATTTTTTTTTTGGTTTGTTTCTGTTGACAGATCAGTCAATGAAGGATAACAGAAGGATATAAAAAAAGAAATTCCAATAATCTATGTTTCTTAAAAACCTACTACAATTTCATAAAACAAATAAACTAAACTTTACAGCAACCATGGGAAAGAGAAAAACAAAAAGATTTGGGAATTAGGAGAATAAAGCATGTCACCATGTCCCTAGAAGCAGATATTTTGTTGTTTTTGAGATCTGGAAGAAATTTACCACATAGTATTTGTATGAGGAATGTTGTGTAGTCAAATATATTATATTCTTGATTGGGGAAGAAAAACTAATTCAGAAAAAATATCATATCATGAATTCTTATATTCCACGGAAATACCTGTCCTAGTTGTAAAAAGTATTGCAATGAACATTGGGGTACATGTGTCTTTTTCAATTATGGTTTCCTCAGAGTTTATATTTAGTAGCGGCATTGTTGGGTCATATGAAGTCTTATTCCTAGTTTTTTTAAGGAACCTCCATACTGTTTCCATAGTGGCTCTATCAATTTGCATTCCCACCAATAGTGCAAGAGAGTTCCCTTTTCTCCATATCTGCTCCAGCATTTATTGTTTAGATTTTTTGATGATGACCATTCTGATGGTGTGAGGTGTTACATCATTGTAGTTTTGACTTACATTTTTCCAATAATGTATGATGTTCAGCATCTTTTCATGGGTTTATTAGCCATCTATTATTGTACAGGACACAGGAATCAAGAACATCCCCAAGAAAAAGGAATGCAAAAAAGCAAAATCTGTCTGAGGAGGCCTTACAAATAGCTGTGAAAAGAAGAGAACGAAAAGCAAAGGAGAAAAGGAAAGATATACCCATTTGAATGCAGAGTTTCAAAGAATAGCAAGGAGAGAGAGGAAAGCCTTCCTCAGCGATCAAAGCAAAGAAATAGAGGAAAACAATAGAATGAGAAAGACTAGAATTCTCTTCAAGAAAATTAGAGATATCAAGGGAACATTTCATGCAAAGATGGGCTCAATAAAGGACAGAAATGGTATGGACCTGACAGAAGAAGATACTAAGAAGAGGTGGTAAGAATACACCGAAGAACTATACAAAAAAGATCTTTACGACCAAGATAATCACAATGGTGTGATCACTCACCTAGAGCCAGACATCCTGGAATGTGAAGTCAAGTGGACCTTAGGAAACATCACTACAAACAAAGCTAGTGGAGGTGATGGAATTCCAGTTGAGCTATTTCAGATTCAGAAAGATGATGCTGTGAAAGTGCTGCATTCAATATGCCAGCAAATTTGGAAAAGTCAGCAGTGGCCACAGGACTGGAAAAGGTCAGTTTTCATTACAATCCTAAGGAAAGGAAATGCCAAAGAATGCTCAAACTACTGCAGAATTGCGCTGATTTCAGATGCTCAAACATCTCCAAGCCAGGCTTCAGCAATACGTGAACCGTGAACTCCCAGATGTTCAAGCTGGTTTTAGAAAAGGCAAAGAATCCAGAGATGAAATTGTCAACATCTGCCGGATCATCGTAAAAGCAAGAGAGTTCCAGAAAAACATCTATTTCTGCTTTATTGACTATGCTAAAACCTTTGACTGTGTGGATCACAATAAACTGGAAAATTCTGAAAGAGATAGGAATTTCAGACCACCTGACCTGCCTCTTGAGGAATCTGTATGCAGGTCAGGAAGCAACAGTTAGAACTGGACATGGAACATCAGACTGGTTCCAAATAGGAAAAGGAGTACGTCAGGGCTGTATATTGTCACCCTAGAGCCAAACATTATTTAACATACATGCAGAATACATCATGAGAAATGCAGGCGTGGATGAAGCACAAGTTGGAATCAAGATTGCTGGGAGAAATATCAATAACCTCAGATATGCAGATGACACCACCCTTATGGCAGAAAGCAAAGAAGAACTAAAGAGCCTCTAACACATGTATACCTGTGGCGGATTCATTTTGATATTTGGCAAAACTAATACAATTATGTAAAGTTTAAAAATAAAATAAAATTAAAAAAAAAAAAAGAAAGTGAAAGAAGAGAGTGAAGAAGTTGACTTAAAGCTCAACATTCAGAAAACTAAGATCATGGCACCCAGTCCCATCCCTTCATGGGAAATAGATGGGGAAACAGTGAAAACAGTGGCTGACTTCATTTTTTTGGTCTCCAAAATCACTGCAGATCGTGATTGCAGCCATGAAATTAAAAGATGCTTACTCCTTGGAAGAAAAGTTATGACCAACCTAGACAGCATATTGAAAAGCAGAGACATGACTTTGCCAACAAAGGTCCGTCTAGTCAAGATTATGGTTTTTCCAGTAGTCATGTATGGATGTGAGCGTTGGACTATAAAGAAAGCTGAGCGCCAAAGAATTGATGCTTTTGAACTGTGGTGTTGACGAAGACTCCTTAGAGTCCCTTGGACTGCAAGGAGATCCAACCAGTCCATCCTGAAGGAGATCAGTCCTGGGTGTTCATTGGAAGGACTGATGTTAAAGCTTAAACTCCAATACTTTGGCCAACTGATGTGAAGAGCTGACTCATTTGAAAAGACTCTGATGCTTTGATGCTTTTGATAGCATCAGGAAAGACTGAGGGCAGGAGAAGAGGACAACAGAGGATGAGATGGTTGGATGGCATCACCGACTCAGTGGACATGAGTTTGGGTAGGCTTGGGAGTTGGTGATGGACAGATAGGCCTGGCGTGCTGCAGTTCATGGGGATGCAAAGAGTCGGACACGACTGAGTGGCTGAACTGAACTGAACTGATGTGTTCTTTGGAGAAATGTCTCTTTAGGTCTTTTTCCCACTTTTTGATTGGGTTGTTTGTTTTTCTGGTATTGAGCTGCATGAGCTGCTTATATATTTTGGAGATTAATCCCTTGTCAGTTGTTTTGTTTGCTATTATTTTCTCCCATTCTGAGGGTTGTCTTTTCACCTTGTTTATAGTTTCCTTCACTGAGCAAAAGCTCTTAAGTATAATTAGGTCCCCAGTGGCTCTGCAGGTAAAGAAGCTGCCTGCAATGCAGGAGACACAGGAGATGCAGATTCGATCCCTGGGTTGGGAAGATCACCTGGAGGAGGAAATAGCAACCCACTCCAGTATTCTTGCCTGAGAAATCCCATGGACAGAGAGGGGAGCCTGGTGGTCTATAGTCCAGTGGGTTGAAAAGAGTTGGACACAACTAAGCACAAACTCAGCTAGTCTTTTGATAATGCCTTTGTTCTATCTGTGCAGGTGCCTGTTTCCAAGTAAAGAAGAGTTCACTTATTTTAGGATCTTTATGTCCTGACACTGTCTCTTGCTCGCTCTGAGTGTCCTTCCCCAAAGAAGGCCATCAATAGCTGGTGATGTCTCATGCAGAACTTTAGTGGCTGGGCTGTACTAATAACCTACATCTGTGTATCCCTCGGTCAAAAACTAATCTCTAGCTAACTGTAGGATCTAATGAACACTTTTGCATACTTTAACTGTAGTAAATAAATGTCTATTTGTTATTTTCATTGTCAGTTAGGAGCTGTAAAACACATGCCTTCAGGTACCAGGCATGTAATGTAAGTGAGAAAAAGGGGCAAGATATAGGGAAATACAGTGGTAGAAATATCACAAATATAGGATCATAAGTCTTCCCTTGAAGAATACGTGTTCCCTCTGGAAGGAGGAACTGTCACCACTCTGCTTCACTCAGTTGTTGCCATGTGAGACTTTGGGTAGGATTTGGCTGGAGTGCTGGCAACTTACTATCTCATCATGTAAGCTATATATGCCTTCATGGTCCAAGACCTTCCCAGTAACTTCACATAATACATTACTGATTCAGTACAAATTTTGTATCTTCTTTATCTTCTGTGAGCTTTCATAATAGAAAATGACACTAAATTAGAGAAAATAAGACTTCAGCCAATTAGAAGAGATATCATTTGATCACTGAAACTAAAATGTAAGTATCTACTTCACTGAGTAGTTAGAAGGATTATGTGGGTGATATAAGTGAAATTGTTTGCAAATGAAAAAAAAATAACCTATGTTTCCAATTGCATTGAATTTGAGTGACTTCTTATAATTGTCACTCAAATATTTTTCAAACTTTTGAATTATCCAGTTAATTCATGATGGTTAGTGGAGTAGAAAACTCCAAACATTTTTGTGTAATGTTTTACTATGTTTAATGCTTTGGTCTCTCTTAACAATACAATTTTTTTTTATTTTTTTTTTAAACTTTACATAATTGTATTAGTTTTGCCAAATATCAAAATGAATCTGCCACAGGTATACATGTGTTCCCCATCCTGAACCCTCCTCCCTCCTCCCTCCCCAGAAAGAAAAACACCAATACAGTATACTAACGCATATATATGGAATTTAGAAAGATGGTAACAATAACCCTGTGTACGAGACAGCAAAAGAGACACTGATGTATAGAACAGTCTTATGGACTCTGTTGGAGAGGGAGAGGTTGGGAAGATTTGGGAGAATGGCATTGAAACATGTAAAATATCATGTATGAAACGAGTTGCCAGTCCAGGTTCGATGCACGATACTGGATGCTTGGGGCTGGTGCACTGGAACAATACAATTTTTATTTCTATACAGATTTCCTTCAGAGTGTTTTATCTTAAATACAATAGGAGATAAGCCTGATCCCTGTGTTCTTTCCTTACATATTTAATTTAGTGATTATTCTTATATATCTAAAAGTTATTTGAGTCTTTCTTATAAGATCCTGATAGATTCTGTGTTTTTGGGGTACTCTTTTCTTAGCTTAAAAATTATATATTCTTTCTTGATGCTCTCTGGGAATATATTCCTGGGAACTAAATTTAATTGTCGTATTACTTAAAGATTTACATAAGAAAAAGGACAGGAAGGATATGTATTCTATTTTTTGGCTTTTTATTTTATATTCAAATGTAGTTGATTAACAGCGTTATAGTAGTTTCAAGTATACAGCAAAGTGAGTCAGTTACCCATGTACTTGTATCTATTCTTTTTCAAAGTCTTTTCCTATCAAGGCTGCTATATACTACTGAGCAGAGTTGCCTATGCTATTGTAGGTCTTTGTTGATTATCTATTTTAAATATAGCAGCGTGTATAGGATTATCTATAGAGATTGAGTTTCATTCTATTTTAGGTCACTATAGTGTGGAAAGTTATCTACATCAACTTATATCTGTTTACAGTTCTCTGCAAGGCTTGTGAATGAGATTTAGGAATGAGCCTTACTAAAATTTACAATGCTGCAACTTTTAACTGCTGTTATTGACTTGCACAGTGTAATTTGAAATCTTTATTGTTATTCCCTTTCTGCAGAAAATTTGTTCTGGTATCCAGCCATAAGTTTAGCTTCATGACTTTGAGTACTACTAGCAAAGCAAGGCTTTCTGAAGAAATACTTTAAAACTTAAAACACAGACACATTTTTTTAGACAATTATTTAATACTCATCCACGTATGGCTAGTTGTACAGGAAGGTTATTTCTTTGTGGTTGGGCACTCCCCAAATAAACTATGCCTCTGAATACACACGCGTGTACATGCAACCCCCCTCCTTGAATCTGGCTGACCTTGTGATGTGCTTCAACCAAAAAAAAAAGAAATATGGCAACAACAACTATTTGTTAGTTCTATGTACATGCCCTAAGAAGACCTGGAATATTTATTGTTGTGCTCTGATGATAACTAGCTTTTAGAATGTAGAGTTGCTGTACAAGGTGTATAATATGTGAAAGATGGCAATATTTGTGAGAGACTGTGAGAGACTGTGGTTGGCTTAAGGTAAGGTATGTCAATAGGAAAATTTGGTGTCTCTAATCAGAACTGGACTGTGAAGAAAGCTGAGCCCCAAAGAATTGATGCTTTTGAACTGTGGTGTTGGAGAAGACTCTTGAGAGTCCCTTGGACTGCAAGGAGATCCAACCAGTCCATTCTAAAGGAGATCAGTCCTGGGTGTTCTTTGGAAGGAATGATGCTAAAGCTGAAACTCCAGTACTTTGGCCACCTCATGTGAAGAGTTGACTCATTGGAAAAGACTCTGATGCTGGAGGGATTGGGAGCAGGAGAAGAAGGGGACGACAGAGGATGAGATGGCTGGATGGCATCACTGACTCGATGGCCGTGAGTCTGAGTGAACTCTGGGAGTTGGTGATGGACAGGGAGGCCTGGCATGCTGCGATTCATGGGGTCTCAAAGAGTCGGACACGGTTGAGCGACTGAACTGAACTGAA
Source organism: Bubalus bubalis (assembly GCF_019923935.1). Classification (NCBI taxonomy): domain Eukaryota; kingdom Metazoa; phylum Chordata; class Mammalia; order Artiodactyla; family Bovidae; genus Bubalus; species Bubalus bubalis. Next base: position 112,367,812 of record NC_059159.1, on the reverse strand, counting down.
CTGAATCAGGTATAGAACAGGGGTTATTTTAGATTTTCAGTTCAGTTCAGTCGCTCAGTCGTGTCCGACTCTTTGAGACCCCATGAATCGCAGCACGCCAGGCCTCCCTGTCCATCACTAACTCCCGGAGTTCACTCAGACTCACGGCCATCGAGTCAGTGATGCCATTCAGCCATCTCATCCTCTGGCGTGCCCTTCTCCTCCTGACCCCAATCCCTCCCAGCATCAGAGTCTTTTCCAATGAGTCAACCCTTCGCATGAGGTGGCCAAAGCACTGGAGTTTCAGCTTTAGTATCAGTCCTTCCAAAGAAATCCCAGGGCTGATCTCCTTCAGAATGGACTGGTTGGATCTCCTTGCAGTCCAAGGGACTCTCAAGAGTCTTCTCCAATACCACAGTTCAAAAGCATCAATTCTTTGGCTCTCAGCTTTCTTCACAGTCCAACTCTCACATCCATACACGACCACAGGAAAAACCATAGACTTAACTAGATGGACATTTGTTGGCAAAGTAATGTCTCTGCTTTTCAATATGCTGTCTAGGTTGGTCATAACTTTCCTTCCAAGGAGTAAGCATCTTTTAATTTCATGGCTGCAGTCACCATCTGCAGTGATTTTGGAGCCCAGAAAAATAAAGTCTGACATTGTTTCCACTGTTTCCCCATCTATTTCCCATGAAGTGATGGGACCAGATGCCATGATCTTAGTTTTCTGAATGTTGAGCTTTAAGCCAACTTTTTCACTCTCCTCTTTCGCCTTCATCAAGAGGCTTTGTAGTTCCTCTTCACTTTCTGCCATAAGGGTGGTGTCATCTGCATACCTGAGGTTATTGATATTTCTCCCGGCAATCTTGATTCCAGTTTGTGCTTCTTCCAGCCCAGCATTTCTCATGATGTACTTTGCATATAAGCTAAATAAGCAGGGTGACAATATATAGCCTTGATGTATTCCTTTTCCTATTTGGAACCAGTGTGTTGTTCCACATCCAGTTCTAACTGATGCTTCCGGACCTGCATACAAATTTCTCAAGAGGCAGGTCAGGTGGTCTGGTATTCCCATCCCTTGACGAATTTTCCACAGTTTATTGTGATCCACACAGTCAAAGGCTTTGGCATAGTCAATAAAGCAGAAATAGATGTTTTTCTGGAACTCTCTTGCTTTTTCGATGATCCAGGGGATGTTGGCAATTTGATCTCTGGTTCCTCTGCCTTTTCTAAAACCAGCTTGAACATCTGAAAGTTCACGGTTCATGTATTGCTGAAGCCTGGCTTGGAGAATTTTGAGCAATACTTTACTAGCATGTGAGATGAGTGCAATTGTGTGGTAGTTTGAGCATTCTTTGACATTGCCTTTCTTTGGGATTGGAATGAAAACTGACTTTTCCCAGTCCTGTGTCCACTGCTGAGTTTTCCAAATTTGCTTGCAAATTGAGTGCTGCACTTTCACAGCATCATCTTTCAGGATTTGAAATAGCTCAACTGGAATTCCATCAGTTATGTAAATATAAAAAAAATGGCATTTTAGCTCATACAGGTAGATCTTGATATTATTATAAATCATATCTTCCCCTGAAAGATTTACTTCTCACAGGAATCAATCAGCAACAACTTTCTAAAATTTTAAATTTCATTAGAGAGATTTTAAAAATCTGTTTTAAACTCATGTTCAGCTTACTAATGACCCATTAGTGCATCATGCCTTGATTAGCAGTGATAGAAAGAAGAGAAAAACAGAAAAGTCTGTTTCGTTACTAGAAATTCTGAAGAAAGGGCTTCCTTCTAATCATTTCCTGGCTCTAGAGTGTAAACAGAATTAATTAGCTAAGTATTGATAGATATAACTCATAAGAAGAAAAGCTTTTTAAGGTCTTCTGTGATTTGTAAGAGTATAAAGAAAGATCTTGAGGCCAAATATTTGTGATCTGGAAAGCTGAGATTGTATGGACCTCATCCCATGAGCACAATACAATAAGCCTACCAAGTAGTTTAAAAAAGATCAAAGAAGAAGAAATCCAACTACTTTGAAGTTAAAAAACCCTGTATTCACCTAACCGAATTTGTAGATGGGGAAACAATGAAAACAGTAACAGACTTTATTTTCTTGGGCTCCAAAATCACTGCAGATTGTGACTGCAGCCATGAAATTTAAAAAACACTTGCTCCTTGGAAGATAAGCTATGACCAACCTAGACAGCATATTTAAAAGCAGAGACATTACTTTGCTGACAAAGATCCATATAGTCAAATCTATGGTTTTTTCCAGTAGTCATGTATGGGTGTGAGAGTAGGACCATAAAAAAGCTGAATGCTGAAGAATTGATGCTTTTGAACTGTGGTGTTGGAGAAGACTCTTGAGAGTCCCTTGAACAGCAAGGAGATCAAGCCAGTCAATCCTAAAGGAAATCAACCCTGAATATTCATTGGAAGGACTGGTTCTGAAGCTGAAGCTCCAATACTTTGGCCCTCTGATGTAAAGAACTGACTCCTTGGAAAAGACCCTGATGCTGGGAAAGATTGAAGGCAGGAGGAGAAGGGGACAACAGAGGATGAGATGGTTGAATGGCATCACCGACTGGATGGACATGAGTTTGCATAAGTTCCTGGAGTTGGTGATGGACAGGGAAGCCTGGTGTGCTACAGTACATGGGGTTGCAAAGAGTTGGACACTACTGAATGACTGAACTGAACTGAAATGAATTTGAGTAAAATTGGAAATGAAAAGTCAGGGGTCAACAAACTCTAGAAAAAGCAGTGATGAATGCCCTGCTTCTTTTTGGAATATGTCCAATGGGGCAGTTCAGAGGGAGACTCAGAGACTGAAGTGTTGTCATTATTAATAATATAATGTGCATAAATGAAGTAAAAAGTGAAATAGGAAGTAAAATGAGTAAAAAAAATAAGATAAACAAAGGAAAGTATAAATAAAAATGAAAGTACAGCTGATAAAATATAAATCAAAATATTAAAGATACATAGAGACATGTTTATACTAGAAAAAATATGAGATTCTTATAAATGTATTCAAGAAATAAGAAGCAATCCATTGATACAAATGGAAATAATGGCTCTCTCTTCTGAGCTCTTGCGTGTGTTCTGTCTGTCCACCTGGCTAGATTTTTAGAGGCTCATTCTTATATTAGATGTCTGTTTCACCTCATCAATTGCCTACTTATAGTAAGTGTAAGACAAAGAGTCTTTTGTTATTTTGTTTTTTATCAGGGTGGAAATAAACTGACCTTAGGAAAGTTGTGAATAAGGTAAAGTGACGTTCTATACTCACCATTTTGTGCCCCGTCCACTTTTTCCCCTTCTTCTCTCTTAATCCTCATCATCACTTCAGACTTTTCTTTCATATAGGGATTTAAGATATTAAAACCCAGTTAAGTAGACTGTCCACCCAGAGGTATTAAAATTTTAACAGAAATAAACCGTTATGCGTGAAAGGTGAAGCTTGGATTATAAATACAAAGTTTTACCCAGAGTATAAACTCTAAATGTGAATTAAGTTTTTCAAATGATAACATTTTAATTTACATGATTTTTAGAAAAAGTTTGTTCTTTGTTGCTGTTTTTACTTTGGGAGCAGGGGAAAACTCAGGATCTGTTTTTCCTCAGTAATTTTTATACGTTAAGTCAGTCCTATTTTCTACCTAAACTTAATCCCTATTCTGAGGTGGAATTAGAGTTGGGATAAATCCTTCAAAATGGTCCATGTATTCAACTTTTCTTTCCTTTCATCTGCACAGTTGTGCTGGATAATTCCCATTTGTTCCTCTGTCCTTCTCTACCTTTCTCTGTGCCCAGGAAAATGATCTCTATAGATAGTATAAAATTGTTCCCTCACTTTTGACGTCCAGTTCCGACTGGATGGACATGAGTTTGAGCAAGCTCCAAGAGTTAGTGATGGACAGGGAAGCCTGGTGTGCTACAGTACATGGGGTTGCAAAGAGTCAGACATGACTGAGTGAACTGAAATGAACTGTATATGGCCAGTGGATTTGGAGGATGGGAAAAAGGGATGATTGTGATATTTACTCATCTGAATTCTTTGTCAGATTGCTATGGTCTGTCTCCATTGCTCTACTAAAGGTCATAGCCAATCTTCTTCTCCCTTATAGCTATTCATTCTGGGTTCTGGTAACTATTTTCCTTTCTTGTCACTTTTTAGCAATTGATTGTTGTTCAGTTGCCAAGTAGTGTCTGACTCTTTGCAACCCCATGGACTGCAACACACCAGGCTTCTGTGTCCATTATAGTCTCCTCCAAGTTCATGACCATTGAATCGGTGATGCCATCCAATCATCTCATCCTCTGTCGCCTTCTTCTCCTTCTGCCTTTGATCTTTTCCAGCATCATTGTCTTTTCCAGTGAGTCAGCTCTTCACATCAGGTGGCCAAAATATTGGAGCATCAGCTTAGGCATCAGTCCTTCCAAAGAGTATTCAGGGTTGATTTCTTTTAAGATTGACTGCTTTGATCTCCTTGCTTTCCCAGGGACTCTCAAGAGTCTCCTCTAGCACCACAGTTCAAAAGCATCAATTCTTCAGTGCTCTGCCTTCAGCGCTCTGCCTTCTTTAAAACTCCCTAATGTTGTTAGCCTTGGGGTAGAGTGCTGTCTTTTGTTGATTTCTTTTTTAATATTCTCCATAACTTTGTAAATAAAAAAGTCCCTTTGTTAAACTCTCCTCCATTAAACTGCTTCACCATGTCATCTCTTTTCTGTGAAGACCATAGCCAAAATACTTAATCTCTGAACTAGAGTGCATGTTCTTCAGTTCTTAGCCAAGATATCTGTGATGTATATAACAACAACAAGAGCAGCAGCAGTACTTACTGATCGTATTAGCTGAAATTTGTTGATTCAATGTGCTTGGCACAGTTTTAAGAACTGCACATTAATTAATTTAAGGTTTATATTTTCTTATAAAATTAGGTACTATAAGTAACCCCACTTTGTGAATGTGCAAACTGAGGCATGGAGAGATTGAACAATAACCAGAAAGTGGTTTCAACCTTCTCACACTAAACATTCTCATCCCTCATTTTGGCATGCCTACAACTATGGTCCTAAACATATTGCCTCTAAACAGTGGCAATCATGCATTCTAGGTGGGTTTTAATTGGCATTTTACTTTTTTAACAGTTCAGCTGATTGTTTACTGTGAGGTAAATTCTACACCTTTGTAAGGTTTTATACAAATAAGTTTATAAATTATAAAAATATACATTATTTGGCCTGACTCTGTTCCTTGATCCTTTAGAATGCTTGAGCAACAAGATTATCATCTTGGGATCTGTTGTTCTTGCCTTGGGGCCTATTTCCTCCTTGCAGTAGATCCTCAGCTCATTAACAAACACTCCATTTCCCTGTTTTGTCTCCCTTGTATTCATAAATCTAAAAAGAATAAGCCAAGCAAGTTAATCTAAGATTTTTTTTTTTTCTAACCAGTGTTGTGTGGAAGCCTGGATGGAACGGGAGTTTAGAGGAGAATGAATACATGTATATGTATAGCTGAGTCCCTTTGTTGTCTGCCTGATGCTTTTACAGCATTGTTAATTGGTTATACTCTAATGTAAAATTATAAGTTAAAAAAAAATGGAAGTTTTTCAGTAAGGTAAAATCAATCTAATTAAGTCACCTGACCTTATTAAAGTTATCACAAATAATAATTTATTTCTTAAAAAAGGTCTCCTTTTCCCCATCAACCTATCATATTTATATAATATTTACTTTGTTATTGTAGTATATAAGAGTGAGTTATGATGAGGACTTAAATTTCCCCTTCCACATATTTGGTAAGAGTCAAAATCAATGTGTTACTAGTTTGTAAGTTACTCAGATATTCCTTCAAAAGTAAAAGCATAAATGCAAATTAAATACAAAACACCCAGGGAAGATCCTATAGGATTCCATATAGAATAACTGAAAAAAAGAAGAAAGAAAGAAAAAAAGAAAAATAAGGAGTAATGAAAACATAGTTGATACCAGTGATCAAAAGTGATCAAAGTGATCAGTGATCAAAAGGGAGGACTATCATCTGTGAAAATTAGGCCTTAAACCACCTTCTGCTCACAACACCAAGAGAAGAGATAGTGCTGCAGGATTTACTGCAGGTGAAAGGAAGGAATAATGCTATAGCAGGCCCCAAAATGTACACAGAGTCTAGCTGCTCTTCTCAGATCCCATTGCTTGGATTCCTGCCTTTTTGCTTAGAATAGATTTGCTTTCAACCTCTTCTTGGAGTCATTTAACTTTTACCTTGAGTATTTCCTCATCATGCTGCTGCTGCTGCTAAGTTGCTTCAGTCATGTCCAACTCTGTGCGACCCCAGAGATGACAGCCCACCAGATTCCACTGTCCCTGGGATTCTCCAGGCAAGAACACTGGAGTAGGTTGCCATTTCCTTCTCCAATGTATGAAAGTGGAAAGTGAAAATGAAGTCGCTCAGTCGTGTCCGACTCTTTGCGACCCCATGGACTGCAGCCCACCAGGCTCCTCCATCCATGGGATTTTCCAGGCAAGAGTACTGGAGTGGGGTGCCATTGCCTTCTCCGTTTCCTCATCATAGTAGACATCATTTTCAGGCTAGGAAATATCTCAGAGATCCTTTAAATTGTCAATGTATAGATGAGGTTGTTGAAACTTAGAGAGACTGTCTATCCTTCCAAGGTCATACTAATCCTTGGTGGCAGAACTGTATCATTTAACTTGAAATTAAGTCCCCTCCCTTTCTGCAACACATTCATACTTCTACTTAGAAGCAATAGGTTCACTATCTGAGAATTCCTGTGATCACACATTATTTATAGTCTACGCAGACTACAAAATTTTCTGGGAAATGTGTGTCTTATTAGTAATATATTCTCCAGCTTTTCCAATTCTGTACTTTTACTTTCTTTGTTGTATCCACTCTGCCTCCCAATACTCTGGCTTGGTAGCTTCTATTCCATATGGGATACTTGGCTTTTTGGCCCCAGACTCTTTTTTTAAAGGTATATACACCAACATTTATTTGTCAGAAAAGGTATGAAAGTTTGGGGTGGAATATATCACAACTTTCAGACAAATCTACAGCATATAAAGTATAAAGTAGTATACACATACAATTTCTACATAGAAGACATCCTTTTCCAATTAACAGTAATAATGAACACAAGTCAAATTAGTTTTGAAAATGCATTTCTTGAAAATATATTTCTTAGGGACTATAAATTTAAATAGCAGGAAAAATGATACATATGGAAAAGAATCTAAGAAAGAATATATATATATATATATTATATATATAACTGAATCACTTTGCTGTATACCTGAAGCTAGCACAACACTCTAAAACAACTATACTTCAATAAAAAAGGACACATATGGAATTAAGGGGAGAGATAGAGGTCCTTTACAGAGAGAAGCATTTAGGCACCCTTTTTTCCAACCCCAAGAATTATTGTAATTAATTAAAAAAATTGCATTGTTTTGCTATATCTAATATAATGATCTACTTATACCAAATGTATAGAGTAGTGGTCTATATCACTGTAATTTAATTAATATTAATGTGGTTGTTCAGTTGCTAAGTCTTGTCCAACTCTTTGTGACTTCATGGACTGCAGCAAGCGTCCCTGTACATCACCAGTTTCTAGAGCTTCCTCAAACTCATGTCCATCAAGTTGGTGATGCCATCCAACCATCCTATCCTCTGCCATCCCCTTAACTTCCTGCCTTCAGTCTTTCCCAGCACCATAATTGTTTTCATTGAGTTGGCTTTTCATATCAGGTGGCCAAAGTATTGGAGCATCAGCTTCAGCAATCAGTCTTTCCAAAGAATATTCAGGGCTGATTTCCTTTAGGATTGACTGGTTTGATCTTTCAGTCCAAGGGATTCTTAAGAGTCTTCTCCAGCACCACAATATAAAAGCATAAATTCTTTGGTACTCAGTCTACTTTATGGTCCAACACTCATATTTATACATGACTACTGAAAAAACCATACCTTTGACTATATGGGTCTTTGGAATCAAAGTGATGTCTCTGGTTTTTAATAATTGCTGTCTAGGTTTGTCATAACTTTCCTTCCAAGAAGCAAGCGTCTTTTAATTTCATGGCTGCAGTCACCATCTGTAGTGATTTTGGAGTCCAAGAAAATAAAATCTGTCACTGCTTCCACTTTTTACTCATCTCTTTGCCTTGAAGTGATGGGACCAGATGCCATGATCTTCATTTTTTGAATGTTGTGTTTTAAGCCAGGTTTTTCCACTCTCCTCATTCACCCTTGTCAATAGGCTCTTTATTTCCTCTTCACTTTCTGCCTCTAGAGTGGTATCATCTGCATATCTGAGGTTATTAATATTTCTCCCCACAATCTTGATTCCAGCTTGGGATTCATCCAGCCTGGCGTTTTGCATGATGTACTCTGCATAGAAGTTAAATAAGCAGGGTGACAACATACAGCCTTGTCTTATTCCTTTCCCAATTTTGAACCAGTAAGTTGTTCCATGTAAGGTTCTAACTCTTGCTTCTTGATCTGCATACAGGTTTCTCAGGAGACAAGTAAGGTGGTTTGGTATTCCCATTGCTTTAATAATTTTCCAATTCATTGTGATCCACACAGTCAAAGGATTTCATGTAGTCAATGAAGCAGAAATAGATGTTTTCCTGGAATTCCCTTGCTTTCTCTATGATGCAGTGAATGTTGGCAATTTGATCTCTAGTTCCTCTGCCTTTTCTTTTTTCCTTTTTTTAATATAAATTTATTTACTTTAATTGTAGATTAATTACTTTACAATATTGTATTGGTTTTGCCATACATCAATATGAATCCGCCACAGGTGTACATGTGTTCACATCCTGAACCCCCTCCCACCTCTCTTCCTGTACCATCCCTCTGGGTCATCCCAGTGCATCAGCCTCAAGAATCCTGTATCATGCATTGAACCTGGACTGGCGATTCATTTCTTATATGATATTATACTTGTTTCAATGCCATTCTCCCAAATCATCCCACCCTCTCCCTCTCCCACAGAGTCCAAAAGACTGTTCTATGCATCTGTGTCTCTTTTGCTGTCTCGCATACAGGATTATCGTTACCATCTTTCTAAATTCCATATATATGTGTTAGTATACTGTATCGGAAAAGGCAATGGCACCCCACTCCAGTACTCTTGCCTGGAAAATCCCATGGATGGAGGAGCCTGGTGGGCTGCAGTCCATGGGGTTGCAAAGAGTCAGACACGATTGAGCGACTTCACTTTCACTTCTCACTTTCACGCATTGGAGAAGGAAATGGCAACCCACTCCAGTGTTCTTGCCTGGAGAATCCCAGGGACGGGGGAGCCTGGTGGGCTACCGTCTATGGGGTCGCACAGAGTCGGACATGACTGAAGCGACTTAGCAGCAGCAACAGCATACTGTATTGGTGTTTTTCCTTCTGGCTTACTTCACTCTGTATAGTAGGCTCCAGTTTCATCCACCTCATTAGAACTGATTCAAATGTATTCTTTTTAATGGCTGAGTAATACTCCATTGTGTATATGTACTACTGCTTTCTTATCCATTCATCTGCTGATGAACATCTGGGTTGCTTCCATGTCCTGGCTATTATAAACAGTGCTGAGATGAACATTGGGGTACACGTGTCTCTTTCCCTTCTGGTTTCCTCGATGTGTATGCCCAGCAGTGGGATTGCTGGGTCATAAGGCAGTTCTATGTCCAGTTTTTTAAGGAATCTCCACACTGTTCTCCACAGTGGCTGTACTAGTTTGCATTCCCACCAACAGTGTAAGAGGGTTCCCTTTTCTCCACATCCTGTCCAGCATTTATTGCTTGTAGATTTTTGGATAGCAGCCATTCTGACTGGCATGAAATGGTACCTTATTGTGGTTTTGATTTGCATTTATCTGATAATGATGTTGAGCATTATTATCAAAGTGATGTTGAGCATCTTTTATGTGTTTATTAGCCATCTGTATGTCTTCTTTGGAGAAATGTCTGTTTAATTCTTTGTCCCATTTTTTGACTGGGTTGTTTATATTTCTGGAATTGAGCTGCAGGAGCTGCTTGTATATTTTTGAGATTAGTTGTTTGTCTGTTGCTTCATTTGCTATTATTTTCTCCCATTCTGAAGGCTGTCTTTTCACCTTGCTTATAGTTTCCTTTGTTGTGCAGAAGCTTTTAATTTTAATTAGGTCCCATTTGTTTATTTTTGCTTTTATTTCCAATATTCTGGGAGGTGTGTCATAGAGGATCCTGCTGTGATTTATGTCCAAGAGTGTTTTGCCTATGTTCTCCTCCAGGAGTTTGGTAGTTTCTAGTCTTACATTTAGATCTTTAATCCATTTTGAGTTTATTTTTGTGTATGGTGTTAGAAAGTGTTCTAGTTTCATTCTTTTACAAGTGGTTGACCAGTTTTCCCAGCACCACTTGTTAAGGCAATAGACCAGTTAGACCTAACTGATATCTATAGGACATTTCACTCCAAAACAATGAATTTCACCTTTTTCTCAAGCTCACATGGAACCTTCTCCAGGATAGATCATATCCTGGGCCATAAATCTAGCCTTGGTAAATTCAAAAAAATTGAAATCATTCCAAGCATCTTTTCTGACCACAATACAGTAAGGTTAGATCTCAATTACAAGAGAAAAGCTATTAAAAATTCCAACATATGGAAGCTAAACTACACACTGCTGAATAACCAACAAATCACAGAAGAAATCAAAAAAGAAATCAAAATATGCATATAAACAAATGAAGATGAAAACACAACAGCCCACAACCTGTGGGACACTGTAAAAGCAGTGCTAAGGGGAAGGTTCATAGCAATAGAGGCATACCTCAAGAAACAAGAAAAAAGTCAAATAAATAACCTAACTCTACACCTAAAGTAACTAGAAAAGAAAGAAATGAAGAACTCCAGGGTTAGTAGAAGGAAAGAAATCTTAAAAACTAGGGCAGAAATAAGTGCAAAAGAAGCAAAAGAGACCATAGCAAAAATCAACAAAGCCAAAAGCTGGTTCTTTGAAATAATAAATAAAACTGACAAACCATTAGCCAGACTCATCAAGAAACAAAGGGAGAAAAATCAAATCAATAAAATTAGAAATGAAAATGGAGAGATCACAACAGACAACACAGAAATACAAAGGATCATAAGAGACTACTATCAGCAATCATATGCCAATAAAATGGACAACTTAGAAGAAATGGACAAATTCTTAGAAAAGTATAACTTTGCAAAACTGAACCAGGAAGAAATAGAAAATCTTAACAGACCCATCACAAGCACAGAAGTTGAAACTGTAATCAGAAATCTTCCAGCAAACAAAAGCCCAGGTCCAGATGGCTTCATAGCTGAATTCCACCAAAATTTAGAGAAGAGCTAACACCTCTCCTACTCAAACTCTTCCAGAAAATTACAGAGGCAGGTAAACTTCCAAACTCATTCTATGAGGCCACCATCACCCTAATACCAAATCCTGACAAAGATCCCACAAAAAAAGAAAACTACAGGCCAATATCACTGATGAACATAGATGCAAAAATCCTTAACAAAATTCTAGCAATCAGAATCCAACAACACATTAAAAAGATCATACACCATGACCAAGTGGGCTTTATCCCAGGGATGCAAGGATTCTTCAATATCCGCAAATCAATGTAATACACCACATTAACAAATTGAAAAATAAAAGCCATATGATTATCTCAATAGATGCATAGAAAGCCTATGACAAGATTCAACATCCATGTATGATAAAAACTCTCCAGAAAGCAGGAATAGAAGGAACATACCTCAACATAATAAAAGCTATAGATGACAAACTCACAGCAAACATTATCCTCAATGGTGAAAAATTGAAAGCATTTCCCCTAAAGTCAGGAACAAGACAAGGGTGCCCACTCTCACCACTACTATTCAACATAGTTTTGGAAGTTTTGGCCACAGAAATCAGGGCATAAAAAGAAATAAAAGGAATCCAAATTGGAAAAGAAGAAGTAAATCTCTCACTGTTTGCAGATGACATGATCCTCTACATAGAAAACCCTAAAGACTCCACCAGAAAATTACTAGAGCTAATCAATGAATATAGTAAAGTTGCAGGATATAAAATCAACACACAGAAATCCCTTGCATTCCTATATGCTAATAATGAGAAAATAGAGAAATTAAGGAAACAATCCCATTCACCATTGCAACGAAAAGAAAAAAATACTTAGGAATATATCTACCTAAAGAAACTAAAGACCTATATATAGAAAACTATAAAACACTGGTGAAAGAAATCAAAAAGGACACTAATAGATGGAGAAATATACCATGTTCATGGATCAGAAGAATCAATATAGTGAAAATGAGTATACTACCCAAAGCAATCTATAGATTCAATGCAATCCCTATCAAGCTACCAACGGTATTTTTCACAGAGCACTCCAGTACTCTTGCCTGGAAAATCCCATGGGCGGAGGAGCCTGGTAGGCTACAGTCCATGGGGTCGCTAAGTTGGACACCACTGAGCAACTTCACTTTCACTTTTCACTTTCACGCATTGGAGAAGGAAATGGCAACCCACTCCAGTGTTCTTGCCTGGAGAATCCCAGGGACGGTGGAGCCTGGTGGGCTGCCATCTATGGGGTCGCACAGAGTCAGACACAACTGAAGTGACTTAGCAGCAGCAGCAGCAGAACAAATAATTTCACAATTTGTATGGAAATACAAAAAACCTTGAATAGCCAAAACAATCTTGAGAAAGAAGAATGGAACTGGAGGAATCAACCTGCCTGACTTCAGGCTCTATTACAAAGCCACAGTCATCAAGACAGTATGGTACTGGCACAAAGACAGAAATATAGATCAATGGAACAAAATAGAAAGCCCAGAGATAAATCCATGCACCTATGGACACCTTATCTTTGACAAAGGAGGCAAGAATATACAATGGAGAAAAGACAATTTCCTCTGCCTTTTCTAAACCCAGCTTGTACATCTGGAATTTCTCAGTTCACATAATGCTGAAACCTAGATTGAAGGATTTTGAGTACAACCTTACTAGCAAAATGAGCACAATTGTAAGGTAGTTGAAACATTCTTTAGCACTGCCCTTCTTTGAGAAAGGAATGAAAACTGACCTTTTCCAGTCCTGTGGCCATTGCTGAGTTTTCCAAATTTGCTGACATATTGAGTGTAGCATGCAATACTAATACTAGTCCCTAATTTATTTTCAGTTTTAAACATGCAATTGTATAAAATTCAATTATGTTTTTTAATTAATGCAAATGTTGGTTTTTCTTAATGTTTTGAAAGAGGCCAGGTTTGAATATGTGAAGATGGTAATTCTGTTTTTTTCTAGTTTCTCTCTTCTCATCAGAAAAGATTTCAGCCCGAGTCCTGATACATAATTTCTCTAAACTCATTTAACTTATTTTCATGTAGTCACCCTACTTCAGTTATAATCTGTGTTGTTACTTTAACTGTATAAACATATTAAGGTATATTAAATTAAAAAAAAAGTATGTTTTATTTAGGAAATGGTAACCCACTCCACTATTCTTGTCTGGAAAATTCTATGGACAGAGGAGCCTGGCTGGCTACAGTCCATGGGGTCACAAAGAATCAGAGACAACTGAATTTTTGGGCACACATGATACACTAATTTTTTTAACTATATGTTTTATTTAATAATAAAAATATATAGTGGCTCCATTTCCATATTTCTGATGCATCTTGCTTCTCTTCTAAGTCTTCATTACTTGTTTCAATTTGTATATCTATTCTTTCCTTGCATACCAAACACGTCACAAACCAGAATTAATTTTCCCTCATTATTGACTTACTAGATTTCAAACTTGTAGACTTGATGTATCTTCTCATGTAACTGTCACATCAGCAACCATAACTCTTTCTTTCATAGGTTTCATATTAGTCTTTTTGACACTATCATTCTCATGGGTTCTCCATAGACATTTACAGGACAGAGTAGAGATGGATGTTATCTAAAATTTTGATTGTAGTGGGGGTAGAGTGCTTTACTGAATAGTCACTGATAGTAAATACATCTTGGAAGATTTCCAATGGAGTTTTAATTGGAAAAAGCTTACATTAGATAAAGTAACTGTGCCATATTGCAGTGTTAAAGTTCTGTTGTATATGAGTATACATGCATATGCTAAGTCACTTCAGTTGTGTCCAAATCCACCAGGCTCTTCTGTCCATGGGATTCCCCAGGCAAAAATACTGGAGTGGGTTCCCCTTTCCTCCTCCAGGGGATCTTCCAGACCCAGAGATCAAACCTGTGTCTCTTATGTCTCCTGCATTGGCAGGCAGGATTTTTACCACTAGAACCACTGGGTTGTCAGAATTTTCTGTAAAATATTAAAATATGATTAATCATTAATCAAAAATATATTTAAATCATGACAGGATAAAGGTGTATATATGTGAAAGTGCATCAGGTAATGACTGTCAGTCTGTGTCTGTGTGTCCATCAAGGGATGTTCAGCTAGTATGAGGACAACTGAGATCTGAGAAGCCAGTTATGCCCAGCTAGCTAACTGATCAGAACAGAGAACTTTCAGGCAGTGAGTTCCTTATTTGCAACTCAGAATATCCCCTTTAGTATGTTGCTCCAGCTGTGGGTCTTTGAGTAAACTGATGTACTCTTCAGTCTAATGCTCTCCAAACTGAGCTATTTTGGCCACTTGTAAAATACTCTTAAGATGGGGGATTTTCAGTATCCTCTCAGTATAAGGTCACATCTGTGAACCATGTGATTAACAAAGTGGTAACCTTTATCCTACCCTCAAATATGGTAAAAACTAGAGATACAAAACTAATGATGATGAACAAATTAAAAAAGCATTCTCCGAATGCAAAATTGCTGCTAGGAAGGTTTGGTTTAGTAAATCCAAGCCTTTAGAATTTTTCAGAGAAAAACAGTTATGGAGAAGGAAATTCAATGATAAAGGCAGAAAAATACCGTGGTCCTGAATCAAACCCTAGGATGGTTCCTTCTCATGTTTCAGGTGAATCCTCTTGGAACAATTGAACAGATTTATTTTACAAATCAATTTAAAAACATTTGAGAGCTAATACAGGATGAAGAAATATATGGAAGAAAAAAATCAGAGAGATGTAGTCCTGTCCTCAGGGAGTGCCCACTTTTCCCTTGAGGACATTTATTGATTTCAAGCTGATTCCTGGCTAAAAGTCTGAGAATAAGAACAATGTTTTTGATATCCTTACAAGGTTAAGAGAACAAAAACTGGAAAGGACTAAATTTTATAAAAAGAAGGATTTAAATTGATTATTATTCACTGTGTGTCTGCATGTAAAGTTGTTTAGTTGCTAAATCGTGTCCAACTCTTTGCAGCTCCATGGACTGTAGTCCGCCTGGTTCCTCTGTCCATGGGATTTCCTGGGCAAGAATACTGGAGTGAGTTGTCTTTTCATTCTTCAGGGCATCTTTGGAACCCAGGAATCTAATCTGAAATCATACAGTCTAAAAAAGCAATGGCTTCACCTCCACTCCCCAAACCCCAATCCAAATAGCTGATTGCAAAGTCTGATAGTCTTTTTTTCTAAACAATTATTACTCAGTAATTGTCCCAAACAACTCTTAGTTCTCATAGAGAATGAAGTTTTTAGTAGGACTAGAATACTAACTGCTGTGAAACTGGAATAATGATTGTTATAATTATTTGTTTATAAATTGCTTATTAAAAAATGTGAGCAATGTTCTTCTTCAGTTTTAAATAATAGGAAATGAGATATTATCTTTGACTTTACAAGCAAAACCAATTTGGATGATAAAAATTTTCTTGAAAAACACTGGTAGGATAGCTCAAGACTAATAGTATCTAACAAACCAATGGTGTTTAACATATTATTCACTTTATATTTAGAATAAATCTATTTTTACATTTTAAATAGAAAATAGAAAGTTAATCAGCATTTTAGGATAAACAGAATATTCATATTTGAGTCATGGTGTGAAATTAAAATTATTTTTAATGGAAGAAAATTTAGTCCGTTTTTTTACTAGTTTTTATTTTAAGTTTATTTTCTCATTATTTAAAATCTTGAGTGATTTTGGTTTTTTCCCTTATATAATGGATTTTGCCAATTAGGAAAGCTATGTTTTTCTTTCTTCTAGTTATAAACAATGATTTTAGAATTTAAATATTTTAAAGATAAATTTTTATAAGAACTTTGAAGAGTAGGACATTTATATAAGAACTGCATCAGAAGTAATGCAAATAGAATGTATCTTTTTACGGAACCTTCATCTAATCATCTACCACATGCAAACTCTTGTAAACTCTCTTCCACTTCTGACATCTTTGTTATCCAAAGCTCAAGCCATTCTCTGCAACCTTTCTCTCAACCACCACTTCTAGTCATTCACCAATTCTTAGCAATTTTTTATTGTCAGTACCCTTTACTTTGTTTCCTATTCCAGCAACTCCTATTAATATCTTACTACAGATTATCTGGACTATTTCAGAAACTTCTCTGTTCGTCTGTGTCTCAGGATGGATCCTCTTTCATCCTTTCTTAGCCTGTAACCTTTCCAATAAACAATCTGATCATGTTATTTTCTTTTTTAAACACTTTCATTGGCTTCTGGTCTACAAGATGATTTAATTTTTCTTTAGTTGGCTGTACAAGGCCATTAAGCATCTCCTCAAATCTTTTGTTTTAGTTTTGTTTTCTACCACTCCCAGTAGACTTCAGCTACACTCTCAACAGTCCATGTTCATTATCATCCAGATTCTTTGTACCTGTTTTTCCCTCTGGAATGAACATTCCTCCCTTTTTCTCCATCCAGCAATTCTTACTTAGCTTGTGTTATTTTTATCAAATATCATTGCCTCTTGAAGATTTCCCTTATCTTTAAGAATAAAAGTGTTTTACTATGAGAGGGATTGAGAAGGAAAGAGAAATGACCATGTGATTGATGTTGGGGAAGAATTTTGGATTCTTAGAAGTTGATAGTCAAGGAGAGGAAAGGTTTGGTGATATATATTGGAAAATAGACTGCCTGTCATAGGCAAATTGATTTTGGAAGATACTTTGAAATTTATTAACAATGTGCTTCTCAAGCAATAGTGTCTACAGATTCAAAATCTATACCTTTCCACCACTGATGCTCACTGCATAGCAGATGTCATATATACATGTATATTTATACATATATATGTAAAATATACAGTGTAATAGACATGTAAAGTAACTATCCAACTGAATTTATTGAAATTACAACTGATGTATTAGAATTCCAACTGAAATCACCAAAATTCTTTGTGATGTTCCCTCTTGAACATAGTTCCTGATTTTAGTAAGAGTTGAATATTCTTTTCAAATGATTATCTGTATAGTATAAAATAAAAGTCAAATTAACTTATGAACTTTTTTGAATGAGAAAAATTGGTTTAGAAAGCTTCATTTAGGCCTTCTCAATGGGGCTTGCAGATGCTAATAAGAGCAATTAAGGATATCAATTTAAAAACTTGGGGAAAAAAAACAAAAAGTTCTAGCTACTATATCAATGAGGTAATTTTTTTTTCATTTTTAAAAAAGAAATTACTTAAAATGAATTAAAATTTTTCATTATATGGATGAAATGAGGATAAATAAAATAAACATTTATGTGACTAAAACATGATTTAATATCACTACTCTACCTAACGTTGGAAGACTATGCAGTGGCCGCAGGACTGGAAAAGGTCAGTTTTCATTCCAATCTCAAAGAAAGGCAAAGCCAAAGAATGTACAAACTACCCCACAATTGCACTCATGTCACACACTCCAGTGTTCTTGCCTGGAGAATCCCAGGGATGGAGGAGCCTGGTAAGTTGCCGTCTATGGTGTCACACAGAGTTGGACACGACTGAAGCGACTAGGCAGCAGCAGCAGCACACACTAGCAAAGTAATGCTCAAAATTCTCCAAGCAAGGCTTCAACAGCATGTGAAGTGAGAACTTCCAGATGATCAAGCTAGATTTAGAAAAGGCAGAGGGACCAGAGATCAAATTGCCAACACCTGTTGTATTATAGAAAAAGCAAGAAAATTCCAGAGAAACATGTACTTCTTCATTGACTATGCTAAAGCTTTGCCTGAATGGATTACAACAAACAGTGAAACTTCTTAAAGGGATGGGAATACCCCATCACCTTACCTGCCTCCTGAGAAGCTTGTATGCAGGTCAAGAAGCAACAGTTAGAACTGGACATGGAACAACAGACTGATTCTAAATCGGGAAAGGAGTATATCAAGGCTGTATGTGAACTGTGGTGTTAGAGAAGACTCTTGAGAGTCCCTTGGACTGCAAGGAGATCCAACCAGTCCATGCTGAAGGAGATCAGCCCTGGGATTTCTTTGGAAGGAATGATGCTAAAGCTGAAACTCCAGTGCTTTGGCCTCCTCATGTGAAGAGTTGACTCATTGGAAAAGATTCTGATGCTGGGAGGGATTGGGGGCAAGAGGAGAAGGGGACAACAGAGGATGAGATGGCTGGATGGCATCACTGACTTGATGGCCGTGAGTCTGAGTGAACTCCAGGAGTTGGTGATGGACAGGGAGGCCTGGTGTGCTGTGATTCATGGGGTCACAAAGAGTCCGACACGACTGAGTAACTGATCTGATCTGATATGGTCACCCTGCTTATTTAATTTATATGCAGAGTACATCATGTGAAATGACAGGCTAGATGAAGCAGAAGCTGGAATCATGATTACTGGGAGAAACATCAATAACCTCAGATATGCAGATGACACTACCCTTATGGCAGAAAGCGAAAAGGAACTAAAGGGCCTCTTGATGAAAGTGAAAAAGGAGAGTGAAAAAGCTGGCTTAAAACTCAACGTTCAAAAAACAAAGATCATGGCACCCAGTCCCATCAATTCATGACAAATAGATGGGAAACAATGGAAACAGTTACAGATTTTATTTTCTTGGGCTCCAAAACCACTGCAGATGGTGATTGCAGCCATGAAGTTAAAAGACACTTGCTCCTTGGAAGAAAAGCTTTGTCAATGCACGATACTGGATGCTTGGGGCTGGTGCACTGGGACGACCCAGAGGGATGGAATGGGGAGGGAGGAGGGAGGAGGGTTCAGGATGGGGAACACATGTATACCTGTGGCGGATTCATTTTGATATTTGGCAAAACTAATACAGTTATGTAAAATTTAAAAATAAAAAAAAAAAAAAAACGTTTTGTTTTAGGAAGCCACAGAGAATAGAAAGGAACTAACAATTATTAAACACCTATTGAATACAGAAAAAAAAAAAAAAAAGCTTTGACCAACCTAGACAGCATATTAAAAAGCAGAGACATTACTTTGCCAACAAAGGTCCATCTAGTTGTAGCTATGGTTTTTCCAGTGGCCATATATGGATGTGAGAGTTGGACCATAAGGAAGTCTGAGCGCTGAAGAACTGATGCTTTTGAAACTGTGGTGCTGGAGAAGACTCTTGAGAGTCCCTTGGACAGCAAGGAGATCAAACCAGTCAATCCTAAAGGAAATCAATCCTGAATATTCATTGAAGGACTGATGCTAAAGTTGAAACTCCAATACTTTGTCCATTTAATTTGAAGAGTTAACTTATTACAAATGACCCTGATGCTGGGAAAGATTGAAGGCAGAAGGAGAAAGGGATGACAAAGGATGAGCTGGTTGAATGGCATTACCGACTTGGTGGACATGAGTTTGAGCAAGCTCTGGGAGAGGGTGAAGGGCAGAGAAGCCGGCGTGCTGCAGTCCATGGGGTCACAAAGAGTCAGAGATGACTGAGCGACTGAACAACAACAACAATGTAAAGCTGGCTTCCCTTGTGGCTCAGACTGTAAACAATCTGCCTGCCAGTGCAGGAGACCTAACTTTGATCCTTGGGTCTGAAAGATCCCCTGGAGAAGGGAATGGCAACCCAGTTCAGTTCAGTTCAGTCACTCAGTCGTGTCTGACTCTTTGCGACCCCATGAATTGCAGCACGCCAGGCCTCCTGTCCATCACCAACTCCCGGAGTTCACTCAGACTCACATCCATAGAGTCAGTGATGCCATCCAGCCATCTCATCGTCTGTCATCCCCTTCTACTCCTGCCCCCAATCCCTCCCAGATCAGAGTCTTTTCCAATGAGTCAACTCTTTGCATGAGGTGGCCAAACTACTGGAATTTCAGCTTTAGCATCATTCCTTTCAAAGAAATCCCAGGGCTGATCTCCTTCAGCATGGACTGGTTGGATCTCCTTGCAGTCCAAGGGACTCTCAACAGTTCAAAAGCATCAATTCTTCGGCACTCAGCCTTCTTCACAGTCCAACTCTCATATCCATACATGACCACTGGAAAAACCATAGCCTTGACTAGACAGACTTTTGTTGGCAAAGTCATGTCTCTGCTTTTGAATATGCTATCTAGGTTGGTCATAACTTTCCTTCCAAGGAGTAAGCATTTTTTAATTTCATGGCTGCAGTCACCATCTGCAGTGATTTTGGAGCCCAGAAAAATAAACTCTGACACTGTTTCCACTTTTTCCCCATCTATTTCCCAAAGTTATGGGACCGGATGCCATGATCTTAGTTTTCTGAATGTTGAGCATTAAGCCAACTTTTTCACTCTCCACTTTCACTTTCATCAAGAGATTTTTAGTTCCTCTCCACTTTCTGCCATAAGGGTGGTGTCATCTGCATATCTGAGGTTATTGATATTTCTCCAAGCAATCTTGATTCCAGTTTGTGTTTCTTCCAGTCCAGCATTTCTCATGATGTACTCTGTATATAAGTTAAATAAGCAGGGTGACGATATACAGCCTTGACATACTCCTTTTCCTATTTGGAACCAGTCTGTTGTTCCATATCCAGTTCTAACTGTTGCTTCCTGACCTGCATACAAATTTCTCAAGAGGCAGGTCAGGTGGTCTGGTATTCCCATCTCTTGATGAATTTTCCACAGTTTATTGTGATCCACACAGTCAAAAGCTTTGGCATAGTCAATCAAGCAGAAGTAGATGTTTTTCTGGTACTCTCTTGCTTTTTCCGTGATCCAGTGGATGTTGGCAATTTGATCTCTGGTTCCTCTGCCTTTTCTAAAACCAGCTTGAACATCAGGAAGTTCACGGTTCACATACTGCTGAAGCCTGGCTTGGAGAATTTTGAGCATTACTTTACTAGCATGTGAAATGAGTTCAATTGTGCAGTAGTTTGAGCAGTCTTTGGCATTGCCTTTCTTTGGGATTGGAATGAAAACTGACCTTTTCCAATCCTGTGGCCACTGCTGAGTTTTCCAAATTTGCTGGCATATTGAGTGCAGCACTTTCACAGCATCATCTTTCAAGATTTGAAATAGTTCAACTGGAATTCCATCACCTCCACTAGCTTTGTTCGTAGTGATGCTTTCTAAGGTCCACTTGACTTCACATTCCAGGATGTCTGGCTCTAGGTCAGTGATCACAGCATCGTGATTATCTGGGTCATTAAAATCATTTTTGTACAGTTCTTCTGTGTATTTTTTCCACCTCTTCTTGATGTCTTCTGCTTCTGTTAGGTCCATTCCATTTCTGTCCTTTATCGAGCCCATCTTTTCGTGAAATGTTCCCTTGATAACTCTAATTTTCTTGAAGAGATCTCTAGTCTTTCCCATTCTGTTGTTTTCCTCTATTTCTTTGCATTGATCGCTGAGGAAGGCTTTCTGATCTCTTCTTGCTATTCTTTGGA
Organism: Bubalus bubalis; assembly: GCF_019923935.1. Classification (NCBI taxonomy): domain Eukaryota; kingdom Metazoa; phylum Chordata; class Mammalia; order Artiodactyla; family Bovidae; genus Bubalus; species Bubalus bubalis. The sequence goes on along the minus strand of NC_059159.1, from coordinate 112,346,111 downwards.
ACTCTGCATCCAGATGCTTATATCTTTCCTTTTCTCCTTTGCTTTTCACTTCTCTTCTTTTCACAGCTATTTGTAAGGCCTCACCAGACAGCCATTTTGCTTTTTTGCATTTCTTTTCCATGGGGATGTTCTTGATCCCTGTCTCCTGTATAATGTCACGAACCTCATTCCATAGTTCATCAGGCACTCTATCTATCTATCTATCAGATCTAGGCCCTTAAATCTATTTCTCACTTCCACTGTATAATCATAAGGGATTTGATTTAGGTCATACCTGAATGGTCCAGTGGTTTTCCCTACTTTCTTTTTTTTTTTTTTTTAATTTTATTTTATTTTTAAACTTTACAAAATTGTATTAGTTTTGCAAATATCAAAATGAATCCACCACAGGTATACATGTGTTCCCCATCCTGAACCCTCCTTCCTCCTCCCTCCCCATACCATCCCTCTGGGTCGTCCCAGTGCATTAGCCCCAAGCATCCAGTATCGTGATTGAACCTGGACTGGCAACTCATTTCATACATGATATTACACATGTTTCAGTGCCATTCTCCCAAATCTTCCCACCCTCTCCCTCTCCCACAGAGTCCATAAGACTGTTCTGTACATCAATGTCTCTTTTGCTGTCTCGTACACAGGGTTATTGTTACCATCTTTCTAAATTCCATATATATGCATTAGTATACTGTATTGGTGTTTTTCTTGCTGGCTTACTTCACTCTGTATAATAGGCTCTGAATTTGGTAATAAGGAGTTCATGATCTGAGCCACTGTCCGCTCCTGGTCATGTTTTTGTTAACTGTATAGAGCTTCTCCATCTTTGGCTGCAAAGAATATAATCAATCTGATTTCGGTGTTGACCATCTGGTGATGTCCATGTGTAGAGTCTTCTCTTGTGTTGTTGGAAGAGGGTGTTTGCTATGACCAGTGCATTTTCTTGACAAAACTCTATTATTAGTCTTTTCCCTGCTTCATTCTGTATTCCAAAACCATATTTGCCTGTTACTCCAGGTGTTTTTTGACTTCCTACTTTTGCATTCCAGTCCCCTATAATGAAAAGGACATCTTTTTTGGGTGTTAGTTCTAAAAGGTCTTGGAGGTCTTCATAGAACCATTCAACTTCAGCTTCTTCAGCGTTACTGGTTGGGGCATAGACTGGATTACTGTGATATTGAATGGTTTGCCTTGGAAACGAACAGAGATCATTCTGTCATTTTTGAGATTGCATCCAAGTACTGCATTTTGGACTCTTTTGTTGACCATGATGACTACTTCATTTCTTCTGAGGGACTCCTGCCCGCAGTAGTATATATAATAGTCATCTGAGTTAAATTCACCCATTACAGTCCATTTCAGTTTGCTGATTCCTAGAATGTCGACATTCACTCTTGCCATCTCTTGTTTGACCACTTCCAATTTGCCTTGATTCATGGACCTGACATTCCATGTTCCTATGCAATATTGCTCTTTACAACATTGGACCTTGCTTCTGTCACCAGTCACATCCACAGCTGGGTATTGTTTTTGCTTTGGCTCCATCCCTTCATTCTTTCTGGAGTTATTTCTCCACGATCTCCAGTAGCATATTGGGCGGCTACTGACCTGGGGAGTTCCTCTTTCATTATCCTATCATTTTGCCTTTTCATACTGTTCATGGGGTTCTCAAGGCAAGAATACTGAAGTGGTTTTCCATTCCCTTCTCCAGCAACCCACCCCAGTATTATTGCCTGGAGAATTCCATGGACAGAGGAGCCTGGCAGGCTACAGTCCATGGGGTCACAAAGAGTGGGACAGTACTGAGGGACTAACACTTTCACTCTCATCTGTATGAAAAGTGAAAGTGAAAGTCACTCACTCATGCCCCACTCTCTGTGATCCCATGAACTATACAGTCTATGAAATTCTTCAGGCCAGAATACTGGAATGGGTAGCCTTTCCCTTCTCCAGAGGATCTTCCCAACCCAGGGATTGAACCCAGGTCTCCCACATTGCAGGCAGATTCTTTACCAGCTGAGCCATAGGAGAACCCAAGAATGCTGGAGTGTGTAGCCTATCCCTTCTCCAGCGGATCTTCCTGACTCAGGAATTGAACCTGTGTCTCCTACATTGCTGGCAGATTCTTTACCAACTGAGCTATGAGGGAAGACCCTCATTTCATCCATATAGTATTTGAATAAATGTGGCCCTGCTATAAGAGATCTGCCCCTGTATTATAGTAAAGCTCAGAACTTTGATTCAAAGAAAATATACTCTTTTGGGCAATGAGGGAAAAAAGCAGATATTTTCCTAAAGATTTCATACAGGAGAAAGAGAACAGAGGCCATAGTCTTCAACTCATAATATTTCACCTCCCTAGCCTTGGAAAACTCCCATCTGACATCATTTTAATGATCTCTCCTCTTACTCAGAAGCCATACTTTTGTTTCTTTTCAGTCTCCCCTCCACTGGCCCCATTCAGCTGCCAGTTTCACCCATGTCAGCTATCTTGTTCTAAGTCCTTCTAGATGTCTCCATTTCTTATTTGGGGCAACTTTACTGACTTATCATCTCTACTTTTATTTTTACATATTAATTAATTAATATTATCTTCCACAGTGCACAGTATTCTCGCCTGAGAAATCCTATAAACAAAGGAGCTTGGAGGGCTACAGTGCTTGGGATTGCAAAAGAGTTGGACACAACTTAGCAACTAAACAGCAACCATCACCACCACAGCACACAGCATATTGAAATTATTGTTAGCTAAAAATTTGTCTCTATAATCTGAATTTCCTTGTAAAAGACATATTGAAGATATATAAATTTTTTCCCTAATAATTTTTTTTCTGTTACATATAGTATAAAAACTTAAAGGATTTAAATTCTGTTTACTTAAATGAAAATAAAGAACCAGCTGTTTGGTTTCTTCCATTTCAAACTCTGAGGCTGCTGAAATCTGAAGAAAATCTGTATAATAAATATTAGAAATTTCACACCTCTCAATCCATTCTAGGAAAATCACATATAAGCTAACTTGAAAAAGAGAAGAAAGGCAGACCTTAGTTTCTGCATGTATTCAACATTTTCTTTCCTAAAAGAAATCTCAACTGGAGAATAGTCATGAGAAGCAAAACAAAAATCTAGTCAGCATTTGAACACATATCTCTGAGAACTAACTCCAAGGACTGTCTTTAACAGGAGTGGATTAATATATTAAATACAGTTGTAAGGATTTCCTTGTATATGCTTTTTGAAAGCCTTTCACTATTTTTTCTTTTCTAAGGAAGAGTATTTTATAGGTGCACATTGGAGTTAGCCAAATTGGACTGAAGTGTGGTTGGCTTAGAATAAATCACAGTGACTCTAATTCAGTTATAAAGCACATTTGAAGTAGATCTATGAGCTTTCTGTTTGAATTTAGCCTTCTTATTGACAAATCCCCACCAAAGATAACATCTTCCCTGCCACCCCCCCACTCTCCCCCTTCATCTCTATAGGGCAAATTTCCGTGATAATAACAGAATCCTCTGTTCTTGGAAAGTGTGGACTGGACCAGCTTGCTCACCACTTGGAAAAATGTCCAATTGTGAGAGTATCCATAAACCCTGGGCCCTACCTTCATCCCTAACACCAAGTAGTTTGACAGTGACTTAGCATTATAGAAAATAAATATTTTAAGGCATTATCATCATGTATATTGGGTAATGATTTCACTACATCAGCAATTTACAATTCTGATATGGTCTTTTATTTTTATGGAGAACCAATTAAAAATAGCTTTGATACTGTATGTCTCAGTACAGGGCTTTATCTGTCTGGATTATCATTTTCCCTGTAGAAGTATCTGCTTTTGAACTTTTATTTCCCCTGTAGGTTTTACTTTTTGATTAACAGTGTGCTAAGAAGAATCGAGGTGAATCTATAGGCCAACTGATAATCTTATTACCAAAAATATTTTTTAAATGGTATTGTACTTCAAAGATCATCTTGTTTCCATCCTCCTTATTCAGCATAAGACAGGAACAAGGGAAAGAAAATTTGCACTGAAGATTTTCTGCCAACCTCTGTTAGACACTTTGATACATGATTCAATTTTTGGGGAAAAAATGAATTCTTACCTCTTGTTTTACAGATGAAGGAAAAATACCAATATAGGTTAATTTACTCAAGGTAGTAAAAATACCAAATCATAATTTCAAAGTGCATTCATTCTCCAGTTGACCATGAAAAAATGTTTACACATATAAGTCTTTTCCTTCATAAAGTGTTACCTGAAGATGTGGTGCTTTTTTATTCTATCTAATTTATTGAATGCTCTACAAAAAGAGGGGGAGAAAGAACATCTCTTATTGCCTGCTCTGTGCCAGTCATGATTCTGAGTCCTTTATTATATAATTAATTGGGCAAATGCACACTGGTTGCCTATAGTGGGACCAGGAGCTACATTGGTCATTTTCATATTGACCCCATGTCAGCTCATTGACGTCTCAGGACAGCTCCAGGATGGGCATTCGTCTCAAAGGCAAGGAAACTGATAACAAATATGAATTAATCAGCACAATTTCATTGTAGGAGGTGATGACACCTGAATTTACTCTTAGATGTTCGTGTCCACTGCAGTCCCTATTCTTTTGGCCACCCAGACTCCTCCATTTTCAGAACAATTAAAGCTCGTGGCCTCTCTTGGACACAGATGGATGTGGCCCCCTTGTGAACTGCCACATGGTTCTAATCTTGTGCAAGTTAAAGTGTTAATCAGTTGTGTCCCACTCTCTGCGACACTATGGACTGTAGCCCACCAGGCTCCTCTGTCGGTAGACTTCTCCATGCAAAAATGCTGGAGTAGGTTGCCATGCACTTCTCCAGGGGATCTGCTTGACCCAGGGATTGAACTTGAGTCTCCTGCATTGCAGGCAGATTCTTTACCATCTGAGCTATCAAGGAAGCCCTTCTAATCTTATATTTGGTTTTAAAAAGTTTATAAGAAAGAAGTCTTTTTGCCCTCTGGACTCTTTCCTTTACCACAGGCCCTGTCTGTAGAGATACTGAGCTTAACTTTTTTTCAGGGAAACTTTTCCCACAAAACTTTGTTTGAAGTTACCTGTGTGCTCGTAACTAAGAACAGCTCTTCTCTGTCTGGGAAGGCCATTGTCAGCAATGCAGATTACACTGGCAGTGTGGAAATGTTCATGGAGCAGTGGGGGAGCAAGAGGAGACTTGCTTAGTCCATCTAGGTATTAGAAACAGTTCTAGAAAATCATGGGTTAACAAAGGTTAGGCATATATTTTCTCCACACCCTTGTTGATGTCTCTTGGACTAGAAGCTGAAAGAAAACACCTTTGGGTCTGATGCAGTGTCATATACAAGGCAGAGAAGGAAGAGGCAATGAGAGCAGTCCATCCCAAGTGCCAGAAATGAGAGGGTGCACTGCCTGTTGAAAAACTAAAAACAACAGAACTGACTTAGAAAGTCAGACTGCTCCCTATTCACCACGCACTGCTGCTGCTGCTGCTGCTGCTGCTAAGTCGCTTCAGTCATGTCTGACTCTGTGCGACCCCATAGACAGCAGCCCACCAGGCTCCGCCATTCCTGGGATTCTCCAGGCAAGAACACTGGAGTGGGTTGTCATTTCGTTCTTCAATGCATGAAAGTGAAAAGTGAAAGTGAAGTCGCTCAGTCGTGTCCAACTCTTAGCGACCCCATGGACTGCAGCCTACCAGGCTCCTCCATTCATGGAATTTTCCAGGCAAGAGTACTGGAGTGGGGTGCCATTGTTACCATGCACTAGCACCTCTCAACAACAGGAGGGTAAAATGTCTCCCCACCGAAGCAAGCCACTCCCACCCTCAGGAAGCCAGTGGAGATGCACCCCTTCATTTTCTCCAACCCAATTACAGAAACCATTCAAACCACCATCCTCCATAGCCCTGGGGTGAAGAAGCCTGATCTAACGTTAGGGAATAATTATTGTGTATGTTAGCTATTGTCTGGTTTGCCTTCTGTATTTCAAAGGATTCATGCAAACATGTTACCAAAATATACCATGATAAATGGGATCCTAAGGGTAATAAACAGCCCTCCTTCCTCAACATGTACTTGTCCCTTAACATGCATTTTATAGAGCAACTCTGCTTTTACATTCATTATCTTAGTTTATCTTTGTTAACAACTCAGAAGAAAAAGTTCTATGATAATCGGACAAGTTTATTACTTCCCCATATCGGCCATTGAAACACACTTTGAAGGGCCGATCCTTTTCTAGCCTCTGGATGAAACCTAGAGCAAGCCCCACAGATTTCCTTGTTAGTCATAAATTTTTAAAATTCTAATTACTGTTTGTTATAATATGGTCACACGAATGTGAAGTTAGTATTGTAATCCAAAGTAAGATGAAAATAGCTTGTGTCCTTAATTCCAAGTCCAGAGTTTACTCAATCAGTTGGTTCAGGTCATTTCCATTGTCGTAGAAGAGAGGGAGTCTAGGGAACAGGAAAAGCTTACATGTCTGGCAGGTACCCATTCGATGTTGATTTTCTCTGGTAATGGCAGATGCTTAAAGCTCATGTTTTCTCTCATAGGGCACTTTTATGTGTGATTCACAGTTCCTCTAACTTGGGAAATTATCACTTTCAGTTTATATGAAGGAAGTGTATATTTCCACTCCAGTTGATGATTTATCATCCCTTTTTTGCATCTAGGTGTTCAGTATATACATCCTGACATTTTTTCTGAGGTCTGTTCACCCTGGTAGATGAAGTATTCTAAAGAGATTAGTAGCCAGGTACCTTTGACTTCACCATCAGCCTTGTTTCATTCAGCTGCCTAAACAACTTCAACTACAGTCTTTTGAACTTCTGTAAGGAAGGAGCCAGATCCAAGTCCATAATATTCCCCCAAATTAGAAGGCACATGAGCCACACCCACTATATAGTCTCCTTGAAGCACTTCTCATTAACCTTGAGGTAAAATTAAAGTATCCATCCCACGCTACTTTCCATAGGAGTGCAGGAAATCCTCTCATATTAACAACTGCCCCTAAGAAAACCCTCCCTCTAATCTCCAATACCTCTGGGGTGACCAAATTAATCCGTTTATATCTTAAAGACTTTGGTGAAGATTGCAAGAGGGCAGATGGATTCAGTTCAGTTCGGACACTCAGTCGTGTCCGACTCTTTGCAACCCCATGAACCGTAGCAAGCCAGGCCTTACTGTCCATAACCAGTTCCCGGAGTCCACTCAATCCATGTCCATTGAGTCACTGATGCCATCCAACCATCTCATCCTCTGTCATCCCCTTCTCCTCCTGCCCCCAATCTTTCCCAGCATCAGGGTCTTTTCAGATGAGTCAGCTCTTCATATCAGGTAGCCAAAGTATTGGAGTTTCAGCTTTGACATCAGTCCTACCAATGAACACCCAGGACTGATCTCCTCTAGGATGGACTGGTTGGATCTCCTTGCAGTCCAAGGGACTCTCAAGAGTCTTCTCCAACACCACAGTTCAAAAGCAACAATTCTTTGGTGCTCAGCTTTCTTTATAGTTCAACTCTCACATCCATACATGACTATTGGAAAAACTATAGCCTTGACTAGACGGACCTTTGTTGACAAACTAATGTCTCTGCTTTTGAATATGCTATCTATGTTGGTCATAACTTTCCTTCCAAGGAGTAAGCATCTTTTAATTTCATGGCTGCAGTCACCATCTGCAGTGATTTTGGAGCTCAAAACAATAAAGTCAGCCACTATTTCCACTGTTTCCCCATCTATTTGCCATGAAGTGATGGGACTGGGTGCCATGATCTTTGTTTTCTGAATGTTGAGCTTTAAGCCAACTTTTTCACTCTCCTCTTTCACTTTCATCAAGAGGCTCTTTAGTTCTTCTTCACTTTCTGCCACAAGAGTGATGTCATCTGTGTATCTGAGGTTATTGATATTTCTCCCGGCAATCTTGATTCCAGCTTGTCCTTCTTCGTGCCCAGCATTTCTCATGAAAGTGAAGTGAAAGTGAAGTTGCTCAGTCGTGTCCGACTTTTTGCAACCCCAGGACTGTAGCATACCCAGCTCCTCCATCCATGGGATTCTCCAGGCAAGAATACTGGAGTGGGTTGCCATTTCCTTCTCCAGGGGATCTTCCCAACCCAGGGATTGATCTCGGGTCTCTCACATTGCGGGCAGACGCTTTAACCTCTGAGCCACCAAGGTAGTGCTAGTATGTCTCATGATGTACTCTGCATATAAGTTAAATAAGCAGGGGGACAATATACAGCCTTGACGTACTCCTTTTCCTATTTGGAACCAGTCTGTTGTTCCATGTCCAGTTCTAACTGTTGCTTCCTGACCTGCATACAGGTTTCTCAAGAGGCAGGTCAGGTGGTCTGATATTACCATCTCTTTCAGAATTTTCCATAGTTTATTGTGATCCAGTCAAAGGCTTTGGCATAGTCAATAAAGCAGAAATAGATGTTTTTCTGCAACTCTCTTGCTTTTTTGATAATCCAGCAGATGTTGGCAATTTGATCTCTGGTTCCTCTGCCTTTTCTAAAATAAGCTTGAACATCTGGAAGTTCATGGTTCACATATTGCTGAAGCCTGGCTTGGAGAATTTTGAGCATTACTTTACTAGCGTGTGAGATGAGTGCAATTGCGCGGTAGATTGAGCATTGTTTGGCATTGCCTTTCTTTGGGATTGGAATGAAAACTGACCTTTTCCAGTCCTGTGGCCACTGCTGAGTTTTCCAAATTTGCTGGCATATTAAGTGCAGCACTTTCACAGCATCATCTTTCAGGATTTGAAATAGCTCAACTGGAATTCCATCACCTCTACTAGCTTTGTTTATAGTGATGCTTTCTAAGGCCCACTTGACTTCACATTCCAGGATGTTTGGCTCTAGAGTGATCATACCATCGTGATTATCTGGATCGTAAGGATCTTTTTTGTACAGTTCTTCTGTGTATTCTTGTCACCTCTTCTTAATATCTTCTGCTTCTGTTATTCAGCATTTCTGTCCTTTATTGAGCCCATCTTTGCATGAAATATTCCCTTTGTATATCTAATTTTCTTAAAGATATCTCTAGTCTTTCCCATTCTATTTTTTCATCTATTTCTTTGTATTGATCACTGAGGAAGGCTTTCTTATCTCTCCTTGCTACTCTTTGGAACTCTGCACTCAAATGGGTATACCTTTCCTTTTATCCTTTGCTTTATGCTTTCCTTCTGTTCACAGCTACTTGTAAGGTCTCCTCAGACAGCCCTTTTGCTTTTTAGCATTTCTTTTTCTTGGGGATGGTCTTGATTCCTGTCTCCTGTACAATGTCACGAACCTCCGCCCATAGTTCATCAGGCACTCTGTCTATCAGTCTAGTCCCTTAAATCTATTTCTCACGTCCACTGTATAGTCATAAGGGATTTGATTTAGGTCATACCTGAATGGTCTAGTGGTTTTCTACACTTTCTTCAATTTAAATCTGAATTTGACAATAAGAAGTTCATGATCTGAGCCACAGTTCACTCCTGGTCTTGCTTTTGCTGACTGTGTAGAGCTTCTCTATCTTTGGCTGCAAAGAATATAATAAGTCTGATTTTGCTGTTGACCATCTGGTGGTGTCCATGTGTAGAGTCTTCTCTTGTGTTGCTGGAAGAGGGTGTTTGCTATGACCAGTGCGTTCTCTTGGCAGAACTTTGTTAGCCTTTGCCCTGCTTCATTCTATACTCCAAGGCCAAATTTGCCTGTTACTCCAGGTGTTTCTTGACTTTCTACTTTTGCATTCCAGTCCCCTATAATGAAAAGAACATTGTTTTGGGATATTAGTTGTAGAAGGTCTTGTAGGTCTTCATAGAACTGTTCAACTTCAGCTTCTTCAGCATTGCTGGTCGGGGCATAGACTTGGATTACCGTGATATTGAATGGTTTTCCTTGGAAATGAACAGAGATCATTCTGTTGTGTTTGAGATTGCATCCAAGTACTGCATTTCAGACTCTTGTTGACTATGATGACTACTCCATGTCTTCTAAGGGATTCCTGCCCACAGTAGTATATATAATGGTTATCTGAGTTAAATTCACCCATTCCAGTCCATCTTAGTTTTCTGATTCCTAGAATGTCGATGTTCACTCTTGCCATCTCCTGTTTGACCACTTCCAATTTGCCTTGATTCATGGACCTGACATTCCAGGTTCCTATGCAATATTGCTCTTTACAGCATCGAACCTTGCTCCTATCAGCAGTCCCATCCACAACTGGGTGTTGTTTTTGCTTTGGCTGCATCCCTTCATTTTTTCTGGACTTATTTCTGCGCTGATCACTAGTAGCATATTGGGCAGATGGATTGGGAAACCATATTGTCTATCCCTACTGCTTTAACTCCCATCTAGGTGTTTTAGCATCTCATTTTGAAAGGTTAGGAGTCTTTGGGCCTCAAACTGGGCATCAAGTTTTAAAAAATAATCCATTTTAACTTATAGTGAAAATTATTATCCACATTTTACATTAAAAAAAAAAAGCAAACAAAACCCCCCAGATGTTCAGCGAGTTTGTCATTAGGTCTAATAGTTAATGTGCAGCTAAGGAAGGGAAGACTGATCACTAGATTCCCAGGCCAGTGTCAGCTTCACCAGACTTCACTGTGTCAGTAGCAACATGACAACCCACTCTCCAAATTTAATGCTTGAGGAAATAATTCAGATTTAGAGCAAAATCTCCAAGTCTGCCTAATTTTCAGATTCAGACCATTGACTTAACAATGGCTTAATGTTAAATCAGTTTAAGATTAACTATAATATATGGAGTCAGGAATTCAGCCATCCCAGGTTGATATCTTTCTATTTTAGACATCTATCTGACAGAAGAAACAACTACACTCCAGCTTCACAAGGCCACAGAAGATTTTCAGTGTCAAGTTTCTGGGTGTCTGAATTCCTTGGAGATCAGAAATATCAGATCTCAGCATTAGTTTATGGATTGTTTTAGAGGCATATATTTAATCTCATTCTGCATTCTTATTGGGACTGTAAGAGCTAGAGATTTCATAGCACTTTGAGGAAGGGAAGAGCTAATGCTCCTGGGTTCTAGCCCATATTCCTCTCTCAATAAAGTATGCTATTTCCCAGGATGATGGGAACTATTATGTGTGTATACTTGCTCACTTTTCAGAGTTCTGTGCATCAGCCAGTTAAATTCTGATTCTGAAGATAGATGGATAGGTGGTAGATGGATCATGGCTCCTTTGATTTCAGAGTCACTGCATTATGAGTATTTAATTCATCCCTTTCTAAAGTTCTCTGAGATGACTGAATTGTGGAAGGCAGCCTGCACTAGAAATGGTCTATCCCAGTTTGATCTTTTGCCTCTTCTCTTTTCAAAGATTCCACAAGAAACTAACAATGTACCATCATATAGTCTTTTTTTTCCCAAATGTGTGTAGTCTCAAAAATGAATGAACCATTAGGAAAAGCCTTGAACTGAAACAAAACCAGTCAAAATAATGTGAAACACACTACTGGAAGGATAAGATGAAATTCTTGCCTGAGTTCCTTAACAGAGTGTGGTAAATACCTTCCAAACTCTTGTATTTTTAACTTACAAAAAGAAACAAAAAATAAAAGAATTAAAAAAGGGAGAAGAAAAGCATTTTGCTTAAAAGCAAAGTTTAATTAAAAGAAAGTGTAATAAAAAAGAAATAAGCCCCAAAACAAGAAAGTATAAAATGCAAATGCATTTTCTTGTGCATATAGCTTTCTTCTACAGGAGCATATTAAAATTAGTATTCAGATCTATGGGATAGAGATTCTATTATTAAAGCAACTGAAGAGTTTTAATATTATAAATATGTATGACTTTGTGAAACTGTAAGAAATATATTCTGCTCAAAGTTCTACTAATGCTGAATATTTTAATGAAACTTAATGCATTTTTATACAAGTGGTATAAATTATCCACTTTAAAATTAGATAAAAACTATTTGAGAAATAATTATGAGTATGTGTTCATTAGATTGGAGTTGGAGGACTGCAGGATAAGGGCATTGGGTCAAATCTTTCATCTGCCTCCATGCACTCAACTCCACAAAAATGCCCGCAAGCATATTATGACAATTGAATCTCAATATTTAGAGAATTCTAATTCATTTTTACTCCTCCTTCACAGAACCAAGCTGTTCATGGAAAGTACTTTTTTTTCCAGTACATATATATTTTTCCTTTCTTCTACTTGGCCTGTGATCTAGTGTTCTATGAGTCTCAGCCAGCGCCAGTCTCAGCTCTCCAACCAGAGTCAGTCAGTAGGCTAGCCTTTTCTAGTTGACAGAAATGTTGTTCAGATTCTAGTATGTACTTAACAGAGGCTTAGCTTTATTCTTGCTTTAAGTTAATCCCAAACAACACTCCTCTCTGTCCTTACCAGCAAGCTTTCTGTGAGACCACTGTAAATTGTCAGTACAGTCTGTGTAAATAACAATCTGTTCAAATCTTATTTGACCAAACCTTCACTAACACTGATTGCTAGAGGCACAATTACATCTTTGTTGCACTTAAATGTTTTTCATTTTAAAATGACATTTCTCTTAGCATTGTGCCTTTATTTCTCTTCGATTGTGCCTTTTTCTCTTTCCCCCTCATTGTCCTCATTTCTATACAGCATTGATCCTTACTTCCTTCTTCCAGACCCTGATGCCAGTGTGAGTGAAGGATGGCAGAAAGTGAAGAGGAACTAAAAAGCCTCTTGATGAAAGTGAAAGAGGAGAGTGAAAAAGTTGGCTTAAAGCTCAACATTCAGAAAATGAAGATCATGGCATCCGGTCCCATCACTTCATGGGAAATAGATGGGGAAACAAGGGAAACAGTGTCAGACTTAATTTTTTGGGGCTCCAAAATCAGTGCAGATGGTGATTGCTGCCATGAAATTAAAAGACGCTTACTCCTTGGAAGGAAAGTTATGACCAACCTAGATAGCATATTCAAAAGCAGAGACATTACTTTGCCAATGAAGTTTCATCTAGTCAAGGCTATGGTTTTTCCTGTGGTCATGTATGGATGTGAGAGTTGGACTGTGAAGAAGGCTGAGTGCCGAAGAATTGCTGCTTTTGAACTGTGGTGTTGGAGAAGACTCTTGACCGTTCCTTGGACTGCAAGGAGATCCAACCAGTCCATCCTAAAGGAGATCAGTCCTGGATGTTCTTTGGAGGGAATGATGCTAAAGCTGAAACTCCAGTACTTTGGCCACCTCATGCGAAGAGTCGACTCATTGGAAAAGACTCTGATGCTGGGAGGGATTGGGGTCAGGAGAAGAAGGGGACGACAGAGGATGAGATGGCTGGATGGCATCACTGACTCGATGGACATGAGTCTGAGTGAACTCCAGGAGTTGGTGATGGACAGGGAGGCCTGGCATGCTGTAATTCATGGGGTCACAAAGAGTCGGACATGACTGAACTACTGAACTGAACTGAACTGATAGAGGTAGAAGAGAGTGGAAGGTAGGGACCTTTTCAAACTTCGTGATTGGTTTCTTGAACATAAGCTTTTCACTACCTGAACTATCTGCATGCTTGCCTTCATTAATATATTCTATCATAATATGTTAGACCTCTGAAAGCTCAGATCCACATGCAGAAGACATTTAATCAACAATAAGATATATCCTGCTGTCATTAAATTCTGGCATTTTCTGAAAATGAAAAGATCATCAGGATGGCTTTGCACAGGCTGGTGATTTATTGTCACTACAATCAATCATGCTATTAATAGTTGGTTTGAGACATCACATTCAAGTTTACCTATAATCTTCAACTTGCAAGCTGACATCCTTCCATTGGGCTTTATGACATAGTATCTGCATTGATTTAATGTTACAGTTGAAAACAAATATTCTTTTGCAAGGAAAATCCATGTGGGTGACCGAAACTTCTGTAAATCTATGGTCTTGTATGATTCTGTAAAATGCAAGGATTCATCTTCTTTTAAGGGCTTGACTGGGACAATGAAACAAATGCTTGTGAAAACATCATGGTTACGATCAAGGTTATAACATCAAGGAAACAACTGTGTGTAGTAGAATAGTTACCTTCAGCTAGTGTTTTTCAGATAAAAATTGCTTTGGAAGATACATGAGTAGGTCTCAGAGACTTTCAGAAATGGTAGTCACTGAGAAACTCTCGGTGCATGGCCTTACTTGATGACAGTATGCATGAAAAACAAACTACATAAAATTACTCAAGTAAGGAAAAGCTTCAATTCTCATTGCCTCTTTCCATCTCTTCTTTAAACTGTGGCTAAAACTTTTTATATTGAAATCTGTATACTACTAATAAAAGAGATTTTTTCCTGAATTTATAATTGCCTTTGCTATTAATCTTTGGACCTGTTGCTCACCTTTATGACACATTAACGAGAACAAGAAACAGGATACCAAAATGAAATTCTTTTAACACTCTGTTAAGAACTGGGACCAAAACTCAGATAGTAAAGTTCAAAAACTGTGGTTAACATTTTCTTTCAACTTTCCATTCCTGGAATATGGCCAGGACTAGTAGCAACAGTGTTGAAATGCTATGGGAAAAAATGTTTCCTCTCTGTTGCTAGTCTGATTGAAAGGAGAAAGTACATGAACTTTAAGGATATTTTGTCCAGATGAGATTCTGGCACAATTTTATGGACCCCTAACAATGAACTAAACTGGGAATCAGAACTTGAGTTTCCCACTTGGATTTATATAATAAATTATTTATTGTAGTATGCTTTATTTTGCACTGTGATAAGTCTTTCATTGTATTGTTTTTTTTCCTTAGCTGCAAAATTATAGTATTATCAAAAGATTCCTTACTTTCCTTAATTTCCTGCTGATCTCTGACCATTTTACAGAGGACAGTTTTAAAAGTACAACTTTTGTTATGGCCGGCAAAAAAGTAAAAATTTTGCCAGCCATTATGTTAGAAATTTAAATATTGGAATGTAGTTCCAATAAATAGGAAGGAATAGGCCAAGAAGGAATAGGCAACTCACTTAACTAACAGTGTATAGAAAATGTATTGGCTGAAATATTTGCTGTATTATGAGGTAATGCCTGTGACTGAAAGAGTTCAGTACTGTCTTCAAATGCTAGCTCTCATTTGGCTAACCACATACAATAGTTCTCAAGGTAAATGGGACATTAGATTGAATGTAATATTTATTTCTACTAGATATCTTTGCTCAGATTTGCTCTATTCAGTTTCATGTTGTGTTAGTTATATGCTACTACACAAAACTTTTTCTCAAAGCTTAGTACCTTAAAGTACTAAGTACCTTCTTTCCTCTTTAATATCAACGTTTTCTTTTTTCATCTCATAGAGTTTTTCTAAAGGTCAAGATTTTAAGAATAGCTAAGACAGCTCGTTTTGACTCAGGGTCTCTCATGAAGTTCTATTCAAACCTGTTGGCTTGAACAAAAGTCATCAATCAGAACCTTTGTCCAATGCTGAAGTGTCTGCTTCCAAGCTTACTTGTGGCTGTTGGCAGGTGCTATCTCAGTTCCTTGCCATATGAGTCTCTCTGTAGGGCTGATTATAATATCACATCTGGCTTCCTTCAAAAGTGAACAATTTGAAAGAGAGTGACATCATTCTGTCTTTTATAATCTAGTCTCTGAATCACACACTGTCACCATCACTGTATATACATTAACAAATAAGTAATTAAGGCACTTGAGTAGAGTAGCAGGAATTGTTAGAGGCCATTTGAGTGGTTGTCTGTACAATGCTATGAACCTTTGAACCTTCAGGCACTCTATCAGATCTAATCCCTTGAATCTATTTGTCACTTCTGCTATATAATCATAAGGGATTTGCTTTAGATCATACTTGAATGGTCTGTCTGGATCACAACAAACTGTGAAAAATTCCTAAAGAGATGGGACTACCAGACCACCTCACCTGCCTCCTAAGAAATCTGTATGCAGGTCATAAAGCAACAGTTAGAATTGGACATGGAAAAACAGACTGGTTACAAATCAGGAAAGGAGTATGTCAAGGCTGTATATTGTCACCCTGCTTATTTAGCTTATATACAGAGTACATCATATGAAATGCCGGGCTGGATGAAGCAGAAGCTGGAATCACAATTGGTGGGAGAAATGTTAATAATCTCAGATACACAGATGATACGACCCTTATGGCAGAAAGCTAAGAGGAATTAAAGAGCTTCTTGATGAAAGTGAAAGAGGAGAGTGAAAAAGTTAGAGTGAAAAAGTTGGCTTAAAACTCAACATTCAGAAAACGAAGATCATGGCATCCGGTCCCATCACTTCATGGCAAGTAGATGGGGAAACAATGGAAACAGTGGCAGACTTTATTTTGGGGGGCTTCTAAATCACTGAAGATGGTGACTGCAGCCATGAAATTAAAAGGCGCTTGCTCCTTGGAAGGAAAGCTATGCCCAAGCTAGACAGCCTATTAAAAGGCAGAGACACTACTTTGCTGACTAAGGTCCATCTAGTCAAAGCTATGATTTTTCCAGTAGTCATGTATGGATATAGAGTTGGATATATAGCAAACTGGCGTGTTGCGATTCATGGGGTCGCAAAGAGTCGGACACGACTGAGCGACTGATCTCATCTGATCTGATATAGAAAACTGAGCACCAAAGAATTTATGCTTTTGAACTGTGGTGTTGGAGAAGACTCTTGAGAGTACCTTGGACTGCAAGGAGACCAAACCAGTCGATCCTAAAGGAAATCAGTCCTGAATATTCATTGGAAGAACTGATGCTGAAGCTGAAACTTCAGTTCTTTGGCCCCCGATGCAAAGAACTGATTCATTGGAAAAGACCCTGATACTGGAAAAGATTGAAGGCAGGAGGAGAAGGGGATGACAGAGGATGAGATGATTGGATGGCATCACTGACTCTATGGACATGGATTTGAGCAAGCTCTGGGAGTTGGTGATGGACAAGAAAGCCTGGCATGCTGTAGGCCATGGGGTTGCAAAGAGTTGGACACTACTGAGTGACTAAACTGATACCTGAATGGTCTAGTTGTTTTCCCTACTTTCTTCAATTTAAGTCTGAATTTTGCAACACCTAATTCATGATCTGAGCCACAGTCAGCTCCTCAAGGTATATGCCCAGTAGTGGGATTACTGGGTCATATGGTAGTTTTATTCCTAGTTTTTAAAGGAATCTCCATATTATTCTCCATAGTGGTTGTATGAGTTTGCATTCCCACAATGTAAGAGTATTCCCTTTTTCCAGACCCTCTCCAGCGTTTATTGTTTGTAGATTTTTTGATGATGACCATTCTGACCAGTGTGAGGCAATACCTCACTGTAGTTTTGATTTGCATTTCTCTAATAATTAGCAATTTTGAGCATCTTTTCATGTGTTTATTAGCTATCTCTATGTCTTCTTTGGAGAAATGTCTGTTTAGGTCTTCTGCCCACTTTTTGATTGGGTTGTTTGTTTTTCTGGTATTGAAATGCATGAGCTGCTTGTATACTTGTATATTTTGGAGATTAATTCTTTTTCAGTTGTTTCGTTTGCTATTATTTTCTCACATTCTAAGGGTTGTGTTTTCACCTCGCTTATAGTTTCCTTTGTTATGCAAGAGTTTAAACTCTTCTTTGACTTGGGCTTCTGCTAAAGAATAATATATTTAAAATCAAGCTTACTAAATCTTGATTGATTAAGATCTGTTAGTTATATTGTTAGAAAGCTTCTTATTTAAAAGAATGGAGTCTAAAGTGTCATGTTTGATATTTATAAAGTCTTAACAAAGGATTTATAGTCACAACTTCAACATCTTTAGACCATGATATCCTGAGAGTTTCCTGAATTTGACCTCCACTCAGAAGTCCTTTCTTGATTTTAACATTGTTTGCCATCTGCAGAGACAGAATTTTCAAAATGAGTCAGGGCTGGCTTCTTTTTGTTTAACAGTTCTTCCTTTAGCTTCTGCATTGCCTCTTACATTTCACCATTAGCAGCAAGAAGAAACCAGATGGCAAAATCAACAGTGTCTGGTTTAAAGTCTCCTTAGCAAGATCATCTGCCCCCCAGTTCATAATTCTATGAACAGTTGTGTCCAAGGTACTTTAAACGTTCACAGACCCTCTTTTCAAAACCTTTCCAGCTTCTGACCACTGCTTAGTTCAAACCCACTTCCGTATTTATATATTTCTGTGTGTATATATCGGAGAAGGCAATGGCACTCCACTCCAGTACTCTTGCCTGGAAAATCCTATGGATGGAGGAACCTGGTGGGCTGCAGTCCATGGGGTCGCTAAGAGTCGGACACAATTGAGTGACTTCCCTTTCAATTTTCACTTTCATGCATTGGAGAAGGAAATGGCAACCCACTCCAGTGTTCTTACCTGGAGAATCCCAGGGACAGGGGAGCCTGGTGGGCTTCCGTCTATGGGGTCGCACAGAGTCGGACATGACTGAAGCAACTTAGCAGCAGCAGCAGCAGTGTGTATATATATATGTATATATATTATTTTCTCAGCAGCATTGGGTACCAAGATCTGCATTAATAATCTATTGCCATATAACAAATTAATCTAACATTTAGCAGCTTAAAAACACAAGAATTTATTATTTAATGAAGTTCACGAATATAAGAAATCCAAGTTGTCTTAGGTGAATGGTTCTGCTTTAAGAGTATCTTATGAAGTTGCACCCAAGATATTGGTTGAGGTTTCAGGCACTTTTAACTTTTCCTGGGGCTAAAGAATCTTAATTCCAAGTCCACTCAAATTGTTATTGGCAGAGATTCTCAGCTCCTTGTCATATGGACCTCTCCATAAGGCAGTACGTGACTTGGCAGCTGACTTCCTGCAGAAGACATATCAAGGAACAAGTGAGAATTATACCACACTGCCTCTTATATTTTATGGGTCACTCTGACTTTTTCTGTTTCTTGCGCATTCACTCAGCTTGGGCTGGAGCATGTGGCAAGCCAGTCATGGGTTATGGGATAGCTGTTAGAACAGATATCTCCCTACCCTGCCTTAAGGTATAGTCAGGACAACTGTGCTCCTCATGAGTGGAGTCCAGCTTCTCCAATATTCCCATCTGACCCAGAAGACTGCCAACTAGCCAAGGTGGCTTGCCCTCCACATAGGGTCCCAGATCTGGGGTGCCCACTCTCTGGCTTGATCTACCACTCACTCTCCATGGTGGGTGTCCACTCTTATAATCTCTTTTTCTCTGAGTCCCCTCCCAGGGGCACATGCCCTGACCTGACCACTTTTCTTCCCTTCTTAACGGTAAAGCATCTGCCTGCAATGTGGGAGACCTGGGTTCAATCCCTGGGTCGGGAAGATCTCCTAGAGAAGGAAATGGCAACCCACTTGCCTGGAAAATCCCATGGACAGAGGAGCCTGGTAGGCTACAGTCCATGGCCTCGCAGAGTCGGACAAGATTGAGCGACTTCACTTTCTTTCTTTCTTTCTATCCAATTATGTGCGTGTTTTCCTTATAGCTTTGGGTGTATAGTAATCCTCCTTCCAGTTTCCAGTTAGTTTTCAGTTTTCATTGGGGATTATTCCTCATGTAAATGTACTTTTAATATGTTCTTTGGGGGAGGTGAGTGCCATGTCCTCTTACTCTATCATCTTCATTCCCAAATTCCCTCTTTTTACATTTAACTCACTTAAAAAAAATGGAAGTATAATTGATTTACAATATTTAGTTAGTTTCGTACAGTGAAGTCACTCAGTTATGTGTGTATATATATTATGTATAATACATATATGTATGTATATTTATGGGGTTTCCCTGGTGACTCAAATGGTAAAGAACCCACCAGCAATGCGGGAGACCTGGGTTCAATCCCTGGGTTGGGAAGATCCCCTGGAGAAGCACATGGTGACCCACTCCGGTATTCTTGCCTGGAGAGTTTCCAGTCCCCATAGACAGAGGAGCCTGGCACGCTGTAGTCCATGAGGTTGCAAAGATTTGGACCCAACTGAGTGACTAAGCACAGCACAGCACATGTATATATTTTTGTATATTTTAGCTTATTTTCCATTATAGATTATTGAAAATATTGAATATGTTTTCCTGCATTGTATAATAAATCCTTGTTTCTTATGTATAGTAATTTCTATTTGTGAATTCCATACTTCTAATTTTTCCCTCCCCACTCCCTTCTGCTTTTGGTAACCAGAAACTTGTTTTCTATGTCTGTGTAACTCATTATTTAAAAAAAAAAAAAATGTTTTCTGAATCAGTGGTTCTCAACTATGGCATGTCTTCATTAATATGCCAAGAGGAATTTATTATTGTCATTAATATAATTATCAACAGGTCTATAGATATGAGTTTAAAGTAAATTATGGGGGATTCTAGATTATTTTTCTAATAATGCTAGCTTGATTTATTGGCATTCTGATGCCAATAGGTTAGATAGATAGAGTTCAAATTAGAATAGTATATACCATGAAAATCACATATATGTTGCAGACTGTATTATTTATACTACCATTCATAACAAGTGATCATTACTAATACATTATCAGTGAAATGCATTAAGCTATGTGAAAGATAAAAAATTATCCTTCACAACTCTTTAAGTAGCCAATAAAGGACATTATATGTGTCATACACAAATCTTTGTTAACAGAGTCTAACAAAGTTAGTTTTTCCTTTATTGTAAGAAATAGATTCATGGTTCTAATTAGTGTGTGTGTGTATTTACAACTGACCAGTGGAGTCTTTAGCCTGATGAGAGGTTCATACTTAGTGGAATTGGCAGAGTGGCAGGGTGGCTAGTGGTGTGATGGTAATCAAGTCATAGGTACATAGGGACAGCAAACTCATACTTCTTTTCATACTCTGAGGTCTGCATGGGCTGAAAGTAGGCAGAAATTTATAACTCTGTATTTTTTTGTTTTGCTTTATTTTTGTTTCTTTTTTTTTTTTTTGGTTTTGCTCAGCAGATAGTTGTATCAACATATGTTCACTGAATATATGATGTAAATGCTTTGTATCATTAGCTGTGGTGTTGATTGCAAATATTATAGTTTTCAAATTCAGTGCAAAATTAATTTCAGATTTTCTTAACATATGAATAAGTCTGTGGGAAACATGGCAAGCCTCTGAATATTACCTGTTACATGTGTGGTTGCTGTAAAACAAAACAAAACAAAAAACTGCTGGTACTATTAGGTACAGCTGGTACTACAAGAAGTTACCCTTGACTTTGATGGTGTGGTCCTCTGGGACCTTTGTCAGCAAAGTGATGTCTCTACTTTTTAATATGCTATCTAGGTTTGTCACAGCTTTATTTCCAAGGAGCATACATCTTTTAAATTCATGGCTGCAGTCACTGTTCACAATAATTTTGGAGCCCAAGAAAATAAAATCTGTCACTGTTCCCACTTTTCCCCCTTCTATTTGCCATGAAGTGATGGGACCGGATGTCATGATCCTAGCATTTAAATGTTGAGTTTTAAGTCAGCTTTTTTACTCTCCTGTTTCACTCTCATCATGAGGCTCTTTAGTTCCTCTTCACGTTCTGTCATTAGATGGGATGCATACCTGAGGCTGTTGATATTTCTCTCAACAGTCTTGATTCCAGCTTGTGATTCATCCAGCCTGGAATTTCGCATGCTGTAATCTGCACAGAAGATAAATAAATAGGGTGATGTATAAAGCCTTGTCATGTTCCTTTCCCAATTTTGAACCATGTTCAATTCTTTATCATGATTAGTGAACAGTAAAATGAACAGAGAAAAGCAGGCTTTACTAAAATACTAAGTTAAATCTTCATATAGTTTTAAAACCCTCACTTTAAAGAGTTCTGTTGAACTGAGAATTTTGTTCCAAGAGATGCAAGCAACTGAGCATCTGTGCATGTAAAATTCTTAGGGTAAGGGGAAAAGTAGATTCACCTGAGAAATGCATCACATGATTTTACCTTTTATATTTTATATCTCTGCTGCTGCTAAGTCACTTCAGTCGTGTCCGACTCTGTGTGACCCCGTATGTCTCTAGTTTAATGTCAAATGCACATATCCATCTTATATTTATGGCTTCCCTGGTGGCTCAGCTGTAAAGAATCTGCCTGCAATGCAGGAGACCTGGGTTCATTCCTTGGGTTGGGAAGATCCCCTGGAGAAGGGAACGGCTACCTACTCCAGTATTCTGGCCTGGAGAATTCCATGGACTGTATAGCCGTGGAGTCACAAAGAGTCAGACATGACTGAGCAACCTTCACTTCACTTTCACTTTCATCTTGTATTTTAGCTTTTATAATTTTTCCTTATAAGTTATAAACATAGAATAATATATTAATATATTTTACATTATATATTTGTGTTTTATAAATTTAAATATGTAAATCTACATATGTATATATAGCACTTCCCAGGTGGTGCTAGTGGTAAAGAACCCACCTGCTAATGCAGGAGACAGAAAAGGTGTCTGTTCAATCCCTGGGTTGGAAAAATCCCCTAGAGGAGGGCCTGGCAACCCACTCCAGTATTCTTACCTAGAGAATCCCATGGACAGAGGAGCCTGGTGGGCTTAGTCCATGGGGTTGCAAAGAGTCCAATGTGGCTAAGTCACTTCAGTTGTGTCCGAGTTGGACCATTAAGAAAGCTTAGTGTTGAAGAACTGATGCTTTTGAACTGTGGTGTTGGAGAAAACTCTTGAGAGTCCCTTGGACTTCAAGAAGATCAAACTGTTCAATCCTAAAGGAAATTAGTCCTGAATGTTCATTGGAAGGACTGATGCTGAAGCTGAAACTCCAATACTTTGGCCACCTGATGCAAAGAACAGACTCCTTGGAAAAGACCCTGATGCTGGGAAAGATTGAAGGAGGGAGGAGAAAGGGACAACAGAGGATGAGATGGTTGAATGGCATCACTGACTGGGTGGACATGAGTTTGAGCAAGCTCTGGAAATTGGTGATGGACAGGGAAGCCTGGCATGCTGCAGTCCACAGGGTCACAAAGAGTTGGACACGACTGAGCAGCTGAACTGAACCGAACTGATATGATATATACTCATGAAAGTTCATGAAATTTAAAAAATGCAATAAATTAAAATGTTGCAAAAGTATACATGATTTGAATAAAAACATATGGCTCCTCTATCTTTTCTATATGTATTAAATTTTTTGAGCTTCATTTACTTAATCTAGGTTTTACAAAAGTTTACTAAGAAAACAATAATTTTTTTTCACAAGTATCCTTTCCTTGTGTTGGTTTCTTTGCTTTGCTTTTCTCTGAGTACCCATGGATTTCCTACAATGTTTTATGGAGAAAATTAGTTGTTTGTATTTTTTTTTTTTAAGAGGAACTTCATGCATAAAGAAGTGCTAAATGCTGGGTTAAATTAAGCTCTACCGGCTTCTTTATTTCAGGACTTTCCAGAGAATTTGCTAACTAATGTGCATAGTGAATTATTAAATGGGAGTTATAGCATTTTGAAATTTTTTAAACTCAGAAAATCTTCTCATTTTACCCCCTCTTTTTTCCAGAAGTGTTTTCCAGTATTCTTCTTCCATGTAAAACATTGTTTTTCTTTCAGAGTTCATTTACTCACAGCCTCTGAGACCCTCAGCTTGAGATATTTGAAGATTCTACTACAGATTGACCATATTTCAACATCATTTGATGTATATCACCATCAGTGCTTCCATAAAATATATACTAAAGCCAGTTAATGGTACAATGAAACACAAGTAGTTATAGTAAAATTTTGCATAGCATTAATTCCAAAAATTATCTTATTTAAATCTCCCTTAGATAAGATCAGTGGTAATATCTATACTATATCAACATGAGAAGTTGGATGATTTGTTCAAAGTCACAGCTAATAAGTGGCAGAGCCAGGATGTGAACTAAATGTTGTGTTTCCATGTACAATGATCTGCCCACTTATCAAATACATTTAAATGTTTTACATAAATCATGCAAGCACATATGTACATTGCCTACTTTATCATTGTCCCTGATTATTTTTGTGAGGTAGGATGTCAAAAATGTTTTAATGAAATTGATATCATAAAAAATACTGCTTTCAGATATGCTTACCCCAAATGCCACATTTGGTAATTTTGTCATGCATTCATATAGCAGATTTCTAGGATAGCACTTCATTCAATTCTGAAATATAATTTTCTGGTGTTAAATAGAGCAACAGGTCAACAACACATACACTATCATAACATGATTGTTGACAAGGTGTGAGAAAAATAAGCTCACAAGAAGAAACTAGAAAAATTCTGCAAATGCCAGTTAGAATGAAAACAGCACTGGTAAAAGAAAATGTAACATATCTTGAGGCACTGCCAAACTAGACATTTTTCATTTAGCAAACTTGACATAGTCTTCTCAAAGTCAGCAAAATTATATAACAGAGTAGCTTTGGAACTTTGAGTTAGACTCATTTGATGCCAGTATTACCCTAACACCAAAACCAGAAAATGAAAGAGATGAATGTCTCCCATGAGATTAATTTTTAAAATATCAGCAAAGTATTAGGAAATTAAATCCAGCAAAGTATAAAAAGATTTTCACATCAAGACCAAGAGAGATTTATCCCAGGTATGCAAGGATGTGGCACTCAAAAGTTATTAATCAGTGTAGCCCATCATTTCATTGGTCTAAAGAAGAAAAATTAATATAACAACTGATACAAAAAATAATTGGACAAAATTCAGCATCCATTCACTATGAAAACTCTCAGTAAAATAAAAGAACTTCCTCAAATTGATTAAAAGATGTTAAAAGAAAAAACTGAAGTTATTTCCATACTTAAGGTTGAAATGCTGAAAACTTTCCCGTGATCATGAGGAAGAAGACAGGGATATCTACATTGACCACACTTACTTGGCATGGTACTAGAAATTATAACGCAATAGAAAAAAGAAATAAAAAGCACATTGGAAAGGAAGAAATAAAAGTGTGCCAAATTACAGGTGCCATGGTTGTCTATGCAAAAATTTGAATCTACAAAAGAATTCCTAGGGTTAATGAGTTCCGTAGAATTGATTTCAGAAGGACAAGCACTACATGATTCCTTTCATATCATATGCATAGAAATAGACAGTAGGATGGTAGGATGGTGTTTACCAGAGCATGGGAGGGAGGAAGGTATAGGAAGTTGTTGAAAAGATATAGAGTTAATACAACATGAGTGAGTTCTAGAGATCTGCTGTATAATGAAGTGCCTGTAGTTAACAATATAGTTAACCATGAAGTATTATGCACTTAAAATTTTGTTAAGAAGTTAAATATCCTGCTAAATATTTTTTATCACAGGTCAAACAAACAGAAAACAAAGGGACACAAGGAAACTTTTGGAGGTGAAGAATTATTTATTACCTTCATTGTGGTGGTAGTAACATTCATGTATGCATATATCCAAACACATCAAATTGCGTACATTAATTATGTGCAGATATTTTTTCTAATTATATCTCAAAAAAGCCAGAAAAAATACCCTTAAAGCCAGTACAGAAGGTATCAATTGAGTTTCTACATACTAATAATGAACATTGTTACTTAGGTTAATAACTGAAGTTAAAAATACACGTGCTCCAAATAAAGAGACATACTTTAATTAGATATAACAAAACAGATTAAGAATCTCTCCGCTGAAAATTACGAAATGCTCATGAAAGAAACTGAAGTCTGAAATGAAGAGACATAGTGGGCTCATCAGCTTGAAAACTCACATTAGCAAAGATGTCAATACTCCCCAAATTAATTTTTCAACTAAAGTGCAAAAGTAATTCAGTGGAAGAACAGCCTTTTAACAAATGGTGCTAGAGCAATTGGACAACTATAAGCAAAAAAAAAAAAAAAAATCAAAAAAGTAACTTGATCTAAACTTCACATCTTACATAAAAATTAACTCAAAATGTATCACAGACTTAAGTGAAAGTGTAAAACGACAAAACTTTTAGAAGGAAAAATAGGAGAAAATCTTTGATATCTAGGATTAGATAAATAGTTCTTAAACCTATTAGTAAAAGCCTGATACTCAAAGGGAAATATTAATAAATTGGACCTCACAAAAGGTAAAATATGCTTTTTTAAAAGGATAAACTGCAAGCAAGAGAGATGGGGTAAAAATATTTTTAAACCACATATTTGACAAAGACTTGCATCTAGAATAAAATGAATTCTCAAAACTGAACAATTTAAAAAATCCAGTTAGAAAATGGTCAACAGTCTTCAACAGGCATTTCACTGAAGGAGATATACAAATAAGCACATGAAAAGAAACTCAACATAGTTAGTCAATAAGGAAATTAAAATTAAAACCAAAACGAAAATTTAGGTGTAATGATGATCATACCTAGTGATAGTGATATTAGAATGACTGGAATTCTGTTTAAAATAAAAAGTATTAAAAACATCAAATGCTGGTGAGGATGATGAAAAACTGAATCATTCATACGTTACTGGCAAGAATTTAAGATGTTACAGCCACGCTGGAAAATAATTTGGCAGTTTCCTATAAAACTAAACATGCAAATTCTATACATTCCAGCAATTACACACTTGGGAATTTATCCCAGAGAAATGAAAACTTATGTTTATACAAAAACCTGTATACAAATGTTTATGGAAGCTTTATTTGGAATAGCCAAAAATTGGAAACACAAATGTTCTTCACTGGATGAATGATTAAAGAAAATGTGTTACATGAGTACTCTGGAATATTACTTAGCAGTAAAAACAAAGAGATTAGTGATGTATTCAACAACTTGGATCTGCAGGAATTATGCTGAGTGAAAAAGCCACCTATTAAAGATTACATACTATATCATTACTTTTACATAACATTCTTGAAATAAAGCAAAATCATGGAGACAGAGAAGAGATTAATGGTTTTCAGAGGTTAGGGATGAGGTGGGGACACACGATGAGAGATTTGTGTATTAAAGCAAGAGTGAAATAACATTTTTTTTTTTCTTTCACACTGAGAAGATTAAAAAGCCTTTCCTATTGAGTTTTGGCCAGGGAAGATTGAATAGACACATCACTAAGGAGAATAAATCAAAGCAATCATTTTTAGAGGGGGCAGTGGTTAGCTTTACTTAAGCTCTATGGCCCTGGAAACAACGATGCCCAAAAAATCCCCCTGCCATCCTTTTGTATTCCCAGAAATGGCTTATTTCAAAGACCCACTCTTTCTCTCATGACTTAGACAAGACCTAAAGATGACCACTATATTTACTTACCACAAGACACATGTCGTCCAAATTCTTGTTTTGCTTTGTTTTTATTTTTGGTCTCATAAATGAGTGGCTGGACTGTTTGTCTCCAATGAACAATCTGTACAAAAATACCTGCTAACTCAACTTGACCAGGCTTTAGCCAGGCCGCCTTTCTTCTCCAGGCCCCTGAACTTTGGCCCACCCTTCAGCACTGGAGTTTAAACGTGGAACAACCTGTCCTTAATGCCTCTCTCAAGAATCATCTGACCTCAGGGAAAAACTTTTCCTGATCAACTGTCCTATTACATCACCCGTTCAGCCCACTCCCCAACACCCGATTCTTAATAGTTTTGTTTATTCCTCTCTGTAAAATAGAACTGCCTTTCCGTCCGACCTTTGAGATGTTGGCAGTTCTTATAGTTGCAATGATCTTCCTACTGTAATAGGCTGCTTCACTCTGCCACCCCAGTCTTTCTGATTAGAGCCTCTCCTTACTTCTGTTAGGATTTGTTTTTATTTGACAGAGAGAAATTTAGCAGTGTCTACAAAAACTTAAAATGGGTATACTCTTTTACTTAGTAACTCATCTCGGATTGTTTTTGCAAAAATACTCATCCAAGTATGCCAAAAAAATGTGTATAAAGAACATTCACTTCAGTCTTACTTAAAACAGTAAAACAAACACAAAATAACACATTTAGAAAAAATCTAAATGCTTATCAACAAGGCACACCTAAATAAATCATGTCATCTGTGCATTAGAATATCATGTAGTTGTAAAAATAAAACAATGTTACTTCTGATTATGTTGATATGACAAGATGACTGTGAAGCTGTGTTTTAAAAAGAGCAAATTACATAACAATACTGCATGATACCATTTGTCCAAATTTTTTGTATATAGATTATAGACATGCATTTCTATATACATGTATCAATCTATCTAGCTAGCTAGCTATAGAGAGAGACAGAGACACTCGAGAATGCATATACCTAGGAACTTTTTCTGGAACTACATAATCTCATTAACAGGTACCAACTGAAAACAGAATTTAGAGGAAGGAAGAGGCTTTTAGATTTTCCTTTATATGTATCTCTTTCTCCTATTTGGATGTTTTGCAACACACACATAATGTATGTTTATATATTTAATTTTTATTTAAGAAATTATATAATGTATTTTCCTTTGTACAATTTTATTAATTTTGACATATGTCTAGATTTGTGTAACCATACTGTACTATACAATAATATATTCCTATTGACCATGCATATTTTTTATAAGCCATGATCTAATTAAAATACCATGGAATATGTGGCCATTAATATTTTCATGAGATATCTAGTTTGTTTTTTTTTTTTTTTTGAGACATTTGGTTTTTGAGGATGTTCATGTCCTGGGGGGCTCTGAATTCTTCAGGACATTTGCAACACTTAATTCTGGATTCAGCTGGACTGCCAGAAAGGCAGGAAGTTAAATTAGAATATTTACATAATATTACTTGAGGTGTTGACATTCTGTGGGTTCTGTATTGAAAAACATGCTGAGATTTTTAGCAATTTGGGACTGGCAGAGAGGAGTGAGTCAGAGTTCCCCTCTCTAAAGTCAAGTTAGAATAACACGAACAGGAACTTAGAAGCAACAGCTGGCCTTAGTAGGGGCAGCTGGGTGGTCTAATGTTGAAGTGCATTGCAGACTCAGGCAGAATTGTGGCGAGATCTGGGGTGAAGATGGGGGAGAGTTGTAATCCAATATTTAGAGAACTATGGTAAGACTTTCCCAGCAGCTCTTTTACTTGGCAGTTAGGCAGGGCATCAGCAAGCAGTCCTTAAACTGTATTATTATTATTATATTTTATCCCTAAACTCATTAAAGGGTTTCCTTTGTTTGTTTTCCCGAAATAACTTTTCTCATTGTGCTTTGCATACTTATTTAAGGTCTGGATGTTCTCACTTTTAGCTCAGTGGATCTTTAGCCTCTTTCTAACTTGTAATTCATTCATTTATTTATTTATTCAAATTGTTTCCTAAGTGCTTACTGTATTTAAGATATGCACCAGTCAATAGAACAGACAAAAAGCCTCACTCCTATGGGATAAAAATCCACTAAGTGAAGAGAGGCCAAGCACATTTGTTTCTGTGCTAGGCAGAGGTGACATGATAGAAAATGAGCTGGTGTCACATTTGTCCATTAGGTGGTCATGGAAGGTTGATCTAAATAGGATAAGTGAATTGAGATCTGAATAACTAGAAGGAGCAGCTCTAGGAGTACTGAGATGAAAACATCAAGACATGAAGAAGAGGTGGTACGAAGGCCCTGATGCGGTGTGAACTGGCTGGGAGAAGGGGAAAGAAGACCAGTGTGGGTAACAGAGCTAGCAAGCTGGCAATATGATGTAAGGGTTGAATTAAATACCACCACGCAAGCAAGATAAGAAGTTTGTGTTCCACTTGAAGTGTGCAGGGAAATTTAAAAAGATTTTTAAGTAGTGGAGGAGGGTAATGCTATCTGATTTCTGTATTCCAGAGATCAGTTTGGATGCTGTGTAGAAGAGGCAGAGGAAGCACAGGAACCAGTTCAGAAAATTCCCCAGTGATCCAGAGGAGAGATGATGCAGATTCAAACTAGGTAGTAATAAATAAGGGAAGATATGGATAAAATTGGGACATAGTGAAGATGCTAAAAATCAGAAGGTTTTTCTCCCTCCTGTATATTTCCATCTAGGCATTCTGTAACTTAGCTGCTCACCTTATTTCATGCATGACTGTTGAAATTGGAGGCAACAGAGGTTTGTGTCTATTGTTGTGCCTAGTGCCATATGTTGGGAAAATGAGATGGATTTGGAAATCTTTCAACCCTAATTGAATCGTGAAATGTCAGAGTCTCACAGTGTTTATACAGGTACCAGCTGGGACCCTCCTCTCCATGGATAAACATCAACAGAACTTTATTCTTGTGGACCCTCTGTAATACAAGCCTGCTTAGTAAGGGGTGAGAGGTGTTATGGTGATGTGTAGATGATTTCAGTTAAAAGATGTGAAATCAATAGATATAACAATAAAGAAATCAATAGATATAACAATAAAGCATTTGTAAAATGTTTCTTCTTTGACTTGGATAACAGATGCCTCTACATGGCTGTTAGCATCAATCCAACCGAGTGATCCTATGAGCTTCTGTTGCGGTTGTCTGAAATTCAGTAATATGAGACATTAGGGAGACATTACGACTGTCTCATAATATAAGACTGTCTCATAATATAAGACATTAAGGCCTGAGGAGGCCTTACAAATAGCTGTGAAAAGAAGAGAAGCGAAAAGCAAAGGAGAAAAGGAAAGATATAAGCATCTGAATGCAGAGTTCCAAAGAATAGCAAGGACAGACAAGAAAGCCTTCCTCAGCAATCAATGCAAAGAAATAGAGGAAAACAACAGAATGGGAAAGACTAGAGAGATCTTCAAGAAAATTAGAGATACCAAGGGAACATTTCATGCAAAGATGGGCTCAATATAGGACAGAAATTGTAGGAACCTAACAGAAGCAGAAGATATTAAGAAGAGGTGGCAAGAATACACAGAAGAACTGTACAAAAAAGATCTTCATGACCCAGATAATCACGATGGTGTGATCACTCACCTAGAGCCAGACATCCTGGAATGTGAAGTCAAGTGGGCCTTAGAAAGCATCACTATGAACAAAGCTAGTGGAGATGATGAAATTCCAGTGGAGCTATTTCAAATCCAGAAAGATGAGGCTATGAAAGCGCTGCACTCAATATGTCACCAAATTTGGAAAACTCAGCAGTGGCCACAGGACTGGAAAAGGTCAGTTTTCATTCCAATCCCCAAGAAAGGCAATGCCAAAGAATGCTCAAACTATCACACAATTGCACTCATCTCACATGCTAGCAAAGTAGTGCTCAAAATTCTCCAAGCGAGGCTTCAGCAATACGTGAACCGTGAACTTCCTGATGTTCAAGCTGGTTTTAGAAAAGGCAGAGGAACCAGAGATCAAATTGCCAACATCCGCTGGATCATCAAAAAAGCAAGAGTTCCAGAAAAACATCTACTTCTGCTTTATTGACTAATCCAAAGCCTTTGACTGTGTGGATCACAATCAACTGTGGAAAATTCTGAAAGAGATGGGAATACCAGACCATCTGACTTGCTTCTTGAGAAACCTGTATGCAAGTCAGGAAGCAACAGTTAGAACTGGGCATGGAACAACCGACTGGTTCCAAATCAGGAAAGGAGTACGTCAAGGCTGTATATTGTCACCCTGCTTATTTAACTTATATGCAGAGTACATCATGAGAAATGCTGGGCTGGATGATGCACAAGCTGGAATCAAGATTGCCAGGAGAAATATCAATAACCCCAGATATGCAGATGACACCCCTCTTATGGCAGAAAGTGAAGAAGAACTAAAGGGCCTCTTGATGAAAGTGAAAGAGGAGAGTAAAAAGTTGGCTTAAAGCTCAACATTCAGAAAACAAAGATCATGGCATCCGGTCCCATCACTTCATGGGAAATAGATTGGGAAACAGTGGAAACAGTGTCAGACTTTATTTTTTGGGGCTCCAAAATCACTGCAGATGGTGATTGCTGCCATGAAATTAAAAGACACTTACTCCTTGGAAGGAAAGTTATGACCAACCTAGACAGCATATTAAAAAGCAAAAGACATGACTTTGCCACCAGGGTCTGTCTAGTCCAGGCTATGATTTTTCCTGTGGTCATGTATGGATGTGAGAGTTGGACTATAAAGAAAACTGAGCACCAAAGAATTGCTGCTTTTGAACTGTGGTGTTGGAGAAGACTCTTGAGAGTCCCTTGGACTGCAAGGAGATCCAACCAGTCCATCCTAAAAGAGATCAGTCCTGGGTGTTCATTTGAAGGGCGGATGTTGAAGCTGAAACTCCAGTACTTTGGCCACCTGATGCGAAGAGCTGACTCATTTGAAAAGACCCTGTTGCTGGGAAAGATTAGGGCAGGAGAAGAAGGGGATGACAGAGGATGAGATGGTTGTATGGTATCACCGACTTGATGGACATGGGTTTGGGTGAACTCCAGGAGTTGGTGATGGACAGGGAGGCCTGGTGTGCTGTGGCTCATGTGGTCACAAAGAGTTGGACATGATTGAGTGACTGAACTGAACTGACATTATGTACATATGTATTCTACATATGTAGAATGCACATATTAAAGATGGAGATAAAGGGCTTATCATAATGCTAACATACTTTGGAGCATGTCCTCATATATTTAGAGCATTTTTCCTACTAATAAATATAAAGAGAGGGAAGAATCCAGCCCAGAAATGAGGAGTGAACAAGAATTAGGAAAGGTACTCAGAATTTAACTAGAGTTGACTCAGGATATAGAGTAAAACAACGTACTTAATAATCACAAGAAGAAATAAATGAAACTAATATAGGGGAAATGAAGAATATTGAAGCAGTGGATTTTCCCAGATGATGGGCTATATCTGTGATACAGTATCTGAGTCTGATTGGCAGAGAGACTGGTTTTGAAGCATGGCTGATATTTCCTGTGAAAAAAATTAATTGCTGAGACACCAGACCTTGCCTTTGGAAAGTATGATTGAGTTTTTTGTTTTTAAAAAATCCTTCTTTATTCTTTACTGGCAAGTAATGAAGCTTAAGGGTGTTAACTGTTTAAGATTATTTAGCAATGGGGCAGGATTATTCTTGAAGAGGTGGGGCATCAGAATCCCCAGCTGAGAGAAAGGCAGAGACGAAGATACAAGGCATCTCTCTGCAGTGGACACTGATTCTGAGACATGACCACATGATTTCTGTCTTGAACCTTGAATCTGAGAAGTCTCCCTGGAGGGAAGACAGTAGAGGAGGAACCCCCTGCCTCATTGAAATCATTTCATTCCACTTCTCCCCAAGTCCATCGCAGAGAAGGGGTACAGTTGGGTAAGATTTTAGAGTCTCCTCAGCTTTTCTGTTGTGAGCTAGAATTTACCATTTTACCTCAGAACTTTAAGAGAAGAACTGGAGATTTCCATAACAACTTGTTCTCTGTATCCCTGCTCATCCCTTCATAGACCTTACAGGAAAAAGTAAACTACCTTCATTTATAGCCTACTTTCAGAAATGAAAAGCCTTGTGAGGCAAGAATTCTTCAAGGAAACAATCATTACTGCTGTGTCATCTTTCTCAAATTAATTATAGCATAGTTATAATAAATGCATTTCCCTTCATCTTTACTACCTTTTTCAGCTTAACAAAAAGACCAGATGTTACTAAATGGAGATCTTCTTTGTAGTACAATGCTGTGGTCTCTTGAGTTTAAGGCTCATATGCACAGGCCTTTCCACAGTCGCGTTCCTAGGGAATAAGGCTGTGTTTGGGGTTAGTAAATCCAAAGACCTTAATTTTATTTAGCATTTCTTCAGCAATAGCTCTGCATTCACTAATGGCACCTTGCGTCCCTTGGGATAGTCACACATTAAACCAGAAATACAAAAATTGTCATAATTGCAAAAGCAAGAGGAAAATTTAACTCCTGAGTAACCATCATTTTTTCATGGGAGGAAACTGTCTGATGTACAGTTGAAAACTAATTTTGAATTAGGTGCTTAGTTACTCAGTCATGTCAAGCTCATTGTGACCTGATGGACTGTAGCCCTCCACGGTCCTCTGTCCACGGGAATTCTCCAGGCAAGAATACTGGAGTGGGTTGCCATGCCCTCCTCCAAGGGATCTTCTCAACCCAGGGATAGAATCCAGGTCTCCCGCATTACAGGCGGATTCTTTATTGTTTGAGCCACCAGGGACGCCTTTAAGAGAGTTTAGATCAAAATAAATGATAAATGAAATCACTTGGCATTGGGCTTATTATTGGCCCCAAATAAATGTCAGGGGTCCTTATTCATGGTGATCCCATCTTTGACCTTGGTATACATTAGATTATACCAAGTAGAGATAATGGAAAAATTCTTTAGATTGGAAAAATTTTGGACAATGTCTAATTTTTATATTCTCAAGTAGAAAAAAAAAATGAGGTGCAGAGAAGGCAAATAGTTAAAGAAGTCATAAAATTAGGAGTGATGTAGGAGAAATCAGTGAGTATTGGAGCCAGAAGATGGCCGTTT
The DNA here is from genome assembly GCF_019923935.1 of Bubalus bubalis. Lineage (NCBI taxonomy): Eukaryota > Metazoa > Chordata > Mammalia > Artiodactyla > Bovidae > Bubalus > Bubalus bubalis. The sequence continues at coordinate 112,311,858 of NC_059159.1, read as the reverse complement.
GAATTTTTTGTCTCTCTCACATCTTTGTGTGACTTTGGGCAAGTTTGTGAACTTCTTTAAGCTTCAGTGTAAAATGAATATATTAATACATGGCTCATTAATTTTTTGTTTGGCGGTCAAGTGAAATATGTTTTGAAGAATTATCTTATGAACTACAGAAAACTAAAACGTGCTTATTGTTATTAAAAGAAGGAAAAAATAACATATTGAGTTTGTATAACATTACAGAGCCTTTTCCTGAGAGCTTCACATAGCTACAACATATTTTATGAAGATTGCATTATTTTATTATTTTCACAACTAGGCAAACAGTGGCTTAGAATTGTGAGTGTCTGACTTAAGGTCACAGTTCAGTTCAGTTCAGTAGCTCAGTAGTGTCCAACTCTTTGTGACCCCATGAATCGCAGCATGCCAGGCCACCCTGTCCATCAACCAACTCCCAGAGTTCACTCAGACTCACGTCCATTGAGTCACTGATGCCATCCAGCCATCTCATCCTCTGGCGTCCCCTTCTCCTCCTGCCCCCAATCCCTCCCAGCATCAGAGTCTTTTCCAGTGAGTCAACTCTTCGCATGAGGTGGCCAAAGTACTGGAGTTTCAGCTTTAGCATCATTCCTTCCAAAGAAATCCCAGGGTTGATCTCCTTCAGAATGGACTGGTTGGATCTCCTTGCAGTCCAAGGGACTCTCAAGAGTCTTCTCCAACACCACAGTTCAAAAGCATCAATTCTAAAAAAAAAAACACCAAAAAACAAAAGCATCAATTCTTCGGCGCTCAGCCTTCTTCACAGTCCAACTCTCACATCCATACATGACCACAGGAAAAACCATAGCTTTGACTAGATGAACCTTTGTTGGCAAAGTAATGTCTCTGCTTTTTAATATGCTATCTAGGTTGGACATAACTTTCCTTCCAAGGACTAAGCATCTTTTAATTTCATGGCTGCAGTCACCATCTGCACTGATTTTGGATCCCAGAAAAATAAAGTCTGACACTGTTTCCACTGTTTCCCCATCTATTTCCCATGAAGTGATGGGACCGGATGCCATGATCTTCATTTTCTGAATGTTGAGCTTTAAGCCAGCTTTTTCACTCTCCACTTTCACCTTCATCAAGAGGCTTTTTAGCTCCTCTTCATTTTCTGCCATAAGGGTGCTGTCATCTGCACATCTGAGGTGATTGATATTTCTCCCGGCAATCTTGATTCCAGCTTGTGCTTCTTCCAGCCCAGCATTTCTCATGATGTCCTCTGCATATAAGTTAAATAAGCAGGGGACAATATACAGCCTTGATGTACTCCTTTCCTGATTTGGAACCAGTCTGTTGTTCCATGTCCAGTTCTAACTGTTGCTTCCTGACGTGCATACAAATTTCTCAAGAGGCAGGTCAGGTGGTCTGGTCTTCCCATCTCTTTCAGAATTTTCCACAGTTTATTGTGATCCACACAGTCAAAGGCTTTGGCATAGTCAATAAAGCAGAAATAGATGTTTTTCTGGAACCCTGTTGCTTTTTCGATGATCCAGCGGATGTTGATAATTTGATCTCTGGTTCCTCTGCCTTTTCTAAAACCAGCCTGAACATCTGGAAGTTCATGGTTCACATATTGCTGAAGCCTGGCTTGGAGAATTTTGAGCATTACTTTACTAGCGTGTGAGATGAGTGCAATTGCGCGGTAGTTTGAGCATTGTTTGGCATTGTCTTTCTTTGGGATTGGAATGAAAACTGACCTTTCCCAGTCCTGTGGCCACTGCTGAGTTTTCCAAATTTGGTGACATATTGAGTGCAGCACTTTCACAGCATCATCTTTCAGGATTTGAAATAGCTCAACTGGAATTCCATCACCTCCGCTAGCTTTGTTCATAGTGATGCTTTCTAAGGCCCACTTGACTTCACATTCCAGGATGTCTGACTCTAGGTGAGTGATCACACCATCGTGATTATCTGGGTCGTGAAGCTCTTTTTTGTACAGTTCTGTGTATTCTTGCCACCTCTTCTTAATATCTTCTGCTTCTGTTAGGTCCATACCATTTCTGTCCTTTATCGAGCCCATCTTTGCATGAAATGTTCCCTTGGTATCTCTAATTTTCTTGAAGAGATCTCTAGTCTTTCCCATCCTGTTGTTTTTCTCTATTTCTTTGCATTGATCGCTGAAGAAGGCTTTCTTATCTCTTCTTGATATTCTTTGGTACTCTGCATTCAGATGTTTATATCTTTCCTTTTCTCCTTTGCTTTTGGCTTCTCTTCTTTTCACAGCTATTTGTAAGTCCTCCCCAGACAGCCATTTGGCTTTTTTGCATTTCTTTTCCATGGGGATGGTCTTGATCCCTGTCTCCTGTACAATGTCACGAACACAGTTAACAAATGGTATATCAGTATAACAAAACTTCAAGGTTGGGTTCCGTTCTTGTCTCCTCCTTTCATTTTAGCTTTTCCCAGTTGGTTCTTCTAACATAAACTCTCCTTTTGACCCATTTCACTGGATTATCCATTTCAAAGATATTTTAATAAAGCTGATAAAAATGAGAAGTTTAGCATTTAACTTCTATAATCACTTAGAAAATAAATAAATATTCCTTTTAACTAGTGAGACCACTATAATGGGAGAAAGTGCCAAAGAGGTCACACTACATTGGATGGAGATAGTATTGGTTGTTCAAGGAAAAAGTAGTCTGTCTGCATGACCATGCAAAACATGTCTGAAAGAGCCCCCTCAAACATTAATTCCAAACAGGTCCTCTTCTTAGGTAGGTGTTTGTTTACCATGTTTTTGTCAGTGACATCTGTAGACACTAGATGTTTTATTTCTGAATTTTTAGTTCTTGAACATGTATATAATGTTTTCAAGCAATGGGAAAATCTTCCCTGCACACCACCCCTCAGAAGACATTTGGCAATTTGCCATTCTCTTTATCACAACCTAGGGATGGGACTGTAACTGGCTTCTAGTAGGTAGAGGCCATTGATGCTGCTAGATATCCTATAAGGCACAGAACAGACCCACAGCAAAGAATGATCTGGCCCAACTTTTTAAAAATAATACTTTTCATTAGAATAGGGTTCCATCATTTTCAAAACATTATGCATATGCATTATCTTACTGATCCCCACAAAATCACTGTAGGGTAGAATATTTCTTTGATTTATAGATGAGGAGATTTAGGTTTGAAAGGGATAAGCAGTTTTACCAAAGCCATGTGACTAGGAAAGAGAAAGTGTTAGAACATGAAAATTCATCTTCTGTCTCTTCACATCCTACTTTCCACATTTTTCCTTGCAATCTTGTGGTCAGAGATGAATATGCCAGTCTCTTTCTTCTCAAGCCTAGCATGATACCTCCTACCTGCTAGAGCGTCAAACATATGCATTGATTGATTGACTAATTGTAAAGGACCTCAGGGACAGCTACCCATATTATTCCATTTTAGTTTTTATAGAAAAAAAAAGTAGGTCAACTCAGACCCTTGGGTAATATTTCTGTGTAAATTTCACATGTATTTTATTTCCTATAAATAAACTTTATTTTACTTCTATGTTCTTGATTTTGCTCCTTTGTAAATCCTAGACCACATCAAAGTGCAAAAACTTAAAACTTCCAGTGAGCAATAGAATGTAGCAACTTGGTATCTGCCTCTTTAGCTGAGATATTCACATAGGAATATGAAGGCAGAGATAGGAGGAGGAACCAGCTTTTTGAGTGACAGCACATTTCAATGGCAGGTAAAGGACAAAGGAAACAGAATTGAGGCAATATACTTAAAAACAACAATAACAACAGTTTCAACAAAAGCAGTAATCTGTATGGTTTTCTTCCAGGATTTCCATCCCAAAACTAATTTATTAAGGTGGTATGTTAACAGTGCACAACAATAGTAAGGCTGACTTAGTTTTATATTTAGCTCAAGAAGCAATTAAAGTCTGAAAGAGAAAGAACACCCAGTCTGCACATGATGGACAAATTGCAAGATGTTCAACACATTTGTTTAGCAGACAGTAGAAACAATCCACCTGCAAATTTGAAACTTTCTCCATCCTTGGGTTGAAATTTTGTAAATGAAAGCCATCAGTTAATTTGGTCAATTCAGTAGGAAAAAAAAAAAACACACACAGTTATTTGGCAATATGTCAAAATATGTTCTGAGGGAGGAAAAAAAAACCAAAAAATGTACTCTTAAACTGATGATTTGGCTGAAATGTTAACTTTTTAATTGGTGCTTCTGTTCTGAGACAAGCTTTTTTTTTTTTTTTTTAGCATTCTTTACCTTCTTCCATATTTATAGCTTCATTTTACTCTCACATTTTATCTCACAAAAAATTCAAGTTACTGGTACCAAATAGTACATTTACCCAGTTTTCTACCTTATGTTTAAGTGTGTGTTGAAAATTTTTCTTAAAGTTGAGAGCAAAATTAACTGTGTTTATTTGTTGTCTTTGATTTTAACATTGAAATAGTGAATAGAATCTGAGAAGCAGATCTGTGGTCAACATGAGAGATCATGAACTTTGGTTTTATTTAATTTCTACTTTAATTTTGGACTTTTCGGTATGTACAAAAATAAAGGAGGAAGTGGGGTTTGGGGGGAAAAACTTCTTCGTCAAACAACATCTTCTAAATTAATAATTAAAAAGCATTTTGTGCTGACATAAAGTTAGTGAAAATATTCCTTCTCCCTCTTCTTCTTGCCTTTTACGATCTAATAATCTTAAAAATACATCTCAACTTTGTTTTAAATAAATCAATGGCATTTGATTAAAAATATCTGACATGGTAAAGTAATGCTGTAAGAAAGTAAGTCAGACTTTCTTCATTATTACTTTAAAGCTGATGATATACTTTTTCAGATGGAAGGTCTCAAATCAAAACCAATTTCTCTCTGAACAGTGTTACTTATGCTTTCTTCCTTTCTCTTCCCTCTGCACAAGCTCAAACTCCTAGAAAGTAAGAGGCTTACCTCTCTTCAAGAAAGGACCCTGTCCTTCACCTCATAGATGGACTCATGCAACCCGATTTCATAAGCAATATCTTTCCATTGAGGTTATTTTATAAGGCTAAGAAAATTCTGAGATTATACTTCATTCTCATTTTATATGAGTTACACTTTACATAAAATGAAAAGACATGAACATGATTGAGAGAACAAGTATGGGGGAATTATTTCCCAGTTGCTTGATTTCAAAGGATTGTTCTGATTACTCTCTTGTCACCATGTAGAGTTACCGAGATATTGATACCGTGCTGTCTTAACGTCCACTAAAAACACAAAATCATTTGATTGTGTCTTGTAAAATCCTTTTCTCACAACCCATTCCACTCTTGCCTGCCTCTCAGAAGGTGACTGTGGCATCAGCTTTTTTTTCCACATGGGCCAGACTAGCTGATGTGTGCTGCTTGAGTGCTGATGAGCAGGGAAGCGGCACATCCTGGGCAGTGACCTTGTCATGTGACATGTAACACAGCTATATGACACTAGGCAACGGCAGTGGCAGTCCAGCCAAGCTTGCAGCCATCCAGAATGGCCTGATTCATTTTGATCAAAGAATCAAGATGACTTGCAGACTAAGAGAAAGAGCTGGACAATATTTCTATTAAAACCCTATAAAGGGACACATTCTGTATTTGCATATTCACATACATTTTAAAAAATATAGTTGTTGCCTCACTTCCATTTTTAAATAAAAAAAAGAGGATGCATGAATATCTGTACGTATCAATATCTTTCATTTTCCCTGAGTCAGTTAAAAAATTTTGTAACTTAAGGACTATTTATTCTTACAAGAAATGTGTGTCTTTATTGTAGGGGGCAGAGCTCTCAGCTCCTTTAGAGGCCCAGAAAAAATTAGGACCTCTTCCTGGATAAAAAAATGGGCATATCATCAGCTTCAAATTTACAACAGTAGTTTCTCATCAAAAGTTTTCAAGAAGTAAAGAATTAGGAGAAAAAGAGATGAAAGTAAGTTTTTTTTATTAATAAAAGACTAGACATAAGATTGAGAAAGTAAAAATTTTATACTCACTTTTTGCTTGATTTTCCTGTCCTTTTGTTTGCAATGGTATATATTTTTGTTGCTGTTTGATAGGATTTAATTATTTTCCTTTTAAAATATCTATCTAAGGATCTTCCTTCCCTCTCCTCCTTCCTTCCCCCGTTCATCTTCCCCTTTTTTCCCTTCATTCCTTTCTTTCTTTCTTCTTTTTTAAAACAGTTTTGGTGATCTTCTAAATGTATCTGGGATTGGAAATAAGGTGACTCTATTTGCATATACTATCTTTGAGAAAGTTAAGAGAGGACAGAGGAAAGCACTGTTTTGTTATGTCTTTTTTTTTTCCAGTTTATTTCTTTCTCTTTTTATTTATTTATTTTTTTAAATTTTATTTTATTTTTAAACCTCAAACACTGTATTAGTTTTGCCAAACATCAAAACGAATCCGCCACAGGTATACATGTGTTCCCCATCCTGAACCCTCCTCTCTCCTTTCTCCCCACACCATCCCTCTGGGTCGTCCCAGTGCACCAGCCCCAAGCATCCAGTATCGTGCATTGAACCTGGACTGGCAACTCGTTTCATACATGATATTACACATGTCTTGAGTTTGAAAACGTCAATTTAACTTAAATGACTGCAGCTACAAAATCGAAGTGTAATAATCACATTTTTTTTCAGTTTAAAAAGTTATTTCTCCAGTTATATAATGAACTAATTTCCTTATCTTAATTCTAGCCCATCAAGTTAGATTCTCCATCATCTAACCACTTTCTTAACTGATAATTGCATACCTGCTTCATGTTTCTCATCTTAGTATGCAGAACACATTCTCTTAAAACATCTCAAAGCTTTCTCTTATGTTCCAAGCACCACCATTTGGGAAAAATGTATTACCCAAGTTGGCAATGTCTATAGTAATCTTGAGATTCTTCCAGATTTATTTAAAGTGCTTACTTTTAGGTGTTTTGATACTTAGTGTTTTGTGAATCCACAGAAGTTAATTGGAAAGAAAAATGGAGGTAGGGTGTACAGTGCTGTAGGTGAAAGACTATACCTGAATTTGGCAAAATGACTTTAAATTAGGTCTCAATCTTGATTGGTTTCCCATTATTTTGTTCCATTAGCTTGGTTTTAGAGAAAACTTTCAAACACTGACCTCTGAAAAATCTTTTATAGCCATAGGATTGTTTCCTCAATGGAAAATGAGAGAAGATAAATATCAAGAAGAACAGGAAATATTTTACTTGTGTACTATACTGATCAGAACCCCACTCTAAGTCAATGAAGTTAAAACTTGCCAGAATAACCCAATGATTCATTTTTGCAGAATGCTAATCTTCAGAATCAGGGTCAAGAACAGCAAGAGGATTAAAGATGTGTCCTCCTAATGAGAGCTGGTGTCCTTATGAGAGTCAGCATTGAGGCCATCCACATTTCACTGACACAAGTCAGTAAAAACATTCAGAAAGCATTCAGTTACTTTAGGAGTCACTTTAATATCAGAAATTATGAAGAACTATTCCATTGTGATACCTTTACCCATTACTTCCATATGCTTCTAATTTTTGCTCTTATGAACTTATAAAAAGCTTCTTTAAATAAAGACACTTTGACCACTGTGTTTTTCCTTATGGAGAATAGGTATATTAATTGTTTGAACAATCAGTTTGCATACATTCAGATTATTCAGCACATGCCTTTTCTTTTTGTCATATTAACCAAGCAAATTATGTTGAGAAGGAAGAGAGTTATTCTCAAAAAGCATCCATTGTCAATAAATTCTCACCTAAAACAGAAATAGAATCAAACTAAAATTTTTAGTGCAGATATTGTTTTAAAAATAGCACTTTTGTCATCAGTTAATAGAACAGTTAATTTATTTGTTGCGAGTAGGACACAACATGATTAATTAGCTTAATGTATGTGTGCTGGATGCAAATACAGAGACAGTGGTGCCAAATTATGCATGCTTCGTGTTCCCTGGGTTGAGCAAGAAAATACAGTCTGAAAGCACACAGATTTCTACTGAGTCCTTCCTTTATTCTCAAGGGACTAATTCTCATATCAACCACACAGCATTTTATTTTTATCATTTAAACTGGGAAACAAGTTGGCAAAATTGTCTGAATTTTAATTAAGCTGTTTAAAAACATTTCCTCACAGCCCACTTTAAATGTATTAATATGCCTAAAATGTATATTATATTTAAGCAATATTAGTTTTGTGGGACTGTAATAACCACCCTTCTCTTATATTAAAAAAAAAAAGTTAACCACCACAATACTGTATGCATTTAGGGGGAAAATACACTTCCTGTTACTGAGGTGAGTCAAGAGGAAAACACTGGTGACATTTAAGAAAATAGCATTTTATATACTCTACATTTTAAATAATATGATTAAGGTAACTGAAAAGAGGTGTGCATGTTGGGAGGACAGCAGGAACACAACATGGTATTTTTCTAGGAACTGAGGTGCATTCTGGGTTGGAGGTTGATAAACTAACAAAAGTATAGCCTATTAATTCTAATTCTAATGTGTTTTAAGGCCTGACTCTACTCTGGTGTGTTACACTGCAATTCTGGATTTATTACTGCTACATAATTGTAATTATAGTAATTTTGTACTATTACCTTTGCTTTCAGTCTCCCCTTTTCTCTCTGCCTCTCTCTTAAAACCTCCCTCAGAGGCATTAAAGCAAGGGAGCTAATAAAAAAAAATGACTAGATGCTGTCACATACATGCCACCTGACAGGTCTGAAAGCCTCGGTCACACACACACCACAGGACTGTATGACCTTTTTGATACGCAATGGTTATGCCAATTTGTCCTGAGTTACCTTGAACTAGAATATTTAAAATAGATATTAGTCTACCAATGAACTGAAGAAATGGGGAAAAAAAAAAACCATTTCATTGTTTTGTGGACATTATGTTTGTGGGACCCCATTTAAAAGAAAGGAAATTCTTCCCTGATATCTAAAAGAGTTATCTATAAATAATTTATAAATGTGTATCAGTCAGGAGGTGTAGAGTCAAATGGAAACGCTTCTGACGGCCTCTGCCAAAGAGTCTTCATGCAAAGCATCGGAGTCTTCCTGTAATGTCATAATTATCAGCTGGAAGCCCTCCATACAAAATGTAAAAATAACCATGTGCCAGCTGGTAATTGGTTTTCCCAGCAAATACATATGCAAAAGGGAATCAAGAGCGACAACAAAATTGAAAATCCAGTGCACAGGAATGCTGTGTGACGGCCGGAGTCTTAATAAGCCACTTGCTGTGAAATCAGTTTTACAATCCCATAGCGTGAAAATATAAAGCATTATAAGGTATATACATAAGCATGAACGTTCCATTATATTTATGGATATGGGCAAAGCTGTTGCACTTAACATTTGGTCTTTCCATATTGACAGCCATCGTTTTTAGGAGATTTTTACTTGTAGTTAAATAGTAGCTAATGAAAGTAAGCTCAAATCACCATGACATGTAGTCACAACTACAGTTTATTTGCCTAGGTTTACTTCTCAGAATGACTAGGTTTGTGGCTGCATTGTTTTCTGTTATGAAGAAGTTTAAGTTCCTTTACAAAATAGCATGTAGGTTTCCATAATACTATTAGTGATATAAAAAAGAAAGTTCTATCAGTGTGAAACTGTTCAATTCTATATTAAAATTGTTGGGTCAATACAGAAAAATGTGAAATTACTTTGACATAAAGGATTGGCTCAATTTTATTTGTAACCTTGTACTTGATTGCTCTTGCTTGCCCTTAGAATCATTTATCTATGAAATGCTTCATGTCCCTCAATGGCAGACAAGAGGAGACTGTAGCAAAAGAAAATAAGTGGGTAGCTATACATTCACCACTGGCATCATTCAGCATAAAAAAAAATCATAAATTTAAACATTAGGATCAATGGCAACTCTGGACTGTGGCATCAGCTGTCTTCCTTTACAGATCTCAAAGCAAGTATTGCTGCTGCTGCTGCTAAGTCTCTTCAGTCGTGTCCGACTCTGTGCGACCCCATAGACAGCAGCCCACTGGGGTCCACCGTCCCTGGGATTCTCCAGGCAAGAACACTAGAGTGGGTTGCCATTTCCTTCTCTAAAGCATGAAAGTGAAAAGTGAAAATGAAGTCGCTCAGTTGTGTCTGACTCTTAGCGACCCCATGGACTGCGGCCCACCAGGCTCCTCCGTCTATGGGATTTTCCAGGCAAGAGTACTGGAGTGGGGTGCCACTGCCTTCTCTGAAAGCAAGTATTAGTGGCTGTTAAATTTAGTTGCATTTATATCCTTTTGGTGGGCAAGGGGATTAAAGATGGCATTCCAATGAATTCCTTATGAAATGCAAAGTTCTTCCTCTCCTTCACTGTTCCATCATCCTCAGAGAATGAAACTGATATTTGTTCTCACATTAGGATCCAAGTCTTTCATCCAATTTCACTTGTCCAGAGTTTGATACTAAAAGAATCAAAGAAAACTGAACTTTTAGGGCACACAGATAACTTCATATAATCTAGAGATGCTGAATGATCTCTAGCAGTGGTCTCATATTTCAAGTTTCATCTGAAATAGATAATTGGAAAATATTCACTACTGAAATTCTTGAGTCCATTTTGTAGTATTTTTAATTATTTAGTATATACTTAAGACCAGTCCTTTTTTTTTTTTTTTTTTAATTTTTTACCTCATGTAGCCAGGACATACTCAGAAATAGGTATATTGTCAGTTTGGTGTATATGAGGCCAGACTTATTTTTACAATGGCCATGTGACACTTGAATTAATATTAGTTTGACTGCTTGGACAGAGGACAGGGCCCCTGCTTTTACCTTACTGAGAAACTGAGGCAAAGAGAGGCAAAATAACTTCTCCATTGACGCAAAGGTAATACATTATACAACTTAGTAGCTAGGAATTAATGAAACTCCAGCCCCATGTGAAGGAAGGCGACAAATGAATTTATATTGCAGTGTACAGGATGCTTGGGGCTGGTGCACTGGGATGACCCAGAGGCATGGTATGGGGAGGGAGGTGGGAGAGGGGTTCAGGATGAGGAACACGTGTACACCTGTGGTGGATTCATGTTGATGTATGGCAAAACCAATACAATATTGTAAAGTAATTAACCTCAAATTAAAATAAATAAATTTATATTAAAAAAAAAAAGAGTGTACCCTTTGGGTTCAGTCTCCTCCCTGGCACAATTAACCCTGTGACCTTAGGCAAGTCTCTTCACTTCTCTGAGCTCAATTATTTTCACCTGCAAACTTTTGATACTAATAGAACAATAGCATAGGAAAGGAGGTAGTGTAAGACAATGGTCAAGAGAGTCATATCGGAAATAATTTTGCCTGGATTTGTATCCCAGCTTTAGAGTTTACAACTGTGTCATCTTGGGCAAGTTTGTCAACACTCTTCTGCCCCAGTTTCTTCATTTGTAAATGGGGATATCAGAATTGGAAACCTTAAGGAGTTTCTGTGAGTTGTGTGTAGACTGCTTAGGATAGTTCCTGTCAATTCAGGTAAGCTGTAGACAAACTATTACTATCATTATCATGATCTTACAATGATATGCTAAAGTGCTAAGATGTATAAATAAAGTCAAAATTGAGTAGTGTGAAACTATCTTTTAAATTTTAAAAGATCTATGAAATATTGTATGTGTGTTTCTGTGTATACAGCTCTGTGCAGGAGCCTGACGGGCTATAGTCCATGAGGTTGCAAAGTCAGACACGACTTAGTGACTAAAAAGCAATAACAATATGTGTGTGTGTGTGTGTGTGTATTTTTGTTTAGTTGCCCTGTCATGTCTCTTTGTATGTGTGTACATACACATATATCTCATCTTCTCTGTTGTTTCATTGTTGAATACTGCTGCAATGAACGTGGAAGTGCAGATATCTTTTTGAGTTAGTGTTCTTATTGTGAAGTCGCTCAGTCGTGTCTGACTCTTTGTGACCCCATGGACTGTAGCCCACCAGGCTCCTCCATCCATGGAATTTTCTAGGCAAGAGTACTGGAGTGGGTTGCCATTTCCTCACCCAGAAATGGAAGTGCTGAATCACGTGGTACGATGGATGTGGGAAGAGTGTTTTAATTTACATTCCCCACCAATAATTTAGGAGAGTTCCTTTTCCCCACATCCTCATCAAAACTTATTTCTTGTCATTTGGTAATAGTCATTCCAAAAGGTGTGAGGTGATATCTCATTGTTGTTTAGAATCGCATTTCCCAGATTCATGGGCTTATTTCAGGGCTCTCTATTCTTTTCCACTTACCTATGTGTCTCTTTTATACTAATATCATAGTGTTTTAATCACCTTAGATTTGTATATTGTTTTGAGTACTGTGGAAATTTTAACAATATTCATTCTTCTAGTGCCTGGGCATGGAATATCTTTCCATTTATTTGTGTCTTCTTCAATGTCTTTTATTAACATCTTGCAGTTTTCAATAAACAGGTCTTTCATCTCCTTGGCTAAATTTATTCCTAGATATTTTATTATATTGAATAATATATTATAATGATATTTTATTATAATGAATAATATTTTATTCATTTTAATGCAGTTTTAAATGGGTTTATTAATTTTTCATTTTGATATTTTATTACAGTATATCAAAACAAAATAGATTTTTCAATATTTATTTTATGTTATCTAATTTTATTGAATTTGTTTCTTAGTTCTAACAGATTTTAATGAAATTTTAAGATTTTCTGTATATAATATATTATAGTGACAATTTTACTTTTCCCTTTCCAATCTGGATGCCTTTTATTTCTTTTTCTTGCCTAATTTCACTGGCTAGGACTTCCAATACTATGTTGAATAGAAGTGGCAGGAGTCGGTATTTTTGATTTGTTCCTGGTCTTGGAGGAAAAGCTTTCAGCTCTTTACAACTGAGCATGATGTTAGCTGTGGGATTGTCATATATGGCCTTTATTATGTTAAGGTGTATTCTCTTATGCCTGTTTTGTTGAGAGATTTTATCATAAAAGAATGATTAATTTTGGTGAATGCTTTTCCTGGATCTATGGAGATAATAATATGATTTTATCCTTCATTTTATTAATTTGAAGTATCATATTGACTGGCTTCTGGCTGCTGAATCATGCTTGCATCTCTGGATTAAGTCCCACTTGATAATGGTGTAAGCCTTTTTATGTATTGTTGAATTCAGGTTACTAATATTTTGTTGAGGATTTTTAAATCTATTCATCGGGGATATTGGCTTGTAATTTGTTTTTTTGATGTCTTTGTCTTGTTTTGGTATCAAGGTAAAGTCAGCCTCATGAAACGAGTTTGGAAGAGTTTCCTTCTTTTCTATTTTTTGTAAGAGTAAGAAACGTATCGCTATTCTCTTTTGAATGTTTGGAAGAATTTACCAGTGAATCAATGTGGTATTGAACTTTTGTTTGTTGGGAGGTTTTTGATTATTGATTCAACGTCTTTACCGGTTACTGGTTTATTCAGATTTTCTGTGTTATCATGATTTAGTCTTGATAGGTTTTGTGTTTCTATAAATGTATCCATTTCTTCTAGGTTGTTCAATTTGTTGTCATAGTTGTATGTAGATTTATACATCAGAATATTGTGTAGGGTAGTAAGTGCTAGAATGATGTTTTAGGTTTTTAAAGCATAAAAAGCCTATAAATAAATAGTAAGACTTATCATATAAAAAGCCAGATGAATTTTGGATTTCTTTTAAATACCTCATAAATAGTCTTTACATAAATACAAACTTTTTATAAAAGATAATTTTGGGATTGGTTATGTAACCAAGAGAATTAGGCTATTTTTATGAATGTAATTGAAAAAGATAGCACTTCTTTTTTTAAAAAAAAATTGATGTTAATTCACAATGTGTTAGTTTCAGGTGTACAGTAGAGTGATTAATTCATGTGTACATATGTATACATTTGTATGTATGTATATACATACATATAAAGAATCTGCAAAAGAATATATACATACATTTATATGTATACACACATATGCACACATACGTATGTGTGCTATAGAATAGGTAAGATAGCACTTCTTAATACTGCTTCTTATTTCTAATCCAACTAACCATCTGATAATGTTCTCTTTACATTTATTGAAATATGCTACAGATTGATGTACCAATGACCACTTCTTTCTATTTAAACAACAGATGGAATGTTGGGATTGAAACCAGACTTGGGCATTCTGTTTTCATATGGCAGTGCCTGGTATTTATTTATAAAATATGACAACAAACCATTCTCATAAGTTACTTACAGGCATCATCAGCCTTCAATTAAATCACCAGGAAGGGATAAAGGGTCAGAGAGAAAAGAACAAGGTGTAGGGTACAATATTTAAGCATTTCAAAAACAAGGAAAAATATATCATTGCTTAGTGTACTGCTATGCTTACGTTCAATTATATACTTTTGTTTTCCTAGTTGTAGTACTATATAACTAGAAAATAATCTCTTTAAAAAGAAGTGGTAAAGTAATACATTCCTGTTGAGAGCTAATGCAGCATTTCAGCTTGATTTTATTTTTCATTTTAATATGGAAAAGTAATCATAGTTTCTGTTATATAGTATTTTTATAATATTCTTTAAGGTATCTTTGAAGAGATAGTGATGGAAGTCTACATTTAGTTTACTAGATTCCAAAATTTAGAAGCATTTCATATATAACCTTGACTTCCCACTTTGTTACAGGATCCCTAACATTCTTACTAAAATGATGTGTTTTTACAGATATACTCAGTTTATTTCAGTGAGAGTTAAGAAATGAGACTGGTCATACAGGTGGAATGTTTTTCTTCAGTCTCTCAGAAGTAAGAAACAAGTTGTGCCTTCAAGATATTGGGGATGGTCTGCCTCTTCTTAATTCAAGTAAATTTTCAGGACATAGGTCTATTTTTAGACTTTTTAAACCAAATTTGTTGGATTGCTTCTCTCTAAATTGCTCACATATGCAAGCAAATAACGTATAGGTTTTCTTGAGTCTATAAAGAAAGTTACACTCTAAAAAAGCAAACAGCATTACAAGGCATAGGTACAAATACCTGGGTCTCCTCTCCTTGTTCTCTTAGAAAGTAAGGTTACCTGACAACAGTGACAACAGCCACAACAATAAGGTTATCTAACGTTTATGAAGCATTTTCTGTGTATGAGGAACCATTAAAATTATTTCTGTCTCATTGTATCTACTCTTCACAACAATCTCAAAAGGAACAGCTATTAGCTAGAGCAGGGATAGGCTCAGGAACTTGACCAAGGTCACAGAGCTAATACGTGGTTGAGCCCTAACTTGATTCTAGCCTGACTCCAGATCCCATATTCTTGATCATACCTACAAATATGTAATTCAAGTTACTTATAATCTGCCTTTTTTCCCTCTATACAAAGGAACATACATAAGCATGCACACAAATCTTGCGTAATTTACAGAAATAAGCAAGATTACATCAAAGGCAGACTCCAATTTATGAATGGATTATGTACAAGTGAACTATTCTATGATGTACAAGTGAATTATTCTAACCTGATCTTTCCCCCAAAGCAGTTAGGGTAGATTCCCAGCCAGATAGCAAAAGCTTATTGAAAATGTGTCACACCTAAAAGATAGCACCCTGTTACTGTGCTAATGGTGTTATAGAGTTTACCCACCACATTACAGCATGTTACTGTAGGAACTTCAGAAATTCAAATGTCCCCAAACAATGTTGGTGAGATTAGGACTTCTATTCCTCTTTTACCACTGTTCCTTGCTTCTGTCTGCTGGAAAAGGGAGTGAAGACTCTCTGATCTATGGACCATTGGTAATGCTTTAGGGCAGGAGCTCCAGGAGGGTCTGGTATAAAATAAGTAGAAGTCCCAAACTTTGGAGTCAGAGAGAACATAGTCTTTCTGAGAAATGTGATTTTAAGCATTGGTTAAAATATTGTTAATCTCTTTTAGTCTCATTTTATTTTATAAAGAGTGGCCACAGCAATAGTTTTTATTTCATAAATCTGTTATTAAGATTAAGTTAGGATATGTATATGGAGAATATTACATGTTGATAGAACATTTAGCAGTTTTTATGGAAAACTGTTGGGAGACAGGATTCCTTTCTAATGTATTTTGGGGGATGCTTTATCTTTCAGAATGGTCTTCAGTCTTAGACAACTTTTTATTTTTTTGAAGGCATAAAGGTAACTTGAAAAACATAAACATAAAATATAAAAATGGTATATACTAATATGATGGTAACTTTGAGGAGGTAGAGAATGAATTTGTCTTGAAAATTCCATAAACTAACCTATTAACAGGCAAATAATTAGCTGGGAGAAGTGTGTCCTGAGCATGATATAATGAGCTTTTTTATCATTGTATCTTATAAGAAAATTATTTTTGACATATAGGTTATTAAAGAACCCACTAAAGTATGGGGTCACACAGAGTCGGACACGACTGAAGCGACTTAGCAGCAGCAGCAGCAAAGTATGTAAAACAGTGCTTAATTACATAATAGGGTGCTGGGAGAGTATTTTCCTATCATCTTAGAATTATGGGTAGACTCAAAGTTAAGAAGAGCAAGGATCAAGGTTTCCACCAACAAGATCTGTGTATTTGTGGCAGATGGTCCAAAAGATTCATTTGTAAAGATTAATATACTCTTTGCTAGTTGGACCTCAAGGTAGTAGAGCTCTTTACATTCCCCTATGCATACTTGAGTGAAAAAAAAAGGGAAAGGAAAGATGGAGATCAAAAATAGGAAATAGCTGTGGAGTAGCATGTATTCTCCAAGTTCTATTTAATAAAGATAGTTGAATTCCTGTTGACAAAATGGATACTTAAGGAACAATATGAGCCTGAAGTGTCTTGCTAGATTCCACCTAAGAGCTCTTTCCACCAGGGATGATAGCCCAGCAGTAATAAGCTATAGTGCCTTCTGCTGGTAGAAGAGGGTAGGAAGTAGTAAACCAGAGCTGCTGCTGCTGCTGTTAAGTCGTTTCAGTCGTGTCTGACTTTGTGTGACCCCACAGACGGCAGCCCACCAGGCTCCCCTGTCCCTGGGATTCTCCAGGCAAGAACACTGGAGTGGGTTGCCATTTCCTTCTCCAATGCATGAAAGTGAAAAGTTGGATCTCCCAAATTAGAAACTATTCAGGATACCACTAGAAACAACTAATGTTCTTGACAAGAGCCACTCAATCAAGCTGGCCAGCCTAAGAAACAGAGAGACTAAACAAGAAAAAAGCTCCAGTTCTGGCCTTCCTCTTTGCCTCAGTGTACTTGAAAACTAGACAGAACTTTGAAACTGACATGAGATTAGAAGTTTTAAATTTGCATGTATTATTCATTCTAATAATTGGCTCACCACAAAGTTAGGGTTTCTGGCCTGATACTGCTGTTGTTCAGTCACTCAGTTGTGTCTGACTCTTTGTGACCCTGTGGACTGAAGCATGCCAGTCTTCCCTGTCCATTACTATCTCCTAGAGTTTGCTCAAACTCATGTACATTGAGTTGGCGATACCATCCAATCATCTCACCCTCTGTTGCCCCCTTCTCTTTCTGCTATCAATCTTTCCCAGCATCAGGGCCTTTTCCAATGAATCAGTTCTTCACATCAGGTGGCCAAAGTATTGGAGGTCCAGCTTCAGCATCAGTCCTTCCAATGAATATTCAGGGTTGATTACCTTTAGGATTTGGAGAAGGAAATGGCAACCCACTCCAGTACTCTTGCCTGGAAAATTCCATGGATGGAGGACCCTGGTAGGCTACAGTCCATGGAGTCACAAAGAATTGGACATGACTGAGCAACTTCACTTTATTTCTTTCTGTAGTTTCTTTTGGAGAAGGAAATGGCAACCCACTCCAGTGTTCTTACCTGGAGAATCCCATGGACAGAGGGGCCTGGTGGGTTGCAAAGAGTCGGACATGACTAAGCAACCAACACACAGACACACACCTTTAGGACTGGCTAGTTTGATCTCCTTGCTGTCTAAGGGCCTCTCAAGAGTCTACTCTAGCACCACTGTTCAAAGCTTCAATTCTTCAGTGCTCAACATTCTTTATGGTCCAACTCTCACATCCATACATGACTACTGGAAAAATCATAGCTTTGACTAGATGGACCTTTGTCAACAAAGTGATGTCTGTACTTTTAAATGCGCTATGTTTGTCATAGATTTTCTTCCAAGGAGCAAGTGTCTTTTAATTTCATGGCTGCAGTCACTGTCTACAGTGGTTTTGGAGCCCAAGAAGATAAAACTCTGTTACTGCTTGCATTTTTTCCCCAGTTGTTTGCCATTAAGTGATGGGACTGGATGCCATGATCTTAGTTTTCTGAATACTGAGTTTTAAACCAGCTTGGTCACTCTCTTTCACCTTCATCAAGACACAATTAAGGAATAGAAAAGACGTAGTTACATAGAAGATTTGATGACAAAGACTGAAATAAAAATCATTTTACATTTAGTCATACCTTGGTATCTAGGGGTTTGGGCAGGGGGGTGGTTCCAGGGGAATTTCCCACCCTTACCTCCTTGAGAATACTGAAAGCTGTGAATACTCCAGTCCCTTATATAAAATGGCTTATTACAGTCAGCCCTCCATATAGCAAGTTTGGTGTCTCAGAAAATGGAGGACTGTCTGTATACCTTCCTGAATTAAAATTTCACAATTTAAGCTAAAATTCTTCAGAAAAACAGAGTGTAAGGATTAAAAGTAAGTTATGCTAATTTGTGTTATTGATAAAAAATATTTATCAACTATTTGCTGTTTTTATTTACTTGGAGCACAATGAATATACATACAGATTTATAATTCATAGAAGTTTGACAATATAAACATTAACTTCATTTGGGAATCCTAAAGGCTGTGATTATAAAATATAAAACTGTGTCTAATTATTTGCATGCTTGCATCCATATTTTTGCATGGCTAGTTGACATGGTTTTGGAATTAACATTCATACCTTTAGAAACATCACATGAATTAATTTCAGAATAACATTATTTAAAGTGTCCATTGAAATATTCATGGTTACCACTGATAATCAGTTGGTGACATACTACTTAATATTAGGTGATGTAAGGCAAAACTCTGTTAATTCAAATGTTTCTTGAGTTTTTTTTTTTTTAAGATTTTAGGTAAAGCTAGAAAAGTTCAGCTAACATATTTAGCGAGGCCTCTGATGAGGAACTAGTGAAAGGTGATTGCCTTAAAAGTCAAAATAGAGGTTATACATAGGGTTGCCAGATAAAATATGGAGTGCCAAATTAAATTTAAATCAGTCAAACAAGGTACAAGTCTTTTTAAAATATGTCCAAAATGTTTCATGGGACATACTTTTACTGAAGACCTATTCTAGTTTATTGGAAATACAAGTATAAGTGGATATCCTGTATTTTCATGTACTGAAAACCGTCCTTGCCTTTGAAAAGCAAAAAGATTACCAACATTGTCCCATGTGTTACCTTCTATAAGTTATAGTAAGAACAATACACAACAAGTAACAAGTAAGAGTGTAAGAAAAATTTTTACATCAATATTTCTAAA
This sequence comes from Bubalus bubalis, assembly GCF_019923935.1. Classification (NCBI taxonomy): domain Eukaryota; kingdom Metazoa; phylum Chordata; class Mammalia; order Artiodactyla; family Bovidae; genus Bubalus; species Bubalus bubalis. The sequence continues at coordinate 112,292,335 of NC_059159.1, read as the reverse complement.
ATGTTAAAGATGGAGAAAGAGGTCATTAATGGTTATAATCCACTATTGGACTCCTTTGAACTCTGTCAGTGACCTTTTTGATTTATTTCATGGATAAATATTTTGTTCCATTTTCTATAGATTTTCATGTTGATTTTAAATGAAATACAACAAAAAAGATGCTCATGCTTGTGCTCATGCGTGCTCAGTTATGTCCGACTCTTTGCGACCCCATGGATAGAACAGTCCTTTTTCTCAACATACTAGAATGCAGGATGGTCTGCTTTCCCTCTTTTTTTATAAGAAAATTCTTTTAGGTTTAAGTTTATTTTGCATTACTAGCCATTTTCCAAGACCTGACTTAATTTAAATTGAGAACAATTGCATTTCAATATTACCCAATCATAGAAACAAGTGACAACTCTCTCACTAAGATTTGCTCCTTTTGGGTCTCACAGAAGATGCTTTCCCTGGATTTGTAATAGCAACATATGGTGAACCTTCTGGTTTATTTTTGTTATCCCCTGGTCAGCTTTTACCTCTCATGTTCACATAGCAGATGCCATATAGCATTTGTCCATCTGGGGGCAAAATCATGCCTTCTGCCCCGAGCTACTCATTGTATTCATACTCCAACCTAACGCCAACACTTTCAGAAATCAAGGCATTCTGATAGGTAGACCCTCTTGGACATACAACTTATGGCATGTAAATTTTACTTAATTTAGAAAACTGGATATATCAGTTTGCTAGGGCTGCCATAATAAAGTACCACAGGCTGCTTAACATAACAGTTCTGGAGATTGGAAGCCTGAGATCAAGGTGCTGACAAGTCTGGTTTCTTTTGAGAGCTATGAGGGGAGGATCTGTTCCTTGGGATATTAATGGCCATCTTCTCCCTGAGTTTTCACATATTATCTTTCTATACATGCCTATGTCCACATTTCTTCTTATGAGAAGAAGAAACTCTTCTTCTCTGGTCATGGTGGGGTAAGTACTTACTCTAATTACTTACTCATTTTAACTTTAAGACCTATAAAGACCTTATCTGCAAACAAAGATGTATTATGAGGTAGTGAGGGTTAGGACTTTAACATATGAATTTTATGGGGACATAGTTCAGTCCGTGACATTTGATAACATAAAAAATTTATAAAATTACCTTAAAATAATGAAGTAAGGAGAAGTGAGGTCACACGCTAACGCCTGAAAAGTGATTCAAACAAACAGGCAGAATGTCTTTGATAAACAAGGGCTTGGAGAGAGCCATAATGTTTGGTTAGTATCACAGTGACAAAAGCATTGTTACTTATTCACATTTCCTTCTGTTCTCTTGCAGATTGCTCACCCTACTAGAATCTAGCCCTCCTGGGACATCTGTCTTCTGATTCATAGTTCCTCTTTCTCCTGCTCATATCTTAGTCCTGATTCTGCTGCCTCCTCAATTTTAATAAAAGTGCATTTATCAAAGGGATTATTTAAGACTTTTCAATGCTACCTGAGGTGATCCAGATATCTTTTAAGAATGCAGACAGCACTCAGTATCATCTCTTCATTGATAAGAAAAGTATGGATTCAGTGTTGTCATCTTTGAGCCAGTGAAGATGAAACCCCATTTATCTATTGAAGAATTCATCACACAGAGCTTAGTATTTAAAGATTTATAAAATCCAAATTTTCTTCCTGTTTTAATTAGTATATCTATCTTTATGTGAATACTTTTTTGAAGACTTTATCTGATACTACAGTATCCATTAAAATTAAGAGAGTTTGCCTTTATTGGCTCTCAAGAAAATATATTTTGCTTTGGGAGGTTTGGAAAAGAAATGGTGATGTACTTGAAAGTAAAAAAGTATGGACCACATATTTAGGAACTGAAGGATATTCTCTGTTTTTTTTTTTTCTTTTTTTACTCTGTAGTATTTAAAGGCAAAGTTGAAATTTTGGATTAGCTACGAATAAGCATGAGATAACACTCTCTGAGGGAAGATGCCTTTTGCTTTTTACAATTTTTTCCTCTTATACCGCATGTAGATACACTTAAGTAAGTACACAGAAGTTTGTGGAGGAAACCACTTCCATTACAGGGGATTCTAATAAGATAGAGTCAGAGTAGTATATTGCGGATGAAAAAAGTACTAAATTAAGTAAAATATCCTTTAATTTGTAAGAATACTGCTCTAGAGCAACTTGCTATTGAAAATATTATGTAAATGAAGTAACTGATAAGAGATTATCCTCCAAAATGTAAAAATAGCTCATGTAGCATAATATTAAAAAAGAATCCAATCAAAAAATGAGCAAAAGACCTAATCAGACTTTTCTCCAAAGAAGATATCAGATGGCCAACAAACACATCAAAAGACATTTAATGTCACTTATTATTAGAGACATGCAAATCAAAACTATAATGAGGTAACACCTCACACCAGTCAGAATGGCTATCATCAAAAAATCTACAAACAATAAGTACTAGAGAGGATGTGGAGAAAAGGGAACCAACCCTCTTACACTGTTATTGGAAATGTAAGTTGATATAGCCACTATGGAGAACAGCATGGAGGTTCATTAAAAAACTAAAAATAGAACTACCATATGACCCAACAATCCCACACCTGGACATAAACCCAGAGAAAACCATAATTTCAAAAGATACATGCACCCCAGAGTTCACTGAGATTCTATTTACAATAGGCAGAACATGGCAGAAACCTAAATGTCCATCAACAGAAGAATGGATAAGGATGTGGTACATATGTACAATGGGATATTACTCAGCCACAAAAAGGAATGAAACTGCAGTTTGCAGAGATGTGGATAGACCTAGAGATGGCAATACAGAGTGAAATGAGTCAGAAAGAGAAAAACAAATGTATGATATCACTTATATGTGAATCTAGAAAAATGATACAGATGAACTCATTTGCAAAGCAGAAATAGAGACACAGACATAGAGAACAGATGTATAGATAGCAGGGGAGGAAGAGAGTTGGGATGAATTGGGAAAACGGGATTGACATGTGCACACTACTATGTATAAACTAGATACCTAATGAGAACCTACTGCATAGCATAGAGAACTCTATTGAGTGCTCTGTGGTGACCTAAATGGGAAGGAAATCCAAAAAAGAGAGAATATATATATATATATATATATATAGCTGATTCACTTTGCTGTATGTCAGAAACTAACACAAAATTGTAAAGCAATTGTACACCAATAAAAATCAATAAAAAATATTCTACAAATTTGTTGCCTTTTTAAAACAAAAAAACCCCAGAATGTAGGAAACATTAATTTATCTTTGTGCATATATATGTATACATACATACACATATATTTATATTTATACACATAAACAGTCATTTGTATATATATTCTTAAAGAGAAATCAATAAATTAGGAATATATTTTATATGGAACATTCCTTGTATTTTATGTATCAGTTCAGGTCAGCCTCTCAGTAGTGTCTGACTCTTTGTGACCCCATGGACTGCAGCATGCCAGGCTTCCCTGTCCATCAGCAACTCCCAGAGCTTCCTCAAACACAAAAGCTATCACCATTTTCTGACTTAAAATGGTATAGGAAAGAGTATTTTATTTAAATGAGAAGATTCTTTTCATCTCTGTGTCAGAAAAGAAAGGCTGAAATAAAAATGATTTATAAATTAGCTTTGGAACTGAAAACAATGAAATATGCTAGATGGTTTTAAAAATTCTATATTTTGTTTGTCCAAATATATAATTCATCCACACAGTTTGAAAACAAAAAAATGTAAGTGGGTACACATAGAGACCTTTATCTTACCTCTGCCCACTCCATCTCCTCCCACTGTGCTCCATCCTGTCTCCTTCAGCTTATCATTTGTATCTGTTTCTTGTGTATTCTTCCATTTCCTAGCTATTTGACCATGGGCCTGTTACATAGGCCCTTTCTATACTTCACTTTCTTCATTTGCAAAAGTGGGTTTAATAGTATCTGCCTAAAAAGGGCTTACATGAGAATGAATTGGTTTAATATTCATTAAAATACTTAGAAGAGTTCCTGACAATTGAAAGTACCAGGTACATATTTGTTAAGTAAAGAAATCAATCAGTCAGTCAGTTCAGTCGCTCAGTTGTGTCTGACAGAGTGCCATGGACTGCAGCACTCCAGGTTTCCCTGTCCATCACCAAATCCCAGAATCGGTGATGCCATCCAACCATCTCATTTTCTGTCATCCCACCATCTCATTCTCTGTCATCCCCTTCTCCTGTTTTCAATCTTTCCCCAGCATCAGAGTCTTTTCCAGTGAGTCAATTTTTAGCATCAAGTGGCCAAAGTATTGGAGGTTCAGCTTCAGCATCAGTCATCCCTTCCAATGAATATTCAGTGTTGATTTCCTTTAGGATTGACTGGTTTGATCGCCTAGCAGTCCAAGGGACTCTCAAGAGTGTTCTCTAACACCATAGTTCAAAAGCCAGTCCAGGTTCGATGCACAATGCTGGATGCTTGGGGCTGGTGCACTGGGACGACCCAGAGGGATGGTATGGGGAGGGAGGAGAAAGGAGGGTTCAGGATGGGGAACACATGTATACCTGTGGCAGATTCATTTTGATATTTGGCAAAACTAATACAATTATGTAAAGTTTAAAAATAAAAAAAAAAAAGCATCAATTCTTTGGTGCTAAGCTTTCTTTATGGCCCAACTCTCACATACATACATGACTACTGGGAAAATCATAGCTTTGACTAGAGAACCTTAGTCAGCAAAGTAATGTCTCTGCTTTTTAATATGCTATCTAGGTTGGTCATAACTTTTCTTCCAAGGAGCAAGCATCTTTTAATTTCATGGCTTCAGTTACCATCTGCAGTGATTTTGGAGCCCAAGAAAATAAAGTCTGTTGCTGTTTCCATTGTTTCTCCATCTGTTTGCCTTGAAGTGATGGGATTGGATGCCATGATCTTCGTTTTTTGAATGTTGAGTTTTAAGTCAGCTTTTTCACTTTCCTCTTTCACTTTCATCAAGAGACTCTTTAGTTCCTTTTCACTTTCTACCATTATAGTGGAGTCATCTACAGGTCTGAGGTTGTTGATATTTATCTCAGAAATCTTGATTCCAAGTCTTGGTTCTTGAATCTTTATTTTATGTATATGTACACAAACACACACATATATATATTTAATAGTGCATTATATGTAAATATATATTTATACATTCCTAAAAAATTATTTTTCTATATTTGTACTGTGATTAAGTAAAGTGAAAATAAAATGAGATTTTTATAGGTTCCGAACTACATGCCAATGTCTGCCATTCTTGTAAAAATAGGCCCATTTCTTCTGGTGCCATACACATTTTTTTAAGGTGATATTAGAACAACTAATTATATCAATATACAAATATTGTTTGAAAATTCAGCCTTTGACTTTTGACCATTTTTAAAAATTAGAACTATTTTAATTTTTCCCAGGGATACAAGTTACATGCTCTAAGTAGTGAAATGTAAAAAGTACTTGACAGGAAAAAGTCAGTTTTATTACTCAAAGATAGCAATTTTGATACATTGTTTTCACTATTGAATAATATTTCAGTACAAATACAGGCAAAATATTTTGTGCATCTGGCGCTGTTTGTAGTAAAAGGAAAAATAAAAGGACTGAGAAATGTTGGGCTGGAAGAAGCACAAGCTGGAATCAAGATTGCTGGGAGAAATATCAATCACCTCAGATATGCAGAAGACACCACCCTTATGGCAGAAAGTGAAGAGGAACTCAAAAGCCTCTTGATGAAGGTGAAAGAGGAGAGTGAAAAAGTTGGCTTAAAGCTCAACATTCAGAAAACAAAAATCATGGCATCTGGTCCCATCACTTCATGGGAAATAGATGGGGAAACAGTGGAAACAGTGTCAGACTTTATTTTTCGGGGCTCCAAAATCACTGCAGATGGTGACTGCAGCCATGAAATTGGAAGACGCTTACTCCTTGGAAGAAAAGTTATGACCAACCTAGATAGCATATTGAAAAGCAGAGACATTACTTTTCCAACAAAGGTCCGTCTAGTGAAGGCTATGGTTTTTCCAGTGGTCAAGTATGGAGGTTAGAGTTGGACTTTGAAGAAGGCTGAGCACAGAAGAATTGATGCTTTTGAACTGTGGTGTTGGAGAAGACTCTTGAGAGTCCCTTGGACTGCAAGGAGATCCAGCCAGTCCATTCTGAAGGAGATCAGCCCTGGGATTTCTTTGGAAGGAATGATGCTGAAGCTGAAACTCCAGTACTTTGGCCACCTCATGCGAAGAGTTGACTAATTGGAAAAGACTCTGATGCTGGGAGGGATTGGGGGCAGGAGGAGAAGGGGACGACAGAGGATGAGATGGCTGGGTAGCATCACTGACTCGATGGACAGGAGTCTGAGTGAACTCCGGGAGTTGGTGATGGACAGGGAGGCCTGGCGTGCTGCGATTCATGGGGTTACAAAGAGTCGGACATGACTGAGCGACTGAACTGAACTGAACTGAAGACTATAAGTAGCAAACAGCTATTAGCAAACTAACTAATGTCTAGTGACCTATTTGTTGTTTTACAGTGAAGAATCATTATTTGCTTAGCTTAGAACCTGGGCTTTGCTGAGAAATTTGTTATATGAAATATTGAAAATAGTGCTATGTTTGCTTGCCGTTTTATTCAGGTAGAGAATCATTATCAGTAAGTGAAAGTAATTAGAGTGAAGCAGGGAAATCTTGCTTTGTAGTTTATATAAGTAATGATAATCAATAAAGAGTTAGTGAAGTCGCTGAGTCGTGTCCGACTCTTTGCGACCCCATGGACTGTAGCCTACCAGGCTCCTCTGTCCAGGCAATAGTACTGGAGTAGATTGCCATTTCCTTCTCCAGGGGATCTTCCCGACCCAGGGATCGAACCCAGGTCTCCTGCATTGTAGACAGACACTTTACTGTCTGAGCCACCAGGGAAGTAATATAGAGTTAATCACTCCATTATTAATTTTCAGATAATGAGAACTGAGTTATTTTTGTTAAGTTAAACAAGGGGGAATAAGAGCCAGAATACCAGTTAAGGAAAATAAAACAGGACTCTCCAAAGATAATCTGGCTTATCAAATCTTTGCAGTGGGGGAAGATTCAATATTTAAGAAAAATGTCAAGAGCACAGAATATCAGAACAAGCTTTCTCATCAGCATCTGAAAAAATGACATATTTAGGGCTCAAAGAACAAAAGACTGGAGAGCCTTCAGGATAGTTATAGTACATGTCTCTTACCCCACTGGATACTCATTCATAGGCTCTGTCCACATATGCCTTTCAAGGTTTTGTTGTTTTCTAATAGTTCCAGTCTATGAGGAGTAGTAACTCCTCAATGCAGCTCAGGGACCTGCCTAATCATTAATGTCTACCTGTGCATGGACTTTTTCTAGTGGATAACGTAATTTTTGTCTTGTCCACCTTTCCTCATCCATCACTGTATAGCAAAGGTAAATCTAAACATTTTCAAGCTAACATCAGCCAAATATGTTATATACAGCCTTAAATAGAGAAGACACAGGTTTATTGAAAAGCAGGTATAATAAGAGAAGCTAACGTGCCCAGTTGCTAAGTCGTGTCCGACTCTTTGTGACCCTACAAGCTGTAACCCAGCAGGCTCAGACTCTGTCCATGGGATTTCCTAAGGAAGAATGCTGGAGTGGGTTGATGTAGAGGACTATAATTAAGATTCCTATAATGATGCAATAGGTTTTGGTTTGGATTTGGAGAAAAGAGAATATGTAAACACGAAGGAGATTAATGAGGTGATTTAGGGTTTTTCAAGTCCTTTTTCTTGAAATTCTATTTTTTCTTTAATGTATCCATTTCTGAGTTTTTTTGCTTTTGTTTGTTTGTAGAACAGCTTACAGTGTTTTTTTAAATACCCAGTGGTATATTTCACCCTAGGACACAAATTGGGAACTCAATTTTTTTCACTGCATTAGACAAGAATAGATCCTTACTCTGTCTACTGAGAGCTGAGAAGATTGTTTTCCTCTGATTGATATTCTCCTAAGACTAGAGGTTGGCAAACTAGTCTGTGAGCTGGCTGTAGTTTTTGGAAATAAAATTTATTTTAACACAGCCACACTCATTCATTTTTGTATTGTCTACAGCTGCTTTTGTGTTACAAAGGCAGAATTGGAGAGTTGTGACAAAAACCAAAAGGTCTGCAAGCCAAATATGTTTACTTTCTGACTCTTTACAGAAAAAGATTTCTAACTTCTGTTGTAGACCAGTACTGTACTGTAGAACTTTCAGTTATGGTGAAAATGATCTATATCTGAGTTGTCCATATAGAAGCCACTAGCCATACGAAGTTATTTAAATTTAATTTTAAAATAATTAAATTCAAATTAGATTAAAACTTTAGTTTCTTAGTTGCTGGTGGCTGGAAAGGCAAAGAAACCATATTTTAAAATGAATTTTACTTTAATTCATTTAAAATTGAATCTAAATAGCTGCATTTGGTTAGTAACTATCGTATTGCCCAAAATGGTTGTAAACATAGGTGAATTGCTTACCAAAATTATTTATTAACAAAGCTTGGTTGTATTTTATACTGAATAGGCCTTTTCTATATTTATATGATAAAATCAACCAAAATTTTGTTACAGTTATCTTCTCTTCTTACTATCAGTCCTTAGAATGGAATATCTTGGAGAGGTTAAAAAAAAAAAAATTTCCCTACCTTTTTGTCATTTGGTTTAGCCTGCAAAGAATTCATATGCACATACAAGTGAGAAAGTTCTAAGTATAACTTGCCTTTGTTAATTCTTACATTAACTCTGAATTGGCCTTTTGTATTATAAGCATTTGAGTATACATTAGAAAACATAAAATTCCCTATATAATTTCCCATAGACCTCATCATATATGTATTGATATATTTTCACTCTTTTTTTAATTTAAAATATTTGCAGTTTTTCATTATAATTTTCCCTTTCACCTTTCAGTTTTTTGGAAGTATGTTTTGTACGTTTCCAAATAGATTCTGTTTTCCAAGCTTTTTGCTTTTGAATAAATGTACCTAACCTAGTTTGACTAATTTCAAGTCTCTGAAATTTGCTAAGGATAGCTTTAAGTCACATACACACTTAATTTTTGCAATGTCCTTGGAGATAATGTTTATTCTCCAACTGGTAAGTTCAGTACTTATTATGGGCATGTAGACTTTTAAACTGTGCGCTTCAAATAATATCATTATGGAATTTTGGTTAACCTGCTCTGTGGTATACTTAGAGATATATGCTTAAAATTTTATATGGACTGTAACTTTGTCAGTTTAGCTTTAGCGTTAATATTTTTTAAATACATTTTGTAGCTATGTTATTAGATAATTACTAGTTCATAATTACCATATTGCATATTCAATTGCAATCTCTATCTTCATGGATTGGCCTTTTAATTTTCAATATTGATTTTTACATGAAATTATATATATATTTTCCAGTGACATCAAAAAAACTATGATAGCTTCCTTTTGGAAACATATTTCCAGTATCTTTTCAATCCTTTGAATTTCAGATTTATTTCTTAATTGATTTTAAGTGTAAATAGCATACATAGTATATGCTAAGAATTTATTTTTAATTTCATTCTAAAAATCTATCTTTCAACTGGAGAATTTAGTCCATTTACATTTAATGGATATTTGGACTGATCACTTCTATTGTATTATGTGCTTTCAACTAATTTTAATCTTTTTTTTTCTATTTTTTCACTAAGTCATGAATTTATTTCTTCCATTCCATTTTCCCCTATTTATTTTGAAGTTAGTACATGCCATTAATTTATGGTTTAGTTGTTTTTTACATATGTACTCAAACAAATCTGAAGTTAAACAATATGTCTTTTTAATAATCAAAGATCTTAGAATACTTTAATACCTATTTGCCCCTATCATACTAAATACTATTATATGCTTTTATTGCAAGTAAAGTTTTATCTTGATTCTTAACTCCTATATATATTAAAAGTGTTTTTTTTTTTTTTTTTATTGGAGTCAGTGTTTGTTTAGAGTTATGGCTCAGACGGTAAAGTATCTGCCTGCAATGAGGGAGACCTGAGTTTGATCCCCGAGTCGGGAAGATCCCCTGGAGAAGGAAATGGCAACCCACTCCAGTACTCTTGCCTAGAAAATTCCATGGATGGAGGAGCCTGGTGGGCAACAGTCCATGGGGTCTCAAAGAGTCAGACACGGCTGAGCGACTTCACTTTCACTTTCTGTATTAGCCAAAGTCTTTGTTCCATATTCTTTTCTATCAAATATCCGGTTTCTAGACTGACGTATATTCTTTAGTCTTTATTTTGTCCCTACTGAAAATTTATTTTTCTTTGTATAAAATTCTGTATTTATAAATATTTTCTCTCATCACATGGAAGCTTATTACATTGTCTTCCGGTTTTAATTATTACTTAGATACCTGCCATCTGTTTAATTCTCATTCCTTTGTAAGTTGATCACTCATTCTGGCTGACTTAAATAAATTTTTTGTTCATCATCTGTAATATGTTTTCTTGTGATTTCTTGGACATCTTAGAGCTAAAGATTGTTTTCTTTTAGCAATTGTTAAAAAATTAGCCTCTTTCTTTTTGAGTAGAGCCTCTTCTCTATACTTTTTTATCATTGTAATTTGAAGTATCTTATGTATCATTTTCTCTTTTCATCATCTCTGTCTCTTAACTTCCCTTTAATATATAGTCCATCTCTTTGTGTTACATGCAGAGTAGTTTCTTTTACTCTCTCTTCCAATTAACACATTCTTTATTTAGATGAGGTTAATTGTGTTTAATTCGAGAGTCAGCAAATTTTTTCTTAAAGGGCCAGGTTATAAATCTTCTGGATTTGGGGGCCATGTGGTTTCTGTGGCAATCATTTTATTCTACCATTGGAACTTGAAAGTAACTAGAGGTGATACTAAACAAGTTGGCCTAACTGCATTCCAATAAAATGTATTTACCAAAACAGGCAGCTGGCCAATGGACCATAGTTTGTTGATTCCAACTTTAGTCTATCAATTGAGTTTTTTAAATTATTTTAACAGTTTTAGAGGTACCATTTTCTTCTTATTTTTCAAGTCTTCTTTTATATTTCTAATGGTCTCTTGTAGCTTGTAGATATTGTCAGTAATTTTTGGTATATTTTAGGCATGTTACATGCAGTTATTTTATATCTTATTTTCTGATATTCTAATATCTTAATTTTCTTTTGATACTTTTTTCTAATGATTGTTGCTTCTACTTACACTCATAGTTCCTTGCTCACCTGTGTGCTTTGTGATTTTTTTCTGTGTTTCTCATTTTTCTCCCTAGGATTTAATAGGGACTGGAATAAAATTATATCATTCTGCAGAAAATTAAGGTTTTCTTCTACTAAATTCTCAGGATGAGAATCTGGAATATTTAAAATCTGGAAATATTTAAAGCTTCTCCTAAGAAGTTTATTTCACCACACATGTTAATTCCACAGTGTTAATTCAGACTGAACACATGGAATATTGTAGCTACTGAATTACAGGAAATACAATTATTCCACATTCCTCACAAAGCTTCTGTAGTAGCCAGAAAATGTCCCACTCATATTTCCTGCTACAGGGAGCATAATTGATTGATGGCCCCCGTGCTAAGCTTTTGAATACATGGCTGCTTTGGAACTAAGGATATGCTCCCAATCAGTGTCTGAGCACAGCGAGAATACTAATACAGGTCTATTTATGCAAGATCTGAGACCCCTTCAACTGGGGACTTTGGTTCTTGGATTTTCCATTGACCTGACCAAAGTTGCTATTTTGTACTGTGCTTTAGTCTAAAATTCTTCCTACCTAATCTTCATGTGTTATCTCCACTGTACCTGTGCTAGATCTGTGTCATTCTGAAGGCTCTCTATGCCTTCTTGACTTCCACCATTTTCTCCATAAGTGGTGTTTCTTCCAGTACACCTTATACACATCTGATCCTGCCTTGGCATCCACTTGTCAATAGCAAGTACTTGTATCAAACTAACACACTCCCATATTTTAGTCCTGCAAAAATAAGACCCTAGATTATTTTATAAATAAATACTTGTATAGTTATAGCAGTTATATATAGCTACTTAAAGTTAGTTATTCACTTGGCTAAGGATAAGATATTGTTAAATTAGACTGTTTTAAAGAAAGGATGTTGATCTAACCTAACTCAATATAGAATAATATAGACAATATAGAATAGATATCATCTCTGACACTTGTCCAAAAATAGAACTGATCTTAATAGTCTATGAAATCTAGTTGATTACCTAGGGAGTATAATATATAATTGTTCCTCTAAAAGCATTAAAATGTGGCTTTATATTATTTTTTTTTCTTTTTCTTCTGCTGCCTATGTTAACCTCATTGTTTATTTCTCTCACTTCATCAAATACCAGGCCTCTTTTCCCACCACTTTTAATACTCTTTTCTGAATTGTGCTTGGCATATATTGAGGAAACTTGAAAAATTTTTCATATAAAATGTATCCTTGTATTTAAAAATTGTATGGTATTGAAGGTATCCTTGGATTTTTAATGGAGTATCAAATATAACTCAAAGGCAAATTTTTCCTCTTGTCCCAATTTTAGGATTAGCAGTTCTCTTAAGAAACTAATTTGTTATGTCTGATGCATACACTGAGTTGTGGAACTGATCACGTTTACAGTTTATACTGCCTGCTAAAAACTTTAGAGGCTGATGTATAATTTTCTGTATTAATCAAACTTCTGGTTTCATTTTATTTATCAGCTTTCTTTCTCCATAGTCCCATATGTATGAATATATGTATGTTCTTATGTATTGCTGAGCAATACTACAGAGTATGGCTGTAAGCGCAATTTGTTTATTCATTCACCTGTCATGTACATTTTTAAACCTAACACTACATATGTATTCATTTATTTTACAGTACTTTTCTTGGCAAAATTTCTGATTTAAAAATCTGTCATTTTTTTCAGTTAACATTATTTTATAAATATTTATCAGTATGGTTTTATAGTCATCATTCTTATTAATTTAATGTCAGATACTATTCCTTCAAATGTGTAAACTTTAATTTAATTTATTATTTACATTAATGTGACATAACAAAAATATTCAGCTATAAATACCCAAAAGCATTCCCCTTCTCTGTCTCTGATAATTTTGTTTGATGACTTTTAAATCTTTCTATGACTATCTGAGTATATAGTGAGGGGGTAACTGGGGCGGGTAAGAGAGTAGAACTAGAAAGAAAAAGGAAAGCAAAACAGAATTGTTTGAGACTAGAGTTTTATCCTGGTAGACAGAGAGGGAATACTGAGGGCAGCAGCCTGTGATATAAGATTTGGCAAGATTTGTTATTTGTTGTGTAAAGTAATTCTTTCTTCATCATTTCTCAAGAATACATTCAGAATATATACATGATTCAGCAAAGCCTTTGTAATCCAATCTGAGTTTCTTCAGGAAATAAAAAATATCATACAAAAAGCACATATATATTTGTTTTACCCTTAGTTTTTTTCCCTTATTATCTTACAAGTATAGGAAAATCTTTAATAAAACTAAGTGATATGTTTTTAATACTTTTATTTGTGCCTTAGGTAGTAAAGTTGAAAACGCTATTTGTAAGTTGAATATAAAGAAGTTTGCTGTGGTTGTATTATCTGAAATGGAGAAATTAAAAATGACCTAATCAACAATGGGATAGAAATAAACCTAATAGGGATAAATTTAATATATTTAGAAATAAGAACAACCAAAAGAGTCACTGAATAAAATGGAGAGATACTGTTTAGATAAATGTACCATGAAAAACACGTGACATGTATTTATAAAGCAATATGATTTTAAGAATAATAGTAAATATCAAGTATAGGTAATTCATATGTATCATTTATACATTCTATATGTTTTTAAATCTGGAGTTTAAAAGGAAAAGATAATGAAGGAAAAAGCAAAAAATAATGATCATTTGAAATATAACTTTCAGAGGGCCAAAATAACTTAAAATTTTCAGTAAGTGCTCTTGGTTTTGCCTTATTTTAACAGAAGAGGAATGTTTTCAGAGGTCTCTAATCAATCCAAGGGCAGATGTAGACAAATAGGCTTAAATATTAGCAAGAGAAAGTGGAGGTAAGGGGTGTAATCTATTTTTGGCCATAGGTGTGATCAAGATGAAAATGAGCCTGGAAGAAAGATCATTTTGAATGTGAAGAGCCATAGTTTCCTTGGATGGATTGAGTGTAGCCTGTCTGAATAGATAAGTCCACATCAGATGATCTTCTGAGGTCCCTAGCAGCTTTAGAACCCTCCAACTCATTTCAGTGATTAGGTTAAAAATGAAATAATATTTATATTAATTCTGATTAGGCAAGCAGTCAGCATGTTCAGGACAAGTATATTTGTGATTAGTGAAGGTAGAGCTGGTAAGTATTCTTATCACTTCCACATTTCCAGCGTTTTTAGATTTTGAGCTACTTCCTTTAATGTTTAATGAAATAATCTAGGAATATAAAATATATTTACAAGTATAGACATCTTCATTTAAAATCCTAGCCAGATTGGTTATAAACTCATCTAATCTCAGTATTTTCCAGTAAGTCCTTATTATCAGGAAGGTGCTTACTAAACACTTAACAATGTAAGAATGACTAACACACTTTGGAGAAAGAGATTGGGGTGATAAGATTTTACTTTTCACTGCATATACTGCTTCACTTATTTACTTTTTTTAAAGAACAATAGTATTTTTAATAAAGATGAAGTTAAGCTATACAATTAAAACAAAGGCAGACATTTAATATTAAGTGACTGGCAATACATCTGTGGAATACTTAAATGACTAGAAGTGTATAATTCTGTGCTGGCATCCACTGTTTCTTACTCTAAATAAAGGCCATGTCTCTACACATCTGTAGTATAGTTATTTAGTATAACTATTCTGTGAATAGTTAGTACACACAGAAGAGGTGCTTACTAAATATTTGATAAATGAAAAAAATGAAAAAAAAAGGTTTCATTAAACATGGACTTACCAAATTAGCATAAAACATGCAAACACACTCAAAAACAAATACTTGCTCTGACATATGATAGCTGGAAATCAATCGTATTTGTTTCTGTCTTTATGGTTGCCGATCAATTTCCAGTGTTTCTTTTTAAAGAATATGAACTCTGACACTGGTTAGACCCAGCCTTTAAAATTGTACTTCTTCAATCTAAAGGCTCCATACATTTTTTAGCAAATGAGATGCCAAGATTAGGAAAGTATGACATCAGATTTCAGGTTAACCCCAGAGTTTAAAAACTAAACTAGGCATGGATCAGTGTTTTCCAGAAATTAGTGACACCCTTTTGCAATTCAGTTTTCCAACTGATATGGAGTTACTATCTCAGATAATGTTTCTGCATTTAAGCCCATAAGAATTATTGTGAAAGCAAGCGGAACTCATGAGAGACCAGGGGGTTAGAGAGAAGGAACCCTTGCAGTGAAAGGAATCAAGGATTGTCTTTAGAACCCATGCTACCTTGAGCAACCAGGTCAAAAAAGCTTCCTGTAATGAAGATCCATCCATTACCATGACATGCAAGCTCTAGCTGTAGATCACTTTCATGGTCTCCAAAGAAGCTAAGCAGTTATCAGTAACATTCAAAAATCCACTGGAAAGTCATTCATTTCACTTTATGGTCCTAATTAGCCATTTGTATAGTTCTATAATTAAATATGTTCCTTTCTCATCAAGTTTTTCACTTTAGTAATGATACCACTGTGCCACAAACAGGCCCCATGCTGCTGGGTTTGGGACTTATTCATAGCATTTAATTGGTCACCCAGTGGTTAGCCAATAACCCCTTCTATGGGAAGCAACACTCTGAATGCTGTTAATGGGCTAGAGGCACAGTGATTGCCTCCTGGTACCCAGCAGTACTGGGAATAAAGCAATTTCCTCCACTGTGTTGTGTGCCCAATAGCTAATCCTCTCCACTCCTGAAATGCACACTATTTGGTTATAAGTATTTGTGCTGGCTTACTTACCGCTGGGTTGTTAATAGGCAGTGATTCTTCAATGCTCCTTCAGTGAAGTTACAGTCTGCTTGCTGACTGCTAATTAAAACAAGTTTGCTCTCTAAGACTGCAACTAAAAGGTAGCAAGGTCATTTTATTTAATGCAGTAACCTTTTATTTAACAATGTTGATACACTATACATATGTGCACATTTTGCAAACTGGCAAGTCTATTATTGATTGCTTCAAAAGAACAAAAATTGAGCTACTGACTAGTCTGCTTTCCTTTGAAGTGAAACTGTTAAAATTCCTGAGTCTAGGCCTCTGTTATACAGTTGAAACACACAGCTTGCTGCAGGATTCTATTTACAGTATTTAAGCTTCTGAAAACAAAAAGGAAAATGTCAATTGTACTAACCATAAATGTTCAAGCCATTGAAGTAATATTTAGCTTTGTTTCCCATGTGCTTTGTTTTAATTATCGTTTGATGTATGAAAGGGCATTATAGAGGCTCCAACTTAGAAAGTAAAGTGATCGGTAGATGGCACTTCCTAACCGTCTGCTTGGTGTAAATACATATAATTAAGTCTTAGAAATAGGGTTCTGGGAAATAAAATTTTAAAAAATCAAGTGACTTCTAACAAGACAGAGGCAATCATATTTTTGCTTGTGTGTTGCCCTGATTTTTTTTGTCACATCTCATTGAGATCTCAGGGGGAAAAAAAAAATCTAATTTGCAAAATTTTTAATATGTACTTCTTTCTTAACATTCTAGAGATTCATCTCTAGTGATGACAAAGAAAACAATGCAATATACTCTGTAAGACAATATGGTACCTCTTTCTGCCCTTGGCACTTTTCAGAGAGCCAGGAATGTCAGAGTGAATTACTCAAGGCTCTCAAAGTTACTCTGCCTCAAAGTTAAACATTATTGCTTAAGAAAATCTACTTCTCACTCTCAACCATAAAAAAAAAAAAAGAGGTAAATTTAAAATTCTTTACTCCCAGAAAAAGAAGAGACATTTTAAAGACAAAATAGGAAAAAACAGTGTCTCCTGGGGCAAGGTGACGTCACAAGCAATTTTTCTCTAGTGTGTAAAGCAGAATACATTATAGGAGGTTTTAATATCAAGAATTTAAATGCCATTTGGGAGCTGGAGTGTCCTGTATTGTATACGCTGTCAAAGATGTTTATATGTAGCTGTAATTGTGCAGGTACAAGTGTCTATAGTCAACAAAGAAAACAATTTACTTAAATATCTTTCATATTGTATCATGGTAAATCAATACTATTTCCTTACTGCTTCTGGAATAATAGAAAAATAACATGTATATACATTTAAGTTGTAATAAATTATGTAAACTGAAGTGTAGTAAATATGTTCTAAAACCAACATCCAATAAATTACCTTTCAAATTCCTGTTTGATGATACTTCTCTAGACCATTCATTGAGTTATAGTAGAAACAACTTATAATCAGTTCAAATTCAATGCATGTATATGTATACATACAACACATATAAATCTTCATTAGTAGCAATGACTCACTGATAATGAGAAAATAACAAAATATTTGTAAGCTGGAAATCTTTTTCTGCCATTAGCAAGTTACCTGATCTTAGACATATTATTTTCTCTCTTTAGTCTTTGCTAATATGGAAAATAGTAGTAGATCAATACTATAAATAAACTTATCTACTATTAGTCATTATCTCCTAAAATATTTTGAAATCCTTATTCATCTATATCCATATCACTCTCCTTAAATTATATATATGATATATGGTACATATATATAGATATTTATAAGCGCATCTGATTTGTGATAAGGATAATTCTGAAAGTATTACTTATCTAGCATTTTGTGTTGCATGTGTGCTAAGTCTCTTCAGTTGTGTCCACCTCTTTGCAGCCCCATGGACTGTAACCCACCAGGCTCCTCTGTCCATAGATTCTCCAGGCAAGAATACTGGATTGGGCCTCCCACAAAGGATCTTCCCAACACAGGCATTGAACCCACGTCTTTTACCTCATCTCCTACATTGGCAGGAGGCTTTTTTTTTTTTTTTTTAACCACTAATGCTGACCTAGAAAGCCCATAGTATTTTGTGAAGTAGAACACTAAATACTAAGGTCAGGAAATAGTCTAGTATAGAGAGTTAAGAGTAGAAACTCCATAGTGAGGCTCTCTAAGTTTGTCACCCACTGTCTGTGTGATATAGGACAGTTGACTCAACTTGTATGTACCATGGCTTCTTTATTTTTGCAGCAGAGGAAATTATAATATCCTCCATAGAGTTAATAATAACCTCCATATAGTTACTGGGTGGACTAACTGAGGTAATGTAAAAAGTCCTTGTAATATAGCGTTGGAATGTTACAAAGACTCAATAATCATCAACTAACCTTATCACTATCTTCAAAAATCTCATTTGATTCTTGCTGCAACCCTTACTAGATTCATTCATTTTTCAACAAATACATGTATTTTTTTATATATATATACAAATGTAATTTTAGTATCATATATGTATCTGATATCATAAGATGTATTGGTGTCTACAGACAGTGTACTGCTGCTGCTGCTAAGTTGCTTCAGTCGTGTCCGACTCTGTGCGACCCCAAAGACGGTGGCCTACCAGGCCCCCCGTCCCTGGGATTCTCCAGGCAAGAACACTGGAGTGGGTTGCCATTTCCTTCTCCAATGCATGAAAGTGAAAAGTGAAAGTGAAGTCGCTCAGTCATGTCTGACTCTTCGCGACCCCATGATCTGCAGCCTACCAGGCTCCTCCGTCCATGGGATTTTCCAGGCAAGAGTACTGGAGTGGGGTGCCATTGCCTTCTCCAACAGACAGTGTAGTCAACATCATTTCTGTCCTCATGGGCTTTAAAATTTTTGAGGCCAATAAATTTGAGTAAATGTGCAAACAAGTTATTCCTGCTGATGTGATTGCTGAAAAGGAAGGAAGTGTGTACTACTAACAAAATGCAGAGCTTGGATTTGAACATGAGCCCTGGAACAAGAGATTTTATGTATGTGATTGCTCTGTGGTAAACATCACCAATGAGTGATGGATGCTGGACTGCATCAGCATGCATGCTGGGTGTGGAGTACTATAGGGAGTAGACTCAGCTTCAGCAGGATACAGGCAGTTACTTCCAGCACACAGTAAAGGAAAATCAGGAGACGGAAAGAAGAGTAATGAAGAACATGTAAGATAAAACAGTCAGTTCACATGTGCTGAGCCTAGATTCAGTTATAGGAACCATTTGAAGTTTAAGGTGTCTGAAGCAAATAGGGACTAGATTAAGGAAAAGAAGTAGAAAAATGAAGAAGAAGAGAATTGAAGGACAGGAAGAGGAAAAGGAAAAAGAGAGCCTTTACAATAGGATTGGATAAAGAAGAGAATAAGAAAGCAAGTGGGAAAATATAAAGAAAAAGTTTTTTTTTTCTTATGATTGAATTTCTTATAACAACCCTAAGAAGATGAGTAAAGACCAGAAAAAATATTAACATTAAATTTGTAAGGAAAACTTTAATTTTCTTTCAAAGGGTTAAGCAGTTTCTCAATAAGATATTATGTTATAGGGTTCTTGATTCAGGTGGGAAGAAAAGTCAAGGGATATATTTGAGTCCATTTAAATTTCAAGAGTTAGGGATCCCACACCATGTTTCATTCAGGTCAGCGAAGGGACTAACTTTATCTGGTGACTGAATAAGAGACAGAAAACCAGAGCTACTTAAAGAACTTAGAGATAATTCCACTTTGCAGGCTAAATGGTCTGTGAATTTTATCTAGGTATGGTCTGGTGCCTAAAGATGCTGTGGTGAGCTTACAATGCGAAGAACAAATGCTTTAAAGGACAGTAATAAGGTTGAGAGACACCTGAGGTTGAGAGGGAATGAACTTACATTACTCTCAAAATTTTCTCATTTATGATTAGGAAAGGTTACTATTGGGACCTGAGACAAAGGCATTCTATTACAAGATTTAAGAAATAATGTATAATGTGTATAATGTGTCACCAGAAGCAGTGTTCTGGATGTGAACAAAGAATATTAAAAAAAAATACAATTTATTATAGTATTTCACTCTTTTAGGAATCTGTTCCACATAAAGAAAGTCTTCATTTACTTTTTGAGCACTTTCACACCTGTAAGTATTCACAGACATTTATTTTTGTATTTACTCATTTACTTGCAATTTGAAATTTATTGATTTTAATGCTTCCTGATGGATTCAGGTGCCCAAGGGATGAATACATTTGACTTTTTGCTGAGATATACTATTTAACCATAAGTACTGCCAGGCTGTCATATGGACAGTCACTGATCTAAGGAGTGGTTATTCCTATTTGGTTGCCTTTAATGACACTTCTAAATGCTGTAGCTGTTGGTTATTATCCTTGCCACTATAGTGCTGCAATTCTTGAGATTTAAATCCTGTTTCCTTGAATAAATGGGCTCCAGAAGGTAAGTCAACATCTAGTATGATAAGAGTAGAGTAGATAAGACTTTGTGTAGTTAAGATAAGATAAGACTTTGTGTGCAATAGTCTAATAGATCATCTGACAAAGACCTCTGGAAACTATGGATTTACTGAAAAAATGCTTTGCTGTATTTATGAGAATAGCAGTAGTTATTCTGGTGGAGCACGGAGAAATGCTCTATTAACACATCCAGAAGAGGCAGAGAATGTTTCATTAAAGACATAACTCTTGAACTGTGATATGAGGGTTGAGTAGATAAGAAGGCTGTATCCTTTGGCTGGAATGCATTGCGTACCTGTTGTCAGATATAGTAGCCTACTCCAGTGTTGTGGTAGTAACAACGGAAATATTTGGGCAGACCTGAGCTATTTCAGAGGTGGAAATGGCAATGTTTAATGACTGAATATGGTGGAAGTGGGAAAGGAAGGGTCTAGTTCAGTTCAGTTCAGTCGCTCAGTCATGTCCGACTCTTCGCAACGCCATGAATCGCAGCACACCAGGCCTCCCTGTCCATCACCAACTCCCAGAGTTCACTCAGACTCACCTCCATCGAGTCAGTGATGCCATCCAGCCATCTCATCCTCTGTCGTCCCCTTTTCCTCCTGCCCCCAATCCCTCCCAGCATCAGAGTCTTTTCCAATGAGTCAACTCTTCACATGAGGTGGCCAAAGTATTGGAGTTTCAGCTTCAGCATCATTCCCTCCAAAGAAATCCCAGGGCTGAACTCTTTCAGAATGGACTGGTTGGATCTCCTTGCAGTCCAAGGGACTCTCAAGAGTCTTCTCCAACACCACAGTTCAAAAGCATCAATTCTTTGGCGCTCAGCCTTCTTCACAGTCCAACTCTCACATCCATACATGACCACAGGAAAAACCATAGCCCTGACCAGACGGACCTTTGTTGGCAAAGTAATGTCTCTGCTTTTGAATATGCTATCTAGGTTGGTCATAACTTTCCTTCCCAGGAGTAAGTGTCTTTTAATTTCATGGCTGCAGTCACCATCTGCAGTGATTTTGGAGCCCCGAAAAATAAAGTCTGCCACTGTTTCCACTGTTTCCCTATCTATTTCCCATGAAGTGATGGGACTGGATGCCATGATCTTCGTTTTCTGAATGTTGAGCTTTAAGCCAACTTTTTCACTCTCCACTTTCACTTTCATCAAGAGGCTTTTTAGTTCCTCTTCACTTTCTGCCATAGGAGTGGTGTCATCTGCATATCTGAGGTTATTGATATTTCTCCCAGCAATCTTGATTCCGGCTTGTGTTTCTTCTGGTCCAGCATTTCTCATGATGTACTCTGCATATAAGTTAAATAAGCAGAGTGATAATATACAGCCTTGACGTACTCTTTTTCCTATTTGGAACCAGTCTGTTGTTCCATGTCCAGTTCTAACTGTTGCTTTCTGACCTGCATATAGGTTTCTCAAGAGGCAGGTCAGGTGGTCTGGTATTCCCATCTCTTTCAGAATTTTCCACAGTTTACTGTGATCCACACAGTCAAAGGCTTTGGCATAGTCAATAAAGCAGAAATAGATGTTTTTCTGGAACTCTCTTGCTTTTTCCACGATCCAGTGGATGTTGGCAATTTGATCTCTGGTTCCTCTGCCTTTTCTAAAACCAGCTTGAACATCAGGAAGTTCACGGTTCACGTATTGCTGAAGCCTGGCTTGGAGAATTTTGAGCATTACTTTACTAGCACGTGAGATGAGTGCAATTGTGTGGTAGTTTGAGCATTCTTTGGCATTGCCTTTCTTTGGGATTGGAATGAAAACTGACCTTTTCCAGTCCTGTGGCCACTACTGAGTTTTCCAAATTTGCTGACATATTGAGTGCAGCACTTTCACAGCATCATCTTTCAGGATTTGGAATAGTTCAACTGGAATTCCATCACCTCCACTAGCTTTGTTCGTAGTGATGCTTTCTAAGGCCCACTTGACTTCACATTCCAGAATGTCTGGCTCTAGGTCAGTGATCACACCATCATGATTATCTGGGTCATGAAGATCTTTTTTGTATAGTTCTTCTGTGTATTCTTGCCACCTCTTCTTAATATCTTCTGCTTCTGCTAGGTCCATACCATTTCTGTCCTTTATCAAGCCCATCTTTTCATGAAATGTTCCCTTGGTATCTCTAATTTCCTTGAAGAGAGCTCTAGTCTTTCCCATTCTCTTGTTTTCCTCTATTTCTTTGCATTGATCACTGAGGAAGGCTTTCTTATCTCTTCTTGCTATTAAATGGCAATGTTTAATGACTGAATATGGTGAAAGTGGGAAATGAAGGGTCTAAGAGGACCAAAATTAGGTTTAGGCAATTGGTTCATTAGGGATATAGGAAACAGAGGTAGAATAAAGGAGAAAAGATAAGTCAGAGGGGAAAATCAATATGTTTAAAATTAGGATAATGATAACATATATCTCATAGGTTTGTCATGAGCAATAATTGAGTTAATAAGTACAGAGTACAAGGAACAATGTTTATGCAATGTACCCCAGAGAAGGGAACAGCTACCCACTCCAGTATTCTGGCCAGGAGAATTCCATGGACAGAGGAGCCTGATGTACTACAGTCCATGGGGTCGCTAAGAGTCAGACATAACTGAGCAACTTTCACTTTGCTTATGTAATTTAATTACTTAATAAATGTTAACAGTTATCATTAAGAGATATAATAAGTAAACTAATGTATAAAAAATTGATAGACTATCATGGTAACTACCATGCCACACAGTGAAAAAATTTCAAAGTAGCATAAAGAAATAAAAGCATACTCCTTAATTAAGCAAACACTCTGATTAATATCATGTGAAATATTGAGTCAAAGTTGTAGAAAGATGCTCAGAAGTGAAATCTGCTGAGTTAGGTTGGTGGGGCTACAGAAAATTTCACAAAATGTTAATGTTTTTTAATATTGAATTTGTCTATAAATTCTGAGGTGAAAATGGGCTATATCCAAATTACTCATGAACATGTTGTATTAAAAGAGATGCTGAATTAAAAAACAAGAAGGGAAACAACTGAGTTTTTAATTCAGTTCAGAGAAACTCTATGAAATTCTCTGACTGAAAGAGCAGTGGTTTTACAAAGAGCTGGTGCTAAGTTTGGAATGAGGCATGAGAGGAAAACTAGGAGAAGAACAAGGAACCAAAGGAAAAACAATATGGAGAAGTTGGCTGTTATAGGGGAAAGGAGAAAGAGAACACATGGAAAACCAGGCTTTGCTTGAAAATATAAAAGATCAGTGGAGCTTCAAAACTCATGGAGAAAGTAGGACCAATGTTTTTGACCAAACACTAAAAGAAAGAGAAGAGTTGAAAAAATGTAATCAACCCAGACCTGATGTTAGAGGAAAAGGGATGGAAGCATGTAATTTATGAAAGCATTAACAAAATAACAGATTACATGAATCTCAGCAGTTTAAAATGAAAAAAAAAAAAACAAAACATTAAAAGACTATAATGGAAATAAGGGTTTTACTATGGTATGTTCTAAAAAGCTGAAGTTAGGTATACTTTAGTGTAAAAAATTTGGCTGATTTTAAATATTATAGAAACATTTACTGCAAATCCTTAGGAATGAGATTGGGGGATTTTGTATCAGTTAACAGTGGATGAGAACTGTATAAGAGTGATATTTATGTTAATCTATATAAGATAAATTTGTGAAATGTTCTGAGTATGTTGGAATACATGAGATCATACATAAGACATTGTAAGGTTTAAAAATGAAATGTATAACAATCTTTTAAAAATCCCTAAAAGGAATGTAAAAAATAAAACCATTTAAATTTATGCTTATACTTTGCAGATAACATGAAAGCTAATATTGGAAAGGGATTTCAGTGTTCATAGAAAACATGCAAGTAAATTATAACTAAAACTTATCTCTGAAACCAAATATTTATTTGACATATAGAAAAGGAGATACAAAATCACCTTTTAAAATGCATATGCCAACAGTTTTTGAGTATTTAATCAAAACAGATAGAAATATATCAGCAAATCTTTTTTCTTAAACCTACAAATAAGGATCACTTTTATGTCTTCTTCTGGTGATTCTATGGTGTTAGACAAAAAGAATCATCCCCGAAGTGAATAGTTTGGCAGCTATGTATAGAGTATGAGTAAATCCCTATTGAAATAGAGATAAACTGAATAGTAAAAATGATCAAGTGTATGGGAGCTGACCCCTTTCCAAGTTATCAGAGAAGTCTGAGGGATCATTAGTAATGATCTTTACACCTAATTTGGTTGTCCTCCTTGGACCCTTTAGTTCCCACTGCTGCCATGCTCAGTCATCAAACATTGCCATTTCCACCTCTGAAATAGCTCATGTCTACCTGGACATTTCAGTGGCCACTACCATTATGCTGGTATAGGACACCATACTTGAGCAGATAAGGAGTACACCAACGTGTTCCAACCAGAAGATATAGCCCTCTAATCGACTCAACTCTTCATCTCAGATTAAAAATTATGTTTTTAATTAAGTTTTCTTTGCCTACTTTGGACATTTTAATGGAGAATTTCTTCATGCTCCAATCAGAATAAGTACTGTTCTTTGTATAAACACAATGTATTTTTTTCAGTAAATCCATAGTTTCCCAAAGCCTATATCAGAAGACCTTTTAGAGTATTGCTCTTGAAAGAAGAGATAAATCTGAAAAATTTAAATACCTA
Source organism: Bubalus bubalis (assembly GCF_019923935.1). Taxonomy (NCBI): domain Eukaryota; kingdom Metazoa; phylum Chordata; class Mammalia; order Artiodactyla; family Bovidae; genus Bubalus; species Bubalus bubalis. The sequence goes on along the minus strand of NC_059159.1, from coordinate 112,267,170 downwards.
ATTAAATATTTCTAGTTGCAAAAGTATTGATAGAGTATTTAGATAAAAGTAAAATAAGAAAAAAATAAACAATAATAACATAGAAAATTTAATAAATTTCTCTTTTGCAAGAAAGAAAGAGGAAAACTAACATGAAGGAAAAAATGACTAAAAGTTAGAGTCATGAATGTTTGAACTGATATTACAAATGCCCTGAGATGTTTTATTTTTCCTGATACCCCAAAGAAGTGAAGTGAAGTCGCTCAGTCATGTCTGACTTTTGCGATCCCATGGACTGTAGCCTACCAGGCTTCTCTGTCCATGGGATTTTCCAGGCAAGAGTACTGGAGTGGGTTGCCATTTCCTTCTCCAGGGGATCTTCCCGACCCAAGGATTGAACCCAGGTCTCCCGCATTGCAAGCAGACGCTTTACTCTCTGAGCCATCAGGGCCTTGCCCCAAGGGCTCTATTTAATTCTGACACTTGGGCAGCAAAAGTGGCTGAGGGTCTATAGGAAGCAGAGACTCAGAAGTGGAATATTAGCATCAAGCAAGGGCTTAAAAACAAACACCGTACTCTCCTATAAAGCTCATGTCTACCTGGACATTTCAGTTGCCACTACCATAGCTCATGGTAGTGAGCCATGGTAAAATAAAATACCCAAAGTATAGCACATATTAACCAAGACACATTCCACTATTGGCAAAGGGAGAAGACAATGATTTTGATTCTCACTGACTTAATATAAATAAATATATATACATATCCATATATATGTGTACATATATATGGATATATATATACCTCAAAGTTTTATCTAAAAATGTAAACTCCAATTCTGTTCTTTCAATTTGTGTGTGATCCAAATTAATTTTACCTGTATGTTTCAGAAAATATCAAAAAGAAAAAAATAATACAAAACTTGGTCCCAGGGTTGTGATTCATTCAGGTTCTATCAGAGCAAATACAAACTCCTTTAGGAAAACAATCCAACAGTTAGTGCCCCACAGGATACATATTATAAATCATATTACCCACATTTAAAATTGCTCCAGTTACAGTTCACCAAAAGCAAGATTTTACAGAAAAAAGGAAAAATTTCAGTTGAAAAACTCCAGATACTAAAAAAATATTTTTTAAAGTTATTAAATAAATATGTCTAAAATGATGATTGAAGTAATTGGGCTTTAAAGAAAATCATAATGCAATGTGGGTAAAATATTGGCATGTTGAGGTAATTTAAATATAATTTTATATCTGAAAAATATATTAATTGTAGTTAGTAATGCTAATTGCCAAATGGAAGTTTAGATGCAGATGAAAAGAGAATGTATAAATAGAAATACTGATGTGGGAAAATTACCCAAAGTATAGCACAAAGACATGAAAATTATAAAGCAGAGGTTATGAGAAAAAAAGTAAATTGAGAAAGTCTAATTTGCATATAATATATGTGATAATAGAAAGATTAGAGAAAATATGTTTAGAAATAATGAATAAAATTTTATCAGAACTTATGAAAGACTCCAAATTTCAGGAGGTAAATCTAGTTGAGAAAAAGAAAATCAATGTGATTCCACACCTAGACACATGGTAGAGAAATTGTAGACTTCCAAAAACAAATTCCTAAAAGCTACTAAAAAAGTAAAGAGAGATTACCTACAGTGGAAGAATAATTATCCTTAGATGGCCTTCTGAAAAGTAAAAATAAGGTTCAGATGACATTGGATTATATTCACAGCACTTAAAAAAATATTACTAAACTAACAATGTATACCCACTTAAAAATAAGAAAATTATATATATTTCATGTAAAATTAAGGAAATTTACCATTGAAAGATCTTCAAGCCAAAAAAAAAAAAATTAAAGGTTTATTTCTGGAAGAGGTAAATTAAACTCAGAAGGAAGGATTAATATGCAAGATACAATGACAATATTTTGGACAACTCTAAGTACTTATGATGTAAAATAATGATAAAATATTATTACTAATAGGAGTTTTTTTGAGGTAGAAATAAAGATAAAGCTAATAATATAGTAGACAACCATTTATGTTCATTAAGGAAGAGAAGTTGAGTATGTTAGATAGCATGTAAAGTACTTTAATATATTTTAAAGACAGTACCTAAAAATGGAAACATCATGTACAACCTTAAAAATTGTAAATAAGGAAAAGAAATTGAAGGATAACTTCATGGAGTCATGTCCAACTCTGCGATCCCATGGACTGCAGCATGCCAGGCTTCCCTGTCCATCACCAACTCCTGGAACATGCTCAAACTCTAGTCCTTTGCATTGGCTATGCTATCCAACTATCACATCCTCTGTCATCTCCTCATCCTGCCTTTAATCTTTCCCAGCATTGGGGACTTTTCCAATGAGTCAGTTCTTTGCATCAGGTGGCCAAAGTATTGGAATTTCAGCTTCAGCATCAGTCCTGCCAATGAACACCTAGTACTGATCTCCTTTAGGATGGACTGGTTGGATCTCTTTGCATTCCAAGGAACTCTTAAGACTCTTCTCCAACACCACAGTTCAAAAGCATCAATTCTTTGACACTCAGCTTTCTTTATGGCCCAACTCTGACATCCATACATGACTACTGGAAAAAACATAGCTTTGACTATAAAGACCTTTGTTGGTAAAATAATGTCTCTGCTTTTTAACATGCTGTCTAGGTTTGTCATAACTTTTCTTCCAAGGAGCAAACATCTTTTAATTTCATGGCTGCCATCACCATCTGTAGTGATTTTTGGAGCCCAGGAAAATAAAGTCTATTACTGTTTCCATTGTTTCCCCATCTATTTGCTATGAAGTAATGGGACTGGATGCTATGATCTTCGTTTTTTGAATGTTGAGTTTTAGGCCAACTTTTTCACTCTCCTCTTTCACTATCATCAAAAGGCTCTTTAGTTCCTCTCTGCTTCCTGCCATAAGGGTGGTGTCATCTGCATATCTGAGATTACTGGTATTTCTCTCATCATATTGATTCCAGCTTGTGCTTCATCCAACCCAGCATTTCGCATGATGTACTTTGCATATAAGTTAAATAATCAAGGTGACAGTATACAGCCTTGACCTACTCCTTTCCCGATTTGGAACCAGTCCATTGTTCCATATCTGGTTCTAACTGTTGCTTCTTGACCTGCATACAGGTTTCTCAGGAGGCAGGTAAGATGGTGTGGTATTCCCATCTCTTTAAGAATTCTCTACAGTTTGTTCTGATTCACACAGTCAAAGGCTTTAGCCTGGTGAATGAAGCAGAAGTAGATGTTTTTCTGGAATTCTCTTGCTTTTTCTAGGATCCAGCAGATGTTGGCAATTTGATCTCTGGTTCCTCTGCCTTTTCTAAATTCAGCTTGAACTTCTGGATGTTCTCACTTCACATACTGTTGAGGCCTGGCTTGGAGAATTTTGTGGGTTACTTTGGTAGCATGTGAGATGAGTGCAATTTTGCAGTAGTTTGAGCATTCTTTGGCATTGACTTTCTTTGGGATTGGAATGAAAACTGACCTTTTCCAGTCCTGTGGCCACTGCTCAGTTTTCCAATTTGCTGGCATATTGAGTGCAGCACTTTCACAGCATCATCTTTTAGGATTTGAAATAGCTCAACTGGCGTTCATCACTTCCACTAGCTTTGTTCTTAGTGATGCTTCCTGGAAGTCAAGAAAGAAGCAAAGAAGATGTATCACAATGAGCAGTCACAGAATAGAAGGATAAGAATAAAATCAAACAGATTAGTAATTACATTTTAAAAGATTAAATTCACCATTATTTAATTATAGATTTTCTGACACTTTTCATTTATTTCCAAATTTATGAATAAATTGCAGAGAATTATTGAAGGAAAACCTTGGTTACAAAATGTGTATTATTTATACCATCAGAGTTCTCAGTATTTCTTAATGAACTTAAATACTCTTCCTCATCTCTCGTTATTTTCCTTGGGTCTGATTATTTTACCTAGGTAAAGTTGAGTCATGTTTCAACAAAGATAAATTAAGGTTAAAAAAAAAAAAAAGAAAGAAAGGAAAATGGCAGAAGGATAAGGCTTTAAAAAAGAGAATGAGGCTAAATTGATGGATACCAAAAATAAATTAGAAGAGAGAGATGGCAACATTAACAGAGAAATAAAGAGAAAATGAAAATAAAAACAAAAATGAAAGGGAATGACAAAAAGAAAGCAAGAATATAGTAATTAGATGTTTTAAGAAAAAGGCAGTATAAATATGTGCTCAGATATTTGACAGATATAAATAACTTTTGAAAAATTCTTCTACCTTTAAACCATGAAATGAATTACCTAGCATTTAAAACAAAAATTGCCTTGACATTTTGTTGATAGAAATGTAGAAATGCAGCAATAAAAGTGAGGGGGTATCTTCTATTGAATTTTATAGATTTCTAAATGTCTCAATTCTATTTTCTTAAATTACATGTGAAGTATATATACTTCACATATAATTCTTGAAGAAATACGTATACATATTATTCTTGAAGAAATAATTAGTTTTACCTTGAAATTTAATAGTATTATGTAAAGACTCTTCCCCTGAGTTATTCAAGATTATGATATAGTTAAGAATAAAGTCTCATTTTATCAGTATATTATTCTAGAAAATATTGTCTTCCTGCAAAATTATGTCTACAAGTACCTATTAAATAACATGAAATACAAATATATACTTTAATTAACTTCCATTTTTTTATATTACAGGCAATTAGCATTTATTCTCCAAGGGATAATTTTCAAAGAACTGTTCTTTGATTTGTTATCCCTCCATTAATATGCACTGGTATTGCTACCCATTATATTTTTTCAGCTTTATAGAGATATAATTGACATATAAAATTATAAGATATTTAAATATTTAAATATATAATGTGATGGTTTGATTAACATATTCCTTATGAAAGTTTTCTCCTTATCTAATTAACACATCTATCACTTCACATATTTACCATTTTTGTTTGTTTTCTTGATAATAATGGTTAAGTTCTAATCTCTCAGTAAATTTTAATTATATAATACACTTTATCAACTGCAGTCACCATGTGATACATTAGGACCTCAGATCTTATTCATGTTAATTTGAAAGTGTTTACCCTTTCACCAACCTCTCCCTATTTCCCCCAACTCCCAGAGCCTGGCAACTACTTTACTTCTCTCTGTTTTTGTGAGTTTTACTTTTTTTTTTTTTTAAGATTCTGTGTGTAAATGATAACATGCAGTATTCACCTTTCTCTGTCTTGTTTTGTGTGATCAGATGCTTAATCAGGTCGGACTCTTTGCAACCCATGGACTGTAGGCCACCAGGCTCTGTCCATGGGTTTCTCCTGGCAAAGATATTGGAGTGGGTTGCTATTTCTTCCTCCAGGGGATCTTCCCAACCCAAGGATTGAACCTGCACCTCTTATGTTTCCTGAATTGGCAAGTGGATTCTTTACCACTAGTGCCACCTGGAAAGTCCTGTCTTATTTTATATAGCATACTAAATGCCCTTCATGTTCTTATAATTGAAAAGATGTATTTCTATTTTACAGCTCAATAGTACTTTGTTGTATACATATGTTTATATGTATGTAATACATCTTTATCCATTCATCCATGGACACTTAGGTTGTTTCCATATTTTAACTATTGTAAATTATGTTTTAGTGAGCATGGGAGTGCATATATTTCTTCATTATCCTGTTTTCATATTTTGAATATGACAGAGAAATGGAATTGCTGGATCATATGGCAGTTCTACTTTTAATTTTTGGAGGAGCTTCCATATTGTTTTCCATAATGGATGTACTTGTTTACATTCTTATTAACAGTGTACAAGGGTTTCCTTTACTCAATATCCTTGCCAGCATTTGTTATCTTTTATCACTTTGATAATAGTCATCTTGACAGATGTGAGATGATATCCCATTTTGATTTTGAATTTCATTTTTCTAATGATCAGTGGGCTTCCATGGCATCTCAGTAGGAGAGAATCCACCTTCAGTGCAGGAGGTGCAGGAGACATGGATTTGATTCCTGGGTTGGGTAGATCCCCTGAAGGAGGAAATGGCAACCCATTCCAGTATTATTGCATAGAAAAATCCCATGGATGGAGGAGCCTGATGGGCTACAGTCCATGAGGTTGCAAAGAGTCAGATCTTTTTTACGTATCTACTGGCCATTTGTATGTCTTATTGATACAATTTCTTTGCCCATATTTTAGTTGGATTTTTTTTTTGAGTTGTAAATGTTTCTTGTATATTTTGGATAATAGCCACATACTGGATATGTGGTTTGCAAATATTTGTTTCCATTCCAAAGATTAACTTTTCATTTTTTGTTTTTTTTTGTGACTTCTTTACTGTGGAGAAGTGTTTTCCTTTGATGTAGTCACACTTGTTTGTTTTTGCTTTTGTTCCTTTTAATTTTGTAAATATAAAAAAATCATTGCCAAAACCAATGTCAAAGAAATGATGTTTTCTTCTAGAAGTTGAGCTATTAAAGGTCTTATGTTCAAGACTTTAATCCATTTTGAGTTGATTTTTTTTCTTTTTTTTTTTTAAATTTTATTTTATTTTTAAACTTTACAATATTGTATTAGTTCTGCCAAATATCGAAATGAATCCACCACAGGTATATCTGTGTTCCCCATCCTGAACCCTCCTCCCTCCTCCCTCCCCATACCCTCCCTCTGGGTCGTCCCAGTGCACCAGCCCCAAGCATCCAGTATCGTGCATCGAACCTGGACTAGTGACTCGTTTCATACATGATAGTATACATGTTTCAATGCCATTCTCCCAAATGTCCCCACCCTCTCCCTCTCCCACAGAGTCCATAAGACTGATCTATACATCAGTGTCTCTTTTGCTGTCTCGTACACAGGGTTATTGTTACCATCTTTCTAAATTCCATATATATGCGTTAGTATACTGTATTGGTGTTTTTCTTTCTGGCATACTTCACTCTGTAAATAGGCTCCAGTTTCATCCACCTCATTAGAACTGATTCAAATGTATTCTTTTTAATGGCTGAATAATACTCCATTGTGTATATGTACCACAGCTTTCTTATCCATTCATCTGCTGATGGGCATCTAGGTTGCTTCCATGTCCTGGCTATTATAATCAGTGCTACGATGAACATTGGGGTACACGTGTCTCTTTCCCTTCTGGTTTCCTCAGTGTGTATGCCCAGCAGTGGTATTGCTGGATCATAAGGCAGTTCTATTTCTAGTTTTTTAAGGAATCTCCACACTGTTCTCCATAGTGGTTGTACTAGTTTGCATTCCCACCAACAGTGTAAGAGGGTTTCCTTTTCTCCACACCCTCTCCAGCATTTATTGCTTGTAGACTTTGGATCGCAGCCATTCTGACTGGCGTGAAATGGTACCTCATAGTGGTTTTGATTTGCATTTCTCTGATAATGAGTGATGTTGAGCATCTTTTCATGTGTTTGTTAGCCATCTGTATGTCTTCTTTGGAGAAATGTCTATTTAGTTCTTTGGCCCATGTTTTGATTGGGTCATTTATTTTTCTGGAATTGAGTTACAGGAGTTGCTTGTATATTTTTGAGATTAGTTGTTTGTCAGTTGCTTCATTTGCTATTATTTTCTCCCATTCTGAAGGCTGCCTTTTCACCTTGCTAATAGTTTCCTTTGTTGTGCAGAAGCTTTTAATTTTAATATGATATATCATAAAAGTTACTTTCATTCTTTTGCATATTGTCATTCAAATTAGCTAGCATCATTTATTGATGAAACCATGTTTTCCCCATTGTATATTCTTTGCTTCTTTATTATAAATTAATTGACTATATATATAAGGGTTTATTTCTGGGCTTTTTATTCTTTTCCATGATCTATTTGTCCAAAGAATATTTAAGAGCTAATTTTAAAAAAGTTCCCAAGTTTAAATAACTCAAGACAAATAAAGATGAATTTATGAAATAGATGGGCATAGTAGATGTTAATTAATTTGATATAATATTTAGAATGAACCAGGAAATCATGTGCTTTTGCTTGTATTGCTCCTAATATCAATTACATAAGGGAAATTGACATCTGCCAAGTATAAAATAATTTTAGTATCATATGATATCATAATACTATTTACACTTTCTTGAATAAAGAGAATAGTAGACCCAGAGATACTATAAGTTAAATACGCATTCCTGAGTTAAGCATTTCATCAGTAGGAAATAAATATAGCTGAATTTGGACACTTACTGTGTTGAAAAATTTTCCAGGGGCATGGGGACTTTAGGTTCTTAACTGCTTCAAAAGAAAACGGGAAGGTAAAGACCCAATTTTATAAATTTTAAACCAATTGTCTATGATTTCATTTTGGATTCATATGCTTACAACTCTTTTAGATACATTTGACCTCTTCAGACATTAATTATTAACTCTTCATAAAAGCAGACATTTTACTTCTTGCACTTTTATTTTTAAGCAGCTTGTAGAGCATCATAGGAAACCCATAACCCCTTCCACTTCACCCACACAAACAGCATCATAGGAGACTCACTTGCTCACTTGAGCTACGCAAAGCTTGTTATTGCCTAAGGTAGTCAAGAGTGATTGGTTTACTCCTGAAAGCTTTACCTAAACAGTTGCAGAATGAATGTTAACTTTGATCAATGTACTGTTCTGCAAAGAACATTCATGGGTCAGTCATGTTGGCACAGCCTTAAGGCAGATACTATCCTTTACACAGAAATATCTGAAAGGGCATCTTGATGTAAATGTCTTTTGCTATGAATATATCCCTCATATAATGTATAATCAGATATGTCCCTGACTTGGAGGTTATTTATTATGTGAAGGGTAGCAGTGCTGATGGTGAAACTATCTGAAAATGAAAAGAATCCTTTACACACATGACTGAGATGTTCACTTTCAAAATATCATTAAATCATGATTGTTGTGTGAAGAAGTTGCAATGTGATTTATCCAAGAGTAAAAATCTACAGTCAATTCTTTTAAAAAAGAAGCACCAACATGTAAGGTTTTATTTTTTTCTCAGGGGCAAATATAACACACATATATACTTCTTACATACATACATATATACACACAAACACATACAAACCATGGACAGATATATCTGTATCTGTTTATATACACACAAACACAGAAAACCTTGAATTTTAATTGAGAAAAGAAGGCATTAAGCTACAAAGATGTTGAAGGATCTCTTTTTTAATTGTATCAAATAGCTAAGTTGGAGAATTCTCTGAATTTTGGATTTGGTTTTGATAGTTGTCTAAAGTCTACATTTTGGCCTTAATTTTGTTCTTAGCTTTATGAAGTCTGTACTGCCAAATTCCTTTTTAAATATCACTTCTGATATCTAGTGATGAATAATCAATATAACTGTATCAGTAATAGAAACATATATAGGTCATCAGGATTTAGTGTTAAAACTAGAATATTTCCTGCAATTGGTTTGAATATATGTGCCCCCTTATCCCCAAATTCATATGTTGACACCCCCAATTGTGTGGTATTTGGAGATGGAGCCTTTGGAAAGTAATTAAGTAATAAGGGTGGAATCCTCATGTTTGGCAGTAAAGTTTTTATGAGACCAGAAAGCTTTCAATAGCAGACTCTTTTTCTGCCTTATGAGGACACAGCTAAAAGACAGCTCTCCGTAAACCAGGAAGAAATTAATCACTGAGAACATGAGTGTGTTGGAAGCTTGATTTCAAACTTCCAGCCTCCAAAACTGTGCAAAAAAAAAAAAAAAAAAAAAAAAATTGGTTGAGGTATCCAGTCTATGATAGTTTGTTCTAGCAACCCAAAATAACTAAGATATTCACATTGAAATATAGACAGTCATTCTATATGTAAATTGGAGTGAAGATATCCTTACAGAATCTATAGTTTGAAATTCTTTCAGTAAGTGAACTTTTTAAGATGCATGCATCATTGCAATATGAAAATGTTTCAAAAGTTAATGATGATCGTGTGTTTTACCTACAAATTGTTTAATAGTTTTCAAATAGTTAAATAAAATTTAAATAAAATAGACAGACACTTAAACTGTATGAATAATTTCCCTCTTTACAGTGGAGATTCTATTTAAAGTCTCAAAGTGATATTGGGATACTGGGAAAGCACATCAGTCAGATAACTTAGGAATGAGAATGTTACATGTTTTTCAAGCCAATAATTTTTAAAGTACTATTCTGAGAATTCCTCACAGAGAAATTATTTTTTTTTGGTGTTAATATATAACCAAATTTAAACATGATTTCTAAGCTATTTTAGCAATGAAATGGTAATGACAATTAATATTAGAGTATTATAGGTTCATTTTTCATCCCTAAATTTTGTACTATGATGGTGATTTTGGCTTTGATCTCTGCTTCAGCCAAGTATCCATTTTATACTAGGCTAAGTAGTAAAGCTCCACAGTAATAGTATCATCGATCTACCTATTTTTTTTAACCTCTCTTGATGAATTCTAAATGAGGATGCTAGTCCGAGGGTATAAGATTTGCACCATAATTCCTAAGCTCATTTTAATAATTTTTTGAGAAGAATCAGTGCTGAACATTTTAAAAGTCAGAATATATGTGGCTATTAGCATTCTGAGTATTGAGGCTAGAAGGTTAGATTAAATTTTATTTGCTTGTCAGTTCACAATGAGCAGTCAAACAAATAAATAATACAAAATAACAATCTGAGAGAAACTAAGTCACATATGCCAGGAGGGTTAAAGTATTCAGAGCACTGTTCCAGAATGTACTCTCAGATTCTCATATTGGGGCTCATGAAATGGTGAGACTTTACATGTTTCAAAAGTATGATCTTAAGTGTTATTCTTCATGGACCAAGCACATGTGTCTCTTAGATTTTGGTGAATATTACTAAAAGGAAAAAGAGGTAAAATGCTATTGTTTTATGAAGTTATCAACGCCAGGGATCATCGTGGAGACCTGCCTTTCTGAATTTAACATTACTGTGTCAGAGTGGCCCTGACATGCATAGTTAAAGTGTGGGTACCCTTATAGCTTACTAGTCTTATCACACTCTTTTTCATGTCCATGGAGAAAAGTCAGGTAGAAAAAAAATAGCAAATGCCTGACATACTCTCATTTAAGAAACCGAATTATAAGGTGAAGGTAGTCTAATGTTCAGTAGAAAGGAATTTCTTGATCTCTCACTTTAGAGAAAACCAGTGCTTGCGTATCCTGCTCACGATGTGGTACATTTGAAAACAACACAAAATCTACTGACATTATAAAGCACCTTGAAAGTAAATTGTTTTGCCTAAAGAAGTTTGTAAATAAGGGAAGCATTAATTAGTAAGAAGGCAGGGCAATGCAAGAGAGGGCCTCAAGAGAGACCTTCTCACCCCATGAGCCAAGGAACGCATCACCCTGCCGTTTTTATTTCAGGAAAAGATGGCTAAATTTTCATGGCTGAAGGGTAGTCAGGCTAAAGGGTGTATGGCTGGGTTGCTATGCTTGAAATACCTCTGAGCTGAATTCTTAAATTCTAGAAAATGAGGTTGCAGAATACATACACAAACATGCCCATAAATACTGTATGTGTGTATACAAAACCAGTATTGCAGAGAACCCGTGTATTTGAAGGCTGACATTTTTAACATATGTATATTTTTTCATATGCAGGATATTAGAGTTGTTGAGATTTACCTCCTTGGTTTTGACCTATCTTTTACATAGTAGCCAGGTACGCAGGCCCCATTATCTACAGAATAAAATAAAATGTCTTAATGTGACAGTGTTCATGTTTCACCCTTACCTTTTCTTTCAGACTTCATCTAGACATCCTTTGATGCTTTCTTATTATCTCTCCCTTAGACTTAACTATCTGCCTCATCCTTTCCACCCATAGACTGTCTATAAATCCTTCAAGGTTCAGAACAAGCATTTCTTCCTATAAGAAACATTCCCAAATACCTCCTGTCATAAATGAATATTCTTTCTTTTCCCAGATTAACAATGTGCTCATTTTTGTTTCTGCCCTGTGCTGTAGTGGGACAAGAATCATCTGTGTTTCAAGGTCAAATGACACTGCAACAGTTACCCAGGTTAAGATCACTGTCATCTGTTTCTGGTATCACTACATGATTATTCTTAACTAGCTCTCTTGGATGAAATGTTGCTCCTTCTAACAATTCATTTTCTACCCTAGCAGTTCTCAACTGTTAGTCTATAGCATGAAGTATAATTCAAACTCTCCATAGGCTGTGTCACCAGATTTTAATGAATATGTGAGTTTTATTTTAACTAGAGCTTTATAAATAAACTGTTAAAATAGTTTGACAAGATGCTGAGCAGGGTAGGACACATAAAAAACTGGGGTGCAGCTTGCTCCAAGTCATAATATAATGTGGGATTTATTCCGGAGGAAAATCTAGTGTATACTAAAACATGTAAAAACAATTTGTCTTCTATAAAGTAGGAGAACTAAAGCAGAGACACAGAAATGAAGGGCGGCTAATGAATCAAATTCAGTCTGGATGCCTTTCTAGACACTAGAGCATTGTTACACCAGCCTAATTAATGTCAGAGTTATAATCGTTAGTTGTTTGTGTTGGTTTTCAGACTTACACTGCCTTCATGTGTGTCTCAACATTTTTGATGTATGTCCACAGTCCCCCCATGCTCAAGTGTGAATTCAAGGTGCTCTTTCATCAAATGTTTCATCTTAATTCTTTTAGTGAGAAACCCGATCTGAACTGATTAGTTTCGTTTAAGGTGAAACTTACACATTTTGATGGAGGAGATCTCTTCATGTATTTTTTTTGTAGTATGTTGCTTCAGATCCTTCTGAGAATCTTATATAATATCAAGGGCATTTACCTTATTACTTTTCCAGAAGTCCAACATATTCTGCATGCTAAATCATACCTGGTCCTAAGGATTTCCACTGAGAGATTGTGGCCTTGTATTTTAAATTCGTCTCTCAAAACAAATGTTCAGAATGGCTGATGTTCACAGAAATTTTCCAATAACCAAATCTGACTCTGCCTCTCTGCTCCTTTAAACTCTTAGTATCTCTTCATAGTCCTCAAGGTTCAAGCTCATCAATCCAGCGCAGGTGGTCCTTTCTGATTTTGCCTCTGTTAACATCTCCATCTTCCACTCCTACTCCAGTCATACTGAAGCTTTCAGAAATTGCCCATGCTCTTTTGTAACTACTGCTTTCCACATATTTATTTCTCAGCCTGATATATTTTTTCCACTGTACCCAGTTTGTTAAGGCCTACTAAATTTTGTGTTATCAGTATAGTTTTCTTACCCCTTAACACTTAGCTTGTTGTCACTTTGATAGGCTCCATTCTATTTTGCATTTTCTCCAGCTGTTCCATTATTCTATACTATACACTTTAATTTCCTGTTAACTGTACTCTACTTACTCCTGTTTTATTTATCTTTAAAGGATGGTGGCCTCTCTGTATTCTTAGTTCTTAGTAGAATAGACAAATGATAAATATTTGTTCAATAACTGCATTCAAAACAAATAAAACATAACTTTTTAATTGAATGTAGCTCTGAGGGGAGATAACATTTGTTGATTTTTGATGATACTGGTTGGGATATGTAGAGAGATTTTATAAATCTAACATCTTCAATGAATAGGCTGTTTTTAGCTATTCCTCTAAAATTTCAAATGATCAAGTCTGTTTTTAATGAATCATATTTTAAAATTCCTATATTCAAATTATTGATGAGTACCTGAAATAAAAGCACCAGATATTGTTGATGAAAAATAGCTCATGTACTTTATAAACCAGAAATGTGGATGATGACATTGATATTTGATAAGAAAATTAATGCCTGACAGTTTCTTCATAGTTATATTAATAGTTTAACCCTTTCTATTTTAATCAAATGGAATTTTTAAGTGGGTTTATTATTCATTAGTTATTGATAATTTATTAGTTTATCACTAAGTTTTTAGGGGAGTATGAATAGGAAGACAGTACTGGTTAGACTTCTGTTTTATAATAGCTTGGAAGAGGCAGTGTTAGAAAAAAAGCACATTTTTTAGAGGCAAATAATTTTCTTGATTATTCTTTTAATTAGATAGAATTTCAAACTTAAATTTATAATAACAGTAAAGAGTAAAAGGAATTCCACTCTACTTTTTACCCAGGTTCAGTAATTGTACTACATACACATACACACACCTTTTTTTTTTTTTTCTGAACCAAGTAAGTTGGAGACACCATGTGTCTTTTACCCTAAATAATTATAAGTGAAATTCCCGCAAAAAAGGACGTTTTCTCATATAGCTACAATGCAGTTGACGAAATCAGGAAATTCCATATTGATATATTATGATTATCTAATCCATACTCCATGGCTGTCAAGGTGGTTCAGTGGTAAAGAATCTGCCTGCAAGGCAGAAGATGTGGGTTAGATCCTTGGGTTGGCAAGATCCCATGGAAAAGGAAATGGCAACCCACTCCAGTATTCTTGCCTGGGAAACCCCATGGACAGAGGAGCCTGGTGGACTACAGTCCCTGGAGTCACAAAAGAGTCAGACAGGGCTTTGTGGCTAAACAAACAAAGCAATCCATACTTCATATTTGAATGTTAAAAATCATCCTAATAATGCTTTACAGCTGTTTTTTTCAGATCTAGGATCAAATTGAAGTTTGTGTGCACTCTTCAGTTGTCACATCTTTTTAGTCTCCTTTAATCTGGATCAATTTTCAACTTTTCTTTCTTTTATGACCTTAATATTTTGAAGCATAAAATCCATTTATTTTGTAGGATGTCTTTCAGTTTGGGATTTTTCTGATGTTTCCTCATGATTCGATTTATGGTTAGGTAATTTTGGCAAGAATACCACAGATGTGATGTTGTCTCCTCCTCATTACATCATATCAAGAGACACATGGCATGGTTTGTTTGAATATTGATAAGGCTCTACTAACAAAGTTAAGTAATTTCTCTATCCAGTGAACATTTTTTGTAGACCCATATCTAGTTTGAGTAACATGCATATCTATGCATGTTCCTGTTTTCAACATTTCACCTAGTCAGATTTCAGTTGAGATTACAAATAATTGGAAAAAAGAGAAGACTTTTAAGGAGTTTCATGTATCAGTACAAACAGAGACATTTAAAGCAAAAAATTTGAATAGAATTCAATAATTATTTTAAGCCTATATTCTTAAAGGTTTCCTAATGACTCTTTCAGAAGAATTTTCTTCCTATTCTGCCCATCCATAGCAGCATAATGTCAAAGGGAGACTGCATGATTTGATGTCTGAAGTTCTGAATTCTAATCTGTGCTCTCTAATCTGTAAGAAATGATGGCTTAAATACAATGCATTCACTCCTGTCATATCTGTTAAATGAGGATGATAATCATGTCCTTACTAAATAGGTCCTTATTCATAGAGAACATATTTGTGAAAACTTGGAAATCTGTAAATACTACACTGACATAAGATGGTATTATATATTTTGGTAAATATAATACAGAAGTTTCAGTGGTCAAACAATACAGACAGTGGTACTAAATTCTCTGTAGGATGGTGATAAATATCAACTATATATTTCTGAAAGTATGTTTAAACTGATAACTTACACATACAGACATCTATGATAATTTCATTGCCTTGTCAGTATTGTTAGTTTTGAGAAGAAACTATGCCATCTTTTTTGTATGTCCTTCAGAGTGCCCTTCAGTGGATTATACTGAGTGATTTTGTTCATATTATTGATTACATGTTCAGAAAACTATGAGCTACAATAGCTACATGCATGAAATCTCATGTTAGCAAAATACTTTTTAAATGTTTCTAGACCTTAACTTGTGATATACTTCAATATTCCTCTTACTGTATTTGGACACAAAATGCATGTAGGTAGAGGATCAGTGAGTGGGTGGAGGACCTGGCTTCCTACCCCACTGTGTGGTCTTATAGAAGTCACTTCTCCTCTTTGGACTTAAGTTTTCCATGGGTATCTTTCCAAGTGGCACAGTGGTAAAGAATCTGCCTGCCAATGCAAGAGATGCAAGAGAAGTGGGTTCAGTCCCCGGGTCAGGAAAATCCTCTGGAGAAGGAAATGGATCCAGAATTCTTGCCTGAAAAATGTTATGAAGAGAGAAGTCTGGTAGGCTACCGTCCACAGGGTTGCAAAGACATGGCTGAGCATGTATGCATGGTTTCTTTCTGTACATCATGTTATATGTTCTTTTAAAATATCTCAACTGCTTATTTTGTCTCAGTTTTTGCCTCTGACTTAAATGAATTCAAGGAAAAGAATATCTTGAAAATATGTTTAAAATATATGTTATTAACTTAAAAACTTAATAAGAAAACAAATGAAAGCAAGTAATCTGGCACATAACTGTTTTTGTTGTTTTACAAATTCATAAGCAATAATAAGGATGAAAAAGTTACATTCTTTAGGATGTTTGCATTAGTCATCTTTTTATCTTTTCCCATTGATTCTTTTTTGGTCTCTCAAAACAGTAGTTACCCATGTGTCATTGAAAAAATCTGAAATGTTCATAAATGATAGTAAATAGTTTACTAACTGTGACCACATCCAATTTAGCCTTGAGTAAGAGCATTTTAACCTTGGCAAACACTGAACACTATTTCCTGTTAGCTTCAAAAAGCATACTTAAAGCCAGTTCCTTAGATAGTTTCCTCAGCTTTCTTAGCTTCTGAAGAGAGTACAATTTATTGATGACTCTGCCCATGACTACACATCCAGTGTCTGTGTTCTCAAAAACAACATTTTAGCTGCCTGGGTCTTTGGTAATCACACATAATAATCTTGTTTGAGTAATTTCTCAACAGCATGAGAGCACAGTATCTGATCTATAGCGCTTTATTAGGACCAATTTCTCCAGTGAGTCCTCTCTAGGCCAGTAGTACATGGTAAGTATTATTAAATCACCATTATCATGACAGTAAGACAATTTAAGAAAGTGGTCAACAGGATAAAAAGACAAATGTCTCATGCCCAGGGAGTACTGAAGGATCCTGACTGATATCGTATCCAGGGCAAAAGGAATGTATAACTTGAGATCAATTTGCCTTATTGAGTAAAAACTATCCTTAACACTAAAGAACATGCTCAGTTCAGTTGAGTTCGTGGCTCAGTCGTGTCTGACTCTTCATAACCCCATGAATCGCACCACATCAGGCCTCCCTGTCCATCACCAGCTCCCGGAGTTCACTCAGACTCAAGTCCATCCAGTCAGTGATGCCATCCAGCCATCTCCTCCTCTGTCGTCCCCTTCTCCTCCTGCCCCCAATCCCTCCCAGCATCAGTCTTTTCCAATGAGTCAACTCTTCGCATGAGGTGGCCAAGTACTGGAGTTTAAGCTTCAGCATCATTCCTTCCAAAGAAATCCCAGGGCTGATCTCCTTCAGAATGGACTGGTTGGATCTCCTTGCAGTCCAAGGGACTCTCAAGAGTCTTCTCCAGCACCACAGTTCAAAAGCATCAATTCTTTGGCGCTAAGCCTTTTTCACAGTCCCATTCTCACATCCATACATGACCACAGGAAAAACCATAGCCTTGACTAGATGAATGTTTGTTGACAAAGTAATGTCTCTGCTTTTGAATATGCTATCTAGGTTGGTCATAACTTTCCTTCCAAGGATAAGTGTCTTTTAATTTCATGGCTAGTAACAGGCAAATTTGGCCTTGGAATACGGCATTAAGCAGGGCAAAAAAAATAGAGTTTTGCCAAGAAAATGCACTGGTCATAGCAAACACCCTCTTCCAACAACACAAGAGAAGACTCTACACATGGACATCACCAGATGGTCAACACCGAAATCAGATTGATTATATTCTTTGCAGCCAGTGATGGAGAAGCTCTATACAGTCAACAAAAACAAGACCAGGAGCTGACTGTGGCTCAGATCATGAACTCCTTATTGCCAAATTCAGACTTAAATTGAAGAAAGTAGGGAAAACCACTAGACCATTCAGGTATGACCTAAATCAAATCCCTTATGATTATACAGTAGAAATGAAAAATAGATTTAAAGGACTAGATCTGATAGAGTGCCTGATGAACTATGAACGGAGGTTTGTGACATTGTACAGGAGACAGGGATCAAGACTATCCCCATGGAAAGAAATGCAAAAAAAAACAAAAAAAAACAAACAAAAAAAAAACAAAATGGTTGCCTGAGGAGGCCTTACAAATAGCTGTGAAAAGAAGAGAAGCGAAAAGCAAATGAGAAAAGGAAAGATATAAGCATCTGAATGTAGAGTTCCAAAGAATAGCAAGAAGAGATAAGAAAGCCTTCTTCAGCGATCAATGCAAAGAAATAGAGGAAACCAACAGAATGAGAAAGACTAGAGATCTCTTCAAGAAAATTAGAGATACCAAGGGAACATTTCCTGCAAAGATGGGCTCAATAAAGGACAGAAATTTTATGACCTAACAGAAGCAGCAGATATTAAGAAGAGGTGGCAGGAATACACAGAACAAATGTACAAACAAGATCTTTACAACCAAGATAATCATGATGGTGTGATAACTCACCTAGAGCCAGACATCCTGGAATGTGAAGTCAAATGGGCCTTAGAAAACATCACTATGAACAAAGCCAGTGGAGGTGATGGAATTCCAGTTGAGCTACTTCAAATCCTGAAAGATGATGCTGTGAAAGTGCTGCACTCAATATGCCAGCAAATTTGGAAAATTCAGCAGTGGCCACAGGACTGGAAAAGGTCAGTTTTCATTCCAATCCCAAAGAAAGGCAATGCCAAAGAACATGCTAGCATGTAGTTTTTTTAAATATTTGAACGGACAGGAAGACAATCCATTGTACTGTGTTAAATATAACAAGAGGTCCGTCCATGGGATTTTCCAGGCAAGAACACTGGGGTGGGTTGCCATTTCCTTCTCCACTTAAATGAGTACTACCCTCTAAATTCAAGAAATGTCTAATTCTGGAGAGGGAATTAGCCAATCACACACACACAAACACACACAGCTGGTAATAAAACCTATAATCAGAATTGGGATTATTTAGTTTAAATAAGTGTAGAGAGGTGATGCCTACATAAAAGGGTAAAAATGGCTTTATGAATTGGGTGGCAAATGAGATGTGTGTGAAAGGATAGTGACACTGACTCTATTTATTGAGGAACACTCTATATAACATGTACCAGGTCTATGGGTCTTGTAGGTCTTCATAGAACCGTTCAACTTTAGCGTCTTTAGCGTTACTGGTTGGGGCATAGACTTGGATTACTGTGATATTGAATGGTTTGCCTTGGAAATGAACAGAGATCATTCTGTCGTTTTTGAGATTGCATCCAAGTACTGCATTTCGGACTCTTTTGTTGACCATGATGGCTACTCCATTTCTTCTGAGGGATTCCTGCATGCAGCAGTAGATATAATGGTCATCTGAGTTAAATTCACCCATTCCAGTCCATTTTAGTTTGCTGATTCCTAGAATGTGGACATTCACTCTTGCCATCTCTTGTTTGACCACTTCCGATTTGCCTTGATTCATGGACCTGACATTCCATGTTCCTATGCAATATTGCTCTTTACAACATTGGACCTTGCTTCTGTCACCAGTCACATCCACAGCTGGGTATTGTTTTTGCTTTGGCTCCATCCCTTCATTCTTTCTGGAGTTATTTCTCCACTGATCTCCAGTAGCATATTGGGCGGCTACTGACCTGCGGAGTTCCTCTTTCAGTATCCTATCATTTTGCCTTTTCATACTGTTCATGGGGTTCTCAAGGCAAGAATACTGAAGTGGTTTGCCATTCCCTTCTCCAGTGGACCGCATTCTGTCAGATCTCTCCACCATGACCCGCCCATCTTGGGTTGCCCCATGGGCATGGCTTAGTTTCATTGAGTTAGACAAGGCTGTGGTCCTAGTGTGATTAGATTGACTAGTTTTCTGTGAGTATGGTTTCAGTGTGTCTGCCCTCTGATGCCCTCTTGCAACACCTACCATCTTACTTGGGTTTCTCTTACCTTGGGCGTGGGGTATCTCGGCTGCTCCAGCAAAGCGCAGACACTGCTCCTTACCTTGGACAAGGGGTATCTCCTCACCGCAGCCCTTCCTGACCTTCAACGTGGGATAGCTCCTCTAGGCACTCCTGCGCCCGCAGCCACAGCTCCTTGGACGTGGGGTTGGTCCTCCGGGCCACCGCCCCTGGCCTTGAGCGTGGGGTTGCTCCTCCCGGCTGCTGTCCCGGCCTTGGGCTTGGGGGCATGGGGTAGCTCCCGGCTGCCGCCCCTGACCTCGGACGTGGGGTAGCTCCTCTCGGCGGTTCCTGTGCCTTTGCAGTCTGACCTTTTAGAAAGTGAAGTCGCTCAGTCGTGTCCAACTCTTTATGACCCCATGAACTGTAGCCTACCAGGCTCCTCTGTCCATGGGATTTTCCAGGCAATAGTACTGGAGTGGATTGCCATTTCCTTCTCCAGGGTATCTTCCCGACCCAGGGATTGAACCTTTTAGAACTAACACCCAAAAAAGATGTTCTTTTCATTATAGGGGACTGTAATGCAAAAGAAGAAAGTCGAGAAACACCTGGAGTAACAGGTTAATTTGGCCTTGGAATATGGAATGAAGCAGGGCAAAGACTAATAGAGTTTTGCCAAGAAAATGCACTGGTCATAGCAAACACCCTCTTCCAACAACACAAGAGAAGACTCTACACATGGACATCACCAGATGGTCAACACCGAAATCAGATTGATTATATTCTTTGCAGCCAGTGATGGAGAAGCTCTATACAGTCAACAAAAACAAGACCAGGAGCTGACTGTGGCTCAGATCATGAACTCCTTATTGCCAAATTCAGACTTAAATTGAAGAAAGTAGGGAAAACCACTAGACCATTCAGGTATGACCTAAATCAAATCCCTTATGATTATACAGTGGAAGTGAGAAATAGATTTAAGGGCCTAGATCTGATAGAGTGCCTGATGAACTATTGAATGAGGTTCGTGACATTGTACACGAGACAGTGATCAAGACTATCCCCACGGAAAAGAAATGCAAAAAAGCAAAATGGCTGTCTGGGGAGGCCTTACAAATACTGTGAAAAGAAGAGAAGCAAAAAGCAAAGGAGAAAAGGAAAGATATAAGCATCTGAATGCAGAGTTCCAAAGAATAGCACAAGCGATAAGAAAGCCTTCCTCAGCAATCAATGCAAAGAAAAAGAGGAAGACAACAGAATGGGGAAGACTAGAGATCTCTTCAAGAAAATTAGAGATACCAAGGGAACATTTCCTGCAAAGATGGGATCGATAAAGGACAGAAATGGTATGGACCTAACAGAAGCAGAAGATATGAAGAAGAGATGGCAAGAATACACAGAAGAACTGTACAAAAAAGGTCTTCATAACCCAGATAATCACAATGGTGTGATCACTGACCTAGAGCCAGATATACTGGAATGTGAAGTCAAGTGGGCCTTAGAAAGCATCACTACGGACAAAGCTAGTGGAGGTGATAGAATTCCAGTTGAGCTATTTCAAATCCTGAAAATGATGCTGTGAAAGTGCTGCGCTCAATATGCAAGCAAATTTGGAAAACTCAGCAGTGGCCACAGGACTGGAAAAGGTCAGTTTTCATTCCAATCCCAAAGAAAGGCAATGCCAAAGAATGCTCAAACTACCACACAATTGCACTCATCTCACATGCTAGTAAAGTAATGCTCAAAATTCTCCAAGCCAGGCTTCAGCAATATGTGAACCGTGAACTTCCTGATGTTCAAGCTGGTTTTAGAAAAGGCAGAGGAACCAGAGATCAAATTGCCAACATCCGCTGGATCATGGAAAAAGCAAGAGAGTTCCAGAAAAGCATCTATTTCTGCTTTATTGACTATGCCAAAGCCTTTGACTGTGTGGATCACAAGAAACTGTGGAAAATTCTGAAAGAGATGGGAATACCAGACCACCTGATCTGCCTCTTGAGAAATTTGTATGCAGATCAGGAAGCAACAATTGGAACTGGACATGGAACAACAGACTGGTTCCAAATAAGAAAAGGAGTACATCAAGGCTGTATATTGTCAACCTGTTTATTTAACTTATATGCAGAGTACATCATGAGAAACGCTGGACTGGAAGAAGCACAAGCTGGAATCAAGATTGCCGGGAGAAATATCAATCACCTCAGATATGCAGATGACACCACCCTTATGGCAGAAATTGAAGAGGAACTCAAAAGCCTCTTGATGAAAGTGAAAGTGGAGAGTGAAAAAGTTGGCTTAAAGCTCAACATTCAGAAAACGAAGATCATGGCATCCGGTCCCATCACTTCATGGGAAATAGATGGGGAAACAGTGGAAACAGTGTCAGACTTTATTTTTCTGGGCTCCAAAATCACTGCAGATGGTGACTGCAGCCATGAAATTAATAGACGCTTACTCCTTGAAAGGAAAATTATGACCAACCTAGATAGCATATTCAAAAGCAGAGACATTACTTTGTCAACAATGGTTCATCTAGTCAAGGCTATGGTTTTTCCTGTGGTCATGTATGGATGTGAGAGTTGGACTGCGAAGAAGGCTGAGCGCCAAAGAATTGATGCTTTTGAACTGTGGTGTTGGAGAAGACTCTTGAGAGTCCCCTGGACTGCAAGGAGATCCAACCAGTCTATTCTAAAGGAGATCAGCCCTGGGATTTCTTTGGAAGGAATGATGCTAAAGCTGAAACTCCAGTACTTTGGCCATCTCATGGGAACAGTTGACTCATTGGAAAAGACCCTGATGCAGGGAGGGATTGGGGGCAGGAGGAGAAGGGGACGACAGAGGATGAGATGGCTGGATGGCATCACTGACTCGATGGACGTGAGTCTGCGTGATCTCCGGGAGTTGGTGGTGGACAGGGAGGCCTGGCATGCTGCAATTCATGGCGTCGCAAAGAGTCAGACACGACTGAGCAACTGAACTGAACTGACTTGAACTGAGGTCTATGGGGACTCACAGAGTCGGACACGACTGAAGTGACTTAACAGCAGCAGCAGGTCATGCATATATATTCTATCTAATAATTATAATTCTATTGATAAGAAGTGTTATTATTTCTACTTTATAGGTGTGTATGTGTGCTTAGTCACGTCTAGCTCTTTGCATCCCCATGGACTCTAGCCCACCAGGTTCCTCTGTCCATGGGATTTCCCAGGTAAGAATACTGAGGTGGGTTGCCATTCCTCCACCAAATTCCTCTGTCCATGGAATTTCTCAGGCAAGAATACTGGAGTGAGTTGTCATTTCCTTCTCTAGAGGATTTTCCCAACTCAGGGATCAAACCCATGTCTCTTGTGTCTTTGACACTGGTAGGCAGATTCTTTACTTCTAGCACCACCTGGGAAGCCCTATTTTATAAGTGAAAAAACCTATTCAAGTAGTACAGTTTAGCACTTCTCAAATGTGAGCATGCATCAGAGTTACATCCATCATGTGCTCGTTGAAGCTCAGATTTCTGGGCTCCACACCCAAAGACTGACTACTTGGTAGATCTGAAGTGCCTCTGGAGACTTTGCATTTCTACTATGTTCTCTGGTGAAGCTGGTGTTGGTAGTCTGGGACTACACTTTGGGAATCACTGGTTTAATCACTGGTTTGACCCAGGCCTCACATGGCTGGTATGCAGCAGAGTTAGGACTTGAATCACAGGTCTGTTTGCCTGCATCAAAAGGCTGCATTTATTCTTGTCATTGAACCTATGTATCCTCTAAGTGAATGAATGAATTTTTTTGGTAAGTTAGTTCACTTTATTCATTACTCTTCTTCTTTTGCCTCTTGATCCACATTTTTTTCTGTGACAGGCAAATCATTTACTTGTTTGCAGTTATATATGTTATACAACAGATCAAGAAAGAAACACCAGAGGAATGCACCATATTAGAGTGACATCTAAGAAATGACTTCCAATGAGAATTAATGATTACCATCTAAACCATAAATTAATCTGTGGAAATATCTGCATTTAGTATCAATAAAAACATCCATTTTAATTCTACTATTTAGCCTACATTTGTCCAGTGCTTTTTAAAGTTTGCAAGCTCCTTATATACACTAATGTACAATTAGTGTATATTAGCACTAATTTCTATGACCCTCATAGAAACTCTGTTAGGACAAGTTTATATCATTGTAACATAGAGAGGCCAGGATCAGAGAGCTTCTTCAAGGTCCATGGGCTGGTCAGCCCTCTGAATTTCCACATAGTACTTAACTCTCACCAGCAGAAAAGGAACTCAAATGCATTTAAAAGACAAATTTAAAGAAATAAGACTTTGTGATAGCAGATTGGTGTTTATTTAAAGTATGGTTATCCTTAATTGTTTAGTCTCTGAGTGGTGTTCGACTCTTTGTAACTTCATGGACAATAGCCTGCCAGCCTCCTCTATCCATGGAATTCCCCAGGCAAGAATACTGGAGTGGTTTGCCATTCCTTCTCTAGGGGACGTTTCCAACCCAGGGATCGAACCCACATCTCTTGTGTCTCCTACATTTGCAAATCCTGCATTTGCAGGCAGATTCTTTACCAATGTGCCACTTAAATAATGATTTTCCAGTCAAGAATAGAGAAGTAGAGTTTTCAGTGGTGGAAGAAGAGGAAATACAATTTTCAGTCCTAATTGTATTGCTAACGTTAATACAGGGTGTTAAATATGATTATATACTACATAAAGGTAAAGAAAGGCAAAGGAAATCCAGTACTAATCCACTTTCTCAGTATACATATATCTCTGATAATTACACCTATATAACTAGAGATTCACTGGGTCTCTTGGCCAGAATGATAATGATTATCACCCTTTCATAAAAGGGTTTAAAACACAAGTATTCTGAAAGATGGCTCTTTTCACTTATATTTGGTGGGAAAAAAAAATTACTATGTGCAGAGCTTCAGCAGTATGAGGAATAGAGTTGGTAAAGTGATACTCCATCTATCTTATAGTAATTGAAGAAATCTCTGATGTAGAGACTTCCTAGACTTGACTAAATTACCCTAGAGCACTTAGGGAAAGAAGTCCCTAATGGAGCAGAGATCTTAAAAGTAGAACAAAAATTTCACAGTCTTTTACATCAAGAGGGACCTCTGTTTTGTGCCCGAGGTCCATTCAAATTGAAATCCACGCGGCCTTCCTTTTACACTTATAAAAGCCAAGCTTTTTGAATATACTTTACTTTTCATATTTGCCTCTGAGGAACTATCACAAAATGAACCAAATGTTTAACATGGCAAATTATGTTACTTATATAATAGGATTCCTGAAAACCTGCAGCACTGCCTATTGAAGGAAATCACAGAGAAGGGGAACACTGTGGTCGAGTGTGTCCCTGAAGGTTTTCTAGCCAGAGCTTTAGGGAAGCAACAACAGTGGCATATCAAGTTCTCACTGCTTTGCAGCAAAGGCAGGTTAACTCAGTGTAGGAAGAGAGGTCAAACTTTTCTGTGACAAACAAAGTTGAAAGCTATAAAGGCCTTGTAAGTGGTGGTCACAAGCACTAGCCAAAGAACAAGCTTCTGTGTACTCTGTGGAGAGGTCTGGGGTCGCACGTTGGCTCTTTTAGCAACCTCCTGCATAGAGGAAAGAGCATGGGCACAGACTTCATCTTCAAATACGGGGCTGATGACATATGTCTCCCAGGTCCTGCTTTTCACACTTGAACAGAGAACAGGATTTGCCTTTCTTTTTTCACCAAGTTGTTGATCTCTATGAGTGGTGCGGTGAGAGGCATCCTTTTTTGTTTTATACTGGGGGAAAATACATGACAATTTCCGAGCTTAGAGCATCCTAAAGATAAAAGTACATCCCAAAGCTAAATTTCAACTCACCTTGTATCTGAAATTTAGGTGTTTAAATAACAGACACACATCATACAAAAATTCATTTTTCTGAAGTTAAATGAGACACTAATGGCAACAGTTTCACATCTTAACTGCAATCACACAATACAGAAGCTTAGTATTTCATTTTCCCTCAATTAGCCTTCACAAAAGATGCTGAATATTCAGCATAATTATTTTAGGGCCCAAAACATTGCCTTTAGTGCTAATGGTAATGGTACCCTATGACTAATCACTTTTGGTGATAAGTCCTGAAAAAGTTTGGTGGTTTTGTTCTGAATTTTTCTATTACTATACACTTAGGAACCTAGCATTAATAAACTTCATATAAGATAGTTTAAGGAAAGTGTCAGAAGTTCAGAGTATAAGTTTCTGTAGTTTTTATTTTAAAAATGCAATTGTCCTAATGAAGCAATAGTTTACTTTGGCTTTACTCTTTTAAAAATGTTTGCTGCATATTGCTTATCCTAGACTCTATTGGAAAAATAAAACTCTGTGATCCTTGATGTGAAGGTGCTTACCATCTAGTTAAAAATACTAATAGTAAACTTCCTGGTACAGAGACTTTGCCCAGATAATTGCCTGACACATTGTAAGATATCAACAAATCCATAATGAATGAATGAATTAATGAATAGTGGATATTTTAAATATAACTTAAAGACAGAAGGGATAGATAGAAACATTGGCAAATAAAATGGTTGTGCCAATAAACATTAGAGACATAATACCATCAACTTTAGAGAGGGGAGAGAGCAACCTGAATTCAAGTGGTTAAGGCAGACGTCTTGAACCTCAAATTCCTTATCAGAAAAATGCCTATTTATATAAGCTCAATTGAAATGAATTAATTGAGATTGTGCCTATTTGTTCCCAATAAAATAATATTGTATTTTATAAGGAAAAGTGGAATTTAGCCTCAAATGATGGCCATGGTTTGCCTGGTCAGGAATGCAGTAAGTATACATTTCTATGACTATAGAAAAGAGGAAGGAACATCTATGAAACAGTAAAAGACCAGTATACCTAACTAGATTTATATATGGAATATAAATTGGAGTTGGAGGGGCAGAATTTGGGGACTTCTGTCTTGCTGACGATGGAGTCTTGGTGAAGAGTTTCAAATTAGCAGCTAGCATGATGAACATTTGGAAAAGACCCTGATTCTGGGAAAGACTGAGGACAGGAGAAGAGGGCGACAGAAAATAAGATGGCTGAATGGCATCACTGACTGAATGGACATGAGTTTGAGCAAACTTCTAGGAGATAGTGAAGGACAGGAGAGCCTGGAATGCTGCAGTCCATTGGTCTCAGAGTAGGACACGACTTAGCAAGTGAAAAACAAACAAAAGAAAAAAAAATGTTGAACATGGTGTTTTAACATGGTAATTTCAATGATGGTAAATAGGCAGAATTACAAATAAGAAGTGCTTAAAGTCTGGGAAGCCCTTGGTAGGATATAACTTTCAGGTCAGTTCAGTCACTCAGTTGTGTCCGACTCTTTGTGACGCCATGGAGTGCAGCACACTAGGCTTCCCTGTACATCACCAACTCCCGGAGCCTGCTCAAACTCATGTACATTGACTCGGTGATGCCATCCAACCATATTATCCTCTGTCATCCCCTTCTCCTCCTGCTTTCAGTCTTCCCCAGCATCAGGGTCTTTTCCAAGGAGTCAGTTGTTCGCATAAGTGGCCAAAGTATTGGAGTTTCAGCTTCAGCATCACTCCTTCCAATGAATATTCAAGACTGATTTCCTTTAGGATTGATTGGTTGGATCGCTTTGCTGTCCAAGGGACTCTTAAGAGTCTTCTCCAACACCACAGTTCAAAAGCATCAATTCTTCAGTGCTCAGCTTTCTTTATAGTCCAACTCTCACATCCATACATGACTACTGGAAAAAACCATAGCTTTGACTATAAAAACCTTGGTCAGCAAAGTAATGTCTCTGCTTTTTAATATGCTGGCTAGGTTGGTCATAGTTTATCTTCCAAAGGGCAAATGTCTTTTAATTCATGGCTGCAGTGATTTTGGAGCCCAAGAAAATAGTCTGTCACTGTTTCCATTGTTTTTCCATCTATTTGTCATGAAGTGATGGGACTGGATGCCATGATCTTCGTTTTTTGAATGTTGAGTTTTAAGCCAGCTTTTTCACTCTCCTCTTTCACTTTCATCAAGAAGCTCTTTAGTTAGTTCCTCTTTGCTTTCTGCCATAATGGCAGTGTCATCTGCATATCTGAAGTTATTTATATTTCTCCTGTCAATGCTGATTCCAGGTTGTGCTTCATCCAGCTTGGCATTTCAAATGATGTACTCTGTGTATAAGTTAAATAAGCAAGGTGACAATAAAAAACGTTGACAAACTCCCATCCCAATTTGGAATCAGTCTGTTTTTCTGTGTCTTGTTCTAACTGTTGTTTCTTGACCTGCATACAGATTTTAAAGGAAGCATGTAGGTGGTCTGATACTTCCATCTCTTTAAGAATTTTCCATGGTTTGTTGTGATCCACACAGTCAAAGGCTTTAGTGTAGTCAAAGAAGCAGAAGTAGATGTTTTCCTGGAATTGTGCTTTTTCATTAGCCCAGTGAATGTTGGCAATTTGATCTCTGGTTCTTCTGCCTTTTCTAAATCCAATAAAAAATTTGGAATGTCTTAGTTCATGTACTGTTAAAGCCTTGCTTGGATAATTTTGAGCATTATTTTGCTAGCGTGTGAGATGAGTGCAATCGTGCAGTAGTTTGAACATTCTTAGGCTTTGTCTTTGGGAATGGAATGAAAACTGACTTTTTCAAGTCCCGTGGCCACTGCTGAGTTTTCCAAATTTGCTGGCATATTGAGTGTAGCACTTTCACAGCATCATCTTTTAGAATTTGAAATAGCTCAACTGGAATTCCATCACCTCCACTAGCTTTCTTCATAGTGTTGCTTCCTAAGGCTCATTTGACTTCGCACTCCAGGATGTCTGGCTCTAGGTGAGTGATCACACCATTGTGGTTATCTGGGTCATTAGGATCTTTTTTTGTATAGTTCTTTTGTGTATTCTTGCCACCTTTTCTTAATTATTTCTGCTTCTGTTAGGTCCATACCATTTCTGTCCTTTATTGGGCCTATCTTTGCATGAAATTTCCCTTGTTAGCTCTAACACCAAAAAAAGATGTTCTTTTCATCACAGGGTACTGGAATGCAAAAGTCAGAAGTCAAGAGATACTTGGAGTAACAGGAAGTTTTGGCCTTTGAGTACAAAATGATTCAGGACAAAGGCTAATAGAGTTTTGCCAAGAGAACGCACTGGTCATAGCAAACACCTTCTTCCTGCAACACAAGAGATGAATCTACACATGACATCATCAGATGGTCAATTCCTTAATCAGATTGATTATATTCTTTGCAGCCGAAGATGGAGGAGCTCTATTAAGTCAGCAAAAACAAGACTCGCAGCTTACTGTGGCTCAGATCATTAACTCCTTATTTCAAAATTCAGGCTGAAATTGAAGAAAGTAGGGAAAACCACTAGACCATTCATGTATGACCTAAATCAAATCCCTTATGACTATACAGTGGAAGTGAGAAATAGATTCAAGGGATTAGATCTGATAGACAGAGTACCTGAAGAATTATGGACGGAGGTTCTTAACATAGGAGGCAGTGATCAAAACCACCCCAAGGAAAAAAAATGCAAAAAGGCAAAATGGTTGTCTGAAGAGGCCTTACAAATAGCTGAGAAAAGAAGAGAAGAAAAAGGAGAAAGAGAAAAGGAAAGATATATCCATCTGAATGAAGAGTTCCAAAGAAGAGATAACAAGAGATAGCAAGGAGAGATAACACAGCCTTCCTCAGGTATCAGTGAAAAGAACTAGAAGAAAACAATAGAATGGGAAAGACTAGAGATCTCTTCAAGAAAATTAGAGATACCAAGGATACATTTCATGCAAAGATGGGCACAATAAAGGACAGAAGTGGTATGGACCTAACAGATATTACTTTAGTCTAGATGATATTCACCTGGACCATGGTGGATGGACCATGAAGAGATAATGCCTGATGGTGATCAGTAACTTAATTGTGATAAGATATAATATGCAGAAGGTATAGAAGTTCATCTGCCAATGTTGCTTAATATTTCAATTATATTTTTTTGATAAACATTATTTCAAAACTCCATTCTACTCCATACAGATAGGCATCCCTGGTAGGCTATTTATTCTCTTCCCATCACAGCCAATTGAATCATTGTAATTCAACATTATTATCAAATACTTGCAGGAGATGTTTAATACTGATTGATTCAAAACTTTCAGATCACCTTGTGTTCAGGCATAATTTTTAAAAAGTGGTGGACAAAAGTCTTCACCAGGTTGTCTCTGATAATAGTCTAATGTTCTCTATAAAATGTAAGATATGGAAAATAAAATGAATTTACCTTGTTTCTTAGCATGCAAATGTCACTAGGTGATAGATGAAATATCTGTAATTAGCAATAGGAAGCAATTTTTTGCTAGTAATTTAGGACTATTTTTTTCTATTTTTTATTCAGGAAGATTAATCACATGCAAATCCAGTTATCAACACTTTTTATGTGAGAAAAAAATCCTTGAGAATGTGACCTTTATCAGACCTTTGTCATAATTTTATTTCTGAAAACCTAGAGGAATAATGTAGAATGATATATATGTATATGAAAATTTTATCAAGTTGATTGACTGAACTTGATTAAGAAAAGCGTGCGATTTGAAATACATTTTGTATCTTTGAGCATTATGTGCTATAGGTCTTCCTTAATAAAATAAGATAAAGTGCAATTTCTTAAAAGTGACTCTCTAAAATGAATCCACAAACCAGAGTGTAAATATAGTTGAAAACAAATACACTAAAATATTAGCATAGAGAAACTGCTAGTAATATTATGAGTTTATAGTACAGATCATCTCTAATATGAATATGGATGACTTTCTTCTAATAGTGATTATAAAATTGGAAAATTATAAATACATAAAAATTATGAGGAACAAGGGAGGAGTAGACTTTAAATTTAGACATCTATTTGGAAGTCTTACTTTTTAAAGTTCTCTTATAAAGAGAAGAGGCAGTATTCAGCAATGGCCTTCTGACATTTTTCTTTTTCTGAATTTTAGTCAGCAAATATTGAGAGCCTATACTTATTTCAAAAGAAGAGATTTTATCAATAAATAAAACTATTAGAAATATTAAAAGAAATTGAACATCATTTTAGAGTTTAGTGAGCCAAGGAAGGAATATTGTGTAGGTGTAATTGTTTAGTTGTCTGCTACTAACTACTGGAAAGTGCTATTTGTTTGACAACAAATTTTCTACTTAGCTGGTGGACACAATCTAAGAGATGTTATCTTACCTATGGAGATGACAAGAGTAATCACTGTATAAAACCCGCCCTGGATCTGAGTCCCTGTATGTTGGCGTACCTTCCTTGGAGTTTCCTAGTTCTCCTCTGGTGCCTGGGACCAGCCAGCAGTGACATACATAGAAATGGCCCGACTCAATCACCTGTGTGCCATGGTCACTGGAAGTGTCGTCTTCAGAATTTTTGAGTTATTCTTTGGTACCTGGGATTAGCCAGGGTGGGTAATACCATTATGACAGGGTGTCCTGGACCCGCTTTAGTCCCTCTCTCATCCCTTCTTCTCTCTTACCACCCACTGCCTCAACAAAATAGCACACACTGGGCGGCCTTTAAACAGCAGACATTTATTGCCCCCAGTTCCACTGACTGGAAATTTGAGGTCAGGACGCTTCCAAGTTGCAGACTTCTCATTGTATCTTCACATGACAGAGAAAGCTAGAACGCTCTCTGGAACCTCTTTTATAAGAGGACCAGTCTCATTTATGAGGGCTCTACCCTCATGACCTAATCATCTCCCAAAGTTGCCATCTACTAATGCTCCCATACTAAGGAGTTAGGATTTCAACATATGCATTATTGGGGAAAGCAGGCATTCCATACACCACCAGATATGCTAAGAATTTCCAGGACTCACAGCTCTGGGGTCATCTTGAGCCCTATACTTGGGCCCTAGTTCTCAGACGTCATCCTTGGAAACAGATTGCTTTTTCATAGTATTATTGAAACTGGGTTGTTAGATTGCTGCATACACAGAAATTTGGGTTATTCAAATTATTTATACAGGCATACCTCATTTTATTTGTGACTTGCATTACCGCACTTTCCAGATCCTGCACTTTTTACCAATTGAAGGTTTGTGGCAACCCTCTGTTGAGCAAGTCTATCAGTGCCATTTTTCCAGCAGCAATTGCTCACTTCATGTCTCTTTGTCACATTTTGATCACTTTCACAGTATTTCAAATTTTTTTTCATCATTATTATATTTGTTATGGTGATCTGTATCAATGATCTTTGATGTTACTATGGTAATTGTTTTAGAGGCACAACAAACTGTGCCCTGCTAACAGAGCTCTCTCTCTGCCTTTCCTTTGTCATGCCTGTTCCCTGAGACAGAAGAATATTGAAATTAGATGTATTAATAATCTTACACAATGGCTTCTAAGTGTTCGAGAGGAAGAGTCACATGTCTCTCATTTTAAATCAAAACAAGAAATGACTAAGCGTGGTGAGGAAGGCATGTCAAAAGCGAGAGGCTGAAAGCTAAGCCTTTTGCACCAGTTAGTCAAGTTGTGAATGCAAAGGAAGAGCTCTTCAAAGACATTAAAAGTGCTACTCCAGTGAACACACAAATGATAGAATAATAAGAAAGTGAAACAGTCTTATTACTGTTATGGAGAATTTTGGTGGTCTGGATCGAACAGATCAGCTACAGCATTCCCTTAAGCCAAAGCCTAATTCAGAGCAAGACTCTAACTCTCTCCCGTTCTATAAATGTTGAGAGAGATGAGGAAGCTGCCAAAGGAAAGTCTGAAGCTAGCAGAGGTTGATGCATGAGGTCTAGGGAGAGAAGCCATCTCCATAAAATAGAAGTGCAAATTACAGCAGCAAGTGCTGATGTCTAAGCCATAGCAAGTTTCGTAGAGGATCCAACTAAGATAATTAATAAGGGTGGCTACATTAAACAACAGATTTTCAATGTAGATGAAATAGCCTCATACTAGAAGAAAATGCCATCTAGAAATTTCGTAGCTAGAGAGGAAAAGTCAGTGCTTGACTCCAAACATCAAAACATGGGCTGACTTTCTCTTTAGGAGCTAAGGCGGCTGGTGACTTTAAGTTGAAATCAGTACTCATTACCATTTTGGAAATCTTAGGGCCCACTAGGATTATACTCAGTCTATTCTGCCTGTGCTCTATAAATGGAACAACAAAGCCTGGATGACAGCACATATGTTTATATCATGGTTTACTGAATATTTCAAGCCCACTGTTAAGACCCACTGTTCAGAAAAAAAAAAAAAAAAAAAAGATTTATTTCAAAATATTGCTGCTCCTTGACAATGCGCCTGGTCACCCAAGAGTTCTAATGGAGATATACAACATTAATATGCTTTCATGCCTACTAACACAACATCTATTTTACAGCTCCTGAATCAAAGAATAAGTTTGACTTTCAGGTCTAATTATTTAAGAAAAACATTTTGTAAGGCTATAGCTACATAGTGAGTCTTCTGATGGGTCAGGGCAAACTGTTAGTCACTTGGTCATGTCCGACTCTTTGCAACCTATGAACTATAGCTTTCCTCCTGCCCCCAGGCTCCTCTGTGCATGGTATTTCCCAGACAAGAATACTTCAGTGGGTTGCCATATCAGAGTATAGTCAATTATAGATCTCCTGGACAGAATTTTCCATTCTAGGTGTTAACATTTGTGATTTGGGGAAGAGGTCAAAACACCAACATTGACAAGAATTTGAAAGAAGTTGGTTTCAGCCCTCATGGATAACATCCATGCATACGTGGTAAAATAGCAAGAGAAATAGAAGTGGAGCCTGAAGGTATAACTAAAGTGATGCAATCTCATGTTAAACTTGAACAAATGAGGAGTTGCTTCATATGGATGAGCAAAGAAAGTAGTTTCTTGAGATGAAAACTATTCCTGGTGAAGATGCTATGAAGATTGTTGAAATGATAACAAAGGTTTTAAAATAGTACAAAAAATTAGTTGATAAAGCAGCATGAGGGTTGGAGAGTATTGACTCCAATTTTGAAAGAAGTTCTACTGTGGGTAAAATGCTATCAAGCAGCAGTGCACACCATAGAGAAATCATTCATGAAAGGAAGAGTCAATTGATGCAGCACTATGCAATGTTGTTTTATTTTAGGAAATTGCCACAGCCACCTCAACCTTCAGCAACTACCACCACTCTGATCCACCAGCTGCCTTCACAGCTGAAGATAAGACCTTCACCAGCAAAAAAAACCCCACAAAAAACCTGACTCACTGAAAGCCCTTATGATGGTTAGCATATTGTTAACAATGAAATATTTAAAAATAAGATATAAACATTGTATATTTAGATAATGCTTCTGAACACTTGATAGATTAAATATAGTTTAAATGTAATTTTGATACACATTAGAAAACCAAAAGATTCACGTGACTTCATTTACTACGGTATTCACTTTATTGCAGTAGTCCAGAACCAAACTCAAAATATGCACCAGGTATGATTATATAGCCAGGAGTTCTGTTTGAAATATTTACATAAAATTGTCACAAAGCCTGTTATCCACTTTATTATTATTATTCAGTGATAGAATATTAAGATCATCTAGAATAATGGTTGAATAAGTTTTGGTAATAATTTTGTTGTTGTTCACTTGCTAAGTCATGTCCTACTTTTTGCAACTGCGGCACACCAGGCTTCCCTGTCGCTCACTCTCTCTCGGAGTTTGCTCAGACTCATGTCTGTTGAGTTGGTAATGCCATCTAACCATCTCATCCTCTGTCACCCCCTTCTCCTCCTGCCTCAATGTTTTCCAGCATCAGGGTCTTTTCCAGTGAATCTGCTCTGTGCATCGGGTGGGCAAACTACTGGAGATTCAACTTCAGCATCGTTTCTTCCAATGAATATTCAGGATTTAATTTCTTTAAGATTGACTGGTTTGATCTCCTTGTAGTCTAAGGGACTCTCAAGAGTCTGCTCCAGTACCACAATTTTAAAGCATCAATTCTTCAGCCTTCAGCCTTCTTTATAGTCCAACTCTCACATCAATACATGACTACTGGAGAAACCATAGCTTTGACTATACAGACCTTTGTGGGTAAAGTGATGTCTTTGCTTTTTAATACACTGTCTTTATTTGTTATAATAGTCACCTGTGAAATTTAATACTCTTGGGATTGACATTAAGCAACCAACTATAATTTCTTTGAAAGACATTTGAAAGTGACATTTTAGTGCAATTAGGAGGTAAAGGTGAAGTCTCAGAGAAAGTCACATTCCTTTCAATTAAATATACTTTGCTTCATGAAAAACTTAATATTTTGCTTCTTTTTTCCCCATGATTCGCCATCAACCAGCAAAATCTGTCATGGCCTAATTATACCTGCTCTTGGTAAAGCCTGATCTAAAGAATGTGTCTAGATTCATAGGGAAAATTCATGCTTAGAGAGGACAGAAATACAGAGCTTGCATCTGTAGAGAAGCCTTAGCGCCCATATACCTTAGCACTTGAATATGAGGTAGAATTTGCACTTTTTCCTCTGCACCAATCCACCCCAGTACCCCTGCCCCTCTTTTGCTTCCTTCCCACTTGCTACCCTCTTTCAGCAACAAGGAAGCAAATTCACACTTTCAGAAGTCATAAGAAGAGAACACAGCTTTGTGTAATTGTGAGAACCTGAGGATTCCAGGTGCATATATAGTGTGCGTACGTGCGTGCTCAGTCACTTCAGTCGTGTCTGACTCTGCAACCCTATGGACTGTAACCCGCCAGTCTCCTCTGTCCATGGGATTCTCCAGGCAAGAATACTGGAGTGAGTTGCCATGGCCTCCTCCAGGGAATCTTCCTGATTCAGGGATCAAACCTGTGTCTCCTGCGTCTCCTGCATTGCAGGCAGATTCTTTACTGCTGAGCCCCCCGGGAAGCCCTTGTCTATACAATATATCAGGGCTATTCTGTTTGGTGACTGGGGTCAAAAAATGAGGATTGATTTTAGTAGAGGAGATAATTTCCTCCCCTGAATAACAAATATACTGAAAATGAGTCATATTTGAAAAGGAAAGAATGACTGGAAATGATTATACCAATTCATTATTAAGTGAAAGTGAAATTGTTCAGTCGTGTCTGACTCTTTGCGACCCCATGGACTATAGCCCACCAGGTTTCTCCGTCCATAGGATTCTCCAGGCAAGAATACTGGAGTGGGTTGCCATTTCTTTCTCCAGGGGAATCTTCCCGACCCAGGGATCGAACCCTGGTCTCCCGCATTGCAGGCAGACGCTTTAACCTCTGAGCCACCAGGGAAGCCCCGTTATTAACTTAAATTAGTAATAAAACAGCAAGGAGAATTTGTTTTCCTGAAAGATAAACATGAATCAAAACTAGGTTATATTATTACTAAATCTAAACTGACTCAATTTTCTATCTTATTATATGGGCCTG
This sequence comes from Bubalus bubalis, assembly GCF_019923935.1. Classification (NCBI taxonomy): domain Eukaryota; kingdom Metazoa; phylum Chordata; class Mammalia; order Artiodactyla; family Bovidae; genus Bubalus; species Bubalus bubalis. The sequence goes on along the minus strand of NC_059159.1, from coordinate 112,230,836 downwards.
GTCAATGGGTTTTTAGAAACATGTTTCACTTTTTTGTATTTCACATGAGATATCAATTTTGAAGTATGTTGAAAGGAAAAACTACTTAAAGACATATGAAATCGGCAGATTGGAGTTAGCAGATGTTGATCAGTTTCTCCAATGCTATCAATGAAGAGAAAATCGCATACAAAATTAACGAAACTATGAATATCTTTATATTCACTAGAAAGTTTAGAGAAAAGGGATGGAAGATCTGTATTTAAAATAGCATCAGTTTAGAACTCTGGAGACTACAAAAAAATGACCAGAAATGTGATATTGAATAACATGAGTCCATCTGTGCACCAATCTCATCATTTATAGGATAAAGTGATTAAAGTAAATTATCTCTTGGATCTTTTCCAGTTGTAACACTTTATGTTTTAAGATCTCAATTTATGTCACTCTATCAGGTAAGATATGATGGCTTAGGAAAGAAGTAATAAATTAGGGAGATAAATTGTATCATTACATTAATGTGCCAAGTATAGCAACATTTTTCCACTGTATTTTTAAACTAAACTTATAATAATAACTAAAAGAGTACATTTTCAAAGAAAGAATATAGAAATCATCTTTGAGATATAAGGGTTTCCTTCCACACAGATTTTAATTTCTTTGTTAAAAGCCTGTATGTATGTATGCATGTATGTGTCTCATTCAGTTTGTTAGAATTTGGAATAGTGTGTCTATTGTTGCTTTAAAATTACAAAATACAGGGAAGACTCATCAGTTCAAATAATATACATTGTTCTTAAAATAACAATATACCTAGCAGAATTGATTAAACCTTGGAAAGAATAATGTTATGGGAATTAAATAAAAATTGAGTGAAAAATCAATGAAATAGATACTCGACTTTACTGACACTGTATCAAAAGGAGCTAAGTTAGGGACAATGTAATTTAAAATTTGACAGAGTTTTTTGGATGCTTTCCAAATTGCACAGGTGTGATCTTTTGGACTCAGAGAGATAGTATGTTGGCAATGCAGAGAAACAGGTGGAAAAAATAACCCATCTTATGATAATGTGTGAAGACTAGAAAATATTGATGGCACATTGATATGATTAATAGGATGTAGGATTATTAGAAAAGAAACAAAACTGGCAGCGTTAGCACTTGAAATGGGAACAGCTGAAAGAACTATTGAAGGAGCAGTTGGTGAGAAGAGAGAATAGACACTGTCTTAGAAACCTGAGTTGGAAAGAATCTGTCAGAAAATTTGGAAATTTACTATTTCAGTAGTTTCTAAGAAAAGAATAAAATTTACATTCCTTTAGCCAACAAGTTATGTTTTCCAATCATTAATCTTTTATTTCTCAAGTATTAATTTTAAGGTGAGGAAACAAAAATAGCTAAGTGGCTTTCTAAATTGCTATAGGTTATTGTAAAAGTGAGATGAAGAAGCATGTATTCTTGTTTCATAGTTGGTTCACTGTACCACTATATTTAGAAGTCAGTCATTGGAAATCTTTGTAACTATAAAAATGTAAGATGGACTTAGGAAGTTATTTTTATTTAATAGTTTAAAACTCCCAGGAGTGCACTATTTGGCATCTGAACCCTTTGTGATCTGTCTTCATTGTATACAGTAGCTTTTCTCCTGATGTTTTTCAGAAACCTAAATCCCCTCCTAATTCTGGATCCAAAATGTTTTGTGAAACCTGGATTCTTCTTCCTAAAGCATCATCACAGACAAATCTCATTTATTTATTCTGTTATCACTTCTTGTATACCATCTCCTAGCAGTAATTTCTTCATTCTCTGATCTTCTGTAACGTGTGTTTAGATCTTCAACAAACCATCCTTTTTAATTTACTGAAATTTAGTTCATAGTTAATTTTACATGCTTTTCTAACCTAGAAGCAGTGAGAGACTTCTTTTATTTTAATTTTGTGTTTTTAGTATCTACATCGAGCAGTGTATTATGATTAGTACTGAATATGTATTGTGGAATAAATAAATAAATAAATAACTTATTGGTTCCTGAGTGAATCATGCTAATCCTTGGTGTTACAACATGTTTTATATTAAAGCACTTATTTTACAAAATATTTGAAACACTTGAAGAAAGAAAAAAATCTTTGTTTAGATGATTAAATTTTAAAAAAGAAAAATATTATGGAAAAAAAGACAGTTGTTTGTGTGAGTGTCCTCTCTCTTTTTTACATAGTTTTCCTGGTCAAAGTAAACAACAGGACAGGTGGTGAAAGCTAAAGTATACAAAAGAGTTCTCCATAGATGTTGGGTAAAGAGAAGGTGATGGATTTTATTCTGCTAGATACTATGTAAGAGATGGTATAAGTAGCTTAGTGAATAGGCATATTTGTTATTGAGTTTTAATATAAAAATAAAAGCATGTGGGTTACATTATACCTCCTGATGATGAGGTTGGGAATGCAAAGAAAATGAAAACGATTCTTTGATGAATCTGAGAAATAAGAATTAGATGAAGAGGAAATAAGTATAAACATACATAGTGATTAAATATAAGATGAGAAAAATAAAAACAAGTATATGATTTATCTATAAGAAGAATATCTAAAATAAAAGGACAAAGGAAACTTTAAAGGGGAAGAAAAGCTGTTTGGTGTATATCAAATGAGGAGAAGTGATGATATTAATATTAAAGTGTAGCTCAATAACAAGAATTAAGGGGAATAAAAATAAATTTATTTCAATAAGAAGTTAATTGAGGAGACACTTAATACTGAAAGTATATAGAGATCAAGTTAAACACGGCATATATTAATAACTTCAAAAAATATATTTTGAGCACTACCAAAATGCAGATACTTTTCTTGTGGGAAAATAGCAGTATATAAACAAAAACAAACAAACAAACAAAAAACGTACAGAAAATTGTAATTCTCAAAGAGAAAATATACATTATTCTCATGGCTAAGAAATTTTTTTAAAAAAATTGATCTTATAATGAGTAAAAATAAGCAGGGTGACAATATATAGCCTTGACATACTCCTTTTCCTATTTGGAACCAGTCTGTTGTTCCATGTCCAGTTCTAACTGTTGCTTCCTGACCTGCATACAGGTTTCTCAAGAGGCAGGTCACATGGTCTGGTATTCCCATCTCTTGAAGAATTTTCCATAGTTTATTGTGATCCACACAGTCAAAGGCTTTGGCATAGTCAATAAAGCAGAAATAGATGTTTTTCTGGACCTCTTGTGCTTTTTCGATGATCCAGCGGATGTTGGCAATTTGATCTCTGGTTCCTCTGCCTCTTCTAAAACCAGCTTGAACATCTGGAAGTTCACGGTTCACATATTTGTGAAGCCTGGCTTGGAGAATTTTGAGCATTACTTTACTAGCGTGTGAGATAAGTGCAATTGTGCGGTAGTTTGAGCATTCTTTGGCATTACCTTTCTTTGGGATTGGAATGAAAACTGATCTTTTCCAGTCCTGTGGCCACTGCTGAGTTTTCCAAATTTGCTCGCATATTGAGTGCAGCTCATTTATAGCATCATCTTCCAGGATTTGAAAGAGCTCAACTGGAATTCCATCACCTCCACTAGCTTTGTTCATAGTGATGCTTCCTAAGGCCCACTTGACTTCACATTTCAGGATATCTGGCTATAGGTGAGTGATCACAGCATCGTGATTATCTGGGCTGGAATTACACAGGGCTAGAGGAAGCACCCACTCCAGTGTTCTTGCCTGGAGAATCCCAGGGACTGGGGAGCCTGGTGGGCTGCCGTCTATGGGGTCGCACGGAGTCGGGCACGACTGAAGTGACTTAGTAGCAGCAGAGGAAGCACAAGCTGGAATCAAGATTGCTGGGAAAAATATCAATAACTTCAAATATGCAGATGACAGCACCCTTGTGGCAGAAAGTGAAGAAGAACTAAAGAGCCTCTTGATGAAAATGAAAAAGGAGAGTGAAAAGTTGGCTTAAATCTCAACATTCAGAAAACTAAGATCATGGCATCCGGTCCCATCACTTCATGGCAAATAGATGGGGAAAAGGTGGAAACAGTGGCTAACTTTATTTTTTGGCTTTAAGCCAAATTTTTCACTCTCCTCTTTCACTTTCATCAAAAAGTTCTTTAGTTCTCTTTGCTTTCTGCCATAAGGGTGCTGTCATCTGCATATCTGAGGTTATTGATATTTCTCCCAGCAATCTTGATTCCAGCTTGTGCTTCTTCCACTCCAGTGTCTCTCATGATGTACTCTGCATATATTGTCAAAATAAACAGGATGACAATATACAGCCTTGATGTACTCCTTTCCCGATTTGGGAGCAGTCTGTTGTTCCATGTCCAGTTCAAACTGTTACTCCTTAACCTGCATACAGATTTCCTAGGAGGCATGTCAGGTGGCCTAGTATTCCCATCTCTTTAAGAATTTTCCACAGTTTGTGGTGATCCACACAGTTAATACCCACTCCAGTGTTCTTGCCTGGAGAATCCCAGGGACAGGGGAGCCTGGTGGGCTGCGGTCTCTGGGGTCGCACAGAGTAGGACACCACTGAAGCGACTTAGCAGCAGCAGCAAATGTTTTTCTGAACTCTCTTGCTTTTTTGATTACCCAATGGATGTTGGAAATTGGATCTCTGCTTTCTCTGGCTTTTCTAAAACCACCTTGAACATCTGGAAATTCATGGTTCATTTACGTTGAAGCCTGGCTTGGAGAGTTTTGAGCATTACTTTGCTAGTGTGTGAGAGAAGTGCAATCGTGCAGTAGCTTGAACATTCTTTGGCATTGTCAAAGATTGACAATTAGGCATTGTATTTCTTCGGGATTTGAATGACAACTAACATTCTCTAGTCCTGTGGCCACTGCTGAATTTTCCAAATTTGATGGCCTATTGAGTGCAGCACTTTCACAGCATCATCTGTTAGGATTTGAAATAGCTCCACTGGAATTCCATCACCTCCATTAGCTTTGTTTGTGTGATGCTTCCTAAGGCCCACTTGACTTTGCATTCCAAGATGTCTGTCTCTAGGTGAGTGATCACACCATTGTGATTATATGGGTTGTGAAGATCTTTTCTGTACAGTTCTTCTGTGTATTCTTGTTACCTCTTAATATCTTCTGCTTCTGTTAGGTCCACACCATTTCTGTCCTTTATTATGCCCATCTGCATGAAATGTTCTCTTGGTATCTAATTTTCTTGAAGAGATCTCTAGTCTTTCCCATTCTATTGTTTTCCTCTATTTCTTTGTACTGATCACTGAAGAAGGCTTTCTTATCTCTCTTTGCTATTCTTATCTCTCTTTGCTATTCTTTGGAACTCTGCATTCAAATGGGTACATCTTTCCTTTTCTCCTTTGCCTTCCTTTTCTCCTTTGCCTTTCACTTCTCTTCTTTTCAAAGCTATTTTAAGGCCTCCTCAGACAACCGTTTTGCATTTTAAAATTTCTTTTTCTTGAGGATGGTCTTGATCACTGCCTCCTGTACAATGTCACAAACCTCCATCCATAGTTCTTCAGGCACTCTTTACATACTGTTTATGGGGTTCTCAAGGCAAAAATACTGCAGTGGCTTGCCATTCCCTTTTCCAGTGGGCCACATTTTGTCGGAACTCTCCACCATGACCCGTCCATCTTGGGTGGCCCTACATGGCATGGCTCATAGTTTCATTGAATTAGACTAGGCTGTGGTCCATGTGATCAGATTGGTTAATTTTCTGTCATTGTGGTTTTCAGTCTGTCTGCCCTCTGATGGATAAGGATAAGAGGCTTATGGAAACTTCCTGATGGAAGAGACTGACTGAAGGGGAGACTGGGTCTTGTTCTGATGGGGGAGGCCACGCTCAGTAAACCTTTAATCCAATTTCTGTTGATGGGGGGAGGGGGGCTGTGTTCCCTCCCTGTTAGTATTACTTGGAACTAAACTATGGTGGAGATAATGAAGGTAATGATGACCTCTTTCAAAAGGTCCTATGCATATACTGCTACACTTAGTGCCCACAACCCTGCAGCAGGCCACTGCTGGCCCACGCCTCTGCCCGAGATTCCTGGACACTCATGGGCAAGTCTGGGTCAGTCTCTGTGGCATCACTGATCCTTTCTCCTGGGTCCTGGTGTGCACAAGGTTCTGTTTGTGCCCTCCAAGAATCTGTTTACTGGAACACAATTATAGCTGTACTTTTGAGGACAATTCTAGGACTTCAGTACTCTTAAAACTTACAGGAAAGAATAATACTATATAAAATTATAATTAAAATCTAGAAGAAAATGTAAAAATAGAATAAAACAAATAAGGCAGAGGAAGAAATTCATTAAGATAAAACTGAAATTGTAAAACAAAATAATAGGCAAGAAGGATAAATTAAAAGTAGATTCTATGGATAGATTTCTAAAATGGAAAACTTTTGGTAAGTCTGATTTGAAATAAAAGAGATAAATATAATAAAAAATATTAGAACTCTTACAGATGACAGAAAGCATATAAGCATTATTGTTGTTTTTCAGTCACTGTCATGTCCCACTCTTTGCAACCCTGTGGACTACAGCATGCCAGGCTTCCCTGTCCTCCAGAATTTCTTGGAGTTTGTTCAAGTTCATGCTCTTTGAGAAGGTGATGCCATTTATAGCACTCATAAGTATACAAATGATTAAAAATTTATATGCATCTTTCCAATATTAATTTTAATACCTAATATGAATAGTTTTCTGGCAATATATAAACTAGTAATATTGACTCAAAGGGCCAAATAACCATAGAGAATTTGGTAAACTAAAGATATACGATTAAAAATCTGTCATGTTTAAATGGTTTTATTGCAATATTTTATTTGACTTCTGAAGTGCAGATAATCTCTTTACATAAGCTATTCCAGATAATATGAAATTTTAAAAAATGCATCAGTTTGTTTTATGAAGCTGTCATGCTCTGACATGAAAATCTGGGAAAATAATAAGAAAAGGCATTATACAATTAAGTAATGTTAGTAATATATGCTAGAATTTTAATTAGACTAATAAAATGAATATAGCAATAACATGCCAACACTAAGTAGAATTTTCTTGAAAATGGAATGACATTGAAAATCATAAAATCCATCAATATAATCCATAATACTAATGATAAAAGCTTTAAAAATTTAATAATACTTAGCAAAAATTTCAAGTAAAACTTCTGAAAATTCCAAGTAAAATAGGCATAGATGGACACTAATGTTTTAAAGAGTGTTTCAGCTAGGAAACTGCATTAAAGGGTGAAATAATAAGTCTAATTGTAGTATATTTGGAAGTATGTTATAACTGGTATCATTGAACACCATTTTGAATGCACTAACTAATGAGACAAGACAGGAAAATGAAGTAATACATATAGATATTGAAAATAAAGAAGTAAAAAAGTATGCATTTTGAAGGATAGGTTTGCTTAGCTATGAAGCATGCAAGAGGAGTAAAAACAAGATAGTGTTGGTCGCTCAGTCATATCCGATTTCATGGGGTATAGCCTGCTAGGCTTTCCAGTCCATGGGATTTCCCAGGCAAGAATATTGGAGTGGGTTGCTATTTCTTTCTCCAGGGGATCTTCACGACCCAGGGATTGAACCCAGGTCTCCTGCATGGTAGGCAGATTCTTTAAGGATTGAGCCACCAGGGAAGCCCCAAAACAAGATAGGATTACTCAAATAATTGATCAGTTGATTATGTATAAAGTAAAAGTTAGAACTCAACATTCAGAAAACCAAGATCATGGCGTCTGGTTCCATCACTTCATGCAAATAGATGGGGAAACAATGGAAACAGTGAGAGACTTTATTTTTGGGGTTCCAGAATCACTGCAGATGGTGACTGCAGCCATGAAATTAAAAGACGCTTGCTCCTTGGAAGAAAAGTTATGACCACCCTAGACAGCATATTAAAAAATGGAGACATTACTTTCCCAGCAAAGGTCCATCTAGTCAAAGCTGTGGTTTTTCCAGTAGTCATGTAAAGATGTGAGTTGTACTACAAAGATAGTTGAACACCAAAAAATTGATGCTTTTGAAGTGTGGTGTTGGAGAAGACTCTTGAGAGTCCCTTGGACACCAAGGAGATCCAACCAGTCCATCCTAAAGGAAATCAGTCCTGAATATTCATTGGAAAGACTGATGCTGAAGCTGAAACTCCAATACTTTTGCCACCTGATGTGAAGAACTGACTCTTATAAAAGATCCTGATGCTGGGAAAGATTGACGGTGGGAGCAGAAGGAGAGAACAGAGGGTGAGATGTTTGGATGGCATCACTGACTCAATGGACATGAATTTGAGTAAACTCTGGGAGTTGATGCTGGACAGGCAAACCTGGCGTCCTGCAGTCCATGGTGTCGCAGAGTCAGACACGACTGAGTGACTGAATTGAACTGAACTGAAAAGTTAGAAACAACTTGTTCAAAATAAACAAATCTATTAGTATAAAAGTAAAAACATTGCAAAGTGGTAAGAAATAATTTTAAAAGAGATATTAATAAGAAAATCTCTAAAGTTGTACTGGAGTACAAAAAGGTAGAAAATAGGAGAGCCCATTACAAAATTCAATGTTGTATCTAAAATATAAAAACTATACATTTACTATTTTCATAAAATCAAAATGGAAAAAATTAAAATTATTCTACACATTGGGAAGAAAAACATTTCAGAAGAAAGTTTGAAAATGGCAACGTGTTAGAAGTGGTTGCATTATCCCATGGATGGCGAAGCCTAGTAGGCTGCAGTCCATGGGGTCGCTAAGAGTCAGATGCCACTGAGCGACTTCACTTTCAGTTTTCACTTTCATGCATCGGAGACGGAAATGGCAACCCACTCCAGTGTTCTTGCCTGGAGAATCCCAGGGACGGGGGAGCCTGGTGGGCTTCCTTCTATGGGGTCGCACAGAGTCGGACACGACTGAAGCGACTTAGCAGCAGCAGCAGCAGCAGTTACTAAAAAAACTTGACATTATATTATTTTAGAAAAAAAAGGTTTATTTTTAATAAAGTACCTTTTAAAGTGGCTGTCTATTCTAAAGAAAATACCTATTTCAGGCAGATTCTTTACCAACTGAGCTACAAGGGAAGCCTTACATAATGAATGAAAATAAATTCTATATGGATAAATATCTACAGGGAAAATATAATGAAACCATAACATATAAAGACAAATAAAGCTAGTAATACCAATTAGAGAGAAACCTTATAAATTATGTTTTAAATAGAAAGACAGCCCCATTATACAGTTTCTTGTAGAAAAATGGGCACATTCAAGTAATTCAAGTAAATCAAAATGGTCAGTTAACAAAGATTATAGTTTACGGAAAAGGAACTAAAATAGTAATACAACAAAATAATGATGTCACTTTCACCTACTCATTAAACTGGCAGTATTTAAATAAATATGCATTTATAGCAACCTAAAAAGTATTGTCACTAATGTTCTATTAATACATTACATTTGCTTAAAAGAACTGTTATGTAACTACTTTGATTTTTTTGATATCTTTATTTTACAATTCTCAAATAATGCCCTAAAAATTTAATGTGTATTTATATGTTGATACCTTTGAGATAAAATTCCTCTGTGTCTATTAATAATTTGTACAAGCAGATATATCCTTCCTACATGACTCACTACTTTCAAAGAAATGAAACAGAGTGGAAGAAATTACTAATTTTGATGGCAAACTTGAGAGTTATTCTCATGAAACAGGTGTTTGGTCTGTAGATGGTTTATGAGGAAAACATTATTGAAGATAAACTTCTCATTCTTTCCCTTCAATAATGACTATGATCTGAAATAGAAATGAACAATTTTGTTGCACTTAAAAATTTATTTATGAACACAACATCATTTCTTACTTTTCTCTGGTCATATTGTGCTTTTCCCCATTTTAAATACCAATTACATTCTGATTATTGTATTGTCTGTATTGCCAGTCTGGGCCTTGCATAGCATCTCCAGGCTAATATCCAGCTGTACACAGCACATCTCTAACATCTCTCAGCCTCTCGATTTCCCCGTAGTAACTAAAGCTGAACTTATGGGAGAGGGAGTCCTGTGAAGGATTTAACAATGGGCTTATAACTTCATATTTGATATTTGTCTGCTATGTGATCTTGGGCAGTTTTTTAAATGTCTTTATTTGTTAGTTTTTCTTAACTTATGAAATGTGTTATTTATGCATAAGGAAATCTCTAAATAAACTTGCCTCAAGAAGAGGAGAAATTCTTGGCCCTTTGCCATATAATAATGCTTCCTTCTGTGACTAGGTAGGCTTGAGAAGCTTTACTGGGAAATATTGTTCTGTATAATATATTTATTCCATTTTCATAAGACAATGCATATATTATTCAAAAGTACAGATAATAAAGGCAATAGATCTCATATGGCCTTTATAGAGTTTATGATGTTATGAGCATTTTTGTGTGCTTGATACCTTATATTACTTCTCTAAGGGAAGACAGAATGATCTAACTAAAGCACTATAATTGAATAAATACAAATTATAATTGGATGTGAGTAGTTGTTAGTCTTCTCGTGCCTTATCAAAGAAGGTGACGCACCATCAGGGAACAGGATCAACATGAGTGAATGACCTTCTTCCCTCTCCCCTAAGATGTGTGAATGGTGGAGTTGGGGACTGTGGGCATGGTGGAGAGGTCCTCATTCTGTCTGAGCCTTTAAAACAATTAAAAAATTTATCATTATTTAACATTTTCTTATTTAAAAGTAAAGGAATTTTGTTGGAAATCATTTCTGATATCTCCTTTCTGGCATTTTAATTATTAATTTTGCAGGGCCTCCTAAGGAAAAGAGACTCTCCGCTCTGATCTGTGCTTGAATTTTGCCCTAACATAGATCATTTTGTATTTAGCATGGTGCTAAGTGCAAACTAAATTCTCAGCAAACAATCGCTATCATTGTATTCAGGGATTCTTTTGTCTCTCCTGACACATATACCATTGTTTGTACCTCGGTGAAAAATAATTTCTGTGTATTCCTTCCCATGTAGGAAACCTGAAAAATGATCTTATGCTATAGTTTTCTCTTTTACGATCATCATCTCCTCATCATGTTCTGTCAATTTTAACTCCAGGTTGACACTTATTTTGTCTCCTCCTCTACTTTTTCATCATTGCTGCCATAATTGGCATCTTCACTGCTTTCCTCCTAAACTTTACAATAAGCCAACTACTTCCAGTTTTGTACCATTCTATTCTCTATACTATTAGCAAAATTCACCTTAAAGATACTTATATCTGATAAAATGCCAGTCCTGCAAGCATCCTTCCCAGATTGAAGTTATTCACTGAATCTCGAATATTTTCAAAGATATTATTTCTCCAGTAACATTTTCAGGATTCATTGTGCTCAGGATTTAATTTACCTCACCAGCTCTTCTATTACTACTCAGCAATATTGGCTACTTATACTTCTCTAAATAAATCTTATTATTTCATGTTTCTGTGCTTTCTTATATATGGTTCATACTGCCTGAAACAACAGGAAACATTATCCCTATGGTCTGGCTTAGTTTTGGTTAGCATGAATTCATTCAAAGTGAGTTGAGTAGCTTTTGTCCTGAAAGGCGAAATGAAGGAGGATCAGACATTATCCTCATGTAAATCATGGTTTATTCAGAATGATAGGGTAAAAAACTTGGATAATTAATTTAGCTCTGATGTAGTGATTGGAATATTAGTTTTTGGTTTTATGGTCTTGCCTTAAGTCATGATATTTAAAGTACCAAAACACAGGCATTTGTGTGGGTATTAAAGACACTCTTTATTAAAGACACTCTTCATCCCCTTGCCCATATACAGTGCCATTCTTGGATCTCTGATGGCCTCAAGCCTCCAAAGCCCTTTTTTTAAATTCTTAGAACTCATCCTATCTCCTGTTAACTTTCTGTTCATGTAGCCTGACTCACACTTACCACAACGGAGTCAGGAAGAATCCTCTGATACCTACTTTTGTCTTTAGTGGGGAAAGGGATTTGTTTCATCATGGGCAGGACCATTCCTCCTGGATTAGTAAGGAGGAAAAATTCAAAATTGCAGTTTTCAGATGTGGTATCTTAGAAGCTTCATTCAAGAACACCAAACAGAACAGAAAGTTACCAAAACAAAGAAGATCAAAGAAGCACCAGGATCAGGACCAAAAAATAGTTTACTTTATACTTGTAAAGAATTTTTATCTATTCTTATGAATTTTTATTTTTCTTGATTTTTACGTGTATAGTTTTATCTAAAATATAACAAATATTTAACTGCACTACTTAATATGTATTCTAAATAATTTTAAAAATAAAGCCCGAGTATTATTACCTGAAATAAATCCTGAAAGAACAACACTGTAATTTTGCACTGAAATTACAACCATTAATTTGATCTGCAAAGTAATAGGGCATCAGGCATGAAAGTCAGATCATCAGGGCTAAATCAGGACAATGGAAATGAATGTATTGGTAGTACTCAGAAGATTTGATACATCGAGCTCAATAGAAGATAGTTTTTTTTTTTTTTTTTTCTCATTCAGAGCTACATTGCCAAGGATTCAACCAAGAAATTTAGTAGTGAGAAAGAAAATAAGCCTATCTGAATAATTTTATGTTGGAAAGGATGATGTGACTAGGGAATCAAACAAATCAGAACTTGACCTTGGATTTTTTTTAGGGAAAAGAGAAGATCTTAGTATTGCTTCTGATAAAAATAATATTAGGCAGCTGTAGAAGGTTTTTTGGAACAAGACCTAGATTTTTGTGTTTGTCCTACTGAATTTGTTGTGTATTTAGAACCTACAAATCAAAATACTTAAGTTGGTGAGAAAGTGCAAAATTTTAGAGGCAAGAAAAAGAGTAATAACATTAAGCATGATCTGAAATCTTTCTGTACTAGATAATAAGAGAAATTATGAAAGAGACAAAAGTAGTTGCCAGTCTTATGTAAATGGAAGTATATCAGGATTATATTTCTTTTTTTTTTTTTTTTTTGGAGGAGGGAAGTATCAATCACATAAAGCCCACACATAAGGAAGAGACCCAGAGGTACTTATTTGAAATATGAGATCTTTGCTATTAAATGTCAGCCCACCCAAAGTAGGACCTTGTAGGCCCTGAAGGGTTAACACTCCTCCCAGAGCATCTTACATCCAGAGCCTGGTACAAGAGGGAATAGATTCAATTTCTAATATGATTTGGTCTAAAAGCAATTAGCAGACTTACTTCAGTCCCTAAAACCCTTCCAGAGTTCACATGAGTTTGCTGGAGTGCTAATGGACTTACCTCATCATGAATTCCAGCTTGAACTTGCTTATTCTGAATTATTTCAGTATTCACCAAAGAGAAGTTAGTGTAAAATGTTACTGCTTGGATTTCTTCTGTCTCAGGAACAGAGGGAGTGAATGATTGATCTAGTTAGTGATTCCACCCCCAGTTAGCCACACCGGGGTCAGCCCCATAGATTTCCCTGAAGAGCAGCAAAATACTAATGAAAATAAGGTTTGAAAATAGGGCAAGAGAGAAAAGAAAAAGAAACCCACTCAAATATTGATAGTTTAATTACTTTTTTAGAGAAACCTGAGGGACAAATAACTAACAGTCAAGTTATTCTTAGTGCTACAAATGTTGGCATAAGAGAAACTCAGTTTAACTGACTCCCCTCTCTCCTTTTATAGGAAAGGGGAGATTATACAAAGTTCAGTGCCAACCGCAGAAAAAGCAAAAGGTATACACTGTATTTCTTGAGCTCGTCTCTTCTCATTTTCTTTTTGTCGAGAGCATATTGTTGAGCGCAATATTCAGCTCCATTTAGCCATCTCAATTTACTAGATGCATAGATGCATTTTTCTTGGGGCAGCTGTTTTTCCTCACAGAGCCTCAGTTTTCTTATAACTAAAACTCTGACATAAGAGCATTGCCTGCTTTATTTATTGGCCAAGATTATTATGAAGTTTAAACACAAATATATGTATATATTTGTGTATATGTGTGTGTATATATATATATATATACACACACACATACTTCCCAGTTGGTGCTAGTGATAAAGAACCCACCTGCCAATGCAGGAGATACAGGAGACACAGATTCTATCCCTGGGTCAGGAAGAGACCCTGGAGGAGGGCATGGCAACCCACTCCAATATTCTTACCTGGAGAATCCCATGGACAATATATCTGTAACTGGCCTTTATTAGAGTTGTAATCTTCACGTTTTTACAAAATCATTTTTAAGATTGAGGGTACAGATAAAAAGTTATGATTTAATTTATTTTCCCAAGGATTTGCCTCATCATTGTGATGTATTTGCACAGAAGAGAAAGGGAGATGGATTATGTTGTTTCATGTTGGAAATGTGGGCTGGCTTGGGAGCAGCAGTGACTTTGGGCAGAGATTCTCAGTGTGGCTTTGTAAGACACTTTCAGAAGTTCATGAGATCAAAATAATTTCATAATGGTAAGACATTATTTATTTTTAAATTTTAATTTTTCATGCACATATAGTGTAGTTTTCTAGAGACTACATGTCATGTGATATGTAGTACAACAATTTCAGTACAGAAGGAGATTTGAAAACCCAGCTGTCTTCCAGTAAGCCAGGCATTAGACATTAAACATGTAAAGTGATGCCATTCTTCTCAAATTGTTATTGGTTATTTGAAGATAGTTATTCTTCATAAAAATATGATGTTTAAGTTAACATGTGACATGTTTCTTTTAATTAACTCAATACATAATTTAGATTTTTCTATTTTAAATTAAAATATAGAAAGGAGATCCAACCAGTCCATTCTAAAGGAGATCAGCCCTGGGATTTCTTTGGAAGGAATGATGCTCAAGCTGAAACTCCAGTACTTTGGCCACCTTATGCGAAGAGTTGACTGATTGGAAAAGACTCTGCTGCTGGGAGGGATTGGGGGCAGGAGGAGAAGGGGACGCCAGAGGATGAGATGGCTGGATGGCATCACTGACTCGATGGACGTGAGTCTGAGTGAACTCTGGGAGTTGGTGATGGATGGGGAGGCCTGGCGTGCTGCGATTCATGGGGTCGCAAAGAGTCAGACACGACTGAGCGACGATCTGATCTGATCTGATAGCCAATGTAGACAAAAACTCTCAGGGTTTTTCACTAACTCTGAGTGTAAAATATTCCTGAAGTCCAAAACTCTTAAGAACCACTGACTTAGAAGTTAGCAGAGGATGGTCAATGGATTGTTAAATGCACTGATAATGAGGAATTATGTTAATAAATAAAATTATAATATTTTAGTAATAACAGCACTTTTCACCTCTTTGGATGACTTGAATCCATGCTGTTTTACATTATAGGATAGTAATCTTTTCTATCATTTCTCTAATCCTTCCATGCTCCCAGTTCTCAACTGTGTGTCATTTTGAAGTCATTGGTAAGGACCCTTTCCTCTGCCAAGTTCTTAGCATTAAATTGGTGTAATAGTGAAGTCCAGTTCTAGGAATGACAGTCAAGAGAAATGCAAAGAGTAGGTCTTTACTTCAGGCTCAGATCCCTTTTGTGAGCCAAAGCAGCCTTCTTTAGGTGAAATCTGCATGCTTCCACTCTTCCAGTCAGCTTAGAGTCAGCTTCTGCACCTGCTTCTCCAGAGGCACCAAAGGTTTTTCTTTCTTGAGTTTATTCATGGAGTTCTTCTGCCAGACCCTCCAAGATTGAATCACTCTGACGATTGCATTTCTTTTCTTTTCTTTTATTATTTCTAGCTTTATTAAACCAATTGTTTCAAGCTGTATCCTCATTTCCTGTATATCCTGTTGAGTTGTCAATATTTCTGTTTAATCCCCTGGGCTTCCCCAGTGGCTCAGCAATAAAGAATCTACTTGCAATGCAGGAAACGTAGATGTGGGTTGAATCCCTGGGTCAGGAAGATCCTCTGGATGAGGGCATGGCAGTCCACTCCATTATTCTTACTTGGAGAATCCCATGGACAGAGGAGCCTGGTGGGCTCCAGTCCATAGGATGACAAAGAGGCGGACAACTGAAGCAACTGAGCGCACACACACTGTTTAGTCCCCTATCCTAAATTCTATTATATTTCATTTCATTTCTTATTTGTTTTTTTCTTATTTAACACCTGGAGAATTTTACATTTATGTGAAGGAAGGACAGAATAAGAGGGGAAGAAGAAAATTTCTTGTGCTGTTATATGTATGTACATATGTATATGTACATGTGTGTACATACTCAGACCATACAAGAGGGAAATGAATATGTGTCAGGTGTAAGGGGAAAGAAAAAAGTGCCATCCAGAGAAAATAAGTTCAGATCGAAAGACCTGGTAGAAATTTAGATATGCTTTTTCTCTCAGTTACCCAGCTAAACTAAAAATCTAAACTCAGATGAAAAGTTACTATTTTTGAAATGACATCTCTTAGAAAGCTCAAAAGTTTGTGGAAATCATTATATGAAAGTTTTTGGCTGATTTGTTGACAGGATGGCTTATTGCTTACACAGGATTTAACTCTAGGATATTCTAAGTGATGGTAGATAGAGAAGAATACTGAAGACTGAAAAGATTGAGAAAGAAAGAGAAAAAGATGGAAAAGGAGAGGGGAGGGAGAATTAAGGAGTATGGGATTAACAGATATGAGCTACTATACGTAAAATAGATAAGCAACAAGGATATTCTTTATAGTTCAGGGTATTATATTCAGTATCTTGAGTGGAATATGATCTGTAAAAATAATCACTTTGCTGTACAATATTATAAATCTACTGTATTTCAATGATAATATTTTTTAAAAAGATGTAAAGTAAAACAAAAGAAAAGCTAAACAGACATTATGAGGATCATTGTAAGTTGCTGAAAATGGGGAATAAATTTAAAAATCCAAATACTTTTTCATGGGAAAAGGCTCCAGAGAAATAGGGAGAAATAATTTTTCTAGTAACCTGGTAAAATATTATTTACTCTTTTCTTCTTTCAGCATTCCCATTGATTTTTAGTTGTTACATTGTCTCTTAAATAGCATTTTGCAATCGAGTCCTAGAGAACTAATGATTAAATAAATTATTAATTTGTCGGCTCTTAAACATGGTTTAAAAAGTGCTATCACCCTTGAGGAAAAAAGTAACTAGCAGTTAAATAAACAATTAGGTTGCAAATTGATGTGTCAACATAGACATTAATTAGTCTGCTGAGGTCACTTTTCATGAACTTTTGAAACAGATGTCATTTAGAGTGTTCATTTATATTCTAAAGAAAAAAGGTATAATTTCTTTTTCATCAGTTCAAAAACATTTCTCCTGAGGATTTGCCAGTCCAGCCAAACTAACCCCTGTGAGTCTTTGGGAAATACTGTCAATTACTTTTATGCTTGTGATTAAACAAAACAAATCAGAATAAACAACTTTTCTGAGGAGATTACTTGAAAAATCCTCAGTTCTGACAGAGACAAATGGTTTCAAGTTTTATTTTGTGTTTACAAAAATTTTGGTTCTATTGAATTGTTATTCTGAACACTTTAAGATGAAGGAAAAATAATATGGACTTTGGAATAACAATGGCCTTTGATAAGAAAATACGGAGTTTTCAATTTGAATAGGTGAGGGACAGGATAGCCATATATGCTGAGAATTTCTGGAAGAATCTGCAACAGAAGTGGTAAACCCCTGTAATGAGTCACCTACGGGTGAAGCCTGGAAAGAAATAAACTAAAATAAATGATGAAACGAGTAGCCAGTCCAGGTTCGATGCACGATACTGGATGCTTGGGGCTGGTACACTGGGACGACCCAGAGGGATGGTATGGGGAGGGAGGAGGGAGGAGGGTTCAGGATGGGGAACACATGTATACCTGTGGCAGATTCATTTCTATATATGGCAAAACCAATACAATATTGTAAAGTTAAAAAATAAAATAAAAAAATTTTATTACCATAAAAAAAAGTATTATAATTAAGCAAAATGAATGCGAAAGAAAAATGGCTTAAAGAATTGGAAGGAAAAAGTAATACCTAATTTTGCTTATTATCCACAGAAGGAAATTAACAGATAACTATTTAAAATAATAGAGGATGAAGAGTATTATTATGTAAATAACAGTTATAAATGTAATAAATAGAACACACACACACACAAAAATAAAAAATAAAAAAAATAAATGAAGCTTTCCTTAATTTTGGCCTAATCATTTCTTTGTTCGGTCTTCTAACATTCAGAAAACAATGTCACTTTTTTAGGTTTTCAAAATTTGAGTATTAATATTTAGATTTTGGAGTAGAATGTGATACAGTCAGAAGAATCTTCCTGAAGTCTCATTGTTCTGTGTCTGCATTTCTTTTAAGATACTGAGCCATATTGTATATGATTATTTGTTCATACACATGCATTGTCTTCATCAGCACATAATAAATTCTTTGAAGTAGTTTCAGTATCTATTCATCCATATTCCCTTTTTTGATTATAGATGTATATTTCTAAAAGCAGGCAGTTAAGTTTTCTCAGGGAATGAATTAAAGGCACTGTCACTGGTTCTCATTTGTACTTGTATTTTCATTATTGTTGAACAAGAAATTATTAGATACATGTTTTCATTCAATTCTCTTTATTGAGTATCTGTTGTATGCCAAAGCAAACATTGTCTTAAGCCCTGAAGATATACAAATGAACAAAAGATATTTCCTATTAAATAAATTTATACTCTTATTGCATGTTCCCTATAAAAGCACGAAAATCCATACAGCCTCTGGGTGATGACAAAGATGTGTGTTTATGAAGCACAAAGGCTTTCAGGTGACACTCAAGTGTTTGATTTTGTAAGTTAATGTGTCAGATTATAGTTTGTTAAATATAGGATGAGAATTAACATTCACTTAAAGCAAAATATTTATATTCTATCATTTATAATATTATAGTGCCCAGCAGAGCGACTGCCACATAGTAGGGACTTGGTAAATATAAGTTCAACATTCAGAAAACAAAGATCATGGCATCCAGTCCCATCACTTCATGGGAAATAGATGGGGAAACAGTGGAAACAGAGTCAGACTTTATTTTTCTGGGCTCAAAAATCACTGCAGATGGTGACTGCAGCCATGAAATTAAAAGATGCTTACTCCTTGGAAGGAAGGTTATGACCAACCTAGATAGCATATTCAAAAGCAGAGA
Organism: Bubalus bubalis; assembly: GCF_019923935.1. Classification (NCBI taxonomy): domain Eukaryota; kingdom Metazoa; phylum Chordata; class Mammalia; order Artiodactyla; family Bovidae; genus Bubalus; species Bubalus bubalis. The sequence goes on along the minus strand of NC_059159.1, from coordinate 112,211,743 downwards.
CATTACTTTGCCAACAAAGGTTCATCTAGTCAAGGCTATGGTTTTTCCTGTGGTCATGTATGGATGTGAGAGTTGGACTGTGAAGAAGGCTGAGCACCAAAGAATTGATGCTTTTGAACTGTGGTGTTGGAGAAGACTCTTGAGAGTCCCTTGGACTGCAAGGAGATCCAACCAGTCCATTCTGAAGGAGATCAGCCCTGGGATTTCTTTGGAAGGAATGATGCTAAAGCTGAAACTCCAGTACTTTGGCCACCTCATTTGAAGAGTTGACTCATTGGAAAAGACTCTGATGCTGGGAGGGATTGGGGGCAAGAGGAAAAGGAGACGACAGAGGATGAGATGGCTGGATGGCATCACTGACTCGATGGACGTGAGTCTGAGTGAACTCCGGGAGATGGTGATGGACAGGGAGGCCTGGCGTGCTGCGATTCATGGGGTCACAAAGAGTCGGACACGACTGAGCAACTGAACAGAACTGAACTGAACTGAAATATAAGTTGACTTGGTTGAGTAAGTAATAAAAGGTTGTTTTAAAAGAAACCTTAGAAGAAAAGTTAGAGGTCACTGTATCTTTATTTTACTCAGAAAGAAGTTTAAGGCCAGAGGTCTGAAGACTCCTGAACATATACATAACTAATTTGTGACGAATGGAATCTAGAAGTCTATTACTTTGACTTCTAGTGCAATGTTAAGTCCTCAGAACATGCTGCAGTGCCACTTCTTAAGTCATCTTCTGAGTAAATTGAAAGTTAGAGGGGATAATGGTACTTTTTAATGTTTATGATCAGATTCAATGCTTCCCCTAAATCATAAGGTAAGGATTAGGAAAGAGCAAGATGGAGGAGAAGTAGGTGGACGTGAAGTACATCTCTCTCCATGGATACATCAGGAATACACCTCCAGACAAAGAAGTACATGCAGAACACCACCTGAGAGCAGACAGGAAGACCTGACCAGCAGAAAATAATATATGAACCCACGCAAAACTGGTAGGATGAAGGAGCTAGGAGGAACAACAGGAGTGTTAGTTGGGCTGGACCTGCCCTCAGTGGGTGGGGGAACTGAAGCAGGGGTTTGATCCCCATATTAGGGCAGTTGTCTGAGTCAGAGGAGAAACATTTAAGGCTGGGAGTGAAACAGCTGATCTTTGGCAGCCTAAATGGAATGAGAATCAGATAGTCCTTGCTGCAGCCATACATACCCTGGACAGGGATGTAGATCCCTAGGAAGTTGCAGCAGCTGGGAGTTTGAGTTTAGGGATTGTGAAGCAATCCCAGGACAAGGGCTGCTGTTGACTGCAGATGACAGATTGAGGGGGTGTGAGGGAGGAGATTGTGGTGGGAAATGCCTGTGGAGGAAAGCTGGGCAGCCATGGAAGCAAGGCGTACTGCTGAGTCACACATAGTGGATATATGTGTGACTCTCCCCCCGACACGCGCCATAATTGGCAGCTGAACAATAGAGAGGCTGGGCCATCAAACGCCTGGTGCACTGAACTACAGAGTAGGACCCCACCCAGGGTGCCCCTTTAAGTGCCTGGCACACCGATCTACAGAGTAGGACACCCTCTACGTGCCTGAACTGGCAGAGGTACGGAGAAAGACTGGCCAAAGAGGCCTTCTGATCGCCAGCTACAAGAGGCTTGAAAAAAGACTCTGATAGGGCCATAACTCCTGCAGCCAAGCAGTCCATGTCCCTGCACACTTGTCGCCACCAGGGTCCCCGCAAGCCAAGCAGCTGCACCACCTTCACACTCAACTCTCACTGGGGCAGAGCTGCCACAGGCAAAAAAGACCTTGCATCTATGCACAGAGGGTCACTTCAGTCGTGTCTGATACTTTGCGACCCTATAGACTGTGCCAGGCTTCTCTGTCAGGGAGAGGGGTTCTCCAAACAAGAATATTGGAGTGTATTGCCCAATACTGGTTGTCATACCCTTCTAGAGCACTAAATTTCCTGCTGCCCTAGCCGCAACTCTCCTGAGTACCTGGTGCTTCCAGAACCCCTGAAACCCAAGCAGCTGCACCACCTCCACACCTGGCCTTCACAGGGGCAAATCCAAGTCCTCCAGGGTAGCCTCAGGAGCAAACCACAGTGGACGACCCCCATGCTGAGGTGGAAATAAAACCACAATTGAAATCCAGGTGCAGTGTGACTAAGGAAGAAGACCCAAAACCTTCCCACCAGCTGTACAAGCTGCAGATTAAATCCACACAATCAACTAGGCAGACTCTGTCTTTATGGAATATATAAAAGGTCATTGAGTGCTCTCACAAAAGAAAACACACTAGTTCCAATAGCTGTGGACATTGGAGGCAAGAACGCAGAGGACTAGGACCAGATTAGAATCTGAACTTCCTCCATAGCAGGTCCAGAGATCAGTAGAGTGTTGGAGGGCATCCTAGAGAGGTGAGGTGGACTGTGACTCCCAGCGAGGGAAAGGACTCTGACAGTTGTGATTCAAGAAAAATATTTATTATTCTTATGTTTTGACTTGTTCTGTAAATTCTTTTGAATTGTGTTTCTTTTTCCTTTTTATCCCCCTCTGTTGTAGTTGTTGATTTTATTGGTACTAAGAAATCCAATTAAGTTTTTGACCTTTTTTTTTGCCTCAGTCACATTTTATATTGCTTTTATAAACGTCTGCCTCTACGTTGGTGTTTTGCAGTTCTATGGAGTTTTCCTTTTTTTTTTTTTCTCCTTTTTAAAATTTTTTAAACCTATTATTATTTTTTCTACATTTATTCTTTTGCTTGCTTTTCCTACTGTTCTTTTCCCCTTGCAGTTAATCTTTAATGTATATAAATCTTCATCTACCTCTATTTAACTTTGCATATCTATTCTTTCTTTTCTTTCTCTCCTTTCCTCTCAACATATTTTCTTTGCATTGCTTTATTCCCCAATTGGCACCTTGCTTTAGTTTTGTTTTCCAGTTTGTGCTTTAGTTAGTTTTGTTCTGGTAGACATAATTTTTGGAGAAGGCAATGGCACCCCACTCCAGGCTTCTTGCCTGGAGAATCCCATGGATGGAGAAGCCTAGACTACAGTGCATGGGTCGCTAAGAGTCGGACACGACTGAGCGACTTCACTTTCACTTTTCACTTTCATGCATTGGAGAAGGAAATGGCAACTCACTCCATTGTTCTTTCCTGGAGAATCCCAGGGACAGGGGAGCCTGGTGGGCTGCCGTCTCTGGGGTCGCAGAGTTGGACACGACTGACGTGACTTAGCAGCAGCAGCATACATAATTTTTGGTTTCCTTTGTTTGCCAGGTCAGTCTATTGTACTTTTTTGTTGAAGTGTTTTGATTTTGCTTATGGGTGTGTATGTATATGTGTATATTCAGTCACACTATTTATTGTTGTTTATAAACCTCTGCCTCTGTGGTGGGCTTTTGAAGTTCTGTGGAGTTTTCCTTTTTTTCTCCCCTTTTTACTTTCTTCTTCTTTACTTTCTTACTTTTTTTTCTCTTTTTTATAATTTTAACTTTTAAAACCTATTATATTTTTTCTACATTTGTTCCTTTGTTTATCTCTCCTACTGTTCTTTTCCCCTTGCAGTTAATCTTTAATGTATATAAATCTTCTTTATCTACCTCTATTTAACTTTGTGTATGTATTATTTCTTTCTTTTCTTTCTTTCCTTTTCTCTCAAAATATTTGTTAGTTTTGTTATCACTGCCTTATTCCCTACTTGGCACCTTCCTTTAGTTTTGTTTTCCACTTTGTGCTTTAGTTAGTTTTGTTCTTAACTGGTAAATATAATTTTTTATTTCCTTTGTTTGCTGGGTCAATCTACTGTACTTTATTTTTATTGAACCGTTCTGACTTTGCTCATGGGTGTATATGTATATGTGTATATTCCATTATTTTAATTTTTATTTGCCTGATTTTATAACTGCCATTTGTCAGGGGTTCATCTTTAGTTTACTGTTTTGGGATATTTGTTTTAATCTCACTTAATGCCATAATAAACCACTTGTGGAATCTTCATTCCTGACCAGAGATCAAACCCTGAGCCTTTGGAGTGGGAGCACTGACTCCAAGACCCTAGACTACTAGAGAGCTAATCCTAGGGAGTATCAAATAGTGACAACTCACAAAAAGGAAACCACTTGAATACAAGACCTGGCATCACCCAACCACCAGTATCACCCTGTGCAGGATGCCTCATCTAAACAACAAACAAAACAAAAATACAACTCAATCATCAGCAGACAGGATTACCACTTAACTAAGCCTTGCCCATCAAAGGAAAAACAAGCAAACAAAAACTAAGCACAAATCTCACCCTATAGGAAGCTTACACAAACCCCTGAACCAACCATAGGAGGGCAGAAACCAGAAGGAAGAAAGAATTCAACCTTGAAGTCTGGGAAAAGGAACCTCAAAAACAATAAATTTAAAAAAAAATAATGAAAAGGTAGAGAAATACTACACAAATGAAGCAACATACTAGAAAACAGAAGTCCAAATAGAAGAAGAAGAAATAATAGGCAAACTACCTGAAAAAGAATTCAGAATAGTGATAGGAAAGATGATCCAAAACCTTGAAAACAAAATGGAGAAAATGCAAGAATCAATTAAGAAAGACCTAGAAGAATTAAAGAATAAACATGCGGAGACAAACAACACAATTACTGAAATTAAAAATACTCTTGAAGGAATCAATAGCAGAATATCTGAAGCAGAAGAACGAATCAGTGAGCTGGAAGATAAAATGGTGGAAATAACTTCTGAAAAGCAGAATAAAGTAAAAAGAATGAAAAGAACTGAGTACAGTCTAAGAGACCTCTGGGACAATATCAAACACACCAACATTTGAAATATAGGGGTCCCAGAAGAAGAAAAAAAGAAAGGATATGAGAAAGTTTTTGAAGAGATTATAGTTAAAAATTTCCCCAACATGGAAAAGGAAAGAGTCAATCAAGTTCAATACTCAAATCCAAAGAGTCCCATACAGGATAAGCCCAAGAAGAAACACACCAAGAAACATTCTAATCAAACTAACAAAGACTAAGCACAAAGAAAGAATATTAAAAGCATCAAGGGAGAAGAAACAGGTAACATACAAGGGAAACCCCATATGCTTAACATATGATCTTTCAGCAGAAACTCTGCAGGCCAGAAGGGAATGGCAGGATATATTTAAAGTAATGAAAGGGAAAAATCTACAGCCAAGATTAGTGGACCTGGCAAGGATCTCATTCATAATTGATGGAGAAATAAAAAGCTTTTCAGACAAGCAAAAGTAAGAGACTTCAGTACCACCAAACCAGGTTTAACAAATGTTAAAGGGACTTATATAGTTAAGAAATACAAGAAAAGAAAAAAGATCTACAAAATCAATGCCAAACAATTAAGAAAATGACAATAAGAACATATATATCAATAATTACTTTAAATGTAAATTGATCAAATGCTCCAACCAAAAGACACAAACTGGCTGAATGGATACAAAAACAAGACCCATATATATGTTGTCTACAAGAAACCCACTTCAGACCTAAAGACACATATAGACTGAAAGCAAGAGGATGGAAAAATATATTCCATGGAAATGGGAAGCAAAAGATAGCTGGAGTAGCAATCCTTATATCAGACAAAATAGACCTTAAAATAAAGAAGATTACAAGAGATAAGAAAGGACAGTTCATAATGATCTAGTGATCAGTCCATGAGGAAGACATAACCATTGTAAATATCTATGCACCCAACATAGGAGCACCTTAATACATAAGACAAACACTAACAGACATAAAGGAGAAATTGACAGTAACACAATAATAGCAGGAGACTTTAACACTGCACTCACACCAGTGGACAGATCATCAAAACAGAAAATTAATAAGGAAACATAAGCCTTAAATGATACATTAGATAAGATGGATTTCATTGATATCTTCAGGACATTCCATCCAAATGCAGAAGAATATACCTTCTCAAGTGCACATGGAACATTCTCCAGGATAAACCACATCTTGGGTCACAAATCAAACCTCAGTACATTTAAGAAAATTGAAATTGTATTAAGCATCTTCTCTGACCACAACACTATGAAACTAAATATTAATTACAAGAAAAATACTGTAAGATACAAACACATGGAGATTAAACAATACATTTCTAAATAACCAACAGATTACTGAAGAAATCAAAAGGGAAATAAAAATTTTCTAGAAACAAATGACAATGAAAGCATAACAACTCAAAACCTATGGGGTGCAGCAAAAGCAGCTCTAAGAGGGAAGTTTATAGCAATACAATCCTACCTCAAGAAACAAGAAAAACATCAAATAGACAACCTAACTTTACACCTAAAACAACTGGAAAAAGAAGAAAAAAATAACCCCCAAAATCATAGTAGGAAAGAAATCATACAGATCTGAGCAGAAATAAATGAAAAGAAATGAGAGAAGCAGTAGTAAGGTTAATAAAATAAAAAGCTGGTTTTATGAGGAGATGAACAAAATTAAGAAACATGTAGCCAGACTCATCAAGAAAAAAGAGAGAAGAATCAAATCAACAATATTTGAAATGAAAAAGGAGAGGTTACAACAGACAATGCAGAAATATAAAAGATTTTAAGAGACTATTATAAACAAGTATCTGACAATAAAATGGATAACCTGGAAGAAATGGACAGATTCTTACAAAAGTTCTATCTTCCAAGACTGAACCAGGAAGAAATAGAAATTATGAACAACCCAATTACAAGCACTGAAATTGAAGCTGTGAGCAAAAATCTCCCAAAAAACAAAAGTGCAGGACAAGATGGCTTCACAGGAGAATTCTATTAAACATTTAGAGAAGAGCTAATGTCTATCCTTCTAAAACTCTTTCAAAAATTGCAGAGGAAGGAACACTTTCAAACTCATTCTATGAGGCCACCATTACCCTGATATCAAAACCAGACAAAAACAACCCAAAGAAAGAAAACTACAGGCCAATTTCACTAATGAACATTGATGCAAAAATCCTCAACAAAATTTTAGCAAGTGGAATTCAGCAACACATAAAAAAATCTCATACACCATGATCAAGTTGGGTTTTTCCCGGGAAAGTGAAGATTCTTGAATATACACAAATCAACCAATGTGATGCACCATATTAACAAACTGAAAGGTAAAAACCATATGGTCATCTCAATAGATGCAGAAAAAAGGGTTTGACAAAATTCAGCACCCATCTGTGATTAAAACTCTTTAAGAAATGGGCATTGAAGGAATTTAGTGCAACCCACTCAAGTATTCTTGCCTAGAGAATCCCAGGGATTGGGGAGCCTGGTGGGCTGCCCTCTATAGGGTCGCACAGGGTCGGACACAACTGAAGTGACTTAGCAGTAGCAGCAGCAGCAGCACAACGTAGTATAGGCCATATATGATGTTTACAACAAACATTATTCTCAATGGTGAAAAACCGAAAGCATTTCCCCTAAGATCAGGGACAAGATAAGGGTGTCCACTTTCACCACTACTATTCAACATAGCTTTGGAAGTCCTAGCTTCAGCAATAAGAGAAGAAAAAGAAATAAAAAGAATCCAGGTTGGAAAAGAAGTAAAGCTCTCACTATTTGCAGATGACATGATCCTGTACATAGAAAGCCCTAAAAATAGTATCAGAAAATTACGAGAGCTAATCAGTGAATTTAGCAAAGTTGCAGTATACAAAATCAATACATAGAAATCAGTTGCATTTCTATATACTAACAATGAAAAATCAGAAAAAGAAATTAAGCAATCAATCCCATTAACCATTGTAACAAAAAAATTAAATATCTAGGAATAAACTTACCTAAGGAGAAAAAAGAAGTGTACACAGAAAATTATAAGTCACTGATGAAAGAAATCAAAGATGATATAAACAGATGGAAAGATATTCCATTTTCCTGGGTAGGAAGAATCAAATTTGTGAAAATGACTATACTACCAAATGCAATCTACAGATTCAGTATGATCCCTATTAAATTACCAATAGCATTTTTCACAGAACTAAAACAATAAAAAATTTCACAATTCATAGGGTAACACAAAAGACCCTGAATAGCCAAAGCAGTCTTGAGAAAGAACAATGGAGCTGGAGGAACCAACCTTCCTGACTTCAGATTATACTACAAAGCTACAGTCATCATGACAGTGTGGTACTGGCACAAAAACAAAAATATACACCAGTGGAACAAGATAGCAAGCCCAGAAATAAGCCTATGCACCTATAGGTACCTTATTTTTGACAAAGGAGGCAAGAATATACAATGAGGTAAAGACAGCCTCTTCAATAAGTGATACTGGGAAAACTGGACAGCTACATGTAAAGAATGAAATTAGAACACTTCCTAACACCATACATAAAAATAAATTCAAAATGGATTAAAGACCTAAATGTAAGACCAGAATCTGTAAAACTTAGGTGAAAAAATAGGCAGAACACTCAATGACATAAATCAAAGCAAGATCCTCTATGACCCATCTCCTAGAGTAATAGAAATTATAAGCAAGAGTAAACATGTGGGACCTGATTAAACCTAAATGCTTTTGCACAGTAAAGGAAACAGTAAGAAGATAAAAATACAACTGTCAGAATGGGAGAAAATAATAGCAAATGAAACAGCTGACAAAGGATTAATTTCCAAAATGTACAAGCAGTTCATATAACTCAATGCTAGAAAAACAAACAACCCAATCAAAAAAATGGGAAAAAGACCTAAACAGACATTTCTCCAAAGAAGACATACAGATGGCTAACGAATACATGAAAAGATGTTCAACATAGCTCATTATTAGAGAAATGCTAATCAAAACCACAATGAGATATCGCCTCACACCTGTCAGAATGATCATCATCAAAAAATCTACAAACAATACATGATGGAAAGGGTGTGAAGAAAAGGAAACACTCTTGCACTGTTGATGGGAATGTAAATTGAAGATGGAAGATGGTATGAAAATTCCTTAAAAACCTAGGAATAGAGCCACCATATGACCAGCAATCCCACTCCTAGGCATATACTCTGAGGAGACCAAAATTGAAAAAGACACTTGTGTCCCATTGTTCATTGCAGCACTGTTTACAATAGCTAGAACAGGAAAGCAACCTAGATGTCCATTGACAGATGAATGAATAAAGAAGTTGTGGTACATATACAAAATGCAATATTACTCAGCCATAAAATGGAACATATTTGAGTCAGTTCTGATGAGGTGATGAACCTAGAACCAATTATACAGAGTGAAGTGAGTCAGAAAGAGAAAGATAAGGCACATAGATCGTATTCTAATGCACATATACAGAATCTAGAAAAATGGTACTGAATGATTTATTTAGAGGGCAGGAATGGACAAACAGGCATAGAAAATAGACTTAGGGACACGGGGAGAGGGGAGGAGAGGGTGTGATGTATGGAAAGAGTAACGTGGAAACTTACATTACCATATGTAAAATAGATAGCCAACAGGAATTTGCTGTGTGGCTCAGGAAACTCAAACAGGGGCTCTGTATCAATCCAGAGGGGTGGGGTGGGGAGGGAGATGGGGGCAGGTTCAAAAGGGAGGGAATATATGTATACCTATGGCTGATTCATGTTGAGACTTGACAGAAAACAACAAAATTGTTAAAGCAATTATGTTTCAATAGAAAGGTAAATTAAAAGGAAAAAAATAAGGTAAGGATTAGCTATGGAGAAGGCAATGGCACCCCACTCCAGTACTTTTGCCTGGAAAATCCCATGGACGGAGGAGCCTGGTAGGCTGTAGTCCATGGGGTCGCTAGAGTTGGACACAACTGATCGACTTCACTTTCACTTTTCACTTTCATGCATTGGAGAAGGAAATGGCAACCCACTCCAGTGTTCTTGCCTGGAGAATCCCAGGGACAGGGAAGCCTGGTGGGCTGCCATCTATGGGGTCGCACAGAGTCGGACACGACTGACGCGACTTAGCAGCAGCAGCAGCAGCAGCAGCAAGGATTAGCTAAGACTTATTAAGTCTTTTTATGGAACTGTATATTCTACAAAATGATTATCTCCTTCACAAAATTAAATTGTTTAGCTTAATCAAAATCAGCTAGTACTCTATTATTTAATTAGTCACCAGCTTTGAAGCTAAATATGTACTCTTATAAAGTTTTAACGGAGAAGGCAATGACACCCTACTCCAGCACTCTTGCCTGGAAAATCCCATGGATGGAGGAGCCTGGTGGGCTGCAGTCCATGGGGTCGCAAGAGTCGGACACAACTGAAGCGACTTAGCAGCAGCAGCAGCATGAAGTTTTAAATGTAATCTGAGGTCATCATGTTTTGTTTAGTGTTAACATATGCTAAGAACTCACACTTCTATTTATGATCTAGTTTCTCCTTTAATCATTTATTAATATAAAACATTTTGTTCTTGTCTTGAAGTAAATGTCTTTTATGGTAGTGAGTGTTAATATAATCATAATAATCAGGGTGTACTAATGATTTTTAGCTATATAATTTCTATTATAGAAAAGTATTCACTATTAGGACATTATTACTTTATTTATATACCTCTTTCCATAACCAGTGTCCATTAATAATTTGTACTTGATTGAGTTACACATTGTTTATGAAAACATCTGAAGTAATTGCATTTCATGATTAGAGTGAGGATAATGTTGATTGATAAACTTCCAGAAAAGATCAGAATCCTTTCCTAGTACGAAAATTCTAGTACAAAATAATTGGTTCTGAATTATTGTAAGACTGTCATCTGGTTTCTTTCAGATCTGAAGGTCAACTGAAACCCTTTTCAAAAAGTCCTCGAAATATTTATTGGTTATAAAAGTCTCCTGTCTCTGTTGAAAATTCATATTTTAATAAGATAAAGTTTCAAGTACAAGGATTTTTACTGTAGCATCAATTGTAAAAGAGGAAATGGAGATAGCTTAAATATTTCAATAGGAGAATGGGAAATTGTAGCAGTTAAAAAACTTTAATAAAGCGAGGCAAGTCTCACTTTAGATCTAATGTAGAAAGAAAAATTAACAAATTACAGAAATAATTAGTTACAATATACAGATGGTAGAAAATATGCAAAGTAATAGTGAATACTTATGGAATTTTTGATCATATACATTAAAAAAAATTTAAGAGCAGTTTTAAGATCATAAGAAAATTGAGAGGAAAATACAGAGATTTTCTATATACACTCATGTATCCTTTGCCTAATCAACATCACTCACCAGAGTGGTGCATTTTTTATAGCTGGCCACTGTGGACAATAATGAACCTAGGTTGACATGTAATCACCCAAAGTACATGTTTACATTTTCATCCTCGCTTGGTTTGTTCATATTGTGGTTTAGGTGAATATATTAATATAATGACATACATTAATCATTATGATATCTTGCAGGTTATTTCTGCTGCCCTAAAAATCCTCTGTGCTTTGCCTATTCACCGCTTCCAACCACCTGACAATCAGTGATCCTTCCATTGTCTCCATGTTATTGTTGTTGGTTGCTAAATTGTGTCCAACTCTTTTGTGATTGCATGGGCCCCTCTTTTCAGGGGATTTTCCAGGCAAGAATACTGGAGTGGGTTGCCATTTCCCTCTTCCTTCCTGAAGATCTTCAGGGGATCTTCCCAACCCAGGGATGGAACCCACAGCTCCTGCATTGGTAGGTGGATTCTTTACAACTGAGCCTCCAGGAGGCCTTATTGTCTCCATTAGAAAGTATTAGCCATTCAGTCATGTCAGACTCTTTGCAACCCCATGGACTATAGCCCACCAGGCTCCTCTGTCCATGGAATTCTCCAGGCAAGAACATTGGAGTGGGCAACCATTCCCTTCTCCAGGAGATCTTCCTGTCCCAGGGGTCAAACCTGTGTCTTCTACATTGCAGGTAGATTCTTCACCTTCTGAGCCACCAAGCAAGCCTATAATTTTGCTTTTTTGAAGAATGTAGTAGAGTTTTAATTATACAGTATGTAACATTTTTCCAGTGGTCATGTATGGATGTGAGAGTTGGACTGTGAAGAAGGCTGAGCGCCGAAAAATTGATGCTTTTGAACTGTGGTGTTGGAGAAGACTCTTGAGAGTCCCTTGGACTGCAAGGAGATCCAATCAGTCCATTCTAAAGAAGATCAGCCCTTGGTGTTCTTTGGAAGAATGATACTAAAGCTGAAACTCCAGTACTTTGGCCACCTCATGTGAAGAATTGACTCATTGGAAAAGACCCTGATGCTGGGAGGGACTGGGGGCAGGAGGAGAAGGGGACGACAGAGGATGAGATGGCCAGATGGCATCACCGACTCGATGGACGTGAGTTTGAGTGAACTCCGGGAGTTGGTGATGGACGGGGAGGCCTGGCGTCCTGAGATTCATGAGGTCGCACAGAGTCGGACACGACTGAGCAACTGAACTGAACTGAACTGAACTTTTTCAGATTAGCTTATTTCATTTAGTACTATATATTTGAGGTTCCTCTGTGTCTGGGGCATTTTTCCATATGTTTCGTGTGCTTAGTCAATCAGTCATGTCCAGGTCTTGCAACCCCATGACTTTAGCACCTACAGGCTCTTCTGTCCATTGGGATTGTCCCAGAAAGAATACTGGATTGGCTTGCTATTTCCTCTTCCAGGGGATCTTCTTGAACCAGATATCGAACCCTTGTCTCCTGTATTGGCAGATGGAATCTTTACTGCTGAGCTACCAGGGAAGTCTCTTTACATATTTAAATGTATGGAAAAAGTGTCTAAAGAGACTTACATCAAATTAGTCATAGTGGTACTTTCTGGGAAGAGAGTAGAGCAATATACTTGGTAATAGGAGAGAGTCAAAAAGGAGTTTTTCTTATTGGTAATATTTTATTTACTTAGAATGTATCCCTATGCTGTATGTGTATATATCAGTTCAGTTCAATCACTCTGTGTGTGTGTGTGTGTGTGTGTGTGTGTGTGTGTGTGTATATAAAATTTCAAAGTGTTTTAAATGTAAATAAAGAGGAGTATTCTAATTTCTGCTTTGATATGTAAATGGATTGGATGTAATCACTCCAGTTATCACAAGGAAAACCTGAAAAATTGCAAATCAAAAATTCTTCTTAGACCCATCAGAGAAAGGAGATAAAAGGCTGCAAAAATGGTAGATATTAATTGTAAATGTGAATAATCTTAATACACCAATAAAAATACAGTGGCTGTCAGAATGGATAAAAAAGCAAGACCCAACTATAGTTGTCTATAAGAAATTTGCTTTAAAGTTAAGACTCAGATAGGTTAAAATCAAAAGACTGGAGAAAGATATATTAACACTAAACAAAATAAAGCTGAAGAACCTATATTAATTTCAAGCAACGTGCAGTTCAGAACAAAAGAAAATTAAAAGATAAAAGAACACATTACATAATTCCACAGTGTTTATTCCATTCTCTAAGATATCAGAGAAACCTTAAATTTAGCATGCATTTAGTGTATTTAGCACTGGAGCATAAAAGTACATGAGGTACAATGTATAGAACTACAAGGACAAATAAATCCATCATTATAGTTGGATATGCCAACATGCTTCTTTCAGTAATTGATACATTAAAACAGTCAGATCTGTGTGGATATAGATGACCTGAATAGCACTGTCAATCAGCTTGATCTAACTGACATTTATAGACTACTCCATTCAATGACAACAGAATACACATTCCTCTCAAATTCATGTGGCACAGTAATGAAAGTAAACCACATTAACATATTGATTAAAGAAGTCTCGAGACAAATTTCAAAATATTTGAACTAAATGAAAATGAAAATACAATTTAGCAAGTTTGGCAGTGAAAATGTTTAAAGGGAAATTTATAGTATTAAAAGCATGCATTAGAAAGTCAGAAAGCCTAAAATCAATAGCCTAAGCTTTCACCTTAATAGAAACAATAAAAATTAGAACAGAAACTTCAAAATGAAAACTGTAAACAGTAGAGAAAATCAGCCAAATCGAAAGCTATTTCTCTGTGAAGATCAATAAAATTGATAGATCTCTGGTCATTTTAACCAAAAATAAAATAAAAAGAAGAGTCACATTACAAATATCAGAAATAAAAAAACAGTAATTACTACTGATCTTCTGAGCATGAAAAGAAAAATAAGGAAATATTGTGAATAATTCTATGCCTACAAATTCGATAACTTAGATAAAATAGACTGATTATTTGAGGAACAAACCCTCCAAAACTCATACAAGGAGGAAGAAATGGCTTGAATAGTTCTAATACTATTAAAAACTTGAATTAATAATAGCTTTTTAATAAAGCACCAGATTCAAATGTTTTTATTTATGAAATTTGCCAAACATTTAATTAAGAAATGATACCAATTTTCCCAAACTAGTCCAAAAATAAAAGTAGAGGAAACATTTCCTAATTAATTCTATAAGGTTAGGATTATTTTAATCCTAAAATAAGATTAAGAGATTACAGGAAAGAAAATCTATAGACTGATCTCATTAATGAACAGACATGCAAAATTTCTCAACAAAATAAATACAAGCAAATCAAACCTAATGTGTAAAAAGAAAAGCACACCTTAGCCAAGGATGATATATTCTAGCTATGATAGGCTATTTCAAAAATGAAAATGATGTAATCTGAGAAAGAAAAATACCTAAATAGCATTTACAGAAATAAATCTGTATTAGTGGTTACTTTCTTGGTGGAATAAATACAAATTATTTTCTTCATAATTTTTAAAAAATCAGTTTAACTGGAATAACTATTAATTGCTATTCTAAAAAAAAATTGAAAACACAAGTTAAACTTGTTGCTTAGTTATTTGTATTATGTCTTATTCAATAATGATAGTCTTCCTATGACTAGATAAATATATAGTATTGTTAACAATGTGTTTCTGAATGGTTTCCAGTCCTGTCCAAAATGTCCATAAGATATTTGGACCATAGGAGATTTGGTTCACTCCCAAAGCTCCTTGAAATTTGGTCCTATCCAAAAATGTCTGTGAGCATGTTTGTTCCATGCCAAATGGTTTTGGACAGTAGCAAATATCAAGGAAATTTGGTGTGGACTAACTGTCTAATTGACATTTGGGCAGGATAAATGTCTTGAAAGGAAAGCTATAAATAAGATATATATGGCTCTGATTTTATCTAAAATGAAGTCGCTCAGTTGTGTCCGAGTCTTTGCGACCCCATGGACTGCAGCCTCCCAGGCTTCTCTGTCCATGGGATTTTCCAGGCAAGAGTACTGATCAGATCAGTCTCTCAGTCGTGTCCGACACTTTGCGACCCCATGAATCGCAGCATGCCAGGCCTCCCTGTCCATCACCAACTCCCGGAGTTCACTCAGACTCACGTCCATCAAGTCAGTGATGCCATCCAGTCATCTCATCCTCTGTCATCCCCTTCTCCTCCTGCCCCCAATCCCTCCCTGCATCAGGGTCTTTTCCAATGAGTCAACTCTACGCATGAGGTGGCCAAAGTACTGGAGTTTCAGCTTTAGCATCATTCCTTCCAATGTAATCCCAGGGCTGATCTCCTTCAGAATGGACTAGTTGGATCTCCTTGCAGTCCAAGGGACTCTCAAGAGTCTTCTCCAACACCACAGTTCAAAAGCATCAATTCTTTGGCGCTCAGCCTTCTTCACAGTCCAACTGTCACATCCATACATGACCACAGGAAAAACCATAGCCCTGACCAGACGGACCTTTGTTGGCAAAGTAATGTCTCTGCTTTTGAATATGCTATCTAGGTTGGTCATAACTTTCCTTCCAAGGAGTAAGCGTCTTTTAATTTCATGGCTACAGTCACCATCTGCAGTGATTTTGGAGCCCAGAAAAATAAAGTCTGACACTGTTTCCACTGTTTCCCCATCTATTTCCCGTGAAGTGATGGGACCGGATGCCATGATCTTTGTTTTCTGAATGTTGAGCTTTAAGCCTACTTTTTCACTCTCCTCTTTCACTTTCATCAAGAGGCTTTGTAGTTCCTCTTCACTTTCTGCCATAAGGGTGGTGTCATCTGCATATCTGAGGTGATTGATATTTCTCCCGGCAATCTTGATTCCAGCTTGTGTTTCTTCCAGGCCAGCATTTCTCATGATGTACTCTGCATATAAGTTAAACAAACAGGGTGACAATATACAGCCTTGACGTACTCCTTTTCCTATTTGGAACCAGTCTGTTGTTCCATGTCCAGTTCTAACTGTTGCTTCCTGACCTGCATACAAATTTCTCAAGAGGCAGATCAGGTGGTCTGGTATTCCCATCTCTTTCAGAATTTTCCACAGTTTATTGTGATCCACACAGTCAAAGGCTTTGGCATAGTCAATAAAGCAGAAATAGATGTTTTTCTGGAACTCTCTTGCTTTTTCCATGATCCAGCAGATGTTAGCAATTTGATCTCTGGTTCCTCTGCCTTTTCTAAAACCAGCTTGAACATCAGGAAATTCACGGTTCACATATTGCTGAAGCCTGGCTTGGAGAATTTTGAGCATTACTTTACTAGCCTGTGAGATGAGTGCAATTGTGCAGTAGTTTGAGCATTCTTTGGCATTGCCTTTCTTTGGGATTGGAATGAAAACTGACCTTTTCCAGTCCTGTGGCCACTGCTGAGTTTTCCAAATTTGCTGGCATATTGAGTGCAGCACTTTCACAGCATTATCTTTCAGGATTTGGAATAGCTCAACTGGAATTCCATCACCTCCACTAGCTTTGTTCATAATGATGCTTTCTAAGGCCCATTTGACTTCACATTCCAGGATGTCTGGTTCTAGGTCAGTGATCACACCATCATGATTATCTGGGTCATGAAGATCTTTTTTGTACAGTTCTTCTGTGTATTCTTGCCATCTCTTCTTAATATCTTCTGCTTCTGTTAGGTCCATACCATTTCTGTCGTTTATAGAGCCCATCTTTGCATAAAGTGTTCCTTTGGTATCTCTGATTTTCTTGAAGAGATCTCTAGTCTTTCCCATTCTGTCGTTTTCCTCTATTTCGGTTGCTATTTCCTTTTCCAGGGGATCTTCCCGACTCAGGGATTGAACCTGGGTCTCCCGCATTGCAGGTGGACTCTTTACCCTCTAAGCCACCAGGGAAGCCCTGGTTTTTATCTAAGGACTCTTATTTACATTTTCTTTAATGTAGTAAACTACCTCACATAGATTTGGACATAATATAAATCTTGAATAAAAAATTTATGAGCAAATAAGTGCTCAAAATTGGGTAGTCTTTTGTATTACTCATTTATCATAACATCTCTTTTGTTTATAAATTGAAATGAGAACTGTAATTCTGTTTATTGAAAATCTGTCAATTATAATTTTGTCTTAATTAAATATCTGTGTGAAAGTATCAAAATATCAGTACTATTTGATTTATTCATGTTTGAAAACTAAGAGATTGCATATTCTAACCTTTGAAAAAGATGCCTGAAAAACTATAATTTTGAAAGCAACAAATATACAAAAAGTATGATGGAAATTATGAAAAACAAAAAGTATTTTGTTAATCTGCAGCGAGAAAATATATTTGGCAAATATGCACAGGGATTCCTATGTTAGAATGTCTTGGATATGTAATTGCATGAACAAGATTTAAAAAATAAAATAACAAAACTATTTTTGGAATGACCTGATGTCAAAATCATCATTTTGGAATTTAAGAGTAAAAAAGTAAGCAGCTCATTGACATCCTTTTTACTCCTAAAGTCTTCAGTTTTATGTTTGTATCATATTTCTTGTTTCCTTTCTCTTCAAAATTTTTGGTTCTTTTGCCAACTATTTGTTTTTAATCCCTTAGTTTTCTATCATTTTGTATATTTTCTGTTTTGTATTGCTCATAGTCTGTTGTCAAATTTAATTTTTTTTTAAATTTCAAACTGAGAGTCAAGTAGGCATTTTTAACCAGTTCATTTAGCCTGTTTATATTTATTGTACTTTATAATTTTTTTTTTATTTCTAACAGTTGATTTTGATTTTTACTTCCCATGATCTTTACTTTTCTTTTCTATCTTTTAGATTATTGTTTTCACTAGATTTTTTTTACATTTTTATAAGATTGGATTTTATTCTTTCAGTTCTATGTTTTAAATATAATTGGTATCTACTGTTATAAAGTTTGTTTATTTAGTTGATTTCTTAGACAACTATTTTTTCTGATTGTTTTTAAGATGATCTTTCTTTAGTACAGATAATATCATAGCAAAGAACTATAGTACATCTACATTACATTTACTTTATCCATTTCAAGAATTGCATTGGTTTACTACAAATATTCAGTCTTTGATCAGTTTTGATTTTCAGTTTCTTTTCATTTCTGACACTGGGGATATTTTTTAGTGTGCTCAACAATGTATGTAAAAGAGAGTTTTGTTATATTTTTTGCTGTCATTTCCAGGTGTTTATATGTCTTTGGAGGTTTGTCACTAACAGCTTATTTTAAGTCATTCAATGGAATAAATTGGAAGACTCTGTAACTAAGCTCTTGCCTTGTTCATTTGTATGTGAATAATCCCAATTTGTACTCATTCAGTCATCACAGGAAGGCACAGAATTTCCATATGGCATAGTGAGCTGCTTTCTGTCCTTGTCACAGGGAGATGTATTTGTTCTATATAATAGATAATCTCCAGGAAATGTCAGAATTCACTAAATTTGCCTTCAATTGTCTGGCTTTTTCATCTCCACACCATGCCCAGTGCCCCAGTTTCATGTGTTGGTAACTTGCTTCCTTTGTTGTCTTACTTATTCTGCTCCACAGGTTTTTTTTCTGACTTCAAAATGGGCCTCAATCCTGCATACCTTTTTCTGATACATGTTATAACATGAGTGAACCTCAAAACATTAGGATCAGTGAATGAAATGAAACAGAATAAATGCAGTATTGTGTAATTTCATGTATTTAAAATGTTCAGAAAAGGCAAATGTATAGATATAGAAAATATCACATTAGTGGGTACCTGGGGTCTGGGAATGATAATGAGGATTTTTTGAAAAAGCAGGAAGGATCTTTCTGGAATGAAGTAAATGTTTTAAATGATTTAGTGATGATTGAACAGTATTCCTTAGAGATACTGAATTCTACAATTACAGTGGTTAAGTTTTAAGGTATGTGTTATAAATTATAATTCAAAAAATCTATCTAAGAAAAAAAAGGAAAGAGTTCCCAAATATTCCCTTTTCTCTGACCTGAAATGTAGAGTTGAAACTTGGAAGTGCAGCATCTAAGGGCTTCCCTGGTGGCTTTAGTGGTAAAGAATCTTCCTGCAATGTGGAAGCGCAGCATTTTTGTGGCATCTATGAAAAGAAAAACTGCATGCTAACCGGGATCAAAGAGAAGAGGACTTTTGTTCATTATTGACATAGTCTCCATCAGGACTTTATGTGTAAAAACAAGTGTGTATTTTTCATTTCATTTTCAAATATGTATTGTTTGTGTATCCCTATTTCTTTTTAAACATCTGAGTAGTATTCCATTGCTTGCATATCTCACAGTGTATCATTCACCAGTTGAAGAACAAGCTGTTTCCTCTTTTGGCAATTATGAACAAAGCCACTAGAAACATTTGCAAACAGATTTGCTGTGAATATAAATTTTAATTTCTCTTGAAGTGGGATTCCTAGTAAATGTATTTTTAACTTTGCAAGAAACTGCTATTTTTTTTTTTTTTTGGAAGTAGTTGTTTAGTTTACCATTTCCCCAGCAGTGTATGAACATTCCAATTATCCTACATCCTTTCCACAACTTGGTATTTTTTCTCAAGGCCATTTTATTAGATATGTGGTGGTATTTTAATGGAGTTTATTTCTAATTTTTTAGTAATAAATGATGTTGAGTGTCATTTCCAGTCTTTCGCAACTCTAAATGATGCTACAGTGTTGAGATAATATTCAAAATAGTTAACAAATACCAATGTGACTTGGGCACCAACCAATAATGACAGACACAGGGCAGACCAATCATTTTAGTTATCTGTAAACAATAGTTTGGGGATAACTGGATCTACTAGTCAGCACCAGCCCAGCATATATCATTTCATAGGGTTGTGAACATAATTATGGAATAATTTATAGATGTAGAATTGAGAGGGAAAATTACAATTGCATTTATTATTTGGCTACTCTGTTTTGCTAAATTTAATTTTATGGTTAGATCAAATTAAATTAAATTATCAATTAAACTCAGATTTCACAGAAGAGACTATCTGCTCCCTCACATGTTTGGCATCACAGTGAGATCAAACTTTTGATTCTTTTACAAGCTGTCAGGTGAAGACTAATCAGAGAAATTGTAATTTGTATTTTTCTTATTATGATTAAGATTTCCTTCACATACAATTAGGATCATTTAAATTATCTTTTTTACAAGTTATCGGTTTATTTTTTGTCTGTTTTTTCTCTAATGAATTCATAGTATTTATGTTAGGGATTGTAACAAGTCTATAATACATGTATAAAAATGTCATAGTGATGTGATTTATAAGCTGTTGTTTATTGTGAATTTTCCATGAAAACTTTAAAAAATGCAGTCAAGTTAGTCACTCTTTTCTTTTGTAGCTTCTGAAGTAATATTAATTAAAAAAATTTTCCACATTCTGAGATTAAAATTTTAATCACCCTAAATTTTCATTAAATGCTATTATGGTTTCTTTTATTATCCTTTTTGATATTTAAATATCTAATTCATATAAAATTTATCCTTATGTAAGTGTGAAGTGTGGATTAGACTATTTTGCCCATAGAGATATTATGAAACACTCTTCTCTCACTACATTGAAGTATCATCTTTATCATAATAAGAAATATAATCATCATATGTATTGAAGTCAGTTGGACTATTGATTTTGTTCCATTGCTTTTATCTATAAATGTGGTGATAATGCACGTTTAACTATTTTAGCTTTAAATATATATTTGACTGATAGGAAAATTCCTCTCATTTCTTTCTGTCTCTTTCTCTCTCAAGAACACACACACTCACACACACATTTTTCTAGCTATTCTTATATGCCTTCATAATCAGCTTTTCCAGTTCTGAAACCAATCATCATTGATTTTCATTAGGATACCATTAAATTTGTTGTTTATGGTGAATTGGGATCTTTATAAGGTTGAGGTTTTCTGCCTAGAAAATGATATAACTTTCAATTTGTTCGAAGCTTCTTTTGTCTCTTAGACACTGTCTATTTTTTTATTTATGTGAATTTCTACCAGTTTATTCCTAAGAATTTTATTTTTTCTATTATAAATTAGGTCATTACTTATTGTATTACTTCTTCAGGGTTGATGATTTTTCTGTTCATGAAGTTTATTATTTTCTGTGTCCTGGTATTATATTGTCACCTCATTGACTTAATTTTTATTTATGATGCTTTTGAAGTTGTTTTTCTTGGGTATCCAAAGTAGCTGAAATTTTATCTGTAAGTAATTGATTTTCCTCTTCCTTTTCAACTAATTTTCTGTGTTGTTTCTTTCACTGATTTAATTGTATTAGTTAGATCACTCACAGCAACATTAAACAGTGGCCATTTTAATGGAGGTTCTTGTGCAAATGAGTATACAGCTCAGTCAGTTCAGTCGCTCAGTCGTGTCCGACTCTTTGTGACCCCATGAATCACAGCATGCCAGGCCTCCCTGTCCATCACCAACTCCCGGAGTTCACACAAACTCATGTGCATTGAGTCGGTGATGCCATCCAGCCATCTCATCCTCTGTCGTCCCCTTCTCCTCCTGCCCCCAATCCATCCCAGCATCATGGTCTTTTCCAATGAGTCAACTCTTCACATGAGGTGGCCAAAGTATTGGAGTTTCAGCCCCAGCATCAGTCCTTCCAATGAATCTCCAGGACTGATCTCCTTTAGGATGGACTGGTTGGATCTCCTTGCAGTCCAAGGGACTCTCAACTTCTCCAACACCACAGTTCAAAAGCATCAATTCTTCAGCACTCAGTTTTCTTCACAGTCCAACTCTCACATCCATACATGACCACTGGAAAAACCATAGCCTTGACTAGATGGACCTTTGTTGGCAAAATAATATCTTTGCTTTTGAATATGCTATCTAGGTTGGTCATAACTTTCCTTCCAAGGAGTAAGTGTCTTTTAATTTCATGGCTGCAATCACCATCTGCAGTGATTTTGGAGTATACAGCTACTGTTTTCCTATTTAAGAATGATGATGTCCTTGGAATTTTATTCACTGTTAATATGTATGTTTCTATTTATTAATAAATTATTATTTGTAAAAATGTGGACTTTTATCAAGTGGTTATTTAACATTAATGGACATGAATAAACAGTTATTTTTTTCCTTAGATGTAGTCATATTATAATTTATGTTAATATGTATTCTATTATAATATTGAATCATGTTTGATTTATGGAATATGTTTCTATTGATCATAGCAGATTATTATTATTTTAATGTGCTCTGTATTTCTTTGTCAATGTTTTATTTAGTTTACATTGTCTTTGATATTCATGTGTGGCAT
Source organism: Bubalus bubalis (assembly GCF_019923935.1). Classification (NCBI taxonomy): domain Eukaryota; kingdom Metazoa; phylum Chordata; class Mammalia; order Artiodactyla; family Bovidae; genus Bubalus; species Bubalus bubalis. The sequence continues at coordinate 112,189,300 of NC_059159.1, read as the reverse complement.
CATGCATTTTTATATATTTTTTGCTGTGCATTGGTAACAATATTATATTTTACTTATAATAATCCTTTAGAAAAAATTATTTTCTGTGGTGTTAAGTATTTAAAATGAGGTTAACTCTTATTTTATGATTTAGTAGAATTCTGTTGTGAATCTTCTTTGACCTGATGTTTTCTATGATTTGCTTTCTGAAAACCTTATTTGTTTCTGTTCACCCCTACTCCCACGCTCAATGTTAATTGGATTGTTTAGATCTTCCATTTCTCTAGAGTCTGTTTTGATGCATTTTGAATTATTTTTCATATTAATTTGCATCCAAGTTTTTTAATTAATTTGCATAAATTATAATTTCTTCTTTGCCTCTTTTAATTTCCTCAGTTTCTTTAGTTATTTTCTGTTCGGTGTTTTTTATCTTTCACTTTCCTCTATATTCTCTAATAATTTGCATATTAAGATTCAATAATTTAAATAATTTTTACCTTTAAAATCACTAGCTTTAAGATTTAAGGTTTTTAACTTTTTATGCTTTTTGCTGAGTAGTTTTGTTTTCATTATATTTTGTATGTTTTGTTTCATTTTTGTGTTAAATAGCTGCATAATTTACTTTCATTATTTAATAACATGAATATTTAGCACTATGAATTTTCCTCTGAGCATTGCTCCATGTATAGTCCAGGAGTATTAGTGACAGGTTTCTTTTTTTTTTTTACAGTATTTGTTTAAAGACATATCTGGAAAATTTCCAGGTGACAGAGATTTAAATTTCTAGTGTCTAAATTTTCTATCTTGTAATTGTCAGCACATAATGTCATTTGTACTCTTTTATATTTATTTTATGACCCAATATAAGTCAGTTTTTATGACTGTTTCATGAGTCCTTGTATAATATATCTACAACATATCTATATCTCAATAAAATACACTTCACTGATTATACTGTAGTTTTAATGCCATTTACAAAATTTTCCAAGTTGCCCTGTGTATGGACACATTGTAGAATTGCATTTCTTTGCCCCCACCTTGTGGTTGACTGGGTGATGAAATGAATTGTAAACAAAAGTGACCTGTGTCATGAAATTGCTGCCAAGATATTCCAGATTGTTCTTTTCTCTTCAAACACAGTAATTGGCAATGTTAGAGACCATTGCTAATCGGCTGTCCTGTGTCCCTTAGCGAGTACTCTGAGCAGAAAACTATTCTAATCCTTGAACACATGTGATGAAAGCAAGATATAACTATTTATTGTTTTAAGATATTGAGACTGGGGTACTGCTTGCTAAATCAAGCCAATGTTGGTTGAATCATCTTGCATAATGTTACTTGCTTTTTTAAAAAAATATTGCATATAGATGGCATCTAGAAAATGGTATTTCATAATAAACCTATTTGCAGGGAGAGAATGGAGACTCATATATAGAGAATGGACTTGTGGTCACAGTGGGGAAAGGATAAGTAGCATCGACATATATACACTACCATGGTACTTACTTTTTTTCACTTGTTTGATCATTGTTAGAATTGCAGTCTTTGTCTACTGATGTCTTTCTGTCAGTTTTTACTTGAATCTTGACTTTCCTATAGTTTTTGTTTTATTAAGATTGATACCAAAGTAACTAGCATCTAAGTCTTAATAATTGCTATATTGTCATAATTAATTGCAATATTTAGCATTATGAAATCACCTCTTTTGTTTCACTTAATGTCTCTTTCCATGATTTTAAACTTCCTTAAGATAGAAACACATAATTTATATTTGTTTTTATTTGTTAGATTTTTTGGCCCTCTTTGTTTTCATCATTACTAGGTCACAAATACCTTAGGTATTTTTTTTCCCTAATGCAAAGGATATTGGGAATTTAGAGCATTTTTTGTATACATGTCCCAAAGAGCAATATTACTTTTAGTTCAGTCTTATGGTATTTTGAGGTTTCCATGTTTTAAACTGATTTTATAGTATTGTTCAATGTATGGCCATTCTGTTTTTTTTCCTGATAGTTAAGAAAGCTTTTATATTCTTTTAGTTGTTAACGTTATATTATATTCTTAAGAATATATACACACACATACACAAAATACAAGATATGTGTATATATATATACATATATATACATAGTTTTTGTTTTACTTTTCCATGAGAAGGTTATTGAATTTGCATTTTTTCCTTCTCAACTTCTTCTTTTTCTCCTCCACCATCTATTTCTTGTTTGTTATATTTTCTTTCACAGTAATTTAGTGTTTAACTTTATAATTACATAAAAGCATAATTCTATTAATTGCTTTGTAGGTTTGTGAATTTTGTTTTGACTTTTAGTAGCATACTATCACTATGTCCATACCTTGACTCCCAGTTTTTCTCAGTGTACTATTTCTTAGCATAACTTTTCTTTTTATGAGTATTAAACTTAAACAGATGTTCACTAACATTGACTTGGAAATGTTTTGAGTTCTTTCATGCTTGGCTCTATTCTGTCACTTAAAAAGAGTTCATGAGAACATTGTTCCCTCAGTTCCTGCATGTGTGTATTTAAGACTGTCGATTTGTATTAGAATGAAAATGAGCCAAGAGGAAATTCTCCTTTTTTTTAAATTGTAGATACTGCCTCAATGACTTCTGGCTTTTAATGTTGCTGTCTTTAATTCATAGGACAGACTGATATTTGTCTTATGAATGCCTTTATTGTTATTATATTTAGAATCTTTAAAATATTAAAGATTGCTTCATTGGATATGACAAATTTATTAGGCTAGGGGAAAATCTATTAATTTGATCATTCTGGATTAATTTTCTCAGGGTCATGGTGACCTCTGCAATATATAATCAGTTCTTCTTTTGAAGACCCTTTTCTTTTCCTTTTTTTTTTTTTTGTTTGTTTTTGGCCAAGCTACACAGCTTGCTGAAGCATAGTTACCTGACTAGGGATTGAACCTGGGCCCATGGTAGTGAAGTGCTAAATCCTAACCACTAGTGCTGTGCTTAGTTGCTTAGTCATATCCAACTCTTTGGGACCCCATGGATTGTAGCACCAGGCTCCTCTGTCCATGGGATTCTCCAGGCAAGAATATTGGAGTGGGTTGCCGTTTCCTTCTCCAGGGGATCTTCCAGACCCGGGATAGAACCTATATCGCAGACAGAGTCTCTGTCATCAGAGCCACCAGGGAAGCCCCCTAACCACTGGACCGCCAGGGAATTCACAGATCATTTTCTTGAATTACATCTTTAAACATTGATTATTATTGCCATTTTTTGTGTGTGAATTCTAATTATACACTTGAAGATTCTACTTTGGCATCTTTCATGCCTATCATTTCCTCTCATTTTTAGATTCTCTATTTTTGTTTCATTTTCAAAACCCGTTTTCTTTATTATGCATTCATTATACTGTTAAAACTATTCTTTTGCTTTTACTAATTTAATCTTAAAGTCTGACATTTCATTTTTCCATTATTTCTCAAAGTCTACTAGTTATATTTTTGTCATTATATTGTATTCTACATCTTCCTTGAGTTCTTTTAACTCTGATTTCTGTTTTCTGTTCTTGTTCCATAGTGACTATCATTATTACTAACTGTTTTCTCCACTTAATGGCAAAAGCTTTCTCTGAAAATTCTTCACTAGGTGTTTGATTTTACTCTTTTCTTTTCTTATGAAGAAAATCTTTGCTGAAGGAATTGTCTTACACCAGCCATTTTTAAAGGTATTTGTGTAGGAAGAGACTAGGGGCAAATTTTAAGCCAATGAAATTTTCTTTGAGATCTGGATTGCTGTATTGGTTCTTTTAGTCTTTCCTTTCCTGCTAATTCTGAGGGTGAGTAGCTGGTGGATTTTATGCACTTTAAAAAAATCAATAAGCTATTTTTAAGTTAACAGCAAAATGAAACAGAAACTACAAGGAGTTCCCAGATATTCCGTCTCCACACCTGCACAGCCTCTCCCACCATTATCAGCAACCTCAGTAGAATGGTACATTTGTTACCACTGATGAACCCACATTAGCACATCATTATCATCAAAAGTCTATAGTTTACAATAGGGTTCACTCTTGGTGTTGTACATTTTGTCAGTTTTGAATGGATAATAACACACATCTATCATTTTATTACCATACAGAATACTTTCAGCACCCTAAAAACCCTCTGTGCTCTGCCTGTTTGTCTCTCCCTCTCTCAAACCGCTCTGAACCACCCATCTCTTTACCAATCTCTTTACTGTCTCCATAGTTTTGCCTTTCCAGATTGGCTTCTTTCATTTAATAATAGACATTTAAGTTTCCTCCATGTTTCCTCCATAGCTTCGTAGTTCATTTCTTTTGGGCAGTGAATAATATCCCATTTTCTGGATGTACACAGTTTATTCTTTCACCTAACGAAGGATATCTTGGTTGCTTCTAAGTTTTGCCAATTTTGATTAAAATTCCTATATACATTTATATCCAGATTTTCATATGAACATAAGTTCTTAACTCCTGTGACTGAACACCAAGGAATGCAAGTGCAGAATTGATAATGAGTATGTATAGCTTTCTAACAAACTGTCAAACTGACTTCCAAAGTGGCTGAAAAATAATTAATTCAATTAAAAAGAAAAAAAAGACTATCAAAATGTATTTTCAAGCTATGGAAAAATATCCATTATTCAAAGAAGAATAGTATTTATTCATATTTCATCCTATTTTCTTGAAACACTCAGAAAGATAAATTATTTATCCTTCATACTCAGTCTGTGGGAGAAATTAATTTGAAAATTGAAGAACATAGAGACACAAACATTTAGTTCCATTTTAAGGGTAATTTATTTGTAGAGATTTAGCTTTTCCAAACATTAGTATTAATTAATCTTTTTATATTTAAAAAGTACTTCATCATTTTTTATATAACTTATTTCTCATCCAAAACATATGGACCACCCAAAAACAACTGGAAAAAAAAAAAACTCCTTTTATTTTAGGCTTTATCTGTGCCAGTTCTGCAAATAATTTTGTAAGGCTAACAAGACTCCCATAATTCTATTAGGCATGTAATATTGTATTAAACCTCTCCACATTTAATAATGTCAAAATTCCATTGAAATGTTTAACTCTTACTTAATCTCATGGCACCAAGCTGATGGAAAACTTGCAAACTTACATGGAAAGGAATGAATGTAAGCTTTCTAAACACCTTTTATATGCCAGGAATTATTCTTGCTTGCAAATACTGTATATCCTTCTTCCAACAATTCTGCAAGGATGGGACACTATTTTGTAAGTGAGAAAGTAGAAGTTCGAGGTATTTGGTAAAATTATAACTGTCTGACTTCAATGGGTGGTCTTGCCAACTTCAATATACAGTATTTCCAACAGCAGCAAAACACATTCCAAGTTCCTTCACTAACTAGGAACAACAGACAAAATGGCCCTGAAATATGTGTCTAAAATAATTTGTGCTCACTGATCAGTGGTAGTGTTGAGCAATAGGTAAACATGGTCTTTCATTCAAGGTGAACACTTGTTAAGAAACAGAATCTGCCTCTTACAAGATGTATGTATGACCTTAGGCAAATTACATAATATCTTTGTGCCTCAGTTTCCTATTTTACAAAATACAGGTAGTAATAACTACGATGTACTGTTCTTATAAAAGTTGTCGACAATTTACTTTAATCATGTAACACTTTTATTGATACCCAATGGTTTCACTAAATGCTATCTTTTAATATATTAGAAGAAATTATACCAGTTTCAACTGTACAAATTTATATTTGCTCTGTGCTACCAATTTAATTTGTCTGTTAAAACACAAAAGTGTTGTAAAATATGCAGTTAGATTTTATTAATTCTATATTTATTGAAGAAGTACATGCCAAAGAATGTTCAAACTACTACATAATTGCACTCATTTCACATGCTAGCAAGGTAATGTTCAAAATCCTTCAAGTGAGGCTTCGACAGTACATGAATCGAGAAATTCCAGATGTGCAAGGTGGATTTAGAAAAGACAGAGGAATCAGAGATCAAATTTCCAACATCCATTGGATCATAGAAAAAGCAAGAGAATTCCAGAAAAATATCTACTTCTGCTTCATTACTATTCTAAAGCCTTTGACTGTGTGGATTAAGCAAACTGTAGAAAATTCTTAAAGAGATGGGAATACCAGACCACCTTATCTGCCTCCTGAGAGACATGTATGCAGGCCAAGAAGCAACAGTTTGAACTGGACATGGAACAACGGACTGGTCCCAAATTGGAAAGGAGTACGTCAAGGCTGTATATTGTCACCCTGTTTATTTAACTTATATGCAAGAGTACATCATGCAAAATGCCAGGCTGGATGAAGCACAAACTGGAATCGGTATTGCCAGGAGAAATACCAACAACCTCAGATATTCAGATGACACCATGCTTATGGCAGAAAGTGAAGAGGAACTAAAGAGTCTTTTGATTAAGGTGAAAGATGAAAGTGAAAAAGCTGGCTTAAAACTCTACCTTCAAAAAATTAATATCATGGCATCTGGTCCCATCACTTCATGGCAAATAGAAGGGGAAAAAGTGGAAGCATTAACAGAATTTATTTTCCTGGGCACCAAAATCACTGTGGATGGTGACTGCAGCCATGAAATTAAAAGACACTTGCTCTTTGGAAGGAAAGCTATGATAAATCTAGACAGAGTATTAAAAGGCAGAGACTTCACTTTGCCAACAAAGGTCCATATAGTCAAAACTATTTTTCCAGTAGTCATTCATGGATGTGAGAGTTGGAACATAAAGAAGACTGAGCACTGAAGAATTGATGCTTTTGAACTGTGGTGTTGGAGAAGACTTGAGAGTCCCTTGGGCAACAAGGAGATCCAACCAGTCAATCCTAAAGAGACTCAACCCTGAATAATCATTGGAAAAACTGATGCTGAAGCTGAAGCTCCAATACCTTGGCCACATGAATCAAAGAACTGACTACTTAGAAAAGACCCTGATACTGGGAAAGAATGAGGCAGAAGGAAGGGGATGGCATAGGGTGAGATGGTTGGAGGGCATCACCAATTCAATGGATGTGACTTTGAGTAAGCTCCAGGAGATGGTGAAGGACAGGAAAGCCTGGCATGCTGAAGTCCAAAGAGTTGGACTTGACTGAGTGACTGAACAACAACAATGCAAGGGGCCACTTTTTACTCCCAAGAACAGTTCTTTTTTACTTTCTTTACCCCTAGCCTATTTTTTTGAAGTCAAAAAATGAGAGAACCAGTGAACTAACAGTGCTCTGTGTCCCTCATATTGAATTTATAAATTTTTCTTTTAACTATTTTATTAAATGGGATTTTATGATATTTTGTTTGAATAAAGAGCTCTTTAACCAAGACACAAACAACAAACATACTGTTTGTCAAACCTTCTTTGTTTATGGTTACATAAAATGAGGACCAGTGAAAATGGCACCCAAATGTAGAAACTATGGCCCAGGGTCATACAGAATCAGGTCTGAGGTGTCTTTATGTCTAGGAAATTTCAGTTGTATTTTAATCCAAATTTTTGGTATAGAGTTGGATCAGTTGTAATAATAGGCTTGAATGGTAAATAAGTTGTTTCTCCTGCTTACCCACTAAATGTCTTCCCTACAACAACTGAAATGCTGAAATTTGAGATTTATATATATGAACTACCTCTCTTTGAAAATTCAAATCCTCTGTAGGAATAATAAAAGTTGTGAATGAAATAAAAAAATTAATATCAGATTGTTTTCCTCTTACAACCACTCTAGAGGAAATGGATCTTCAATTGAGTAAGGTCAGAAGTGGTAAAGGTAAATTTGAAGTACATAGAACTAGTGTAGAAGACAAGTTTAAATGGATCCTTACATTGAGAAGCTCTAAAACATTAGAGAGCAGCCAGCGACACTAGGGCCTTTGTCTAGGTTTGAAGAAAGATGCTGAATAGCAAAGAGAAAGTCAAAGATGAAATTCTTTCACTGAAGTTTGAGCATCGAAAAACTGATGCTTTCAAACTGTGGTGCTGGAGAAGACTCTTGAGAGTTTCTTGGATAGCAAGGAGATCCAACCAGTCAATCCTAAAGAGACTCAACCCTGAATATTCATTAGAAGGACCAATGCTGAAGCTGAGGCTCCAATTCTTTGGCCACCTGATGCAAAGAGCTGACCTATTGGAAAATAGCCTGATGCTGGGTAAGATTGAGGGTAGGAGGAGAAGGGGACAAAAGAGGATGGGATGGATGGATGGCATAGAATAGAATATTCTGAATATTCCAACTGAATAGACGCACATTTGGGCAGACTTTAGGAGATAGTGGAAGATGGGGAAGACTGGAATGCTGTAGGCCATGGGGTCTGAAAGAGTTGGACACAACTGAGTGACTGAACAACAACAGTGAATTAGAGCAGTACTTTCCTGGAAAGTGTGTTAGACTCATTTCTTGGGCCCAACCTATGGAGATGATGTAGATGTGATTGTAGGTGATGTGAATGACCATGCCCTGAGTACCAGTGAATTAGAACATAGGCAGAAAACTCTAGAAGTGTACTTCTCAAAACTGGGTGTGTATTAGAATCACCCAGGGAGCTTAGAAAACATCTTCTGACCACTTCATCAGAGATTCTGATTTAACTATTCATGATGGATGATGGGAATTCATACTTTGAAAAGTTCCACCAGATGATTAGCATGTGCACCAAGTTTGAAAACTACTGAAAGGACAATACCAGAATGGCATACAGTGTTTCAGTATAAATGACTGAAGCTGGCCCTTTAGAGTTAAACTAACTGTAGAGTGCTAACAGGAAAGTAGGCACTATCTTATTCCAGCTGCTATTTCTATGAGAGTAGGTAGACCCTGTGCTGATCTTTATATTGTTTTGAAAGGAGATTAAAATCAATTATTTTGAGAAATCTTTAAGTATACATGTATTGACAGTCATTTCAAATAAACTTTAAACTACCATACGGGTAAAAGATAAAATGTTTATGGCCAAATATAGCCCACAGGACACAAGTTGTAAACTTTTGATTCAGAAAATTTTCAAGAAAATGATCTGATGGTTCTAACTAGTGTACAAATACATTGTGGGTTTTTTTCATGTAGAGTGACTTCTAGTTCTTAAAAACAAATTATAGTTACAATTAAGTTCAGAGAATGCTTGCTTCTATATTTGGTTGAAGGAGGTAACCTAGATTAAAGTGGCTTGAAAATATTAAATGACTATCCAATTGTGATGAATTATTTTGAAAGAGTTCATTCCAATATTTGAAAAATATTTGAAAATAAAACATGTTGTCCTGATTTAGGCTCTAACATTATATCTCACCAGTATAGGTAAAGCTTTATTAAATCAGATCATTCAACAACTTATTTTGCCTTTATATCTATCCAGAATTTTAGATTGTACTCTAACTGTAGGATATATTCTGTATCACAACTAATCAATTCATGGATAACTGTGCCCTGAAATACTATACACTTCATAATTATAAAAATTTCATGCTGTGTGTGTTTAAATTTGTAGTGCTATAAATGATGATAACTCAACAAAAATATTATTAAAATTAAATATGTAAAGCAAAAAGAACTCTAAACAAAACGTTTTGTTTATACTGTTAGAGCATCTGTTAGTCTAACAGACCCTTCTGTGTAATTATTGATGAGGTCTATATAACAGCTCTCTTACTACTAAATTAACTGAATTTTAAAAAAATACAGCAAATCTGTAATTGAAATATGTTTCAGAATTTTCACACACATGTGATGCAAAATGAATGTATCATTCAAACATAAGCATAAAATGAAGATGAGTCAGAAGTTATTCCATATCATAATGAATACATCAAAAATGTCTTCTTCCTTTTTACCTAGAATCACATTATGATTCTAATACAGTAGGTGAAATGGAGACTCAAGTATTTCCGAGGTGGACGGATTATAAAATGAGTTTACATAGCATTAAAACACATTTTATACTATTTTTATACATTTTTACATATCCTCTAGATCCCTTGGTTTTAATAGGGATATTATAACAGAGTCTCCATTTCTTTAATCAGCAGACATATGATCCTGACAGTTACCATACTTTTGTCTACATTCTCAAAATGCAAATCAAAACAAAAAGGAAGCTACAACTACCAACAGTGACTTAATAGCAGGGGTCAAAAAGTCAAATGCCTACAGGGCACAGGCAGGTGACAGAAGTGAGGGGAGTAGGCGGGAAACACAGGCACAGTCTGTAGGTACAGCAGCTCTTCAGGTATAACTAACGACTGTCATGATAAATCGTAGGTCCTGTGTTGTAATATCAGATTTTTCAACAGAATCCAGAAATCTGGACTTCAGAGAAATATAGAAATGCCTTTATGACCTTGTGTAAACCAAGCGAAATATCTGTGTGCAACATCAAATGCTGGTATAAAGGGGCAGAGATGACTATTAAGAAAACAGATAAAATTCTTACCATGGTTGTATTACAGAAAACACATGTTGGAAAAGTAGTATACACAAGTGCCTGTGTGCACAGACATAGGTTCCTTGCTAAAAATTTGTCAGCAAAATGTTGCTTAAATGAAAATGAGTATTGGGGACTGGGGGCTGTGACAATAAGGAACTTTTCATTCATTCATTCTGCAAATATTTACCTGGTTCTTTGTTGTGCTGGAAATATGGTGTTAAAAACATGGTCTTTTTTCCTTGGAGTTTATACCCCAGGGAGGATGTAGCCAAGCAAATAAATATATGATAAGTATTAAAACTAAACCATCATGCAGTATGTGCTATCAAAACTATTTAGCTATGTAAGTTATAGGATTTTCATTTGTAAGATTTATGAAAAAGAATGTTTATTTCTTCTTTCCCTTGCTTAGTTACAAAAAGACAAAAAGAATTCCTAATTATTTTAGCCTGTTTATTTCATAAGTAAAAAATAGACTTATTAAATCATACAAAGTAGAATGGGGAATTATTGTTTAATGTCTAGTATTTCATTTTTCTAAGATGAAAAAAGTTCTTGAGATGGAGGGTGGTAATGGTTACACAACATCATAAATGTGCTTAAACTCACTAAACTATAAATTTAAAAAATAGTTAACATGGTAAGCTTTATATGTATTTTACCACAGTTAAAAAACAAAAAAAGAAAGAAAGGAGAACAAATCAAGAAAACAGGTGAGGGCTAGAATTTGACCTTCAGGCTGTAGTTCACTAACCTCTGACTTACCGAATGCCCTTCTGGGTTATCTGATTCTGATCTGGCATAGCTTTTGAGCTATTTTATAGTCCGTAAGTTGTAAATAACTGATAGCAGTGCAAAAGAACTATTTTCCAAACACAGAAAATAAATTATGTCCAATGGAGACTCAGTTGATTTACTGCCCCGCCCCACCCCGCCCGGCCATGGCTAAATTCATTTTCATGTCCATTTGCAAATTTTAATATTCCTTTAGTTCTATAAGCTTGCATTTCTTTAACTTTTCATTTGAATTGCTTATAATGTCTAAACCAGCTCCCTCACTTAATCAGTTAAAAATCTTTAATACATGTTATTTATTTATTTATTTTTTTAAATAGCTGTATGAGTTTTATGCCTGGTGGCTCAGACGGTAAAGCGTCTACCTACAATGAGACAGACCCGGGTTCAATCCCTGGTTCGGGAAGATCTCCTGGCGAAGGAAATGGCAACCCACTCCAGTACTCTTGCCTGGAAAAAGAGTTGGACGCGGCTGAATGACTTCACTTTCACTTTTCACTTGCATGAGTCTTATGATTTTACCTTTTTTGGAAAATTATCCACTAATAGTGTGCATATTGTTAATACCTGTTTCTTTGAAATAGAAGGAGTTGTATTGCTATGAAGTTATATAATTATGCCGTTCTCAAGTCTGTGTTGTCTGCAGGTGCTTCTGATTGGTGTAATCTCAACGACAAACCTAGGTCTAAGGAAATCTGGGAAATGTATCTTGTGACTCTGTCTCTGTGACAGGAAATCTCCAGGATGACTCCAGAATATATACTCTGTGAGTTAATGTGTCTAACTTTCCCCCCAAATTATTGACTCAGAATGGTGTTCATGCCAATGCTTCCCGTTCTCTGCAGCTGCTGCTGCTGCTAAGTCACTTCAGTCATGTCTGACTCTGTGCGACCCTATAGACAGCAGCCCACGAGGCTCCTCTGTCCCTGGGATTCTCCAGGCAAGAATACTGGAGTGGTTTGCCATTTCCTTCTCCAATTCATGCATACATACTAAGTCGCTTCAGTCGTCTCCGACTCTCTGCGATCCCATAGACAGCAGCCCACCAGGCTCCTCTGTCCAAGGAATTCTCTAGGCAAGAATACTGGAGTGAGTTGCCATTTCCTTCTCCCATTCTCTAGCTGTTCTGAAAAGCTATTGTAAAGAGTAACAAGAGTCCGCCCTCCTGAGCCCATGCCTCCTGGCTCTTTTAATGACACACCGTGTTGTTTATAGTTTGAAGTTGTTCATCACTTATGAATAAAGCTGGTATAAACATTAAAATACAGGGTTTTGTGAGCACATGAGGTTTTGTTTTGCTCAGATAAATACTTAAGAATGGCATGCTGAGATGAGTGGAAAGTGTATGTTTAACTTCATTAGAAATTGCTAAACTGTTTTCTAATGTGGCTGTATTGTATTGCTTCTCGATCAGTAGATTAATGAAAAAGAATATTGTTTCATTCTTCTTACAGTTATTTTGAGAGTTAAGTAAACTCTCATCTACTATGAGAGTTTCAGATTTTTCCATACCATCATCACTATTTAGTATTGCTATAATACTTTTCATTTTGGTTTAGCCTTTCTAATAAGTGTGCAGTAGTAATTCCAGTACTCTTGCCTGGTAAATCCCATGGACGGAGGAGCCTGTAGTCTTTGGGGTCGCTAAGAGTCGGACAGGACTGAGCGACTTCACTTTCACTTTTCACTTTCATGCATTGGAGTAGGAAATGGCAACTCACTCCAGTGTTTTTGCCTGGAGAATCCCAGGGACAGGGGAGCCTGGTGGGCTGCCGTCTATGGGATCGCAGAGAGTCGGACACGACTGAAGCGACTTGGCAGCAGCAGCAGCAGCAGCAGTAACTGATTGTGATTTTAATTTGCAGTTGCCTTTAAATGATGAACGGTGTTAGCAGGTTTTCATGTGCCTTTTTTTGCTGTCCATACATTTGTTTTGGTAAAACACTACAATACTTTGCACATATACTATTGAGTTGTTTGTTTTTCTATTAATGGGTTGTGGGAATCCTTGATATAGACTGAATACAAGGAATATTTTTAAAGAAGGAAATATATTTTTAATCATTTTTAATTCAAGTATAGATGTTATACAATGTAAGTTTACAGTATAGTGATTTATAAGTTTTAACAGTTGAATTTCATTTATAGTTATTTTAAAACATTTGTTGTATTTCCTGTGTTGTAAAATTATCCTTATAACTTATTTTATTTCTAATAGTTTGTACAGCTTAATCCCCATATTGCTCCTCTACCCTTTCTTTCCTCTCCCCACTGGTAACCACTAATTTGTTCTCTGTATCTGTGAGTCTACTTCATTTTTTGAAAACAGGTGTTTTTTAAGACATGTGCCTTGCAAAAATCCCAATCTGTGGCTCATCATATTTATGTATATGTAGATTAAAAAAGCACAAAACGCAAAAAAAAAAAGAGCAGATATTAAGATAGCATTCTGTATCATTAATGTAATACATTCTATATAATTAATGAATCCATCTTGGTGCATTACTATTAACTAAATTCCATAGTTTTAAAGTTCCCTCTTTGTGTCATATAGTTTTATGGGTTTAGACAAGTAAACAATATCATATATTTATCTTTACGGTATCATAGAGACTAGTTTAACTGTTCTCAAAGCCCACTGTGCTTCATTTATTCACACCACCCTCAAAAACCCTGAGCCCCTGGCAAGGGAGAGGGAGAAGGACTAGGAATGGAAAAGTACAAAGTATGGAGTGAGAGTGGAGAAAATGTTTTTAAGGTTCTGCCTGTGCCCCCATAAAGATGTTTTGACTGAGGTACCTGAGGAAGGCATTGACCCAAGCTCCAGATAAAGAGATCTTCAGAATAAGGCACCAGGCTCGGAATGCAAATATCCATAAGAGCATGACTGCCCAGTAGAGTCTAAATCCTTGACTACAACTCCCTTCCAAGTTGGTAGTGAATGGATGGGAAAGGGAAGTTCTCTGTGCGCCCTCTTAGGTAAAGCCTTTGTCATTATCTATGGTTGGACTTGAAAAATCACACTTGGGATTTTTAGTCAAAGCCAACGTCTTCAGTAGATTTTATTGTTGTTTCAATATGAATACCCTTATGACATATGATGTTGAGCATCTTTTCATATACTTGTATGCCACCTGTAAATCTTCAGACACCTTTGTCCATTTTTAAATTGGGTTGTTTTCTTATTATTGAGTTTAAAGAGTCTGTGAATTTTGGATACAAGTTCTTTATTGGAAACGTGTTTTGCTGATATTTTCATCTAGTCTGTGTCTTGTCTTCTCATTCTCTTAGCAGAGTTTTGGCAGAACAGATTTTAAAAAATTTTTACTGAATTCAACTTACAGATTTTTAAAATTTATTTCATGATTTGTGCTTTGGATGTTGTAACTAGAATCTTCTCTCCAAAGCCAAAGTCACATAGAATTGTTCTTATATTATCCTCTAAAATTATTATAGTTTTATATTTTGTCACTGGGTATATAATCCATTGAAATTAACTTTTATAAATGACATAATAAAATATATTCTTTCTCATCTGAAAAACTTGCTTTTTCTATATTGAGTAGCCTTTGCTCTTTTGGCAAAGATTAGCTGATATGGGTGTCCTTCTGGCCCTCTATTCTTTTTCATTACGTTATTTTTTTATTCTTTAACCAGTTTCATGGGATCTTCATTACTGTAGCTTTGTGAGTCTTGAAGTTGGTTAATGTTAATACTTTAATTTGTTCTTCCATACAAAGAATGTTGTGTTGGCTATTTTGGTTGGTGGTGTTGTTCTGAGATAAATTTTAGAATCAGTTTGTTGGTATTCATAAAACATATGGGATTTCTTTGAATCTATAGACCAAGATAAGGAAAACTAACATTATAACAATGTTGAGTCTTCTATTCATGAACATGAACTATCTCTCCGTTTACTTAGATCTTCTTTGATCTCTTTTAGCAGAAATTTGTTGTTGTTGTTAAGTCACTCACTTGTGTCTGACTCTTTATGACCTCATGGACTACAGCATGCCAGGCTTCCCTGTCGTTTACCATCTCCCAGAGTTTTCTCAAACTCATGTCCATTGAGTCAGTGATGCCATTCAACCATCTCATTCTCGGTCATCTCCTTCTCCTCCTACCTTCAGTCTTTCCCAGCTTCAGGGTCTTTTCCAATGAGTCAGCTCTTCTCATCAGGTAGCCAAAATATTGGAGCTTCTGCTTCAGCATCAGCCCTTCCAATGAATATTCAGGCTTGATTTCCTTTAGGATTGACTGGTTTGATCTCCTTGCTGTCCAAGGGACTCTCAAGGGTGTTCTAAAAGAAATTTATAGTTTTTCTTGTGTTGATCTTATACGTATTTTCTTAGATTTATGCATAACTATTTAATGTTTCTTTGGAAGGAATGATGCTAAAGCTGAAACTCCAGTACTTTGGCCACCTCATGCGAAGAGTTGACTCATTGAAAAAGACTCTGATGCTGGGAGGGATTGGGGGCAGGAGGAGAAGGGGAAAACAGAGGATGAGATGGCTGGATGGCATCGATGGACGTGAGTCTGAGTGAACTCCGGGAGTTGGTGATGGACAGGGAGGCCTGGCGTGCTGCGATTCATGGGGTCGCAAAGAGTTGGACACTACTGAGCAACTGATCTGATCTGATCTGATTTAATGTTTGTCTTTTTAACAAGAGATGCATTAGTTAGAGTAACACCCTTTTTCAACAACACGAGAGATGACTTTACACATGGACATCACAAAATGGTCAATACTGAAATAAAATTGATTGCATTCTTTGTAGCTGAAGATGGAGACGCTCTGTACAGTCAGCAGAAATAAGACCTGGAGCTGACTGTGGCTCAGATCATCATCAACTTCTTATAGCAAAATTATAGCAAAAATAGGCTTAAACTGAAGAGAGCAGGGAAAACCACTTAGCCAACCAGGTATGACTTAAATCAAATCCTCTATGAATATGCAGTAAAGGCGATGAATAGATTCAAGGGATTAAAGTAAAGCAGTGTGCCTGAAGAACTATGGACAGAGGTCCTTATTATTGTACTGCTGCTGCTAAGTCACTTCTGTCGTGTCCAACTCTGCGTCAACCCATAGACGGCCTCCTACAAGGCTCCTCTGTCCCTGGGATTCTCCAGGTAAGAACACTGGAGTGGGTTGCCATTTCCTTCTCCAGTGCATGAAAGTGAAAAGTGAAAGTGAAGTCGCTCAGTCATGCCTGACTCTTCACGACTCCATGGACTGCAGCCCACCAGGCTCCTCCGTCCATGGGATTTTCCAGGCAAGAGTACTGGAGTGGGTTGCCATTGCCTTCTCCTAATATTGTACAGGAGGCATCAAAAAAAAAAAAAAAAAAATCCCAAAGAAGAAGAAAAGCAAGAAGGCAAAGTGGTTATCTGAGGAGGCATTACCAATAGCTGAAGAAAGCAGAGAAGTAAAAAGCAAGGGAGAATGGTAAAGGTAAATCCAACTAAACACAGAGTTCCAAAGAACAGCAAGGAGAGACAAGAAGGCCTTCTTCAATGAACAGTGTATAAAAATAGAGGAAAACAACAGAAGGGGAAAGACTAGGGAATCTCTTCAGGAAAATTGAAAATATCAAGGGAATATTTTACCTAAAGATGGGCACAATAAAAGACAGAAAGTGTAGAGATCTAGTGGATGATGATGAGTTCAAGAAGAGATGGAAAGAATACACAGAAGAACTATACAAAAAAGATCTTAATGCATCAGATAACTGTGATGGTCATGCAGAGCCAGATATTCTGCAATGTGAAGTCAATTGGGCCTCTAGGAAGCACTGTTGTTGATAAAGCTAGTGAGTGCAATGGAATTACAGTACAGCTATTCAAAACCTTAAGGATGATGCTATCAAAGTGTTGCCCTAAATATGTTAGCAAATCTGGAAGACCCAGCAGTGGCCACAGGACTGGAAAAGATGAACCCTTATCCTAGTTCCAAGGAAGGGTAGTACTAAAGAATGTTCTAACGGTCAGACAATTGCACTCACCTCCCAGGCTGGAAGGTCATGCTTAAAATATTGCACACTAGGCTTCAGCATTATGTGAACCAAGAACTTCCAGATGTCCAAATTGGGTTCAGAAAAGGCAGCCAACATTTGATGGATCATAGAGAAAGCAAGGGAATTCCAGAAAAACAACTACCTCTGTTTCATTGACTACACTAAAGCCTTTGACTGTGTGGATCATAACAAACTGTGGAAAGCTCTTAGAGAGATGGGAATACCACATTTTACCCGTCTCCTGAGAAACCTGTATGTGGGTCAAGAAGCAACAGTTAGAACCCTGTATGGAACAACTGACTGCTTCAGGAATGACAAAGGAATATGTCAAGGCTGTCTGCTGTCACCCTGTTTGTTTAAACTATACACTGAGCACATCATAAGAAATGCTGGGCTGAATGGGTTACAAGCTGGAATCAAGGTAGGCGGGAGAAACATGAAGAGCTTCAGAAATGTGAGTGATACCATGCTAGTGGCAGAAAGCAAAGAGGAACTGAAGAGTCTCTTGATGAGGCTGAAGAAGGTCACGTGAAAGAGCCGGATTAAAACTAAATATTAAAAAAAAAAAACTAAAATAATGGCATCTGGCCCCATTACTCTATGGCAAATAAAAAAGAAAAATATGGAAGTAGTGACAGATTTCCTTTTCTTTGTCTCTAAAATCACTGTGGATAGTGACTACAGCCATGAAATCAGAAGACAATCACTTCTTGGCAGGAAAGCTATGACATCTAGACAATGTATTGAAAAGAAGAGACATTCCTCTACCAACAAAGGTCCATAGAGTCGAGGCTATGGTCTTGCCAGTGGTCATGTATGATTGTGAGCGGGACCTTAAAGAAAGCAGAACACCAAAGAATTGATCTGTGATCAACAAACTGTGATGCTGGAGAAGACTCCGGAGAGTACCTTGGACAGCAAAGAGATCAAACCAGTCAATCTTAATGGAAATAAACCCTGAACACTCATCGGAAGGACTGGTGCTAAAGCTGAAGCTCCAGGATTTTGGTCACCTGATGAGAACAGCTGACTCATTGGAAAAGTGACTGATGCCATGGACATGGACTTGGGCAAATTTCGGGAGTTGGTGAAGGACAGGGAAGCCAGGTGTACTGCACTCCATGGGGTTACAAAGAGTCAGACACAACTGGATGACTGAACAACAACATTTGATTTTTAGAAGGTAATGGAATTGTTCCATTTTTCTAAGTTTTATTTCTGAGCAGAGTTGTTCATAACATTTCCTTATTATTCTTTTAATATCCGTGGGATCAGTGGTAACAACCCCTTTTTTCATTTCGGACACTAGTAATTTGTTTCTACTTTTTCTCTTAGTAACCCTGTCTACTACTTTATCAACTTATTGATCTTTTTAAAGATTAAGTTTTTGGTTTCACTGGTTTTCTCTATTGATTTCCTGTTTTCAATTTCATTGATTTCTATATTAATTTCATTTTCTGTTTGCTTTAGTCTTAAATTTAATATATTTTTCTCTAGATTCCTAAGGTAAACACTTAGATTATTGATTTTAGTTCTCTTCTTTCCTAATATATGTACTAAATGTTATACAGCTTCTTGTATTTCACTTTTTTAGATGAAGATATTAAAAATTAAATTCCAATTTAAACATGCCTATATCAGTTGCACGTTTATCTAAAGTGCAGATATGTACAGTAGCCATACCACTGTCATTTTAGAATGTGCACTTTTAACCTTTGACATGGATACATATCAGTTCAAGAAAACTGCGTAATTTATTTCATCAGAGGTTTTTTTGTTTTTGCCTGTTAGATAATTAGAATTTTTCAGATTATACAATGGATATTCTCACAAAGATATTTAAACTTTTGGCTATCCAAAAAGCAGTCACTAGATAGAAAATTCACACAAAATCATTCTGTGGCTGCTTTCTCAATATTATAGAATGGTATACAATCATTTCTAAAATAGTTCTTTCCTATTTTAGTTATGCTACTTAAATATTATGTCTTCAGCTTTCAATTATATGTTTATTATTAAATTTATTATTAAATTTCAATTAATGTTTCAATTAAACATTACTGTATGTACTTATAGATTTTAATATCTAATTAAATTTTTACAGTCAAAACTTTGTTATTCATTTCGGAGAGCTGTGATTCAGAAAGAACT
This sequence comes from Bubalus bubalis, assembly GCF_019923935.1. Lineage (NCBI taxonomy): Eukaryota > Metazoa > Chordata > Mammalia > Artiodactyla > Bovidae > Bubalus > Bubalus bubalis. Next base: position 112,169,919 of record NC_059159.1, on the reverse strand, counting down.
TGTTAACAGTGCCAAAAAAGAAAATAGTATTAGTTGAATCACTAACATAGATGTAAATGTTTATTTGTACACGTATTCAAATATATTGAACATTTTCTTTTTGTAAGCCTCATAGATCCAAAGTACTGTTTTTCTCACTTGATGTATTATAGCATGTGTGCATGTGTGCTTCAGTCGCTCAGTTGTGCCCAACGCCTTGCAACCCCATGAACCCCCAGGCTCCCCTCTCCATGGAATTTTCCAGGCAAGAAAACCAAAGTGGCTTGCCATTTCTTCCTCCATGGTACCTTCTTGACCCAGGGATCAAACTCTTGTCTTCTACATCTCTGCATTGGCAGGTGGGATTCTTTACTATTGAGCCACCAGGGAAGCCAATGCATTATGGCAGCTGTTCTTAATAGGGATGGAATAAGGGGTGGAATTTTGTTCTCAAGGATATGTTTGGCAGTATCTGGAGAAGTTTTTGGTTGTTACAACTGGGGTGGGAGGTGCTACCAACATCTAGTGGGTGGAGGATAAGAATGTTGTTGAACATTTTACAATACACCCCACTTCCCCAACAAGAAATTATCCAGTCCAAAATGTAAATATTTTCAGGATTGAGAACATCTATCTTACAGTATATTACAGAACATATAGATACATAAGTAATTACAGTTAAATTAACAGTAATAACTAGCTGATTCTAGGCATCATGAGGATTATTCTATTTAGCCCTCCTAATTTAGTTTCCAAACAACTCAAGTACTATTGTAATCACTTTATAGAAATATAAGGAAATCTACCTCATATAGAAATTGTCAATCATTTAATTCATAACATATATTATACTAATAACAAAACTACTGGAGTTTCAACTACATTCTATGAGTGATGGTAATGTCAAACTTATCTTACTTCTCGTGTAACCAGATATAAATAATACAGAAAAACAAATAATTCACCAATTACCTGTGTTTCACAAGGGAAGGAAAGGATCAGAAATTTTAATGTTTTCAATTAAATGTAATCAATTAAGTTTGATATTCAATACTGTATTAGACAAGGATTACTGTATTAGAGGATTAAAGAAGAGAATACTGTATTATTCAATTCTGAGATCTCTGAATCAACAACAACTTGCTGCTGCTGCTAAATCGCTTCAGTCGTGTCCGACTCTGTGTGACCCCATAGACGGCAGCCCACCAGGCTCCTCTGTCCCTGGGATTCTCCAGGCAAGAACACTGGAGTGGGTTGCCATTTCCTTCTCTAAAGCATGAAAGTGAAAAGTGAAAATGAAGTCGCTCAGTTGTGTCCGACTCTTAGCGACCCCATGGACTTCGGCCCACCAGGCTCCTCCGTCCATGGGATTTTCCAGGCAAGAGTACTGGAGTGGGGTGCCACTGCCTTCTCCCAGCAACTTGGTAACAGTGCAAAAATAGACAATAGTAGTTGTAGAATCAATATAGTGATTCTGTTTTCCTAAAGGATCAATATTAGCCTAGAAAGCATTTAACTTTTTGAGCATTTACTTTGTTTCATTTATTTTTTTTGAATGTTAAACAGGTAGAAAATACTGAACTTGGTAAGTGACTGGATACAGTAATTTATTTTTTTTTTAATTTAATTTTATTTTTTAACTTTACAATATTGTATTGGTTTTGCTATATATCAAAATGAATCTGCCACAGGTATACCTTTTTATAATGCATTTTTTTTGTAAATACTATCTTATTTAACTCTAGCTACAATTCTATGAAATGGACATTATACAGATTGCATTTCATACTGAAAAAATATATCTTAAGAAATATGGCAAAGTATCACAGAACCAAATGTGTCTGGCCACAAAAAATGTTCTTTCTAACACTGTGTGGTCTCTTCCTATTTTTTTTTTTCTTAAAGAAGAGATATTTTGCCATCTGAGCCAGTGGAAAATAACTCAGATTAGTAATGATTACAAGCTTCAACCAATGCATAAGTAATTCCCAAGGTGGTGGTTTACTAGCTAAGTTGTGTCTGACTCTTGTGACCCCATGGACTGTAGCCTGCCAGGCTCCTCTGTCCTTGGGATTCTCCAGTCAAGAACCCTGGAGTGGGTTGCCATTTCCTTCTCCAGGGAATCTTCCCAACCCAGGAATCAAACCTGGGTCTCCTGCATTGCAGGCAGATTCTTTACTGACTGAGCTATGAGACTTACTAATTTTCAAGCACTAATTCCCAAGGACTAGTATATAAATTATAAGTTTTGAAGGCTAAGTTCCATCATTATTAAGATGCTGTACATGTTAGGAAAGGCTTTGACTCGATTAATAGAAAACCTTACTTATAGTGTCCTGTCCAATAGGGATTCCTCCATAAAGAGAAAACATAAGATGACTACCTCCTCTGGTATTCTTGCCTGAAGAACCCCTGGACAGAGGAGCCTGGAAGACTATAGTCCCTGGGGTCGCAAAGAGTTGGACACGATTGAGCGACTAACACTTTCATGCTTCTTTCAGTTCTCATTATAATAGGAGTGTTTCAATGAGGTCTGGGTCCTTGGCCAGAACCTCTTTTATTCTCCTGAATTTTTTCTCATGGTAACAATTTGGTTTGAAGCAGTTTCAAGCATTATTTTGTCACACGGCAGAGAGCAAGGAAGAGGGAAGCAGAAAGGCTTTATTTTCATACTTTGGGAGGGGGATGTGGGGAAGATGAGACAAAAACTTTTCCAGAAACTCTAAGTAGACTTTACATTTTATTGGTCAGAACTATATCACACAATCACCTCTAGTTGCAAAGGAGTTAATTTTTCCTTCCCATTCAAGGACAAGGTTGGGAAGTCTCTTAATGAGACAAAGAAAAGTAGCACTACAGATTTTATAGTTAACAAAGCAATTTCTCATGTTTTATCTCATTTGTTGTATCCATAATAAATAAAAATAACAGAATGTTATATAAATATCCTAAATAGTAATGCATTTATTAGTTAGCAAAAGCATTGCTTTTTTAGAGCTTTTATTTATTCATTTAAAATATTTATTTATTTGGCTGCATGAGGTCTTAGTTGTAGCTTGCAGCATCTTCATTGCAGCATGCAGGATCTTTCCTTGTGATGCACAGGCATCTCTAGTTGTGGCATGAAGCCTCTCTAGGTTGGTACAAGGGCTCAGTGGTTGCCCCATAGCATGTGGGATCTTAGTTCCCTGCCCAGGGATTGTACCCATGCCCCCTGCATTGGAAGGCAGATTCTTAAGCACTGGATCACCAGGGAAGTCCCACAACAAATTATTGAAGATTATTTGACTATATATATGGGTTTATTTCTGGGGTCTCTATTTCATTGCCTTATTTGTCTTTATGCCAATATCATACTGTTATGATTACTATAACTTTGTAGTATGTTTTTAAGTAAAGGAAATGTGAACTCTTCAACCCTGTTGTTCTTTAACAAAATTATTATGACATTTTTATTCCCTTGATATTCGATATCAATTTTATGATAGACTTTTAAATTCTGTATATAAATGCTATTGGGATTTTGATAGAGGTTATGGGGAATATGTAGGTCACTGAGTAGTATGGACATCCTAATAGTTTTATATTTTTCAACCCATGAACACTGGATGCCTTTCCATCTGTGTCTTCTTTAATTTCTTTCAGAAATATTTTGTAATTTTCAGGGTACAAGTCTCTCATCTCATTAGTTAGGATTATTTCAATATGTTTTATTCTTTTTGGTGTTATATAAATGGAATTATTTTCTTAATATCCTTTTTGGATTGTTTATTGTTAGTGTGTGGAATTACAACTGATTTTTTTGGCGTGTGTTAATGTAATTTATCAGTCCTATGAAATAGTTTTTAATAGCACCACCATTTTCATGTGAAAAAAGAAAAAAAATGGAGATATTTACATGAATGAATCAGAGTTTAGAACCATATCTCAACTGACTGAAACTGTGTCAAGACATACAAGATCCACTTAACAGAAAAGATTATGATTTTTCCCTTATGGACTCAAAATACATGCTTAATCTTTGCATATATGTATAACTGAGGTGACAGATTAACAGCAGTTCTGGAAAAAATAGCATTTCATTTTTATTGTGTGTGATGCTTTCTAAAATAAAATAAAGGCAATGGAGAGTGACTTTTTAAAAGTAAGGCATACATTAATTAAGGATAAAATAGGTATGCTGTTCTACATGTTGGCAAGACCACTTTCGGAATATTTCATTCAGTTCTGAGACCTGTGTTTTAAGAAGGACCATGATAAACTGTGGGAAGTCTTCTAGAGTACATTTTTAAGAGTTGAGGGTAGAGGGGATGAAAAGGGAGGTCTACCATCTGTATCTTGCAGCTGTAATACTATAGGCAGAAGTCATGCTGAACAAAACAGACATGTATGAATTGACCCTCAGTGTGTTAATAGTCTGTGCTTTAATGATTTTGAAGAAGAGCCTTCTGAGCTGAAGTTCATATTGAACTAGATCAGCTCTCACTAAGAAATTCTAAACAATTTTTTGCCCTTTTAACAAATGTTGTCCATTTAATTTGTTTAATTGGACAATATAAGATAAAACATTTCCATTATATGATTAAATAATTTATTTAAAATACTATAACAGTTTACAGTATACTAACGCATATATATGGAATTTAGAAAGATGGTAACAATAACCCTGTGTACGAGACAGCAAAAGAGACACTGATGTATAGAACAGTCTTATGGACTCTGTGGGAGAGGGAGAGGGTGGGAAGATTTGGGAGAATGGCATTGAAACATGTAAAATATCATGTATGAAATGAGTCGCCAGTCCAGGTTCGATGCATGATACTGCATGCTTGGGGCTGGTGCACTGGGACGACCCAGAGGGATGGAATGGGGAGGGAGGAGGGAGGAGGGTTCAGGATGGGGAACACATGTATACCTGTGGCGGATTCATTTTGATATTTGGCAAATCTAATACAGTTATGTAAAGTTTAAAAATAAAATAAAATTAAAAAAAAATACTATAACAGTTTAAAATAGAATAAAATATATCCATATCTTTTATAGAGATGTGAAAAGACTTAGAAGTTCTCAAGAAAATTAAGAAAGATGACAATAGAACTGTAGAGGTAGGAAGGTAATGTGAAAACTTGGAATCACTTATGTAAAGATATAACTCATAAAAGGGAGAAAATATAAAACTCAAGATAAAATAAAGTCTATAAAATTTAGTCACAGAAACCAATTCTGAAAACATTGTCTCTGAATTTGAATGACAAAAATGTGATAAATTAGCAATTTATAATTTATAAAACTTTAAATTTTACATCAAACTTAAAAGTAATAACATCTATATTTGAATTCAGTTTATTTTTGCTTAGTTCATTTTCTAATTAGTCCTGGTACTAGTTATGTTGATATATATTTTAATTCATGTGTCTCACACATAAATGTATTACAGTTATTATGTATGTTACATCAAGATTGACATTTTGATTTTTAAAAATGCAATGATTCTGTGACAACTGGACATTTATTTTCAATTATAGGAAATTTGTAGAAAGACCACTCTGAACTTCGTAGACTTGGATAGAAAAGAGACTCAAAATGTGTGTATGTGTCTGTGTGTGCACACATTTTTTATTTCACCCATCAGTAGTTACCCAGCATCACTTTGATTCTTTCTTCTTCGTATTGAAACACAGCTCAAAGCACCAAACCCATTCTCCAGTGATTGGGACAAAAGTAGGTTAGTAGAGTGGGTTGCTAGGAGACCAATGTCAGCGTCATCTATGACCTTGCAGGATGGAAAAAATAAGTATAGATTTATCGAACTCAGTGGCACGTTGTTTGAGTTCTCTGCTCTGGCTGTCTTGTTTCATTTCTGTCTACCTCAGTGTTTTCCCCTTTCTCTTTTCTCTCTTTTTCTCAAACACAAATGTGAACATATAGAACCATACAACTCCCTTTCTTGATACCTCCTAATTCCTCAAAGTTATTACTATGCTGCATTTAACCACAACATTGTCTCTCGGCTAACAAGGCACTCCAACAGCAGCGTCAGCAAATTCTGATCTTTTTAAAAGGCTGATTCTTCATACTATCGCTGTAAGAAATGTAGAAATCAGTTCTATTGGGAACAGCATTATGAAAAATGTATAAACATCACAAAGTAATTTTGCTGTCACATTCAAAATGTTTTCTCAAAGTTGCATCCACAGTTTTCACAGTTGAGGTGGCTTAGGTTAAATAATCTCATGTAGGCGAGAACTCTAACATTCTTGTCATCTTCTTGGCATATCTTTTTTAAAAATATTGTTTACAATATGGATTTACCAGAGAAAAGAATGCCTATAGACAAAGCTAAATTTAAAAAAAAAATCTTAGATCCCAAACCATTTTTGTTTTCATATTTCTAGATCTAATTCTTTTTAAAGAAATTATAAATTATACTATAAATAAATGGTTGGAAGTGGGATAGGGAGCTGTGTGCATGCACACACTTGTATATACATGATTATTTTCACCAGAGATAGAATCTTAACCTAATTCTTTTGAGTAAGCAGCCCTCATTCCAATTATAGCAAAAGTCCTATAGTTTAGACTTCATATTATTAAACATTTATATAGTTTAATCAGAAAAAACTGAAATAAATCAGATGTACAGATATATACTACCAGTACAAATATTTAGACTTTTGTTAACTATTGACTAGAAAAAATTAGTTCTGTTAAGCTAAAGTATACTGTATTTTCAAAATCAATTGAATAGCTGTTATTAAACAGAACCAGGCTACTCAATGAATTGTAAAATTTTATATCAGAATGTGATTACCTTGTGATCACACAAAGAGAATTTTATGCATATCTTAATATATGTGATGGTCTATATAATGGAATTTGAAATAATTTTTTTGCATTTTATTTTTTAAAGTCTTAATAATGATCAGAAAATAGAAAATAATTACTTAAGGTTGTTGTGTACATACTTACTGGATGTCTAAGAAAGAAAATAGAATTCACCAAATTTTTGAAATATGAGAGGACAGAAAAATGTTCATAATTAACTATTATTCTATCAGTGTATAAACTAGTCCTTAGAAATGCATCAGTCTATTTTTTCTATGTTTAAGGCTTTAATGATTTTCATAACCACTGATATGTCACTTAGATAGCAAAATTTTACTGTTCTGTATAAAAATATAGTGATTTATCCATGAGTTAGGCAAAAGGTATTTAGAGATTAATGAAAGGAATGAATACATTGAGAATACTAATATATTAACTAAAAATGGTGAGGTCTAATAGCTAAAACAAAAACCATTGTAAGATATGTATTAAAATTCAAATAAGAGAAGTAAGGAAGAATTTTTTGAAAAGATATTGGAAGCAGCTCATGGAATATATTTTTAAGTGCAATCATTGAGTTGTTACTTGTGAAAATTAAGCAGAAAATAGCACTCTAAGACCACTCTGGGATTGTGGATGCAAGTTCTTGGGCAAAAAGCAAATGTGTGATCAGACTGAAGAGAATAAGAATTAGGCAGATGAAGTAGGAGAAGAATGAAGAGTCAAGTATTGGGTGACGCATCAGTGGCAGCGCCTTTTGCCAAGTAATCTTGTCTCTGAGTGCCTTCCTTACTTCCAGAAGTCACTAGTGGAGAAAATACAAATTGTATTTCAATATGATGTATTAAAAAATACAATGTGGAAATCAATATCACATGCAATAAATGCAAATTTTATTTCATGTATGCACTTGATATTCCATTTATTCATTAACCAGAGAAACATCTGAATACCTATTATGTGTTACATCTTTTTACATTTGATCTTTGAGCCTAAGTTAGACAAGTATGTAAAAACATAATTGCAGCACAAAGTAATAAACAATTTCTAACAAGTGTAGCAAAGATTGCTGTGATGGTAGGGTGAATTTGCTTGTAATTGGCATATCTGTTATTATTATAGTGGTCCCAGGACATGTATGAGATATTCTGTAGAAACTAATGTGGTACTTGGGATTTTGCACATTATAAAATTCTGCAAGTGGTGATTTGGTTCTGGTGACTCGTTTATTTTCCAAAACAAAAGCAGAAAATAATATTAGAGGACCTGCCATTATATTAGAAATCATATATGCTTCAAAAATCTTTCGGTTTTCCCCTCATAATTCATTTATGGAAATTTCAACATAATTAAAAATATTATAAAATAATTGTATTTCTGACCAAGCATTGACATACAGAAAATCAGATAGAGGTAATATTGAGAAAAAGAAAATTCCAAAGATGCAAAGTTTTATCAACAAGAAACTTCCGTAAGCACACCGTATAGCAAATCCTACAGGTTTTACCTTGAAGATATGTACTTACTTTACAGGTTGATTAGGTCTCAAGAGGTATGCAGAACATAAAACACAACTGTTCTAGTTCAGATTTTTATCTCCAATGTACAAGTTAAGCTGAAATTTTGTAAATAATGACTTAATATTACTTTTGTTTTCTTGAGGTTTGGAAAAAAAATTTGGAAAAAAATGCTGAGTTGCCATGGGTGCAGAGAGATAAATGGAGAATTTTTCCCCTCTTAGTTTTTTTTACTAGCAACTAATCATTCAAATATATTTTTCTGACACAAGATATGAGCATGCAGTGTCATGGAGAATGCTCTCTCGATAGTGTTTTCTCAGTAGAAAATTATTTATAAAAGCAAAATCTAAGAGTAATAATTTCCCCCTCCATCTCTTCTGACTCACAGGTGCTTCTTTTTAGAATCAGAGCAAATAAAGTATATTAGGAAGAAATGTATGCTATTAATGCATTCTTCGATTATTCTCTGCTTCAGGACTGACAATGCTTTGCAGTTAACAGAATTTTTTCGTATTTCTCTGGAAAGCCATAAAGAAATACAGAATCAATAAGATGAGCATTTAAAATTAAGTTTGAGAAAATTTCTGACAAAGTAGCGTGATCTTTAATAAATGCATTAGTTGTAAAAATAAGTGTTTTTGATCCATAAAGTTTACTAACTCATAAGTTAATGCTTAGAAAACTGACATAGAACACTAAGCTAAGAATGTTTAGGTAAGTAGAAAGGTATAATTTAAGGCAGTGAAAGGAAGTGGCCATCATATAAAGAAAATATCTCCCAGTTTTGTACTATTGTTTCTTGCTGAATTAGCAGACCCACAACTATCATCTCCTGTGACTCCCTGATTGGTCTCTAGGTACGTCAACTCTTGGAAAGGCTGATGGTCTGCAATCTCAGAGCTAAAGTGGGTCTTGTACGTAATTGAAACATTTAAGGATGTCTTAAATGGCTGCCTTTGAGCCTACAGGGAAAGCATACCAAATATAGGAATGGTGTGGGATAGCCCCAATGGTCTGGTTAATAAAACAAAGGCCACTGCAGAAAGTTAGTTATCAGAGACCTCGAAAGCTTTGCACAACTTTGCATTACATACAACAGCCATTTTAACTGTAAAACTGCAGGATTAATAACCCTGGGAGGTTTAAGAAACTAAAACCACCTCAAGGTAACAAACAGAAATTCACAGGGGCCTCTTTTGGTGCCCTATTGATTCTGTTAATTCAACATGGGATAATTGCAGAAAGTTACTGGAGACATTTAAAACTCCCTGAAGCACAGGTTTCTAATACTGGCCTATGGGCAGAGGGTCTACAAAAGGCTCTTACAACTGGCACAGCAAAGTGAGCACTGTAGTTTTAACCCTCAAAGTGTTATGTGCAGCACCTTCAATTACCCCAAAGGGAAAAAAAAATAATTGTACTTTTATACCAAGGAATATTTGCCTATCACAAATCTGTAAAGGGGTGATCTTGGTTTACCTGTACTAATTCAATTAAGGGACAATCCTGCCACTCAATGATTTTTTTAAACATAAGCAGCTGTAATTTTAATAGTATTTTCTGAAAATTAAAATTGAATAGAGGTATTTGCCTATTTTTGATTTTTAAATATGGGTTCACAAAGAGTCGGACACGACTGAACGACTGATCTGATCTGATCTTGCAGTTAAAATGAATTTTTAATGTAGAATAGTTCTGAATTTTTTCCTTTCTGAGTTTGCAAAGGATCTTTGTCAACAGTGATTTATTATTTTTTTTTCTTACTGATTGTTTGGGATTGGTGAGATGCTAACATTAATATTTATCCTCACTTCCGCCTTCTGAGCTCTAATCAAATTGAGAACAATTTTCAAAAATGAGATGAGAATTAAAGTATAATACCCCTCATGCAAAATGCTGGGCTGAATGAATCACAAGCTGGAATCAAGATCACCAGGAGAAATTTCAACAACCTCAGATATGCAGATAATACCATCCTAAAGGCAGAAAGTGTAGAGGAACTAAAGAGCCTCTTGATGAGGGTGAAACAGGCAAGTGAAAAAGCTGACTTGAAACTCAACATTCAAACATTCTTGAGCTCCAAAATGACTGCAGATGGAGACTGCAGCCAGGAAATTAAAAGACTCTTGCTCCTTGGAAGGAAAGCTATGACAAACCTCGACAGCAACAGCATATTACAAAGCAGAGACATTGCTGCTGACAAAGGTCCATACAGTTTAAGCTATGGTTTTTCCGGTAGCCCTATATGGATCTGCGAGTTGGACCATAGAGAAGGTTGAGTGTTGAAGAATTGATGCTCTTGAACTGTGGTGCTGGAGAAGACTCTTGAGAGTCCCTTGGACAGCAAGGAGGTCAAACCAGTCAATCCTAAAGGAAATCAACTCTGAGTATTCATTGGAAAGAGTGTTGCTGAAGCTGAACCTCCAATACTTTGGCCATCTGATGTGGAGAGCTGACTCACTGGAAAAGATTCTGATGCTGGAAAATATTGAAGGCAAAAGGAGAAGTAGTAGTAGAGAATGAGATGGTGGATAACATGACTGACTTAATGGACATGAATTTGAGCAAACTCCAGGAGACAGTGAAGGACAGAGAAGCCTGGCCTGCTGCAGTCCGTGGAGTCGCAGAGTTGGACACGACTTAGTGACTGAACAGCAACAGCAGTGATCCCTCTTAATATTGTTAATATAGTAGTAGAAAAAGTGTCAACTTTGAAAACAAAGTGAGACTTCTTAATTCATCCTGCTTTCTCAACTAGTCCTTGGGTTGTGTTTGTTAGGAATGTTGGATGTTTTGAAAGGTAAGCCATCTTTTCAACCCCATGGAGAATAATAACCTTTAATATACCCCAGAACACAGCAAACTAGGGCCGAGAGAGTCTTGACCTTATTTGTTTTTCTTTTTAATTAATTTCATTGAAATATATTTGTTTATAATGTTGTTAGTTTCTACTGTACAGAAAAATGAATCAGCTTCGTGTATACAATACTCCTTCTTTTTTTATTTCCTTCCCATTTGGGTCACAACAGAGCACTGAGTAGAGTTCCTTGAGCTATACAGTTCTTGTTTAGTTGCTGTCATGTTAGCCTCTTTTGCAACCCCGTGGCCTGTAGCCTGCCAGGCCTCTCTGTTCATGGGATTTCCCACGCAAGAATACGGGACTGGGTTGCTATTCTTTCTCCAGAGAACCTCCTGACCCAAAGATCGAAGCCCACATATCCTGCAATGGCAGGCAAATTCTTTACCACCTGAGTCACCAGGGAAGCCCTGAGCTGTACTGTAAGAAACCTACATATCCATCAACAGAGGAATGGACAAAGATGTGGTACACATATGCAAAGGAATATTACTCTTGACATTATTTAAATTAATGTGGGCCTCAGGCAATAGAGCAGGAACGGTGGGAGAGAATGCACATCTCTGGTGGAAACACCAGTGACAGAGGGGGTGAGAAAAAAGAAAGCTGAGACTGAGAATGTGGGCCATCTGTGAGCTCTAACATTGGCCCCAGTACCCCAGTTAGTAAAGTCACTGCTCTTCTCATGGAGAGGAGAGAGTAAGAATGGAGAAAATAGTGGACATTTCCTCCCCATTGCTTCCCTGACAGGATGGAAGTGTTGGGAAAGATTCCTATTTCATGGGACAAGGCAGGAATGTGGAAAAACATTTCTCCCAGTTCTTCTAAACCAAATAATGAATGGGCTATAATGAATGAATGAATGATGAATGCCTATAATGAATGGGCTATTTTAATTCAGGAAGAGCTGAGGACTGTGTCTTTGGCTTAGTATGAAACCTAGCTCCTAGTTTCCATCACATATGATTCATATAGTGCAATTAAAAAAGACCTCTTTGGAAAAATCAGCCTTTGTTTATACTGCAGTTTAAATTATGGGGTATTACCTGTCTTAATTGTCAATACAACCATTTTTTTTCCCCCCGAAATCTTGACAAGTATATTTTAGGGCAAGCCTCTTAGTATTAGGTATGACTCTATTGAAAAAATGAATAAAACTTAGCTTAAGGTATATAATACAAAAACAATACATAAACTTGAAAATTACCTCAGAATAGGTACCTTATTGTAAGTTAAAGCTAATTTTATCTAACTATGTGTAAGTACATTCATCTATTTAAGTCACCTGAGGAGACCTGTGAGAAAATCTTGGGGATATCTTTGAGTCTTATTCTATGGCTTAGTGAGAGACATTAGTTAAAAAAAAAAAAAAAGGCTTATAATTTGAACATCTAATGTATTTTTTGTATTTTCAAAGACATATGGTCCATGGAACTGTGTTATCTTCTAGGAGAGCCTTCAATCCCTGGTTGAAAAGGGAATGGTATTGTCTCATGTCAGTTTCTTACTTGCTGTCAATTAGTATAGTAAAACAGCCTTTGTGACTAATTTATTCTACAAAAGGCTCAGAAACCAGTGACACCAAAAGAGTGGATGAAAATTGTTGTGCAACATTGCCTAGATCAACAGCAACTCCTGGTGTTTTCTTATTTTTGCATGAACGAAACCTTTATATGCACACAATTCTGTACACCCATGTGTAGTACTTGAATTTCTAGACAGGAAGAACTTAATTGGCCTCTTTTCTATCATAGTTTATATTTTATAAATTTTATATGGCATTATTTCTACCATAATTTATATTTTTGAATTTTTTTTTTCTAAATAGGGAAAACAAACTAAAAAATGTTGGTCTTTTTAGGGATTGAATTTAATGCATATGGAATGGCATGATCCTTCCAGAGCTTTGTTTATTTCTCTTCCTTTCCCTATTAAATTTTGCTTAATGTTCTAGGGTTACCCAGGATATCTCTGTTAAAAATAAATGTTTTTATACTATCTTCTCCCTTGGTTTTTATTTTGTTCTTTGCTTTGATCTGATCACCTTGATTTACATACTTCCTTGTTTAAAGTGATATGCAAAATAAGATAATGACTAATAAGATTGAAAATTCTTTCCCTAATGCAATTATCCAGTCTGAATAATATTATCTGTTTCAATCCAATACTATCATTATTCAAGGAAAATTCACTTAGTACCACAAATTATTTCAAATGTTCTATAATATATATGCATATGTACATGTATGTGTATCTATATACAATATGTATATATATATATATATATATATATATATATATATATATATACAGATCAACCTATTTAGAACCCTTATCCATTTACAGTTTTTCTTACCACACCAATGATGTGATTAGAAGGATATTTTTTTCCCGAAAAACAATTCATATTAGTTCTGAAAACCGTCTAACAGTTACTAGCTGTAGATGACATATTTTGAAAAATGTTTGAAAGGCAGAAAAGATAAGGCTGTATCGATGGCTATAGGAAAGCAAAGATTAAACACCCAGGTAAGAAGGCTGCAAGCAGTGGTAAGCCCTTGGTTCTGAAAATGCACCAAGTTCAGATCGAGCAAGTGCTACCAGAGTCATAGCGGGTTGTGTGGAAGGCAGCGATTAGAAGAGGCAATCAGAGGACTGCCCAAGGTATAGGGGAACCTCGGAAGTTCTGAGGCTGCATTATCTGAGGCCACAGAGCCCTGGGTGTAGCACTCGTTCTGACTTGAATAAGACAGCAGAAAGCTGCTTCTAAAGAGAGTGGTGGACAAGTGATATGGATGTTGGGCCTGGAGAAGGAAGTGTAGCATTGTTCCCATAGAGAGATAAATCAATAAAAGCAACTTCATAGCTCCACTGAGAGTAAAGCGCAGCAAAGCTAATTTCCTTGGAATGAAGTCCTTCTTAACTTTGGGAATTACAGGAGCCCCAGGCCAAGAGCCTGCCTTCTCTTAGCCCATGCTCCCCCCATAAAGGGATGCCCAAGTCACAGTAGAAATGACTCTTGTATGATGGTCTTCTTTTACACCTTCTATTTGGTAGAAAGGCATTTTGAGTAAAGAGTTGAAAGAGATAAATCTAAAAAAATAATTGACTAGAAGAAATACAGGAAATGAACAAAAATAATATATTACAAATTACAATGAATATTCTTTTTTTTTTGCCCATTTATCACTTTTTTTATTTGACATAGTTAAGAGACTATTATATCTATAATGCAAGACCATGCTACCATGAATAAGGAGCAAGCATAGAACAAGAAGAAACAATTCTTGGTAATTAAAAATATGATTGCCAAAGCAAGTAAGCAATAAATTCAGTCTGGTTGATACAATAGAAACCAAGGTCTATTGTAGAATAAATGAAGAAAAGAATCAGTGAATACATGAAGAAAAATCCACAATTATATACATTATCCTGAAATTTCTGAGCTTCATGTGTAAATAGATATTTCAAAATCTTCTAGAGAAAAAAAACAGGCACCTAGAAAGACAAAATTTTTCTCAGTGAGGGATTTGAAGAATGATAACTAAATGCTAGAACTTAATGAAGCAAAACAAGTACTAGAGTTTGAATCTGAAAACTATGAATCATTTATGAGGCCAAATATATAATATATATTTAGTTAGTTATTAGTTAGGCAAAGACAGAGCATTTAGTCCTGTTTTTAGCATTAATCTTAAAATTATCTAAAATTCTGGTCCAGCGAAAAAAGAGAAACCTAACAAAAGGGCAGTATCAGATCCAAAGCAGAAGAAGCAACCCAAAATTTTGTTTGAAAAAAAAAAAATCCAGAAAGGCAGATGTGCATCTGACATCTGCACATCTATCTGCCCATTTAGACCAGGAAGTTGAAAGCATTTTTGGACCCAGGTTTGGGGGCAGTGTTACCGAGTGGCAGTCAAGCGATTTAGAAGCCCTCAATAAGAAGATGAAGCTGTGGTTCTTTTCTGTTCAGAGAAAATGAATGAGTAATTCTATCTTCCAGGAAAAGAAAAACAAGAACATCATGATTCAAATACAAAGCAAACTAATATGTGGTATAAGGAAATGTAAGGAAAAGGGATTTATTTGTGCCTGATGCTTGAATAATTCTATGTTAATTGTCATTGATTTATAAACCTAGAATTATGTGTTCCTGAGTCCATTCATTCTACTTGACTCTTTAGTGACCAAAATTCGTATCACCAAATGTAAATAATTCATAGTTTTCAACATTTTCAAGTTCAGTTCAGTTCAGTCATTCAGTTGTGTCCGACTCTTTGCGACCCCATGAATCACAGCACGCCAGGCCTCCCTGTCCATCACCAACTTCTGGAGTTCACTCAAACTCACTGCCATCGAGTTGGTGATGCCATCCAGCCATCTCATCCTCTGCCGTCCCCTTCTCCTCCTGTCCCCAATCCCTCCCAGCATCAGAGTCTTTTCCAATGAGTCAACTCTTTGCATGAGGTGACCAAAGTACTGGAGTTTCAGCTCTAGCATCATTCCTTCCAAAGAACACCCAGGACTGATCTCCTTCAGAATGGACTGGTTGGATGTCCTTTTACCTTAGAAAAATTCCAGAAGATTTAATATACCTGTTTCGAACTTTGGCAAGATAAAAAAGAGATCACAGAAATTGGGTGAGAGACACGAAAGCTGAAAAACTACAAAAATCTGGAGTTAGATGAATGAAAGGGAAATTAAAGATGTTTAACGGGGATAACAATTGCATGTTACAGCTAGAAATCAAAAGATATTGCCTAAAATTTATCAAACGATAAATGTTAAGAACCTTGCTTAGAATTATAATAATGATCATCAAAACAATTAAAACATAAAGAGTAAAAAGTAGTTGCATTTTAAGAATAGTAAATGAAGTAGGGGGTGGGATGAAAGTAAATATTTTACTCTCATAAAAACATATTTATATCTGCTCTGATGTATAATTATAGGTTGTAAACAGATATGAAGGAGTCCCAATAAGTCAGTGTTAAAAGTCCTGTATCAAGGATGTTTTCAAATGTCAGAACTAGGAACACTGATTCATAATGGCATAAACCATAAAAAACACTGTCACTAGTAACTTAAAGTCCATAGGGAGGATGGCTCTCAGGAAAGGCACCCTATTTACTTGATTGGCTGTTTCAGGTTGTTTTAGCATCAGTGATACCATAGGTGTTATGCTTTTTATACTTAATATTTTTTAGTAACATTATCAGTTGTTTGGATTTGGCCTCAATAAAAATACAGTTATAAAATGGCTATAGGAGTTCTAGGTGTCCTATGCAAAATGTCAGTGATATAAGAAACAGAGGCAATTCTTAGTCTCATAATTCCTTTTCAGGAGTGAGAAAATCTTTCTCAGATTTAACTCATTGACCAGAATTTGGTTACATAACTTTTTCTATACCAATCAATAACAAAGACAATATTACCATGACATATTTGGCAGTTATGATCTGTCACAAGAGCTAAGAAAAAAATTAATTTCCTTTTGATCCATATAAAGAGAGTGGATCCTTTCATTGAACCATTTTTCTGATTGTAATAAAGACACGTAAATGGATGCTGGGTAGGCAAGCAACCATGTCCACATGAGGGCTCCAGGCAGAATTACTGAAGCAGTGGAGACTGGTGGTGAGCAAACCTTAGTTTTAATTCATACTCCCAAATCACCTCCTAATCTGCATCTGAATTTCCTCACTTGAGAGGTTAAAATAATGACCTCAGTCACTAGTTCTAATGAATCAAAATCACCTAGGAGGCCTATTATAATGCAGATTGCTAGGTAAGTCCCTCAGATTTTCTGATTCAGTAAATCTAGGTGTTGCTTAAAAATTTGCATTTCTGACCCTTTCAAAAGTGATTCTGAAGCTGCTGGTCTGAGAACCTTACCCTGAGAACCACTGACCTTAGGTGATGATCTTCCTGGAGGCTCATATTGGTATCCCTTGACACACTGCCTGACAGAAGTGACTGAAAATAGTTAAGTGTAAAATGTTTTAAGTTTTAAATACATTTCCTCTAACATTTAATAAGTCTTAGCTTTTCTCTAGGTCTGGATCTCAAAGAAAGGCAATGCCAAAGAATGCTCAAACTACCGCACAATTGCACTCATCTCACAGGCTAGTAAAGTAATGCTCAAAATTCTCCAAGCCAAGCTTCAGCAATACGTGAACCATGAACTTCCAGATGTTCAAGCTGGTTTTAGAAAAGGCAGAGGAACCAGAGATCAAATTGCCAACATCCGCTGGATCATGGAAAAAGCAAGAGAGTTCCAGAAAAACATCTATTTCTGCTTTACTGACTATGCCAAAGCCTTTGACTGTGTGGATCACAATAAACTGTGGAAAATTCTGAAACAGATGGGAATACCAGACCACCTGACCTGCCTCTTGAGAAACCTATATGAAGGTCAGGAAGCAACACTTAGAACTGGACATGGAACAACAGACTGGTTCCAAATAGGAAAAGGAGTACATCAAAGCTGTATATTGCCACCCTGCTTATTTAACTTCTATGCAGAGTACATCATGAGAAACGCTGGGTTGGAAGAAGCACAAGCTGGAATCAAGATTGCCAGGAGAAATATCAATAATCTCAGATGTGCAGTTGACACCACTCTTATGGCAGAAAGTGAAAAGGAACTAAAAAGCCTCTTGATGCAAGTGAAAGTGGAGAGTGAACAAGTTGGCTTAAAGCTCAACATTCAGAAAACGAAGATCATGGCATCTGGTCCCATCACTTCATGGCAAATAGATGGGGAAACAGTGTCAGACTTTACTTTTTTGGGCTCCAAAATCACTGCAGATGGTGACTGCAGCCATGAAATTAAAAGACACTTACTCCTTGGAAGGAAAGTGATGACCAACCTAGATAGCATATTTAAAAGCAGAGACATTACTTTGCCAACCAAGGTTCGTCTAGTCAAGGCTATGGTTTTTCCAGTAGTCATGTATGGATGCGAAAGTTGGACTGTGAAGGAAGCTGAGTGCTGAAAAATTGATGCTTTTGAACTGTTATGTTGGAGAAGACTCTTGAAAGTCCCTTGAACTGTAAGGAGATCCACCCAGTCCATTCTAAAGGAGATCAGCCCTGGGTGTTCTTTGGAAGGAATGATGCTAAAGCTGAAACTCCAGTACTTTGGCCACCTCATGCAAAGAGTTGACTCATTGGAAAAGATTCTGATGATGGGAGTGATTGGGGGCAGGTGGAGAAGGGAACAACAGAGGATGAGATGGCTGGATGGCATCACCGACTCGATGGATGTGAGTTTTGAGTGAACTCCCGGAGTTGGTGATGGACAGAGAGGCCTGGCATGCTGCAATTCATGGGGTCGCAAAGAGTCAGACATGACTGAGCGACTGAAATGAACTGAACTGAACTGAGGTCTAGATTTATCACAATTGCAAAATCTATTCTTCATTCCAATTAAGAATATACTGTTGCCAATACTCCCTGAATGCACATATATTCGAAAATAATTTAATGTTAATTAATTATTTGGTTTGATATCTCTGTTCATCTACCTGTATGCATTATGCAAGTGCCTTGCAACAATATGTTTCAAATGGTTTTTAATGTTTTGGCAATCAAACACTTAATACTAACAAAATTATATACCTGAGTTATTCCAGTGCTCCTGTGTGGTGACCAACATGTAGCCAAAATCCCATAACTATGCCCCAGGCTTCATACTGTGGGGAATCATTTTCTAAGCCTATTTGACTACAGAACACATTTAAACATTGGCAGACCTATCAAGCAAAGCTCATGAGATGTAATGTCCATTTGGATTAAAATGGACTGCAAAAGTGATCTCACAGATGAATTATTTGCTATAAGAAATAACTGAACCCTGATTTATATGCTTTTTAAGAAACATTATAAACAACAAATTAGAACAATTAAGTTATTGTCATTATGAATAAAAAGGATAAAATAAAGTGAAATAATTTACTGTGTATATTAATATGAAACATAACACAGAAAACATTTTAATGAGGTCTGTGTTTTTGAGTCACTATTTCCTTTTATACTGAATGTTATGAATAATTTTATTGCATTAAGTTTTTATTCTGAATGGAATTTTGGTATGATTTCTTTCAATTTTAATGTTGTTTGACAATTTTGTTTGCACAATAACTACATATGTTTAATACCGGCAGCATTGGACAGAAGTACAAATATCAAACATTTCCATCATCACAAAATCGTCAATTGGAGAGCGCTTATAGTCTATGATGTGTAATTTAGTATCTGTCTTCTAGCTTGTTACAGTTCTTATGATAGTCTATGATGTGTAATTTAGTATCTCTCTTCTACTTTATTACAGTTCTTAGTATTTTTTTCTTTTACATAGTTAGGAATTCATAACAGTGTTCGTCCCCTCATAGGTGCTCAATATTTGGAATCTCATTATATTTTCTCAACTGCAATTGAATATGATCTATCCTTCAGATTATAATTACTCTGTAAATACTCAGATTTTTTTGTTTGTTTCCTCCTCTTGGAGAAAAAGTTAGAGAAGCTCTAATTTCCATATGTCAAGAAATATTTCCATTTCATATAGAAGACAAATATGCTCAATTAATTAAATTGCAATCTTATTCTTGTCTAATTAATGCAATATTGAATAAAGTTGATCTTCTTTTGCTCCAACAAGATTAGGTATATCCTATTGATTTTGAAAAGTTATTGCCTCCTTAAATGCTCCTGGTCAATGTTACCATGGTGGATTGTCTTACGCACTTAGGGAGACAGTGGTAATATGCTGCTGCTGCTGCTAAGTCATTTCAGCACTGCCCGACTCTGTGCGATCCCATAGACAGCAGCCCACCAGGCTCCTCCATCCCTGGGATTCTCCAAGCAAGAACACTGGAGTGGGTTGCCATTTCCTTCTCCAATGCATGCAAGTGAAAAGTGAAAGGGAAGTCACTCAGTCATGTCTGACTCTTAGCGACCCCATGGACCGCAGCCCACCAGGCCCCTCTGTCCATGGGATTTTCCAGGCAAGAGTACTGGAGTGGGGTGCCATTGTCTTCTCCAGTAATTTGCTAAATTTCATAAAATGCCAGGTAAAACAGTGAAGCTTGCTTTTGTATGTATGCTACTCTGTTATGAAAATATAAGGTGGACCTCAAGGGAAATAATAAATCCCAGGTGATATTGATAGTCTGAAAGCTACTTTCATGCTACTGCTTCTTCTATCTTATGCTCAACTTCCAAGACATTGTAAAAGATAGAAAAAAAATTGGTTTGGGTGGCATGTTAAGGGAAAAATGGAGATTTCATATTACAGTGAGACACAGTGAGTATCTAATGAGTATAATAGTGTGATTTTTTGGTAAATATCCATTCTAGAAAAGTAATTCATTTTAATTTGGGCAACACTATTAAAGCAGAATTTTCTAAGTATGAGTATTATAAGGAAAACTTGCTGATGAAAAATAATCAAAATGACAAACTGAGGTGAGAAAGTGACATGTTCACCTCTAGCATGATTTAATGTTTGGCTTAGAGGTTTTCAACATAATGGAAAAATATTTACAATTCAAGCAGGTAACTATACAAAGTGATGTGAAGTTTTGAAAAGATCAAGTGCTTACTCTATTCTCACTTATAGTACAAGGTTTACCTATATAAATAACTTTTCCCTTTCCTTGTTAATCTTCCCACTAGCTTGCATTCTAGAAATATCTGCCTTAAATAGCCCTCCTTTAATGGTAATAGCTGAACTTTAGTCAATTTTAAAGAGAATTTTCAACCAAATTGAAAAAACTGACTATATACCACCACATTGCATAAAAAAGTACCTTAGATAAAGGTCCTGAGATTTTATATTAACTGTTATGTGGAAGGACAGGGAAACTTTGCTATCACTGGTGATTTTTTCCTGTGAATGACAGAGAAGTATCCACATACTTATTGCTTATATCTGTTCATTAAGACACTGCTAGTTTAACCACATATGGTATTCTCCATAATTTATCATAATATGTAGAAATGTTACATTCAGGCAACTGATATCATGAGAAACAATTAAATAAAATGCTATGGTGCTATCTGTGTCTGTAAGAAACAACTCAGGAATTAAAATATCTGTTCTACCCAGAGGGGCAGCCAGAATCTGCCTCTCCATCCTTATGTCTGAATTTATAGGATTTTTTTTCTTTAAATTGTAAATTTCACTTGCAATGGGATAGATGTGAATGCAATGACCTAGCCCTCTACTCATCAATAAAGATTTTTCTGCATCTTTCTCTTATTGAAACATTATTCCTGTGGTTTGTATTTCCATACAAATCAATCCTGTAAGGTTCTGGAACCAAGTCAGACACAGCAGGAACTTTTCTATCCTTCTGTGCTTCCATTTTTGAAACTGACATTAAGTAACACTACCTGGAATAATGAGGGAAAGCGGCATTGGATTTTGAAGCCCAGAAAAGTGGCAATGATAGAGGAAAAGTCAAAATATAATGATCACAAGTGAATTAAAAGAATTAAAATAAACAACATTAATTATGAATAGTGACCAGTGACTTGAAGATTCTGTGTGATGTTTGTTGGAGGCTGCTGTTTTAATCAAAAAGAGGAAGATTTTTACCAGTCACTTTGGATTTCAACTTCATAGTATTTACTGGATGAAATTTGCCAGCCATCATTCTCATGTGAATGTTCTAATATTATTATTTTTTTCTGAGACTTTTCTCCTGAAACAACCTGTGCAGAATCCTCTGACGTGCATATTTGAAGAATTTAAGTTAAATTCCTCCTGCACCTCAGATCGTTTTCTATTTTGATGGTCATTTGGGAACTATTACTACCTCCCTTAAGTCCACCAGTGTTGAAGTTTCTCTTAGCCTGTTATCCTGCATAGCGATAAGCATCACAGGAATATTGAAGCATGAGAACTATAATTTGAGAAATTCAGCTCAGGCCTGAAATCTGGGCCAGTGCATTTAATTGAGACCACATTTAAATTTCTTTGATATTTCTTTATAGAAAAGTATAATGCCTCAAAGGGGAAACAAATTTTCATCTTAGTTACATTAGCTTTGTTAAATAAGCAAATAACCACTTACCTGTAAGCAAAAGAAACGGACATAAAATTTAAGTCACTGCCTTCCAGAATAAGCAATTGCTTTTCTATAAAATTATTTTCAATCAGCAATTAGTCATGCTGAGTAAATATTTCATAAAGAAGTTATAAGAAACAATTCAGCTTTCTTTTAAAAGTAATTGACTATTGTCTGTTTGTAGCTCTTGAAACATTTTCCTTGGCTTCCTTTAATTGGTCAGGATAGGTCAAGACAAGATCAGCACAAATCCCACCATTTTCCTGTTTTCTGAATTGTGGATGTGCATGGCCTATAATGGGCTTCCTTGGTGGCTCAGATGGTAAAGAATCTGCCTGTAATGCAGGAGACCCAGGTTCAGTCCCTGAGTCAGGAAGATCCCCTGGAGAAGGGAATGGCTACCCGCTCCAGTATTCTTGCCTGGAGAATTCCATGGACAGAGGAGCCTGGCAGGCTATAGTCCATGGGGTCACAAAAGCGTTGGACATGGTTGAGCAACTAACACACACATGACCTATAATAGAATTATAATAGTCATAAAGTTCAATGTGAATTCTGTATCTGAATTTGCTGAGCCTAGTGTTTTCAACATGTAGGGAATTAAAGTGTCTTTTTCTTCTCTCTTTGAAAATGTAGTTTTCATAGTAATATGTGCAGACACACATGTAAACTACACCATAGGAGAAACAGATTCACAGTCTTAGTCTGACAGAAGCATCTTTGTTTTAACAGTCGGAAATATACTGAAGGAGGGGAAAGGTGGGTCATGATACAATGTGACTATAATGAGACAGATGAACATAAAGTAGGTGCATGGTACTCATCTGGGTTGTTCTAAAAAAATATTTTTTTTTATTTTTATACTTTGTTATAGATTTTATGACAGGCTTGTTCAGTTTCCATAGTATGCATTGCAGAGTTAAGAATGACACATCCATTCATTTGACAAATCATTTATTTCTTTAATGTCCAACTTGTTCAAAAAGTACTTGTGATAATAAAACTAAATTCAATGAAAAAGTTTTTGAAAGATTAATAAATGAAAAGGTAAGGATCAATGAGTTAATATAAAAATAGACTGAGATTAGTTGCCTTATTTGCAATTATTTTCTCCCATTCTGAAAGTTGTCTTTTCATCTTTTTTATAGCTTCCTTTGCTGTGCAAAAGCTTTTAAGTTTAATTATATCCTGTTTATTTTTGTTTTTATTTCCATTACTCTGGGAAGTGAGTCAAAGAGGATCTTACTGTGACTTATGTCAAAGAGTGTTCTGCCTATGTCTTCCTCTTAAGAGTTTATAGTGTCTGACCTTACAGTTACATCTTTAATCCATTTTGAGTTTATTTTTGTGTATGGTGTTAGGAAGTGTCCAAATTTCATTCTTTTACATGTATCTGTCCAGTTTTCCCAGCACCACTTAATGAAGAATTTGCTTTTTATTCATTGTATATTTTTGCCTCCTTTGTCAAAGGTAAGATCCCATGAAGGTGTGTTGGTTTATCTCTGAGCTTTCTGTTTTGTTCCATTGATTTATTTGTTCCATTGATTTCTGTTTTTGTGCCACTACCATACTATCTCAATGACTATAGCTTTGTAGTATAGTCTGAAGTCAGGAAGGTTGATTCTAGCAACTCATGCAGTTCAATGTCAGCAAAACAATCAACCCAATTAAAGAAAAAAATGGGTGGAAGACCTAAACAGACATTTCTCCAAAGAAGACATAAGATGTCCAATAAACACATGAATAAAAATGTTCAACATCACTCATTACTAGAGAAATGCAAATCAAAACTACAATGGGGTATCATCTTGACACTGGTCAGAATTGCCATCATCAAAAAAATCTATAAACAATTAATGCTGGAGAGGATGTGTAGAAAAGGGAACCCTCTTGAATTGGTGTGAATATAAATTGATACAACCACAATGGAGAGCAATGTGGAGATTCCTTAAAATACTAGGACTAAAACAACTATATGACACAGCAGTATTACTATTGGGCATGTACTCTGAGAAAACTATAATTCAAAAAGACACATATACCCCAGTGTTCATTGCAGCACTATTTATAATAGCCAGGACATGGAGGCAACCTAGATGTCCATCAACAGATAAACAGATAAAGATATGGTACATATATACATTGGAATATTACTCAGCCATAAAAAGGAATGAATGAGACTTAGTTGCACTGAGATGGATGAACCTAGAGCCTGTCATACAGAGTGAAGTCAGAAAAAGAAAAACAAATATTGTATATTAGGGCATATATATGAAATCTAGAAAAATGGTACTCATGAGCCTATTTGGAGGGCAAGAATAGAGACACAGCTGTAGAGAATGGACTTGTGGACACTAAGGAGGAAAGAGAGGGTGAGATGAATTGAGAGAGTTGCACTGACATATGTAAACTTCCATGTGTAAAACAGGTAGCTACTGGGAAGCTGCTATTTAACACAGGGAACCCAACCTGACACTCTGTGATGACCTAGAGGGGTGGGATGATGGGGTGTTGGGGGAAGGCTCAAGAGGGAATGATATGTATGTACACTTATTGCTGATTCACGTTATTGTATGGCAGAAGCAAACACAACATTGTAAAGCAATGATCCTCCAATAAAAATAAATAATAATTAATTTTTAAAAAGAGAGATCCAGTATTAAATGTTAGAGCTTCCCAGATGGCTCAGTGGTAGAGAATCTGCCTGCCAATGCTGGAGATGCAAGAGACACTGGTTGGACCCCTGGGTTGGGAAGATCCCCAAGAATAGAAAATGGCAAACTTCTCCAGTATTCTTGCCTGGAAAATTCCAGGGATGGAGGAACCTGGTGGGTGGCAAAAAGTAGGACATGACTGAACAACTGACCACACATACACACATTAAATGTTATCAAATTCTATCTTCAAAGTACGACCTGACTGACCCTGGAGTGTGCAAAAGAATTTTCTACTCACTATCACACAACAGGATTTACTGCAACAGTTGTTGTATAGTATCATACTGGGGTAGGATTCTGGCCAGTAAATCAAAGTGAATTTTTAAACAAAAAAAAAGTAGACGAAGATACAATAAAGGCTCTAAGAATTAAAAAAAAAAAAAAAAGATAGACTAAGGTAATATCTAAAATGGTCATTATGACTAATGGGTCACTAATTTGTCTCTGAGATTTTTGGTAGTAAATGAAAAAGGAGAAATATAAATCAAACATTCTTATCAACTATACATTAAAAAAAATCAGAGTATTACCAAAGATAAAGTATAACCATGTTGTAAAGTTTGAGATCTGAGAAAAATTTATCACATGGACCATAATAAAAATAGTCCCTATGAAATAATAAGTGATGCCTTTGTTGGGCGTACTTCCTTACAACAAATGTAATGAATTACATCAGGCTATAACCCACTAGGGGCCTAGGCTGAGGGTGTCATGCCTAAAGCACAACTTATTGAAATAAGTTCTTTTTCAGCAAAAAAAAAAAGGAGGAGAAGAAGTTGTTCACAAATTGCCATCTGCATATCTTCTTCTATACACTTTGAAAGGATTCAAGCATGCACATGCATGCTCCACACATATAATTCATTGTGAAATTAAAATGCATAATCATACAGGAAATCTGCTTAGGAAAAAGTATATGTAAAGATCCCTATCTATAGTAACAGTATTCTGCCCATTTTTATCTTACAACATAATACAGCATGACCAAGAATAACACATAATAATTATAGGAGATGCAATTATCCAGATGTTATTGTCAGAAGAGCAGAGAAATTTAACAGCCAATGGAGCCTATGAAAGGCTACCCTCCATTGTTTTCTACTACTCTATCTAGTCTTAACGTATACAATGAGGATTTTAGAATTTTTGTGGTTAGTTGATGGGTGCTTTGGGAAATTTACCACATCTTCCAAGTCAATATAGGCGTTCTTTCTACAGTTTTCAGCAATGTCTTCTTGAGCACATTCCCTTCATTGTTTGTGTTTTTTTTTTCTTCCAGTGCCACAATTCACTATATTTTTCCTAGGAACAGCGAGGGGGAAGGAAAAGGAGCAACACATGTGTTACAAAATGATGGCAAATGGTAAAGGGAGTCCCCATCACAGCAAACTCCCCAGTGATAGGCTCACCAAAGCACATGGGGACGCAGTCTCCTGCAGTCAGGAAAGAGGGGAGGGGATAAGACAAAGAACAGATAGGTACACATTTTTCCTACCCTTCTTCCTCATAAATTCAAGATTTCACACAAAGTTTTGATTTCTAGCAGTAAATATGGAGCTGTATTCATCTGTCTTCTTTTAAACTATCTTGTGATATTTTGACCTAAGTTTATTAACCTGAATAAAAGTTCCTGAGTGACGTGTATATATACTTCTTTTCCTTCTTTGATCTTCTGACCCCAGTTTCTGTATGAAAGGCCTGCTCATTGCTTCTCTCTACCCTAGGATTTGAGATTTAAGTAGGTGTGGTCTACCCAGTGTATTTGGCATGAATCATCCAGAAATACACATGATCCAGAAGGCTGAGAACAAGGGATGGAGTGTTTCTAGATTTTTCAGAGTTGTTACTCAAATTGCTTAAATGTTGCAGAGACATCCTGCAGGTTAAATGTGTAGTGCATAGGCGTGTGGGCTTTTGGGGAGGTATGAAAGAAGGAGTGTGATATAAGTCAGTTTTTTAGAATCTAGATTTGGTCCAAAATAGAAAATAGAAGAAGGGAAAGGCAAAAGATAGGATGGCTTAAGGTCCTCACTTTGAGACAAAGGGTATCCAAACTTATATTTTAATTTCTTTTTCCTGGTACAGAACTTTTTGTCAAAGATGTTTTGGCTATTTTTCTCTTGGTTACAGAAAGAAGTTTGTAAACAATACATCCACAAACGAACATGGAGAAAAACCAACACATTATATTTATACAAGCTAGGTCACTTGGCAATCAACAAATCAGTGACTTGTGGAGTCCTTACACTCCCCAGCAAGTACAACAACTAGATGGGTGTAGCAATTAGGGGAGGCAAGAACCCTGGATCAGACACCCAGCACCCAGTCCTTTTACATTCACCCCATCTTGACACAGTGAGGTAGGTCTGTGATGATCTCACAGCACATAAACAAAACCCCTTTTCTCCTTTAGCTACCATACCACTATTAATCACTGATTCTGGGTAAGGCACTAGCTTCAG
This sequence comes from Bubalus bubalis, assembly GCF_019923935.1. Lineage (NCBI taxonomy): Eukaryota > Metazoa > Chordata > Mammalia > Artiodactyla > Bovidae > Bubalus > Bubalus bubalis. The sequence continues at coordinate 112,142,481 of NC_059159.1, read as the reverse complement.
GCACCACAAAAAAGCTCTCATGTACGAGTTGGTCTGGAAACCAAGGAAGAAAAGCTTAGAATTTTTAAAGGCTAATTTTTAGTCATTGCTTTATATATACATCCCTGGGCAGCACAAGATGGGTACCAAGATATTGTTCTTAAAACCCATCCATACAGATTCACATTTTTTACCAAAATACATTCAGCCTGTTGTACATGGTATGTCCAGCAGCTCAATCCAGTGAAGGGTGGATCTGGTATGTAGAGTGAGTCTGATGCTTTGAGATTAGACTTCTGGAACAGTGTTCAGATTATTTTAATCAGCCTAAGCCCTCAGATACCTGTGTAAAGTGAAGTGGAAGCAGGTATTCATATATTCAAAACAAAAATATTGAGAATAATTTTTGACTCACTGTTTGAATGGTCCATCCAAACTTATTTTGACATCAAGCATTTTGGTAATTACTTGGTTCCCCATCTTAGTTTCTGCTACCGCTAAGTCACTTCAGTCGTGTCCGACTCTGCGACCCCATAGACGGCGGCCCATCAGGCTCCCCCATCCCTAGGATGCTCAAGGCAAGAACACTAGAGTGGGTTGCCATTTCCTTCTCCAATGCGTGAAAGTGAAAGTGAAGTCATTCAGTTGAGTCCGACTCTTAGCGACCCCATGGACTGCAGCCTACCAGGCTCCTCCGTCCATGGGATTTTCCAGGCAAGAGTACTGGAGTGGGGTGCCATTGCCTTCTCCACATCTTAGTTTATATGTGTAGAAATAGCTTTGAGAAATATTATTTTTTGAAATTTTATAACATTCTTGTAGCAAAATTAGACTCTATACAAGGTTTGTGGGATTAGAATGGAACTCTGTAACTGATTTTCTGAGAAAAGATCTTCTTGAAGATTCTTGCATGTTAACAGAACATCCCAACAGAACCTTGGACTGAACTGTGAGAGGAAAGAAAGTGACGGCAATTGCATTGAGAAGAATTGCAGTAACAACCCCCATGCAGCCTCCTTATACTTTAGTGGAAGTGAAGTATCATTAAACTTTAATACTTAAGAGAGAAAATGCAAAGCTGGGTGGGGGGAGGATAGCAAGTGAATTGATGAAAGGAGTAAAAAATTTAGTATTTACCAGGAAACTGAGGTGAGATAATGTTTTAATTTCTGATCTTAAGTAAAAAGCATACCTGGTGCTTTTTCTCTACAAGGCCAGTATATTTTAAAATGTTACTCAGAAGTTATTCTCTTACTCAGTGCCTTGAATTGACAGAATTTTTATTTACTACTTTTGAAACATACAATTGTAAAATGAAATTTCCTCTTTACTCCTCAAAGTAAATATCTGCAAGCTTGACATCACTTTTAGGAAAGAAATATTGGGTTAAGTGAATTAAGATGCTCACTGAACTGATGCAAAACAAGGGGAAGAGTTAGGAAAGGTAAAGCAGCAGGAAGGAAAAACTAGGCAATAAGATCCCTTTGATTTTGATGTGAATGAACTGATCCCTCATTCTAATAGTTTAAAATTAAAGCATTAAGAGCTGAAAGACTCTTCTTGTTCTATTCTTTAGGCATCCGTGTCTTCAAAAAATGTTAGAATTAAATAATAAGTTTTCCAAGCAGCATATGTAAACTGTCTTTGCAAATAAGTCTGTACTTAGAGATTTTGATCATGCAACCTGAAAGAACAGATTACTTCCAACAACACAAGAGAAGACTCTACACGTGGACATCACCAGATGGTCAATACTGAAATTAGATTGATTACATTCTTTGCAGCCAAAGATGGAGAAGCTCTATACAGTTAGCAAACACAGGACAGGGAGCTGACTGTGGCTCTGATCATGAACTCCTTATTGACAAATTCAGACTGAAATTGAAGAAAATAGGGAAAACCACTAGACCATTCAGGTATGACCTAAATCAAATCCCTTATGATTATACAGTGGAAGTGACAAATATATTCAAAGGATTAGAACTGACAGACAGAGTGCCTGAAGAACTATGGACGGAGGTTCATGACATTGTACAGGAGGCAGTGTTCAAGACCATCCCCAAGAAAAAGAAATACAAAAAGAGAAAATGGTTGTCTGAGGAGGCCTTACAAATAGCTGAGAAAAGAAGATAAGCTAAAGGCAAAGAAGAAAAGGAAAATACACCCATTTGAATGTAGAGTTCCAAATAATTGCAAGGACAGATAAGAAAGCCTTCCTCAGTGATCAGGGCAAATAAATAGAGGAAAACAATAGAATGGGAAAGACTGGAGATCTCTTCAAGGAAATTAGAGATACCAAGGAGAAATTTCATGCAGAGATGGGCACAATAAAGGACAGAAATGGTATGGATCTAACAGCAGCAGAAGATATTAAGAAGAGGTGGTAGGAATACGCAGAAGAACTATACAAAAAAAGGTCTACATGACCCAGGTAACCACGATCACTCACCTAGAGCCAGACATCCTGGAATGCGAAATCAAGTGGGCCTTAGGAAGCTTCACTACAAACAAAGCTAGTGTAGGTGATGGAATTCCAGTTGAGCTATTTCAAATACTAAAAGATGATGCTGTGAAAGTGCTGCACTCAATATGCCAGCAAATTTGGAAAACTCAGCAGTGTCCACACGACTGGAAAAGATCAGTTTCCATTCCAATCCCAAAGGAAGGCAATGCCAAAGAATGCTCAAACTACCGCACGATTGCACTTATCTCACACACTGGCAAAGTAATGCTCAAAATTCTCCAGACAGAATTCAAAAGTACGTGAACTGTGAAATTCCAGATGTTCAAGCTGGATTTAGAAAAGGCAGAGGAACCAGAGATCAAATTGCCAACATCTGTTGGATCATCAAGGAAGCATGAGAGTTCCAGAAGAACATCTACTTCTGCTTTATTGACTACTCCAAAGCCTTTGACTGTGTACATCACAACAAACTGTGGAATATTCTTAAAGAGATGGGAATACCAGACCACCTGGCCTGCCTCCTAAGAAATCTGTATGCAGGTCAGGAAGCAACAGTTAGAACTGGACATGGAATGACAGCCTGGTTCCAAATCGGGAAAGGAGTACTTCAAGGCTGTTATATTGTCACCCTGCTTAATTAACTTATGTGAAGAGTACATCATGTGAAATACCAGGCTGGATGAACCACAAGCTGGAATTAAGATTTCTGGGAAAAATATCAATAACCTCAGATATGCTGATTACACCACTCTTCTGACAGAAAGTGAAGAAGAACTAAAGAGCCTCTTGATGAAAGTAAAAGAGGAGAGTGAAAATTTGGCTTAAAACTCAACATTCAGAAAACTAAGATCATGGCTTCTGGTCCCATGACTTCATGGTAAATAGATGGGGAAACAATGGAAAGAGTAAGAGTATTTCTGGGGGCTCCAAAATCACTGCCGATGGTGACTGCAGCCATGAAATTAAAAGACACTTGCTCCTTGGAAGAAAAGTTATGACCAACCTACACAGCATATTAAAAAGCACCGACATTACCTTGCCAACATAGGTCTGTGTAGTCAAAGCTATGGTTTTTCCAGTAGTCATGTATGGATGTGAGAGTTGGACTATAAAGACAGCTGAGCAACAAAGAATTGATGCTTTTTTTTTTTAAATTTTATTTTATTTTTAAACTTTACATAACTGTATTAGTTTTGCCAAATATCAAAATGAATCCGCCACAGGTATACATGTATTCCCCATCCTGAACCCTCCTCCCTCCTCCCTCCCCATTCCATCCCTCTGGGTCGTCCCAGTGCACCAGCCCCAAGCATCCAGTATTGTGCATCGACCTGATGCTTTTGAACTGTGGTGTGGAGAGGACTCTTGAGAGCCCCTTGGACAGCACCGAGATCCAACCAGTCCATCCTAGAGGAAATCAGTCCTGAGTATTCATTGAAAGGACTGATATTGAAGCTGAAACTCCAATACTTTGGCCACCTGATGTGAAGAACTGACTCCTTGGAAAAGACCCTGATGTTGTTAAAGACTGAAGGCAGGAGGAGAAGGGGATGACAGGGGATGAGATGGTTGTATGACATCACCAACTTGATGGACATGAGTTTGAGCAAGCTCCAGGTGTTGGTGATGGACAGGGAAGCCTGACGTACTGCAGTCCATGGGGTTGCAAAGAGTCAGACACAACTGAGTGATGTGACTGAACTGAACTGAACTGAACCTGAAAGAGTCAAAGCAACCTCTTCACATGTTTAACCAACTTCGAGAAAATTGCTTGGTTGGTAGGATACTTCATCTTAGAATATTTTAGCTGAAAACTCATTTTGACCCTGCCCAGGTAAGACCAAGTAGAAATATCTCACAAAATACATTATTTAACTAAGATTGCAATTGCCAAAAGATAAAACCTTAAATTTACTAAATTGTGCAATATGATGTTGTTTGAATAAAGTTCTGACATTGTAGGAAATTCTCTGAAAGCTCGGAGTTGCATAGTGAAAGGTTTGTAAAGGAAGAACTAAAAGCATTTTTCACTAATTCATACAGAGTCTCAAACAATGGTTTTGTTAATAACTTGATGCATCTTAAAAGCAACTGTTTGGAGACCAAACAAATAGACAAGTGTAAAATAATAATCATTGCCTAGATTTCAAAATTTTTGAATTTTATTCATTCGAGAGGATATGGTCCGCCTGAAAGTTCTGTTGAAGTAAATGGAAAAAAGAAAGATATCTACACATACAGAAACTTCAGCCATTTGGAGTTTATACATCACGGTTGGCAGCATGGATGATACTGATTTCAGAAGAAGAAATTGATAAAATGAACATTTTTTAAAATAAGATTTTAATTCAAATTGTAATCATAAGTGGATTTCATAGAACTGGCAGGTTAAAAAAAAATAACATGTATTCCTTGGTTTGCACCCTCATGGTAAGGTCTTTGATCATTTTTTTTTATTTATATTTAATATGTGTTAATTTTTATGCTTTTAATTATTGCTTAAAGATAAACCATTTTAATAGTTATACCTCTGAGCAATCAAGATCTTAGTTTTACAAGCAATCTTTGTATTACAAAAAGATGAGTGACATGCAGGTAAATACACATTTAGATTACATTTAACCCAAGTTTTATTTTTAAGGAATAAAACAGTTCTTGAACAGCTGCACATCTCTCAGTTGGCATTGAATTTTGTTATTGATTTTTCCAAGGCACATGGTCTCCCTCAGCCTTCCTCTTTCACCATCTTGTGCTCTGGAAACATGGCTACTCAAGCTCCAGGGTGAGTGCATGAAAGTCTGAGGACCCAGGTGGCATCTAGGCACCCCAGACAACACACACACAAGTGGCACCTGGGTCCTTCAGTTGCCGAGCTCTCCTTTTCCTTTCCCCTATTTGAGTGACCAGAGGACTTGGCAGCCCTTGCCCGCTGTAGCCCTTTTGGATTGTTCTTTGGCAGGAAACATCTGTGGCTGGGTCTGGCTCCTGCTGGCTCTGATACTGGCTATTCTATAACCAGAGCTGTTCTAAAGTTATCAGATTGGGCTAATGCTAAGTCATCAAAGGAAAAGAAATATAAGTTGGTGCTTAAATTTTACTTTAAATCAGTCCCACTTGTTTTAGATATGACTTCACTAAAAGGCACGGAAGTCATCCTTCTTCAACTGTCATCTTTCCTGTTACTATTTATTATGTATCTTCCAAACCGTTCTACTATAGTCCACGCACAGTGCTAGGCACTTAGGGATATTATTCCTGATCCTCGTAGAAAACATTCAAGTTAGGCAAATGTCTTCCCATTTTGCATAAATGGCAGTAGTTGAGTTCTTATTCAAGGAGACAATGAACAGAGTTGGGTCTAAAATACAGGACTCTAACTTCATTAGCCCATGCTACTTCTGATTATTCATGTAGAGCCATATTGCTACAACAGCATGGCTCTGTCTACCAACTCTCAGCCAAAGAAGTACTTGGTGTTCCCAGTAGCAAAAACACTGAAAACCACTGTTAACTGGGTCCTAGCATTTTAGTACGGAGAAGGCAATGACACCCCACTCCAGTACTCTTGCCTGGAGAATCCCATGGACGGAGGAGCCTGGCGGGCTGCAATCCATGGGGTCACTAAGAGTCGGACATGACTGAGTGACTTCACTTTCACTTTTCACTTTCATGCATTGGAGAAGGAAATGGCAACCCACTCCAGTGTTCTTGCCTTGAGCATCCTAGGGACGGGGGAGCCTGGTGTCTATGGGGTCGCACAGAGTCGGACACGACTGAAGCGACTTAGCAGCAGCATTTTAATAAGTGTTATTCTCTCATTTCTTTACAATAGATTGGTTCCGCCATACCCAGGAAAGCATACATTTTTCATTTTCCCATTTCTGTGTTATATATTCCATTTACCTCCTTCCTGTTCTTTTTTGCCACTGTTACCATACATTTTACGTCTCCATATTTTGGAAGCACCACAAAATATTATCCTCTTTCAGCAAATAGCTTTTTTAAAAAATCAAGAAGAATGGTCACATACTGTAAATTAATACAAAATATGAATACCAGTTTAATATATTTATGTAATATAATTAGCATATTTGATAGATATAGATATATATATAATGCTCAGGACTTTTGAGTCTTCCTAAATGGTCTAGAGTCTACTGTTTTTATCACTTTCCTTTAGTCTAGAGAAATTTTTGTTAGTATTTATTTTTGTGAAGTCACTCAGTCGTATCCAGCTCTTTGCAACCCCATGGTATGTAGCCTGCCAGGCTTCTCCATCCATGGGATTTTCCAGGCAATAATACTGGAATGAGTTGCCATTTCCTTCTCCAGGAGATCTTCCTGATCAAGGGGTTGAACCCAGGTCTCCTGTATTGCAGGTATTCTTTACCATTTGAGCCACCATGGAATCCCTTTGTTTTTGTGTGGGATATGCCAATTAAAAACCAAATCTCTTAAATTTTACTCAGCTGAATATCATCATTTTGCCTTTATCTCTGATAAAAGAAATTTCTGGTTGTGGAATTTCAGGTGGATATATTTGTCTTTTAGCACTTTCAGTTCAGTTCGGTTCAGTTACTCAGTCGTGTCTGACTCTTTGCGACCCCATGAATCGCAGCACGCCAGGCCTCCCTGTCCATCACCAACTCCCGCAGTTTACCCAAACTCATGTCCATTGAGTCGGTAATGCCATCCAGCCATCTCATCCTCTGTCGTCCCCTTCTCCTCCTGCCCCCAGTCCCTCCCAGCATCAGGGTCTTTTCCAATGAGTCAACTCTTCTCATGAGGTGGCCAAAGTATTGGAGTTTCAGCTTCAGCATCAGTCCTTCCAAAGAACACTCAGGACTGATCTCCTTTAGGATGGACTGGTTGGATCTCCTTGATTGCTAAACTTTTGCTTTCTGACATCCGTTGTGTCTGATGACAAATTATCCATTGTTCACATATTGTCCTGCGTATAGTGTATTACTTTTCTTAAGATTTCATGATGTCCTATCTTTGTTTCTCAAAAGTATGACTATGGTATGATTAGGTGTAGTTATTTCATGTTATTTTTATTGTTACTTTTTACTTATATTTTGAAAAAAAATTTACCAAGTGGCTCATTGACTTTTTAAATCTCTACCTGCTATGTTTCCCAACATCATTCATTCTATCTTTCTTGTTCTGTCTGCCTCATGCCACATTTCTTGGCATCATTTACCTTTACACGGTTTCCTCTCACTCACCATATATCCTGGCGTTGCATTGCTTGCCTTTTATACCTCTCAGTCATGCTCCCTGTTTGGCAGATTACACCCCCATACCATTATGTTATCTGAACACCCTTTGATTATAAATATTAGACAGAGTTGCTAAGTCACTTCAGTCGTGTCCGACTCTGTGCGACCCCATAGAAGGCAGCCCACCAGGCTCCTCCATCCATGGGATTTTCCAGGCAAGAGTACTGGAGTGGGGTGTAGACAGAGTAGTTGTCCTAATTGTGAACATTAGTGATAGATGTGGCCACATGTGTTTCTGAGAGCAAGTGGTTTTCCTCTCAGACACTTTGAAGACCCACAGATAATTGCTTTATTAACTTGGCTTTTGTTGAACATTTTTTTTCTTTGTTTACTTAATGTCTTTTTTTTTTTCTTTTTTTTTATCAGATAGAAGTACCCTGGAACACAGGGATGAGTAGCTCAGTCTCTTGAGAACCTTACATCCTATTTGGAAAGAAAGACCAGGAGACAAACATTACAATCTAATGTTATAAACTTCCCAGGAGAGTTTAAACAAAGCATTATGATAAGGAACAACTTGCTTGTGACTGAGAATTCCATGTGGGAGTATATCATTTTACAAAGAGATGCCATTTGTGCTGTCTTGAAAAACTGAGTTGGAGTTCAACAGATGGAGAAGTGGGGGAGGATTTCAGAGGCAAAAGAAACAGAATGTTAAAAGATATAAAGACCTGAAAAATAATGTTATTTGACAAAGTTCATTTGCTGAAAGGATCCTGGCATGACTTCATGGGGCTTGAGAAGAGGCAGGAGATAGGCTAGGAAACAGGAAATAGTACAGTGGTTTGTCTGGTATGCTAAAGCAATTGTAGTTACTTCTTGTAGTAGAAAGATAATGTATACTTCCAATTATGTCCATGTCTTAATTGCCTAAACCTGTGAATATATCACCTAACATGGCAAACAAGACTATTTAGATGTGGTTAATTTAAGAAACTTGAGATGAAAATATCCTGGATTAACCAGGTGACAAGGAACACATTCTGGAGAAGGAAATGGCAACCCACTCCAGTGTTATTGCCTGGAGAATCCCAGGGACGGTGGAGCCTGGTGGGCTGCCGTCTATGGGGTCGCACAGAGTTGGACATGACTGAAGCGACTTAGCAGCAGTAGCAGCAGCAAGGAACACATTCTCCCTTAAAACCCAATATATAACAAGAAATGTGTGTTTTTTTTTAAGTAACTAAACTTGTGATAATTTACCAATGCACTCCTCTATGTAATATGCAGCAGTTTAATGGAGGTTTTAAGTGACATCACATTGGTCAGTGGAAATATGAGTGATAGCTTGACTTGGAATTAGAGGTAAAGAACAGCAGTGGAGAGACTCATTAGAAGGTAATTTTCATAGCCCTGTTGATAAATGAAATGGGATAAACACAATATTGGAGGTATTGGAAGGGGGTCATGGTTTGCATCTTTCCAGAGGGAGATGTTTATGTCAGCGATGATATTGTCAAATAAGCACAATATTCTATGACAGTATAAAAATTACAAACATTTTTTCAAGAATCCCTTGAATGATTTAGTTTAGATCAATTAAGATGTTATAAGCATAAAAGAAAAAAATGATAGAAAAAAGAAAAACTATGTATATGTACACACATATGTATTTGATACACAACTGTAGCTTAACTCTTGATGTCAGTACTTTCTTAGTCCCATATCTCCTGATTCATAGACTTCATCTTCTTCAGTATTCTTCTTGACTTAATCATAGTGTCCTGTTGGAAAAATACATTTCTCTTGTATCCTCTAATCCTCTTTTTTATTTAAAATTCTGGACCAATGATCATTAGTTGGTGGTAAAATCAATTTTCATAATGAAATAGAACATAATAAAAATATAAAAATATTTCACATGTAGAAAATACATGTTGTTTCATGAAACTTACCATTTGATACCTATACATAAGTATGTATATATATATATATATATGTGTGTGTGTGTGTGTGTGTGTATTAGTGCTTGATCACATGGAAAATGGTTTCTATACAATTATACACGTAAAATCCCTGGAACATACTAGTGACATGTCTGTATTTCATCAGAATTTAAACATACTACACCTATAATTTAGGGTCCACCTAAGGCCCTAGTCCTAGAGCCAGGGAAGAAGTAAGTATTTGAGAAAATTTTGTCAGCAGAGTGAAAATGAGTCTAGTTAACAATACGTTGATGGAAGTAAAAGAATAAATGCTAAGAAATTATAATATCATGCAGAAGAGCATTTGGTACCATTAATTTGTCGCATGCATTTTAAGAGCTGCAGATATTTTTGTTTGTTTTGTTGGTGTTTTCAAAGTGAGACCTTTAATATCTGGGACCCACATAATACAAATTGAGTACAGAAGTATTTGTGCCAGGAAACAAGGAAGTGCTCCAAAACAAATGCAACTATGTTGAATGGAATTGATGTGAAGGGGTTCCACAAGCTGATTTGCAACAATTTTAGCATCAGAAATGCAATAATTAATTATAATATACTACATATTTAAATATTTACAATCCATAATGGCATTTAAAGAGAGAGAGAGGACATATGGGGTCTGGATGAAGAGAAAAACTTCTTTAAGATGAATTACAGCTAATAAATGTAGAAGGAAATATAAAGAGCACATGTCATTTTTCAATACCCAATGTAAAAAATTGGATCAGATACAGCCCATTAACCAGTGATCAGACTGTTGGCTGAGATATTGTTGAGGAATAATATTTTTTAATTGATGTATAATTGACAGGATATTATTTTAGTTTCAGATGTATAGCACAGTGATTTGATATTGGTATAGATTGTATACTATCTACAGTAACTGAAAAATAATGGCTATATTCCCCTGTGCTGTACAATATATTATATTCTTGTTGCTTATTTGTTTTATACAGAGTAGTTTATATATCCTAATCCCAAACTACTATCCTGCCTTTTCCTTCTTCCCTCTCCTTACTAGATACTACTTGTTTGTTTTCTTTTTTTTTTTTAATTAAATTTTTTTGGAGTATAGTTGCTTTAAAATGTTGTGTTTGTTTCTGCTGTACAGCAAAGTGAATCAGCTATATGTGAATATATATATCCTCTCTGTTTTGGATTTCCTTCCCATTTTACTCACCACAGAGCATTGAATAGAGTTCCCTGTGCTATATGATAGGTTTTTATTAGTTATCCATTTTATGCCATAGTAGTGTATAGTTTGTTTTCTATGTCTGTGAATCTGTTTTTGTTTTATTATATATATTCATTTGTATTGTTTATATATTCCACATATAAGTGATAACATAGGGTGTTTGTCTTTCTTTGTCTAACATTTCACTAAGCAAAATACCTTTTAGGTCCACATACATTGTTGCAAATGGCAGATTTTCATTTTTTTTTTTTTTGGCTGAGATATTCCATTTTATACACCACATTTCCTTTATCCATTCATCTGTCAATGGGCACTTTGGCTGCTCTCATATCATGGTATTGTAAATAATGCTGCTATGGACACTGGTTTGCATACATCTTTTCCAGTTAGTATTTTTGCTTTTTTTGGATATATATCCAGGACTGGAATTGCCGGACCATATGATAGCTTTCTTTATTTTTTTTGAAGAACCTATACATTGTTTTCCATCGTGGCTGTATTGATCTACATTCACACCCACAGTGTAAAAGGATTTCCTTTTATCCACATCTTCTCCAACATTTGCTATTTTTAAACTTCTTTTTTTGACCATGCAGTGCAGCATGTGGGGTCTTAGTTCCCTGACCAGGGATCAAACCCACACCTCTTACAATGGAAGCATGGAGTCAACCTCCGAACCACCAGGGGAGTCCCTATTTGTAGACTTTTTGATGTTCATCATTCTGGCAGATGTGAGGTGATATCTCATGGTTGTTTTGATTTTCATTTCTCTAATATTAGTGATAGGTATTTTTCCATGTTCCCCTTAGCCATCTGTATGTCTTCTTTGGAAAAATGTCTATTCGGGTCTTTGACTCATTTTTTAAAATCAGGTTTTTTTTTTTAATATTGAGTAGTATGAGCTATTTATATATTTTGGGTATTAACCACTTATTCAGTAGCCTGTATTTTCATTTTGTCAATGATTTTCTCTTCTGTGCAAAATATTTCAAGTCTAATTAGGACCTATTTGTTTATTTATACTTTAATTTCTTTTGTTTTAGGAGAAAAACCCCAAAATTTTTGCTATGATTTATATCAAAGTGTGTTATGTCTATGTTCTCTTCTAGAAGTTATGGTTTCAGGCCTTCCATTTAGATATTTAATCCACTTTGAGATTGTTTTTGTATTTGTTGGGTATTAATATCCTAATCTTATTCTTTAAATGAGGCTGTCCAGCTTTCCCAACACCTTTTACTGAGAGACTTGTCTTTTTTCGTGGTATATTCTTGCCCTCTTTGTTGTAGACTAAATGACAATAGGTGCATGAGTTTATTTATGAGTGAGCTCCCTATTATTCTGCTCTGTTGATCTATTTTTGTGTCTGTCTTTGTGTTAGTACCAAGCTGTTTTGGTTACTGTAACTTTGTAATATAGTGTGAAGTCAGGGATACCTCCAGCTTTGTTCTTTTTTTTTCAAGAATGCTTTAGCAATTTGAGGTGTTTAGTGATTCCATATAAATATTTGAATTATGTTTCCTAGTTCTGTGAAAAATGTCATGGGTATTTGGTAAGGATCACATTAAATTTGTAGATTTTGAGTAGTAAGGACATTTTACCAATATTATTTCTTCCAATGCAGGAATGTCTTTCCATTTCTTTGTATATATCATTTTCAATTGAGAAATGATATATTTACCCTATGCCAAAGTATCAGCCCACATCTAACAGATTACAAATGCTTACCTGACTCTTGCAACAGAGATCTGGTGCTTAACAGCTTAATCAAATAAAAAGTCTTGTCATCACTTGTATGTAGCACTTATGAAATACATGATATGACTAGAAATTATTCTAGCCAAAAATGTTTAATGTGAACCAAATTTTTTTATATCTAATTTTCAGTTTACAGAAAATTCAGGAGAGAGGAATGTATTGAGAGGAAACAATAAGCCAAATTCAAAGTGCAGAACATTCCACAAGAAAACTAGCTTGGATTCTTTAAAGTCAATATCACTAAATATTCTAGATTTAAAGAAACTGCTAAGTCACTTCAGTCGTGTCCAACTCTGTGTGACCCCATAGACGGCAGCCCATCAGGCTCCCCTGTCCCTGGGATTCTCCAGGCAAGAACACTGGAGTGGATTGCCATTTCCTTCATGAACATAATGATTGAAGGCATTCATTATGTGAATCTTGACTTTGATTCTAGATTTAAAAACCAAAATATTTAGCGCTCCCTGCCCTTTGCCATGGGGGGATACAAGGAGAAGTTGGTATTTGCAATCCAGAAGAAACTTCTCACCAGAACTCAACCACGTTGCCACCCTGATCTCAGAATTCTAGCCTGTAGAAGTATGAGAAATAAAGTTCCATTGTTTATGGGTCAAAAAAGAAGAACAAAGTCCCAAACAAAACACTTATAAAAGGCAATGGAGACTATTTAGGAAGATAGAATATGGAATTGACGGTAGATATTATGGAGTTATTGCTGATTTTCTAGGTATGAAAATAACACATGGATGTAAGAGAATACACTCAAAAGCTGATACTTTAATCTTTGGCAGTGAGATTTTCTCTCTAGATCTCACTTCCAAATAGTTCAGCCTAAATAAAATAGATTAATTGTTGAATTATAGTGGAGAAGGCAATGGCACCCCACTCCAGTACTCTTGCCTGGAAAATCCCATGGATGGAGGAGCCTGGTAGGCTGCATGCAGTCCATGGGGTCGTGAAGAGTCGGACACCACTGAGCAACTTCACTTTCACTTTTCACTTTCATGCATTGGAGAATGAAATGGCAACCCACTCCAGTGTTCTTGCCTGGAGAATTCCAGAGACAGGGGAGCCTGGTGGGCTGCCGTCTATGGGGTCGCACAGAGTTGGACACGACTGAAGTGACCTGGCAGTAGCAGCAGTGAAGAGTATGAGGTTTTCCTTTTTAAACTATTTTAAAAAAATTTTTTATAGATTTTACTATTTTGTAATTAAAAGGTATTAAGCCTAAGTTTGCACCTTAAATATGTATCTTTCAACTCTGAAGTGCTTACTAAAGCTTTTTTTTAAAAATACCTTTCAAGATTTATTCTGTTGATGATATTCAGCTGCCATTTTTTTCAATTTTTATTGATATATGCTTCACATATCACAATGCCATCTTTTAAAAGTGTACAATTAGTGGTTCTTGGTGTATTTCCAAGTTTGTGTGACAATCATAACTATAGTAAGTCTCATGCAAGCAAGTCTTCAAGTTGTGAACTTTCAAAGATGCAAACGTGATTTCACGTGTCCAGTTACCAAGTTCGTCCATGTGTCTCAGTGCATTGTCACGCATGCACATCCTGTATGAGTGGTTACGCCTGACTGTGCTTTACTGTACAGTACTGTGTGCTGAACAGTAGTACCGTATCTTCAAGTCCAGGATGTCCAGAAGCATGCGTGAAAGCAGCGGTGATACAGCTGGACCTGCTAAGAAGAGATTCATACGTCAGTGGATCATTTTTTCAAGAGGGTGGATAGAGTTGAATCCATCAAAGAATCAGAATCTGTGCCATCAATGACAGACGTGAGCAAAATTGCAGGTCACCTGTCATTTCCTTTGCTGATGAGCCTTCATCCCTACCATCTCCCACCTCCTTGCCCTCCTTCAGTCAGTAACTCTTCTTGCCTGTTTACTCGATGCCAGCCCCTGTGTGCCAGCTCTTGTACTGTACTACAGTACTTTTCAAGGTACTAAAAGTTTTAAAATATTTTCTTGATTTTTTTCATGTTTTTTTTAATGCATCATTTGTGTGAGAAGTATTTTAAGCTTATTACAGTACAGTACTAGATATCTGATTGTGTTAATTGGGTATCTAGACTAAGCTTGTGGGACTTATGAACAAATTGGACTTAAGAACATTCTCTCAGAACAGAACTCATTTCTTTGTGGGAAGTTTACCATATCTAATTCTAGAATACTAAAGAAACTCCATGCTCTTTAGCATTTACTATTTGTACCTCCACATAGAAACCTGTAATCTACTTTGTGGTTCTACAGATTTTCTACTCTGGAAATTTCAGATCGTTGGAATAATACATGTAGGTGGCCTCTTTTGCCTGACTTTATACACTTAGTGTTATGCTTTCAAGGGTAATTGCATTATAATGTTTCAGTACTTCATTCTTGTTTATGGCTGAATAACATGCCATTATAGGACTTACCACATTTTACTTATCTACTCATCAGTTATCGGACATTTGAGTTGTTTACTCATTTTGGCTGTTATGAATAATGATGCTAGAGTCATTTTGTATAAGGTTTAATGTTTTCAGTTTTCTTGGGTATATATCTAAGAGTGGAATTGTTGGGTTATATGGTAATTGTTTAACATTTTTAGATTTAAATGCCTGAAATGTGTTAGGCAAATTTTAAATCATTGTTTAACTGCTCAAACTTTTTTCCAAAAGAAATACATCATTTTACATTCCCACCAGCAATATATGAGGATTCCAATTTCTTTACTTCTTCACCAAAACTTGTTATGGTTCATCTCTTACTCTCTAAAATTTTTGTTGAAGTATACTATTTCTCTGGCTCCAAAATCACTACAGATGGTGACTGCAGCCATGAAATTAAAAGACGCTTACTCCTTGGAAGGAAAGTTATGACCAACCTAGATAGCATATTCAAAAGCAGAGACATTACTTTGCCAACAAAGGTTCGTCTAGTCCAGGCTATGGTTTTTCCTGTGGTCATGTATGGATGTGAGAGTTGGACTGTGAAGAAGGCTGAGCGCCAAAGAATTGATGCTTTTGAACTGTGGTGTTGGAGAAGACTTGAGAGTCCCTTGGACTGCAAGGAGATCCAACCAGGCCATTCTGAAGGAGATCAGTCCTGGGATTTCTTTGGAAGGACTGATGCTAAAGCTGAAACTCCAGTACTTTGGCCACCTCATGTGAAGAGTTGACTCATTGGAAAAGACTCTGATGCTGGGAGGGATTGGGGGCAAGAGGAGAAGGGGACGACAGAGGATGAGATGGCTGGATGGCATCACTGACTCGATGGACGTGAGTCTGAGTGAACTCCGGGAGCTGGTGATGGACAGGGAGTCCTGGAGTGCTGCAATTCATGGGGTCGCAAAGAGTCAGACACGACTGAGCGACTGATCTGATCTGATTATGTGATTTTGTTTTCTGAAAATAGTGCTAGTGCATGGGTGAGGATACTTCAAGGCTTGTCAGAAAGTATTTTACTTTTTCTCAACACAGGTGGATCTTTTTTTGTTTTGTTTTTTAATTTTAAATTAATTTATTTATTTTAATTGGAGGCTAATTATTTTACAATACTGTAGTAATTTTTGCCATACAATGACATGAATCAGCCATGGGTGTACATGTGTTCCCCATCCTGAACCCGCCTCCCACCTCCCTCAGGGTCATCCTGAAACCCCTCCCTCCCAGTGCACCAGCCTGGAGCACCCTGTCTCATGCATCAAACTTGGACTGGCACTCTATTTCACATGTGATAATATACATGTTTCAATGCTGTTCTCTCAAGTCATCCCACCCTTGCTTTCTCCCACAGAGTCCAAAAGTCTGTTCTTTACATCTGTGTCTCTTTTGCTGTCTCACATATAGGGTCATCGTTACCATCTTTCTAAATTCCATATGTATGCGTTAATATACTGTATTGGTGTTTTCCTGTCTGACTTACTTCACTCTGTATAATAGGCTCCAGTTTCATTCACCTCATTAGAACTGATTCAAATGCATTCTTTTTAATAGCTGAGTAGTATTCCGCTGTGTATATGTACCACAGCTTTCCTATCCATTTGTCTGCTAATGGACATCTATGTTGCCAAGTGGATCTATATATAACATTGTTCAAAATAATTTTTGATCAGAATTTTTAAAGCACCATCTTCTAATCTTCAACAAGGATATAAAATTAGGATGAGTCTCACCACCTTTCTGATAGTGTTGTGTATATGTGAGTTTGTGTGTATATGCACACGCATGTGTGTGTACACATGCATATTTGTTTCTCTTTAGAAGCTTTCAGAATATTCTCTTTATATTTGCAATTTTAGAATTATACAAGGTTGTGTCTTACTATGAGTCACCCTTTATCTTTCTTGGCCTTCAATAGGCTTTTTCCATTTTAAAACCTTCCATTTAAAAATTAAAGCTCAGGAGAATATTGTTCTATCAATTTTGTTTGTTTCTTCCATCCCATTGTGACTCTTCTATGAACTCCTATTAGATAAAACTTGAAGTTCAAAATCTCATGTATGTGTGTCTATTTTTTCCTGATCGTTTCTTTATATTTGTTTTTTAAATACAATTTAGGAGTAAGTTTTTCAGTTTTTCTTTCTGATTATAGGTTAATCTTTAGACTAACAATTTCTTTTTCCAACTTTCAGATGACTCTATTACTCAACATCTGTATTTTTAAGATCAAATATTATTTCTTCTTGTTTTCATAACAAATTTTATGTACTTGATGATGATAAAAGTATCTTATTAGAAATATGTTCTAAATTTCTACTCAATGAATTATAGATTTTTCCTCTAGGCTAAATTTTTTTTGTTTGTTCATCTTTTGCATCCTTGCTATGAGATTCCTGAACTATTTGGTCCTCTGAAGTTCTTGTTTCATAGGTTGATAATTATGCTCAGCTGAAATGGAATTCCTGTGTAGTAGTGTGATTCTATGTGCAGGGCGTTCACAGACAGGTCTCTTTTTAAATTTCATGAACATGGAACTGACAGGCAAAGGAATCAAAGTAAAGAGAAATATAAATTGACTCCTGGGCATAACTTCCTTTTTGCTCAAGTTTTTAAACAAAGTTCTAAACTAAGCTGGGAGTTGGATGTCTAGCATGGCCTTAGTGAGGATGAATCCTCTCTTCTCTATGGGATCTCACATCCTTCAGAAGGACTTTCTGAGATTATTCTCATGGAGGAGGCAGTATTTTCAGAGTGAAAGCAGAGGCACATAAGACTCTTTGAGACCTAGCACTCTGCGTTTTCTAGCATATTCTTTTCGTCAAAGTAAATCTCAAGACCAGACACTATTAAAGAGTAAAGATTTAAACTTCATATCTTGATAAGAGCAGTGAAACATGTGAAAATGTTAATTGCTCAGTCGCATCTGACTCTTTGTGATCCTGTGGACTGGAGCCCACCAGGCTACCCATTCATGGGATTCTTTATGCAAGAATACTGCAGTGGGTAGCCGTTCCCTTCTTGAGGGCATCTTCCTAACCCAGGGATTGAACCCAGGTCTCCTGCATTACAGGCAGATTCTTTATTGTCTGAGCCACCAGGGAATGAAGTTGTATTACAAGGGATATGAATAAAAGGAAGAATGAAAACTTGGGCCATTTTAATCAATCTACCACAGCATCTTCCCAAAGTTCCTCAAATTTATCTTCCTACTCTTGTCACTGTGCTAATTCTTTACCTATTTCCCCTCACCTGCAAGCCCTCTCTTTAATTTTTTTTTCTTATGTTGGAGATGAGATTCTGCAACTAAATATTTTATGCATGTTATAGTCAGCTGGCTTCCAGAGGTTGTGCAAATGGGAAGCAAAGGAAGGAGAGCGTGGAAGGCAGAGGAAAGCAAGAAAAGCCTGCCTTTTGTTTTCAGCTCTGGGCATTTTCCCTCCATCAGGGACAATGGACAGCTATAGGCTCTTTGTTATTTCTTTGCCACTCCCAACATTCCCTGTTCCCTCAGAAGTGTCAGTAGTGAGCAGCAAGTCATATACCTCTTAGTGAAATGGAGTTTTAGCAGAAACTTTAGCAGATGGTACTCATCTCCATATAACAATTATGGAGGGACTAGGGAATATTATCTTCTCCAATCTCCTAGGTTTTAATAACTTTATCATTTCTTCTCCTTTATATTTCTGCCCTAGGAATTTTAACTGCTTCCTGGAGTTACTGATATCTATTTTAGCTCAGAAATGGTTTAGCTCTTTCTGCTTTTCAACACCTGTATAACAAATGTTATTTTTTCTATTAAAATATCTCATATGGTTCCCATTTCTTGACATAACTCTAAAATATAAAGTCACTCTCTTCTTTCCCAGAATTTTGGTTTCATTTTTAATATTTTTTTCAGTAATTTTTATAAGATTTTCAAAGGAGAAATAGCTGAAAATGCTCAGAGCCCTGTATTACTATTATTTCAGCAACAGTATTTAACTTGAGAACTACTTTCTTAATAAATACTTAAGTGTTCAATCCAGCAATCCCACTTCTGGGTATATATACAAAATTATTAAAATCAGGCTCTTGAAAAGATAGATCTTTGTACTCTCATGTTGATCACAGGATTCTCCACAGAAACTAAAACATGGAAGCAACCTAAGTGTCCACTGGCAGATGGATGCATGTTGGAAGCAATATTGGTATACACAACCAATGGAACATTATTCAGCCTTAAAAAGGAAGGGAATTATGACCTATGCTGCAAAATGGATGATACTTGAGGACATTATGCTAAGTGAAATAAGCCAGTCACACAAAGACAAATACTGTTTGATTCTGCTTATAATAGATAATTAGAATAGCCAAAACTTATAGAGACAAAAATTTAAATGGTGGTTGTTAAGATCTGAGGAGGCTTTTGTGGCAGCCCCCGCCACAGACCTCAAGAGAACCTAAGACACACTGGAACTCAAAGAATACATTTTTATAAATGCTGATTCAAATGAAAAATAGAATATTTTGCAATTTGCAATATTTTGTAATTTCTTGCATAATCCTTAAGTGAGGCCAAGAAACGAAGAGGAACTTTGAGGTATTGGATGAAAATGAGAGATTGACATTGACCTCAGAAAGTATAAAATTATAAAAGTCTGTGAAAATCCAAAAAGTAGGTGATTATAAACACAGCATAGTGAGTACTAAAATTGTGGTAAATACATCTCTCTGACTATTTTAGAATAAAGAAGACCAGAGAGACTGTTTTTTTTTTTTTTTTTTTTTTTGTATACCAAGGTCATTTAGCACTGGCAGTAGTGAGCGTGTATCTGCAGTGACCCAAACTCTCACATTCACTTGCCTCCTCTCTATAAGCCAACTCAAATTAGAAAAATTTCCACCTAAACCTAAAAATGCCCAGAAGGCAACCATTGATTAACCAATGGATAAATATAGTCGAACCATTCGCTACTTAAACTTATAAAAGCCCCAAGGTCATACGGGACTCACTCTGTTAGAACGGTAAATTTGTATTGCTAATCTCATTCTGACATCTGCACAATCCTAGTCTCACCATCTTAATGGCAAATGATACATGCTGCTAATAACCTAAAGACTGATGTCATGCATGAATGCCCTGGAGAGCAATGCATCGTCTCATTTTCAACGGTTATAGAACAGAAAGCAGTTTTCAAAGCTATTTTTTCCTTGCAATAATATACATTTTTTTTATTATTATCATGTTACTATTTCCTACCATGACTAGTCATCCCTATATAGTTAATGATTTACTATATGGAAAGGGGAAAGGAAACAATAATTATTCATTTTTTTAAGTCCTAGATTAAGACCTTCAATGCAAGTGCCTATTGAGTTATAGCTTAATACTGTGATAATTCTCCAATGGCTAAAGTAAGTCATATGCAGAAATTAAAGATGCCATTTGAAAACATGCCTATTATTGCTCCCAACCTGCTTTGATACATCCCTTATTAACACTGCTTTGAAGCAAAAAAAGGGGTCTACTTTGAAGTGACTGGTTTAAAAAGACTCAGTGCTCTAAATTAAAACATTATTTTGTAGTCTGATCTGCCTCAATAAATCTCTCAGTATGAAAATTTATTAGATGGAATTCCTCCTCCTCTTTTAAAAAAGTTTCCAATGAAATAGCAAGTGAGGTATGTTATGCTTATTGACTGGATAAACTATTGTTTAATTCCTGTGGCCACTGCTAAGTTTTCAAGTATAGAATTGATGGTTTGATAATGAATAGAAGTAATACAAAGTTAGGAATGGAGACTTTTGTTAAATATATATCATAAGGTGTGTATTACTGCAAAAAATGATATAAAAAGATGTATGTCCCAACATACATCTCTAAGCTATTTTGTTGCAAGTAGAAATGATTGACACTTTCCTATTTTGGCAAACAGGCTAGACATATTGTTTTAAGAACTGAATAAAACAGCAAAACTTATTCACATGGATTTCTTGTTACAATATGCTCTTGCATTATTGAGATACAACTTAAATTCAACAGAATGTATATATTTTACATATACTATTTTATGAATTTTGACAAATATATATTCACGGTTAACATACACCCTTATCAAGATATAGAAGATTTCTTCATTTCACAATGTTCCCTCATGCCATATGCAGTCAGTTCCTGCCCCTCCTTCTCATTTCAGAAGTGTTTTATTTAAGCTTATTTGCTTGAAAGGGGCAGAAGTCCAGTTAAGGCAGATCAAATAAAAAGAAGATTTTGGAAAATAATACCTGTTGAAGGATAGGGAATATGGAATCTTGGGAACATCTAAATGGCTGGGAAGTTTCTTTTCTTTGAATTCACTCATGCATATTACTCTCAAAATACTTCTTACATATATGAAATTATTTGCAACCCAATGTATGATAGGATCATTAGCAGTACTTATTATATCTTGTTAGTATTTAGCAGAGTACAGAACCTGCTGTCTGGTAAACACTTTAAATTTGTTAAAGTGAATCGATATATTTGTTTTTTTCTGTATTTTTCTTTTTTGGTCTGTTAAAATCCAGTTGATTCTTGATTCATCTTAAAATTACCTTTCTCCATGGAAAATTAGTTGACTGAATATTCAGTTATGTCTTTCTTATTTTTTATCATATACAGTATATTACTCTTATTACCCTTAAAGCTATCTGTGACTGTTTACATGCCTGTGTCTTCTAATAGACTGTGAGCTCCTTGAAGAAAGTGTTTTTCTTCTCTTTTTCTCATCTAAGACAAGGTGAGTCAATGCTGATTAAACACATTATTAAGTTCATCACTCAATATTTGACAAATATTTCTTGACCATTTACTGTATTCGATGTACCGTTTTAGGCATTGTGAATTCAGTGATGAACAAAACAAGCCACTTGACCTCATGTACCTTGCATTCCTGTGTAGGAAAGGAGTCAAATAATAAACAGAGAGTGTAATATCATGTGAAAATAAGAAGACAATAGAGGTAGATAAAAGGGTGAAGGCATTTATGTAGAGTGATCATGGAGGCCTTTCTAATTGGTGACAGTTGATTAGTGATCTGAGTATAGTTAGAAGTCAAGCTTTTAGATCATTTGTTAATAGAACATTCCATTTTGAGAAAACAACAAGCAGAGGCCAGAGAAAGAAGTGTGTTTGGTGTAGTTTTGAAAATGGAAGAGCACAGAGATCAGAGAAGGAAACTGAGTCCAGATCTTTTAGACTACAGTAATTAATTTAGATTTTAAAATGCTCAGAGTAAATGAAAAAAGGGATGGACATTATATTCTCATGAGTTTGTGACTATTGCATAATGTGACTATTTTTCAAATGTAACAGATTTAAGATTTTCTAATAAACATTGCCCTCATTAGAACAGTTCATTTGGAATGAAGGGAAATATTTCAATGGTGTTCTGACTGTTCAAGACATTTTGGAGAATATCTCTTATGTTAATGCCTTCAAGATTCCGTGGTAAATTTTTTTAATATCTCAGATTGATGGTAGAATCATGATTTGAAGTTGGATTTGGTTTTTGGAAGCAGACATTAGCCATTGAGGGCCAAGTTTACTGAATAAAATGAGTAAAAATTCAAGCAGCGTGACTGACTCCAAAGAAAGTTCTTTTATGTAATGAGGCTAAATGTGAGGTTTTGAAAACTGGCTCAAAAACAAATTTCAAAAGAAAATGGCCCCTCTTTAAAAAAAAAAAAAAAAAAAGACTATTTTCTTGCTTTGAAGGTGAGAACATTCATTGTGAAATCTGTGGTATATTGGGTAAAGCAAAATTTGATGTTATTATATCAAAAGTCACAACTTCTACTGCCAGTAACTTCATTAAAAATTGGATTACTAGGTAGGTATGTAAGATACAGTGAGAGAGCATGTGATTGTTATTATACTTACTTTAAGTAGAGAAAAAAAAAACTGTTTAAATCAACCAGTATCACAAAAGGAAAATTATTTTTTCCCAGCATCTTGACCTACCCTTAGGTGTGAAAAGTGCAATTTTATTTTGGATTTAGTGTGTAGTGATCTTAGGACTAATTAGTGAAGTGAAGTCGCTCAGTCGTGTCTGACTCTTTGCGACCCCATGGACTGTAGCCTACCTGGCTCCTCTGTCCATGGGATTTTCCAGGCAATAGTACTGGAGTGCATTGCCATTTCCTTCTCCAGGGGATCTTCCCAACCCAGGGATTGAACCCAGACCTCCTGCATTGTAGACAGACGTTTTACCGTCTGAGCTATGACTTAATTATTAGTGGTTAATTTGCTATATTTTAAGTGTTTATATTAGATCAGAGAAAAGTTGGGAAAAGAGAAAAGTTGGGTTGGATTATGAACACATTAAATGATCAAGTTGCCTCTAAGAATTTTATCTTTTTTTTTTTCTCTTTGGAGAAGTTATAGGTCCATACTTTCTGAGTAAGAGCTGATTTTTTTCTTGTAAGTCATTTGTCTCTTTATAAACTTAGTTTAAAAAGCAGGAGTAAGGTTCCACATCTAGCATTAACTTTGCTGACAATGTGAACTGCTGGAAACAGCAAGCAGCTAAGGGAAGAGTACTAAAATAGCTTCCACTGTGTGAAAACAGTCTTCACTTTCACTCTGAACAGCAATTCCTGTGTTGATGATACTTTTATATTATGAATGAATGGTTTTTAAAATTGCTTCTTGTTACTTAATGTAAGTGACTCTGAAAACAGAGAAAATGTTTATATTTTATTTTTTCCATTATAAAACACTCAAACACAAACAAAAATATATCCTTCCTTCAAGTAACCAAATTGGCTCTCAGCCTCTAAATCCACCAGTAAGTTCTTGATCATCAGGAATATGGATGTACTAGATTATCTAACAATCTAAGGCTGTGTCAAAGCAAGACTGTTCTATGGGACTAGTAGAGATATTTTTTCATAAATGGAGTGTTTTTACTACCATCTCTCTGTGATTTCCTGTTGTTCAGTCGCTAAGTCATGTCCAACTCTTTGTGACCCCATGAACTGCAGCACACCAGGCTTCCCTCTCCTTCAGTACCTCCCCGAGTTTGCTCAAACTCATGTTCATTGAGTCACTGATGCCATTCAACCATCTCATTCTCTGTTGTCCCCTTCTTCTCTTGCCAGTGATCTTTCCCAGGATCAGGATCTTTTCCAATGAATCTGCTTTTCACATCAGGTGGCCAAATTATTAAAGCTTCAGCATCAGTCCTTCCTATGAATACGCAGGGTTGATTTCCTTTAGGATTGATTGATTAATTCCCCTTTTTGTCCAAGGGGCTATCAAGAGTCTTCTCCAGCACTGCATTTAGAAAAACATCAATTCTTCGGTGCTCAGCCTTGTTTATGGTCCAACACTCACATCCAAACATGACTACTGGAAAAACCATAGCTTTGACTATATGGAACTTTGGCAAAGTTATGTCTCTGCTTTTTAATATGCTGTCTAGGTTTGTCACAGCTTTTCTTCCAAGGAGCAAGCATGTTTTAATTTTGTGGTTTCTGGTCACTGTCCACAGTGATTTTGGAACCCAAGAAAATGAAATCTGACGCTTTTCCACTTTTTCCCCATCTATTTGCCATGAAGTGATGGGCCCAGATGCCATGATCTTAGTTTTTTGAATGCTGAGGGTTAAGCCAGCTTTTTCACTCTCTGCTTTCACCCTCATCTTTAGTTCCTCTTCAGTTTCTTCCATTAGAGTGGTGTCATCTGCATATCTGAGGATATTTCTCCGGAAATCTGCAATCTTGATTCCAGCTTGTGATTCATCCAGCCTGGCATTTTGCATGATGTACTCTGCATAGAAGTTAAATAAGCAGGTTGACAATATACAGCCTTGACATTCTCCTGTTCCAATTTTGAGCCAGTCTTTTGTTCCATGTCAAGTTCTAACTGTTGCTTCTTGACCTGCATATAGGTTTCTCAGGAGATAGGTAAGCTGGTCTGATATTCCCATCTCTATAAGAATTTTTCACAGTGTGTTGTGATCCATAAAGTCAAAGGCTTTAGCATAGTCAATGAAGCAGATTTTTTTGGGAATTTCTTTGCTTTTTCTGTGATCCAGTGAATCTTGGCAATTTGATCTCTGGTTCCTCAGAGATTTCCTGTAGACACTTCTAAAGTTTTCTGTACTTTGTTAATTGAAAGGGGTATAAGTGACCAGATATAAATATGCTGATCACTTTTAATAGGTAGTTTGCTTTTTCAAGTCTCAGTTTCTTTTAGCTCTACACTCTCACACAGTAAAGGTCAATACTTTCAAATTTTTTATATATATGAGATCTCAGCTAGAATGTATTTATACATCCTTGGTAGGAATGTGAAGTAATTAGCATTGCCCTTATGCCATTCTCTTCCTCGATGCACACATGGAATTTAACTTTGCACTGCCATTCTCATTGGCTCCAGTAGAATGAATGTTATAAGAGTTCTTAATCCTTACTATAGGGCATGCTACTAAGTGTGATCTTGGCAATCACTGAATAATTTGACATATTTGGAAGAAGCAGCTAATTGCACATATGAAACCAAGCCAACTCAATCATATTTTAAAAATACTTCACATATAACCTGCTACATTAAAAATCTGCATTTTACATTAAAACCCTGCCTTTGAAAATCAATATTAATTTCTGCTCTTAGTGTATCTTAACCTGTGAGGCCCATGAAAAGAAGAATGTGATGCATCTATCAGTCATCTAGTAATCATATATTTATCATCTATTTTTTTAATCTCTTTATTTAACAGACATTTATTGTGGAGGCACTATGTCTGGTGCTAAGGATGTAAAATTAACATCATTTTCTTCTTGTCTTGGAAAATCTTATATTTTGGTCAAGGAGACTTGTGTAAAAATGTTTTTCAACATACAAAGATAAAATTTATATCTTAGTTATGGGCTAGCATAAGAAGGAGTGATCAACTATCTTGAAGAATAAGGAAGCATTTCACAAAAGACATGACATTTGAGCTGTCTTCAGACAATAAAGCATCTGTCTACAATGCAAGAGACCTGGGTTCAATCCCTGGGTTGGGAAGATCTCCTGGAGAAGGAAATGGCAACCCACTCCAGTATTCCTGCCTGGAAAATCCCATAGATGAAGGAGCCCGGTAGGCTACAGTCCAGGAGTTGCAAAGACATGACTGAGCAACTTCACTTTCACTTTTAAGTATGAGTAAGAGATTTCTAGGGTATTCAGGGATATAGGCAAGAGCTGGTAGAAAGAATACGGCCAAATTACAGAGAAAAGATTAGGGTAGTGTATAGAAAAATGGAGCAGAATCTAGACACAGAAGTGGACCAGTGTTATGGAATGCCTTGTGTGATGATCTAATCCTGACTATAGTAATAAAAATCAGTTATCATTTAATGAGATCCCCAAAGTAAAACAAATTAAACATATTATTTCTCATATTCAAAATAATCCTACAAGATAATTATAAATATGCCCAATATACAAATGAGGAAAATAAGACTCAGTCCATGCCAAAGATTCTAAAGCTTGTGTGAATCAAAATTAAGATTCAATTCTAGTTCTGTTTGATTCCGGAGTCCTTATTTTCAGAATATTCTGGTTCTCATGGATCTTGTAGAAGATGGAAAGTTGTTGTAGGGAAAAAAAGAGTGAATTATGTCATGAAAATGATAACAATATATTAAAGAAATCACTGAGCAAGCTTTTGCAATAATTCAAAGATCTGATAATCTCTTCTGGTGAGCTAATGAAGAGATTAAATATATGAGTAAGGGAGATTGGAAATATGTTAGAGCATTAATGAAAAGTGAAAGGGCTTCCCTTGTGACTCAGCTGGTAAAGAATCCACCTGCAATGAAGGAGACCAGGGTTTGATCCCTGGGTTGGGAATATCCCCTGGAGAAGGGAAAGATACCCACACCAGTATTCTGGCCTGGAGAATTCCACGGCTATGTAGAAAAATGTAGCAGAATCTACACATAGAAGTGGAACAATGGGTGAGGGAGATTGGAAATATTTTAGAGCATTAATGAAAGTAAAGTGTAGTCGTTCAGTCATGTCGGACTCTTTGCGATCCATGGACTGTTGCCCTCCAAGCTCCTCTATCCATGGAATTCTCTAGGCAAGAATACTGGAGTGGATTGCCATTTTCTTCTCCAGGGGATCTTTAAAACTCAGGGATCAAACCTGGGTTTATCCCATTTCAGGCAGATTCTTTACTGTCTGAGACCAAGGGACTTCAATAGGGCATTAATGGGATTTCATGATTGTCTGGCTATAGAAACAGAGAAGGAAAGCCAGAAAGGAAAAACTCCAAGGTTTTTAGACTAGTCTGTGCCGTAGGTGCCGTATTATTGCTATTAGAGACCCATCTAGATCCTTTTGGCTTTCACCTCTTCACTCTAAATTTGCCTTCTGGGATACCAGCAACTCTGTACTCTTTTGTCTGAATATGAGGAAAACATCTTTATCTCACTTTGAGGGAAAGGAGGAAGTGCCAGAGCCTCAAGAAACAGCTCTCAACCAGTATCAATAAAGGAATTGGCGGGTTAGTACCCAGTTTCTTTTGCTTTCTTTTCAACGGTGCCTTGGTGTTTGATACACTGGATCCCAGAGTCTCTTGGTGGGACTGAATTCCAGTTACTGGCACTGGTAGCTGGCTTGACAGCAAACCCTTTACTGGCTATTTCTCCTTCTTGCCCATTTTTTCCCACTTTTTTGATATTTCTTGACATTACTTTTCAAATAAACTGCTTGCACTTGAATCTTTGTTTCAGTGACTGCCTCTGGTGGTGGTGATTTAGTCACTAAGACCTGTCTGACTCTTGTGACCCCATGGACTGTAGCCTGCCAGGCTCTTCTGTCCATAGAATTTTCCAGGCAATAACACTGGAGTGGGTTGCCATTTCCTTCTCCAGGGGATCTTTCCAACCCAGGGATTGAACCCTGATTTTCTGCATTGCAGTCAGATTCTTTACTGACTGAGCTGCCAGTGGGTAACCAAAATTAAGACAGGTGTCAGTATCTTCTAAGGGAGGAGAAGACAACTAAGAAGAGGAAGAATCTGAAGTTCAGGAAAAGGAGATCAATCTGGCTTTGGTTGACATCTTATTCTCAAATGGCATGCTTAGAATTAGAGAGGAGCAATGCCCATTCCTCTAGGACAGAAAAAGAAGGGGAGTAAAGGGAAGTGGTGTTAAGTGGAACTGTAAATAAATAGAAAGCACATTTGTGGATTTTCCTTTCTGTGCAAAAGAAACACTTATGTGCCAAGTTTGAGATGATAAGAAATTAGATGGGGATTTTTGGAGAAACATGAGTGTACTCTTCCACTATGTAGAGAAAATAATTGGGTGTGATGAAGGAGGGAGGCCAAACTGATATCAGGAGGATTTTTTAAAATATTAAATTAATCCTGTCCTTTTGTTTTACTTTCAATTAGCTTGCCTTTATATTCTAATTTAGCAAAATTTAATGTAATTTAATTTCACAATACTAAATTAAACATTTCTAATGTAAATTACCTCATTCTCATGGACTTCGTTGACTTTCTTTTTAATACAGTATGAATTTATTATTATATTATTATTTAAAATTTTTATAAAAGTATTTTATGTAAGTAACATTGAGTTAAATATTTAAGACTTGAAAATGAATATATCTGCACTTCCCAGTGGCAATCAGTTACAAGTGTTGTAATCATTACTTCTGGATTTTAGCTACATATTTCTAAATGATGGGTATATTTTTACCTGTAATTTCCCTTAGTTATAAACATTACCTATGTACTTTATGTTGTAAAGGAAGATTTTTATTTACTTTACACCTTACCTGGCATTATCACTGTGTACTGAAGTTTTTTTGTTGTTAAGTCCCTATTAGCTCCTTTCAGTTTTACAATTGTGATAGTGTTGATTACTGTTGAAGGATAATTCTATGCTGTATTTATTTTCTTTTATAACTTTCATCTTTTGAGCTTAATAATTGCTTCAATATTTTATCTGTAAAAACATTTAATACCTGATTAAATCCTCTAACTTGGCACAGTGTGTCTTAATAGAAATTTTTAATTGGTCAAACCTTAACCTGGAGTATCTTTATTGAGTCCTCTAGTGGTTCTTCTGTGGTCCAGTTGATCTATATATCAGTTGTACAGCTGTCAGCCTGGATCTTTATGTGGCTTTTGTCAGTAATTCCTGCTCCTTTCTCCAGTGGTAAGTCCTCTGCTTTCTAGGTCCTATGTCTTATTCTTTCTTGGTTTTTGCTCTTATCGAAGCACTTTTATTTCCCAAAAAACTATCCAAGAATGCATGAATGGGAAGTCTTTTTTGCAACTATGTGTAAATCAAATGCCATAGTTTTTGCCTCATATTTGATTAACTACCTAGACAAAATTCTCTATTGGTATGATTTTAACTCAGCAGTCAAAATATATTGCTTTATTACCTTCTATTTTCTTTACTATTGAAAGGCTCAATATTTGTTTTTCATTTAAATTTTTATTGAAATACAGTTGATATATAATATATTATGTTAATTTGAGGAATTAAATATCACTGATTCTTATAATTTATTTATAACAAGTTGTTTCTCTTTATCAGTGGCATTTTAGTATTTTGATATTTTATTTTCTTGTGGATTTTTTTTTTCTCAATAGCTCTTTGTTTTTCTCTGATGTGCCTGTTTGCATGATGTCCTGTTCTTGTTTTATAGATGCAGTGTTCAATATCTATGCTAGCTTCATGAGTATACTACTGAAAAGTTTTAGACCTATTTTCTGCTTCCTGGGTTGTTTTTTCACTGACCTACTTTTTTTTTTTTTTTCCAGGAGTGAAGTAGGCCTTTCTTGTTGATCTCTACCTTCATATTAAAAGCTGTGCTCAGTGTCTTGTGTAGTACTTCACTGACATTTCAGAGGAATATAACAAATTCTCTGTGTGTTTTGACAGAGTTTTGGCAATAATTTTCTGGATGACTGACCTAAGAGTTTGAAATCTGACTAGATGGCCAGCTATCTATTTGGGGAATACACAGATGTCAGCATTTTAGGTCTTTTTTTCTGAGGTGATTTCTTTTTTCCTATGGAATCTCCCTGTCTCTTGCCTAAGGAAGTGTTTTGGTGCTCAGAAAGGAAGAGAACCAGATGTTGCATGATTTAGGGTTTAGAATTTCTCTAATTCTCTCTCTCTTTTTTTTTTTTTGTACAATACCTCACCATCAGCCACCTCTGTGCCTGGAGTTCCAATGTTCAGAACTGTTCGGTTCACTTTCAACAAGATTTCTGATCTATAAACTAAAAATGAACATTTCTCCAACTGCATAAGCTTATAGATAGGAACAGAAGGTTATTTGATGATGTTACAGACATTAAAATACCAATTTTCACTCATCTTACTCTTCCTTCTGTTGGTGTGCCACTAGTTTCTGAGTAATATTTTGGAGAAAAGCAATCTCTATCTTGTCACTACCCACGTGATTTCAAATATGAAGGTTAAATACGTCTCTCTTCTGTGAGTTTTTCAGTTTGCCTTCTCTTTGTAACATTATATATTATGGTTTGGGTTAAGTATATTTGCTACTTTGCATTCATATTTTTCGTGATATTTCAGTTATTTTCCAGAGAATGAGATAAGGAAAATTCCTCTACAAAGTTATCTTGTCTTAATAATTTTATCTGCTAGTTGTCAATATCATGCAGAGACGTGTATATAATCATTACCATAGCTAACTAAATATATCATTCTTAAACAGAGTTGGTGTGATGGACTTAGAGTTTTGGCATTAATAAGAAGAAAAATTCAAGTTTCATTTTTAATGAGATATACTTGATGTGGGAATCAATCTGGGGTTTTAGTAAAGGAATAAAATGATTATCATAGCTTTTTTAGAACTTTTTACAGAGACTGGCAAGAAAGAGCTTATAGTGTTTCAGGTGTGAATTCCTCTGTTTACTGGCCATTTCTCTTTGGTTTGGTATTTAAAATTACTTTTTTTTTTTTCTTAAATCAGGTGCACTAGGAGACCAACATAGTGAAGATGGCATCCAGCATTTTTATTAACACTCATTAGTTGCCAAGTAAATGAGTTCAATTTTATTAATTTCTATCCAAGTGAAATTTGCATATAAAGCTGTTTTCATTTGAATTCAAATATTGCTTGTTCTATATACTAACTTAAAATGCAAGGTAAAGAAAGAATGTTTTCCATTGTCTGTTTTTTTCCTTGAAATTAGAAAAAAATATTATGAAACAACTGGCAAAAATAAAGATAAAATTATCTTTCAAATACACATATTAAGAATGTAGTATATGGTTAAATGAATTAGAAAGATACTGACTCAAAAATTATCTAATATGCTTGCACAATGCATATGTTTTGGCTTGTAAAGTTAGAAAAAGCTTTTTTACAAGATTATAGCATACTATAATAATGTAATTACATGTATTTACACTAATTATACACTTACATGTAATTATGCTAATTATGTAAATACATGACATTTGATAAAATATAACTTTGAAATTCACTCAATAAAAGCAGAATGAACTGGCTGGTAGAACCATGTGCCAATAATGAAGGACGGAAAATGAAAGGTCTTGAATAAATAATCTCTATGCTGTATTTTCGGAGAAGGCGATGGCACCCCACTCCAGTACTCTTGCCTGGCAAATCCCATGGACAGAGGAGCCTGGTAGGCTGCAGTCCATGGGGTCGCTAAGAGTCGGACACGAATGAGCGACTTCACTTTCACTTTTCACTTTCATGCATTGGAGAAGGAAATGGCAGCCCACTCCAGTGTTCTTGGCTGGAGAATCCCAGGGAAGGTGGAGCCTGGTGGGCTGCCGTCTATGGGGTCGCACAGAGTCAGACACAACTGAAGTGACTTAGCAGCAGCAGCATGCTGTATTTTTTCTCTAAAACTTCTAATTCTAAAATTTAACAATACAGCACAGAGCCATTGGCAATAGATTTGAAGTTGAGATACTTATTTTTTTGTTTAAGAAGATTTCCTCTTTTTCTCACAGCTTCAGGTTGAAGATTTCATGAAAACAATAATTGTGATTAATTATTTTAAAGAAACTTATATGTAAATATAAATGAAAATGTGAACCAGCTGTTAGTCTAAAGGATTAGCAATGACTAGACCATTATACTTCAACATCTGAACAGACAGAAAGGACTTCTTCTCACACTTCAGTCTTTCCCTGATACCTTGTTCATCCATTCACTTTGTCTCCACGTGAAGGGAGGAGGAACAGGATATAAACAATTGGTGGAAAAAATATTTATATGCTATCCATGTTTCTGAATAATATCCCTGCCATTTTTTTTCAAAATTTGGAGATTAAAACAATGATGAAGATGAGGAAAAGTCCTTGATTCTATTACAGATAGCTCAGCATATTCAGAACCTTTCTCTGTTCCCAGAGTTGTTATTCTCTGAGGATACTGGCAGTGAAGAAACTTCGTCAGAAACCAAGTTCAGAGTCGTGGTCATTCAGGGTAGGGACAAACATTTTAGGCCCTTGTACTATAATCTGATGTCATTTTATTTGACCAACCATTAATAAGCATTTACTATGTGAAAAGTAGAAGCTCTCCCATCAAAGATCTCCCAGGATAATACTGATGGAAACAAACAAAAAAAAATCAACAGCTACAATTATAAGAATAAATAGCTCAGTCAGTCAGTCAGTTCAGTCACTCAGTTGTGTCCGACTCTTTGTGACCCCATGAATCTCAGCACGCCAGGCCTCCCTGTCCATCACCAACTCCCGCAGTTTACCCTAACTCATGTCCATCCAGTTGGTAATGCCATCCAGCCATCTCATCCTCCGTCGTCCCCTTCTCCTCTTGCCCCCAATCCCTCCCAGCATCAGAGTCTTTTCCAATGAGTCAACTCTTCGCATGAGGTGGCCAAAGTACTGGAGTTTCAGCTTTAGCATCAGTCCTTCCAAAGAACACCCAGGACTTTAGAATGGACTGGTTGGATCTCCTTGCAATCCAAGGGACTCTCAAGAGTCTTCTCCAACAACACAGTTCAAAAGCATCAATTCTTCGGTACTCAGCCTTCTTCACAGTCCAACTTTCACATCCATACATGACCTCTGGAAAAACCATAGCCTTGAATAGACTGACCTTTGTTGGCAAAGTAATGTCTCTGCTTTTGAATATGTTATCTAGGTTGGTCATAACTTTCCTTCCAAGGAGTAAATGTCTTTTAATTTCATGGCTGCAGTCACCATCTGCAGTGATTTTGGAGCCCCCAAAAATAAAGTCTGACACTGTTTCCACTGTTTCCCCGTCTATTTCCCATGAAGTGATGGGACCGGATGCCATGATCTTCGTTTTCTGAATGTTGAGCTTTAAAACAACTTTTTCACTCTCCTCTTTCACTTTCATCAAGAGGCTCTTTAGTTCCTCTTCACTTTATGCCATAAGGGTGGTATCATCTGCATATCTGAGGTTATTGATATTTCTCCCGGCAATCTTGATTCCAGCTTGTGCTTCTTCCAGCCCAGCGTTTTTCTTGATGTACTCTGCATATAAGTTAAACAAGCAGGTTGACAATATACAGCCTTGACGTACTCCTTTTCCTATTTGGAACCAGTCTGTTGTTCCAAGTCCAGTTCTAACTGTTGCTTCCTGACCTGCATATAAATTTCTCAAGTGGCAGGTCAGGTGGTCTGGTATTCCCATTTCTTTCAGAATTTTCTACAGTTTATTGTGATCCACACAGTGAAAGGCTTTGGCATAGTCAATAAAGCAGAATTAGATGTTTTCTGGAACTGTCTTCCTTTTTCCATGATCCAGTGGATGTTGGCAATTTGGTCTTTGGTTCCTCTGCCTTTTCTAAATCCAGCTTGAACATCTGCAAGTTCATGGTTCATGTATTGTTGAAGCCTGGCTTGGAGAATTTTGAGCATTACTTTGCTAGCGTGTGAGATGAGTGCAATTGTGTGGTAGTTTGAACATTCTTCGGCGCTGCCTTTCTTTGGGATTGGAATGAAAACTGACCTTTTCCAGTCCACATTACCATTTGTGAAAGCTTATCTGTGCTCCAGTCGTTTTCAGTCTGATATATAATCTCCTGCAAGGGGAAGGGGAATTTCAACTACTCTGAATAGATTTATTATTATTTTTTATTGGTGGCTGTTGTTGTTATTACTAATATATATATATATATATATATATATATATATATAAAATATTTACTTAGAAACTTGTTCCAGAACTGAGAAAATTTTGGTGCTTTGAACTAATTGTGTTGATGGTAGAACATTTTATAGACAAATGCAAATGTAGGAGCTAGCAGGCTGGTTGAGAAATGATAAGTTTTGTGAGAGCACCTTGATTACTGCATAAGCTATTTGAATACCTAATTATGGGCATTTGAATCTGTTGACCTTCTTTTAAAATTTATTTATTTAAGCCCCTAAATTGAACCCCAAAATAAAGGCTTGGGTTTCTGTCTCCCTGAGAAAAATCTGGTAAGGTTATATACATTTTATATGCTTCACCTTAAGCTTTAAAGAAGGCTAGGGAAACTGATTTATACTTTAGTACAAGCAGGTGTTAAAAATAGCAGCATCAATGTGTGTTTAATCAGTATGTTTAAGAACTATTCTAATATCTGTTCATCAGATATTTGGAACAGCAGTTTGATAATCAAAATGCTAATCTGCACATACCATTTGTAATCTGGTTGTGCCTGTAATAAATAAATCTTGAGGGCTAATATGTATTCCTTATGTTGCTGTTATTTGGATAGAAAGAAAAGAGCCTCTAAATTCTCTTATAAAATCAGAGAACCCATCTTCTTCTTGTTTGTATTCCTTTCTCATAAATCCTACCAAACAGATGTGTGCACTTGTTGTCAGCTGTATTTGTCACTGTACGGGCTGTCTCTTGCCAGCTTGTCAGCACGTTGTTAGGCATGATTCATTGTGTGCTGTTGGTCCTGTAGTTTCTATACAAAGAAGCAATCTGACTTCCAGGCCCGAATAAAGAAGTCATCAGGGTGGTAATCAGTGATGTACAGAACTTATCTAGTCCAATGGAGCTTGACGCCTTCTAGATAACCCTTTGGTGAGTCAGTGCTCCAAGTTTGAACAATGTTGAATGAAAAGGAAAAAAAAAAAAAAGGCATTGAAGTATTTCTCAGATTAAAAAATAAAGTAAAATAAATGCATTGATATTTGGGGTATTCTTTAACAGAATGGTTATTCTTCTTAAATGTTGTTTATTAGTAGAATTGAACCTCCTGGGGCTATCAGAATGCTGAACTATTGCCCAATTACCACATCATAAAACTGCTTACAGAAGATGATGCATAGGACTGGAATAAATTGAGATTTCAAACCTTGTGTCACTTCATAAATCTAGCTCAAGCTGAACTCATCAACATAATCTAGTTCACCTAATGAGGATGATTTATACTACAGCAAAATCACATTGGCTCCAGAAGTGGTGACAAAGGATGGGGTAGAAAGACACTGGTCGGGTGGGGGGCAGCAAAAACATAAAGCACACTGAAATCTCATTAATGCAGAAATGATCTCATTATGGACTTTTAGGCATTGG
Source organism: Bubalus bubalis (assembly GCF_019923935.1). Taxonomy (NCBI): domain Eukaryota; kingdom Metazoa; phylum Chordata; class Mammalia; order Artiodactyla; family Bovidae; genus Bubalus; species Bubalus bubalis. Next base: position 112,106,885 of record NC_059159.1, on the reverse strand, counting down.
CTGCTTGGTTAGAAAATTTCAGTTATTTTCTGAAAGTTTTGAGTTGTTTTTTCTTATTCTCCAAAACATCTAAAACCTTGTAATAATAAAATATTTTACAACCTAAGAGAATGTGATATAAGATCATTCTTCTTGCTGTGATTTTAGCTAAAAGTGAAACATCAGTGATTGGTCATAGGAATCTGACGTTAGTGTTCTTGCCTGGAAAATTTTCTGCTAATTTGAAGAAATAATTATTTTAAAAATAAATAAAACTAATTCATGAAGAATAATTACCATTTGCAAGAATACCCTTTCTATGTACATTATATATGTGTATGTCACTTTTATTCATAAATTTTTATCTTACATTAGTTCCCAAATAATTATTTTTTTTACTGTTTGTGCCAGACATTATTTAATTATTAAAGATAGTAAAAAGCAAGATAGACATGATTTCTTCCCTCAGTAAACTTACATAGGATGAAGGGAAACATTTACATATTTATTATTTGATGTAATTTATTCATTTTATATATTTTGCTCCGTATATTATATGGAACATGAATACATATCACATTATTTCTAGTTTAAATATGTTTATTTTACTGAAGACCCATAGTGGTTATCTACCCAATAGCACTTAAGACATATCATATTCATATACTGTGAATGTCCAACAGAATACAGTGAATTGTATGAAATGAGTTTGTATAATAATATCAGTGCCATCAGATCTCAAGTTGCCTTCTTTCCATCATGATATCAGAGTCTTAAAAGCCTATATTACATCCATATTTTGAATGTAAGGAAAGCAACTCTATGAATAAGTATAGATTTTATTTTTATTTTATGGAGGTCTATTATAATGACAGAAAGTCATTTTTGAATATGGCAAAGACTATATGGCAAGATTATTTAATATTTTTTGACAGTCAGCTTTTTCACTGGACACCCCCCTGATATTTACTGCCAGTTGACAAACTGCAATCCTTCAGTATCTTGTGATCTGATTTCTCTCATCACTATGTACTGTCACCAAAATGAGTCGAATGAGGGTCTAAAACTACATCTAGTCTAACAGAAGCTTGAGTCTCATCGATAAAACAGTGAATGATGTTGAGGCTTAACTATAAATACCTTCACAGATGAGGAGTCCTTATCTTTCATAGGAGCCCATTTCCACCTCTGGACAGAGCTAAAATTTTCTTTATTGTATTCAGATGAAATCTCTCTTCTTGTAGCTTCCATCCATTTTCCCCAGATCTGTCCATTGAGGTATAAACCATTTTCTTCTGAAGAATCCAATTTAGAAAGCCACATGTTCTTCTCTTTCACAGCACTTATTATAACTAGCAACTAACTAATTACATATGAAGTCATTGACTAAAAGGCTCTCTCCTAAAATCTTCTTTTTTTTTCAGCACTTTTACAATGAAGGTTCTTAATAAATATTTGTTGAATGAAGGTGTGTGAATGATGACATTCATAATCTATCTTGTCTTGTGTATTAGGTAGGGTAAACCAGAAGCAGTAACTATAATGAAAATGTGTTGCCAATGACTTATTAAGGGAAAAATAGTAAGAGTGAGGGAAGTTGAACAAGGGGATGGGGAGCCAATTAAGAATGAGATCTCAGGCAAGGTCTTCTAAAAGGGGCAGCTTCAGCATGACCCTGCAGGGCATGCCTACAATGTAAGTTATACTAAGAGTTGTGCATCCTGAAGCAAAGAGAGCTGACCTTGCATGTGTCAGTAATTAGTTAAGGGCCAAGACACCTAGGGGACAGTGGAAAGAAAAGTGAAAGTGAAGTCGCGTCCGACTCCTTCGTGTCCGACTCTTTGCGACCCCATAGTATGTAGCCCGCCAGGCTCCTCCATCCATGGGATTTTCTAGGCAAGAATACTGGAGTGTGTTGCCATTTCCTTCTCCAGGGGATCTTCCTGACCCAGGGATCAAACCCAGGTCTCTCGCATTACAGGCAGACTTTTTACTGTCTGAGCTAAGGTACAGTGGAGTCCCAGGCAACTGCAGCCTTCTAAGCTTCAGGAGTAAAGAGCAAGCAGGTTTCATAGCTTCAGGGACACTTGCTAAAGAAAAGCTACAGGTATTGAGTATTAAAAGCAAAAACACACAGAAGGTGAGAGGTGGGAGTAAATGCAAGAAAGAGAAAATTGATCCCAGGGAAATCTAGGTGGAATGTCAATATTATCACAACTGCTCTTGAGTATCATTCGTAAGTTTGACATTCTAGTGCCCTTAACCATTTCGTATTATGTGTTCAATTCACTCCTAACACACGCTCTTCTCCGAGCTTCATTTTGTTACAGTTTAATCCTGATCAAAAAATAAAACAGAAGTTAGTGTGAATTCTTCATGATCTGATCAAATTCTAGGCAAAATCCTTTTATCCTGGATCTCAAATTTTGCTTCATTCAAATTCAACTATAGGTAAAACTTCAAACTTTATCTTCTTTCTTGAAAGGAAAATGAGACCCATATAGAATTCTGGAATGAAAAAACTCAAGATAAGGCCTCTAAACAAAACTGAACAGAAACTAAGTATTGGAAATGCAGTGTGAGAAACTTTGTAACAAAAATCCTGGGCTGCTGGGGAATAGGACTCAGAAGAAAGAAAAACTGGGAAAAAAAGACTTGGTCTGAGATGCCATTTCAACTCCCATGATTACAAGTTCCTATAAATGAAGTTTCAATCTACTGATTTCAAAACAGTCTGTGGCAAATTTGAAAGTAAATCCAGAAATTGAAACCAAACAAAGCAACTACCACTGAAAACTTGACAGTTTTAATTTTCTGCTTTAGGGAGAAAAAAGACAAAAAAGAGTTTAAAATGCCTGGCAGTTCCAAATGAAGTGCTATTGTTTCTAATATGGTACTTCAGATAATACAGACTGGGCTTCAATTCTACCTAAAACTTTCTCAATTCCTTCTCTATCACTCTTCAGACTGTGAAGCCAGATTCTTCAAGGGACTAAAGAACACCAAGTGATAAGGGAACCGTTGCGGGGGACTTGAAGTGAGTATAGATGTAAGGATTTAAGGCTTCTTGTTCCCAACATCAGATCTGCCTTTCTTGATGTATTTCTGGATTTTTAGTTTAGGGGTCTGACTGAGACTTGAAAAAAAGATAGAAAGATGTGAAAAATAATGAAAGTAGCTCTCTAAACTTTTTATTCTCCCCTAAGGGGGAAAATTGTTTCAAGATTATTCAATATTGAGAGCAGAAGAGTCAGAGGAATGATTATTTTGTTTTGCTTTTTCCTTTTCTGTGACACTGTGAGTCCAATGGAGACATATTCTGAACTAAGAAAACAGAGGCCTACTGAAGATAAATGGAAAATTTACCCAAGATATGCATACTTGGTGAAGCAATGCACTGCTCCAAGATTCTTCTCCAAGTAGCAATGCATTTTCATGGCTACTTTCAGTTGTTAAATTTTTGCAGAGAAAAATAAACAAATTTTCCACTAGGAACCATTATTTAGTTTTTGTCATTAAAAATAATATCAAGATGTTTCCCTGTGAATGTGTGTGTATACACACACATAAATTTTTATCTCTTGTTAAGCCACTTTATATTAATTCTTATTTGACATAGTTGTCAGAGTTTTACATATATTAATTCATTAAATAGCATATTCAAAAGCAGAGACATTACTTTGCCAACAAAGGTTCGTCTAGTCCAGGCTATGGTTTTTCCTGTGGTCATGTATGGATGTGAGAGTTGGACTGTGAAGAAGGCTGAGCGCCAAAGAATTGATGCTTTTGAACTGTGATGTTGGAGAAGACACTTGAGAGTCCCTTGGACTGCAAGGAGATCCAACCAGTCCATTCGGAAGGAGATCAGCCCTGGGATTTCTTTGGAAGGAATGATACTAAAGCTGAAACTCCAGTACTTTGGCCACCTCATGCGAAGAGTTGATTCATTGGAAAAGACTCTGATGCTGGGAGGGATTGGGGGCAGGAGGAGAAGGGGACAACAGAGGATGAGATAGCTGGATGGCATCACTGACTCGATGGACATGAGTTTGAGTAAACTCTGGGAGTTGGTGATGGACAGGGAGGCCTGGAGTGCTGCGATTCATGGGGTCGCAAAGAGTCGGACACGACTGAGCAACTGATCTGATCTGATCCGATTAAGTGTTTATATAAAATATTCACAGAGTGGTTAAGCAACTGACCCATGGTCACACATTTAGTAAGTGTTGAAGCTGGGACTTGGACTTGAAACTTCTGGCTCTAGAGTCATGCTATTCTATCTCTCCATAATATCTTATATTATATTAATTATCATGCTATTCTACTCTCTATATTTTAAAATGTCCCCAATAAATCCATTACATTATCAGTCATATCAAACCAGCAATGAATATGGAGAGTAATTACTCCTTTACTTGCCTCTTCTTTTGCCCAAAATGACAAGTATTTTCAGTTTTGTTATCCAGACTCAAAAATAAGTTGCAAATGAGAAACATGTGAACATATTGCAGAAACCAATTTTTAAAGATTTAAAAAAAAGGCCCTGTAGTTGATTTACCTTAAAGTGCTCATCTTACTAGGAGCTGAGAGTAAGTGTAATAGGTGAAGGCAATCACAAAGTACAAATTTCCAAAATAAAAAGTCATGGAGATACAATGTACATCATGGTGCCTATAGCTAATAATTCTACAAAGTTGCTTCACTAAGTGACTGTGACCCTATGGACAGTAGCTGACCAGGCTCCTCTGTCCATGGGATTCTCTAGGCGAGAATACTGCAATGAGTTGCCATGCCCTCCTCCAGGGGATCTTCCTGTTAATAATACTGTATTGCATATTTAAAAGTTCCTAAGAGAGTAGTAGATCTTTTTTTTTTTTTTTTTTTTTTTTTGCTGATAAAGCAAGAGATTTTATTGGGAAAGGGCACCTGGGTGGAGTGCAGTAGGGTAAAGGAACCCAGGAAAACTGCCGCGTGGCTCGCAGTCTTGGGTTTTATGGTGATGGGATTAGTTTCCGGGTGGTCTTTGGCCAATCATTCTAATTCAGTCTTTCCTAGTGGATCTTAAAAGTTATCATCACAAGAAAAAGTTTTAACTGCATATGGTGATGGTATTAACTAGATTATTGCAGTGATCATTTAACAAAATATACAAATATTGTATCATTACATTGTACACCTGCAGATAATGCTATATGTCAGTTATACCTTACATGCATGTAAATGTTTTCATTTTATAGGTCAGCAAGATAGAGGTCCAGAAAAATGAAATGATAGTTTATTATTTACAGGACAGACTATAATAACTGTGTCTCTTGGCTCCCAAATGGCTGCTGTGTTTTACTTCTCAAAAACATGTCAGACCACAAAGAGAAAAACAAAAAAGAATAAACAATTCAAATTATAATCTGATCTCTAAAAGTTTGCTTTTTAAATTACTATCTTTATTCTTAAATATCACTGTCTACTTTGAACTGTGTATTCTTCATCATTCCCAACTCAGAAATTGAGTCAGTAATCTAGTCTCTCACATATTTATTTATAAGCCGTATTTGATGAACTTTATAAATAAGTTTAGGTATGTGGTACGGAGCATCTACGTCCAGGTAGTGTACATAGTGGCCTCTGAAACCTAAAAGGTCCAACTGAGAAAAAGTGGAAAAGCTGGAAGAAATTATTAAAAAGAATAATGGCACCAAAGAGCTGTTCAAGTAATGAGGACCAGAGATTTTTCCAGAGCAGAAGATTACTACTAGGAGTCATGGGGTGGCGAAACCACAAAATGTTGGTGGACTCATGGGCCTGGAGTGACAGAATTGGTGACTTGAGAGGGCTCAAACAAACAGCAGTGTTTTGCCTCGATGCATTTGCCAGATTTTGAGGCTGCAGAGTAGAAGATAGAGTGCTGGGAAGGCAATGCCACCATAATGAAAAAAATTCCACAGAATGGGAGGAAATACTTGCAGTTCATATAGTTTACAAGGTACTTGTACCAAACTACATATTAAACTTCTGCCAATCAAGAAATAAAAGACAGACAATGCAAAAATTAAAAAAATCTCACAAGGAAAAGAACACCCAAAGACAAGTAAAATAAAACCACAATTTTATCCAGTGCTCCTATACTTCACCAGAATGACTAAAATGGAGGAAAATATTGAGAGTTAGCAAGAATATGAAGTCACTGGGATACTCATCTATTGCCATATGAAGTTTAAATTGGTACAACGTGGTGGAAAGATTGGCATTATCTTCTAAATCTTTTTAAATGACTGTGTTTATTTTGTAAAAATTCATTGACCTGTGTACTTTTATTTTATGCCATTTTCAGTCTGTATTATATTTCAGTGAAAGCATTGCAAAATATGAAGTGTGTAAACATAGATAAGCCTGCCTTCTCCTATATTACCAGTAATTTAAAATCATTGCTATATTCAATAGTAAATTATTTGAAAACATATTTCTTGGGATCCTCAACCATATTTAGAGTACAAATATTAGTATAACTTGTTGGATTAAAGCTATTTAACCTAAATTAGTCATGATGGTTTATAAAATGTCACATGTATTGATTTTGATTGAAAACAAAGATTGGCCTGTAATTTCTAATTGATGAAAGGCAATTTTACCTAAGATTGCAAATATCCCTTTAAATATCATCTTGGCCAAGCATAGTAGATCTTTGGCCTCTCTGGCTCTGATACCCATAGTTACTATCATTAGAAATATTCCCTGAAGGTCAGTGACACATGCTGACTTATAATTTTGTCGAGGCAGAGATTTAAACCTTCTTGGCCTGATGTACCAGTCAGTCAAACACCTATTGGTATGTTTGTTATTTCCTTCAGGTTATCCAGCTTTGATAGCACAAGGTAGTTTTGTGTGTATTCAAACATTGTCCATAATATGTAAATTATTTACAAACTTTCTCATTACAATATCACAGTTTGTAATGATGTACCTAGTAAATTAGTTGATTAATGCCTCAGTTCAGTTCAGTTCAGTTACTCAGTCGTGTCCGACTCTTTGCGACCCCATGAATCACAGCATGCCAGGCCTCCCTGTCCATCACCAACTCCAGGAGTTCACTCAGACTCACGTCCATCAAGTCAGTGATGCCATCCAGCCATCTCATCCTCTGTCGTCCCCTTCTCTTCCTGCCCCTAATCCCTCCCAGCCTCAGAGTCTTTTCCAATGAGTCAACTCTTCGCATGAGGTGGCCAAAGTACTGGAGTTTCAGCTTTAGCATCAGTCCTTCCAAAGAAATCCCAGGGCTGATCTCCTTCAGAACGGACTGGTTGGATCTCCTTGCAGTCCAAGGGACTCTCAAGAGTCTTTTCTAACACCACAGTTCAAAAGCATCAATTCTTCGGCATTCAGCCTTCTTCACAGTCCAACTCTCACATCCATACATGACCACTGGAAAAACCATACCCTTGATTAGACGGACCTTAGTTGACAAAGTAGTGTCTCTGCTTTTGAATATGCTATCTAGGTTGGTCATAACTTTCCTTCCAAGGAGTAAGCATCTTTTAATTTCATGGCTGCAGTCACCATCTGCAGTGATTTTGGAGCCCCCAAAAATAAAGTCTGACACTGTTTCCCCATCTATTTCCTATGAAGTGATGGGACCAGATGCCATGATCTTTGTTTTCTGAATGTTGAGCTTTAAGCCAACTTTTTCATTAATGCCTACTTCCCCATTAACTTCCATGAAGACAGGTATAATGTCTTTTATTTTTAACTGACAATTTTACCATTTACAACTAGCAGAATGGTTGGTTCATTGATTAATGAATGGGTAAATTATAAGCTAAATAGCAATTCTCAAATTTGGGGCTACTCAAAGATTTCAGCATTCATTTATTGAAAAACTTAGATATTTCAATAATAGATACCCCAAATATCTACTTGTTGGTTTGGTAGCATGACAGTGGTAAAGACAGATAGTCACTGACATCTTATCTTCCTCTGAATAGAAATCCAGATCATTTCTAAAGAGTTAAAAAAGTGATCTGGGCTAAATCAAATCCTCCAAATTATTCAATATATATGATGTGTTCGGCATACTTTTTGTGCCAGTGATTCAAAAGAAGAACTTCAGCATGTAATATATAACTGTAAGCCTTTACTAAGCTCATACTTAGTTAATACAGAATTAGTATATAGTGTTTCTATCTTATATACATATCCCTGTGACCTTCACTAATGATTCCTGGTTCACCTAAAGGCATGAGAGGTTCAAGATAGCTTGTCTCATTGATTGACATATCAAGAACTGCCTTTTTACTGTGAGTCTTGCTGAACTTCTCATTTTCAAAGTAATTCTCTTCAGGACATGGTACCTGGCCATTTTCCCCTGGAAACTTTTTAAAAATAGAAGTGAAACTCAGGAGTCCCAATTCCAGGAACTCTGGGGATAGGATTCTATTTTAATAAGACCTCTTGGTGAAAAAAGTACTAATATAAAGAAACTTGGTTCTATGAATTCCTGATCAGATAATGAATATTGTTGTTGTTCAGTTGCTCAGTAGAGTCCGACTCTTTGCAACCCCCTGGACTGCAGCATGCCAAGCTTTCCTTTAGCACCATCTCCCAGAGTTTGTTCAAACTCATGTTTGTTAAGTCGGTGATGCCATCCAATCATCTCATCCTTTGGCACCCCCTTCTACTCCTGTCTTCAATCTTCCCTAGCATCAAGGTCTTTTCCAATGAGTTGGCTCTTCTCATCAGGTGGCCAAAGTATTGGAGTTTCAGCTTCAACATCAATCCTTCCAATTCAGGACTGATTTCCTTTAGGATGGACTGGTTGGATCACCTTGCTGTCTAAAAGACTCTCAAGAGTTTTCTCCAACACTGCATTTTGAAAGCATCAATTCTTTGGTGCTTAGATTTGTTTTATGGTCCAACTCTCACATCTGTATATGACTACTGGGAAAGCCATAGCTTTGACCATAGAGACCTTTGTAGGCAAAGTAATGCCTCTGCTTTTTTTTAAAATACATTTTCTAGGTTTCTCATAACTTTTATTCCAAGGAGCAAGGCTGTAAAGATTTTTTTTTTTAATTTTAGCAGTAGCCATTTCATACACATAGTGTGTATTCTTTAGGAGTTTTTATTGCCCTACAAAAGGCTTTGCTGATGTGGAAAAGAAATAAACTACCATTGTAAAATTCTCTTAATTTGTTCAAGATATGTCCTGTCCTTATTGAAGTCTTGAGGATTGATTTCCTAATGAATATATAAAATAACCCTTTAGAGGCTAATGATCATATCTGCAACTATGAACCACCTTCATTAAAAATTCCTATGACCAAGCCACACCTTATACCATTCAGAATTTCAGGGACTTGGATCAGACTGGGAAGGGAGAGGTGAAAGTGTGGTATGTTAAAGCTCTCTAGGTTTCAATACAAGACCAAACTGAAACCAAAGAACCAGAGCACTGATTCTCAAAGTGTTGTACTCAGACCAGCAGCATCAATATCACATAGAGCATGTTAGAAATGCAGATTATAGCATCCCACTAAAATTTAAGTTCTCACACTCTAAAGACTTACTAAATCAATATTCTCTAGTAATAACGCATCTCACTAATATCAATAACCTCAGATATGCAGATGACACCACCCTTATGGCAGAAAGCGAAGAAGAATTAAAGAGCCTCTTGATGAAAGTGAAAGAGGAGAGTGAAAAACTTGACTTAAAACTCAACATTCAGAAAACTAAGATCATGGCATCCGGTCCCATCACTTCATGGCAAATAGATGGGGAAACAATGGAAACAGTGAGAGACTTTATTTTGGGGGGCTCCAAAATCACTGTAGGTGGTGACTGCAGCCATGAAATTAAAAGACGCTTACTCCTGGGAACAAAAGCTATGATCAACCTAGACTGCATATTAAAAAGCAGAGACATTACTTTGCCAACAAAGGTCCGTCTAGTCAGAGCTATGGTTTTTCCAGTAGTCACGTATGGATGTGAGAGTTGGACCATAAAGAAAGCTGAATGCTGAAGAATTGATGCTTTTGAACTGTGATGCTGGAGAAGACTCTTGAGAGTTCCTTGGACTGCAAGGAGACCCAACCAGTCCATCCTAAAGGAAATCAGTCCTGAATATTCATTCGAAGGAATGATGCTGAAGCTGAAACTCCAATACTTTGGCCACCTGCTGCGAAGAACTGACTTATTTGAAAAGACCCTGATGCTGGGAAAGATTGGAGGCAGGAGGAGAAGGGGATGACAGAGGATGAGATGGTTGGATGGCATCATTGACTCAATAGACAGGAGTTTGAGTAGACTACAGGAGTTGGTGATGGGCAGGGAAGCCTGGTGTGCTGCAGTCCATGGAGTTGCAGAGTCAGATACGACTGAGCGACTGAACTGAACTACTTCCTCTGCAGTGTTTTAATAAACCCTCTAAGTATTATGATGCACTCTCAAGTTTAATAATTACTAAATTATAGTATCTCACACCTTATTGGAGAAATGAATGGTAACCCACTCTAGTATTCTTACCTGGAGAATTCCATGGACAGGGGAGCCTGGTGGGCTACAGTCCATGGGGTCGCAAAGAGTCAGAGATGACTGAGCGACTTTCACTTCACTTCACACCTTATGCTCAGTATGGAATAAACTATGAAATGGTTAAGGTATAACTAAAGACCCTGAACTTTGTAAACTCCTAAGTATTTTCAGGGTAAATAAATATATCTGTATGAAATCTGTACCATTGTCACCATCAGTAATTGACAGTCATTAAAGGCACTCACTTCTCATGAAATGCTCGTTGACTTGAAAGCCTCCTTAGAGATGAAATCTTGAGAAAGTTCTTTCACTGATCTGAAGTCTCTCTACTATAGAAAAACTGGTTGCTGAAGGAAAACATGCTGCTATTTATAGTCATGTGTATAGTTCATTAACCTTTGGAAATTCATCTCAATTTCAGCATCTGATGTTAGTGAGTTCTTACAACAGGATTAGCCACCATGCTTCTCAGGGGGAACTCAGGACATGTATGAGAGTGTCCATGTAATGGATCTCTAGTGTGTTTCAACATCTGCTCACTGGGAGTGCAGAGGGCATACAATGAAGGGTCTGTGAGGTTAAGTAAGTTTCAACCTTCTTGTATTTGGAAAGCTAGTAGAATTCAGATATAAAATTGTCATAATTTGGAAAATGAGTGGAGATAATTTTCCTGCTTGGAAAACTCATATATAATTACAATAATAATTTTAAAACTAAAATTCCTATATAACAAATGCTTTGCAAACTAAAAGTTCATAATCTGGTATTTTACCTACTTTATTAACACATTAACATAAGAAACAAATACCTATCAAGCACATATACATATATATGCTTCAGTTCAGTTCAGTCTCTCAGTCCTGTCCAACTCTTTGCAACCCCATGAATCGCAGCACGCCAGGCCTCCCAGTCCATCACCAACTCCCGGAGTTCACCCAGACTCACGTCCATCGAGTCCGTGATGCCATCCAGCCATCTCATCCTCTGTTGTCCCCTTCTCCTCCTGTCCCCAATCGCTCCCAGCATCAGAGTCTTTTCCAATGAGTCAACTCTTCGCATGAGGTGGCCAAAGTACTGGAGTTTCAGCTTTAGCATCATTCCCTCCAAAGAAATCCGAGGGCTGATCTCCTTCAGAATGGACTGGTTGGATCTCCTTGCAGTCCAAGGGACTCATGTGTGTGCCTATATGTGTGTGTGTATATATTAATATATATGTAGATATGGTATACCTACTATATGTATATATGTTATATATGTATACATATATATATATATATCCTAAACTGTAGCATATCTATGCAATTTAAGTAGAATTTCTTAGGTTAGAGAGATTAATTCCATCCAGCAACTTTAAAGGGAACTGCTTGACTAAGGAGACATTTGCTCTGGGTTTGAAACGTGATAATGTGAAGAGAGAGCAAAGAGATATGAGAGATACATGGAGAGAATACAATATAGAGTACATTACAGAATAGTTAAAAAAACAAAACAAAAACCTTTTGGCAATGTATTGATGCCAATATCATTGAAGCATTTAATGACCAGGTCAAAAACCTTATACTTTATTCTCTATGCAAAGAAGAACATTTTTTTTTTCCAATAAGGAATTAATATGATCAGAAGTACTCTGCAAGAATACTGTTGTGAAAGGATCTTGTAATTAGATTAATGTTATTAATATAATAAGAGGAGAGAAATGGATTCATAGAGATCAGTTAAAGGAGTTGAAAGGTTAAAGGACTTGGACTTGAGTAATAGTTTTGAGTGGTGATAATGAGTTAGATTTTTAACAAGATGAAATGGCTTGAAATGGGAAGCCTGGGTGTTGTTAGGGGCAAGAGTGATGAGTAAGTTTCAGTTATTCTGAAAGCTAAATGGAACAGTAAAAGAAGCAGAGCAAGGGTGAGGTCAGCTTGCAAGGGCATACTGCCAGCAACATGCATGTAATAATCTGAAGTACTGATGGGACAAGTTGAAAGTGGAATGCTGAAATTCAGGGTGGATTCGATTTTTGTTATCTGTTTTGATTTTGTTTTGTTGTTGTCGTTCAGTTGCCCAGTCATGTCTGACTCTTTTTGACCCCATGGACTGCAATATGCCAGGCCTCCCTGTCTCTCATCATCTTCCCAAGTTTGCCCAAGTCCATGTTCATGTGACTTTGTTTACATGATGGTTATTGTTGAGTCCTTGGGTTTGCCACACTGTGAAAGGCAGGTTTGAAAGCTCAATTTTTGAGTGAATGAATATGAGGCAGCAAATGAGATGGATAAAGCTGATCAAAAAAGTAGAGAAGAAAAAAAAGGGAACCAGGGTCAATGGGACAAAGTAAGAGACAGATTCTAATATCAAGGTGATAGTAAACAACAAAAAGTTCTGAAGTTACTATCAGGAAGAGTTACAGTACAAGGAGATCGTTGGATTTCTGAAGTCATCAACAGACTGCACTCATGTTTTGCCTGGATCTGTGAAGCCAAAAGACAGTTGACAGAAAATTGACCTATCTATAGGTTAACAAAAAAGGAGTGTAAAATATAATTTTAACAAGTTTGTTGGGAGAAGATTTCTTGAAAATGAAAAAGAATAAATGAAATAATTCTATGAACGAGATTTTGTGAGCTTTTAAAATTTGTTGTTTTTCTTCATTTTATCAATAATGATTATAAAAATTATTTTAATGCTGTGTCATTCAGGAGATATTTATATATTAAGAGATAATATACATTTCACAAAGATCAGAAACATCACAGCAGAATAAAGTAGCTGATATTAAATGTATCGTGGGTTAGAAAAAATAAAAATATTATAAAGGGTGTTATTTGGGTCAATTGACAAAATTGTAATAAAATGGTAAATTAGGTAAATATCATGTCAATTTTAACTGTTATTGAAACTGATAAGTATATTGTTGTAATGTAAGGGTAATTTCTTATTCTTAAGAAATACCTCAGAAATAGTTAGGGGTAAGTAAGGGTGGCTCAGTGGTAAAGAATTCACCTGCCATGCAAGAGACTTGGGTTCAACCCCTGGGTCAGGAAGACCAGTTGGAGAAGGAAATAGCAACTTACTCCAATATTTTTGCCTGGAAAATGCCATGGACAGAGGAAGCCTGGAAGGCTACAGTCCACGGGGTCCCAAAAAAGTTGAACACAACTTAGTAACTAAACAATGACAACAACAAAAGGGCCATGATGTATAGAATTTTACTCCAACATGTCTCTGAAAAAAATATTTTATATTTTATATATTTTACATATTATTCCATGTATTTATTTCATTTGAGAGAGAAAGAGAGGGAGATTGAGAGCAAATAAATTAAAGGATGCTTGCTCCTTGGAAGAAAAGCTATGACAAACCTAGATAAGTATTAAAAAGCAGAGACATCACTTTGCCAACAAACGTCCATCTAGTCAAAGCTATGGGTTTTTCCAGTAGTAATGTACAGATATTGAGAGTTGGACCATAAAGAAGGCTGAGCACCAAAGAATTGATGCTTTCAAACTGTGGTGCTGGAGAAGACTCTTGAGAGTCCCTTGGACAGCAAGGAGAATGAATCAGCTAATCCTAAAGGAAATCAACCCTGAATATCCATTGGAAGGACTGATGCTGAAGCTGGAGCTCCAATATTTTCGCCACCTGATTAGAAGAGCCAACTCAATGGAAAAGACCTTGATGCTGGAAAAGATTGAAGGTAGGAGGAGAAGGGGATGGCAGAGGATGAGGTGATTGGATGGCATCACCGATTCAATGGACATGAGTTTGAGCAAACAGGAGATGGTGAAGGACAGGGAAGCCTGGTGTGCTGCAATTCATGGGGTTGCAAAGAGTCGGACATGGCTGAGTGACTGAACTACAAAGTAGAGCAAATGGAGTAAAATATTTATAATAGGTCGTTAGTAAAGGTCTTCTTTGTACTTTTTTATTCTTGCACTTTTGCTGCAAATTGAAATTATTTTGAAATGAAATAATAAAGCATATAAAAGAACCCAAATTGTGTGGTTGAAATTCAAGACTCAAAGCTGAAGTGATATAGAAGTGATCTCTTGTGTCCTTAAAACACTTCTTTCAAGCAGTACTGCTAAATGGTTCATTCTTCCTCAAAAAGTCATTTGTTCCTGAAAAATCTCTTGAATAACATATGCTCTTAAGTAAAAAATGTCATTATAATTTTTACAATGAAGACAGTTTTTAATATGTTCTGGAATTTACAAATTGACATCCATTATAATAAGGGACATACATGAAAGCAATTTGGCAATTAATAACAGTTATAGTATTTTAATGAAGTCATTTTTTTCTAATTAATTTTGTTATGTCTGTTTATCAGCTCTCTTAAAACTTGTTATTGTTTATTGCACATAAATTTGATTGACAAGTTAACATAATATAGGATATGATGCTATCTATTACTGCAGCTGCAAAAATTGCAATTCATGAGTTCTCTAAGGTAATTGAATGCAATATATGCAGCTACTCTAGAGTAAGGCAACTGTATTGTGACTCTAGATTCAAGGAGTTCAATTGCTCCATTAGGTGTGATGAAATTCCCAGTAGGAAGTGCAAGTGATATATGGAACTTCTTGTTAAGTCAGGTTCTTTTTACTCCAGTAGATATGCTGTGGGATCTGACTATATGCATTTATTTTCATGTTCTAATTTACATTAATAGATCCAGTGTATTTTCCAAAAGCAAGATAAAGATGATATCAATTTACTATGAGTATATATGGACATATCCCATGTTAATTTTGAAAATAAGAAAAATAACAAGGAATGGCATTATCAGGTAAAATATTTTTCTTTTTTATTTGTTCATCTCATTCTCTTATTAATAATGGTTAGAATATATGTTTTCAATTGTTTCTCACAGGTTCTCCCTTACACATTAGCTGTGAGCAACCCAGTTTACTTAAAAATGGGTGAGTGAGGTAAAGTGTGAGAACATTTAGTGTATAATCTTATAAAACAAATTAACTGCAGTTTATTATAATAAAATCATTGGCACTACATAATTTATGTGTTTATATATGAATGAATACTATTGACTCATAGACTCAGAATGCAAAGTGGTTAGAATGTAAAGTGTACTCTTGTACATTTCTAACAACTCACTGATTCAGAAGGCAAAATATGTTCTTATTGTAAAACTGAATGATCTTGCAGCTTTACCTAACAATCAAAATATTTCTGATTGTAACTTCCCCAATTGGTTTTAATTTTATGCTTAAGATTTACTTAAAGTTATTTAACTCACTCATCCACATGTCAAAGTCTTACATATTTCATAACAAATTTTACAGACCTGATATACCCCTAAAATTACACTTTCTCATCCAGACTATACATGTCTAGTTTTGTGAGCCTTTTTTATTTTAAAATATCATCATATCAAAATTCCAGTATGAACCTGGAATATTACTCTGTATATCCATTTGAAAACATGTTATATATAGAAATAAATACACAAATTTAGGGCAAACTAATTATCAAAAAAAGTGTTTTTCAGGTTAAAACTTTGCAATACTATGTTTTTCCATCTTTCCCACACAAAGTTAAACATTATCAAATCAATAAGGAAATGAAATAAATTGAGGAAAACGAGCATTTCCGCAATTTAACATTTACCAGAATCTTATTTTTTTTTCAATTTAGAGTAATTATTGTATAAACTATAATAACTTTAATTTGGACATATTTAATTATGAAATATTTCAGATATACAGAAAAGTTCTTAAAAAATTTAATGAATATTTGTATAGCTACCATCAAGATTATGTTAAATGTTCTTATGTTCTTCTGAAAATGAAACAACACGGATATAAGAGAAGCCCCCCTTTATAACCTTTTCTAATCCTATTGTTTTTCTTCTCTCCTTTGTTACATGAGGCAATCACTATCCTTCTGTGTTGTTAAACATCTACCACACACACTTATGTCTATATAAAGTGAATGATACCTATGTCGTCTTAGCTAATATTTTTAATTCCCCTCGTATCTTTGGACCATTGGCAAAGTTTTCTTTCTCATTTTTCTTTTTCAGATTCTTCTTTTAAAATGGACATGTGGACACAGGGAGAAAGGGAAACATAGGAGGAATTGGGAGATTGGGATATATATGTTGTGTGTGTGAGTATATATATACATATACATACATATATATATATACGATTCATATACACTACCCTGTGGAAAATAGATAGCTAGTGGGAAGAAAGCTGCTATAAAGCACAGTAAGCTCAGTTCAGTGCTCTGTGATGACCTAGAGGGTTGGGATGGGGGTGAGGTGAGAGGGAGGTCCAAGAGGGAGGGGTTATATGTATGCATATGACTGATTCACTTGATTGTACAGCAGAAACTAACACAACATTGTAAAGCAATTATATTCCAATTTAAAAAATGGAATTTCTTCTCAATTCTGTCACATGCAATATAAACCATAATAACAGAAAATGATGATTACCGGTGACTAGGTTCTATCGATGCCTATGTATCTATATGCCTATTTCTGCATGGAGAGCATTTTGTTGAGTGTATTGAATGTCAGGGAGTGACTCATTTATTTCTGTATCTTTTATTTAACACAGATTAGGTATTTTGAAATGTTGATTGAAAGTGCAATTTATAGTACAACCTTTGCTGTACTAAGAACTGATTTAAGGTCCAGTACTATTTGTCACAGTAAACTGCAAGCATAATTTCTTGTATAGTAGAGAAAGACTACAGTGTAATGCTAGAGATAATTCAAAAATTTGATATGGAATGAAAGGAATTTGGTCTTTTCTGTGTTTGTTCAGTAGTGGTGTGTCTACTTTGGTAACTGGATGTGTGGACTACTCTTTAACAAACAGCAGCAGCTACCACATTTAGACATTAGATTGCATCTGAACGCTTTTGACAATGGATAGCTGACACAAATGTTAGATATGACATTTGTGGCAGATATCCACTTCTCTTCCATTTGATTTGTTCAGTTTTCATAATATACCTCATGTTAAAATTTATTTAAAATATTAATTATAGATCTGGCAAGGCAGGTAGAAAAAAGAATCATGTGTAAAGAAGATGAGTCAGGAGGAGAAAAAGAGGAAATGGATAAGGTAATGTGGACAAAATTTAATAAAAAAGAGGACTGATATTTCTCTGGAAAATTGGTCTGAGCCAGTTTCGTAAAAAGTCTTGTGAAGTTTGCTGGGCTGCCTCTGTCCTTCTTTGGAAGGTAACTATCTTTCATTTTTTATTTAATTGTTCAGAACATAGCAGTGTGATAAAAGTTTTTTATGGAAATTTCTCACAGCAACACAATCAATCATATTTCCAACTCATGTGCTGTCTTGAGCCCCTGAGCCTCAAAGCCTTTTTTTTTCTGGGGAGCTTACTTGTTAAATTAGCACTGATCAAAGGCTAAAACATTTATCATGCTTATTAGTGAATAAACCTAGCAGCAGGTATCCCAAGTGAGGAAGCAAATCCTCATTTCCTGCAAGAATGAATTGGAAATTATCCAAACTGCTTGCAAACATTTTTCAGGAGTGACGAATTGTCAAAAAGAAAGCAGCTGCTAGATGTGGCAGCAACCAGGGTTAAGGGGGAAAAAAAAGCGTCTTTCCAAGGTATCTTCAAACCAGCCCAAGGGGATGTTCTGCAGTTTGATTTACTCTAATTGCCTTTGAAATTCTGCATCAGCTGACCTTACCAATGAGCTCCAAAATAACACTCCAACTAAGGCAATTTTGAAATCGCAATTTTTTCACCTTTGCTCTCCATACTCCTTGTTGTTGTTATTGTTGTTCACGAGAACACAAACTGACAAGTACCAAATTGATAGACTTTTGTTTCCGTTTATTGCAAAATGATGCCCAGTGCTGGTTGTACAGGGACTACTGTCTTATTAGTATACTTTAATCCGTTGTCGTATGTAACAAGGAAAAGAAATATGTACTACAGATCCTTTTCTCCAGTTTTCAACTTTGTTAATGAAAGCTAAAAATATTAAACTCATTGGCACACTCAGCCGTTACATCATATTTTAACAAGTTGTGTGTTGGTTGCTCAGCTGTATCTGACTCTTTGAGACCCATGGACTCCTCTGTCTATAGAATTCTCCAGGCAAGAATACTGGAGTGAGTAGCCATACCCTTCTCCAGGGAATCTTCCAGACTCAGGTATTGGACTTGGGTCTCCTGCATTGCAGGCAGATTCTTTACTGTCTGAGTCACCAGGGAATGAATTGTATGGTACTTGTGAAGATTACCCAAGAATAAGATTGAATCCTTCCTTTATAAATACAGCCAGATTGCATTTAGGAAAGGAGGTAGTACCTTACAATATATTTTTGACAGACAAAAAAATCAGATCTAATGTGAATACTTTGGGTCAGGTAAATGCGATGATAACATGGATTGGTATCATACTGTAACTACATGATAGGGAACAATGTGGAATGGTGAGGAGACACTTAAAAAGAATTATAAATAATCAGGTACCATTGACACTTGCTTGATTTAAGTTGCAGTGAAAAGGCAGTTTGTTGCTTCCCACACTTTTTCTTCCAGTGAAACAGTCTAACCATCCTTTGACTAATTATAGGCAACCTAGTTTACAAAGGGCATGTACCTCAGTTCTTCATCTGCTTGGAAAAGCCAATTAGAGCCTTCTGTTAATCCTAGAGCCTGTGATCCCTTTTCAGTCTGGATTCAGGCACACTACGTGTCTCTCTTTCTCTGTTTGGTTATAATTGCACTCATAATATTAAAACTAGTTGGAAGCAAAGAGGAGTGAGAAAATAAACTAGTTCTATTCCTGGGCCAGAGAACTCCCTTTCTTTCCCCCTCTAAACAGGATTTCACATTTCACACAGCTAAGAAAAATACCCAGAACTATTTCTGTGGTTTTCTTACGAATTAATACATTATCATTTTCCCCAGAGTTTTAGACTAGGGTCATAAAAAAGACTTTCTAGTTAAGATAAAGCTTATTCTACAAGCACAAGCTACTACGCCCTTTGTAGATAGTCTCTTGATCCTGTTAAGTGTCTCTCAGATTTACCCTTTTTTTTTCTATATCTACTGCTGCCCTTCTAATCTAGATCTTCCTTACTTCACACCTGCATTCCTGTTGTAGCCTTTCTGTTGTTTATTCCATATCTTATTTCTCCCCTCTGAGATAATATTGCTAAATAATTTTTAATGTAAGATCTAATTTAGGAACACAAGGGGGTTTTCTCTTTCATGCATCTGTAAGTTCATTTTCACCTCTCATGATCTAGGTCACATCTGTTTGTCCTCATCATGGGTTCTGTGTTCCAGACTTAAATTATTCCCTCCCTCTCCCCTGAACATGTCCCTTGACTCATTTAGCAAGTACACACTGAGCACACACTACATGTATATCTATGCGGTTGTTTACTTAAACTGTTAAGTATTTTCTGTTTCCCTTTCAGATCTATATCCCTTAGATCAAAACTCTTACCTAATATGAGGCATCTCCATTTACTGCAGACTGTCATAATTTCTCTCTTCACTAATATTCTTTTGTCTCTCATGTCAGTACATTTGGCTGAAGTAAATATTTTTAACTGCTTGTTTAGTATATTATTCTCTAAAACTTAAATGAAAACTACGAAATGGTAAGGGTTAAATATAGGCTGAAAATTTTGAGATATTTTGTTGATTGTTTATGTATCTGTTATTATTTTTCACTTTACTAAGTGCCCAGGTGCTCAATAAAGTCATGCTAATTTATTCATCACCAATAATTTATGGCATCACCGACTCAATGGACATAAGTTTGAGTAAACTCCAGAAGTTGGTGATGGACAGGGAGACTTGGCATGCTGCAGTCCATGGGGTCGCAAAGAGTCAGACACAACTGAGCAACTGAACTGAACTGAACTGAATTTATTTATTAATATGAAGACTATAAAATAGTCCACTGAACATATTATGCTTAGAATCACTCATTAATATGGCTGGAAGAAATATTAAAGTTGTCTAGTCTATATTCTCATTGAATGCTTGAATTCTTGAATAACATCTCTGAATAGCCATGCAACTCATCATTTTCATCTACATAAACTATGCCGTTCCAAATCTCCATTAATGGTGATACTGGCATTTTTCTCTCTGTCTTCTTCATCCCTATTCTGTTTCTCAGCTGGTACAAAACAAAAGCCAAAGTGGAAGTATTTTTAATTTGACCCCTCAAATCTGGAAATTACCTACCTTTGAGAATTTACATTAACAACAGAAGTACTAAGTACAATAGAATTTTAAATCCTATATTTTGTAAAGCCTGTGACTATGCTACTTTTACATGTATTCATTAGACCCAAGCATTTTCTGGTTCTCACAATAATAGCTATAATAAATTAAGGATCACATTTGAAACATAACAACTATTGGTTTTTCCAATAAAAATGTGACAATGTAAGACAAATAATGTTTACATTTGTTTCCCATATACACTTAGTGTTCAGCTCTTCTTTGACTATGAAATACAATTGTAGATTATTAGGTTTGTATATAGCTTAATTTATTCAAAAGTCATTGTTTTGAGTCACTCTAGTTTGCACATTAAAAATGGAGGCAAGAGCAAGGTCATACAGGACAATATATCCCCTGAAACCAGAACAAGGAAAATAAATCAAATGCATTTACCCTCCCCCCAAGTTTGAGTGTCCACCCTGGGTATTCTCATTGTGCTTAGTGTTTATGCCTGGGAAGTAACTTCTAATAGTATATTTTAATTGTCTGTTGTATATTGGAATAATACATCTTAATGGTTAGAAATCTTCAATATTCCTTTTCATCTGTAACTGGTCAAGCCCTTAGAAGCCACCAATACGTAATTATTCAATTGGTTAACGTCTATTTGAAAATTCTACGATGGTGCAGGAGTATCTTTCCTCAAACAAATGTGTTTCCTTTCCTGAGCTCTAGAGCACTCAAACTTTTGCTATTTCTGCTGCTCAACTTCTCAAGCCCTTGGTTTTAAAGCTGGAAGGTGGAGAGGTCCTTAGTAACTGGATTAACTTTCATTTTTACAGATATGAAAACTTCGACCAGGAGCTGTTTAGTAATTGAACAAAAGCTAAACAAATGGAGACACGGTATAGAATGGCTAAGATGCCGTATAATATAGTGGATAATAGCAAGGTCTCTGCATCAGACTGCTGCTGCTGCTGCTGCTAAGTCGCTTCGGTCGTATCCGACTCTGTGCGACCCCATAGACAGCAGCCCACCAGGCTCCCCCGTCCCTTGGATTCTCCAGGCAAGAACACTGGAGTGGGTTGCCATTTCCTTCTCCAGTGCATGAAAGTGAAAAGTGAAAGTGAAGTCGCTCAGTCGTGTCCGACTCTTCGCGACCCCATGGACTGTAGCCCACCAGGCTCCTCCATCCATGGGATTTTCCAGGCAAGAGTACTAGCTGTGTTCAAATCCCAGGGTTTCTACTTATTAACTCTGTGTTTCCCAGCATTTCAGTTCCCTGAATATAAAATATATATGCTGTCAGCATTAAATAATTTAACATACATACAAGAAACCATTCTAGAATGGTATGTGGTATTTACATAGGAAATGCCAGTAAGTGATCACTCAGATTACACATATTAAATGAAGAAGGTTATCCTTGGATAACTGATTTTTCAAGATAAAAGTCAGATAAGATTTACACACTATTGATTTACAATTTTCTTTATCATTCAAAAGAAATCTATAATATACTTTGAGACATTTCACATGTTATGTATGTATGTATATATTTAAATTTTTCAACAGAAACTTTGGGAAGCCTTTTTTCTTTCCTATAATAATAAAAATAATCAAATTAATGTTTTCTGTTAATAATAACAGTATGTGTCCAAAACATAATAAATATCAAAAATTTAGCAATAAAAACAAGCAGTGGATTTAAAATACAGAATGTGAAATACAGTGAAAATGAGGAAAATACATTGCTTAAATTTAATTAAATCCTTTCTCTGTGTGAAGTTAAGGAAGATGTTTGAGTTTAGTGTATGGATACAAGCTGAAAGCTGACATACAAGGAAGGAGTGGTGGGAAAGAAGAAAGTCAGTCTCCATGAAAGAAAGGCCATTTCCTGGCTGCTAAGTTGGTCCACTGGTGACCTCTCTAAAGAACTTGTTCTCAATAATTAAATTCCCATTGAAGACGAATTAGCTTTCTGTTGTAAAATCTCTCTCTCACATACACACAATCCTTGAGAATTTTTGCAATCTTGGCTGTGATTTAGCTATTTTAGCAAATTCTTTGTTTGCTATACCTTCTGATAACCAAGAGTACCAACACTGGGAGACTCGAATTTTTTTTTTTTTTTTTTACAATATTCTTATTGAGAAATATTTTCAACCAAATTAATCCTAATGCAGACTTTGAGTTATCAAACACATAGGTCTAAGAGTGAAAAGACCAAGACAGCAGTGATATGCATGTTAAAGCATATTTATCAAGTGAGTTTTATATATATTTATGTTATTTTTCTTTAAAATTTCATTCTAAATCCTTTATGCCTTAAAGAAAAGTTTTTTCCTTTTTATTAAAAAAAGTGGCAAGAACCATCCATTTAGTCTATCCCTGGCCCAACATGAAGTGTTGTACCACATGCAGCATATGCTGAAGAGAAACACACCATGATTTCTATCCCAGTTATTTACAGACAGAGAATTATCCCTGAACTGAAAGACAAACAAACAAAGGCATTAGAAGTCCAAGTCAAGTGGTGGTCGGGAAATGAAAGTGATTTGGTAAGTATAGTGAATTTGTCATGTGGATAGATACATTGATTTGGAATACTAATAACTAAAATACAAGTGTTCTGTTTAATGCTAGTGCCTAGTAAGCTCTCCACTTTGGCATATTTATTCCTTCCCTACAGCTTCAAATACTGGTAAAAAAAAAATATAACATATTATCTCTACAATCTCTTTTGAGTGGTAATAAACACGTGAGCTATCCTCCAGTTTCACTGATCACTTAGTTTAAATACAAGGAACTAGAATAAAGTAATTTAACAAAGTATAGGATAACTTTAAATAAACTCAAGCTGTGAACTAAATTACTTAAATGGCAAAAGTGGCCAAATTTTAGATTATGTCTAATTCATTGCCTGGTCCCATATTTGATTCCACAAAACTAAATCTAAAATACCACTAATTGGAAATCCCACCATTATTTCATATACCGCTAACAAAAGAAAACACCACTAATTCGATTTCACATAGTACTTTCTTATAATGAAGATTTTTTACTTTATACTAAGTGAAGGAATCATTTTATATTAAATTTGACTTAAGTATTTATTTTGGGTGTATATAAAAGAGATGAGCAAAATAAATTGGTTAAGAAATTTAACTTCACATTTAGAATCTCTTTTCTGTTGAGAATTCTGCTGTTCACTTTTTTCCATACAGTGTAGTCTTCTGTCCCATCAAGGTCCTTTTTGGAAATATTTCAGAAAGAACTAAGTTCCATCATGGCATGACTTAAACCAACTTTGTAGTTATCTAAAACTGGGTAACTTTCAAGTCCACCGTCATCATTAATGACAAATATCTCTGATTCACCCATTCCCAACCCTCTCTCCCAACTGTCTTATTTCTAGGGGATAAAACAGTGCTTCATATTATCTCTGAGATTTTCTTTTAAGCCACTGACATTTATTCTGCAAATTTTTAAGTGGCTATTTTTATTTTTACTGAAGGACAATGACACTCAATAATACCAATGGTACATTATATCCAGATATTAGAAATATTAAAATGTTAAAAAGAGATGTAGCTTAGAATTAATGGGTGTATGTGTGTGTTCCAGTTGAAAATGATTGTAGTTAGTGGGATGTGAAGGTAAAACCTCACAAAGCATTTATTTTTTGGCCAACTGGATATAATATAATAAGTTCAGGATATGTCATCATTAACTATTTCATCTAATCAAAAACCATTTAATGATCATCTGCTAAATTTCTATGTTATGAAAAAGATAAAAGTCAAAGTCTCTCTTCTTGAAGAGTTCCATCATAGTGGTGGAGAAAGACAATATTAACAAAATCACAACTCAAAGAATAAGCACTTTTCCAGGAAAATTCAGATTTTTATGATCACCGCTTTGAGCAGCATCTAATCCAGCCTGTGGAGAAGAGGGTCAGAGGATGTCTTCTGAAAGTAACACAACCTTAACTGAGGCAGAATAAAAATTTCTTCATTAATCAAAGGGTGAGGAATCAGTGAAGTGAGCTGTTTAAGAAGAAGCATCAGCATGTACGAGCATATATAAAGATATGAAGATGAATAAAAAGCTTGGTGAGTTCCAGGAATTATAAGTACAGTAGCTTGAACAGGTTGGAGAGTGGGTCCTTTGTGAGGCTTGATGGGTATTAAGGTTAGAAAGGCAGAACCCAGGTCACAACATGTCTTTTTACTTTGCCATGGAGTATAAATTTTTACCAAAGGGTAACCAAAGTAGTTTCTGAAAGATTTTAAAGAGAAATGTGATTTACATTTTCTAAAAATTCACTTCATAAGCCCACTAGGTTAACAAAGTAATGGAGATAACAAAAGATGTCAAGAATTTGCTAATGTTTCCAGGTTCCTTAGCCTCAGTTTTACTGAGTTAGTTCACTATTTTCCAACTTGTTTATCAAAATGTTGCCTTGTACATAACTATGATTTTGCCTGATTAGAGAACTAGAGAACATTCATACCCACTAGTTAAGGAAACTTTTCCTAGCACGGTGATTTTCAAACTCACTGGACTAGATTCATTATTCAAGTGAAATCTTACCTAAAGGCAAATATGTTAGTACAATTTTGGTTTTGGTTTTGAGTTTAGAGCTTGATATAATAGTTGTTGTAGAGGCGAAAATCTCAAACCTAGATATTTAAGAGAGCTTTTGCACCAGTTTGAAAACTGCTGCTCCAACCATTATTGCAACTCATGTGTGTATGCGTGTGTTTATGTGTGTGTGTTAGTTGCTCAGTCATGTCTGGCTCTTTGCAACCCCACAGACTGTAGCCCACCAGGTTTCTCTGTCCATGAAATTCTCCAGGCAAGAATACTAGAGTGGGTAGCCATAACCTTCTCCAGGGGATCTTCCTGACCCGGGGATCAAAGCCAGGTTTCCCTCCTTACAGACAGATTCTTTAACATCTGAGCCACCAGGGAAGCCCTGTTCCAACTCTTACTGGTAAGAAAATCGAAAATCAAAATGGTCAATGGATTCAAATGATATTTGAGTGTTAACACAAATGTTTAAATCCCATCTTCAAATCCTGGATTTAGCCTGCTCTCTCTTTACCAGAGTTATTTGTTCAGGCTTGTCGGAGTTCATGTCTATATTTGGAAAGCTAAATGAAAGAATCTCACAACCTGTTTCTCCTGAAAAATGAAATCCTTGAGATTCTTCCTGTGTAAATGCAGAATACAGGCTTCCCAGGTGGCTCAGTGGGGAAAGAATCCACCTGAAATCCAAGAGACAAAGAAGATGTGGGTTT
Organism: Bubalus bubalis; assembly: GCF_019923935.1. NCBI lineage: Eukaryota > Metazoa > Chordata > Mammalia > Artiodactyla > Bovidae > Bubalus > Bubalus bubalis. Next base: position 112,080,877 of record NC_059159.1, on the reverse strand, counting down.
GATCCCTGGGTTGGGAAGATCTCCTGGAGGCGGTATGGCAGCCCATTCGAGTATTCTCTCCTGGAGAATCCTACGGACAGAGGAGCCTGGTGGGCTGAAGAGTCGGACATGACTGAAGCGACTGAGCACAAATGCAGAGTACATCAACCTTGTTACTGTTTCTCTTTTGTTTTTGTTTCTAGTGACTCTCTGGGTTTTAGTCTACTGCTCAAATAATCTGAATTTGCTTTTCTGTATCTCATCTTTCCCTGGGTGTACTGAAAGAGAATGTTTACAAGACACAGAAAAGGGCTGTCAAATTTGCCCCTTTCTCTGTGTGTTTGTTCATGTACACATGTTTGGTTGCTGAATGGGAATGGTGGGAAGAGATATTGATGGATGATGAGGAGATTAAAGAAAGCTAATCTATTTTCCCCAAATCACCTAGGAAATTGCACTAACATGGCTGTATTCATGATCCCCAGTGTAATGGCTCAACTAAATGAAAGAGCCCAACTGTACCCATGTCTAATCCATTTGGTTTAGACACAATAAACATCTACTTATTTGAATATTGGCAGAAAAGAAATTTATTTTATTTATCCAAATATGTTCTAATTTAAAGTAGTTAAATATTAACATTAAAAGCCAATTGAACACTTTTTTTTCTTTTTTAAAAACTAAGCCCCACTGAAAATTACTTGGTTTATATGAAGTTTACCCTAGTGCTAAAGGGATTCTTTTAAATATAGTTAAGTAAAATAGAATTATGGTTGAAGATGAGCTGGAGGCAAGGAATTAATGAAAAAACTATCCTGTTCTGAGACCTAGAAAATCAGGAGCTATAATATGGGTATTATATTTAGCAGTGTTAAAAATTATTTAGGGTTTGTGGGCTTGGGGATTTCCATAGGTCTTAATATATCTAGCTTAGTATTAACCTTGAAAATCAATGCACAAGAATGGAAAAAATGCATATTTTAAAATTAAATAGTGCATGTGAAAATATCTAGTTAAGTTTTAGTGTGTGTGAGAGACTAATTTTAGTAATAATTGTATCTTACATTATGGCCTTTTAAGCAGAAACTTTTTAGAATGCAAAACTTAATAACACATGTTACTGAAAACACTCTGTTAACTGGGAAGATAAACCTGAAGAATTTGACTTTAAAAATATCAGATAACATACTAAATTCAGTAGCTCTCTATTTTCACTCATTTGTGCTTAGTGTTTTCTGGGTAAAAACACATCTTTCCCTAAAGACATAGACAATTCCATTGGTATTTCAATATATTCAGTTTTAACTATCTTGAAGGTGAGATTAGACTGATTTTCTGCGCTGCTGCTACACAAAACCGGAAGCACTGCTTCTCGAGTTGATAGTAGTACTCAGGAGAAGATAGAGGTTGTCGTCTTCTAGAGCTCTCAGCTCTAACACCTGTCAGCTTAGGACTCAAAAACGACCATTGAAGAAACTTTCGAATATTTCTTCTTTTTTTTTTTTTGTCGGTAGAGTGATGTCTTTGCTTTTTTTTAATATAAATTTATTTATTTTAATTGGAGGTTAATTACTTTACAATATTGTATTGGTTTTGCCATACATCAATATGAATCCACCATGGTTATACATGTGTTCCCCATCCTGAACCCCCCTCCCACCTCCCTTCCCTTTCTGACTACAGTAACTAAATATAACCCAACTGTTTATGATCCATGAATAAACAGAACATTATGCAGCTGTAAAAAAAGTGTTTGAAGACACTCTTCAAGATACATAATTATGTGAAGAAAACAAGTTGATGAATGAAGTCAAAACAATCCTATATGTAGAAAATGAAAGTAAAATAGTTTATACTGTATTTACTCCTAGTGCATTAAATATTCTGTGAAAGATGCATGGAGGAATTGCAAACACTCTGCTCCCTCAGCCCAAACCTTAAAGGAGGTTGGATGCTGGGTGACAGGAACAGAGGGCAGCTTTTTACTTTGTACTCTTTTACACTTAAAAATAATTTTTAAGATACCATTCTAATATCACTGTAAATAGCTAATGGTCCATAATTAATGAAAAATTGACTTTAAGCTTAATTATGATGGTTTGCATGGACACTTGCTTTCTCTGGGGATAACTGTCATAACTTACTTAAGGAACTCTGACTGCTAAGTAATCAGGCAGCTCATTGTATATTTAAAATAGAAGGTCTTAGTTGTACTAAGAATGGTGGTATCTTACGAGCCACTAATGATGACCATGACAATGATATTGATTAAAGGTGTTGATCTGAGAATAAAGTGAGGAGGTCTCAAAGTTACACGTAAAGAAGTCAGTTGATAGCAGAAGAAAGAAGGGCTAGGGCAAAAAATTAAGATACTGAGTGTACTGTTAAAGGATTGGAGAACCAGTGACAAGAGTCGCAAAGGATGGAAAATAAGACGAGTAAGAGAAAAAGTGATTCAGTATTCCATGTATCTTTACTTCATGACTCTGACAAGGACATTAAAAGCAAAAACTAAATAAAATCCACTATGAGCCAGGTATTTTGTGTATTATTAGATTTATCCCTCAGACCAGTTCCTTTGAGGTTATGCATTGTTTCCTTTGCAGGTATTTTAATGAAAAAGTTTGATAAGAAGTTTTCTACATTATCATGTCAGGTTAAAACAAACAAATAAACAAACACTTCACCCTTATTCTTAACCCTTGTGTTGCCATGAGCAAGAGGTGACGAAGGCTTTCATCTTACTGTTTATTATTGAATTCATAGCATCTATCTGGCATATTTAGCAAGTGGTTAATACACATTTATTTAAGAAACAAATGGGATCATATTTGTGTCCACCTTCTCCTAAACCTTCTTTTCTGATTTACTACCATCAGAATTAGCTTTTGAAAATACATTTCTAATCAGGGAATTTCTATGCATTGAAGCTGTGTTACATATACTAACTTTGTGCTGGGAAATGTGTTAGATGATCTAGCTGTCTTTATCTCACTTAAATATCACACTTATTTTTGGAGATATATACTATGATGAGAGCCTAAGAGAAAGCCTGTGAGAGATTATTTTTACCACATTCACATGCCTAATGGCAAACAAAAGGTCAGTTTTCATTCCAATCCTAAAGAAAGGCAATGCCAAAGAATGTTCAAACTACCGCACAATTGTACTTACCTCACACACTAGCAAAGTAATGCTCAAAATTCTCTAGGCAGTCTTCAACAGATGTGAACCATGAACTTCCAGATGTTCAAGCTGGATTTAGAAAAAGCAGAGGAACCAGATATCAAATTGCCAACATCCATTGGATCATAGAAAAAGCAAGAGAGTTCCAGAAAAACATCTACTTCTGCTTTATTGACTACACCAAAGCCTTTGACTGTGTGTATCACAACAAACTGGAAAATTCTTCAAGAGATGGGAATACCCGACCACCTGACCTGCCTCCTGAGACATCTGTATGCAGGCCAGGAAGCAACAGTTAAAACGACATGGAACAACAGCCTGGTTCCAAATTGGGAAAGGAGTATGTAAAGGCTGCATACTGTCACCCTGCTTATTTAACTTATATGCAGAGTACGTCATGTGAAATGCCAGGCTGGATGAAGCAGAAGGTGGAATCAAGATTGCAGGGAGAAATGTCAATAACCTCAGATATGCAGATGACACCACCCTTATGGCAGAAAGCCAGGTTAAAGAAGAACCAAAGAGCATCTTGATGAAAGTGAAAGAGGAGAGTGAAAAAGTTGGCTTAAAACTCAGCATTCAAAAAACTAAGATCATGGCATCTGGGCCCATCACTTCATGACAAATAGATGGGGAAACAGTGGAAACAGTAGCACACTTTATTTTGGGGGCTCCAAAATCACTGCAGATGGTGACTGCAGCCATGAAATTAAAAGACACTTGCTCCTTGAAAGAAAAGTTATGACCAACCTAGGCAGCATATTAAAAAGCAGAGACATTGCTTTGCCAACAAAGGTCTGTCTACCCAAGGCTATGGTTTTTCCAATAGTCATGTATGGATATGAGAGCTGAACTGTAAATAAAGCTGAGCAGCAAAGAATTGATGCTTTTGAACTGTGGTGTTGGAGAAGATTCTTGGACAGCAAGGAGATCCAACCAGTTCATCCTAAAGGAAATCAGTCCTGAGTATTCATTGGAAGGACTGATGCTGAAGCTGAACCTCCAATACTTTGGCCACCTGATGCAAAGAACTGACTCACTAGAAAAGACCCTGATGCTGGGGAAGATTGAGGGCAGGAGAAGGGGACAACAGGATTAGATGGCTGGATGGCATCACTGACTCAATGGACATGAGTTTGAGTAAGCTCTGGGAGTTGGTGATGGACAGAGAATCCTGGTGTGTTGCAGTCCACAGAGTTGCCAAGAGTCAGACATGACTGAGCAACTGAACTGAACTGAATGGCAAAGATGGGGCTTCCGGGTTGCTCAGTGGTAAAGAATCCACATGCCAGTGCAGGTGATGCAGCAGATGTGGGTTCAATCCCTAGGTTGAAGAAGGATGGCAACCCACTCCAATATTCTCACCTGGGAAACCTCATGGACAGAGAGGCCTGATGGGCTACAGTCTACCAGTTTGCAAAGAATTTGTCACAACTTAGCAGCAAAATAACAACAGCATAGCCAGATTGAATTACATTTCTTTGACTAAAGCTTATTCATTTCCCTGTTTTGCAAGTATTCCTCTTATTTTTAAATCTACTATTTGAAGAGTGCATGTTGTGATAAAGATCTCACTGTGCTAGGCACTTTTCATATATAATATCCTTTAAACCTTGCAATATGCTTTTATTCTATGATGAAAGATGATGTCATTCACCTGGTTAGATAATTTGCCTATGTTTATGTAGCTAATAATAATTTGCCTTTGTTTACATAGTCTTTGTGTGGATAACAATAAACTGTGGAAAATTCTGAAGGAGATGGGAATACCATACCACCTGACCTGCCTCTTGAGAAAACAGTATGCATGGCAGGAAGCAACAGTTAGAACTGGACATTGAACAATAGACTGGTTCCAAATAGGAAAAGGAGTATGTCAAAGCTGTATATTGTCACCCTGCTTATTTAACTTATATGCAGAGTACATCATGAGAAATGCTGGGCTGGAGGAAGCACAAAGTGGAATCAAGATTGCCGGGAATAATATCAATAACCTCAGATACGCAGATGACACCACCCTTACGGCAGAAAGTAAAGAACTAAACAGCCTCTTGAGGAAAGTGAAAGAGGAGAGTGAAAAAGTTGGCTTAAAGCTCAACATTCAGAAAACTAACATCATGGCATCCGGTCCCATCACTTCATGGGAAATAGATGGGGAAACAATGGAAACAGTGAGAGACTTAATTTTGGGGGGCTCCAAAATCACTGCAGATGGTGACTGCAGCCATGAAATTAAAATATGCTTGCTCCTTGGAAGGAAAGCTATGACCAACCTAGCCAGCATATTAAAAAGCAGAGACATTACTTTGTCAACAAACATCTGTCTAGTCAAGGCTATGGTTTTCCAGTAGTCATGTATGGATGTGAGAGTTGGACTATAAAGAAAGTTGCGCACAGGAGAATTGATGCTTTTGAATTGTGATGTTGGAGAAGATTCTTGGACAGCAAGGAGATCCAACCAGTCCATCCTAAGGGATATCAGTCCTGAGTGTTCATTGGAAGAACTGATATTGAAGCTGAAACTCCAATACTTGGCCCCCTGATGCAAAGAGCTGACTTGTTTAAAAAGACCCTAATGCTGGGAAAGATTGAGGGCAGGAGAAGAAGGGGATGACAGAGGATGAGATGGTTGGATGGCATCACCGACCCAATGGACATGGGTTTGGGTAGACTCCGGCAGTTGGTGATGGACAGGGAGGCTTGGGATGCTGTGGTTCATGGGGTCACAAAGTCAGACTCGACTGAGCGAGTGAACTGGCTGACTGACATAGCTAATAAGTGATCAGAGTCACATAGATCTGACCCTTTATTTTATTGTATTTTAAAGTGATTTATTATTTTATTGCTTTATCATAACAATAATAGTTGGTGGAAAAAATAAATGGATGGATATATGGCTGAATGTCAGATTGTCTATTCGTACAAACACCTACTAGCCGAAAGCACTGTGTCCTCCTTACTGGAGAAGTCAGAGAGAGGAAAACAAAGGGAGTGTGTATAAATCCTGTAGCTGTGCCAGGTGGAAAGGAAAGAAAGATATGCAGAGTGAGACATATCCTCCAAGTCCTTTAGGCTCACCAATGTGTATTTGTCAAGAGGATCCCTCTGTAAGAGAAGAAGAGCCGTATGACCAGAGAGGTTAGTTTTCTTGACTTTAGTCCCTTGAATAAACTTTGGAGACTTTGATCAATATTCCTAACTTCTTGGCTACTATGATTTGTTTTTTCTCTGTTACCCTTTAACTTGAAGAATTCAGAGATAGGGGCACAGAAAGCTAGGTTTTAGTGGAACTTCAGGTTCATTTTAATTTTGTTCAGCCCAGTATATCCAATACAATCTCAGGGCACAGAGTTTGCTTATGGTTGGAGGTTCTTTTTTCTTGAAGTAAAAAGAATAAACAGACTCAGAGAGTCTGAAGGTCCAATCAGATCAGATCAGATTAGTTGCTCAGTCGTGTCTGACTCTTTGCGACCCCATGAATCGCAGCATGCCAGGCCTCCCTGTCCATCACCAACTCCCGGAGTTCACTGAGACTCAAGTCCATCAAGTCAGTGATGCCATCTAGCCATCTCATCCTCTGTCGTCCCCTTCTCTTCCTGCCCCCAATCCCTCCCAGCATCGGAGTCTTATTCCAATGAGTCAACTCTTCGCATGAGGTGGCCGAAGTACTGGAGTTTCAGCTTTAGCATCATTCCTTCCAAAGAAATCCTAGGGCTGATCTCCTTCAGAATGGACTGGTTGGATCTCCTTGCAGTCCAAGGGACTCTCAAGAGTCTTCTCCAACACCACAGTTCAAAAGCATCAATTCTTCAGCACTCAGCCTTCTTCACAGTCCAACTCTCACATCCATACATGACCACAGGAAAAACCATAGCTTTGACTAGACGGACCTTTGTTGGCAAAGTAATGTCTCTGCTTTTCAATATGCTATCTAGGTTGGTCATAACTTTCCTTCCAAGGAGTAAGAGTCTTTTAATTTCATGGCTGCAGTCACCATCTGCAGTGATTTTGGAGCCCAGAAAAATAAAGTTAGCCACTGTTTCCACTGTTTCCCCATCTATTTCCCATGAAGTGATGGGACCAGATGCCATGATCTTCGTTTTCTGAATGTTGAGCTTTAAGCCAACTTTTTCACTCTCCACTTTCACTTTCATCAAGAGGCTTTTGAGTTCCTCTTCACTTTCTGCCATAAGGGTGGTGTCATCTGCATATCTGAGGTGATTGATATTTCTCCCGGCAATCTTGATTCCAGCTTGTGCTTCTTCCAGCCCAGGGTTTCTCATGATGTACTCTGCATAGAAGTTAAATAAGCAGGGTGACAATATACAGCCTTGACGTACTCCTTTTCCTATTTGGAACCAGTCTGTTGTTCCATGTCCAGTTTTAACTGTTGCTTCCTGACCTGCATACAAATTTCTCAAGAGGCAGGTCAGGTGGTCTGGTATTCCCATCTCTTTCAGAATTTTCCACAGTTTATTGTGATCCACACAGTCAAAGGCTTTGGCATAGTCAATAAAGCAGAAATAGATGTCTTTCTGGAACTCTCTTGCTTTTTTCACGATCCAGCGGATGTTGGCAATTTGATCTCTGGTTTGTCTGCCTTTTCTAAAAGCAGCTTGAACATCTGGAAATTCACAGTTCACGTATTGCTGAAGCCTGGCTTGGAGAATTTTGAGCATTACTTTACTAGTGTCTGAGATGAGTGCAATTGTGTAGTAGTTTGAGCATTCTTTGGCATTGCCTTTCTTTGGGATTGGAATGAAAAGTGACCTTTTCCAGTCCTTTGACCACTCCTGAGTTTTCAAAATTTGCTGGCATGTTGAGTGCAGCACTTTCACAGCATCATCTTTCAGGATTTGGAATAGCTCCACTGGAATTCCATTACCTCCACTAGCTTTGTTCATAGTGATGCTTTCCAAGGCCCACTTGACTTCACATTCCAGGATGTCTGGCTCTAGGTCAGTGATCACACCATCGTGATTATCTGGGTCATGAAGATCTTTTTTGTACAGTTCTTCTGTTTATTCTTGCCACCTCTTCTTCATATCTTCTGCTTCTGTTAGGTCCATACCATTTCTGTCCTTTATCGAGCCCATCTTTGCATGAAATTTTCCTTTGGCATCTCTGATTTTCTTGAAGAGATCTCTAGTCTTTCCCATTCTGTTGTTTTCCTCTATTTCTTTGCATTGATCACTGAAGAAGGCTTTCTTATCTCTTCTTGCTATTCTTTGGAACTCTGCATTCAGATATTTATATCTTTCCTTTTCTCCTTTGCTTTTCGCTTCTCTTCTTTTCACAGCTGTTTGTAAGGCCTCCCCAGACAGCCATTTTGCTTTTTTGCATTTCCTTTCCATGGGGATAGTCTTGATCCCTGTCTCCTGTACAGTGTCACGAACCTCATTCCATAGTTCATCAGGCACTCTATCTATCAGATCTAGGCCCTTAAATCTATTTCTCACTTCCACTGTATAATCATAAGGGATTTGATTTAGGTCATACCTGAATGGTCTAGTGGTTTTCCCTACTTTCTTCAATTTAAGTCTGAATTTGGCAATAAGGAGTTCATGATCTGAGCCACAGTCAGCTCCTGGTCTTGTTTTTGTTGACTGTATAGAGCTTCTCCATCTTTGGCTGCAAAGAATATAATCAATCTGATTTCGGTGTTGACCATCTGGTGATGTCCATGTGTAGAGTCTTCTCTTGTGTTGTTGGAAGAGGGTGTTTGTTATGACCAGTGCATTTTCTTGGCACCACTCTGTTAGTCTTTGCCCTGCTTCATTGCGTATTCCAAGGCCAAATTTGCCTGTTACTCCAGGTGTTTCTTGACTTCCTACTTTTGCATTCCAGTCCCCTATAATGAAAAAGACATCTTTTTTGGGTGTTAGTTCTAAAAGGTCTTGTAGTTCTTCATAGAACCATTCAACTTCAGCTTCTTCAGTGTTAGTAGTTGGGGCATAGACTTGGATTACTGTGATATTGAATGGTTTGCCTTGGAAACGAACAGAGATCATTCTGTCGTTTTTGAGATCGCATCCAAGTACTGCATTTCAGACTCTTGTTGACCATGATGGCTACTCCATTTCTTCTGAGGGATTCCTGCCCGCAGTAATAGATATAATGGTCATCTGAGTTAAATTCACCCATTCCAGTCCATTTCAGTTCGCTGATTCCTAGAATGTCGACATTCACTCTTGCCATTGGAAGTTTGACCACTTCCAATTTGCCTTGATTCATGGACCTGACATTCCAGATTCCTATGCAATATTGCTCTTTATAGCATTGAACCTTGCTTCTATCACCAGTCACATCCACAGCTGGGTATTGCTTTTTCTTTGGCTCCATCCCTTCATTCTTTCTGGAGTTATTTCTCCACTGATCTCCAGTAGCATATTGGGCACCTACTGACCTGGGGAGTTCCTCTTTCAGTATCCTATCATTTTGCATTTTCATACTGTTCATGGGGTTCTCAAGGCAAGAATACTGAAGTGGTTTGCCATTCCCTACTCCAGTGGACCACATTCTGTCAGGTCTCTTCACCATGACCTGCCCATCTTGGGCTGCCCCATGGGCATGGCTTAGTTTCATTGAGTTAGACAAGGCTGTGGTCCTAATGTGATTAGATTGACTAGTTTTCTGTTTATGGTTTCAGTGTGTTTGCCCTCTGATGCCCTCTTGCAACACCTACCGTCTTACTTGGGTTCCTCTTACCTTAGGCGTGGGGTATCTCTTCACGGCTGCTCCAGCAAAGCGCAGCCATTGCTCCTTACCTTGGACGAGGGGGATCTCCTCACCACCACTCTTCCTGACCTTTAATGTGGGATAGCTCCTCTAGGCCCTCCTGCGCCCGCGCAGCCAAGGCTCCTTGGACGTGGGGTTGCTCCTCCTGGCCGCCGCCCCTGGCCTTGGGCGTGGGGGCATGGGGTTGCTCCTCCTGGCTGCCGCCCCTGGCCTTGGACGCGGGGTAACTCCTCTCGTTGCCACCCCTGACCTCAGACGCTGGGTATCTCCTCTCAGCTGCATTTTCTTAAGTCATTCCAGAAAGTGAAATTATCTTTTCCTTGCTTTTTTATAATCAGAAAATCAAGGATAGATTTTAAATAAGCCTTAGGCATATTATTTACATATTGTGTATTTCTGTGATTCTTCAGTTAGATCCCAACATTAAAGGACTTTATGCAGGTGAGGGTAAAGTACCTGCTGACAGGTAGATGTCACAATATTGTAGCTTTCATATGCAAATTGGAACTACTGAGCTGGTTTCTCATCAACGTTTCACAACCTGAAATGCACACTTAGAAGAAATTAAAATGTTTTAACAATAAAATATGAGAATATTAATATCTGTTCACTTTGATGTGATAGATATAAAATCAGCAGCAATTTCCCTAATGGGGCTGTTGCTCCCCCTTTTCCCAATAATTGATTTTAATGTCAAATAAAAGATCAACATTTTGTCAGCCAGGACTTGAGGCTGAATATTGCACTTGAGCATGTTTTGAGCTAAGGTGTAAATCTTAGATTGGGTTGAATGGTCATGTTTTCCTGATAGTCATGGACTGCAAGTCAGATGCTTCACTTAGAAAAAGATTTATTTGAACCATGTAGCAAGTAGACATTGATAAATAAACTTATCTTCCTAAGGGAGAATAATTGCTAGGAACATGAGTTTTCACATGAGGCATGAGCTCAATTACTGCATTTATTTATGTAATCAGGGAAAGTTCTTGATGTATTCCAGCTAGAGACAGCATATATACATGAACCGTGTGCTTTACTATCTCTCAATGGCAACAGTGGGATTTTAAATAAGTGTTGATGAACAAAGTTGATATATATGTGTGTATATATATATATATATATATTTTTTTTTGCATCAAGCTTTCATCTAAGATTGTGTATTAGTCTCTAGTCCTTTCCATAATTCAGAAAGTAGAATTAGTCAAGACCCTCTCATCCTGAACAGAAAATTTGGTCTTATAAAATCATTCAAAAGCAAACTTACTCTTCAGAAACTTGAATGTATATTTAGATGAGAGAGGGGTGCTATGTTAACTCCATCACTTGCTGTGTGAAGCTTGGAAAATTACTTGTGATTTCTCAATATCTCATTCTCATCACTTAAAAAAATCGAGATAATAATAGGATCTACCTCATAAATTCATTGTGGTGATTAAATATGTTAATCTTAGAATCATTTCTGGCACATGATGGGTACTATTGGTGTGTATTGTCTTTATTTACCCAATTGTATATTTAGAAGAAAGTAGATTTCTGAGTTATAAGTTCTATCTGAAAAGTAAAACTTCTAGAATTAAGATTAAAAATTTACAAACTGACTTCTGAAAATAATCAAATCTGACATACAAGGGATTGGTAGTTATTCACTCATCAATTATTGATATGTACTGAACTATCAGTGAATAAATATAGATCTACAGCTTATAAATAAATCAATAATTGAAAAAGCTAAAATACTTGGATATTAACAAACATTTTATCATCAAATGATAATTTTTAATATAAAGAAAGTTAGTTTAGTTATGATTCAAGCCCAAATTAATAATTAACAAAAATACTAGAAGCTTCAAATATGCAAAATAAATTTCCAGGATTTAAAATTCCAGAAATATTATTTAATTATTTCAAGTGTGCATAGCTTTCAAATTCATTTTTATTGAAATATAGTTGACTTACAATATTGTGTTAGCTTCATGTGTACAACAAAGTGATTCAGTTATACATATTTGTATACATATTCTATCTATGAGATAATATCATATGATATTTTATCAGATATCTATCTATGAGAGAGGGATAAATTAGGACTTTGGGATTAAAACATATATACTACTGTATATAAAATAGATAACCAAAGGGCCTACTATATATCACAGAGAACTATACTCAATATCTTATAATAATTTATAATGGCAGAGAATGCAAGTGTGCATAGTTTTAATTCAAGTTCTATTTTGTCTTCTTTACCTTTTGTTCTTCAGGAAACTAACTTTATTGAACATAGAACAAGTTTCAGAAATTGTGATAAAATTTTTTACATAGGTTATCCAAGCTAATTATCACAAAACCCTATAAAGTAGATATTATCTTTTTTATCATACAGGTAAGGATGGGCTTCCCCGGTGGCTTGGCAGTAAAGAATCCGCCTGCATTGCAGGAGCTGCAAGAGACTTGGGTTTGATCTCTGGAACGGGCAGACCCTCTGGAGGAGTGCATGACAACCCACTCCAGAATTTTTGCCTGGAGAATCCCCTGGATAGTGGAGCCTGGCGGGCTACAGTCCATGGGGTCACAAAGAGTCAGACATGACTGAAATGACTTTACAGGCACAGGCAGGCAAGTAAGGACATTGAGAATTGGCAAGATTAAGTAGTTTCCAAAATGTATAGAGTTTAGTAAATGGTGGATTTGAGGTATGCTTCAAACCCATTTTCTTTGCAGACACCACTTTGCATATTAAGGAGATAATAGGAGTAGAAAGAAGTGGTTATTTTTCTAGTCCAATCAAATCCAGGCAGGTTCTAGGAAGCGATAGGGGTAATTCTTAGAAAACTAGGATGTGTGAAACATGATTTAAAAGTCAACTCTTTACTAAATGAGATTAGTTATCACATTCAGCCAGTATATAAGGTTTGCAGTCATCCATGTGTATGCTTAGCTATCTTTGTGTGTGCACATAGCAGGGATTGTTGTAAAAGTAGATCTAAGGGAAGACCTGTTTTGCTCTAGAAAGCAATAGCCAAATATAGCCCTAACTTCTGCCTAGAATACAGAAAGGATTCAGAGTGAGGTTTACTAACGTGGTCATTCCCATAACCTAGAACAAAACAGTTGACCAGTGTTTTCCTTTGAAAGGGCAACATACTTGTTAACAGAAATAGTGTCAGTGGCTTGGAAATGGAATGGAGGTAAATTCTTTATTATTGCCATCAAATTCATTGGAATTACTGCAGATGAATACTTTGGAAGGTATGTATGGTATGTGGGCATGTTGATTTAGCCTTCAACAAGATTTGTTCAGATACTAATAAGAATTAAAACTATACATGTGAACCTTATTGTCTATCATTATAATTTTATAAATTTTGGCTTAGAGGTTGTCAAAAGATGTATTCATTTTTCTTTCTAAAGAACTTTACCTAGTAATTTTATATGAGATTCAATGAAACTTATGTGCTTATTGCTGTCAGACTCTGTTGCTCAGAGTGGGAAAACACCCTTGTAAAACACTGGGAATTTTTTTCCCCCTTCAGTTGTTTGTTTGTTTTTTCTTCCCTCAGATATAGTTTTGCCTAGGTGTTCTGTGCCTTAAAGTTAGGTCTACTTAATTTGGGTCGTAACTAATTGATGAAATTTCTTTTATGTTGTACTCAACACAATTCTCATTATGGAAAGATGTCAAGGTAAATAAAGGAACTCCATCTCTACTTTCCTCAGAAATAGTTGAAATGAAAAATAACAGACAAATTTAGAGGAGGTTTGTATAAATATTGAACTCTCTAGTTTGACATCATTTGCTACCACTTTTAAAGATAGTTGTACCCACCCCTGTAAAATAAATAAATAAATAAATAAAGATAGTTGTAGGTGTAATTCTAAATGCAAACATAATCAAAATGAATGCATAGTCAAAGATCACTTTATTTTGACTGTGATGCATATTTCTAAGAATTTTATGAAGCCATCATGACATGAGATGCGCTTTTCTAATACATCACTAAAAAAATAAATAAAGAATCTGATCTGATCACTTGAATGGAAATCAGGACACATAAAACTGATTGCAAAGATTGGCCCTGATACAGAAGTTGGATAGTGTTCAAAAGAATATCTGCAATCTATATGTTTCCTTTCACTTGCGTGCTGATGGGTAATTTGAAAGTAACATGAAAGCTTATCATCTGGCCATAGAAGTTTAAATTTTAGATGAGAATTCTAGTATCACATAGTTGATCAGAAAGTCAAGATCCACAAAAGTATTTACTCCTTGTTTTGTGCAAGTTAAATACCAAAAGATAGTTGTCTCATTTTAAGATGAATGATTAGAATATAAAAGAATGGGATCTATGCTGGCTCAGATGGTAAAGACTCTGCCTGCAATGCAGGAGACCTGGGTTAGATCCCTGGGTCAGGAAGATCCCTGGAGAAGGAAATGGCAACCCACTCCAGTATTCTTGAATGGAAAATCCCATGGATGGAGGAGTCTGGCAGGCTACAGTCCATGGGGTCACAAAGAGTCAGACACCACTGAACGACTTCATTTCAATTCTTCATGGAAAAGGTACAACATAAAAGATGTTGTAATAACATGTATAAATAAATGTAGCACTAAAAATATAAGGAAAAGAAACTTTCAAATAGGATTTGTTATATATAAATGAGGTTTTTCAGATAATGTTATGTATTTTGTTTTCTTAATTAAGTTAAATAAAAGACAAAGTAAGATTATAGGATGAAACTAAAAGGGATCATCAGGAAGAGTTTAAGAAAGAGCCTAGAGAAATAGGTATAACCACAGTAGAATTAGGAGGAAGTTACTCGAAATTAAGAATTTGCATTGAAGAAAACTGAGTCAGAGAGTAGGGACCAAGCAAGAAGTTATTCCAAAATGTAAAGCTGACAGAGAAAATAAAACCTAACACCCAACAAAAAAACAAATACATCTAATGTTATTCCTAACAATGTGAATCCATGATTAGTTATAATGGGAGAAAATGTTTCTGACTTACAGAAAGATAGAACTGCCTGTAAAATAGGTTCCTGGTGATCAGAGAAGAGATAGACAAGTGATAAATACTGTGACATAACCTTATGATATATTTGAATTTAAAGAATGAATTAAAAATTCCTTAAACATTCAGAGGAAAATGGAATAACAGTTTTTAAAAAAGAGTAAGAAGAGACAGCTTTGTACCTAGCAACAAATAATGGAGCGAGCTTTACAGAATTTGAACAAAACCAAGATGGTAATTTTGAAATATTTTATTTATGAAAGTTGATGATTCACATTTGACTTTCATATATGTAAAGAACATAACCTAGGTAATTAAAATTATATTTAATTCAAGGGAAAAGTGAGTACAAATTAAAGTTAAAATGAAGAATTATATGAAAGATGGAAAAATTGTAAAAGAAATAGAGGGAAAGATCTAAATATGGAATAAAATTGAAATAACTTATACATGAAGGTAACAAAACAATAAAAATGTCAACAATAATTTCTGGAAATTAAGATGTATATAAATAATAATTTAACAATAAAATTGAAGATAAAAGTATGAGATATATCAATAAAAACTGCACAGTCAAGGTTAAAAAGTAAGTAAAAGTGATTTAAT
This sequence comes from Bubalus bubalis, assembly GCF_019923935.1. Taxonomy (NCBI): domain Eukaryota; kingdom Metazoa; phylum Chordata; class Mammalia; order Artiodactyla; family Bovidae; genus Bubalus; species Bubalus bubalis. Next base: position 112,065,356 of record NC_059159.1, on the reverse strand, counting down.
TGCCTAACTTTGCATAGACCAGCATTGAAAGGAGTTTACTTACCATTTATGTTGATGAAAATAGAACGATTTTGGTCCAGTGACTTTTTTTTTTTAATTTACAAGTCTTTATTACTAGAATTTAAAGCATGCTGCATGCCTTCCAAATGACTTGCTTAAGAACAGAAAACCAGAGTTTGTGTGGCACAACATAAAAAGCATAGGAAAAAGTTGAAGCAAAAGAAAATATGTATATATATATACATGCACATATGTATGTGATAACCATCAAAATAGAATAATAAAAATAAAACTAGTATATTCAATGTAACAATACAAAAATGAACTTGTTCTTCTGAAAGGCTAAGAATATTAAATTGGGTCAGAAATAAAATCCAACTCTGCCAATTATAGGAAAGTTACTTAAAATTAAAGTTAAGAATTTTTTTAAAGTGTGAACAAAAATATTGGATAAAGGAAAACAAGATTGGTAATTTTAATATCAGAGAAAGATTATAGGCAAAAGCCTTGTATCAAGAATAAATGAGATTTTTATAATAAGAACATGCTGATTTTTATATATCCTAAAACATGCATACATTTTAAAGAAGCAGTTTTATTTCTAATAATATGCCCTTTTGAGTTCTATATCCTTTCAGAATTATAAATGGTGAATACGTAAGTCTGTGTATATTCATCATACATTTATAATTTTCAAAAAATGTTACTGTTATAAATACCTAACAGTAGAGAATTGATTATATATCCATATACCCATATTTTGGACTACTCTATTGTTACTGAAAATGTGAGAAAGGAAATATTTAATGTTGCTTTAAATTTTTATTATTTATTTTTAAGACAGTAAAGAATCTGCCTGCTATGCGGGAGACACAAGTTTGATCCCTCTGTCAGGCAGATCCCCTGGAGAAGGGAATGGCAACCCACTCCAGTATTCTTCCCTGGAGAATTCCATGGACAGAGGAGCCTGGCGGGCTACGGTCCATGGGGTCGCAAAGAGTTGGACACAACTGAGTGACTAACACACAAGCAATCAAGACACTAAGCAGTATATATATATGTGTGTGTGTGTGTCTGTGTATGTGTGTGTGTGTGTGTGTGTATGTGTTGTGTGTGTATACACACATAGCCATGTGTATTTAAAAATAGACTGGGAGCATAGAATATACTATAAAAACTGTAAGTACTGTAAGTGATAGGAACCATATGTGAAGCTGATTGTTCAGACTTGGGTAACATATTCTGCCCCTGAAGTGGAGAATTGAGCCCCACGTGTAACATATGAGTTAACTGTTGGAAAAAGTTGCCCCCTTCTACACATACTCTGAAGTTGGTAAAAATAAAAGTAGACAAGAATGTTAAAAGGCAAAGAAATAGAATACTCTTAGAATACTCTATTTTATCTAATTTAATTTGTTTCTTGGTGATGTTTTTCAGTGTTTTTTTTTAAATGTTTCACTTTGAGCATATTAAAAATACATATTATGAAATATTTTCATGTATATAATATATTGTTAGCTCTTCTCTAGTCCTAGAGGTGTATCTTAAGGAAACAATTTAAAAGAAAGGAAAATCTTTTATGCCAGTAGATATTCATTTCAACAGTATTTATACTGTTTGTAAAAAAGATACATTTAAATGTATTCAGTTTCAGTAAGCTGTTCAGTTGTATGTTGTGCTGCTACATAGGTAAATTATTGTAAAAACTAGTAACTGAATGAAATATATTTGTAATATAGTATCATACTAAAAATAGCAATATAAATATATATCACTCTACATTTTACTGACTTTGTAAAAATATTGGGATAATTATTATAAGTGAACATGTAAAGGCAAGTATGATTATCATGCTAGCGTGGTTATTTTTGTCTAAACTATAAACTTTTAAACAAAAAAGTCAAAAATAATTGAAGATGTTATTTAAACATCTTTAAATTTAAAAGTTTAAAAATTATAGTTTAAAAATTATAGAAGCTTCAGAAGTTTAAAACATCTTTAAATTTAAAAGTTTAAAAATTATAGAAGCTTCAGAAGTTTAAAACATCTTTAAATTTAAAAGTTTAAAAATTATAGTTTAAAAATTATAGAAGCTTCAGAAGAGATTAGGCTTTTTGTATGTGTATTTAGGATTCTGATGTAGCAAGCACTATAGCCTCTAATAATGAAACCAATCACAATGAAAGGGAGCTACTATCATTCTTCCTTCCTATGTGTTAGAATGTTTGGCTAGTTCCCTAAAATGACAATACCCTTAAAGAAATAAACACTCCCAATTTTAGCCTTTACAAACTCAGAATCTTATCTATCCTGAGGGTGTGGAGAAAAGGGGAGCCTCTTGCATTGCTGGTGGGAATGTAAATTTATGCAACTGCTATGGAAGATGATACGGAGATTCCTTAAAAAACTAGGAATAAAACCACAATATGACCCAGCAATGCCATTTCTAGACATTTACCCTTAGGAAACAAAAGTGAGAAATTCACATATACCCCAATGTTCATTGCAGCGCTATTTACAATAACTAGGCACCCCACTCCAGTACTCTTGCCTGGAAAATCCCATGGACAGAGGAGCCTGGTAGGCTGCAGTCCATGGGGTTGTGAAGAGTCGGACATGACTGAGCGACTTCACTTTCACTTCTCACTTTCATGCATTGGAGAAGGAAATGGCAACCCACTCCAGTGTTCTTGCCTGGAGAATCCCAGGGATGGCGGAGCCTGATGGGCTGCTGTCTATGGGGTCGCACAGAGTCCGACACGACTGAAGTGATGCAGCAGCAGCAGCAGCAGCAGGATATGGAAGCAACCTAAATGTCCACTGACAGATGAATGGATAAAGAAGCTGTGGTACATATATAGATAAAAAACAATGGAATACTATTCAGTCATAACCTATTATATAGAGTGAAGTAAGTCAGAAAGAGAAAAGCAAATATTGTATAATAGCACATATATGGAGAAGGAAATGGCAACCTACTCCAGTATTCTTGCCTGGAGAATCCCATGGACAGAGGAGCCTGGCAGGCTACAATCCATGGGGTCACAAGAGATGGACACAACTTAGCAACTAAACCACCACAACACATATGTATGGAATCTAGAAAGATGGTAATGATGAACCTATTTGCAGGGCAGCAATGGAGATGCAGATATAGACAACAGACTTATGGATAAGGGTGGAGGAAAGGTAGGAGAGGGTGAGACTAATGGAGAGAGTAGCATGAAAGCATATACACTCCCATGTGAAAAATAGATTGCCAATGGAAACTTGCTGTATGACTTAGGGAACTCAAACCTGGGCTCTGTAACAACCTAGAGGGGTGGGAAAGGGTGGGAAGTGGGAAGGAGCTTTAAGAGGGAGGGGCATATGTACACCTATGGCTAATTCATACTGATGTACGACAGAAATCAAACCAATATTATAAAGCAATCATCAATCAATTAAAAATAAATATAACTAAAATAATGTTATCCATCCATTTTATTCATTGTATATAATCCTAGAATTATGGGTAGAAAACTCTTTAATAAGCTGTTGAGGTTTTTTTTTTTTTTTTTTTTTTTCATTCTATATTCCTATCAATGTAAGTAAACTGAAAAAGGCCTGTATTATGCTAGGCAGTAAGAGGTTCTAAACCGTCTCCACTATTTTCTGTTGATACAGCCTTGGGAAAGTTTCTAAATTTCTATGCAACTCAGATTCAACATCTGTAACATGTGACATCTTCCTACCTTGCTAGGCATTGTGTATATAAAATAAGTTGTTGTTCAATCACTAAGTTGTGTCCAACTGTTTGCAACTCCATGGACCACAGCATGCCAGGCTTCCCTGTCCGTCACTATCTCCCAGAGTTTTCTCAAACTCATGTCCATTGAGGCAGTAATGCCATCCAACCATCTCATCCTCTGTAGTCCCCTTCTCCTCCTTTTCTCAATCTTTCCCAGCATCAGGATCTTTTTCAATGAGTCGGCTCTTCCCATCAGGTGGCCAAAGTATTTGAGTTTCAGTTTTAGCATCAGTCCTTTCAATGAGTATTCAAGGTTGATTTTGTTTTGGACTGACTGGTTTGATCTCCTTGTAGTCCAAGGGACTCTCAAGAGTCTTCTCCAGTACCACAGTTCAAAAGCATCAGTTTTTTGGTGCTTAGCCTTCTATATGGTCTAACTCTCACATCCATACATGATGTTCATCTTCTGTGAGAACACCAAAATCGCCACTAACTGCTGAACAACCATTGATAGGAGGATGTTGGAACCGACCAAAGAAAGATACCCTACATCTAAGGAACAAAGGAGAAGCTTGCAGCAAAATGGTAGGATGAGCACAATCATGTTAAAATCAAATTCCATACCCACCAGAGACTCTTGGAGGGCACAAACAAAATCTTCTTCACACCAGGACCCAGGGGAAAGTAGCAGTGACCCCCACAAGAGACTGAGCCAGACCTGTTTGTGAAAGTTTAAGGGTCTCCTGAGAAGGTGTGGGTCATCAGTGGCCAGCCACAGGGACAGGGTCACTTACAGCAGCAAGCTGGGAGGTGCAGCTTGTGGCGTTAAGTCCTCTTGAAAGAAGTCACCATTAGCCCTACCATAGAGCCTATAGCCCTACCATAGAGCTGCCACAACTGGAGAACATTCATACCAAAGAAGTTATTACATTGTTGTGAAGGTTCTTGGCCCCATGTAAGATTTCCCATCCTGGAGACCTGGCAAACCGACTGGGAATCCCCAGAGAATCTAACTTTGAAGGTCATCAAGATTTGAATACAGAACTTCCACAGGACTGAGGGAAGCAGAGATACTTGGAGGGAATAAAAAAAAACCTTGTGCACACCAGGGTAAAGGGGCAGTGACCCCCACAAGAGACTGAGCTAGACCTTCCTGTGAGTGTTTGGGGGTCTCCTGTGCAGGCATGGGTCGACAGTTGCCTGCCTGCTGTGGGGTCAGGGACACTGGCAGCAGCAGTCCAGGGAGGCACAGCTTGTTGGCATAAGTGCTCTTTTTTTTTTTTTTTTTTCTCTTCATTTTTTTTAAATTTTATTTTATTTTTAAACTTTACATAATTGTATTAGTTTTGCCAAATATCAAAATGAATCCGCCACAGTGGCATAAGTCCTCTTAAAGGAGGTCTCCATTAGCCCTTCCATAGAGCCTATAGCCTTAACATAGATACGGAAGACTCCAGAACTGGGCCACTTCAGGCCAAACAACTAACAGGCAGGGAGCACAGCCTCACCCATTCACAGAAAATTCAATTACAGATTTGCTGAGCATGTCCCTACCCATGAGCAAGGCCCAGTTTTATTCACAGCTAGTCCCTCCCATCAGGAAGCTTGCACAGGCTTCTTATCCTCATCCATCAGAGGGCAGACAGAAGAAGCAAGAACTACAATCTCATGGCCTCCGGAATGAAAATCACAATCACAGAAAACTAACCAAAATGATCGTCTGGATCACAGTCTTGTGTAACTCAATGAAGCTATGAACCACGCCATGCGGGGCCACCCAAGATGGACAGGACATGGAGAGTTCTGTCAAAGCACGGTGAACTGGAGAAGGGAGTGACTAACCACTGCAGTATTCTTGCCTTGAGAACCCCATGAACAGTAAGAAAAGACAAGACATGACACCAGAGGATGAGCCTCCCAGGTCGGTGGGTGTTTACTATGCTACTGGGGAAGAGCAGAGAAATATAAAATAAGTACTTTATGTAAAAGTGTCTAGTATGCTGCAGGATCCATGATAGTTCCTTTGAAACATTAACAGCTTTAGTGGTCAAACGTAAGCAAATGCTGCAGTTATATTTCACTGTCCCTTTTTACTTTTTCCATTAAACTGTATGGGAATCAGTTGAGTCCCTGCCCCTCTGACAATATAGAAATGGCTGAGGCGGGAGATCATTTCTGGGAACAGACATATTTCCCTGCTGGGATAAACTGACAAGGAGGATGAAAGGTCATTCTAGAAAAACAATCCAAGTGAGTTTTTACTACCTAAGATGTCCCAAAAGGATTCTATAGGAAATGAAAGTAAAAGTGACAGAAAGAACAATGGTGTTAATATGTTTCTAAAGTAAAAGGCATATGCAATTCCTAATATGTGCAAAATGAATACTTGGTATGTAATGTCTAGCCCTCCGGTGGCATTCAATCAGTGCTTAATAATGGCAAAGATAATGTGATTATATGTCCCACTCTGCCCTTTCAAGAGCCCTCTGAAGTAAGGGCAGTCTATAATCTATTAATACCTCCAGGTGACTGTGTCAAGTAGCATTACCTGGACAAAAGAAAGACATGCTAGCAAAATCAAGGTCATGGATGGTTATCATTTATGCTTAGGTATTTTGTCCGACAAATTCTGAATGCAGTGAGGCCTCTTGTCACACAGTCACCTAGAGAAAAAGGCACTGGAGAAATACAAGTGAGCAATTAAAATTCCATTTGCTGCCCTAGGCTTGTTTTGAGTTCATTGTTCAGCATATGAGTTAGTTCAAGAGTTTCACTTTCAGCAGTTCATTGGATTGAACTTGGGGCCAATAAAAGCAAGAGGCCAGATAAAACAGTAAGAAATATCTGTGGCTTGAGAATGTAGCTAAGACTGGCAATGATAGAAAATATGAAGCAACAGATATTAGACTGCTTTATTTTCAAATTTTTTATATTGTAGTAAGGTAATGATGTTTAACTTTATCCCCTCTTCATTACCTGGACTATTTTAATAAGTAAGTTCTCAGAACATGGTAGTCCCAAGAGTCAGCACTGTCTTTTTTTATATTATTTCAAGGAGTGGTCTTGATAAATTGCCCCTAGATGAGTACTCTGAAAATCCTTCATGTTTGATTTTGTACCCAATACACATGGTGATCTCCTAACTTTCAGATGTGCCATTTATTTAAAAAAAAAAGGAATAAATAAATCTGATTAGAGATAATTATGAAGGACTAAGACACATAGACATCACACTTGTGATCATCATTTTATGATAGTTAAGAAGACCTATCTATAGTGCTTAAAATTTGGTGAGATAGAAAATATGGAAGACTATGTATATAAAAGAGAAGAAAACTTTAGATATTTCTATTTTCATGCTATTGGGTGAGTTTGTGACAATAGATATCCTTGTTAGGTAGCATTTTAATATGATTCCTGACTTGGTTTCTTGTTTTCTTATACTAATATGTTCTTAAGTAGGGTGTATGAATTTACTTTAAGCATAAAGGATGGCTATGGCAGACAACTTTGCAAATATCCCCAGTGATGCTTCACTTCTTGGCATTCACATCTTAATAAACTCCCTTCCCACAATTAATAAGGATGACCTGCATGACCACCAGAATTTTGAAGAAATGACAATGCATGACTTCCAAATTTTGCCTGTCTTGAGTCATTCACTCTTGGGGGAGCTGCCATGTGATCAGGACACTCAAGCAGTCCAAGGCAGAGGTCCATGTTAAGAGATTGAGGCATCCTGATAACAAGTGAGTAGATCAATTGGAAGTATATCCTCTAGTCCCATTCAAGCTTTCAGAAGAGTGTAGCACCAGCCAACATCTCGACAGCACCCTTCCAAGAGACCCTCACCCCAAACAACCCATCTAAGCCTCTCTAAAATTCCTGACCTGCAGAAAAAGTGAAACAATAACCATTTGTTGTTTTAAGCCAGTAGTTTCTGGATTATACAGAAACAGATAAATAAAGTTGCTAATAGGAATTATACTATCATCTACTGAGAATAATTGTAATCTTAGTTATTTAAAAATACTTTCATGCATTCAAGTGTCCTAGATTTATTTTTAATATGCTCTATACTTTATACTTTTTTTGCAAGATCCCTTTTCCTGCTGTTCCTTTCTCCAGGGATGCTCTTGCATCCTTTTTACTTGTCAAAATTCTGCCTATCCTTCTAAGCTTACTGAAATTCCAAAAGTTCCTTCTCCATGTAACCATCTGCTCCAGTCGGAAGCAAACTTATTCCTCAGAACTGGCACAATACTTCATTTTTATGTATCTTATAACACATCACACATTGCAGTGGTCTTCCTTCTTGTCCTAACAATATCCAGGTTAATATTCTTGAGACCTTGAGATTATATCTTTTTGGTCTTTTATGCATCATGGTCACTAGTCTTAGGACTGTCATAGGTAGAGCCTAGACTCTGAGATGAGAACAAGTCAAGTAAAGTAGAATTAAAATCCTTATTTACATCTTGAAATGTGATTTGCTTCACCTATGAAATGAGAATGAGCGTAAGAACAATGAGGCCTCAGAGTCATCATGAAGATGTAAAAGCATAATTTAGAAAAAGTACCAGGAATAGCATTAGCATAGTGCAAGTCCTCAAAATAACTATAACATTATGCCATTTTTATTTTCTGTTCACATAATATATAATAATACTATTTCTTATGTGTCAATCTGTGTTTTAAGCTTTTCATATTGATTACCTTATAAAGTCCTCCTACAGACCTTATGCACTGTCACACTCCTAAGTGAAGAAACCAGAGCACCGAGAAGATGGAAAGCTTACCTAGCATCATAAAACTGGTTAAGTGGCAGTCTGGATTAGTAATAACTCTTCTCAGCCTAGAGTTCAATGCCAAACCAATTTAATATATTTCTTTGTCCATAAATATGAGTTGAATATGTGAACTTAGTGAATACATCCAGGAAGTATGATTTACGTGGATATGATTTTTTTTTTTTTTTTGGTGAATCATTTATACTCCATATAAAAACAAAACATGTGATGATGGGCTATACACATCTCTTATGCATTTCTCTTTGGATAGCTCACCCCTTTGAACATTTAAAGCAGACAAACACAGGGAACAAGGATGGTCCTTGATTATGTAGAAAATTGATTTTATTACAAAGTATGGAACTACACCATCTACTTTATCAATGGAACTCATCAGAAATGGAGTTGAGAGGTGTGCCACAACAATTAATGGCATGTGACAAAATTGTGTTGAGAATCCATTTGTAAAACAGGAATATTAATAACAACCCTATATGGATTGTTTTGAAGAATAATTGACTAATCTTTCAAAAACTTCTAGCACATTCCTGTGAAAGTGAAAGTATTAGTCACTCAGTCGTGTCTGACTCTTTGTGACCCCATGGCCTGTAGCCCACCTGGCTTCTCTGTCCATGGGATTCTCTAGGGAAGAATACTGGAGTGGGTTGCCATTTCCTACTCCAGGGGATCTTCCCAATCCAAAGACTGAACTTGAGTCTCCTGCATTGCAGGAAGATTCAGATTCTTTACAGTCTGAGCCACCAAGGAAACACATTCCTAGGCTCACTTAGTAAATGTTAATCCTCTCATTTCCACAGTTCAGTTCAGTTCAGTTCATTCTCTCAGTCATGTCCGACTCTTTGTGACCCCATGAATTGCAGCACGCCAGGCCTCCCTGTCCATCACCAACTCCCGGAGTTAACAACTCACATCCATCGAGTCGGTGATGCCATCCAGCCATCTCATCCTCTGTCGTCCCCTTCTCCTCCTGCCCCCAATCCCTCCCAGCATAAGAGTCTTTTCCAATGAGTCAACTCTTCGCATGAGGTGGCCAAAGTACTGGAGTTTCAGCTTTAGCATCAGTCTTTTCAGTGAACGCCCAGGACTGATCTCCGGGCTTAGTCAGGATAGGATAGGTTATGCTTTCCTAACAAGAAACTCCAAAAGCCCAGTGGCATAAAAATGATAAAGGCTTGTTTTTGCCTCCAACAAAATCCCTTACAAACTTAAGTGACTTGCTAAGTCAGCTGTCTATGTGATGATTTAATGTTGACCTTCCTATCAATATATGCTTTCAAGGTTTCTAGGCTAAAAGAAGTAAAGTCTAACACTAGCAATTAAATGCTTCCACATGGCACCTTCCATGTGTCACTTTCACTTTAATTCTATTAGTCAAAACAAGGCATATGACCATAGTTAACTTACAAGGATCAGGCATCCTTGAAAGTACAATACTTTCAAGTACCACGAAGCAAGAGAACCAAAAATAATAGTAAGCAGCTTTATCACTACCATATAATTATTATTTTATTTGTATTTTTAGGATGATTTGCTCTATCACTGACTCAAGATCATATGATTAGGCTCTAGCTAATACTGATGTAAGTCATTCAATCATTTTTTACCTTATAGAGGAAAAATAGCTGTTGATTGTGTATTTTGTTAATTAGAATGTGGATCATTTACTATAAGTTACTGGTTTCATGCATGAAAATTTACCTTGTGTGCATGCACACAAACAATTCTTTTTTATTTCATAAAGAAAAATGTCAAAGTGATAGATGAGCTTCTAAGGTCTCTGCTTCTAGCTCCATAGTATTAATAGCTGTCCTTTCAGAAAGAGAAAAAACTTTCAAAGTTATACAGAGATTTTCTTGCCAAATATTCATGGAAATCAGTTGATATATCACAGATACTCCTTTTACATTGGACCAAATCTTTGCTCTTCTGTTTTGCTTTATTGTATGAGACTAGCTGGAGAAGAAATTTGACAAATTATGTAATTGTCATATAAAATAAAAATGAAAACAAGATCTTCCATAGAGTTTAAACTTTCAAATACAAGTTGGCTTTATTATGGCTTCAAACAAACAAACATATAAACTTCATATTAGTAAATTGACATATTTAGAGCAGGGTTTCATATAGAGTTGACTCATTGGAAAAGACTCTGATGCTGGGAGGGATTGGGGGCAGGAGGAGAAGGGAACGACAGAGGATGAGATGGCTGGATGGCATCACTGACTCGATGGACATGAGTTTGAGTGAACTCCGGGAGTTGGTGATGGACAGGGAGGCCTGGCGTGCTGTGATTCATGGGGTCACGAAGAGTTGGACATGACTGAGCGACTGAACTGAACTGAAATCAAGAGGGAAAGAATATCATATAACCAACTAGTATATCCTCAACTAGTACAATGTGTGACATGATTTGAATTTGTTTATATTTTATCTATATAAAAAATCATATTTTATTTAGATATATTTTTTCTTTAAGAATTCCAAGGAAATATATTTTTTTCATTTTTTAAGTAATAAGTATAGTAAATAGCTGTGGATATATTATATATTATGTATTTTCACATATTAGTAATTATATCAAATAATGACCTTATTAAAAACACACAGTGGATAAATTATAGTTATAAAAGAGATCAGTATCCTGTACATCCATTATGCACAAATTACTAGCTTCTAAGTAATATATAGTCATTAGCAGCAATGTGAAAACTTGACAAGTTAAACTCTGCTAATAGATATTAATGGCAATGCATTGTGAGTCACTGATGCTAATTTTAAAATGTTGCGACTTTGGAACAGATTTTTTTAAAAGAATATTTTCAACACCCTGGTGTAAAGCTTCTGTGGGGTTATTTGACAGATGTCCTGTGAGTTCCTTCGAAGCAGGGGATAAAAGTATAGTGCTCCAAACAAGAAAGTGTGAGCAGAATGGCTTTTGGGCATGTGGGTGGAGAGGCTGGCACTTTCTCAGTTCAATTAAATGGAATTTTAAATTGTGAATTTGCGCAGAGCTGAAAAAAGACAGCCATGTGGAAGTTTGTTTTCATTCTTAAAGTGAATCCTCCTCTGCCCTTGATACACTCGTGGAGTGCTCAGAACTGCTAATGTCGAGTCTTCCTGTAATGTGAGATGTTGGGACACATATGTTTACGTGGAGGAAACTGAGGTATAGAGGAGCTAAAACCAATTTGCTTTAGCATTATAGGCTTGACTTTCTAAAATGAGTGAATTTTCTCAAGATGCAAGATAATACAATATAAATGGTCATAGCTGATGATTTTAATTCTAGACAAGATGGAGTAAGCACATTCCACCAGCTCTCTTCCACTAATTGCAACTAAAACTGAACACAACGCATAAATCAATTCTCAGAAGACTCTACTTGGTGGAAAGGAGAAAATGGACTGGATGCCATAGTGAAGAGTGCCTAAGGAAGGACATATATGTCCTGGTCTGGATACTAAAGCAGCCCACAATTCAGAAATGTCAGTGAGCATAGACTAGAACAAAATAAAACAGTCCTAAGAAAAGCCCAGTCTCTCTGGCCTGAGGACTAGGATAGTCCTGAAAAGAACTTTTTGACTATATAGCTACTCTGGGGAGAAGTTGGGCAGTTCCTTATGAAACTAAACATACTTTTATTATATAATTATGCATTACTACTTCTGAACATTTAAAGTAGTGAAAATTATTCACACATCAAAAAACTCAACACTAATCAGTAAAAACTACCTACCTATAGCTAAAAATATAAATGGTTCTATGATGTTAATTTATGTGGTATATTTTATATTTTGCCTTTATTTTTTCATGGATCATTGGTTACAACCATTGGATGCATCTGAAATCTCATAGAAGATTATTTTATTTTGCTGGTATTTTAATAAGTAACATAATTAGAAAGTCAGTGCTCAAGCCACTAACTAAAAATGAGAGAAGGAAAATATTGAAACTAAGATATTAAAATGTAACTAAAGTTATAATCCATCTTTTATATTTAGGCCATTAATATCAATCTCCAGGACTATCCTTTGGATGATGATATAAAATTAATAATACCATAAAAATGTATTTTTTCCCATGTAACTTTTTAATGGAGTTCAGGGAATATGCCAATTTAAAAGGCTTATTGTAAGTTGTTTATCTAAAGCTTCAATACTAGCAGCATTATCAAAAGCCTGGCAAAAACATGGCTGAAAGAAACTCAGCCATAAGGAACATTGTTACAAGGAATTATTTCTTTATAAAATAGCACTTAAATGTTTTCTAAAAGTATCAGCTAACTATTTATAAAAAAAAATCACCTCTTTCATTTTCTCAGTGTTGCTGGTTTTGCACTGATAAGATCATTTAGTTACTATATCAAAGGGATGAGTCTAGGTCCTTCCAGACATTCTAAAAAATAACAGCTACTTGGGTAGGTAGTTGCTCAAGGATTCTTGCATTTTGAATGGATAGATTAGCCCCTACTAAAGTTATTAGTACAAACCAAATTAAGTGTGTTAGTCACTCAGTTGTGTCCGACTCTTTGTGACCCCATGGACTGTAGTCCACCAGGGTCCTCTGTCCATGGAATTCTCCAGGCAAGAATACTGGAGTGGGTAGCCATTCCCTTCTCTAGGGGATCTTTCCAACTCAGGGATCAAACCCAGGTCTCCTGCACTGCAGGTTGATTGTTTACCATCTGAGCCAGCAGGGAAGCTAGGATCAAATGCTTAAATATATATATTATTTACCTTATTGTTTTTAGCATTTAGTAAGAAGTTTGGTGCATTTTAGTTGTTCAACATGAATTTTTAACTGTACTGTAAAAGCAGGATGGTCCCATAATTAACTATATCAAGGAAGAATGGGATTATTTTAGAGTGTTAAATAATAACAACATTGTAATCAAAGATATTTTAAAAGGGGCTTCCCAGGTGGCACCAGTGGTAAAGAATCTGCCTGCCAATGTACAAGATGCAAGAGACGTGGGTTCAATCCCTGGGTAAGAAAGATCCCCTGGAGTAGGAAGTGGTAACCCACTCCAGTATTCTTACCTAGAAAACCCCATGGACAGCGGAGCCGCTCCACAACAAAGAAAAATGATACTTTTGGGAGGATAGTTTTGAAACCTTTAATTTTGAACATTTTAATGACACCATCTCTTGTGTTTGAGAAAATAAAGGTTTTATTTTTAAGAGAGAATCCTTTGAAACTAATGTCTTAATATGTCATTTCTAAATTAAAAGGTCAACTTTCTTTGTAATACTTCAAAAGAAATGCATTTCTTGTATTTGGAGGACTAACCTGTGGTAGCATAAAAGGTTTTTAATTGATAGATGCTTTTCACCCAGCAAGACCATTTTCCTTCATTTCAAAACATTTTACACTTTGCAGCATAGAAAATGAAGTGTGGTTTACCTATGTCTAGATTTTTGTATTATAATCTCTCTTGTCTTTTCTCAACATGTTAATTTCCTTGGCCTCAAGGGTCACTTCCACATGATTAACTAGAAGATATATTGTGATTTCTCTTTCAAGTCCCACTTCCAACTTTTCACCTTCACATAGGACATTTCTAATCAGTGTTCCCACCTCTGCCTCAGATTTAGTATTTATTTTCTTTCTTTGTCAAATCAGCACAAACTGTTCTCCTTATAATTTCTACTAATAACAATTGTTAGTCATTAGTGATCTAAGATTGAAAACTTGAAACAACTTTTCCTCCATCTTTGATCACTCTGAATTCCCTGTTGATCTTCCCTACCCTTTGTTTTTCAGGTTGATTTCTTACTTTTTAATCTCAGGGCTATCATGTCACTCTGATTCCTCAACCTGTATCAAATCTCATACTATCATTTCTATAATCAATCTGTACATCACTATGATATTAAAATCCTCTGTCTTATGTTCCATTCCACATGAAGAAACTTTTGAGGAACCCCATAACTTAATGCTGCTGCTGCTGCTGCTGCTGCTAAGTTGCTTCAGTCATGTCCGACTCTGTGCGACCCCATAGACAGCAGCCCACCAGGCTCCCCTGTCCCTGGGATTCTCCAGGCAAGAACACTGGAGTGGGTTGCCATTTCCTTCTCCAATGCATGAAAGTGAAGTCGCTCAGTCATGTCCGACTCCTAGCGACCCCGTGGACTGCAGCCCACCAGGCCCCTCTGTACGTGGGATTTTCCAGGCAAGAGTACTGGAGTGGAGAAGAAACCAAATACTTTTACCTTGGAAGTTATAGCCTGTGTGTCCCTTCACACTTCCCATATTATCTCTTATCTCTCTCTACTGACACACATTCTACCACAAGGAAGGTTGATTTTCTCACTGGTTTCTAGTTTTGCTAACCACTACATAGTTTCCACCATTTCCCTTTTTCTTTTCATCTATTTCCACCCTGCTTTCCAACACAAATAGAAGTATGTAAGTTATGTCAATATTCTTCTAAAATATCACCGTGTTATTTTGCTCTTGATTTAGAAATTTTATCCTAGTAATAGGGCTTCCCTGGTGGCTCAGACAGCAAAGAATCTGCCTGTAATGTAGGAGATCCGGGTTAGATCCCTAGGTTGGGAAGATCCCCCGGAGAAGGGACTGGCTACCCACTCCAGTATTCTTGCCTGGAGAATTCCATGGACAGAGGAGGCTGGAGAGCTACAGTCCAGGCAGTCGCAAAGAATCGGGCATGACTGAGCAACTAACACTTTCATTTTTTATCCAAGTAATCAATAATAACTAGTTTCAGTATTTCACTTAATTAGATTCTAGGTAAGTGTTCTTTACATAAAAGAGATATTTATCCATTCTACACATAAAAACAAATGAAGAATTGTGATGTTCAGTAAATTTCCCAAAGTCACAAACTAGGAAACATTTCTTTACCTCATGGCTCATTCTTTTCATTTATGTTCCCATTATCATGTCAGTTACCTTTAAAAGCATTCATATCTGCTGTTATTTGGGGGTGTGTATGGGTTCAGTCACTCAGTCATATCCGACTCTTTGTGACCCCATGGACTGCAGCATGCCAGGCTTCCCTGTCCTTCACAACTTAACTGGTATGAGACAAAAGAACTGTGTTTTTCCATACAACTAATTTAGAAAAGAATTCACACAGAATTGTGGTTAAGAACTAAGGTTTTGGTACCAAATAGTCCTGGACTTAAATCTCAGCTCTATCTACTTGCCAGGTAAACTTGGGTAAGTTACTCAATATTGCAAAGCTTTGGTTTCTTTGTCACTAAAATGGTCATGGTGATGATGCGTACTTCATAGCACTGACTACATATGAAAGCACTTATTGTACTGTTTGCCATTTAACAAGTACTATTTTTATTACTGTTTTCATCTGGCAATGGGGATAGTGATTCAGAGAGTGAAATATATTCTCAAGAGATATCTGTGATCCAGAGACATTTAGATTTTTAAAGCCACATATGATGTCTAATACAGTGGAACAAATACATAACAACGAAATTTTAGTCATTCTGGTCAACCAGGGTGGCAAGTTTTAATAAAGCTGTCTTTTTGTTAGCTTTAAATTCTATGAGTTAAATGTATTATGCTAACTGAGTTAACCATATTTCCATTGTGTGTGTATATATATATATATCCAGTTAGGCCCTGTGTGATGGTTCATTTTATGTGTCAGCTTGATTGGGCCATAAGATGATGTGAATGACGTGATATTGTCAGATATTATGCTGGGTGTGACTGTAAGGGTGTTGCTGAATAATATTAACATTTGAATCAGTAGACTGAGTAAAGCAGATGTGAGTAGGCCTCATCCTGTCAATTGACAGATGACCTAAATTGAAAACCTGCATACAGCAAGTGAAGACAAAAACAAAAAGTTTGAGTAAGAGGGAGCCTTGCCTGCCTGCCTGTTTGAACCAAAACGTTGGTCTTCTCCTGTCCTCAAATTGTAACTCACATTGCCAGCTTTCCTGGGTGTCCAACTTGCCAACTGCAGATCTGGGAACTTCTCAGCCTCCATAATTGTGTGAACCAATTCTTTCCCTCCTCTCTCTCATCTCTTTCATATTAGACATAGCACAAAGTATTACTGGAAAAGAATCTGTAGGAGAGTATGTGAACCTAAGATATATCTGTCACATAAGAGGATCAGCCATTAAAAAGAATACATTTGAATCAGTTCTAATGAGGTGGATGAAACTGGAGCCTATTATACAGAGTGAAGTAAGCCAGAAAGAAAAACACCAATACAGTATACTAACGCATATATATGGAATTTAGAAAGATGGTAACAATAACCCTGTGTACGAGACAGCAAAAGAGACACTGATGTATAGAACAGTCTTATGGACTCTGTGAGAGAGGGAGAGGGTGGGGAGATTTGGGAGAATGGCATTGAAACATGTATAATATCATGTATGAAACGAGTCGCCAGTCCAGGTTCGATGCAGGATACTGGATGCTTGGGGCTGGTGCACTGGGACGACCCAGGGGGAGGGTGTGGGGAGGGGGGAGGGAGGGGAGTTCAGGATGGGGGCACGGGTGTACCTGTGGCGGATTCATTTCGATGTTTGGCGGAGCTAATACAATATTGTAAAGTTTAAAAATAAAATAAAATTAAAAAAAAAAAAGAGGTACTTAATACATTAATACATTCTGTTACATGCAAAAGGGCCTCACATGAGCAGATACTAAAATCGAAACAAAACACCTGAGCACCAAGAACAGAGCCACTTTCTGAATCATCAGTACCAGAGGTGAAAGTATAGGAAAAAAATAATGCCAAAAATGCGGCTCAACACAGAAGTCCAAAAGACTCTTTTTTGATGTTTGGAGCCTTCATCCATATGACAACTATAGGAGAAAAATTTGGCAAAACTAATACAATTATGTAAAGTTTAAAAATAAAATAAAATTAAAAAAAAAAGAACTATAATAGGAAAAGAAAAGGGGACATTTTCAAACTCTAAAAATCATTCTCTGCTTTGAATGATTATTTTTCTAAAGGCATCTCTTGTTACAGCTCTATCATGAGCTTCTTTAGAAATGGCTCATGTGTCAAAATAAACTCTTTTATTTCTTGGCTATTTTGTATTTTTATTTAATATTAACTTCATTTCATAAATTCTATAGGTTCAAATAAAATATGACTTTCACAACTCATGGAAACATGGCCTAAATATCAGCATTTTCCCAAAGTAATAGGCAATTAGTAAGAGCACTTAGCTTGAAATCTTAAGTTTTGATATAAGATCTGTTTATAGGATATCTATTTTTGAGTGGATTCACTTAAACCTTTTCCTCTTAACCTCCAGGAAGGGAAGCTGTGGTTTTGAAGGATAAAATAATGCAAAGAGTATTCTCTTGACATTTCCAAGGAAATATTGGGTTATTCTGATGGCACTTTGGAGTTGTGTATGAATACTCCATTGAGCAATTCATGAAGTGATCCTAAATCCAGATAAATCAGTTCAGGCAACCTGCCTGCCAGATGCTTAAGTAGCTTATGTGGCTTTGACTTGTCTATCCAATCAGAAGAAAAACAGAAACAAAGTGGTCAAAATCCTATCTCAAAACAGCCAAGAACATTCCATTCATTAGAGGCCAAAACTTGGGAGGCCTTTTGTTTTAGTACTTGTAAATTGTCTTACAGTGCTGAGGTCATTTTTTTTTTTTTTTTTGGCTTAGCTGTTCAGGACACTGTGCTTGTTTTATCTCATTTTAAAATAAACAAGTGACGCTGTCTTAACATAATAAAGAACAAAATTCTAAGAGATTTTTGTGTTGGTATTGCCTTTTCACATTGTGCCTTTATAAGCTTTTATTGGCTAAGTAAATTCATCTAAGCTCACTTATTTCCTATATATCAAATGTTATTACTGTAACTTATGTGCATGTGACCCTTGGGGTTTTCTTTCTTTGCATTCAAAATGAATAACTAATTTTGGACACCTTTCCTCCTTATATTGATATTTCCTATGAATACCTTTAGAAAACTAAGAAGTGGTTCTCAATCTTCCCAGCCCCAATGCAGAAAACATTTTTATTAGGGACAGATTGTTAATGGCAGCATTGGCAGACTTTGAAAGTCTCTTCTGGATTTATATAGAAACCATAGAAAGGTGGATGCTCTCCTGGACATTCATGAGGTCATTCCTTCAAAATAACTTATATACCTACTTTTAACCAAGAATAACATATATATATATATATATATATATACACACACACACATATGTATATATGTGCACACACACACATAACTATTTTATAGCTGATTTTAATGCATTAAAAGTATATGAGAAATCTTGGGAATAGTTTTTAAAATGATAATGCTAGGAATAAGAAGATGAACTGTAAGTGTGTGCTCTAGACCCTAACTATGCTCCTTTGACAAGATAAGTGTCTTCCTTATAACTGGGCATTTTCTTCTTCTATGATGACTTGTTTCAGATAAAAATACAAATGTCTGTAATCAGGAAAGAGTAATCAAGTCAGTTTATTATTTTTCCTCTGGGAGTAGGATGTCTTCTTTATATGCAAGCAGATGATGAAGTGGAAAAAAGGAAGAGTGAAATTGTAAGTAAGAATTTTCAGTCAGTAGCTCCTTTAAAAAGGCACAGTTTTAAAGAAACAATTCCATTCACCATTGCAATGAAAATAATAAAATACTTAGGAATATATCTACCTAAAGAAACAAAAGACATATATATAAAAAACTATAAAACTCTGGTGAAAGAAATCAAAGAGGACACTAATAGATGGAGAAATATACTGTGTTCATGGATCAGAAGAATCAATATAGTGAAAATGAGTATACTACCCAAAGCAATCTATAGATTCAGTGCAATCCCTATGAAGCTACCAACGGTATTTTTCACAGAACTAGAACAAATAATTTCACATTTCGTATGGAAATACAAAAAACCTCGAATAGCCAAACAATCTTAAGAAAGAAGAATGGAACTGGAGGAATCAACGTGCCTGACTTCAGGCTCTACTACAAAGCTATAGTCATCAAGACAGTATGGTACTGGCACAAAGACAGAAATATAGATCAATGGAACAAAATAGAAGCCCAGAGATAAATCCACACACCTATGGGCACCTTATCTTTGACAAAGGAGGCAAGAATATACAATAGAGAAAAGACAATCTCTTTAACAAGTGGTGCTGGGAAAACTGGTCAACCGCTTGTAAAAGAATGAAACTAGAACACTTTCTAACACTATACACAAAAATAAACTCAAAATGGATTAAAGATCTAATCGTAAGACCAGAAACTATAAAACTCTTAGAGGAAAACATAGGTAAAACACTCTCTGACATAAATCACAGCAAGATCCTCTATGACCCACCTCCCAGAGTAATGGAAATAAAAGCAAAAATAAACAAATGGCACCTAATTAAACTTAAAAGCTTTTGAACAATGAAGGAACTATAAGCGAGGAGAAAAGCCAGCCTTCAGAATGGGAGAAAATAAGAGCAAACAAAGCAACTGACAAAGAATTAATCTCAAAAATATACAAGCAACTCCTGTAGCTCAATTCCAGAAAAATTAAAAACCCAATCAAAAAATGGGCCAAAGACCTAAACACACATTTCTCCAAAGAAGATATACAGAAGGCTAAAAAACATGAAAAAATGCTCAACATCACTCATTATCAGAGAAAGGCAAATCAAAACCACAATGAGGTACCATCTCACGCCAGTCAGAATGGCTGCTATCCAAAAGTCTACAAACAATAAATGCTGGAGAGGGTATGGAGAAAAGGGAACCCTCTTAAACTGTTAGTGGGAATGCAAACTAGTACAACCACTATGGAAAACAGTGTGGATATTCCTTTAAAAATTGAAAATAGAACTGCCATATGATCCAGCAATCCCACTGCTGGGCATACACACTGAGGAAACCAGAAGGGAAAGAGACACCTGTTCATCGCAGCACTGTTTATAATAGCCAGAACATGGAAGCAACTTAGATGTCCATCAGCAGACAAATGGATAAGAAAGCTGTGGTACATATACACAATGGAATATTACTCAGCCATTAAAAAGAATCCATTTGAATCAGTTCTAATGAGGTGGATGAAACTGGAGCCTATTATACAGAGTGAAGTAAGCCAGAAAGAAAAATACCAATACAGTATGCTGCTGCTGCTGCTGCTCCTAAGTCGCTTCAATCATGTCCAACTCTGTGCAACACCATAGACGGCAGCCCACCAGGCTCCACCGTCCCTGAGATTCTCCAGGCAAGGACACTGGAGTGGGTTGCCATTTCCTTCTCCAGTGCAGGAAAGTGAAAAGTGAATAGCAGTCCCTCAGTTGTGTCTGCCTCATCGCAACCCCATGGACTGCAGCCTACCAGGCTCCTCCATCCATGGGATTTTCCAGGCAAGAGTACTAGAGTGGGATGCCATGGCCATCTCCCCAGTATACTAATGCATATATATGGAATTTAGAAAGATGGTAACGATAACCTTGTATGGAAGACAGCAAAAGAGACACAGATGTACAGAACAGTCTTTTGGACTCTGGGAGAGGGCGAGGGTGGGATGATTTGGGAAAATGGCATTGAAATATGTATATTATCATATGTGAAACAAATCGCCATGCATGAGACATGGTGCTCGGAGCTGGTGCACTGGGATGACCCAGAGGGATGGGATGGGGAAGGAGGGGGGAAGGGGGTTCAGGATGGAGAACCCATGTTACACCCGTGGCTGATTCATGTCAATATATGGCAAAACCACTACAATATTGTAAAATAATTAGCCTCCAATTAAAATAAATAAATTTAGAAAAAGAGAAAATAAAGAGAAAAAAAAGGCACAGTTTGGTAACCCAATGAAGTATCATAGCATTATTCATCTGATACATATCTACTGGGGAGTCAGTATGTGTTGGTATTGAGAATACAGACATAGGTCTTTCA
Source organism: Bubalus bubalis (assembly GCF_019923935.1). Classification (NCBI taxonomy): domain Eukaryota; kingdom Metazoa; phylum Chordata; class Mammalia; order Artiodactyla; family Bovidae; genus Bubalus; species Bubalus bubalis. Next base: position 112,043,920 of record NC_059159.1, on the reverse strand, counting down.
AGACCTATTTTAGGTATGAGTTTCAGACAACCTAACTTTATAGTAACTTAAGATAACCATTTCCTTCTATCTCATGTAAAAATCTCAGCTTCTTCTATCTTGCTGTTCTTTTATTCTCAGTATATAACTCCTGGCAAAGGCTTCACCCATGATAGCAGTATTTTGACTAGCATGAAGAAGGGAAAAATAAAGGAAGGACAACCCTCCTCCCCTACCCTCATCTTTAGTAACACCTTTCATATACAAAGAGTTTGGCAGTAACAAGTCTAAGGAGGGCTGGGGAATGCTGTCATTTCTGAGTGTTTTTGTTTATAGCTAGTATTTTATAAAACCTTTGAAGAGGTCACACTTTCATGGATACTTGTGTAAATAAGGCAAATAATTTTTGTTGATTATGAGCAAGAAATCTAAAGAGAAAAGAGAACACTGGCTGACTATTGTATGTTTTGGCAATTCAGAAGTAATTGTAAGAGAGTGAAAGATGCTAATGCGGTAGCATTCTCTTTCCAGATGTTCATCTTCTGGACTTATTTTCTTTGCTTAAACCTTGGTGAATTCTTGGAGGTGTGAATTTAGTTGGAGAGCATATTTTTGACTGGTGATAACGTCATGGTCCACAAAAAGATTGAGGAATTTTCTAATTGGGGAATTAGAAAAATAGCTATGTATGGTAAATAACCTATGAGGGAATAGTTACAGAAACAAATAATACATTTAAAAAAGGATAACAATACTTTGGAAATTTCAGATTTCACTAAAAATAACTAGTAAGTGATCACTATAAGGCAAACATTCTGGAGCCCTCAACTTTCCTGTAGGTGACTCAGAATATGACTTTACATGTAAATTTCTGACAATTGTAAAACCATATGTACAATAATGGATAAGACTTATAAGCATATGTAGATGTAAAATAAAACTAATATCTTTGAATTGCTAAGATAATAAAAGGAAAAAACAAAGGAATCAACAAGAAGTCATTAAAAACCAAAAGCATGGAGAAATGTGATAGAAGTTGTCAGTTATGATAATAAACATAATTGGTTTAAACTTATCTACTAAAACAGAATGTCTTGCCAATTGTCTTATAAGACAAAATCTAATTACATGCTGATTGCAATAGATACGTAAAACAAAATGAGGTTGAAAATTTAAAACTAGGCAAAAAAATTAGTTGAAAATTAAACACTAGGCAAAATTACACTGGGCAAGGTTAAATATCCTGAAATGGAATATGAATATTAGTTGAAGTTAAAACAAAACAGCCTCAAATAATATAAAAAAGTATCATCATATATTGATAAAACTTATAATTCCTAATAAAGATATGGTAGTTTTTCATGTTAGAGACACCACTTTATTTTTGACACCAGGAGTATACAATGTACAAGCTTGACAAGACCTTGCTCTTAATCAAAATAATACTCTAATAAAAAATTTAATAATAAATACATAATTAAATTTTTCTGTAAGATAATATCTATAAGCAGAATAAAACATGTGAGTCAAGGACAAAATGAAGGGGATACTGCATTAGGAAAGATAATCAGATGGCCTCTCTGAGAAAGTCCGATTTTTTCTGAGACCTAAGTGATGAGATTCCAGTTGAGCTATTTCAAATCCTAAAAGATAATGCTGTGAAAGTGTTGCACTTAATATGCCAGCAATTTGGAAAACTCAGCAGTGGCCACAGGACTGGAAAAGGTCAGTTTTCATTCTAATCACAAAGAAAGACAATGCCAAAGAATGCTGAAACTATTATATGATTGCTCTCATCTCACATGCTAGCAAAGTAATGCTCAAAATTCTCCAAGCCAGGCTTCAATAGTACTTGAACCATGAACTTCCTGATGTTCAAGCTGGATTTAGAAAAGGCAGAGGAACCAGAGATCAAATTGTAAATATCTGTTGGATCATCAAAAAAGCAAGAGAGTTCCAGGAAAACATCTACTTCTGCTTTATTGACTATGCCAAAGCTTTTGACTGTGTGTATCAGAACAAACTGTGGAATATTCTTCAAGAGATGGGAATACCAGACCACCCGACCTGAGACTTCTGAGAAACCTGTATGCAGGTCAAGAAGCAACAATTAGAACGGAACATGGAACAACAGACTGGTTCCAAATCGGGAAAGGAATATGTCAAGGCTGTATATTGTCACCCTGATTATTTAACTTATATGCAGAGTACATCATGACAAATGCTGGACTGGATGAAGCACAAGCTAGAATCGAGATTGCCAGGAGAAATGTCAATAACCTCAGATATGCAGATGATACCACCCTTATGGCAGAAAGTGAAGAAGAACTAAAGAGTCTCTTGAAAGTGAAAGAGGAGAGTGAAAAAGTTGATTTTAAACTCAATGTTCAGAAAACTAGGATCAGGTCATCTGGTCCCATCACTTCATGGCAAATAGATAGGGAAACAATGGAAACAGTAAAAACTTTATTTTGGGGGGCTCCAAAATCACTGCTGATGGTGAATGCAGCCATGAAATTAAAAGACGCTTGCTTCTTGGAAGAAAAATTATGACCAACCTAGCCAGCGTATTAAAAAGGCAGAGACATTACTTTGCCAACAAAGGTCCATCTAGTCAAAGCTATGGTTTTTCCAATAGTCATGTATGGATGTGAGAGTTCACTATAAAGAAAGCTGAGTGCCAAAGAATTGATGCTTTTGTACTGTGGTGTTGGAGAAGACTTTTGGCGGTCCCTTGGACTGCAAGGTGATACAACCAGTCATCCTAAAGGAAATCAGTCCCGAATATTCATTAGAAGGACTGAGGCTGAAGTGGAATACTTTGGCCATCTCCTATGAAGAACTGACTTGTTTGAAAAGACCCTGATGCTGGGAAAAATTGAAGGTGGAAGGAGAAGGGGATGACAGAGAATGAGATGGTGGCATGGCATCACCAAATCAATGGACATAAGTTTGGCTATGTTCCGGGTGTTGGTGATAGACAGGGAAGCCTGGCATGCTGCAGTCCATGGGGTCACAAAGAGTCACACACTACTGAGCAACTGAACTGACCTGAACTGAAGTGATGAGAAGGGATTTCCCTGGTGGATCAGTGGTAAAGAACTTGCCTACCAGAGCAAGAGACAGTGATTTGATCTCTAGGATAAGAAGATCCCCTGGTGAAGGAACTGGCAATCTACTCAAGTATTCTTTCCTTGGAAATCCAGTGGCAGAGGGGCCTGACAGGCTTCAATCCACGGGGTCATGAAGAGTCAGATATGACTGAGCAACTAAACATGTGATGAAAAGAAAGCAATTGTGCAAAGATTAGGGAAAGAATTGTCACAGTGGGAAGGTTAAAAAGTGAAAACTCCCTAAGAGAAAATAAAGGTGGGAGTGCTAAAAGATGACACAAGATGAATAAACAGGTACTAGAAATAGCACTTGTGTGTGTGTTAGTCAGTCAGTCCTGTCTTGCTCTTTGCTGCCCCATGGACTGTAGCTCACCAGACTCCTCTATCCACGTAACTCTCCAGGCAAGAATACTGGAGTGGGTTGCCAATCCCTTCTCCAGGGGATCTTGCCAACCCAGGGATTGAACCCATTTTCCTCATTGGTAGGCAGATTCTTTAACCTCTGAGCCACCAAGGAAAACCAGATATAGGACAGGATAAGGCAAAACATTAGGTTGTATACTAAATGTAATGGGAAACCATTGGAGGGTGTTTGGTAGAAGTGATGTCAAAAACATAAAAAAAATCTAAATGAAGGAAAACTGGGATATCATATCAGAGGATTTTTCAGAGGTGCTGGAGAGAGATAATGGTGACTTGGTTCAAGGTCAACTTACTGTAATGGCTGAAAAAGGAACATTAGAGAAAGGTATATGCTGGCAGCTGGGAATATTATCTGGTGATAGAACTGACAGTGTAATGTTGATTGACAGAATGTGGATGGGGAAAAAAGATGGGGAAAAAAAGGACAGGAATTTAAAATGGCATTTAAGTTGAACAAAGAAGGATTCTCTTCTCAACATGTACATTGAAGTTTGCTGATTGATAATCCCAATAAAGATGTCAAATAGATTTGAGAGGCTCAATGAAGAAATCAAGACCAAAGATAAAAATGTTGTGGTCATATCCATACTGATTTTAGCAATTCATGTAGGAACAGAGAGCTTGAGAGAGCAAGAGAGAGACAGAAAAAAACAGAACTTAACCATGAAATAAATATGAAGAGATTTGGCTAAAGAGAATACATTGCAATGAATTTATCAAGAAAGAAATTAATACATAGTTGGAAAAAATCAATAAAATAAATTTTACTTATTGGCACACAATAGCCAGAAAATGCCTAGAGAAAAATTATTGTTTTGTGTGAAAGTGGACAGAGCTAATTGTCCATGTCATTTTCTGTGATCATAATCATTGTTTAGCTACAGATGTAGCAACAAAATATAAGCAAATTGCCTAAAAATACAAATAATCCCAAATAAACTCTATTGGTTGAATAAAATTATTGAGTTTTAGCTAATAAAAAGTGCAATAATCCAACTTATCAGAATTCAAGGACTACCACAAAAGGTGTACTCAAGAAGTGTTTATATTTTATACAGACTCTTTAATGAAATAGAATGAATAAAAAGGTAGACTATGCTTTTGATTAAATGACAAAAAAACAAAGCAAAAGTGAAACATGCATATATTTAATGGTGCTGAAGCTATAAAATACAAAATATCAGTCCATTATGTGACTTTTTAAAGTATCAGTAACAAAACTATATTAGATAAAATTCTGGAATCTATTCTTAAAAAATTAAAAGCTTTTAAAAACATAATCTATATTAAAATATTTGGAAAATAGTAAATGGTTATTTGAAATATGAAGAAAACACTTATTGTAAATAGCTGAATAAAATAGATTAAGCATAACATGTAAAACTCATTTATTAAATATGTAAATATTGTTAATGATGGTATTTAGCATTCTTAAGGCAAGTTCTCTCAAAATACTGGTAGTCATGCAAATAAATAAGGTTTTTCTGGACTATAACTTTATAATACATATGAAAAACTCTAAATTTTTAATGTGATAAGCTTTGAGTCAAAAATTGTGTTTATCTAGGCAACAGAAATATTCAAATAAGTCTATTACCATTATTGTATCATTCATCACGCTGACACACTAAAACACTGCTTAAAGTTACCACAGTTAAGTGATTAATTTCACTATGGTATATCTGTATTATTAGTTAACAAAAAGTTTTGAAAACTATTTAAATAAATAAGTTATAATAAACATAGTGTTAAGTTTTATAATATTGTTTTAGCTAAGTGAAAATAACTCATAGGATATTCTACATCAAATAATAACTGAGCCATGTAAAGTTCATATACCATGCATGTATTAATAGCACACCAATACTCAAATCTTCATATGTCCTAATTAGAAAGAAATAGGCCAAAAATTCAGTGATTGTTTTCTCTGCATAATAAGTTTGTGGATAATATTTATGCAGTTCTTTTTATCCCTCTATATTTTCTAAACATTTCACAAAAAGTGTACCTTTAAATTCAGGAACACATAACAAACATAATGCTTAAAGGTTTTCGACAGAAGAAATATGAGTTGGATTTTTGAAGAGTGAACTAGTATGTGAAGTTCAATAACTTTATGAGAAAGAAAATGAATTTAATGTGATCTCAGTAAGGTTTTAAATGGGTTGAAGCTCATTTCAGTGAATCTTTGAAGGTAAAATGTTGGAGCAGTGTTTTAACATTTTCTCCCACGACACTGATAATGATCTCACAAAGTTGTTTATAATCATTTTATTGCATTCATCAGCTGAGACTAATTATAACTCAGATGAAAATCATCCTTGCAGAGTGCATTCTAAATATTAATAAACATAAATAATGCAAGTTTACTATTAAAGCAATTCAAAACAACAAACAGAACCCACAGGGAGTTCCTTAAAATTAATCTGGTTTCACATAAATTCTGTCTTAAAATGTTCAAAGCAACAATATCCCATATCACAGGATATATTAGCTTTCTCCTTTCTTTTTGTTCTGTTTTCTAATTTTATAGGACAAAGTAATAGATGTGAGTGGTTGGCAGTTCAGGAAAATTTTAGTGGTAACTTCTAATAAGGAAAATTGAACTAATTTAAATATGAATTGGCTAAGAAAAATAAAACTGAGAATCAGCTGATCCTGATATTAGTTTCATAAAATTCTAGAATATTGTTCTTACCCTTTTCATTTATGTTTTGGACTGTCAAAAATTGACAAGTATCAAGGATATGAAACATATTTGTAACTTCAAATATCTACTTGAAATGAATGGCTTTCAAATCTCAGATAAACTGACATGTTCATATTTAAAACTTGCACCTCCTATTATATTTTAAGCATCTTCATTTTGATTGTTTTGGAGTTGAAAATATTATGTCAAACAACCAAAATGATTGGGTTCATGACTTTGAGAAAATTAATTAACATTTTAGAGTCCCCATCTGATAATTGGTGATAAGTTTTTCTCCCTCACAGTTATTATTAGGATGAAGGGAGATATGATATGTAAAGCACAGGACACAAACTTTATTAATGTCTATTCCTATTATTGGGGCTTCCCCTGGTGGCTCATCGGTAATGAATCCGCCTGCAATGCAGGAGCCACAGCAGATGCGGATTTGATCCCTGGGTTGGGAAGATCCCCTGGAGGAGAAAAATGGCAACCCACTCCAGTATTCTTTCCTGGAGACTCTCATGGAAGAGGAGCCTGGTGGGCTACAGTCCATAGTTTGGCAAAGAGTTGTACATGACTGAAGTGACTTAGCAGCAGCAGCAGCATTCCTATAATTACTGTCATATTTCCTTTCTGACTCTGCATGCCATTATAGTTCATTGTCATTGCTTACTGTCTTATAGAAATCATTGAATTTGAAGAGACATGATGATACCAGTTTAAATTCTGCCACTTAATATGTGATTTAACTTTCTCAATCTTACTCTCTTCCTTTGATGAATGACATTAGAAATACCTGATATAACATGTATCAATAGTTACAAATAGCTACTACAGATACTTTGTAGAGGATCAAGTAAAACAAAGAAAATGAAAATAATAGGAAACTCTAAAGTATTATTCAAAGGATAACTCAGATTATAATTTCTATGTGTTCATGTTACTATTGAAGTTATAAAATGCCAAATCAGTTACAGTCTGACATGCAATGAGCAAATTTCTAAACATTTGAATAGCACACTATTTACTATTGCTTTCACATATTATAAAGATAACATCTTAGAATTTTATAGCGCTTAATTGTAATTACATTAAAAAATCACAAACTGAAAAAAAATCATGATAACTTTCTCAAAGTTTCTTTTTTGTCATCTAGAAAATGTTGATGTTATTTTTCCTTGGATAATGTCAAAAAGTTTATTTTTATTAAGAAAATTCTAACCAGCAAAATACAAGAAATATTAACACTTTCTACTTTGCCACAAACCTTTTTATTCTAGTTTCTAACATGACTTAAGGAAAAATCTTTCATTTCTTCTCTTCTCTAAAAAGAAGTATGTTTTATATTAAAAGGAAAATAACTATTTAATGAATATACTAAAATTAGTACCATGTGAAAGTTAAAAGCATTTCAAGTTCAATAAAGGTGGTGGGTGAAGAAAATCTCAAAGCAGAAAGTTTGACTTAAAACCATTAATGCATATATATGGAATGTAGAAAGATGGTAACGATGACCCTATATGCGAGACAGCAAAAGAGACACAGATGTAAAGAACAGACTTTTGGACTCTGTGGGAGAAGGAGAGGGTGGGAAGATTTGAAAGAATAGCATTAAAACATGTATATTATCATATGTGAAATAGATCGCCAGTCCAGGTTCAATGCATGAGGCAGAGTGCTCAGGGCTGGGATGCAGAGTGCTCAGAGTGCTCAGGTGCAGTGGGATGACCCTGAGGGATGAGATGGGGAGGGAGGAGGGTGGGGGGTTCAGGATGGGGAACACGTGTACATCCAAGGCTGATTCATGTGAATGTATGGCAAAAACCACCACAATATTGTAAAGTAATTAGCCTCCAATTAAAATTAAAAATAAATAAATAAATACAAATTTTTGAAAAATTAAAAAAATAAAGCAACCTAGACTGAAAAAAAAAAAAAACTTTGCTGCATTTTAATGCTTTAAAGACTGCATGTGCCTAACTCTTAGAAAACTTCAAAATCACAATGTTGGTGAGAACTAAACTACTAAACAAGGTCATATTTCAAGTGAAGAAAATTACCTATATTCAATGTTTATATATTTGTTTAAATTTTTTGTAAATCCCACTAGTATTTGCATAGTGAAAAGCATAAGCATAACCAACTATATGATTTTATTTAATCATTAGTACTACTAAAATTCTTAAGATTATGTCCTATTTTATTTTTGCACATTTTTCTACTGACTCAGGTTCAATAAGGTAGAATGAATGGCACCTATAACCAGTCTACATTGAGAACAGGTCTTTGGGAAGAGAAGAAATTGAAAAGTTTTGTTGTTTGTCTTCTCAGATCCAAGAATTTATACAGGTGAATTATACTAAAACTTAATGGAGCAGATGAACTCTGTTCTATGCAGGCTCTTCCATGAAATAGAAAGCTTATAAACTCTTAATACATGTCTAAACTAAGTGTGATGAGCAAACTAGACAAGTATAATACGATAAAGGAAAATCAGAGTCAATCTCATTTATGAATATAATAACTAAGATCCTGAGTGATGAGAACAGTGCATGGTGATGATGTAAGTTTTATCCTAGAAAAGCAAGGTTTAATTAGTTCACACCTGAACCATTTACACCTGAAATATTAGTTCACACCTGAACCGTTTCTAAGAGTGTGACACTAATATTCTTCTCAACATATTGCATGCCATCCATAAACATCACCTTTCTTTTCATCTGTGCCTCCTTTTCTCTTTTTGCACTTCTTCTCTAACCTCAAACTCTCCTCAATGCCCTGTCAAATGTTCTGAAGTTCTCAGCCACTGTCTCAGTGTAAAGACATCTTGGAAAACATTCAGACTTATGTACTATTGATACAGTCATAGGAATATTTATATTTTAGAGACCCACATAGGATTAAGTCAATAAGTAGGAAGTAAAGAGCATTGTCGGAGAAGGCAATGGCACCCCACTCCAGTACTCTTGCCTGGAAAATCCCAAGGATGGAGGAGCCTGGTAGGCTGCAGTCCATGGGGTCACGAAGAGTCAGACACGACTGAAGTGACTTAGCAAAGAGCATTGTGCAGCAGCAAGAACCATTTTGGAGGTGATGGGAGGATAATTTTCTTTGTGTCTTACAAATTCATCAAAGTGTTAACCACAATTCTTCCCATGCGAAAAGTCACAGAGATCCTTACTTAAACACAGGCTGAATTGCTCTTTGCTGCTGGTTCTCTTTGACTCCAGAGCATGATAACTTCCCTTCTTTGACTTCTTTAGTCTCATATAATGTCGGTGTGTAGTTTTCATCCCTTAGACTGTAATAGTTAGGTCAATTAGCCTTATACTTTAATCTGCCCTTAGGATGTATCTTTCAACTTTTTTTTTTTCAATGCAGGAGACTACCTGAGTACAACCCAAAGAATCATACTTACTGTACTCTGGCTTAGAATTTAATATCAGAGATAATTTCTTCTAATAAGGGCATTTCTCTTCTCAATTTATAAAGGGATTCCAAAAACTAGACATTTTGATTACTATTATATTTATATACTAACTCTACCACACCATTTATATCTACTAGAAGTACTTACACATTAATGAAATAAAGAGGAAGATATTTTTAAGTTTAAAAAAGGAATTACTGAGGGTAGGTGCTCAGTATTTGAAACATCTAAAATCAGGCATTGAATTTGACAGTTGAGGCAAAAGAGAAACATACTACAGGATTAAATTTTCTACCCCTTCCCTACCCCACAAATGCTGTGAATCTCTCAGCAGAGAGTTCTTTTTATTTTTCTATATATAAAGGATACAGTTATACAAAAGACAGGAAGAGAGTCATAAAATAAATTTATTTCTGTTGCTCTCATCATTTAAGGGTATCTTTTTGAAATATGGCTACAAAAGAGAATATATACAAAGTGATTTCCCTCTAGATAGAGAAAAAGATGGCATAATAATTCCATAACCATTCCTGGAGTCCCATCACTCTGTTCAACCCAACAATGAGGAAATGTCACATTAAATATACATTTGCAAATATATAATATTTTTATCTTAAATATCAACATGCAATATTTTCCTAAAGGTTTTTAACACAAAAATCATGAAACTGTAAAACCTTGAGAGAACCAATAATTTTTCTTAGGGTTGAACTGTTCAGAACAGATAGTTATCTTTTTTGTTTTTAAGAATTTATACAGCTATCTGTGACGTGGTTTTATAACCTGGGTGGTCAAGAATGAGCTAACCCATTCTCAGTTAACAAAAAAAGTACAAAAATAAACCAAAAAAGGCTAAAATATCAAAATGTTCTGTTTGATAATATTTGAAACAGATTTTCAACAGAGCATTTTGTAAGTGATTGGGTGTAGATATGATGAAAGCACAATTTCTCATTGCAGTCAGATGTTATAGCATTTTCTAAGATAGTTCATAGATTTGTTTTTTGTCCTAAATTTCGTTATTTACTTTTTATTGAAGGATAATTGCTTTACAGAATTTTGCTGTTTTCTGTCAAACTTCGACATGAGTCAGCCATAGGTATAAATACCTCCCCTCCCTTCTGACCTTCCTCCCATCTTCCTCCCCATCCGACCCCTCTAGGTTGATAAGGAGCCCTGTGTGAGTTTCCTGAGCCAAACAGCAAATTTCCATTGGCTATCTATTTTATATATGTTAATGTAAGTGTCCATGTTACTCTTTCCATACATCTCACCCTCTCCTCCCCTCTCTCCATGTATATAAGTCTATTCTCTATGTCTGTTTCTGCATTGCTGTCCTGTAAATAAATTCTTCAGTACCATTTTTTCTGGATTCTGTATATATGTGTTAGGATATGATATTTATCTTTCTCTTTCTAACTCACTTCACTCTGTATAATAGGTTCTAGGTTCATCCACTTCATCAGAACTGACTCAAATGCATTCTGTTTTATGGCTGAATAATATTCCATTGTGTATACGTACCACAACTTCTTTATCTATTCATCTGTCGATGGACATCTAGCTTGTTTCCATGTTCTAGCTATTGTAAGTAGTGCTGCAATGAACAACGGGATACATGTATCCTTTTCAGTTTTGGTTTCCTCAGGGTATATGCCTAGAAGTGGGATTGCTGGGCCATATGGTGGTTTTATTCCCAGTTTTGTAGGGAATCTCCATACTGTCTTCCATAGTGGCTGTATCAGTTTTACATTCCCACCAGCAGTGCAAGAGCATTCCCTTTTCTCCACATCCTCTCAAGCATCTATTGTTTGTAGACTTTTTGAAGATGGCTATTCTGACTGGTGAGGTGATACCTCATTATAGTTTTGATTTGCATTTCTCTAATAATGAGCAATGTTGAGTGTCCTTTGATGTGTTTGTTATCCATCTGTATGTCTTTGGAGAAATATCTGTCTAGGTCTCTTCCCCACTTTTTTATTGGGTGGTTTTTTTTCTGGTATTGAGTTGTATGAGCTGCTTGTATATTTTGGAAATTAATCCTTTGTCAGTTGTTGCATTTGCTATTGTTTTCTCCCATTTTAGGGGAGAAAAGTGTATTTTTCTGTGTATTTTCACATTGCTTATAGTTTCCTTTGCTGTGCAAAAACTTTTATGTTTAATCAGGTCCCACTTGTTTACTTTTGGTTTATATCTGTTACTCTAGGGGGTGGGTCATAGAGGATCTTGCTTTGATTTATGTCATTGAGTATTCTGCCTCTGCTTTCCTCTAAGAGTTTTATACTTTCTGGTCTTACATTTAAGTCTTTAATCCATTTTGAGTTTCTCTTTGTGTATGATGTTAAGAAGTGTTCTAATTTCCTTCTTTTACATGTAGCTCTCCAGTTTTCCCAGCACCATTTATTGAAGAGGCTATCTTTGCGCCATTGTATATTCTTGCCTCCTTTGTCAAAAATAAGGTGCCCATAGGTGCATGGGTTCATTTCTGGGCTTTCTAACTTGTTTCATTGTACAATATTTCTGTTTTGGTGCCAGTACCACACTGTCTTGATGACTGTAGCTTTGTAGTATAATTGGAAGTCAGGAAGCTTGATTCTTCCTGCTCCATTCTTCTTTCTCAAGACTCCTTTGGCTATTCGGGGTCTTTTCTGTTTCCATACGAATTGTGAAATTTTTTGTTCTAGTTCTGTGAAAAATGCCGTTGGTAATTTGATAGGGATCACATTGAATCTGTAGATTACATTTGGTAGCATAGTCATTTTCACAATATTGATTCTTCCTACCCAGGGACATAGAATATCTCTCCATTTGTTTATGCTGTCTTTGATTTCTTTCATTACTGTCTTATACTTTTCTGTGTACTGTTCTTTTGTTTCCTTCAGTTCAATACAGTCACTCAGTCATGTCCTACTCTTTGCAACCCCATGAATCGCAGCAGCCAGGCCTCCCTGTCCATCACCAACTCTTGGAGTTCACTCAAACTCACGTCCATTGAGTCGGTGATGCCATCCAGGTATCTCATCCTCTGTCGTCCCCTTCTCCTCCTGCCCCCAACCCCTCCCAGCATCAGAGTCTTTTCCAATGAGTCAACTCTTCACAAGAGGTGGCCAAAGTACTGGAGTTTCAGCTTTAGCATCATTCCTTCCAAAGAAATCCTAGGGCTGATCTCCTTCAGAATGGACTGGTTGGATGTCCTTGCAGTCCAAGGGACTCTCAAGAATCTTCTCCAACACCACAGTTCAAAAGCATCAATTCTTCGGTGCTCAGCTTTCTTCACAGTCCAACTCTCACATCCATACATGACCACTGGAAAAACCATAGCCTTGACTAGACAGACCTTTGTTGGCAAAGTAATATCTCTGCTTTTCAATAGGCTATCTAGGTTGGTCATAACTTTCCTTCCAAGGAGTAAGCATCTTTTAATTTCATGGCTGCATCACCATCTGCAGTGATTTTGGAGCCCCAAAAAATAAAGTCCGACACTGTTTCCACTGTTTCCCCATCTATTTCCCATGAAGTGATGGGACCAGATGCCTTGATCTTTGCTTTCTGAATGTTGAGCTTTAAGCCAACTTTTCCACTCTCCTCTTTTACTCTCACCAAGAGGCTTTTTAGTTCATCTTCATTTTCTGCCATAAGGGTGGTATCATCTGCATATCTGAGGTTATTGATATTTCTCCCAGAAATCTTGATTTCAGCTTGTGCTTCTTCCAGCCCAGCATTTCTTATGATGTACTCTGCATAGAAGTTAAATAAGCAAGGTGACAATATATAGCCTTGATGTACTCCTTTTCCTATTTGGAACCAGTCTGTTGTTCCATGTCCAGTTCTAAGTGTTGCTTCCTGACCTGCATATAGGTTTCTCAAGAGGCAGGTCAGGTGGTCTGCGATACCCATCTTTTTCAGAATTTTCCAGTTTCTTGTGATCCACACAGTTAAAAGCTTTAGCATAGTCAATAAAGCATAAATAGATGTTTTCCAGAACTCTCTTGCTTTTTCGTTGATCCAAAAGGATGTTGAAAATTTGATCTCTGGTTCCTCTGCCTTTTCTAAAACCAGCTTGAACATCTGGAAATTCACGTATTGCTGAAAGCTGGCTTGTAGAATTTTGAGCATTATTTTACTAGCATGTGAGATGAGTGCAATTGTGTGGTAATTTGAGCATTCTTTGGCATTGCCTTTCTTTGAGATTGGAATGAAAACTGACCTTTTCCAGTCCTGTGGCCACTGCTGAGTTTTCCAAATTTGCTGGGATATTGAGTGCAGCACTTTCACAACATCATCTTTCAGAATTTGAAAGAGCTCAACTGGAATTCCATCACCTCCACTAGCTTTGTTTGTAGTGATGCTTTCTAAGGCCCACTTGACTTCACATTCCAGTATATCTGGCTCTAGGTGAGTGATCATACCATCATGATTATCTTGGTCGTGAAGATCTTTTTTGTACAGTTCTTCTGTGTATTCTTGCCACCTCTTCTTAATATCTTCTGCTTCTGTTAGGTCCTTACCATTTCTGTCCTTTATCGAGCCCATCTTTGCATGAAATGTTCCCTTCGTATCTCTAATTTTCTTGAAGAGATCTCTAGTCTTTCCCATTCTGTTGATTTCCTCTGTTTCTTTGCATTGATCGCTGAGGAAGGCTTTCTTATCTCTTCTTGCTATTCTTTGGAACTCTGCATTCAGATGTTTATATCTTTCCTTTTCTCCTTTGCTTTTCACTTCTCTTCCTTTCACAGCTATTTGTAAGGCCTCCCCAGACAGCCATTTTGCCTTTTTGTCTACTTAGGTAAGTTTATTCCTAGATATTTAATTGTGTGGTGAATGGGATTGATTCCTTAATTTCTTTTTCTGATATTTCATTGTTAGTATATAGAAATACAAGTGATTTCTGTATATTGATTTTGTATCCTGCAACTTTGCTAAATTCACTGATTAGCTCTAGTAGTTTTCTGATACTATCTTTAGGATTTTCAATGTACAATACCATGTCATCTGCAAACAGTGAGAGCTTTACTTCTTTTCCAATCTGGATTCATTTTATTTCTTTTTCTTCTTTGATTGCTGAAGCTAGGACTTCCAGAACTATGTTGAATAATAGTGGTGAAAGTGGACACCCTTGTCATGTTCCTGATCTTAGGGGGTGTGCTTTCAATTTTTCACGATTTAGGATATCATATTTGGCCTTTGCTATGTTGTGGTAGCTTCCTTCTGTGCCCTTTTTTAAAAAGAGTTTTAATCACAAATGGGTGCTGAATTTTGTGAAAAGCTTTTTCTGCATCTGATTGTATGTTTTTACCTCTCCATTTGGTGTATCACATTGATAGATTTGCATATAGTGAGGAATCCTTGTGTCCCTGAAATAAACCCGACTTGATCATGGTGTATGAGCTTTTTGATATGTTGCTGAATTCTGTTTGCTAAAATTTTGTGAGGATTTTTGCATCTATGTTCATCATTGATATTGGCCTGTAGTTTTCTTTTTTGCTTTGTCTTTTTCTGGATTTGGTATCAGGGTGATGGTGGCCTCATAGAATGAGTTTGAAAGTGTTTCTTCCTCTGCATTTTTTTTTTCAAAGAGTTTTAAAAGGATAGGCATTAGCTCTTGTCTAAATGTTTGATAGAATTCTCCTGTGATGCCATCTGATCCTGAGCTTTTGTTTTTTGGGAGATTTTTGATCACAGCTTCAGTTTCAGGGCTTGTAATTGGGTTGTTCATAATTTCTATTTCTTCCTGGTTGAGTCTTGGATGATTACACTTTCTAAGAATTTGTCCACTTCTTCCAAGTTATCCATTTTATTGCCATATTGTTGCTCATAATAGTCTCTTATAATCCTTTGTATTTCTGTATTGTCTGTTGTAACCTCTCCTTTTAAATTTCTAATTATGTTGATTTGATTCTTCTCTCTTTATTTTTTGTTGAGTCTGGCTAAAGTTTTGTCAATTTTGCTTATCTTCTCAAAGAACTGGTACTGAATATTTAAATTAAAATATTTTTCAATCATTTTCCAACCATAATTTTAAGACCATTATCCTCTGAATATGATGTGTTAATTTATGCATTTTCTGCTTTACATTGAGAGAAACATTATTCATTACTTATAAAATTAACTAGGATTTTGACAAAAGGAATATATCACTTGTATAATTACTTATCTACCAGTGTTTTAAATCACTATTTTTTTCAAAATATTTACATTTTTCATTATGGATAGAATAAACTAACAATGACCAAAAGCAGTACTGCTAAATTTAAGACCATTTTGTCTTACTTAATGTTCTTTCTTTTCTCTATTTTTTTATCCATATGAAAATTGCTGAAAACATTTTGGAACTTAGGTTTGAACAACATTAAAAATAATCATATTTACCAAGATACTTGGTACTCATATTCCAAATGAGATTCTACTTTTCAACCCTTTCCAACTTCTAAAGTTTCTACAGAAAATCCATTCACATTTTTATTGGAATTTCTGGTTTTTTTGCACTAGATTGGGAAGTTAAATAGCAGCATTTGTTGGCTTATATGGGACCTTTCCTTATATTGTAAATTTAAAACAGAACAAAGAAACTTTATTCTCATCTTTGAGAAATCTTAATGAGTAAGCTCCACATGTGGTTCCAAATGAATAGATACTATGGTAAAAGACATTGTGCTTAATAGCTAAGTCATGTCTGACTCTTTGCAACCCCATGAACTGCAGTGCGCCAGGCTTCTTTGTCCATCACTATCTCCCTGAATTTGCTCAAACTCAGTCCATTGAGTTGGTGATGCCATCCAACCATCTCATCCTCTGTCATCCCCTTTTACTCCTGCCTTCAATCTTTCCCACCATCAGGGTCTTTTCCAATGAGTCAGCTCTTTGCATCCAGTGGCCAAAGTATTGGAGCTTCAGCATCAGTCCTTCCAATGATACTCAGGGCTGATTTCCTTTAGGAATGACTGGTTTGATCTTCTTGCAGTCCAAAGGACTCTCAAGAGTCTTCTCCAGCACCACAATTCAAAACTGTCAGTTCTTCAGCACTCAGCCTTCTTTATGATCCAACTGTCACATCCATACATGATTACTGGAAAAGCCATAGCATTGACTTCATGGACCTTTGTCAGCAAAGTATTGTCTCTGCTTTTTCTTTTTTTAAATTTTTTAAAATTTTATTTTAATTAGAGGCTAATTACTTTACAATATTGTATTGGTTTTGCCATACATCAACATGAATCTGCCACGGGTGTACACGTGTTCCCAATCCTGAACCGCCCCCCACCCCCCGCCCTCACCTCCCTTCCCATACCATCTCTCTGGGTCATCCCACTGCACCAGCCCCAAGCATCCTGTATCCTGCATCAAACCTGGACTGGCGATTCGTTTCTTATATGATATTATACATGTTTCAATGCCATTGTCCCAAATCCCCCCCCCCCCCCACAGAGTCGAAAAGACTGTTCTATACATCTGTGTCTCTTTTGCTGTCTCGCATACAGGGTTATTGTTACCATCTTTCTAAATTCCATATATATGCGTTAGTATACTGTATTGGTGTTTTTCTTTCTGACTTACTTCGCTCTGTATGCTGCTGCTGCTGCTGCTAAGTCACTTCAGTTATGTCCGACTCTGTGCGACCCCATAGACGGCAGCCCACCAGGCTCCCCCATCCCTGGGATTCTCCAGGCAAGAACACTGGAGTGGGTTGCCATTTCCTCCTCCAGTGCATGGAAGTGAAAAGTGAAAGTGAAATCGCTCAGTCGGGTCCGACTCTTTGTGACCCCATGGGCTGCAGCCCACCAGGCTCCTCCATCCATGGGATTTTCCAGGCAAGAGTACTGGAGTGGGGTGCCATTGCCTTCTCCATCACTCTGTATAATCAGCTCCAGTTTTATCCACCTCATTAGAACTGATTCAAATGTATTCTTTTTAATGGCTGAGTAATACTCCATTGTGTATATGTACCACAGCTTGCTTATTCATTCATCTGCTGATGGACATCTAGGTTGCTTCCATGTCCTGGCTATTATAAACAGTGCTGCGATGAACATTGGGGTACATGTGTCTCTTTCAATTCTGGTTTTCTCAGTGTGTATGCCCAGCAGCGGGATTTCTGGGTCGTATGGCAGTTCTATTTCCAGTTTTTAAAGGAATCTCCACACTGTTCTCCATAGTGGCTGTACTAGTTTGCATTCCCACCAACAGTGTAAGAGGGTTCCCTTTTCTCCACACCCTCTCCAGCATTTATTGCTTGTAGACTTTTAGATCACAGCCATTCTGACTGACGTGAAATGGTACCTCATAGTGGTTTTGATTTGCATTTCTTTGATAATGAGTGATGTTGAGCATCTTTACATGTGTTTGTTAGCCATCTGTATGTCTTTTTTGGAGAAATGTCTATTTAGTTCTTTGGCCCATTTTTTTATTGGGTTGTTTATTTTTCTGGAATTGAGTTACAGGAGTTGCTTGTATATTTTTGAGATTAGTTGTTTGTCAGTTGCTTCATTTGCTATTATTTTCTCCTATTCTGAAGGCTGTCTTTTCACCTTGCACCTTGTCTCTGCTTTTTAAAACACTGTCTAGGTTTGACATAGCTATTCTTCGAAGGAGCAAGCATTTTTTAAATTTTGTGACTGCAGTCACTGTCCACATTGATTTTGGAGCCCAAGAAAGTGAAATCTGACACTGTTTCCACATTTTACTCATCTATTTGCCATGAAGTGATAGGACGAGATGCCAAGATCTTAGTTTTTTGAATGTTGAGTTTTAAACCAGCTTTTTTTACTCACCTCTTTCACCCTAATCTATAGACTCTTTAGTTCCTCTTCACTTTCTTCTAGTAAAGTGGTATCATCTGCATATCTGAGGTTGTTGATTTTCTCCTGGTAATCTTGATTCCAGCTTGTGATTAATCTAGCCCTGCATTTCACAAGATGTACTCTGCATAGAAGTTAAATAAGCAGTATGACAATATACAACCTTAATGTACCCCTTTCCAAATTTTGAACCAGTCATTTTCCATGTCCAGTTCTAACTGTTGCTTCTTGTCCTGCCTACAGGTTTCTCAGGAGACATATAAAGTGGTCTGGTATACCTCTGGCTTTAAGAATATTCCACAGCTTGTTATGATCCACACAATTAAAGGCTGTAGCATAGTCAATGAAGCAGAAGTAGATATTTTGGGGGGGAATCCCCTTGCTTTTTCTATGATCCAGAGTATGTTGGCAATTTGATCTCTGGTTCTTCTGCCTTTTCTAACTACTGGGCATCATTTCCACTTGGTTCAGCCTATTCATTCTTTCTGTATGTATATGTATCTCAATCCAAACTTTTCCTAAAAGTAAATATTTCTTGATTCATTCTTCTTTTCTTTGGTAATTAAATGAGCACCTAGATTATTCTTTTGGAATGATAGCTAAACCTTGATTTACAAACTGTTGTCTTTTCAAGAACAGTGACTTGTATTAGTGCCAATTTCATAGAATCAGAGAACTGTTACCTGGAAGGGGATATATAGGTACTCTGCTATAACATTTTCATTTATTGGAAAGCATCATGCACAAAGTCACATGGTTGAGTACTGACAGTGTGATTCTGGGAATGGTTCCTTAACCCACCAATGGGGTGATTTTTCTATTAACTTATTTATGAACATTTACAACTGAATTAAGTTTTGACAAAAGCACATCATAGGAGAGTTTCCTAGTTATGCATTTATGAAACCTTCAGAATAAATCCAAACTGAATCTCCCAAGGAAAAATAAGCAGTCAGATGAACAAAACAAATGAATTGGCAAGTTAACCATAAACATAACCACAAGCCAGAATTAGGAGGATAAAAGGGGAAAGGAAACTTTAAACTTCTGCCTTATTTTTCTTTGAAGAGGATTGAATTTTCCACAGAAAAATAATAGTGTAATAGATTACTTTTTTTAAGTGAAGTATAGCCTTGGTTCTGCTGTGAATTCTCAGTAATGTATAAAATCAATTTTTTTTCTAGAAGCTAACTTTCCATCATCTGTAAAATTAGTGTGGGAATCAAATTAGCCACAAGATCCCTTTCAACTCTAAAAACCTTAGTTATAAAATAAACAACAAAAACAAAACAAAAAGCCACTTTTTTGGTTATAGTTTCTCAAATATTTGCCAAATGGGTAGCCACAAAATGTCACTTCTCAGATATTATAGCAATGATTGCTTTGAGGAACATGTCATGTCTGACTCTCTGTGACCCCATGCATTGTAGACTATCGGGCATCTATGTTCATGGGATTCTCCAGTCAAGAACACTGGAGTAGGTAGCCATTTCCTTCTCCAGGGGGTCTTCCTGACCCAGGGATTGAACTCAGATCTGTACATTGCAGATGGATTCTTTACCATCTGAGCCATCACGGTAGCCCATATAAAGTACAGGAAGTTACATGAAATAAATGCTGCTGCTGCTGTTGCTAAGTCGCTTCAGTCGTGTCCAACTCTGTGTGACCCCAGAGACAGCAGCCCACCAGGCTCCCCCATCCCTGGGATTCTCCAGGCAAGCACACTGGAGTGGTTTGCCATTGCCTTCTCCAGAAATAAATGCTAGCACTATTTAATATTGAAGATAAAGTCTTCATTAAACCAAAAAGATTTTGGTAATCAGCTTACTTTTAGATCTCAATCTCTCATAAATTTATTTTTGAAATTATCCCCATCATTGACATTTTTTCTCTGTAAAATAAACACCTAATTAGAAATTTGACTATGCTCAGTAAACTTTAGCAAACCTCATTAAAATATCAGAGCTTATTACTCTGTTCAGTATTCTTTACTAACTTTGAGATGTCAATAGAATCTTACTAAAGAGACAGGAACCTGGACAAAGTTTCAGAGCAAGAATATGGTTGCAATCTTGTTCTCTTAGCACACTTTCCTCTAAATAATTATTTAAGCTCTAGAAACTGCCTTTCAGATTTCAGTCAAACTTTGCATTGAAAATGAAAAGAATTTACTGTAATTTACTGAGCCAGTACTGGACTACTAGATGGATGGATGAGTGAGGGATAGAAACTGAAGAATTCATTCTGTTGGTATAGAGTGCTTTTCTTGTGAGAGTTTCAGTAAAAAGAATGAAAAACAAGGAGATTTGAAAAATAGTGCCATTTAATTTAAGATTTTATTTTCATCCAAGTTTCTGTTTGGCAACCTGGACACTACCAGTTTAAGTGAAAAAAAAAAAAAAGAGAGAGAGAGAACAGGGTAACTCTTTTCCTTCTAACTGCAGTCTTCTTTAATATTTTCTGGGTGCATTAAAAACCTCTACTAATACCAATTTTTTTTTACCTTAGTTTCCTTACATATATTTTCTAGGTTGGATTTTACTAATTTATTTCCCGTTAATTTTTATCTACTAATAAGCTGGCAGAATGACAAAAGCATGGAAAGAAGATAGCATGCCAAAATGGTATTTTCATTCCATCTTGAATCATAAAAAGAAGGAAGATACCACTTTCATCATTTTGATATGAATACTTTTTTTCACTCTTGGAATGAAAGAGTATATCTTGCTTTATTTGAAAAGTGTTTCCCTTAGGAATAAAAGAATTGTAAATAAAGGAAAACATGTTATACTCTCTAATACTTTTACCTAGACCACCTGGCTACCTCTTCTTATAAAACCAGTCTTCTGAAAAGATGAAATAAATTTACTGGCAGGTATGATTATACTTTTGGTACAGAAAATATATTCAGTTTATTAATTTTTTCTCACATTGTTAATTAGTAATTTTGCCAACAAATGCCAGAAGTAAAGAATCTCCTTCCCCACTTTCCAAAATTTATTGATAAATAGAGAATTGAATCATGTGATTATGGAGGTTGAAAGAGGATATATGCATGCATATAGGAATTTTATACATATATAGGAATTATATGTATTTATATGAATCATGCATAGAATTATATGTGTGTGTGTGTGTATGAATTAGCTTACACCACTAGAATGACTGTAGAGTCCTATAATCTGCCATCTGCAAGCTGAAGACCCAGGAGAACCATTGGTATAGTTTCAGTTCACATCCTAAAGGCCTAAGAAGCAGGAGAACTGATGGTTTAAGTTCCAGTCTGAGTGGAGGAGCAAACCAATGTACTAGTTATAAAACAGTGTGAAAGGAGGAGAAAACACAATACCCCAGAAAGAGAAAGTGAAATCTCCCCTACTTTGACTTTTGTTCTATTCAGGTCTCTGACAGATTGTATAGGACCTACTCATATTGAGGTGACAATCTGCTTTACTTAGTCTCCCAGTTTAGTTAGTTCAGTTCAGTCGCTTAGTCATGTCTGACTCCTTGCAACCCCATGAACTGCAGCATGCCAGGCCTCCATCACCAACCTCCGGAGCCTAACCAAACTCATGTTCATTGAGTCAGCGAGGCCATCCAACCACCTCATCCTCTGTCATCCCCTTCTCCTCTTGCCTTCAATCTTTCCGAGCATCAGGGTCTTTTCCAATGAGTCAGTTCTTTGCATCAAGTGGCCAAAGTACTGGAGTTTCAGCTTTAGCATCAGTCCTTTCAATGAATATTCAGGACTGATTTTCTTTATGATAGACTGGTTGGATCTCCTTGCAGTCCAAGGGACTCTCAAGAGTCTTCTCCAACACCACAGTTCAAAAGCATCAATTCTTCAGTACTCAGTTTTTCTTTATAGTCCAACTCTCACATCCATACATGACTACTGGAAAAAGCATAACCTAGACTAAATGGACCTTTGTTGGCAAAGTAATGTCTCTGCTTTTTAATATACTGTCTAGGTTGGTTATCATTTTTCTTCCAAGGAGCAAGCGTCTTTTAATTTCATGGCTGCAGTCACCATTTGCAGTGATTTCGGAGCCCCAAAAACTAAAGTCTGCCACTCTTTCCACTGTTTACCCATCTATTTGCCATTAAGTGATGAGAGTGGATGCCATGATCTTAGTTTTCTAAATGTTGAGGTTTAAGCCCACTTTTTCACTCTCCTCTTTCACTTTCATCAAGAGGCTTTTTAGTTCCTCTTCACTTTCTGCCGTAAGGGTGGTGTCATCTGCATATCTGAGGTTATTGACATTTCTCCCGGCAATCTTGACTTCCAGCTTGTGCTTCATCCAGCCCAGCGTCTCATGATGTACTCTGCATATAAGTGGATCTAGTAAGATCTTTACAATCTTGAGTCATTCTTTTGATTTATTGTAATAACTAATTTAAAAAGTATATCACTCCCTTGCTAACACTAGTGATATGGGCATTCTCCGACCCCCTTCTGATGTCTGTGTCAGAAGCTTTCTCTGTCCCTTTTCACTGTAATAAACCTCTGCTATACAAAAGCTCTTGAGTGATCAAGCCTGGTCCCTGGTCCCACAGCTAAATCTTCTTCTTCAGAGATCATGAATCTGACAACATTCACTGTAAGCTATCACTGGTAAGGTCATGCTTAAAGTTTTGCATGCTATGCTTCAGCATTGTGTGAACCAAACTACCAGATGTCCAAGTCGGGTTTAGAAAAGGCAGAGGAACCAGAGATCAAATTGCCAACATTCACTGGATCGTAGAGTAAACTAGGGAATTCCAGGAATATCTACCTCTGTTTCATCATCTACACCAAAGCCTTTGACTATGAGGATCATAAAAAACTGTGGAAAGCTCTTAGAGAGGTGGGAATACCAGAGCATCTTACCTGTCTCCTGAGAAACCTGTATGAGGGTCAAGAAGCAATAGTTAGAACCCTGTATGGAACAACTGATTGGTTCAAGATTGGGTAAGGAGTAAGGCAGGGCTGTCTGCTATCACCTTGTTTGTTTAATCTATATGCTGAGCACATCATGAGAAATGCCAGGCTGGATGAATTACAAGCTAGAATCAGGATAGGAAGGAGAACAACAACATCAGATATGTGGATGATATCTCTAATGGCAGAAAGCAAAGAGGAACTAAAGAGCCTCTTGATGAGGGTGAAGGAGGTTGAGTGCAAGAGCTGGCTTAAAATTAAACATTAAAAAAAAAACAACAAAACAAAAAACTGAGTTCATGGCATCGGGCCCTATTACTTCGTGGCAAGTAGAAGGGAAAAGGTGGAAGTAGTGACGGGTTTCCTCTTCTTGGGCTCCAAAATCACAGTGAATGGTGATTGCAGTCATGAAATCAGAAGACATTTGCTACTTGGCAGGAAAGCTATGACAAGCCTAGACAGTGTGTTGAAAAACAGAGACATTACTTTTCTTAAAAAGGTCCATATAGTCAAGGTTATGGTCTTCCCAGTGGTCACATATGGTTGTGAGAGCTGGACTGTAAAGAAGGCGGAGCACTGAAGAATTGATGCCTTCAAATTGTGGTGCTGTGAGAGTCCCTCGGACAGTAAGAAGATCAATTGGTCAGTCTTAAGGGAAATCAACACTGAATACTTGTAAGAATTGTTAATGAAGCTGAAACTCCTGTATTTGGTCATCTGATGCAAACAGACAACTCATTGGAAAAGTCCTGATGCTGGGAAAGATTGAAGGCAGAAGGATAAGAAGGCATTAGAGGATGAGATGAATGGATAGCATCACCAATGCAATGGAGATGAACTTGGTCAAACTTTGAGAGATGGTGAGGGACAGGGAGGCCTGGTGTGCTGCAGTTCATGGGTTTGCAAAAAGTCTGACGTGACTGGCTGACTGAACAACAACAGGAACAGTGATGGAAGTTGCAAATATTTGGTGAGTAAATAAAAGGGACACAGAGATATAGCCACTGTCAAACTCAGCCTAGCATACTATTTAGGAAACAAGACATTATCCTTAAAGCTAGGTGACAACAATTGGCAAAGATGGGTTTATGCTGTAGCAACATAATAAGAATTATGTTAAAAAGAGTTTACACTCCAAACAGTTATGTGTTATGGACCTCAGAACAAAGTACCTGGTTTCATGATGTAGAGCATTTATTTATTTTAATATTATAGACAAAACATACTATATATGTTATATAAGTAGTTAGGAATGGAAACAAAGTATATAAGATAGAGTCAACAGATATTTTACAGATAAAATCGACTTCACTGGTTAGGAAAAGCTTAGAAATGGCAAGCAAAATCAATCAACTCTAGGAGAAAAGGGGAATGACTGAAAAAAAACAAAACAAAACAAACAAACAAAAAAACCCCTAACTTCCTAGCTTAAGTAAGTGTATTCATTGGACCAGTCCTCAAATAATCTGCATAGCCTATTTTAAGCCTCCAACACACCTCACCTACACACATATACCCACACAACCTGACACACAAACAAGCGTGGCATCTTCCTTTCTAAAATCTTATTTTGATACTTCACTACTTCAAACTATGTTTGTCAATAGAAAAATGGCCCCATCCCCATCTAAAGTGATACTGGGAATCTTTTGTAGAATAAGTTAGAAACATGGATGGATTGTTCCCCACTAAAATATCAGTTTAGCCAGTTGCTACTTTTGCCTCCAACTCTTGCCCATCTTGCTCATTATCTATCTGAGATTCAATTGAATTACAAGTTTTCTTTGTCTGATGAATAAATAATGAGAAATTCTTAGTGACATCCTTTCAGTTACATAAAACTATAAATTAGAGTCAAACAAAGCAACCTTTTGAACCATCAGAATCACTGACTATGACCCACATGTCTCATGACCAAAGAACCAGGCTTTTAGTTTTCTTATACTGACTATATTTAATATATTATTAGAGGTAAAAATCCATTGAAAACTATGAACAGAATATTAAGATGAGCGTGGTATCCTCCATGGAACAAGCATATTATATCCACATGAAAATGAGCATTTGATATTAAAAAGAATATAAATCTGGTGCTCAAAACATCAAAGTGTTTGATTTCAATCTGGGAATCAGTGCATATAGATAGCACTAAAGCCAGGGTTGTGCTTGAGACTTTCCAAGGATATAACCAGGAAAAGAAGAGAGACTGGCTAGACAGACAGACAGACACTAAGGATAGGCCTGTGTAATTTAGGCTTTGAAGGAATATGTGAAGGACTATTAAATGAATAAGAACAATTTTGAGGAGACTGAACATGGAAAGGAGAAAAATTGTCCCAGAAGCCCACGATAAAATTTCAAGAAATGTTCATAGGGGCATATGGAATTAAAAGACAATGAGTTCTTTAAATGATCCACTAAAAGAGACAACTGGAGATTATTAGTAGTCTTATCACAAAGATGAACAGTATAGGGAAAAACATTTTGAAGTTGTCTTATAGAGTGTTTTTCACTGTTTTGTAAGTATGTTGTTTGATATGATTCAGTAAAAAAGGATTATGTAGATTATAAAAATGTAAAAGTTAATACAAAGTAAATTAGGAAATTTTTATAAAGTTTAACATAGATTTTCTACCCTATGTCTGAGTAATTTCATTCTTAAGTGTTTGTCAAAAAATATATATTTCCATAAAAAAACTGCGATCATGATTGCTCATTAGTAACTTTATTTTTAATAGCTAAAACCAGAAACAACCCAGGTTTAGTCAACTGGAGAAACAAATTGTGGCATATTTGTATGACAGAATAGTACTCAGCAATTAAAAAGAACAGAGTACTGATACATTCAACAGTGTGGCTAAATTTCAAAAATATTATATGAAGTAAAAATAGCCAATGCAAAAGAACAGGTATTGTGTGATTCCATTTATGTGAATTTTTATAATAGGGAAACCAAATGATCATGACAGAAATAAGAATAGTGTTACTTCTGAGGTTGTAAAGGATTGACTGAAAAGGGAACTTTCCAAGGATGGAATTGTTCTGTGTTTTGATAGAGGTGTGGGTTAATACAGTTGCATGCACTTGTGAAAACTCATACAACTTTACACTTAATATTTCATTGTATCTAAATTGTTCTTTTAATCAAAGGGAAAAATAATCCAAATGTTAATGGGAAAATGCTGTTATAGACATTTATCTGCATTGAGAAGGGTAAGAGATATCTAGGGATGAGGAATATCCCTGTCTGAGGGAAAGTTCCTTTAAATTAGGCTGAGGGAAAATTCCTTTATATAGTGTTAAGACCATGGAACTTGAACATGTTAATATTATAAAAAAGAGCAAGAGAGAGGGAAATGTCCATTTTAAAGAGAGGGCATTGATAGAGCAATATCCCAGAGTAGGCAGAGGGGAATTGAATTCAAATTACCAAACATGTTTTACTTTTCTGCTCTGAAAGGCCACAAAAGAGACAGAGCAGGCTCAGATTTAGGGACTTAGTCTAATTAATTTATAGTGGGTTATGTAACCAGTCATGAGAAGAGACTAAACATAAAAATTTCATTATTTGGGCCCCATGTAGTCCTCACAAGGATAAGAGGACCTCTGGGGCCTCTGTAATTGACTTCTAACAAGACAGATTATTTTGATCATGTTAGAGACTTGAATCTGAAATGGGCTCTATCCTGAGCTACTTCTTTGGTTAGGACTCAGCAATGGCAATGCTTGTCTAAAATTGTTTTTATAGAAGGAAAAGTCAAGCACTGCCAGAAACTTTGCACAGGAATTATAGTGGACTGTGGAGACTGATGCAAACCTAAATTGCCAGATGCATTTGGAAAGAGCTGATGTATCAGAATATGAAATTTTAACTTAATCATGAGCCTTTTCATCTTATTGAGTTTAATGAAAAAGTTACTTGGGTATCTGTAAAACAACAGAAAATAAATGGGATATATCTAGACAGTCAGTAAGACGTTTTGGCAAAGTTACATCATAGCCTCATAAACTTTGAAACTAATAGAGTATGTTGACCATAATTATTAGGGAGAAATGAATGGGTAGAAAGCACTCCACGTATGCTTGCACAGTGCTATTTGAAATTTGAGAGTGTATGAGAATGACTAGATAATTTCAAAGCACAATACTGGTTTAAATAATGACGATAGCTCCAACACTCCAAAAACAATGCTCTGAAGTGGCTTCATTGAAAATTAGTTACATTTGAAACTATGGATTAGGAAACTTCAGTAAATAGACTAAATGAAAACCATCTGAGAGGAGAATGGAAATTAGAAATAGGCTCAAAAACAAAAATATAATAGGAAGAAACCTTGCATGCTTATATTGAAAATTTGGTCTCATTAGGAACAAATCTCTCTACGTCATCATTTAAAAACCCTGGCTATGTTTTGCTGTGTAATATTTCACTTTTAATTACTTATTTAAATTTTATTATTTCAAAAAGTTTGTGTCATTTCCACTCAGTAAAACAGACATTGAAAATCTATAGTATCTTTATATCACTTTTTCGTATTACTTGTGACATATCATGCTGTTTTAAAACTACAGGTACAAACAATGCAATGACACAGGATTTGATTTTTATAGTAGAGGATACTATGGTATATAAAGAATCAAGCCACTATAAATCTAGGAGGTTGTGTTAGTCTGCTGAGTCTGCCATAACAAAACATCACATACTGGGTGGCTGAAACAACAAAAATTAATTTCTCACAGTTCTAGAGGCAGCAAGTCCAAGATCAAGGTATCAGTGGCTTAGATTTCTCCTCCTTGACTTGTAGACCTTCTCACTGTGGCCTCACATGGTGTCACGTGGTGTTTTTTCTGTGCGAATGAAACCCTGGTATCTTTCCTCTTTTCCTATGGCCACCAGTCCTACTGGGTTAGGCCCCACCCTTCCTTATGTCTTCACTTAACCTTAATACCTCTTTATAGGCCCTGTGCCCAGATACAGTCACATCAGGCATTAAGGGTTTCTACATATGAATTTGGGGAAGGCAATGGCAACCCACTCCAGTACTCTTGCCTGGGAAATCCCATGGATGGAGGAGCCTGGTGGGCTTCAGTCCATGGGGTCGCGAAGAGTCAGACACGACTGAGCGACTTCACTTTTACTTTTGACTTTCATGCATTGGAGAAGGAAATGGCAACCACTCCAGTGTTCTTGCCTGGAGAATCCCAGGATGGCAGAGCCTGGTGGGCTGCCATCTATGGGGTCGCACAGAGTCGGACACGACTGAAGTGACTTAGCAGCAGCAGCAACATATGAATTTGGATGGGGAAGACAATTGAGTTCATAAAACAGGTTATGTCAGGTCCAATATTTGAGGGGCCTCTAAAGATTCTGATGCTGGGAGGGATTGGGGACAGAAGGAGAAGGGGACGACAGAAGATGACATGGCTGGATGGCATCACTGACTTGATGGACGTGAGTCTGAGTGAACTCCAGAAGTTGGGGATGGACAGGGAGGCCTGGCGTGCTGTGATTCATGGGGTCGCAAAGAGTCGGACATGACTGAGGACTGAACTGAACTGAACTGAAGGCCACAAGTGGGTAGTGACTAGGGAAGTTTGAAAGGTAGATAATCCAGCTAATATTAAGAAAATATCTTGGTTCTAGACCAAGATTTGCTAATCTGTAGGATTAGCAGATGTGTCTTTATAAGGATATTTTCTTACCCTTCACCCCATAAGAGAACAGTTTCAGACTACTCATTTCTTTCTACCTTGGAGAATTGAATTTTGTCATTTCTATAGATGAAAGCATATGAATATGAACTTTCATAACTTAAGTGCCTCCTATTTAGAGAGGGAAGTTTTCATAAAGTGTTATAACCAATCCTGTTTTATCTTGGTACCTTTTGGACAATCAGATAGATTGTGATGGAAAGTGGGAATGCCTTATAACTGCCATGTGACAGGGTTCAGTTCAGTTCAGTCGCGCAGTCGTGTCTGACTCTTTGCGACCCCATCAATTGCAGCATGTCCATCACCAGTGCCCGAGTTCACTCAAACTCATGTCCACCAAGTCCGTGATGCCATCCAGCCATCTCATCCTCTGTCGTCACCTTCTCCTCCTGCCCCCAATCCCTCCCAGCATCAGAGTCTTTTCCAATGAGAACACTTCACATGAGGTGGCCAAAGTACTGGAGTTTCAGCTTTAGCATCATTCCTTCCAAAGAACACCCAGGACTGATCTCCTTTAGAATGGACTGGTTGGATCTCCTTGCAGTCCAAGGGACTCTCAAGAGTTTTCTCCAACACCACAGTTCAAAGCATCAATTCTTTGGCGCTCAGCTTTCTTCACAGTCCAACTCTTGCATCCATACATGACTACTGGAAAAACCATAGCCTTGACTAGATGGACCTTTGTTGGCAAAGTAATGTCTCTGCTTTTGAATATGCTATCTAGGTTGGTCATAAATTTCTTCCAAGGAGTAAGCATCTTTTAATTTCATGGCTGCAATCACCATCTGCAGTGATTTTGGAGCCCCTGAAAAATAAAGTCTGACACTGTTTCCACTGTTCCCCATCTATTTCCCATGAAGTGATGGGACCGGATGCCATGATCTTCATTTTCTGAATGTTGAGCTTTAAGCCAACTTGTTCACGCTCCTCTTTCACTGTCATCAAGAGGCTTTTTAGTTGCTCTTCACTTTCTGCTATAAGGGTGGTGTCATCTGCATATCTGAGGTTATTGATATTTCTCCCAACAATCTTGATTCCAGCTTGTGTTTCTTCCAGCCCAGTGTTTCTCATGATGTACTCTGCATAGAAATTAAATAAGCAGGGTGACAATATGTTGGCAATTTGATCTCTGGTTCCTCTGCCTTTTCTAAAACCAGCTTGAACATCTGGAAGTTCACGGTTCACTTATTGCTGAAGCCTGGCTTGAAGAATTTGGAGCATTACTTTACTAGCGTGTGAGATGAGTGCAATTGTGCAGTAGTTTGAGCATTCTTTGGCATTGCCTTTCTTGGGGATTGGAATGAAAACTGACCTTTTCCAGTCCTGTGGCCACTGCTGAGTTTTCCAAATTTGTTGGCATATTCAGTGCAGCAGTCTCACAGCATCATCTTTCAGGATTTGAAATAGCTCAATTGGAATTCCATCACCTCCACTAGCTTTGTTCATAGTGATGCTTTCTAATGCCCACTTGACTTCACATTCCAGGATGTCTGGCTCTAGGTGAGTGATCACACCATTGTGATTATCTTGGTCATGAAGCTCTTTTTTGTACATTTCTTCCGTGTATTCTTGCCACCTGTTTCTTAATATCTTCTGCTTCTGTAAGGTCCATACCATTTCTGTCCTTTATCGAGTCCATCTTTGCATGAAATGTTCCCTTGGTGTCTCTAATTTTCTTGAAGAGATCTCTAGTCTTTCCCATTCTATTGTTTTCCTCTATTTCTTTGCATTGATCACTGAAGAAGGCTTTCTTATCTCTTTTTGCTAATCTTTGGAACTCCACATTCAGATGCTTATACCTTTCCTTTTCTCCTTTGACTGGGTTAGAAGTAAGCCAATCCAGTTGACATTTATATTTAGATTGTGATTTTTTTTTTTTTCTGCATCAGTTGGTAGACCAAGATACTCTGCCAGGCTTAGCCTCTATATATTTCCTATGACCAAGAACAAACTGGTTGCAGAAGACTAGAGAAGGAAAGAAAAATCTAGATTTCTCTGGCTTGAGATCTGAATGGAAGGGGAAGTGTATCACACTCTTGGATAGTTTAAAGCAAGTTTTCTCAACCTAAGCACTAGTGTCACTGGGGCCAGATAAGTATTTACTATGGAGGGAGAGGGTACTGTTCTATGCATTATATGATGTTTAGCAGTACCTCTGGCTTCTGCTTACCAGATTCCAGTGGTATCTTTATCCATGACAAGTGAAAATATCTCCAGACATTGGTAAAATATACAGCAAAAAATAAAAATGCAAGACTAGCTGTTCCCTTTTAATTTCATTTCTAATTTAAAAAAAATGAAATGAAAAGATGCTTGCTCCTTGGAAGAAAAGCTCTGACCAACCTTGACTGCATATTAAAAAGCAGAGACATTACTTTGCCAACAAAGGTCTGTCTAGTCAAAGCTACAGTTTTTCCAGTAGTCATGTATGGATGTGAGAATTGGACCATAATGAAAGCTGAGTGCCAAAGAAGTGATGCTTTTAAACTGTGGTGTTGGAGAAGGCTCTTGAGAGTCCCTTGGACTGCAAGGAGATCCAACCAGTCCATACTAAAGGAAATCAGTCCTGAATATTCATTGGAAGGACTGATGCTGAAGCTGAAACTCCAGTACTTTGGCCACTGGATTCAAACAGGTGATTCATTTGAAGAGACCCTGATACTGGAAAAGATTGAAGGTAGGAGGAGAAGGTGACAGCAGAGGATGAGATGGTTGGATGTCAATACCAACTCGATGGACCTGAGTTTGAGCAAACTCTGGGAGTTGGTGATGGACAAGGAAGCCTGGCATGTTGCAGTCCATGGGGTTACAAAAAGTTGGACATGACTGAGTGACTGAACTGATTGAACTGAGTTGTTCTCTTGGGGAACAAAATTGACCCCAGTTGAGAACTAACTGTAAAGGAAAGGTGAGAAATTGAATGACATCATGAAAGGGTTATAATGTCCTGTGAGGCTTTCTTTTTTTAAGTGGGTTTGCTTTGCTTTAGGATGGAAGATGTTTAGGTATATTTGAAGTTTGTAACTTCTAGTTATCAATTATCTTCTTGTTCTTTTAGGTATATTTGAAGTTAGTAACTTCTAGTTATCAATTATCTCCTTGTTCTCCTTAAACCTCACTTAAATGAGAGTAATAGATAGTAAAGGCTCAAAAGATATACAGCTGAACAAGACAAAGGAAATAGTGACATAGACAAGAACATGACATAGACAAGAACAGAAGAGCAATTCAATTTTTTAAGCCAAAAAGGAAATGGAGTGATTATTGAATTAGTAGATAAGAGGAAGCCATAACAAGTGTCCACAAAGGTATTAACAGCTTACTACTAAAATAACCTAAAAGGCCAAAGATACCTCAGAAGATATGTATGACACACAGAGATAAATGTCAGAGAATTGATTGAAAGTTTGTATTTGGAGTAGTTGGGTTTCCAGGCCTCCTCTCTTCTTTTACTCTCTTCTTTTACTTTTATTACTCAGAAGGCTAATTATCAAATTACAAACAAGAGATTAGAGTCCTTCCCTGACTCGCAAAGCAAATGAAAGAACTGTAACAGCTCTATACTTTAACATATGAGGCTTAGCAGAAGGCTCATATTTGCAAACATAGGAATTCATAATAATATTATGCTCTATGTTGGAATAATAATTATCTTCTTCTTCTGACACAAGAATATTTTGTTTAGCATTCATCCCCTTAAGGCAGAAAATTGGACAACTTTGATACCTATTTCTTTAGTCAGGTTGTTGTACAATTAGACTGAAAAATGTATGATTGTTCAAAAACAATAAAAGTTATTTCCCACTTATATAAATAGTTCGAAAGAGTCTGAGGTCAGTGGTCTGCTCTGTTCTTCACAGTAAATCCCAATGATATAATGTAAATGTATACATGTAAAAAACTATCATGTGACTATTGGAATAAGGAGAAGCTCAGAAAGAAGGGAGAACAAGTTTAGAATCTTTGAAGTGGAAACAAGAATGATGTTTTCAAGAGAGCAAACAGTGAGAGGCAGAGAAATGAGTGGTTATTGAAGCAGGTAAAGGATGTTTTCTACCAATCATAAGGAGTTAGTTTTAGCCTAAATATGGTAGAGAAACATTGAATGGCTTTGAACAGTGTTGTAAAATAATTTGGTCTCTCTCTTAAAGGATGATTATGGCTACTACAATGGGGTGAATGTAAAAAAAGTAGGAATAAATGAGAATTTGGCAGTAATCTGAATGGAAGCTAACAGAGATTTGGACTAAAGTCATGGTGGACATGTTAAGAAAGTTTAGAAATGGTATTTACTTTTGAAAGGAGAGCTGGGAGGATTTGCTGTGGGATATGAATAAGAAACAGAAGAATTGAGTGTGTACAGGTTAGGTTTGGTTGAACTTCTGGTAGAACAGAAACATATTTTACTGAAATGAAACAGATTAACCTAGGGAAGGTTAACTCTTTTTGGGAAATTGAGAGTTTGGTTAAGGCTAGAGATACACAGTTGGGAGTCTTTAGCACAATGATAGTATATGAAACCATAGATCTAGGTAAATTGACAAAGAAGATATATACTTTGAGAAAAACAGAAACAAAACTTGTTTGGAACACTATGATATTCATTGGTCCAGGAATGTAGAAGGAACCTGCAGTTGACTTCAGGGAAAAGACTAGAGGCAGGAAGAAAATGAGAAGCATCTCAGAATCTAATTTAAGAAAAATGTGTCATAAAGGAAGAAGTTTTCAACTGTGCAAGAATTTGTGTAAGTTGTAGTAGACAATGTTTAAGATTTGGCAGTGTTTTACTATAAAGAGTTCAATGGAAAGAGGTAGCTGGAGGGATATGTGGTATAAATGAAGGGTCTCTCTTCAAGAGAAGAAGGATCCAGGAGGAAGAACTAATTTTATGTAGGAATGGAGACAAATCATGTAGTGTCAAGTAACTATGAAAAGATGGCTTTACTTCCTTTTTTACTTATATTTTGCAGTTGTACCTCAGGTGACTAGACAGACTAAATCATTAATGCTGGTTTATGCTGTACTTCCACTGTTGGTGCATGTGTAACCATCTTTTAATTTTTGTTGTTGTTAAATAATTAATTAAAACAATTGAGAGGAGGAGATTGCAAACAGACTTGCAAACAGAGTGTCTGAGGATATTTCCAGGCTTAGAGAAGCTAAAGTCTAGTTTAAAGCAGAAAGAAGACTCTAAGAAAACTTGCCATGGGAAAATGAAATTGATAAATCATCTGATATATTTACGTGTCTTTTAGACTATTCTCATTGTACTTAGTACACTGAATGCCCTCCCATTGTACTTAGTGTGTTTTATTTGCATTTCAAAGCAAGAGAAGAGTTTACCTCTGTTAGGAAGTTTGGATTCTGAATGATATGTCTCCATCTCCTGATGAATTATATTTTTAACTCATTGTCATGTGAAGACGTCTTTAGGAACTGCTTTTGGTGATCACTTTGGGATAAACATAGGTGTGTATGTAGTGTTTAGATGCCAAATAATCATACTGCATTTGTTAATGTGCCATGGATGATTCCCTGATATAATTCATCCCCAATTTATTATGAGAGCCTCAGAGGAAAAGTGAGCTCTATTTAAGAATGTATTTTCATAGATGAATTGGCTTAGTTGCAATTAAAACAGTTACATAAAGATATATTAAAAAGGCATCCAGAGATAAAAAGAGTTTCCAACAACACATTGGTAAGGGATTCTGAAAAATAAATCAAATGTAGGAGTTTAGGATGTGGCTTTAAACTTCCTCTGGTTAGGACAAAAAAATACTGGTGACATATAATTTGGAAACACTTGGACAGCTTAGAGGTGATTATAGCTTTTGTCACTGGTGGAATTCTTACATGTATGTTCAGAAATTTAAATCTATACTGAAGTTTGGTCACAAAAATAAAGCAGAATGCTCAAAATTTAATAAATCCCCTTTCTCGGTCTCTAAATGTATTGCCACCAAGTGCTGAGCCAAGTCAAATTATAACTGAAGGTACTTGAGCTAAAAGAGCTTTTAAATGAAACTCATGTATTCTGGTAACTATTTTAAGAACTCAGAAAATTACAAATAATGTTTAGAATCCCTATTGTATTATTTATTCTGTAAACAAAAATACTAAGCTTCTCTCGTAATAATGTTGATGTGAGGCAAATAATAATAAAAATACTTTTTTTTTGAATCTCTAGATATTCAGCATCATGTAAATGGAGGCAGACGTCAGAAGAATAGAATAGGGAAGAATTACATTGAGTTTTGGTCATCTGTTTTAAATAATTTATAATTTCATTTGATTTAACCAGAACAATATTCCAATCTTGTCATTAGCAACAAAAAGAGAAAACAACACAGAAAGTCATCAATACAATTCTAGATAATGGTTAAGAAACATATTTAAAATTCTTAACTGTATAAGAATCAAGGTAATAGAAATAATAGAAATCACAAAGAGCTAATACATGTGCAAATGATTTTTCAGATCTCTTCATTTTGCTGATATTTCAGTGTGTGTCACAGTGTTTTCTCCAAGCCCTCACTCTCTGTCTCAGAAATGTGACTCTAGTGTATCTACCTTTTAATAATTGTTGCTTTTGCTTTCATTCTATTGAACTGGTCTGTGTTTTTTTCTGTGTGTGAACCTACAACATACATACATCTGGAGGGTTAATGGTAATGTGTCAATTGTCTGTGGTTTAAAAAAAATGGACACTTTATAATTATATTTGTAATACTATAAAATTAATATCATATTTAAGTTTCCAAAGGTGTTAGCTAAAATGCTATACAAACAGAAAATTATAATCTAAGAACAATAAACACGTAACAACACATTTTATGTATAGTTTTATTTTTTGAGGAATGAGGTGAGACTTATTTTTGAAAAGGTAAATAAATAGTATATTTCTTGTAGTACTGGTATATCATTCAAAACAATACATTTGGAAGATGTGTTTAAGGCATCTACTAACAAGCAAATATGAAATAATGGTAGGTGGCAGTGTCTTCTTTTGTAAAAAATATTTCTTGTCTTTTATTTGTAAAATGTTGGTTCATTAAACAATGTATTAAAATTTTCACTAGTAGGTTTAGTTCAGTTCAGTCGCTCAGTCATGTCTGACTCTTTGGGACCCCATGAATTGCAGCACGCCAGGCCTCCGTGTCCATCACCAACTCCCGCAGTTCACTCAGACTCACGTCCATCAAGTCGGTGATGCCATCCAGCCATCTCATCCTCTGTCGTCCCCTTCTCCCCCTGCCCCCAGTCCCTCCCAGAATCAGGGTCTTTTCCAATGAGTCAACTCTTCTCATGAGGTGGCCAAAGTATTGGAGTTTCAGCTTCAGCATCAGTCCTTCCAATGAACACCCAGGACTGATCTCCTTTAGGATGGACTGGTTGGATCTCCTTGCAGTCCAAGGGACTCTCAAGAGTCTTCTCCAACACCACAGTTCAAAAGCATCACTAGTAAAACAGGCTATTAAAAGACAGATAAAAAATAAATATGATCTCTTCTTTGGGATTCATCCACCTGTCAAATTTATTTTAATGCAACAGATGTAGCTAACTGTTCTCAGAAATCTGGTCTTAATTGATCTTCCCCTTCATATTTGCCATAGAAAATTTCAGCTGTTTGGAGATGCTTGTGGCAAGAACAGCATCTCTGTAAATTCTAGTAAGCTGGCAGGCTTCAGATAGTCAGTGTAGAGATAAATATGAATGGTTCTCAATGTTGGCTGCACATTATAATTGGCTGTACCTAGTGTGATTTGTAAAATCTAGTTGCCTGGGTTCCACCCTCAGGGATTTCTGATTTAACTGAACTGGGAACTGACTAAGACAAATATGCCTTGAGTGCTGGCTTAGTCACTGGCAAATAACTACTTTTAATAAACCCACATTTTCAAAAAAAGGAGGATAAAAAAGAAGAAAGAATCCTAAATGATCAAAAACTGGGAAATGCACAATCTGGTTTAACAAAAGTGAACAGAATTTAGTATACAGGTCTAATCTTTTTTGTTTAGATAAATATGTAAATTGCTAATAAGAAAGCCTTATGTATTCTCATTTATACTGTTTGTGAAAATGATCACATTTAAGATTTTATTATATGTAGGCAATTTTTATGTGGACATCAAATTAAAAACTTTGCAAATAACCCTTTTCAAAGATGGGGTTAAATTATGATTTTATTTGCTTCCTTAAATACTTGAACTGCTCTGAAAGCCAACTACTTGAGCTGACCCAGTTCTCTTGCCGTAATTTTACCTTTCTCCATGTAAAGTTATCTTTAAAGTTAATTGTACGCATGAGTCCCAGAAGGTCTACTGAACTGTTTCCCCACTTTGCCCATCAAATGAAGTTCAGTTACACTCAACAGGAGCAATAAGTATGTGCATGGTTTGGTACCCAAACAAACAATATTTACATCAAATGATCCCTTGGTTTGGGCAAATGGTGAGCAAAAGTATGCAAAAGAGCTATCAGCTTTCAATGAAATGAGATATGTTAAATTTGCTCAGTCACCTTGTCATTTACCTATTTTGGGGGGCAATAGATGATGGTAATGTATTTAAAGAGTCATGCCTCTAACCTTTCTGTCTAAATCACAGATTCTCAACAGGGTAGAGGCAGAGGCTCATCTATCAGAATCACTTACAGATGTTTTTTAAAATGCTAATTCTGCTTCCCCCTTTAATGAACACTTGCTGTTATTGTTTAGTCACTAAGTTGTGTCTGACATTTTTGCGACCCCATGGATTGTAGCCCTGCAGGCTCCTCTGTCCATGAGATATCCCAGGCAAGAATACCAGAGTGGGTTGCCATTTCCTTCTCCAGAGAATCTTCCCAACCCAGGAATTGAACCTGCATCTACTGCATTGGCAGGCAGATTCTTTACCTCTGAGTGACCAGGGAAGTCCCAGTGAACACCTGGTTTATATATAAATATGTCATCCTTGTTTCCTAGAAAGCTAACTTGTAAGGGGTAAGAAGATAAATAACAGCTCTATTACAGCACTAAGATCACTCTATGAATTCTGATGAACAGCTTTGGAATGTGAACACTGAAAGCATTTTCCTTGTATAACAAATCAGATTGGGAGTTAGATAAGAACTGTAGTCTTTCTAATAATGCTAGGACCTCCATGAACCCCAGCTGTTTATTTCATTAATGGAGAAAACAGTGTATATATTTTTAGTAATATTTTAAGAACTGAATAAATACCATGTATAAAATGTTAGTTCCAATACAACTATTTAGCATGTATTAGTTTTCCTCTCTCTTCTGTGCATGCATGCTTAGTCACTACAGTTGTGCCTGACTCTGCAACCCTATGGACTGTTGCCCACCAGCTTCCTCTGTCCATGGGATTCTTCAAGCAAGAATACTGGAGTGGGTTGCTATGACCTCCTCTGTGGGATCTTCCCCACCCAGGGATTGAACTTGCATCTCTTGTGTCTCCTGCATTGCAGGTGGGTTCTTTACCTACTGAGCCACTTGCAAAGCCCTCTCCTTTCTTCTCAGTTCAGTCACTCAGTCGTGTCCAACTCTTTGCGACCCCATGAATCACAGTACACCAGGCCTCCCTGCCCATCACCAACACCCGGAGTTCACTCAGACTCACGTCCATTGAGTCCGTGATGCCGTCCAGCCATCTCATCCTCAGTCGTCCCCTTCTCCTCCTGCCCCCA
This sequence comes from Bubalus bubalis, assembly GCF_019923935.1. Taxonomy (NCBI): domain Eukaryota; kingdom Metazoa; phylum Chordata; class Mammalia; order Artiodactyla; family Bovidae; genus Bubalus; species Bubalus bubalis. The sequence continues at coordinate 112,005,165 of NC_059159.1, read as the reverse complement.
ATCCCTCCCAGCATCAGTCTTTTCCAATGAGTCAACTCTTTGCATGAGGTAGCCAAAGTACTGGAGTTTCAGCTTTAGCATCATTCCTTCCAAAGAAATCCCAGGGCTGATCTCCTTCAGAATGGACTGGTTGGATCTCCTTGCAGTCCAAGGGACTCTCAAGAGTCTTCTCCAACACCACAGTTCACAAGCATCAATTCTTCGGCTCTCAGCTTTCTTCACAGTCCAACTCTCACATCCATACATGACCACAGGAAAAGCCATAGCCTTGACTAGATGGACCTTTGTTGGCAAAGTAATGTCTCTGCTTTTTAATATGCTACCTAGGTTGGTCATAACTTTTCTTCCAAGGAGTAAGCATCTTTTATGGCTGCAGTCACCATCTGCAGTGATTTTGGAGCCCCAAAAAATAAAGTCTGACACTGTTTCCACTGTTCCCCATCTATTTCCCATGAAGTAATGGGACCAGATGCCATGATCTTTGTTTTCTTTGTTGTTTTTTTTTTAATTTTATTTTATTTTTAAACTTTACATAATTGTATTAGTTTTGCCAAATATCAAAATGAATCCATCACAGGTATACATGTGTTCCCCATCCTGAACCCTCCTCCCTCCTCCCTCCCCATACCATCCCTCTGGGTCATCCCAGTGCGCTAGCTCCAAGCATCCAGTATCATGCATCAACCTGGACTGGCAACTCGTTTCATACATGATATTTTACATGTTTCAATGCCATTCTCCCAAAACTGCCACCCTCTCCCTCTCTCACAGAGTCCATAAGACTGTTCTATACATCAGTGTCTCTTTTGCTGTCTTGTACACAGGGTTATTGTTACCGTCTTTCTAAATTCCATATATATGCATTAGTATACTGTATTGGTGATTTTCTTTCTGGCTTACTTCACTCTGTATAATAGGCTCCAGTTTCATCCACCTCATTAGAACTGATTCAAATGTATTCTTTTTAATGGCTGAGTAATACTCCATTGTGTATATGTACCATAGCTTTCTTATCCATTCATCTGCTGATGGACATCTAGGTTGCTTCCATGTCCTGGCTATTATAAACAGTGCTGCGATGAACATTGGGGTACACCTGTCTCTTTCCCTTCTGGTTTCCTCAGTGTGTATGCCCAGCAGTGGGCTTGCTGGATCATAAGGCAGTTCTATTTCCAGTTTTTTAAGGAATCTCCACACTGTTCTCCATAGTGGCTGTACTAGTTTGCATTCCCACCAACAGTGTAAGAGGGTTCCCTTTTCTCCACACCCTCTCCAGCATTTATTATTTGTAGACTTTTGGATCACAGCCATTCTGACTGGTATGAAATGGTACCTCATAGTGGTTTTGATTTGCATTTCTCTGATAATGAGTGATGTTGAACATCTTTTCATGTGTTTGTTAGCCATCTGTATGTCTTCTTTGGAGAAATGTCTATTGAGTTCTTTGGCCCATTTTTTGATTGGGTCATTTATTTTTCTGGAGTTGAGCTGTAGGAGTTGCTTGTATATTTCTGAGATTAGTTGTTTGTCAGTTGCTTCATTTGCTATTATCTTCTCCCATTCTGAAGGCTGTCTTTTCACCTGGCTAATAGTTTCCTTTGATGTGCAGAAGCTTTTAAGGTTAATTAGGTCCCATTTGTTTATTTTTGCTTTTATTTCCAATATTCTGGGAGGTGGGTCATAGAGGATCTTGCTGTGATGTATGTCAGAGAGTGTTTTGCCTATGTTCTCCTCCAGGAGTTTGATAGTTTCTGGTCTTACGTTTAGATCTTTAATCCATTTTGAGTTTATTTTTGTGTATGGTGTTAGAAAGTGTTCTAGTTTCATTCTTTTACAAGTGGTTGGCCAGTTTTCCCAGCACCACTTGTTAAAGAGATTGTCTTTAATCCATTGTATATTCTTGCCTCCTTTGTCAAAGATAAGGTGTCCATATGTGCATGGATTTATCTGGGGCTTTCTATTTTGTTCCATTGATCTATATTTCTGTCTTTGTGCCAGTACCATACTGTCTTGATAACTGTGGCTTTGTAGTAGAGCCTGAAGTCAGGTAGGTTGATTCCTCCAGTTCCATTCTTCTTTCTCAAGATCGCTTTGGCTATTCGAGGTTTTTTGTATTTCCACACAAATTGTGAAATTATTTGTTCTAGCTCTGTGAAGAATACTCTTGGTAGCTTGATAGGGATTGCATTGAATCTATAAATTGCTTTGGGTAGTATACTCATTTTCACTATATTGATTCTTCCAATCCATGAACATGGTATATTTCTCCATCTATTAGTGTCCTCTTTGATTTCTTTCACCAGTGTTTTATAGTTTTCTATATATAGGTCTTTAGTTTCTTTAGGTAGGTATATTCCTAAGTATTTTATTCTTTCCGTTGCAATGGTGAATGGAATTGTTTCCTTAATTTCTCTTTCTGTTTTCTCATTATTAGTGTATAGGAATGCAAGGGATTTCTGGGTGTTGATTTTATATCCTGCAACTTTACTATAGTCATTGATTAGTTCTAGTAATTTTCTGGTGGAGTCTTTAGGGTTTTCTATGTAGAGGATCATGTCATTTGCAAATAGTGAGAGTTTTACTTCTTCTTTTCCAATTTGGATTCCTTTTATTTCTTTTTCTGCTCTGATTGCTGTGTCCAAAACTTCCAAAACTATGTTGAATAGTAATGGTGAAAGTGGGCACCCTTGTCTTGTTCCTGAATTTAGAGGAAATGCTTTCAATTTTTCACCATTGAGGATAATGTTTGCTGTGGGTTTGTCATATATAGCTTTTATTATGTTGAGGTATGTTCCTTCTATTTCTGCTTTCTGGAGAGTTTTTATCATAAATGGATGTTGAATTTTGTCAAAGGCTTTCTCTGCATCTATTGAGATAATCATATGGTTTTTATTTTTCAGTTTGTTAATGTGGTGTATTACATTGATTGATTTGTGGATATTGAAGAATCCTTGCATCCCTGGGATAAAGCCCACTTGGTCATGATGTATGATCTTTTTAATGTGTTGTTGGATTCTGATTGCTAGAATTTTGTTAAGGATTTTTGCATCTATGTTCATCAGTGATATTGGCCTGTGGTTTTCTTTTTTTGTGGCATCTTTGTCAGGTTTTGGTATTAGGGTGATGGTGGCCTCATAGAATGAGTTTGGAAGTTTACCTTCCTCTGCAATTTTCTGGAAGAGTTTGAGCAGGATAGGTGTTAGCTCTTCTCTAAATTTTTGGTAGAATTCAGCTGTGAAGCTGTCTGGACCTGGGCTTTTGTTTGCTGGAAGATTTTTGATTACAGTTTCAATTTCTGTGCTTGTGATAGGTCTGTTAAGATTTTCTATTTCTTCCTGGTCGAGTTTTGGAAAGTTGTACTTTTCTAAGAATTTGTCCATTTCTTCCACGTTGTCCATCTTATTGGCATATAATTGTTGATAGTAGTCTCTTATGATCCTTTGTATTTCTGTGTTGTCTGTTGTGATCTCTCCAATTTCGTTTCTAATTTTATCGATTTGATTTTTCTCCCTTTGTTTCTCGATGTTTTAAGCCAACTTTTTCACTCTCCTCTTTCACTGTCATCAAGAGGCTTATTAGTTCCTCTTCACTTTCTGCCATAAGGGTGGTGTCATCTGCATATCTGAGGTTATTGACATTTCTCCCGGCAATCTTGATTCCAGCTTGTGCTTCTCCCAGCCCAGCGTTTCTCATGATGTACTCTGCATAGAAGTTAAATAAGCAGGGTGACAATATTCAGCCTTGACGTATTCCTTTTCCTATTTGGAACCAGTCTGTTGTTCCATGTCCAGTTCTAACTGTTGCTTCCTGACCTGCATATAGGTTTCTCAGGAGGCAGGTCAGGTGGTCTGGTATTCCCAACTTTTTCAGAATTTTCCACAGTTTATTGTGATCCACACAGTCAAAGGCTTTGGCATAGTCCATAAAGCAGAAATAGATGTTTTTCTGGAACTCTTCTGCTTTTTCTATGATCCAAAAGGATGTTGAAAATTTTATCTCTGGTTCCTCTGCCTTTTTTAAAACCAGCTTGAACATCTGGAAGTTCACAGTTCACGTAGTGCTGAAGCCTGGTTTGGAGAATTTTGAGCATTACTTTACTAGCATGTGAGATGAGTGCAATTGTGTGGTAGTTTGAGCATTCTTTGACATTGCCTTTCTTTGGGACTGGAATTAAAACTGACTTTTCCAGTCCTGTGGCCACTGCTGAGTTTTCCAAATTTGCTGACATATTGAGTGCAGCACTTTCACAGCATCATCTTTCAAGATTTGAAAGAGCTCCACTGGAATTCCATCACCTCCACTACTTTGTTCCTAGTGATGCTTTCTAAGGCCCACTTGACTTCACATTCCAGGATGTCTGGCTCTAGGTCAGTGATCACACCATCATTATTATCTGGGTCGTGAAGATCTTTTTTGTATAGTTCTTCTGTGTCGTCTTGCCACCTCTTCTTAATATCTTCTGCTTCCTTTAGGTCCATATCATTTCTGTCCTTTATCGAGCCCATCTTTGCATGAAATATTCCCTTGGTATCTCTAATTTTCTTGAAGAGGTCTCTAGTCTTTCCCATTCTGTTGTTTCCCTCTATTTCTTTGCATTGATCAGTGAAGAAGGCTTTCTTATCTCTTCTTGCCATTCTTTGGAACTCTGCATTCATATGCTTATATCTTTCCTTTTCTCCTTTGCTTTTCACTTCTCTTCTTTTCACAGCTATTTGTAAGGCCTCCCCAGACAGCCATTTTGCTTTTTTGCATTTCTTTTCCATGGGGATGGTCTTGATCCCTGTCTCCTGTACAATGTCACAAACCTCAGTCCATAGTTCATCAGGCACTTTATCTATCAGATCTCATCCCTTAAATCTATTTCTCACTTCCACTGTATAATCATAAGGGATTTGATTTAGGTCATACCTGAATGGTCTAGTGGTTTTCCCTGCTTTCTTCAGTTTAAGTCTGAACTTGGCAATAAGGAGTTCATGATCTGAGCCACAGTCAGCTCCTGGTCTTGTTTTTGCTGACTATATAGAGCTTCTCCATCTTTGGCTGCAAAGAATATAATCAGTCTGATTTTGGTGTTGACCATCTGGTGATGCCCATGTGTAGAGTCTTCTCTTGTGTTGTTGGACAGCACACAAGCGCGGGAGGCTGCAACGATGCACAAGCATGGCCGAGAAGAGCTATCCCACATCCGAGGTCAAGGGGGGCGGCTGGGAGGAGCTACCCCGTGTCCATGGAGCGGTGGCTGCTGCGCGGGTACAGGAGGGCCTAGAGGAGCTACTCCACGTTCAAGTTCAGGAGGGGTGACGGTGAAGAGATACCCCTCATCCAAGGTAAGGAGCAGTGGCTGCGCTTTGCTGGAGCAGCCGTGAAGAGACACCCCACGTCCAAGGTAAGAGAAACCCAAGTAAGAGGGTAGGTGTTGCAACAGGGCATCAGAGGGCAGACACACTGAAACCATACTCACAGAAAACTAGTCAATATAATCACACTAGAACTACTGCCTTGTCTAGCTCAATGAAACTAAGCCATGCCCTGTGGGGCCACCCAAGATGGGTGGGTCATGGTGGAGAGGTAAGCCAGAATGTTGTCCACTGGAGAAGGGAATGGCAAGCCACTTCACTATTCTTGCCTTGAGAACCCCATGAACAGTATGAAAACTCAAAATGATAGGATACTGAAAGAGGAACTCCCCAGGTCAGTAGGTGCCCAATATGCGACTGGAGATCAGTGGAGAAATAACTCTAGAAAGAATGAAGGGATGGAGCCAAAGCAAAAACAATACCCAGTTTTGGATGTGACTTGTGATAGAAGCAAGGTCCGATGCTGTAAAGAGAAATATTGCATAGAAACCTGGAATGTTAGGTCCATGAATCAAGGCAAATTGGAAGTGGTCAAACTTCCAATGGCAAGAGTGATGGCAAGAGTGAACATCGACATTCTAGGAATCAGCAAACTAAGATGGACTGGAATCGGTGAATTTAATTCAGATGACCATTATATCTACTACTGTGGGCAGGAATCCCTTAGAAGAAATGGAGTAACCATCATGGTCAACAAAAGATTCTGAAATACAGTACTTGGATGCAATCTCAAAAACAACAGAATGATCTCTGTTCGTTTCCAAGTCAAACCAGTCAATATCACAGTAATCCAAGTCTATGCCCCAACCAGTAACACTGAAGAAGCTGAGGTTGAATGGTTCTATGAAGCCCTACAAGACCTTTTGGAACTAACACCCAGAAAAGATGTCCTTTTCATTATAGGGGACTGGAATGCAAAAGTAGGAAGTCAAGAAACACCTGGAGTAACAGGCAAATTTGGCCTTGGAATACAGAATGATCAGGGCAAAGGTTAATAAAATTTTGCCAAGAGAATGCACTGGTCATAGCAAACACCCTCTTGCTTTCTTCTACTTTCTGCCAAATTCCAGAGAAATTTATAGGGAAGACCCCAAACCTGGCAAGAGTGGAAAAGGATCTACCATAGATGCTACTGAATCTTATAGGAAAGCAGAATGTTACAGGACGGAAGAACTGCTTTAGAGATCACTGGCCATTAGTCCCACTTCCTAGAGTAGAACGAAAAGAGGGTAGTTTGAATGAGAGCTGAGGCCTGTTGTTATGCTGTTTAGAAAGAGTGGTATTGACACTGATATACTTTACTTTTTAAGTAAGTTTTAGGATATCTATTGAGTTGTAGGAAAAGTATTATCATGTCTGAGTCCACCATCTTGCTTAACTTAAGCCAAAACATTACACTAGAGAGCCATTCTGGACATAGGTTGGTACAAAGATATTTTTGTGACCATAGAGTCAAGATGTGACTAACATTTTGAGGCTTCCCAGGTGGCTCAGATGGTAAAGGATCTGCCTGCCATACAGGAGACAAGGGTTCAATCTCTGGGTTGGGAAGGTCCACTGGAGAAGGAAATGGCACCCCACTCCAGTATTCTTGCCCAGAGAATTTCATGGACAAAGAAGCCTAGCTGGCTACAGTCCACGGGGGTCACCAAAAGTCAAGCATGATTGAGCGACTAGCAGTTTAACCTGTGGTTGGTTCTTTTTAGTGCTGGTGATTTTTTTAAAAAGTCTAATGGAGAAAAAAAGTTTGCATAGAAGTAATAGCATTACTCAAAATTATCTGAAAACTTTACTTTTTTTCAGAATTACAGACAAAAAATGAAAAATATTACAAGCATATATCCCTATGACTAAGAATTAACTATCATATTTATATAACTTTTTCTCTTTTTAAATGGATACATAGATTCATAGACATAAATATATCTAAAGCCCCCTTTACAGCCAATATAAATCCAAAATTTCTTCCCTTTTACCAAAGAATTCTTACCATGAGTATAATTCCAATCAATTTTTAAGTGTTGTATACATACGTATTTTACATGTATATTATATGTGTATACTTATAATTTTATTGTTTTGTGTGTTTGCATGCCCATATTACATAAAAGAGCTTCAACCTTCATATCCCAACAGCACCATGTAATTTTACATTGTCCAATGTCTATATCCTGTCAACCATTGCAGACTGTTGTTCTATTTTAAATACCATTATTTTTCTATTTTTCTTTCCTTAGTTTTAAAACAAGTTGATAAGAGAAACCATTTTTTTTATTAGTTGAGAAATTGCAGGATAGAAAATTAAGTGAAAATTTAGGGGATTCTCTAAGTGATGAAAAAAATAAGCATAAAGTATACTAAATAAGCATATGGGCTTCCCCGGTGTCTCACATGGTAAAGAAGATCCTCTGGAGAAGGGAATGGTTACCCACTCCATGGATAGAGAAGCCCGGCAGGCTATAGTCCATGGGGTCCCTAGAGTCAGACACAACTGTGCGACTAACACTTTCACTTTTCAGAGAAGCACATAAAGGATGGAAACTTAAATAGTGAAGACAGTAAGAGAATATGTGAGTAGAGTTTCAAAGGATAACCATTTCTTACAGAAAAAGCCACATACTGGAAGATAATGGACATAAAGATAGTTTGAAAAATAAAAAGCAATAACTTTCTGTAGGTTAGTATTATGATAATTACCAAATTCTGCTTTCAAGTAAGAAATATACCCATTTTTCTCTTAAACAACATATAAGAGCCAGTCCTAGGCTTTAAATTTATCAAATTCTGTACTTGGTTCTTAATACTCTTCCTTCTTCACTTTTGAATATACAAGACTTTGGCTTCCAGTTTTCCTTCCTAGTACAAAGATGCTGATTGGTAGAATTAAATGAGGAAATATATAGGAACACAACACTATATATAAAGATAATTCATTTGACAAATAGTTGTGTGACACATACACACACACCTAGTTACTTATTAAAATTGACTATCATAACTATAAACTTGTAAATTATGTCATGGAATGGTAAGGTCAGTATAATGAAGTCATATGAGCAGAAGATGGTAATTTGAAAAACCTTGAGTTGCCATGATATATTTTCATTACTTTAGGCAAGTTACTGAATTGTGGGGAGGGATTATTAGTTACTTCATGTGTAATATTAACATGTTATTCTAAAAATGTGACCTATGAAGAGGCAACCTATAAACATTATCATACCTAAAGATAGCTTCATTTTTTGCTTTGTTTTGTTTAGCACTCACAATGTTTAATTTTTAAATTAATCTCCAATTTAAAAAATATAAGTAATTTCACACAGATTCAAAATTTCTTTCTACAAAAAAATTGAATGAGCCAGCCACAAAGAGCTGGCATTTCTTTATGGCAACAAGTAACTAGAGGCTGCCCCTTCAGAAGAGGTATGAACTCTTCTGTTGGCCATACTCTGCTTTACCATATTGTAGGACCTGTTGTCTCGCACTTACCTGCTATTTACATCTGGGCCCTCTACCTCTTAAATTTGCTTCTCTTGGTCTTAATGATGTCTAAAGTTTCTAGGAATGCTAGCAGTTTTGCATAATGACTATCTACTCAAATGGCTATTTTAAATATTTGGTTATTAAAGTCCCTGATTAATATTAAATTTATGATTTTAATGCTTTATCTTTACCATTCAAGCAAGAAAAAGACATTGTTCTTATAAAGTTGATGAGATACTATGACAAAAATGTAGCTGAAGAATTGAAACTATACTGAATCTCAAGTTTACTAGCATATTAAAAGCATGATGATTTTCAAAATATTTTGCAAGTTGCATTATATGCAGTTGTGACAATGTTGTTTAATACCACCTGACAGAGTAGCCATTATTGATAACATGGGCTTTCTATCTGGATCTTATATGTCAACAAAGGTCCTACCAAGGCAAGAAATTAATAAATGCATCAGCTGCAGACTTTACCAGCAGCACCCAGTCATCAGCAGAGACATAAGACGATGTCAAAGAGTCCAGATAATATGCCAGATTTGGATGGCTAATGTGCTATTTACAAGGGAAAGTATTAAGGTAATGTGCTTTCAGCCTTGCAAATAATCAGTCTAGAAAAACCTATTATGATGTTAACTCTTAAGAATTCTGTTGTATGACATATAAACAAATGAGAAAATTGTCAGGGAATACTAGATTTTGGTGATAGAAGGAAAGAGACAAATGATTAAATCATTAAATTTAGCGCACAGACAACCAACATTTATTTTAGCACTAAAATATAAGGTCATAGAATTTCCATACCTTCCTTTGAATGGAAAAGTATATATTATAATAGTACCTTTTGAGTTTATGTTCTTTTTACATGTATATATAATTTATGAAATATTTTATTTAGACTAGAGGCAGACAACCTCTGAAGAATTACATCCATATTTGTTCATATCAATAAATGAAATTAGAACACTAAAAAAAAGGTAGTAAACACATATGAGGCTTTTGCTCAGCATATACCCATGAGGATATTGTTGGTTTTGTTTTAAAATAGTATTTTATGGTCTTTATTCATCCAGGTAAAAGATAGAAGAAACAACTGTCCTGCTGAGTCAGGGACAAAGTGAAAATCAAGGTAGTTTTTCAACCTGTATTTACTAGAATGTCAATTACTCTTCTACTTTGACACAAAGCAGTCAGAGCTTTGGTACATAGCCTGGGATCATGGGCACCCACTCAGCAATAACCTCCAGGCTGCTGTCTGGAAAGCAGTCTCTCTTTACCATGTTTGCAGTCAATATAACCCCTGAGCAATTTTTAATTAAAAAATGAAATAGTTAAATCTAAATCACGCTCAGCTGCTTTTATTATGCCCAAAATGATTTCTTTAAAAGTCTGGAAATAAAAAAGGTGTGTTTTTATTCTCTCCAAAAGTTAGGATTTATTTATAAATAAATACTGTCCTGGATCTTTATTTGCAGACACTAGCAAACTATTACTTTAAAGTCAGATAATAGTAGTAATTGTGAGCATCTCTTGAGTATTTGTTATGTGTCAAGTTCTATTTTAAGAACTTAAAATATATATACATATATATAATTATTTAAATATAATAAGCTTATTTATGTATGTACAACTTATCTTCAAAAAAAAAGGCTTAGACGTTAGTCACATTTAACATATCCCTTTTGCATATCAGAGTAGCAAATAATAGAGAAGTTACCGTAACTTGCTCAAGTCCTAGAGCTGCTAAATGGTGGAGTTAAACTGCCCATCTTGTCAGGCTGGTAGCAAACCTTCCCCACTACACCACATTGCCTCATATCCCCAGGAACAAAAAAAAATACTGAAACGCTAATTAATGAGCTCAGGTGAGCAGTATAAAGAACAGCCAAAGCCACCTTTGGGAATAATATGTTACATTTAGGGACCCACAGCAGTTTGCTTTTCCTTTTTCTCTTTTTTTTTTCCCAGAGGAAAAGTCACTTGTAAATTCTTCCCAGCAGCATGCTGTTGCCTTTCAGGCCACAGCGCACAGTGTACCACAGAGATAAAAAGTCAAGTCCAAATTTTCAATTATTGCATTTAAATATATCTGTTCTGAATTACACTGGAATCTCTGCCTAGTAGTGAATTATGGGGGAACTTTTTCCTAGAGGGGGAAAATCCATCTCAAACTGGATTAGTACAGTGCTTCCTGTTTAGTTGTTTTGTGTGTGGGGGTGGGGTGGGGGGCTGATTCACAGTAGGATACATCAGGGAAATGAATGTTCTGTCCCACTCCATTTCCATTCAAAACTTCTAACAGCATGATAAGACCAAAGTTTAGTGATTCTGAAATCAAGTTACCATTAAGAGAGACTGGTGCTGCTGCTGCTTAGTTGCTTCAGTTGTGTCTGACTATGCAACCTCATGGACCCCTTCCAGGCTCCTTTGTCCATGGGGACACTCCAGGCAAGAATACTGTAGTGGGTGCCATGCCTCCTCCAGGGGCTCTTCCTAAGCCAGGGATTGAACCCAAGTCTGCCGCATTGCAGGTGGATTCTTTACCAGCTGAGCCACCAGGGAAGCCATAAGAGAGATTATAGTGGCTCAAAGCACAGATTGTAAAGATTACTTAGGTTAAGACTTTGCTTAACTTCCCCAGGTGCCTCACCTACACCAGACTGTGTAATTTCTCTATGCCTCAGTTTCCTCATGTGTAAAACAGTAGTAATAGTTTTTGCCCCTAATGGTTCTTGGGAGCAAATCCATGTATAGTATTCTAGTACTTAGTGCCTTACTATTGTTCATATAAACATCTGAATGCAGAGTTCCAAAGAATAGCAAGAAGAGATAAGAAAGCCTTCTTCAGCGATCAATGCAAAGAAATAGAGGAAAACAACAGAATGGGAAAGACTAGGGATCTCTTCAAGAAAATCAGAGATACCAAAGGAACATTTCATGCAAAGATGAGCTCGATAAAGGACAGAAATGGTATGGACCTAACAGAAGCAGAAGATATTTAGAAGAGATGGCAAGAATACACAGAACTGTACAAAAAAGATCTTCATGACCCAGATAATCACAATGGTGTGATCACTGACCTAGAGCCAGACATCCTGGAATGTGAAGTCAAGTGGGCCTTAGAAAGCATCACTACGAACAAAGCTAGTGGAGGTGATGGAATTCCAGTTGAGCTATTCCAAATCCTGAAAGATGATGCTGTGAAAGTGCTGCACTCAATATGTCAGCAAATTTGGAAAACTCAGCAGTGGCCACAGGACTGGAAAAGGTCAGTTTTCATTCCAATCCCAAAGAAACGCAATTCCAAAGAATGCTCACACTGCCGCACAATTGCACTCCTCTCACACGCTAGTAAAGTAATGCTCAAAATTCTCCAAGCCAGGCTTCAGCAATGTGTGAACCATGAACTTCCTGATGTTCAAGTTGGTTTTAGAAAAGGCAGAGGAACCAGAGATCAAATTGCCAACATCCGCTGGATCATAGAAAAAGCAAGAGAGTTCCAGAAAAACATCTATTTCTGCTTTATTGACTATGCCAAAGCCTTTGACTGTGTGGATCACAATAAACTGTGGAAAATTCTGAAAAAGTTGGGAATACCACACCACCTGATCTGCCTCTTGAGAAATTTGTATGCAGGTCAGGAAGCAACAGTTAGAACTGGACATGGAACAACAGACTGGTTCCAAATAGGAAAAGGAGTACATCAAGGCTGTATATTGTCACCCTGCTTATTTAACTTATATGCAGAGTACATCATGAGAAACACTGGGCTGGAAGAAACACAAGCTGGAATCAAGATTGCCGGGAGAAATATCAATAGCCTCAGATATGCAGATGACACCACCCTTATGGTAGAAAGTGAAGAGGAACTCAAAAGCCTCTTGATGAAAGTGAAAGTGGAGAGTGAAAAAGTTGGCTTAAAGCTCAACATTCAGAAAACGAAGATCATGGCAACTGGTCCCACTGCTTCATGGGAAATAGATGGGGAAACAGTGGAAACAGTGGCTAACTTTATTTTTCTGGGCTCCAAAATCACTGCAGATGGTGACTGCAGCCATGAAATTAAAAGACGCTTACTCCTTGGAAGGAAAGTTATGACCAACCTAGATAGCATATTCAAAAGCAGAGATATTACTTTGCCAACAAAGGTTCGTCTAGTCGAGGCTATGGTTTTTCCTGTGGTCATGTATGGATGTGAGAGTTGGACTGTGGAGAAAGCTGAGTGCCGAAGAATTGATGCTTTTGAACTGTGGTGTTGGAGAAGACTTGAGAGTCCCTTGGACTGCAAGGAGATCCAACCAGTCCATTCTGAAAGAGATCAGTCCTGGGATTTCTTTGGAAGGAGTGATGCTAAAGCTGAAACTCCAGTACTTTGGCCACCTCATGCAAAGAGTTGACTCATTGGAAAAGACTCTGATGCTGGGAGGGATTGGGGGCAGGAGGAGAAGGGGACGACAGAGGATGAGATGGCTGAATGGCATCACTGACTTGATGGACGTGAGTCTCAATGAACTCCAGGAGTTGGTGATGGACAGGGAGGCCTGGCGTGCTGCGATTCATGGGGTCTCAAAGAGTCGGACATGACTGAGCAACTGATCTGATCTGATTGTTCATTATTGTTATCAACATCAAAATCATCATCATCACCATCCAGTTATTTTTCCTCCCTTTATACTCCTATTATCCTTCTTCCACAGAGAAGGCAATGGCACCCCACTCCAGTACTCTTGCCTGGAAAATCCCATGGATGGAGGAGCCTGGTAGGCTGCAGTCCATGGGGTCGCTAAGAGTGGGACACGACTGAGCGACTTCACTTTCACTCTTCACTTTTAAGCACTGGAGAAGGAAATGGCAACCCACTCTAATGTTTTTGCCTGGAGAATCCCAGGGACAGCGGAGCCTGGTGGGCTGCAGTCTATGGGGTCGCACAGAGTCGGACATGACTGAAACGACTTAGTAGCAGCAGCAACAGCAGCATCCTTCCTAAGTCAGAAACTAGCCTAAAAATTATTGTATTTAGCCTGTTTAATATGGAAGAATTGTTTCATATTAAATTTCTATTATTTTTCATTTTTTCCCCCAAAATATAATACTCATTTACAAAATCTTTAAGGCTGATAGTCAACTTACAGGATACCCTTGCCTTTGAATTTAGAAATTAAATCTGTCCTCCAAATTGATTATAAAGTTTTTGAAATGCAGAGAGAATACTGTATAGCACTGGAAATTCCCTTCAGTGCTCTGTGGTGACCTAAATAGGAAGGAAATCCAAAAAAGAGGGGATATATATTACATGTATACATATAGCTGATTCACTTTGCTCTAAAGCAGAAACTAACACTACATTATAAAGCAACTATACTCCAATAAAATTAATTAAAAATAAAAATAAAATTGCAGCGTGGAGATCATTCATTGTAACTCATTTATTCTTAACACAAATATGCTTCCTAGAAGAAAGCATATCTCCTATAATGTCCATAATTTGAGGCATTTGAACTGCATTAATGAGAGCTGATGAATTAATTAATTCAAACCTTAACTCTTTCTTTTAACCTCTAGAGTACAAAGCTTAAGACATAAGTTGGTTTCTAAGATGCCAGTCCTATTTAAGAATCCTGTTTAACTCTGGCATCATCTTCCAGTCAAAGCTCAGACACCATCTTCTGGATATTTTATGTTTGGATGATATCAGGGTGGTGATCATAGGCTTGCTCAGATGCCAGCCCATGATAAGCCACTTGCTTGTTACCCTTTCATGCAAATGTGATGCGTAAAGTACTTTCTGGTGTTTTTAAGTTGTTAACTTCATTTCTTACAAGATAAATTAGAGAAATAAAATTAGATTAATATTTAATTAATATTTACAAATCCAGACTTGACCCTATTTGGCATTTGACATTAAAAAAAAGACAATAAGAGAAAAGGAATCTGCTGGATAGATTTTTTACACCTATCTTAGAGAATGGTAGCACCATTCATTTATGTTACCAAATCAGAAGACATCTACATTTCCCTCACTAATTCATCAATAAGTTCTAAGAATTTTACATCCTAATTATATTCATAATTTCACCTTCTTTTCATAGGCACTAGTAGCATCTTGCTTCATAGCATCATCACCTCATACCTAGACCCTTGTGAAAGCCCCTGAAGGTCTCCCCACAGTCACTGTTGTCCCTCCTCATCATTTCTCTCTAGGGTAGCCAGTTATCTTTACAGAACACATCTGTTTATAGCACTCCCAGCTCCATTCATTTCTCCTCAGACCCATCTCCCATGCTGTTCCTATCCCTGCATAAAACCCTTTAGCAGTGCCTTAAAATGCTCCATGCCTTCATTTTCTTTGCCTTCTCTACTCCAACTTGATTGCCTATCAGGTCCTTTGAGGTTTTATACAATGTGTTGCTTCCTTTCACAGGGTCCTAGTGCAAGCTGGTTTCTTTACCAGGAGCACCCTCTCCCTCCTCCCTGTCTACTCAACTTCTAGCCACTCATTAGACCTAAGCTCCATCATCACTTCCTCAAGGATGCCCTCCCTGACCAGCTTTGATGAGATTAATCCCATTGTTAAATGTTCTTATAGAATCATGAGTTTCTACATTAGAGTATTCAACATAGTTATGAGTATTCATTGAATTAACCATTTCAATAACATCATCTTTGACTAGACTGATATTATTTGAAGGTTAAAACAAGGGTATTATTTATGCTTTTTGTTCACCTCTTTTCCCATTGTTCCTTATATAGTACCTGATACAAAATATAAATTCAAAGACTATGTTTGAATTGAATGAATAAATTTTAGAATGATTTTTAACTATATGTAGCTTTTAGATTAGACATGTTAGCATAAGAAATAATAATTTACCCACATCTTTATTATTGGAAAATGTTAACAATACTTATCTTTATGTTTATTCCACTTAGGAGGGAGTCTATGCTTTATTAATCTTTGAATCTTACCACTTAGAGTAGTGCCTCTCATATTGTAGACACTTAAGATATCTTATAGGTGAATAAGCAATTAAGTGTTGCATGAACTTCATAATTTAAAAGGAAAATATCAAAATTGTACTTTATAATTATTTATGCCAGCTACTGAAGGATTGTATTAATTCTTCTGCTGTTTGGGTTATGTCTAAGAGAAGCTCTGATCAAATTCTGCAAAGGTCTGCCCTCCAGGAGCTGTTATCCTAATTTCAGGGAAGGGAGCCATGTGAAACAATGGCTTAAATCCAAATTGGTAATAGCTCGAATTGGACCACATAATCAGTCAACTATATAACCATGAAGGCATGCCATGCTTCTAAATCTGTGCTTGCAATGTATTCATTGTGATTGGCTCTAGAGGAAATTGCAGCTGCAGTGCTGTGTGTTGAGAGGCAGAAGTTATGAGAAAAACTACTTAAAACATTCTTGAATGAATATGCTTAGTTTATGAATGTTCTAAAGTTTAATTCTCAATCAGACTTTAGTATAATCATAAGAAAGAAAGGTGCAAGCAGAAGCATGATCAGAGATGAGGTAGATCTTCATCCTGAAGGCAATGCAGAGTCATGGAAGGAGAAAACAGGAGTGAGGTATGCCCACAATTACCTTTTGGAGAAATATTCCAGATGCCACAGTGCAGAAGGTATCAGAAGATACTCATGATAATTAATATTTTTCAAATGTCCATACTACCCAAAGTTATCTACAGATTTAATATAATCCTTATCAGAATTCAAATGTCATTTTTCACAAAAATAGAAAAAAAAAAGTCTTAAAATGTTTAGGAAACCACAAAGGACCTTGAATAGCCAAAGCACTCTTGAGGAACAACATAGCTGGAAACATCACACTTACTCATTTCAAATTATAATTCAAAACTATAGTAATCAAAGAGGTGTGGTATTAACATAAAAAAGCTCAGAAATAAACATATGCATATATGCTCAATACACTTTTGACAAAGGAGCCAAGAACATACAATGATAAAAGGACAGTCTCTTTAATGGTGTTGGGAAAACTGAATAGCCATGCAAAAGAGTGAAACTGGATCCTTATACCATACACAAAATTCAAGTCAAAAATGGATTAAAGATTTGAACATAAAATTTAAACTCCTAGAAATGTGAAACTCTCAGAAGAAAACAGGGGGTAAGCTCCCTGACACTCATCTTCACAATGTTTGTTTTTGACATCAAAAGCAAAGCAACAGTGATAGCCAGTCCTGGTATCTGAGTGATTCCCTGGGCCCAGCAAAGGGGCAAAGTTTCCAGAGCCTTGAAGACAAGGGGTAACACCCCAAAATACGAACTCATTTTCCACTCTACCTTCATTGGCTGAGCAGCTGCCAAGAACAAAGGTCACATCTCCCAATACCTAGCAAACAAATGCAGTATTGCCTCATGAATCGATTGCTTCTCTGAGGTGCCCACCAGTGTTTTTGAGGAGAAGCTTTGAGAACAAGTTGAGGAGTGGCTGTCCTTCTATGAGACTGAAGATTCCCCGAAAGAATCTGGATGTCATGAAGGAGGCAATGGTTCAGGCAGAGGAAGCTGTTGCTGAGATTACTATAAAGCTCGAGAAATAGGAGAAGAAACGCTTGAAGAAGGAAAAGAAAAGGCTGGCTGCAATTGCCCTGGCTTCTTCAGCAAATAGCAGTGCCCTGAAGGAGTGTGAGGAGACAAGTGAAAGACCCCAAAAGAAGCAAAAGCAAAAGCCCCAGGAGGCTCTTCAGGAGAATGGAATGGAAGACCCATCTGTCTCTTTTTCCAAATGCAAGAAAAAGAAATCTTTTTCCAAGGAAGAGCTAGTTAGTTGTGATCTTGAAGAGACAGCTGGTACTGGAAGTCTTCCCAAGAGGAAGAAATCTTTTCCTAAAGAGGAACCAGTTACTGACCCTGATGAGTCAGAAAACAAGAGGGTCCCCAAGAAAAAGCGGAAACTGTCTTCCAAGGAGGAGCCACTCAGCAGTAGACCTGAAAAGGCTGCTGCCAGCAAGAGCAGCGGCTCCAAGAAAAAGAAAAAGCTCCAAAAGCTATCCCAGGAAAGTTAGAATGGACATCTTCCTAGTGGGGCATAACTTAACAGAGGTATTCCCCATTCCATCCCCTAGAGCCCAATTAAAAAAAAAAAAAAGGCAACAAAAGCAAAATAACAAAAATAAATGTGGCAATATCAAATGAAAAAACTGCTGCACATCAAAGGAAACAAACAACAAAATGAAAAGTCAACCTAGGAAATGGGGAAAAAGTATTTGCATAGATATGAAGTTAATTTTTAAAATACACAAGGACCTCACACAACTCAATAGCAAAAAAAAAAAAAAAAAAAACCAAAAAAACTACAAACGTTAAAAAATGAGCAGATGTCTTGAATAGACATTTTCTAAAGAAGACACAAATGGCCATTGGGTACATGAAAGGTGCTCAGCATCTCTAATTGTCAGGAAATAGAAAATCAAAACCACAACCTCACACCTATTAGGATATCTATTATCTAAATCAAGATATAACAATGTTGGACAGGATGTGGTAAAAAGGAAACCCATGTACACTGTTGGTGGAAATGTAAACTTAAATAGTTACTGTGAAAAACAATATGGAGGTTCCTCAAGAAACTGAAAGTAAAACTACTGTATGAACCAGCAAACTTACTTCTGGGTATATATTCAAAGGCAACAAAGCTATTATCTGAAAGAGAGATCTGTACTCCCATGTTCATTGCCACATTAGACAATAGCTGAGGTATAGGTACAAGCCAAGTATATATCAACAAATAAATGGATTAAAAATACCAATATTATGTAATTGTAATATGTAACTGAATATCATTCAGTCTTAAAAAGGGGAAGTTCTGTCATTTACAAATTGGATGAATCTGAAGGACATATTAACTGAAATAAGCCAGACAGAAAGGCCGATACTACATAACTTACAACTGGAATCTGAAAAATAAATGTCAAACTCATAGAAACAAAGTAGAAAAGTAGTTACCAGGATCTGGGGGTGGGGGAAATAGAGAGAGGTGGGCAAAAGGGTACAGACTTTCAGCTTTAAGGTAAAAAGGTATGAAGATCTAATGTGTAACAGCTAATTCCCTGAAAGTAGAATGTAAATATTCTCATTAAAATAAAAAAGTAAATATATAAGGTAATAGATGTATCCATTAACCTGATGGTGGGAATCCTTTCATACCTATATCAAATCATCATGTTGTATACTTTCAACATTTTACGATTTTATTTGTCAACTATAAAGCCAAAGGAAAAGAAGCTTAATTTGAAGAAGGTAGATAACTGTATTTTATTATCCAAGGAAAAAATGATGAGGACCAGAATTAAGGATTTTTTGAGTTGATGAGTGCAGTAATCTTTAAGTGATGTGATTGATAAAACATGATTTATTATTGGATGTATAGCTTTCTGCCTTTGGTGGACTGTGATATCCTTCACTTGAATATAAATTGAAGAGAAAGAAAACTTGAATAATAGATGTGGTTTGGGACGTGTTCTGCTTGAGATGTCTGTATAAGAATGGACTTGTGTGTACCTCCATCAGCTCATGTTTATTCATCTTATAGCAATGCCTATTTTTATTGCAACTGATAATTGCATTTATTTTTTCATTAATTAGTCTTTTTCACTAAACTTAATTCTTTGAAGAACTTAACTCCTTGTTTTGCAAGTGTATAGTATACTTCTTCACATGCAGTAGGCATTCAGTAAATATTTCTTTAAAGGACTGAATGAATGCCATTCTTTGAATGAATGATATAGCATGCAGAAGTGAAATTATGAAGTTTAATAGAGAGGCTGGGGCTAGAAACAGTTTATTGTTCTTGTCTATTGTTCTAAACCATCTGTAGATAACTGATTCATTAGAGGCAATTATGAAAGTTCAGGAAATTTTTCATGGAAAAGGAAATATTTGAGTTGGAGGATTAAAGAGAAAAAAACAATTGGTGAAACTTGGATTGAGACTGTTAATTGGAACAGTCAGCTAAAAAGGACAATCATAAGCTTATAGCCACTTCAAACTCCATATTTTAATTTAAAAATAGAGCTTTTGAAGTAGGGCCAAGGCTTTTTATTCTGAATCTTTCTTTTTCTCACCTAAACTATGCTTATAAAGACAGTGTTTTATCATTTCCAATTTTGATTTTTTTTAAGTAAGGAAATTTAAATATCCTGAAGCAGTCTGACTGGAAAATTAACAATTCTCTATACTCTCCCACAAGTTTCATCACAGTTCTTGTCCTTACCCATTTTGATATATTGGGGTTTTGTGTTGTTGTTGTTCTCATTTCTACCCTATTTCTCAAAGCATGTATCACTGATACACACACACATGATCATCAGCTTTTGAAGTATTATTTAATAAAATTATGTAATTACTAAGACAAATGCCACTAATTTAAGTCAACTACAAATTCAACTGAAACTTTAGGAAGCATTCAGCCCAATTCACAGGAACAGAAATGGGCAAGTGGGTTAGAAACTTGCTCACTTGTCTGCTAGCAGTAAGATCCATTTGTATTAACAAAATGGAAAATGTGGATAATTCAGGTCACTTAAGTAGATATTGTTTAAAACATCTTCTACAATATTGTTAAGGTGTTATTTAATTGACCTGAGATGATTGGAATTGAAATTAAAACATGCCTTTGGCAGAGAGGAAAGGAAATCAGTAGCTATAGAAAGATGACAGAAGGGAAAAAAAATTTCATGAGCCATTCAATGGGCTCTTCTTAATGCAGAGCAGAACATTTAAATAATATGATCTGTTAGTTTTTTATTCTGTTTATGGACAAAAATTCCAAAAATTCAAAATAATGTTTTAAATATTAAAACTCTTCTTCCTCCTACCCAAATCCCATTTCCCAGAGCTCACTAATATTTTTTAATCTTTTGGAAATGCTTTCTTGCATAAACCTATTTGTATGTGTATCTATGTCTCTTTATATCTCTGCATATCTCTTTTTCAAAGTTTTATATGAGCAGTCTCTATGCAGATAGATAAATTATTGATAGTTACATGATAGTGAACACTTCTGTGTTTCATGGACAGTTCTGGTTTATGTGTGATATCCTTGCATAATTGTAAACAGCTCTTTCATGCATTCTTAGAATTGTCCCAGTTCAGATGATAAATTGTATGGTCACCCACCCACAAATAAACATTTAGTTTATTTCCCTTCTCATTCCCCACATTATTGAAATAGAAATATTTGTACATAAATCTTTCACACTTGTGGGGCTATTTCTGAGTGTAAAGAATTATAATTGGAATTGCTGATTCAGAGTCTGTGTCCTTTTAATTTTGATAAATATTACCAAATGATCCTTTGAGTAGTTTCTACCAGTGTATACTCCTTCTAAGAGCAAACTCTTTAGTTCTTCTTCACTTTCAGCCATAAGGGTGGTGTCATCTGCATAATTGAGGTTATTGATATTTCTCCTGGCAATCTTGATTCCAGCTTGTGCTTCATCCAACCTGGCATTTCTCATGATGTATTCTGCATAGAAGTTAAATAAGCAGGGTGACAATATACAGCCTTGACCTACTCCTTTTCCAGTTTGGAACCAGTCTGTTGTTCCATGTCCAGTTCTAACTGCTGTTTCCTTACCTGAATACAGATTTCTCAAGAGGCAGGTCAAGTGGTCTGGCATTCCCATCTCTTGAAGAATTTTCCACAGTTTGTTGTGAGTTCAGTTCAGTTCAGTTGCTCAGTCCTGTCCGACTCTTTGAGACCCCATGAATTGCAGCACGCCAGGCCTCCCTGTCCATCACCAACTCCCGGAGTTCACTGAGACTCACGTCCATCGAGTCAGTGATGTCATCCAGTCATTTCATCTTCTGTCGTCCCCTTCTCCTCCTGCCCCCAATCCCTCCCAGCATCAGAGTCTTTTCCAATGAGTCAACTCTTCGCATGAGGTGGCCAAAGTACTGGAGTTTCATCATTCCTTCCAAAGAAATCCCAGGGCTGATCTCCTTCAGAATTTGTGTGTGTGTGTGATCCACATATTTTGTTGTGATCCACATAGTAAAAGGCTTTGGCATAGTCAATGAAGTAGAAGTTGATGTTTTTTCTGGAACTGTCTTGCTTTATCAATGATCCAACAGATGTTGGCAATTTGATCTCTGGTTCCTCTGCTTTTTCTAAATCCATTTTGAACCTCTGGAAGTTCATGATTCCTTATGGCAGAAAGCGAAGAAGAGCTAAAGAGCCTCTTGCTTAAAGTGAAAGAAGAGAGTGAAAATGTTGGCTTAAAACTCACATTCAGAAAACTAAGATCATGGCATGTGGTCCTATCACTTGATGGCATATAGATGGGGAAACAATGGAAACAGTGAAATACTTTATTTTTGGGCTCCAAAATCACTGCAGATAGTGACTGCAGCCATAAAATTAAAAGATGCTTGCTCCTTGGAAGAAAAGCTATGACCAACCTAGACAGCATATTAAAAAGCAGAGACATTACTTTGCCAAGAAAGGTCCGTCTAGTCCAAGCTATGGTTTTTCCAGTAGTCATTATGGATGTGAGAGTTGGACTATAAAGAAAGTTGAGTGCCAGAGAATTGATGCTTTCGAATTGTGGTGTTGGAGAAGACTCTTGAGAGTCCCTTGGACTGCAAGGAGATCCAACCAGTCCACCCTAAAGGAAATCAGTCCTGAATATTCATTGAAAGGACTGATGTTGAAGCTGAAACTCCAGTACTTTGGCCACCTGATGCAAAGAACTGACTTATTGGAAAAGACCCTGATGCTGGGAAAGATTGAAGGTGGAGGAGAAGCGGACAACAGAGGATGAGATTTTTGGATGGCATCACCGACTCAATGGACATGAGTTTGAATAAACTCTGGGAGTTGGTGATGGACAGGGAAGCCTTGTGTGCTGCAGTCCATGGGGTCACAAGGAGTTGGACATGACTGAGCGACTGAACTGAACTGAAGAGCAAACTTATAAATCCCAGAAGAATCTGAATTGAATATGTTTGTTATCATTCCCTTACTGACTTGGCCTTTGCTATTTCTCTGATCTCATAAATACTGTTATTCCATTATCCATTTTACTATAACCACACTATTGTCATAGGCCAAAAATACTACTACATCAGGACATTTGCACTTGCTGTCTTAATTGTCTGGGATATTCTGCCATATAGTCTTACATAACTTATCTCCCTTATTTCATTTAGGCTTCTGTTTCACAGAGGTATGCCCTGACCATCTAATGAGAAAACACTGCTCTGTTAATTACTGTCTATCCTTTGACTTAGATTAGTTTCTTTTTATCAATATCTGACATGTTGTTATGTGTTTGTTTTCCTTCTCTCGTCTAAAGTGTTAACTTTTGGAGTAAGAGACATCACCTAGTTTGATTCCTACTCACACTGCCAAGAAATATGCCTGGCATATGAAGGCAACTTAGTAAATATGTGTTATCAAAAGAATGAATTGAAAGGATAAGAGAATGCTTGTTTCACACACCAGGTGTCATCAAGTGTTATCTTCTTTTGCCAATTTAATAACAATAGCATCTTATAATTTTAACTTTTTTATCTTTAACTATGAGTAGATTGTACTATTTAGTATATTATTAGCAATTTTTAATTTACTTTGTTCAGTGAATATTCTCTACATGTCTGTTGTTAGCCAGTCCATTTGAGTTAGTGATCAAAATTTTAAATGGGACCAATAAGCTTGGTTGTGTGTTTTCTCCATTGTGTTAATTGTCTGGCTATGGGGATGCAGTAGACTCTGCTGGATATAACCTGGTGAACAAATACAAGTACAGTGGTGTAAGTGAACCCGGTGTGGTGACCGTGATGGTGAACGCATTTTCTAGGTAAAGGCACAAGTGAGAAATTTGGAGGTGAGGAGCTTCAACACAGAAAAGTTGTAATATCAATTGATTCTAGATTTCAGTAGAGTCAAATAATTGTTCTAATTTTTTCAAAGGTTCTGCTAAGAAATCAAATAAAGCCATCATGATACTTCTATTAAAAACTGCCAGTATAAAGATTCAACTTTACTGATGGGTGGTATGATTTTAAAGAAGTTCAAACAGTTAAAGGTTAATCTGGAACTACTGAATAAAATAAATATTCATAACCTCTATGATCTAGTAGCTAGCTCTATTTTAGAGTAATATGTTCATCATAAGTTGTGGTGGCAGGTAGTTGGGGACAATCTGAGAGAGTGAATAGGTAAATTCAAAAGTGAAATATGGTGGATGCATAGCAAGGTGTATTTTATGTGCTAGTTAATAGCAATAGTTTATATGTATTGTGCTGTTATATAACTCATCCTTCAACTTGACATTCATTCTACAGTCTACAGTTTTTTCTGTAATACTGCAGCTAGGATGCTACAAACTGCTTTTCCTTGAAAGCTTTCTTTCTTTCTTAGATTCTGACAAAAGGAGACACTAGAAGAAATTGTTGGGCTTTTCAAGTGGCTCAGTGGGTAAAGGATCTTCCTGCAACGCAGGAGACTCAGGAGATGAGGGTTCGATCCCTGAGTCAGGAAGATTCCCTGGAGAAGGGCATGGCAATCCACTCCAGTATTCTTGCCCGGAGAATTCCATGGACAGAGGAGCCAGGAGGGCTACAGTACATAGAGTTCCACAGAGTCAGACATGACTGAAGTGACTGAGGACCAGCAGGAGAAGAAATGATTAGGCAGGGATAAAAGGAAGACAGAAAGTGTTCCCTGATTCTGATTTCTTGATTTTCCTATATGTATCATACTTACTGCAACAACCCTTCTTGGGTCAGCCTCCAGCTTCTTATGGCATCCTCAGTGAGCTCTCCTAGAGATTTTAGCAGTGGCTGGGTGGGCTCCCCAGTCTTCCCTGTAGCTCAAACGGTAAAGAAACAGCCTGAAATGCAGAGGACTCGGGGTTGATCCCTGGATCAGGAAAATGTTCTGGAGAAGGGAGCGGCAATCCACTCCAGTATTCTTGCCTAGAGAATCCCATGGACAAAGGAACCTGGCCGGCTACAGTCCGTGGGATCGCAGAGTCGGACACTACCGAGCGATCAGCACTACTACGACTAGGTGGCGCCCCCACCTGAGAAGTCTGAGCACCAGCTTCATGAAGTCTTTTACTCTAAGCTCCTTGTTTTCTTTTCCCTTTTATTGCTATAGCCCTAAGATTCATAGCTTCTTACATATGAGTTACCTTTTAGATAGATGGCTCTTATACATGGATAACCTCTTTTTTTTTTTTTGTCTCTGTGTGTGTTTTAGTGCTCCAGAAGTGTTGAAGCTAACTCCTTCTATATCCCTGCTACATGAAATGACTCTTTTAGTATTTAGTGAAATAAAAGTATATTCAAAACAGTGTTTACTCTGAATTTGACTACTGTGGATACTTCATATAAAAGGAATAATACAATAGCAACATGAACATACTCAGTGCCACTGAATACTATGCATAAAAGGGGTTAAAGTGGTAAATTTTATGTTATGTATATTTTCAGACATGCTCAGTTGTGTCCTACTCTTTGCGACTCCATGAACTGTAGTCTGCCAGACTCCTCCGTCTATGGGGTTTTCCCAGCAAAAATACTGAGATGATTTGTCATTTCCTCCTCCAGGGGATCTTCCTGACCTTGGATCAGGAACCCACATCCTCTGCATCTCCAGCATTGGCAGGTAGATTCTTTTTCCACTGGGCCACTAGGGAAGCTTTCTCTCTCTCTCTATGTGCATATATATATATTTTTTTTTCCACAATATAAAAAAACAATGCTGAATGTGGAAAAAAATGAAATCTAAAAATAATATATTTCTCTAAGTTAGAAATATAAATAACTATGAAAAATAACTCTACATAACTCCTTAAACATTCACATTAGGGCAGTTTCTAAGCCATAGCACTCCTGACATTTGGGCCAGATAATTTGTTGTTGTGGAGGGCTAGGGGGATATCCTGTGCTTTACTGGAGGTTTAGCAGCAGGCCAGCCTCGACCTGTTCAATGCCAGTAGCATCTCCACCCAGTGTGACAACCAAAAAGTGTTTCCAAACATTGTTGAATGTCTTCTGGTGGTTGAAGTTGCCCCCTTTCACCAGTGATTTGAACGTACTACATTAGGGAATGACAAAAAATTGTCTAATATGTGAGTTTGGGGAAAATGTGGTTGCTTCTACCTTTTCTTCTTTGGGATCTCTTTGCTTTCAGACAGTATGTGCATAGGACCATTCTTAAAGTCATGGTAAATTAAATGCAGAAAATCTTTTCTTCAAAGCCTGTGGATCCTGTGCTAGCTAAGGGTCAATATTAGGTAGTTTATCATTTGTACATACTTGAGCAACACTCCCCAACTCTCTCAGATGCTTTTATTTCAATATGTCTGACTCTTCTGCCTCTCGGTATTATTTGTTATCTCCTTCAAGCCTCAGCTGGTTCACTGGGCCTGGCAACATGAGCTATGAGCCAGATGTGGATTGAGATGTTTCTGCTCCATTGATGAATGACCCTTTTCAGTGTAGCCTTTTAATGATGAAGTGTCCTGGAGGTCTTGATTGGTCCTATTATTTTCTGTCTTTGTTGCTTACATGTTCTCATCTGAGCTCACACCTTTAAATGCTGTCTCTTTAGTGAGTCCCATTATTTCTCTGCCGAACTCTTATTATCTATTCAAAATATTTACTTGGCTATCTAACAGGTACATCAGGTACTGCATCTCTGAAAATGCATCTGATTTTCACCCCATCAGCTCCATCACCCAACCTGTTCTTCTTGCAGTATTCCCTGTTGTAGAAAATGGAAGTGCCACTTTCTTCACTGCTTAGGTTAGAATTTTAATTCTTCTCTCCTTTTCATCATCCACAGCAGAGTATTAGAATATTCTATTCACTTGCCTTCGAAATATACCCAGAAATTGTACCACTTTTCATCACCCTTACTATGAATATCTTGATCCAGGCCCCCAAATCCCTCGCATACCTCTAACTATTCCTATACTCACCTCATCACATCCTTTTCTCCACACCAAAGTCAGTACAGTTCACTTAACATGCAAGTCTCACTATGACATGTATATGTTCAAACTTTCTAATAGCTTCCCATTTTAGCTTCACTCCAAGTAACAGCAGAAGCCCTCAGCATGGTCTGCACAGCTCTGTGTGATTCACCTTCTCTCCACCTCTTCATTCTCAGCTCCTTTTTGTCACCTGCCTCCAGACATTCACTCTGGGCCTTTGTACTTTCTGTTTCCTGTGCTTTGAATGAACCCTTCCCAGACAAACACAGGGTACTCTCTCTTTCTTCCTTCAAGTCTCTGTGCAAATGCCACTCCATCAAAGAAATCTTCCTTGAATGCTTTATCATTCAGTAACTTTCCCACTTTCTTCCTCTCCCATTTCCCTCTTTTTGTCCCACTAATCACAGCCTAACATATTGTACATTTACATCTTTATAGGTATGTTTTGTTTTTCTCCTACAACATACACGTTTCAAGAAGGCAGAAATGATGTTTTATTTACTTTTTAATGTCTTGTACTCTAACAGTGCCTGCCATGGGCTCCCAGTTCATATTTGGTAAAATAGTAAATAAATAGTCCTCTCAAAATGTGTTGAACAGCATAGATAGACTTAATTTGAGATGGGAAATAGATTAGGGAATAGAAGTTCAGCCTAGGGTAGAGTGGCCTTGTTGTTAATTTAATAAAAGTGCTCTTTTGACCTATTTCCAAGCCATCCAGCAGCAAAATCAAACTTATTCAATAGTGGGACCCAAGAGTATACATACAGAAACAGTGGTTGGGATTATAACAACAGTATGATGAAATAGTTACAGGACTGCACTAATAAGCAGCTGACTTCCTCCCCAACTGGTAAAGCCAAACTTTTGGTCAGCCGTAGACTTAAGAAGTAAAACAAATACAAAGCTGAAGAAATTAGGAATGGGGAACCCACTTTCTTCTGGCTTTGTGCTTCCAAGTAGAAATTAACTCTCTTTGTTGCTTTCAGCTTCCTTACCTACACCTCTCCAGGGTAGAAGATATGAATGATCTGATGAGTGTAACTTAGATGATTTTCTGCTGATTTCTCTTTGGGAACTTATTAATAAGAGCCTGAGCTTTCACCTGCTTCTAGACCTTTTGTTAAGTCTAGAAGTAAAAGTTCCACCCTTGCCTGGAAAGGACTGTGCTTTTCTGAGGGTAGACATGTCTTTGTCAGGGATGTACTATTAGCAAGTCCATATGAATAACAATCCTTAAGCCATGTGTTCAAATTAGCCATAGTCAGTAATAAAGGTGCTACTTGGATTTCTGTTCACATGTTTGAACATGTGTCATTCTCAGTGTAGAAATCAGACAAGAGGAAGAGCTGTGTGATGCATTAGCTCCTTCATTTCAGTTGCCTCATATTTTAGCCTGTTTAGAAATGAATTAATTGTGTATATCTTGCAGGCTTGTTAAAAAAAAATTAAGTTGATATATGTAGGACTTCTCAAAACTTGTGTGAGCATTTTCTTCAGAGAAAGTTAAGAATATCCCCTTTTCAGTCTGGGTGTGCCACATCAGCTCAGAGGTACCGTAACAGAGTCACCATGTCTAGTCCTAAACTCTGAGAGCCTTCCTGGGTCCCACAAGTTTTGATGATGCCTACAAACTTCTCTGATGCCCAGTTCCCATTATATAGAGTTTTAAAATGCAAGAATGTAGATTGTCTCCCTAAAAGCAAAAATATAACTTTGAACACTGAGGTCATTTAATTGATAATAAATTACTTTTATTAGCTAATAGACTTCATCAGAGTAAATGTGACACTGTGATCACAAAAGTAAGGAGACACTTCACTATGTCTGTAGGTTAAGTAATTGTTGTCTTTTCAAAAGTTTGGGGGGGAAAAGGGAAAAAATATTAATTGAAAAAGCTGTTACTTTAAGATAAATAGGGGGGTAATTTTGTATAATTATTTGTCGTTAAGTAAGTGATTTCTACTATGAGGGAGTAAAACCAATAGGGATAGGTATTAGAGTTAATTATAAACGCAAAAACAAGGACATAACTAGCAACATGACTCAACAATCTCACCCAAGAAAAATGCAAACCTATGTCCACATAAAGATGTGTGTATGAATGTTCACACCAACTTTATTCTTAAAAATACAACCCTGGAAAGCACTCAAGTATTCCTCAGTTGGTGAATGGATAAACAAATTGTGATATACTCAACAATAAAACAGTACAAAATACTGCTACATTCAACAACTTAGATAAATCTGAAAAATATTTTCTTAGTGAAATCAAACATAAAATACTATATTCTTTCTAAATACACATGTATGACCGTCTAGAAAATGTGACAGAAAGATCAAAAATTAGGTGATGGGCTCAGTTCAGACACTAAGCTGCAGAGAGGCACATGGAAAAATTTTAGGGTGTTAAAAATATTTGTGACTTAATTATGATGAAGGTTACATGATCATATACAGTTGCTAAAATTCACCTACAATGGGAAATTTATTATAAGTAAAATTTGCCTCAAATGTGTAAAAATATATAGAAGGTACAAAAAAGGAAGAGAAATGCTTAAAGAATAAGAATAGACATTTTTGCTGAAGACACAGAGCACAGTGGAGTGTAAACAAAAACTTTTTTTATTTTTCTTTGACTCCTGCCTTCAAATATGTACTCTCAGTGGTCCCTCACTCTCTCTTTACTTATGTAATAAGCCCATCCTTTACTTACTTCTAGGCTCTTCTCATCATAGAATTCTCCAGGCAAGAATACTGGAGTAGGCTGCCATGCCTTTATCCAGGGGATCTTCCTGACCCAGGGATTGAATTCTCATCTCCAGCGTCTCCTGTGTTGCAGGCGGATTCTTTACCCACTGAGCCACCTAATTTAAATGCATTTTAAATATTAAATACCCAGGATTTTCAAATTTAATTCTAAATTTCACATTCAGTTCAACCCCTTTTCCTCTCCCTATGCTTAGGTTTGACATGTGGCTAAGAGACCCATAATGGGAAAGGGTTTAAAAGCTGTATTTAACTCTCTTTTCCTTCCACAGTCTTCTGCTTTTCTCTTTTTTCTTTGATATATTGAAGTTAAGGAGAAAAAAATAGGAGAAAATGGCAAAATAGTGTATCATTTGACTGCTGGTCTCTTTTATGTGGAGCATCTTTTTTTTGTGTGTGTGTGTTTTGACTTTTGTTTTTTTATTTTTTTTTAATTTTATTTTATTTTTAAACTTTACATAACTGTATTAGTTTTGCCAAATATCAAAATGAATCTGCCACAGGTATACATGTGTGGAGCATCTTAAATGATCAACTGAAGGTTTTCCAACAGGTCCCACATCACTGATATGTGCAATGTATTTTCTGCCTGATATATTGGTACAAGCTCAGCTTCTGTTCCCAGAGATCTATCCATTACTCTGTACCACTGGTATCCCCTCACCTAGAGGCTACCTTCAATGCAAAATTCTTTCACAGTGGCTCACAGCCTGCTTACCTCTATGACCTCCATTCAGACCCCTGGGAAATTCACTCATCTTTGCATGTGAATGCTGTGTGTACATTTACCTTATCACTGGTTTCCCTAGCCTCTCTGCTGTTGCTCAACCAACATTCTGCCTTCAAATTCTGGTGGGAAGCAGGCATATGCCAAGGGTTAAGGAAAAGGGCCAAACATACCATCTTTTAAATTAATAAATCCTCTAACTTCACTTTCTTCAGTTCAAATGGCAGACCCAGCACTTCCTATCTGGTCTGACCGCTTGGCAAGCACTGAACCAGGGTGTGAGGTGCTCATGCAGTCAAGTGCACCTCCAGTAAGTACTCTTCAAGTGGATGTAGTGGGGTGGGGGAGCAATCAAGCACTTACCTTTCTCCTCTATTAGGAAGAGAAAAAGCATTTTCTCTCTAAGCCTATAATTAGCTTTTCTAAAGGCTCAAGACCACTGATGAGTTGGTCATCTCAGGAACATCTTATCTACCTTTGAGAGCCCTGTAAGGCTTATTAAGCTCTGAAGTCTGGAAGCTCCTTAGCTGCTTTGTAGGATTGTCTGCTGTCAAGTCAATATCCTCCCATCTCCTGTCTTTTACATTCACCCTTGGGTTTGAAGGAAGAAATCTGGGAAGCATATTTCCCAGAATCCTTTTTCAGCACAGTGTGAGTTTGACTCTGCCAATACTCACAGAAGGTTAGGAAAACTAAAGACAGAGAAAGCCATTGTTCTCTGGTGAGAGCTTTTATGTAGGTATGTGGGTCTTGGCAGTTGGCAGATGAGAGGTTTTCTAGCACCTTCAGGCATCCTCCTCCTCCTTTTGGTGCTGTAGGTAGATGGAGTCTCTGATGGCCTTTTCCTTGCAATACTTGTCCTTCCAAATTTGTTGAAAATTAGTAGTGGCCTTCTTGAATATTATTCTCCCAGCTATTCTGATAGTTGTGAAATCTGAAAAATCTTAAATTTCCTCCCATTCTGAATCCCTGGAGTGACTTTTTCTTTCCTGCACTATACTGATTGATACAACAACACTGTTTAAATGTAGAAGCATCTAATCTCCTATTTTTCTCTGTCTAAAAACTTAACCTGGAATTCTCAGACAAATGGCATATGGTTTCATAGCCTGAGGGAAAATCAAAACTTTATAATCTTGGTTGTCAGTTACAGGTAACAAAGTATATGGATGAAAAGCATCACTAGAATCAAGCCAGTGTCCTAATGTGGGCTCTGGCCAGAATATATCACAATAGAACCTTTTTTTAGGGTTATGAAGATTGATTAAAAATTCTTGGGCACACATGGGTATTCCCCACTTTAATTCAGTTGACTTATGTATGTTAATAATACTATTTTCTCACCTTTGTGGGGCTTCTCTGGTGGCTCAGATGGTAAAGAATCTGCCTGCAATGCAGGAGACCTGGGTTCAGTCCCTGTGTGAGGAAGATCCCCTGGAGAACGGACTGAAACCCACTTTGGTGTTCTTGCCTGGAAAATTCCATGGACAGAGGAACCTGGTATGCTATAATCCATGATGCCGCAAAGAGTTGGATATGACTGAGTGACTAACACTTTCACTTTCCCTTTATTCCTCTGTAATCATAACTAGACAGCCTAGATAATAGGAGCTAGCTTAGGGATAAATAAGAAAGTGAAGGAAGCGTTTTTTTCAGAGGGCTTCATGAGAAACAGGAGCATCCTTTAGAACATCTGCACAATCAGCTAGTTAGGAACTGGAAAGAATTGGAATGTCATTCAGGGGACATGTCACTCTGGTAGTCCAATAGCAGACTAATGGCCCAGCATTCATATCTGTAGTTGCCTCTTCAGAAGTAGGCTTCTGTTGTTCTGACCGACAGACTGGTTCTTTTTGGCTCTCTTTTCCCATATCTATCTCATTTTCTCTCTACTCTCCTCCTTTCATCATGTCTTTTGCCTTCCGTTTTTTTTTTTTTCCCCCTGCTGTATGCTGATTGTTTCCACAGAGTGCTCTCTTCAGCCAAAAAGAGAAAAAAAGAAGATATTTTTGGTTCAGTGGTAACTTTGTATAAAGAATTTGGGAGCAGATCATGTTGTATCACTGTAGTGGCTGCTGGCTGGCCTAGACTTAGTTGCTTTCAGTCAATCATCTGACCTTATGGAAAACTGGCTCACTGTTCTTTCCACTACTGCTCCACCCATCAAGTCACTGGTTCCACTGGATCCAATGAGGTTGTTCAGTCACTAAGTTGTGTCCTCCTCTTTGCGATCCCATGGACTGCAGCATGCCGGGCTTCCCTGTTTTCTGGCATTCTGAGGGGAGTGAGAAAAATATCATGGATATCGTAAAGTATAAATCAGTTAACATTTTACAATGAATGGAAACAATACTATAATAGCAGATTCTGTGTAGTAATTCTGAAAACTTAAGAAAAAGGTGCATGGTTATAGTAAACAAATTATTGCTGATTTTAGAGGACATGAAAGAACATCCTTCAGTCCAGCTCAACTTATGTTTATCTGTACTAATCTATTTCTGCTTTATTGACTATGCCAAAGCCTTTGACTGTGTGGATCACAAGAAACTGTGGAAAATTCTGAAAGAGATGGGAATACCAGACCACCTGACCTGCCTCTTGAGAAATCTGTATGCAGGTCAGGAAGGAACAGTTAGAACTGGACATGGAACAATAGACTGGTTCCAAATAGGAAAAGACTGTATATTGTCACCCTGCTTATTTAACTTATATACAGAGTACATCATGAGAAATGCTGGACTGGAAGAAACACAAGCTA
The DNA here is from genome assembly GCF_019923935.1 of Bubalus bubalis. NCBI lineage: Eukaryota > Metazoa > Chordata > Mammalia > Artiodactyla > Bovidae > Bubalus > Bubalus bubalis. Next base: position 111,972,077 of record NC_059159.1, on the reverse strand, counting down.
GAATCAAGATTGCCCGGAGAAATATCAATAACCTCAGATATGCAGATGACACCACCCTTATGGCAGAAAGTGAAGAGGAACTCAAAAGCCTCTTGATGAAAGTGAAAGTGGAGAGTGAAAAAGTTGGCTTAAAGCTCAACATTCAGAAAATGAAGATCATGGCATCCGGTCCCATCACTTCATGGGAAATAGATGGGGAAACAGTGGAAACAGTGTCAGACTGTATTTTGGGGGGGCTCCAAAATCACTGCAGATGGTGACTGCAGCCATGAAATTAAAAGACGCTTACTCCTTGGGAAAGTTATGACCAACCTAGATAGCATATTCGAAAGCAGAGATATTACTTTGCCAACAAAGGTTCGTCTAGTCAAGGCTATGGTTTTTCCTGTGGTCATAGTATGGATGTGAGAGTTGGACTGTGAAGAAAGCTGAGCGCCAAAGAATTGATGCTTTTGAACTGTGGTGTTGGAGAAGACTCTTGAGAGTCCCTTGGACTGCAAGTAGATCCAACCAGTCCATGCTGAAGGAGATCAGCCCTGAGATTTCTTTGCAAGGAATGATGCTAAAGCTGAAACTCCTGTGCTTTGGCCACCTCATGGGAAGAGTTGACTCATTGGAAAAGACTCTGATTCTGGGAGTGATTGGAGGCAGGAGGAGAAGGGGACAACAGAGGATGAAATGGCTGGATGGCATCACAGACTCGATGGACGTGAGTCTCAGTGAACTCCAGGAGTTGGTGATGGACAGGGAGGCCTGGCGTGCTGCAATTCATGGGGTCGCAGAGTCGGACATGACTGAGCGACTGAACTGAACTGAACTGAGAAAGAAACTAAATAAAAGAGGATATAAGCTTCTCTAAATATTATTAAATATAAGAAAAATACAATATTGAACTAATTTAAAGGTTATAAAATAACAACAAAAGCTTGTTTTTCTTTTTTGCATATTCACTATTGTAACATAAGCATTGAAATGGATTTAAAGACCATAAGGAGCCTAGGGAAGTTTTTGTCTCCTGCCACTTGAAAAGGTGATTGTTAGTAGGTGTAACCGCTCTCTGCCAGAGACCAGTATAAGCTTTCTGTCTGTAGTTAGAATGACCACGCTTGTTCCACACTTTCACTTTTCAACTTTTGTCTCTTCTCTTCCTTGGCAATAAAAATGGAAAGAAACCTAGAGAAAGTTTTGTTTATGCCTTTATACCTCTATCCACTAAAGAATATATATTTTTATAAGAAACTGATGCTTCATATATAAGTAATTACTAATAGTTTTTATATAAAGTGATTCATGTTGTGACAAGCTTTATATCACCTTTAAAACTCTTCTTATTTATATTTTGGATCTAATGATTAAAGATTGCTTTTCAGTAAGGATAGCAACAATAATATAAATAACATGGAGTACTTTTTATATGACACACTATGTTTAGAAATTTACAAGTATTATTCTTTTCCATAGAAGAGGGAGTTAAGACTGAGAAATATATGTAAATTGCAGTGATCAACTGATAATAAGTAAGAGATCTATGTTCTGAATATCAAAAAAAGACTGACTCTAAGGTGGGTTTCTGTGTCATATACACTTTTCTAACAAAGTACCAGATTTGGTTATTTTGGTTCATTGCCTGTATATCTTGGTGAAAGTTATGACTATTTGTAGGTACTTATATTTTGGAAAATATCTGAACCAAATATGTTCAATTTTTTATTAGTTCCACTTTAAAATATTATTGATCATTTTTAGGTTAACTCAATGTAAATTACTTATTCAGGCTCTTTTCTGTTTTTTTTAAATAAGTAGAGCACAAAATATTGAGTATTCATTCATTTTTTATTTCCAAAGCACATATTAAATATAATATTATATAAGAAACATTAGCTGCACATCATTCCTTTCATAACATAATTTCTGTTTTGCATATAGTAGATTCTCAAGATATTTTTATCAAAATTCCATTTTTTTTTCCTACTGGTCTCAAATTTCTGAATAAAGTTGTCAGTGATGATTCAGATCTCATTATTGTAACAATAATTTTAACAATCTACATTCTTTGATTCCTTAGAAAGCACATGCATTATCTGATTCAATTAAAATATTTATCAACAAACCTCTCAATTGTCTCCCCTTCCCCTATGCTTTCCTGACATAAAATATGATTTCTATTATTTTTATATTTATATTTTCTTATATTTTATCTGTTTGGGCTCATTGAGACTAACAATTTGGAATACAAACAATTTGGAATGATATTTATAAATAATAATAGGAGCATAGTGCCCATATCATGCTTTTTAATATATATGTTCTAAGATTAAAGAAACTAAGAAACTATTTATATGCATATTATTTTTTCTTCTGTAAACATTCATTTCATTTTATTTTGAGATAGTTTAGGTCTACAGAATAGTTGATAAATAACACCATAAAACACTCCTTAAACAGTTTTATCAGTTCGTAAAACCTTGTCACAGTTGCTCCCATCTTTTGGTGTTTCTCTTTCTTTCCCTTTACTTTATCTCCCTCTTTCTTTCTTGCTCTTTAGTTTTCTTTCTTTCCCTCTTTTTTCTTCCCCTCTTCCCATCCTCAATCCCCTTCCTCTCTTTTTTCCCCCTCACCTCTCTGCCAAAAGGCAGTAGTAGGCTGAGGCATTATAACCCTTCATATTTAAAAACCTTATCTTCTTAAAGCAAGGTCATTCTCCTACAAAACCATATCAATACTATCTAAGAAAACCAACACTAATTTAATGGCATTGACCAAATACTGATCATTCTCAAATGTCCTCAGTTGTTCCCAAGATGTCTTTTATAGGGAGCGGTTGTTTCAATTTAGGGACCAGGCAAGGTTTACATAGTACATTTGGCTGCTATCTGTCTTAAGTCACCTCCTTCACTTCTTCATTGTATTTACATGCTTAGTTTTGTCTGACACTTTGTGACGCCATGGACTGTAACTTGCCAGGCTTCTCTGTCCACGGGATTCTCCAGGCAAGAATTCTGGAGTTGGTTGCCATTTCCTTCCCCAGTGGATCTTCCTGACCCAGGGATTGAACCTGAGTCTCCAGCATCTCCTCTATTGACAGGTGGATTCTTAACCACTGAACCATCAGGAAAGCCCCACACTTATTTGAATGGTCTAGTCAAACTGTCCTGCGGATCATCCTATAGCCCAAATTCTTCTGACCACTTTTTTAGGATAAAACTCAGGTGAAAATTAATGAAAGCCATTTCACCCCACAAAGATTATGATGTGCTCTTAGGAGAGATATCAAGTGAGGCCATCTCTCCATGGCAGTGCCAACTTTAACCACTTGACTAAGGTGAACTCCAGGAGTTGGTGATGGACAGGGAGGCCAGGTGTGCTGTGATTCATGGGGTCGCAAAGAGTCGGACACGACTGAGCGACTGAACTGAACTGAACTGAAGGTACAGACAGTCAGACCTCCCTATTTTAAAAGCATATTTTCTGATTCAGTCCTTCTCTGATAACCATTCATCCAATGGCTTTCACACTCATTGTTGGTCAAGTCCGCATCTATTGTTTAGCTAAGGAGGTAGTTCTCACTATTCTCTTTGTTTTTATTACATGGCTGCTACTGCTGCTGCTGCTAAGTTGCTTCAGTTGTGTCTGACTCTGTGCAACCCCATAGACGGCAGCCCACCAGGCTCCCCCGTCCCTGGGATTCTCCAGGCAAGAACGCCGGAGTGGGTTGCCATTTCCTTCTCCAATGCATGAAAGTGGAAAGTGAAAGTAGGAAGTCACTTGGTCATGTCCGACTCTCACCAACCCCTTGGACTGCAGCCCGTGAAGCTCCCCCGTCCCTGGGATTCTCCAGGCAAGAATACTGGAGTGGGTTGCCATTTATTACATGGCATTCTTCCTTAAAAGAGACTTTTTTTTTTTTTTTTTCCGTGAAAGCGTTCCACATTCACTCTGAACTTTCCTTGTCTTATCTATGAAATCCTCCATTTTCCCCATGACATCTGACCTCTTTATAGAGGGAAATGTCTTTTGTATTGCGAGTTAAATGGGCTCTTTGCTTCTGAAATCTCACAATTTCTGGGTATTTTCAATGTACAGGGCAATAAAATGTGTGTGTGGTGTTTGCTTGTTAAGGTCCTTTAGCATGGGTGCCTGCATGCTCCGTCATGTCTGGCTCTTTGCAATGCCTTAGACTGTTGGCCCCCAGGCTCCTCTGTCCATGAGATTTTCCAAGCAATAATACTTGAATGGGTTGCCATTTCCTTCTCCAGGGGATCTTCTCAACCTAGGAATCAAGCCCTAGTCTTTTACATCTCTTGCATTGGACAGGTGGATTCTTTACCAAAGATACTACCTGGGAAAGCCCAAGGTCCTTTACCTTTCCTTTAAAAAAAATTATATTAAGTATTATGTGAGAACAATATCACATTATTTACACAAAACTTTTTAGAAGTTCCTTTACAAAGATGGTTCAGTTCAGTCGCTCAGTAATGTCTGACTCTTTGCGATCCCATGTACTGCAGCACACCAGGTTTCCCTGTCCATCACCAACTCCCAGAACTTGCTCAAACTCATGTCTTTCGAATTGGTGATGCCATCCAACCATCTCATCCTCTGTCGTCCCATTCTCCTCCCGCCTTCAATCTTTCTCAGTATCAGGGTCTTTTCCAATGAGTCAGTTTTTTGCATCAGTTGGCCAAAGTATTGGAGCTTCAGCTTCAGCATCAGTCCTTCCAATGAATATTCAGGACTTATTTCTTTTAGGATTAACTGGTTTGATCTCCTTGCAGTCCAAGGGACTCTCAAGAGGCTTCTCCAACACCACAGTTCAAAAGCATCAGTTCTTCCATGTTCATCTTTCTCTATGGTCCAACTGTCACATCCATATGTGACTACTGGAAAAACCATAGCTTCGACTAGATGGACCTTTCACTATAAGGACAAAGATGGTACACTTAAGGAAATATCTTCCCTGATATGTTGTTAATTGTCTAATAACATTAAAAAAAGATAAATCCATGGATGATAACTGAATCCAAATGCTAACATTGTCCATTTGAACTTGAAATGTCTAGCGTTTCTTGCCAGTAACAATTGATTTCACATACGATATTAAATGTGTCCTTCTATTAAGCATTTGTCTTTAAAAGCAAATTCATGCACACCCCATCATCTCTCATTCTCTGCTAATTATTGTGAACAAAAATTTCTTAACAATTTCGTTCTAAATCCCATATGGTAATGATTAGAACTTGAAAGCTTTAAAATAAAAAAAAATGCAAAAGGAAATATTTTAAATAAGTTTAAGAAGCCACTTTGGGCTCTGATTGTCTCTTATACTCCATCAAGCCCCCATGCAAAGTTCCCCAATGGACTCATTTCCTTCTCAATGAGTGAAAGATTCTTTTTATTCCCTTCAGCTCCTTTTGAAAAGAAAGGCTTTATTTAAAATAATTGATTTATTTTTGAGGCCACAAATGCTGATGTTTAGATACTCATTCAACACAATCAATATATTATTCTTAACTCATATTTCACTCGTTTATAAACTGATAGGTTTTGAATCTTTCTAATTCTCATTTCATCTTTACTCTGTTGCTTCATATTCTAATATGAAATCTTTCAAGATGCGAGGCCTGAAGCTGCAAGGAACATTTTCCACAAAAAATTACAACTTATAACCTATTGATTCAGTTTATTTTCAGAAATTGTACTCTTCATGAAATTGCCTCAGGGCATAAACTCAGCATTAAAATATCAATTATAAAATCCCCAAACTGGGTAAAACCAAAACAGCCTAGTTGAAAATATTTATACATATCCATTTCCCCCATAAAAGCACAGAAAGTGAAAAAAATAAAGGAGTAAAAAAAAAATCTATTTTAAAGAATTAGTTTTTCAGAATGAAATTCAACTGCTTATTTTTTAAAGCATATATCTCCCACAAAACAGAAAGGAAAATGGTGAAAGACAAAAATGGATGGAAACCTTGCTACCCATCCTGGTGGTTTCTGTAACAGTTGAAGTCTTCCTACAAGGCGTTTGAATTTTCTCACTTCAGAGTTGCAAGGAATGACCATGATCTTAAAGGAATTATAAGCTGTTTCCATTTTAAAACACTGCTAGATAGTTAGGGAAAATTATAGTTGTATTAGGGCTTCCCTAGAGGTGCTACTAGTAAAGAACCCGCTTGCCAAGGCAGGAGACTTAAGAGACACAGATTTGATCCCCTGGAAGAGGGCATGGCAACCCACTCCAGTATTTTTGCCTGGAGAATCCCATGGACAGAGGAGCCTGGTGGGCTACAGTCCATAGGGCCGCAAAGACTTGGACCCAACTGAAGTGATTTAGCATGTACACACATATAGTTGTACTAACTGTGCATGTGTTACTATGCTCTGTCTTTAATGTTGGGTGCAAATATTTCAGGATCCAGTGATTGGTAACTACTCTGATTGAATTCTAAATTTGTAAATGAGATGTTTAGATTGTGTCAAAAACTTACAAATTATTTTTAATTGGAAAGTTTAAATTATGTTTATTTTAAAAATTAAAGTAACAGATACACTCTTTTGTTAGAATAATTTTTCTAACTATATATTACTCTACAAATATTAACAGTTTGTGGGAAGCTATTGTTATAAAATAAATAAAATTAGTGCTACGTATGATGAAGTTAACAAATAGTTTCAAGTCTTATGAAAATGTTTGTTTATAACTATACTGCACTAATTTATTATTTTCTCCTTTTACTATTAGGATCTAGTTAAATAATATTACTATACATATTGTCGTGGTTCAGTTGCTAAGTTGTTGGTGATGCTTTGTGACCCCATGAACTGCAAGCACACCAGGCTTCCCTGTACTTCACTGTCTCCCAGAGATTGCTCATGCACATGTCCATTGAGTCAGTGATGCCATCCAACCATCTCATCCTCTGTTGCCGTCTTTTCCTCTGGCCCTCAATCTTACCCAGCATCAGGTCTTTTCCAATGAGTCACTACTTCACATTAGGTAGCCAAAATATTGGACAATACTTTTTAATTAATTTAATTTATTTATTTATGTTTATTTAGTTTATTTTATTGGAGAAGGCAATGGCACCCCACTCCAGTACTCTTGCCTGGAAAATCCCATGGACCGAGGAGCCTGGTGGTCTGCAGTCCATGGGGTTGCTAAGAGTTGGACACGACTGACTTCACTTTCACTTTTCACTTTCATGCATTGGAGAAGGAAATGGCAACCCACTCCAGTATTCTTGCCTGGAGAATCCCAGGGATGGGGGAGCCTGGTGGGCTGCTGTCTATGGGGTTGCACAGAGTCAGACATGACTGAAGCGACTTAGCAGCAGCAGCAGTTTATTTTACATAACTATAAATAGAGCATATATCTTTTTTAGCTTTGAAGTTTAAAGTTTTACTTGTGGTCTCATATTTGCAAATGATCAGTTTTGTAAATATTGGATAAATATTTGAAAATAAAAATTTCCTAAATTTTCAGAAAATATATTTCAAAGCATGACTATTAGTATAACATTACTAATTTCATTATTTATGGAGTTTTACATTTTGTCAGTTTAATCTGTCATGGTATGAGTTGTAAGTATCTATTTCTAAAGACTCTGGGTTTCAGCTTCACTAGATTGAAATTCTTAATTCCATTCTTATAATAAAAAAAAAACCTCAAAGGAATTAAAAATCAATCATTTTTGACCCATCACTGAACAAAGGTCACAAGGCAAGCTGAAACTCCCAAATTTAGAGAAACAGTCACATCCAGAAAGACAGCTCCAGAGATGCACTTACCTGTAGAAGAACATACAAGAATCCTTAATCTGGTGGGGACATTTAAATGGTAGTCTTGAAGAACTGCTGGAGGCTGAGTGCAGTCTAACTTAAAAGTGAAGAACTCTTGGGGTTTTGCAGTCAAAAGAGGGCCCCCACAATTATTCATACTTTTACTCCAGGAACCCACCAATTTCTCCTAGTGAGAATATGAGAATGATTCCTCGTGGTGCTAGTTGGGCAATAGGGATAACAGTCATCCTGAAACCCATCCAGCATCTTAACGAATTTCTAATCTCTAGGGGAAAAGGATTCACAAGGAGATGATTTTGAAAACTTTTCCCAGTTGAACAAAGGGAATATGGAGGCATGGAAGATGCAAGATGAGTCATTTGGTGTTTTGTCATGCCAAAATATAAAACAGTACTCAGAAAATAAATAAATAATAGTGGGAATGTGTCAAAGGGTCACAGGAACCAACTGAAAAAAACTCTCAATGGTTCTCAACTGGAACAATTTGAGCAATAAAATAAATATGGTAGCTTTGGATTTTAGCCCAAAGCATAAAATAAGCATCCATGTGCTAGACTGATATAAATAAATGAATAAATAAAAAGATACAATGAGAGCAGACCAATCCCCCATGCAGAAGAATTACAAATAAATTAGGTAGTTAATGTCCCCTCAAGGAGGTGGATGATAAAGTCTCACTCCTCATGTGTGAGCCAGATCAATACAGGTGTGAACTGCACAGTTCCAAATACATGTGGATTTTTTTCAATAATAAATGCTATGATACTACATGATCTGAAGTTGGTTGAATTCTTGGATGCAGAACCTCAGATAAGGAGGAACTACGAATATGAAAGAACCAAAAATACAGAGGGCCAACTGTAAGTTATAGACAGATTTCAGACTATACTAAGGACCAGCAACTCTTATCCCCATGTTATTCAAGAGTTAGCTTTAGTAACTTCTACTAATGAGTATATTATGGAAAAAAAGAAGAAAACTTTCAAAAGTTTTGAAAGACACAAAACAAAACAAAAAACGAACACGTACTACATCTGCCAGGAGAAAAAGATTAATATCTTCAGGGATAAAGTCATGTTAATAGCATGTACCCCTGATACGATGTGATGAAAATGGCAGTTTACATCTGTGGTCTTCCTTATCAAATCCATAAACAATGGAACCACGAGAAAAACATAAAACAAGCCCAAATTGAAGGACATTCTATGGTATGCTTGGTGACTACTCCTCAAAACTGTCAAAAAAATAAAAAAGGAAAGTCTAAGAAACTCATAATCTAGAGAAGCCTGAGGAAATTAAATATAATGTGATATTCTGGATGCAGTCATGGAACAGAGAAAGCACAGGAGGCAAAAACTAAAGCAATTTGAATGAAATATTAACTGTAGTTAATAATAATGGTTCATTAGTTGTGACAAATATAATGTTAATTTCAACAATAGAGAAGTGTGAGGTATACAGGGAGGCTAATATTTATGCAACTTCTAAACTTTCCTGAAATACAAAATAAATATTTAAAAATTGTTTCTGATTTTCTTTCCTGTGGTTTTTTTAAACACAGTTCTATTTGCTGTATAAATATTTTCAGTGTAGATTCTAACCTGTATCAACTAAAATTTCGTAATTTGTGCTTATTGATATTGATGATATTGAATTTAAACTTGTCTTTATTCTTTGTTTATTTAACTTAAGTCTCACAGAATTTCTTTAAGTTTAATGTCCATTAAATATTTCACAATAATGATATTTTTTAAAGTCTCTTATACAGCAAGGAGATCAAACCAGTCAGTCCTAAAGGAAATTAACCCTAAGCATTCACTGGAAAGACTGATGCTAAAGCTGAAGCTCCAATACTTTGGCCACCTGATGCGAAGAGCTGACTGATTGGAAAAGACCATCATGCTGGGAAAGACTGAGGGCAGGAGGAGAAGGGGGCAACAAGGATGAGATGCTTGGATGGCATCACCAACTCAATGGACTTGAGTTTGAGCAAATTCCTGGAGATAATGAAGGACAGGGAAGTGTGGCATACTGCAGTCCATGGGGTCACAAAGAGTCAGACGTGACTTAGTAACAACCTCTCAACATAATAGACATTGTACAAAACAGAAACTCTGTCCTTTGGTAGAATTGTTAGATTGTTAGTAGCATTTTTCCAACTGAAAACAATAATGTTTAAAATTGTTTTAGAGAATCTTTTATGTTAAGATGAACATAAGTATGTAGAATTACATAAAATAGCTATATGAAATCTTTATGTACCCTTAAGAAATAATTATTTTCTTTTTTTTTTTTTTTTTTTTGAGATTGATACTTAGTTTTGGGAGTCCTGGTCTGTTCTTAACCTGAGAGCATTGTTCCTAAAATCCTTAATTTTCTAACGATATTTTTTATCCTCAAGTTTTTGTTTTTAGAAAGTATCTTCATTTCATGGAACTACCATGTTCTAAGTAGTTTTACAGTATTGTGACAAGAAGACTAGCACCTATTTTTTTATTTTGCAGGAAAAAAGAATGTACCTAGAAACTAAACTAGTATTGAAATCACCAAATTCAAAATTCTGCAAAGCATAACAAAATATCAATTGCTCGAGCTATAAATGTCACATGCTATGGCTGTAAATAGTTGGTTAAACCAAATTAAAGTTATTCTTGAAAAACATATGAGGTGTTTTTGGAATTCCTGAGCAAATTTGATCCACTATATCCTGTGGGCTTGCACGACATCTTATCTTGAACTAGGTATCTACTTGTTTCATGTGTGTTCTCTAACTACTTAGCCAAATAATACAGAGTGGGTTTGAGAGCCACATTTAAAAAAATTCTCAAATTATAAACAAATATATATTTAGTATAGATTTGAAAAATAGTTGTGAAGCTGAATTCAAGAGTAATCATAATATTACATAAATTACATATCACTTTTATTTCTAAAATGCTGTTACTTCCTAGTATCAGAGCTACTAATGAAAATTTTAAAGTGATTGCAGTGAATTTCTGATACTTTCCTTTCCTACACAAACTCTGATAAATTTATTAATGAGCCAAAAAGCAGATCTTCCAAAAGACAAGTAGCAAGAAAAGCCTGGATAATCTGCAAACAAGATAAATAGTTGTAAGTAAATATATGTAAATCCATAGCACTTGGTTGTAATAATCCTAACCCTTTATTAAAATACCTTTTTAATGATCAATTTATGTTATCTGAGACTATGTGGAACTACATACCTAGTACTAAGATAAATTTCTAACTATTAATAGCTGTCTTTCCAAAAGCCAGTCTGCATACTGCTTCCACATTGCTCGTCTTTAAAAACCTTCCATCATCAATGACCATAAATCAATTGAGAGATTGCCATGCTCAAGCACTGTATCAGGGTTTCAAGGAAATAAAAAAGGTGTGTTAATATAGAGTTCTTGGGTGGCTCAGAATGTAAAGAATCTGTCTGCAGTGCAGTAGACCCAGGTTTGATCCCTGGGTCAGAAAATTCCCTTGGAAAAGGGAATGGCTACCCACTCCATCACTTCATGGCAAATAGATGGGGAAACAATGAGAGATTTTATTTGGGGGGGGCTCCAAAATCACAGCAGATGGTGACTGCAACCATGAAATTAAAAGATGCTTGCTCCTTGGAAGAAAAGCTATGACCAACCTAGACAGCATATTCAAAAGCAGAGACATTCCTTTGCCAACAAAGGTCCATCTAGTCAAAGCTACGGTTTTTCTAGTAGTCACATATGGATGTGAGAGTTGGACTATAAAGAAAGCTGAGTGCCAAAGAATTGATGCTTTTGAACTATGGTGTTGGAGAAGATGCTTGAGAGTCCCTTGGACTACAAGAAGCTCTAACCAGTCCATCCTAAAGTAAATCAGTTCTGAATATTCATTGGAAGGACTGATGTTGAAGCTGAAACTCCAATACTTTGGCCACCTGACATGAAGAACTGACTCATTGGAAAAGACCCTGATGCTGGGAAAGATTGAAGGCAGAAGGAGTAGGGGATGACAGAGAATGAGATGGTTGAATGGCATTATTGATGAGATGGACATGAGTTTGAGTAGGCTTTGGGCGTTGGTGATGAACAGGGAAGCCTGGTGTGCTGCAGTCCATGGAGTCGCAAAGAGTTGGACACGACTCAGTGACTGAACTGACTGATTGACCCACTCCATTATTCTTGCCCAGAGAATTCCATGGACAGAGGACCTTGCCGCTGTAGTACAGGGGTCTCAAAGAGTTAGACACGACTGAATGACTATCACTTTCACTTTCACGAAACATAAAGTTCTTGGCATTGTGAAACTTCTGGCGAATAAAACGGAAAATTGTCAAATAAACAAATAACTGTAAAATACAGTTTTGGGTGGAGATAAATTCTAGGAGAAAACTAAAGTCAGACAAACAACTAGATATTAAATACAAATGGGGGACTGTTTTTGAAAGAGGAATTAAGGAGACCTGTCTAAATGATACCTAAAGAAAATGAAGAAACAAAGCAATGGTCACCTGTGTATGAGGAATATTTCAGGAAGAGCTAGTAAGATGCAAAGACTCTAGGATAGAAAGAGGTTTAGTGTGGTATATTTTTGCTTGAGGAAAAAAATGGTGAGTCAACACAGCAGGAATGAAATAAATGAAAGCAGGGAGAGTGAGAGATGAACCTGGAGTCATGACCAGAGCCAGCTCATTCTTGTATGAGAGTCATGATTAGAAATTTGGATCTTAACCTAAATGTACTAGAAAAATCACAGGAGAGTTCTTTAATAAGAAACAATTTTGTGATTTCACTTTAAGATAATTATAGTTGATATATATAGCGCAAGCTATAGGTAGTGTGTGTCACCTGGAATTCTAACTAGACCAAAATGTCACCCTCAATTTGGCTACTGTATGGAGAGCTTAATAAAAAGACTGTTTATTAAAAAGCAACAAATTAGCAAACTATACGAGAAGGAGATGGCACCCCACTCCAGTACTCTTGCCTGGAAAATCCCATGGACAGAGGAGCCTGGTGGGCTGCAGTCCATGGGATCGCGAAGAATTGGACATGACTGAAGTGACTTAGCAGCAGCAGCAGTGCAATAAAATAAGACCAAGGGAGGTTTTACCACTACTGAGCCCAAAAGCACAGAAGAATGGAGAGTTAGTGAAATGGAGAAAGAAAGAGCTGTGTGAAGAGGAGTGTCTGATACAAACTGAGACCTTAAATTCAAGTCAACCTGAGGTCAATCTGCATCTTGCTTCTCACTCTTGCTGATGCCTCACTCACCCACTCACCACTGGCCAAAACCAAATGCAACCTAGAGTACAAGGAGCCTGATGATTCAGTCTGTTCAGATCAAGTTAGAGAGTTAGAGAATGGTGGTGAGTGGAAGATGGAAGCTTTTCAGTACTGACACAGGATTGAAAGAAGACGACCTCATTACAAAATCTTGATGAGTTCTAGGTAAGATATGTTTGTGGCTTTGATAAAAACAGTAAGAAAATGAATGGTAAGAAATGATGATGCACTGTGATGGTCTCAAACAGAACTTACTGATGGTAAATGTGAAAGAGGAATCAAAGTTTTCCATCTGATGTACTGGATAAATTGTATGTTATTTAGTGATATGGGAAGAAAGAAGGTATAGGAATGTACTTTGATAAGAGAGGCAAAGAGAGGATCTCCTTTGAATATTTTAATTTTAAATTAGACATCCAAATGGAGGTTCTGAGCAGGTGGTCGAATATTTTAGTCCATAGCTCAGCAGAGAGATTGGAGTTAGATATGTAAATCGTGGAGTCACAAGTACATAGATAGTATTTAAAACTATCACAATGAGTATAAATAAAGAAGATAAAAGAGTCCAAGGTTGAGACATTACAAGAATTAGGGATTGAGATGAGGTAAAAAAAAAATATATATATATATATATATATATCTTTTGAAAAAGAAACTGAAAAAGAATATACATGATATGGGAGGAAAATTAGGTCCCAGAGCCAGAAAGTAAAGAGCTTCAAGAAAGAAAGAACTGTTTTTAAAGTAAAGAGTACAGTTCCTAAAATACAGTTGGCATGACAGAAAAAAAAGTCACCTACTATCATTAACACAAAGCTCACACTTTGGATATAGCTAAATTATTTTGAACCCAATTTCTGGTCTTTAGTGTATGCTTAACCTGAGTCTATTTTGTAACCATCAGTTTCTTCAGTAGCAGCATACCGAAGGCTTGGATGTAAATTATTTCCTCTTGGATTTTAGCAAAATATAAATAAGATGATATTTGTAAATATATCAGATAAGTTTTATAAAAATTTTTCCAAAGAATTCAGAAAAAGTGCAACTTATTTCTGATTTGGGAATTGAGAACAAATTTGTCATGGAAGTTACCTTTGAGATGAAAAATGAATAGACTTTTGCTAAGCAGCAGAGAAAAGAAAGAACTTTGAGCATAGGAAGAAATCAGCAAAGACCCAGCAATTATGAAGTATGGATCTTATTTGGAAGAATAGCAAGTTGGGATGCTTTCTGGAAATTATGTGTGAATAGTGAATCAGCCTGAGGCCATCTGTTGGGAAAAATCATAAATGACAGGCTACAGGATTTGATTTGGATTTTGTTTTGCAGACTATAGGAAAACTATGCATGGTTATTAAGTAGATGATTACTGGCCAGACTGGGCTTCAAAGATAAATATAGCTGTGGTGAGTAGGGAATAGTAGAATAAGGAATGGTAGGTATTTTATTGGGTTTACAGTTAAAGTTTTAAATGTTTTATTCATTTATTTTGGGAAAAAAAAGTGACAATGCTTAGCACATTTCATGGGGCATATGAGTGCATGTGAAATATACAGCCTCAATTTTTATGTAAACAAGAGAGGATCTCAAGTCCAGGCTTTTTCCAGCCTTTGTTATGAAAATTCCTCCTTAACTGATGAAATCAGAATCCTAGAGATTGCTAGATTTGGTAAAGGAAATATGAACAATAGCATTAATTCTCCTGTAATAAATTGAAAGGAATCGGACCCTAATAGTACTCTTGCCGTGGAGAAGGCAATGGCACCCCACTCCAGTACTCTTGCCTGGAAAATCCCATGGACAGAGGGCCTGGTGGGCTGTAGTACATGGGGTCGCTAAGAGTCGGACACGACTGAGAGACTTCACTTTCACTTTTCACTTTCATGCATTGGAGAAGGAAATGGCAACCCACTCCAGTGTTCTTGCCTGGAGAATCCCAGGGATGGGGTAGCCTCGTGGGCTGCCATCTATGGGGTCGCACAGAGTCAGACATGACTGAAGCAACTTAGCAGTACTCTTGCCTGGAATATCCCATGGACAGAGGAGCCTGGTAGTCCATGGGGTTGCTAAGAGTCGGGCACGACTGAGTGACTTCACTTTCACTTTTCACTATCATGCATTGGAGAAGGAAATGGCAACCCACTCCAGTATTCTTGCCTGGAGAATCCCAGGGACAGAGGAGCCTAGTGGGCTGCCGTCTATGGGGTCGCACAGAGTCACACATGACTGAAGCGCCTTAGTAGCAGCAGCAGAGACTGCCTATATTCTTGTATGCCTGACAAGGTATTTAGGAAACAGTTTATCATTTCTGCTTGACATTGGTTAAGCCAGCATATGATAATGTATTAACATGTGGTAAGAGGTGAAATAACTCATTTTGAAGAGAGTGGTGATCAAGTTGCTAATTGTCTGCAAACGTAATAGTTTACAAATCTAACTAAGCCCTTGTCTTTGGTATAAATCTGATACAATGGAATAAACCATCTATTTGAGAGGCAGTTTTGTGCTGCCATAGATTAAGAATGCTAAGAAAATGGTTTGTCTTAATATGGGCTCATTTGCTCATCTATAGAGAATGAATTAGCTTAATCTCTTTATTATAGACTCTCAATACAAAATGTTCCTTTTTTTTTTTATTATGTGTTTTTCAGTCTTAACCATGTAATCCTTTTAAAATACAAAATCTTGAATGCTTTTTGGCACTCTGTGCTACAGTCGATGGGGTTGCAAAAAGTCAGATACAACTTAGTGACTGAACAACAACAATACTGCAAAGGCACTTTATGAAAGGTTGCTCTAGATATTTGTCAAGGCCAGATGGAACTTGGGTCTTATACTGATTTTATATCTTGGCTCTACCATTTTATCAAGTAATTAGCTGTGACCTCCTGACTTAATGTATATGACATTCTATTTGCTCATCTCTAATATGTTGATTAATATTATCCATCCTGCAAGGTTGTCTTAAAAATCAGACTTAATATACCAAAATCACTGTCTGATAGTCACATAGTCGTTGTAACAAGCAATCAGTAAAGGGCAGCTATTTTATTATTGTTGTTGTCGTCATATTTTTATTATATTTAGTCAAGATTAAGTACACTGTTTGAAACACAATATGGAGGGTTAAATATCTGTCCATGAATTTTTTATCCCTTAATTGAAATGCAATTCATATATCACAAAATGCACCATTCAAAGGGTATTGTTCCATAGGTTTAGTGTAGTCATAGTTTTAGACAACAATCACTACATCTAAGTTTTGAACATCTTCATTATTCCAGAAAGAAACCTTGTATCTTTTAGCAGTCACTACCCACTTCCTCCCAATACCCTGCTGCTGCTGCTGCTGCTGCTGCTAAGTCGCTTCAGTTGTGTCCGACTCTGTGCGACCCCAAAGACAGCAGCCCACCATGCTCCCCCGTCCCTGGGATTCTCCAGGCAAGAACACTCGAGTGCGTTGCCATTTCCTTCTCCAATGCATGAAAGTGAAAAGTGAAAGTGAAGTCGCTCAGTCATGTCTGACTCTTAGCGACCCCAATACCCTAGTCCTGGCCAACTACTAGTTTACTTTCTGTCTTTACAGATTTGCCTATACTAGATATTTCATTTAAATGGAATCATAAAATATGCAGTATTTTATTGTTAGTTTGTTTCACTTATCACAGTGCTCTCAAGATTCACCTTTGTGTAGTACACATCAGTTGTGTGAAATATTTCATTGTGTGGATGCACCATTTAATGTTTAGGCATTTGTCAGTTGATGTGCATTTGTTTTGTTTCTGTTACTTCTTAGCTATTATAAATAATTTGATGAACTACCATGTGCAAGTTTTGTGTGGAATAATGTTTTTATTTTGCTTGGTCATATACTTAGGACTGAGGCTTCCCAGGTGGTGCTAGTGGCAAAGAACCCACCTGCCAATGCAGGAGACACAAGAGACCCAGGTTCAATTCTTGGGTCAGGAAGATCCCGTGGAGGAAGGCACCTCAACCCAATCCAGTATTCTTGCCGGGAGAATTCAATGGACAGAGGAGCCTGGTGGAACACAGCCCATAGGGTTGCAAAGATTCGGACAGGACTGAAGTGACTTAGCACACACACATACTTAGGACTAGAACTGGGGTCACATGATACCTCTGTATTTAACATTTTGAAGAAGTGTTTTTCAAGGCATCACATCATTTTATATTCCCACCAGCAGTGCTGTGGTAGTTCTAATTTCTCCACAATGTTTGTTACTTTTTGTTTTTTTTACTAGAACCATTTTAGTCAATGTGAAGTAGTATTTCACCTTGATTTCGATTTCCATTTCCCTGCTAATTAATGCTGTTAGACATTACTTTGCAACAAAGGTCCATCTAGTCAAGGCTATGGTTTTTCCTGTGGTCATGTATGGATGTGAGAGTTGGACTGTGAAGAAAGCTGAGCGCTGAAGAATTGATGCTTTTTTTTTTTTTTTAAGTGAACATTAATTTTTTTTTTTAATTTTATGTTATTTTTAAACTTTACAAAATTGTATTAGTTTTGCCAAATTTATGCTTTTGAACTGTGGTGTTGGAGAAGACTCTTGAGAGTCCCTTGGACTGCAAGGAGATCCAACCAGTCCATTCTGAAGGAGATCAGCCCTGGGATTTCTTTGGAAGGAATGATGCTAAAGCTGAAACTCCAATACCTTGGCCACCTCATGCGAAGAGTTGACTCATTGGAAAAGACTCTGATGCTGGGAGGGATTGGGGGCAGGAGGAGAAGGGGACAACAGAGGATGAGATGGCTGGATAGCATCACTGACTGGATGGACGTGAGTCTCAGTGAACTCCGGGAGTTGGTGATGGACAGGGAGGCCTGGCATGCTGCGATTCATGGGGTCACAAAGAATTGGACATGACTGAGCGACTGGACTAAACGGAACTGAATGCTGTTAAACAACTTTTCATGTACTTATAGGCCATCTGGACATATTATTTGGCGAAATGCCAGTTGAAGCTTTAGCCCATTCTAAAATTAGGGTAGTTTTGATTTTATTATTGACTTGTAATTTACAATAATTATACATTTTGGATGCAAGTCCCTTGTTAGATTTTTTCCCCATTCTATTGTTTGTATTTTTGCTTTCTTTATGTTGTCATTTAAAACATGAAAGTTTTTAATTTTGAAGAAGCCCAACTCATCTATTTTTTTTCTTGTCATTTGTGTTTTTGTGTCCTAAAGATACCATTACCTATCCCAAGTTCATAATTATTTACATGTATGCTTTCTTCCAAGAATTTAATAATTTTAGTGATAAATTTAGTTTATAATCCAATCTGAGTTAATTTTCTTTATACTATGTGAGGTGAGTATCAAATTCATTCTTTTTCTTGAAGATATATAATTGACTCACAAGTGTTTGAAAAATCTCTTCTTTCCCTATTTGGTAGTCTTGACACCTTGTTGAAAATCAATTTATGATTATTTCTGGACTTTCAATTTTTTTCCATTGGTCTATGTCTGTCCTTATGTCAGTACCATGCTATCTTGATTACTGTAATTTTGTATTAAGTTTAGAATAAAGAAGTCTGAGTTCTCCAATTTTGCTCTTTTTAAAGATTGTTTTTGGCTTTTCTGGTCCCTTCAATTCCCATATGAATTTTTGGATCAAGTTGTCTATTTCCACCAAAAATAAACCAGCTGGGATGTTAAAAGGTTTTTAGTTGAATCTGACGATCCTTTGAAATATTATCACTTTAAGCAATGTTTTCTGACCCATGAGCATAAGATAGCTTTCATTTATTTTAATTGTTAAAAAAAATTCTTTCAACAGTGGTTTGTAATTTTCAGTGTGTTAGTCTTGCACTTCTTTGATGAAACATTTTTTTTAATGCTATTTTACATGGAATTCTGTTCTTAATTTTGTTTTTGGATTGTCTATTGCTAGCATAGAAAAATACATTGATTTTTGTATGTTGAGCCACTGTCCTAAAAAATTGCTCACCTTGTTATTGATGTATGATTTTCCTTCTTTCTTTTTCTTTTTTTTTTTTGTGTGATGTCTTTGTCTGGTTTGGATGTCAGGTCATATGGACCTCATATAATGATTTGAGAAATTTTAAAGAGTTTAGTTCTCCTTTAAATGTTTGCTAGAATTCACTGGTAAAGCTATTGGTCCTGAATTTTTCTTTTAGGAAATATTTGAATTATTAATTCAATCTCTTTATTTATTATAGGTCTGTCAGGTGTCTTTCTAGAAAATTTTTTATCTGAGTTATTTAACTCATTGCTTACATTTATGCATAGTACTTCTTACAATTGTTTTTTTTTTTAATTTCTGTAAGCCTTTCATGACGCCCCCATTCTCATTTTTTATTTGAATAATTTGCATCTGCTTCCTTCTCTTCTTGAGCAGTCTAGCTGAAGGTTTTGTCAGTTTTATATTTTAAATAAGCAATTTTTAGATTTGTTGATTTTCTCTTTTGTTTTCTATTCTTCATTTAAGTGATTTCTGCTCTAACCTTTATTATTTACTGCTTTCTGTTTGTTTTTTCACTCAATTTGCTCTTACTATTCTAGCTTATTAAATCAGAGGCTTGATATGAAGCTTTTCTTCAAAAAAACTGTAAGTGGTAAAAGCTATAAATTTCCATCTAAATCACTCCTCTAATTGTGTTTCATCAGTTTTAGTAAATTTGTGTTTTTGTTCTCATTCTTCTAAAAATATTTTCTATTTTCCTTGAGACTTCTTTCATAACTGACTGCTTATTTGATAGTGTATGGTTTCATATCCACTTATTTGTGAATTATCATAATTTTATACAAATTCTATAATTGTTGATTTCTATTTAACTTCCATATGGCCATAAAATATATCTTTTAAAATATAAAAATAGATTTTTATGATTTCAAACAATTAAATTTATTGAGGTTTGTTTTGTGGCAAAGCATACAATCTTTATGCTGGATAATATTCCATGTACACTTGTAAAGAATGTATATTCTCCTATTGTTGGATAAGAATTTCTGTAAATTCTGTTAGGTCTAGTTATTATGCTTTTTAAGTCTTTTATACTTCCTGATCTTTTGCTAATTTTATTTTTGTATAGAAAGTGTAGTTTTGATATCTCCAATTATTATTGTCTATTTCTCCCTCAATTCTGTCTGTTTTAGCTTAATGTAATTTGGAGAGTTGTTTCTAGGTAGACACACAGTTGTTATATTTCTTTTTCCCTTAGAAGAGTTTCTATCTGCAAAAATCTTTTTCGTTTTAAAATGTGTTTTGCCTGAATTAATCTAGGCACCCCAGCTATCTTTTGGTTATTGTCTTAGTCATACTGCTATAACAGACCAAACTGCTTATAAGCAACAGAAAGTTTATTTCTCACAATTTGGAGGCTAGAAGTCTGAGATCAGGGTTTCAGCATAGTCAAGTGAGGGCTCTCTTCCAAGTTGCAGACTTCTTTTTGCATCCTCACTTGGAAGAAGGGGCCAAGGATCTCTTTGGAGCCTCTTGTTTAAGGTGCTGATCCCATTCATGAAGGTTCCACTCTCATGACTTAAAACACCTCTCAGATGCCTTACCTACTAATACCTTTGAAGTTAAGATTTTAAAATATGAATTTAGGTGAAAGTGAAGTCATTCAGTGTCCAATTCTTTTTTACCTACCACACTCCTCCATCCATGGGATCTTCCAGGCAAGAGTATTGGAGTGGGTTGCCATTTCCTTCTTCAGAGTATCTTCCCAACTCAGGGATCAAACCTGGGTTTCCCACATTGTAGGCAGATGCTTTACCATCTGAGCCACCAGGGAATTTAGGTGGGGGGGATACAAACATTTAGACCACAGCAGTTACTACTTGAATATTATATGTTCCTTCATTTCTTTTTTTCACTTTCAAGCAATGTGTCTTTTCATCCGGTGAATCTCTTGTGTAGTTCGATCATGTTTTGACTTTTTTCCCCCTCATTTTGTCAGTCTCTGTCTTTTGTTTGCATTGTTTAATTCATTTACACTCTGTGTAATTACTGAAATGGTAATACTTATGTCAGGCATCATGCTATTTGTTTTCTATATGTTCTATGTGGTTTTTGTTCATCTATTCCTTGATTATTATAAATTTGGTATTAGATACTTCTTCATTTATCATTTAAATTTTCGTGTATGTGTGTGTGTGATATTATTTTTAAATTTATTTCTTCAATGGCTGATATATATGTTATAATTAGTATCTGAGTTTGCAATAGTCCAGTTCAGATCAATACTAACTTAATTTCAACTGTATACAAAACTTTGACCCAATACACTTCTTTTCCCTCTCTCCTTCTTTGTATTATTATTGTCATGAAAATTATATCTTGTATATTATAAGTCCATGAATACAGTGTTATAATTATTGTTTTAGTAGTCGCTTTTTAATCAGGTAGAATACAAAAATTACAAACAAGTTACAGTTTGTACTTTTTTATATTTACCTAGATAGTACCTTTTATGAATGTTCATTATTTCTTTCTGCAAATTTTATTTACTATGTAATTTCCTTACATTTCAACCTATTAGCAACAAATTCTCTTAAGTTTTTGCTCTTCTAGAAATGTCTTTATCCCTTCGTTTTTTGAAGGATAATTTTGCTGGATATCAAATTCTTGGTTGACAGTCTTCTAATTTCTGTACTTTGAAGTATTATCCTATTATCTTCTGGCATCCATGTCTTTTCTTGTATATAATAAGATATATTCTTGCTGCTTTCCTAAGTTTTTGTTTGCCTTTGAATTTTGTCAGTTTAACTATGATGCATCTAGGTATTAAGCTCTTTAGGTTTATTCTTCTTGGAGTCATGAAATTTAAATGTAGATTCACATCTCTTATCAAATTTGAGAAGTTTTTGGCAATTATTTCTTCAAATCTTGTGCAGTCACTGAGTTCTACTATTAATAAGATTTTTAAGTAGTTGTTTTAATTTTAAGGTAACTTCCTAGAATCAACCCAAGGTCAGTATGATTTAGTCAGTGGCTGGTCAAAATATATTCCAAACTTGATTTGCAGAATCAGTGATTGATCAGAAGGTTTTCTAAAATACCTTACCTTTATTTCTTTCACTTTCTGTCAAAAAAAAAAAGATGTGTGGGAAAGTATGCTTTAAGCTTCAGGAAGTTTACAATACACTTTAACTTTCACTTCCTGCTTACACAGGGCCTCAACACCTCAACATATGCTACAGATGTGTGGGGCTTTCTATATTTCCAAGTGTTTCCTGAGCATACACATAGACTTATGAATGTACACTGCTTTAAATTACTAGGAATATGTGAAAAAATTTCAAAGTTCCTTGTGGTCATCTTATTCAGCAGTGCTTAGTTTTAAATTCCTGGCAAAGATTTTGTTTGTTTGCCTGAAATCACAATCTTAGACACCAGTGATATTGTCTGCAAAATTTTATTGTCTTGGTAATATCCTTGAGATAGGATATTTCCTTACCCTCTTCCTTTTCTGAACTCTGAGTTAAATAAAATAGCCATAACACCCTAGAAGGGATATTTTCCAGAGAGATTCAAATTTGGGCACAATATTGACTACGCTTCTGAGGATGGTGCATTTAACAGAATTACAGAATGATTCAGTCCTTTCTGTTGGCTGAAAGAAATTTTTTATTTTTATTTTTTGTTATTGCTGTGTCACTATGCTAGAGAAAGAGGAAGTTAAAGCATCACAGATATTGCTGTGCTACTAAGGTCAACAGTTTCTTTTTAATAGATTATATCCTATTTGTTCTGCTTCAGTTTTGGGTATTTTCCAGAGTTCTGAAATTATTTTAGGGTTTTTGCCAGTATTTTCATTGTTTTTTGTGGGAGAACTATGACTAAGGTACTCCGTACACCATTCCAAAAGTTGATCCTTCATGAATTTTTTTAAAATTATTTTCTCATTTTCTTAGAACCTTTCACATTATTATTTTACCTTGCTATATATAAATGTGCAAAACTCTCCACCTCATGTAGATTTTGTCTTACTTTTTTCATTGACAGCATATAGGAGGTATTGAAAAAGACCTTGTATACTTTCCCTTTCATCTCATACCCTAACATATTAAATCCAACAAAAGTGACATCTAGACTAAAAAATAATAGAATCATAGATTTAAGTTGTTGGATTACATATACATGTATTTTTTCAAATCTTGAATATTATATTAATATCACTATAATGTAATATGAAAAAAAGATTCTCATACTTTTAAATATCATGCCCATACCTACCTTCCTTTTAAAAATATTTATTCATTTATTATTTATTCGGCTATGCCAGGTCATTGTTGGGACATTCGAATTTTTTAGCTGTAGTGTGCAGGATCTTTAATTGTGGCATGAGAGTTCTTAGTTGCAGCATATGGGATCTAGTTTCCTGATCAAGGATTAAACCCGGCTTTCCTGCATTGGGACCACTGGACCACCAAGGAAGTCCCCTTAGCTACCTTCTTACACTCAACAAATTACAAATGATATGTGTATGATAAGGAAAAAAACAGAAGATTTCATGCTAAATAAATGTACTGGTGTTTTATTTAGGGTTCCTATATGATACAGAATATTTCATGCTAAGTAAGACTGGAAGTAGGATGTTTGGTAAGCCTAACGGGGCTTTCCTTATCACAATACCCATATGCAGGTCAGATTGCTCAAACTATAGGTTTCCTTTCAGCCAATGCAAAATGACATAAAGGATTAGAAAACATTCCATTTCCTTACTGGGCCCTGAATAGTACTTCTCTAAAGGTCTCCTTGCAAAGAAATAGAGGAAAACAATGAATGGGAAAGACTAAAGATTTCTTTAAGAAAATTAGAGATGCCAAGGGAACATTTCATGCAAAGATGGGCTCGATAAAGGACAGAAATGTATGATTCTAACAGAAGCAGAAGATATTAAGAAGAGGTGGCAAGAATACACAGAAGAACTGTACAAAAAAGAGCTTCGAGACCCAGATAATCATGATGCTGTGATCACTCACCTGGAGCCAGACATCCTGAAATGTGAAGTCAAGTGGGCCTTAGAAAGCATCACTATGAACAAAGCTAGTGGAGGTGATGGAATTCCAGTGGAGCTCTTTCAAATTCTGAAAGATGATGCTGTGAAAGTGCTGCACTCCATATGCCAGCAAATTGGAAAACTCAGCAGTGGCCACAGGACTGGAAAAGGTCAGTTTTCATTACAATCCCAAAGAAAGGCAATGCCAAAGAATGCTCAAAATACTGCACAATTGCACTCATCTCACATGCTAGTAAAGTAATGCTCAAAATTCTCCAAGCCAGGCTTCAGCAATATGTGAACCGTGAACTTTCAGATGTTCAAGTTGGTTTTAGAAAAGGCAGAGGAACCAGAGATCAAATTGCCAACATTCGCTGAATCATCGAAAAAGCAAGAGAGTTCCAAAAAAATGTCTATTTCTGCTTTATTGACTATGCCAAAGGCTTTGACTGTGTGGATCACAATAAACTGTGGAAAATTCTGAAAGAGATGGGAATATCAGACCATCTGACCTGCCTCTTGAGAAATCTGTATGCAGGTCAGGAAGTAACAGTTAGAACTGGACATGGAACAACAGACTGGTTCCAAATAGGAAAAGGAGTACGTCAAGGCTGTATATTGTCACCCTGCTTATTTAACTTCTATGCAGAGTACATCATGAGAAACGCTGGGGTGGAAGAAGCACAAGCTGGAATCAAGATTGCCGGGAGAAATATCGATCACCTCAGATATGCAGATGACACCACCCTTATGGCAGAAAGTGAAGAGGAACTCAAAAGCCTCTTGATGAAAGTGAAAGTGGAGAGTGAAAAAGTTGGCTTAAAGCTCAACATTCAGAAAACGAAGATCATGGCATCTGGTCCCATCACTTTATGGCAAATAGATGGGGAAACAGTGGAAACAGTGTCAGACTTTATTTTGGGGGGCTCCAAAATCACAGTAGATGGTGACTGTAGCCATGAAATTAAAAGATGCTTACTCTTTGGAAGGAAAGTTTGACCAACCTAAATAGCATATTCAAAAGCAGAGACATTACTTTGCCAACAAAGGTCTGTCTAGTCAAGGCTATGGTTTTTCCAGTAATCATGTATGGATGTGAGAGTTGGACTGTGAAGAAAGCTGAGTGCCAAAGAATTGATGCTTTTGAACTGTGGTGTTAGAGAAGACTCTTGAGAGTCCCTTGGATAGCAAGGAGATCCACCCAGTCCATTCTAAAGGAGATCAGCCCTGGGATTTCTTTGGAAGGAATGATGCTATAGCTGAAACTCCAGTACTTTGGCCACCTCATGGGAAGAGGTGACTCATTGGAAAAGACTCTGATGCTGGGAGGGATTGGGGGCAGGGAGAGAAGGGAACAACAGAGGATGAGATGGCTGGATGGCATCACCGACTCGATGGACATGAGTTTGAGTGAACTCTGGGAGTTGGTGATGGACAGGGAGGCCTGGCGTGCTGCAATTCTTGCAGTCTCAAAGAGTCAGACAGGACTGAGCGACTGAACTGAAAGGTCTCTTTACATGCAAATTAATATGTGATTAAGAAGAAAAGGGTTGGATTTGACCTATAGAGCCCATCTTCATTTTTGTGGAAATAATATAAACCAATAGTTTATTAGCTATTTATTCATGTTTTTAGGAATCAAGTTTGAAATAATCTTAGTAATAAAGGTTTATGCTTTGATATTATGTTTTTATTCCTTCTTAATTTATAGTAGTAAATTATTCTGCTGATTAGTTCAGTTTTGTAAAAGAATTAAAACATAAAAAATCATAATCAAGTGCTAAATATTTTATAGTATACACTGACTCACAGTTGTCTAATACAAAATTTAAAAATATTTACCCCCAAAATACTTTGTTTTCCAAGCTTAAAGACATATAGTAAATGACTTCTTATAATACCAATCACCCATAAAAATAATTTAGTTATTATCAGAAAAAAATTGCAGTTTTAAGTTTATATAAGATGTGAAAAGAAAACCTAGAAAAATGAAAGTATATACATATAAAAGTCCATAGATATAGATGTCTAGAAATGGTAAGATAATAAAAGTTTAAGAAATTAATAGGATGATTTTTAAAATGTAAGTTTAGTTTATTGAGTTGATCTAGAATCATGTAGATAAAGCATTTCAATTATGTAAAATATAAATTCATTTCAATTAATATATTTTTAAAAATCTGCTTAACATTTTGATAATTGTCCTCCACCTGTTGGACTTAATCAGATCAGATATTTGGTCTTCTTAAAGGAAATGGCCCTTTCATATTGAGGTTTACAATGTCTTAGCTATGCCTTTAAGAGGACTCACAGACATATTAAACTTTCTTCTGCAATCTCTGTCAAAATCTGTCTGGACAATGGATGAGTAGTAACCATCAACTAAACTTTTCCCTAATCAATTCAGGTAAAACCTACACTGGTTATAACTTCTCAGTTTTGTGAGTCCTGACAATATCTTTCCTAAATCCTGCTTATAGCACTCCTCTAAAAGACCTATCTTCCCCTTTCCCTAGCTTATTGGAATCTGTCCTTGCCAAGAATGTTTTTCACTATTTTTTTCTGTGTTTTGCCTCTGTGTTAATTAAGATTAATAAATTACTCTGCTGTGGCAAGCAGTCCCACATTTTAGTGACTTAAAACTACAAAGGTATATTTTTCCCATTAAGTTATATGTCCACTGTAGGGGAACAGAGGATATGCTCACTGTACTCTTTCAAGAATCAAGGATACAAGGGACTGTCTTGAATACAGCTAGTCATGGTAACAAATGAAGAAAAGAGTTCTCTGGAATGTCTCACAGAGGCCTATGAATACTCAACCAGAAGAAGGACACCTCCTTCCCACTCCCAACTCCTTGTTTAGAACCAGTCACTTGGGCTCATGGGAATAGGGAGTAGTGAGAAAGTGCAATCCTGTGACACACCCTGAAAATAGAGAGCTTGGAATGTTTAGGGGCAGAGGGAGAACAAGATTGGTATGTATCAGAGTCTCTCTTCATAGCTACAATATGTGGAAGCATCAGTTTGGAGAAAAACTACATGATTTGGGGAAAACACAGGTTATTCAGGTCATACAGATTTTAGATTTAGTAAATTACTGATAAATCTTTTATGTTCTTATGAATTTTTTCAACTCTTGGGTGAGATTATTGCCTTTAACCAGAAGCTATTTGAACTGTATGCAATATATCCTTACATTTTCAGGTGAAAATATTCTAAGAGTGCACTGTTTTTAGTTCAGAGTATCAGTATAATGTGTCTTGTAGAATCACAATTTTTTAATGAAATGTGACTTGTGGGCAAGAAAATAATATGTATAGCTAACAAATCAAAAGGAAAAATGGATTTAAATTTATATTAGAAAAATAAGAAAGATCCAAAGGAATTTGGTTATCTAATAAGTGAAGATGTCCCAGGAAAATGAGAAGTTATTAAATCTAACTGGCAAAAGGGGGGAAAAAAAAGTTATAGTTTGCTTTCTTTGTAACTTTAATAAAAACAATGCAGTGAAACTACAAGAAAGCTTATTATTACACTACAATGAGCTGAAATTATATTCTTATCACGTTCTGGAATAGTATATCATAAATTTGGTGTGATGCAATCACTTCAGCTGTAAAATACATCATCATATGAAAAAAGAGCAGGTCATGGACTGATTCATTAATTCCTATTCTCCCACACTTCATCCACTCTATTCAAAGCTTTATAGAGATAAAAAATAAATCATGTAGTCACTATTAGGGCATATGTGTTTATAATATATGCAATATATAATATAAAAATTTATAAATTATGATATACCTAATCATCCTGGAGATAAAATTTTGTTAGTATATAATCATGAAGTGCTTTGTGTATAAATTGAAGAAATGGTGAGGAAAAGAGGAAAAAAAATAAAGTTTAGTTTTTTCATGTTAACCTATCTCTGCAATCGTTAACCGTGATGGAGAATCATGTTTCCAATTATTTTGATAAATCTACTTTACATTTATAAATATAGCAAGATTATTACTCCATAACAGGGAAGAATTTTCATTTTTATGCATGCAAGGGTAAGGATAATGAAGTGGTGAGAAGGGAGAGTTTTGCTCAGCTTTGATCTTGACAGTGCTAACAGAATCTATCCAAAAGTGGATGTAAATAATGCTAGTCTATCATCACTGCTGATATGGGAATTGAAAATGCAACAGTTGTTATTACCCTAGCTTTCTTTTAGAATAATAGCTTTGGCCTTTTGAAGGCCAAAGGAAACCTTGCTGCAAATACTGAGACATTTTCCTCTAGAAATCTGCTTAATGTGAAGGTTAACAGACAGGATTCCATTTATATGTGAGCAATTGGCTATACCCAGCAAAAATATTACAGATTAATTCATGGACCTTAACAGAAAACTGTGCTTTTTGTCATTATTTTGTGAATTCCACTACAGCCAAGTAATTGCACTGTAAAATTTATAATATCATGATGCTGTAGAATATAGGGAAATAATTAGACAATAGATATACACTGATACACACACAAAAAACTGATGCATCCGTCTGCTTCCCACAGTAAACACATGGCACTATTAATATAGAAAATTTGATTTACAAAGAGATTAACTGCAGAGAGCAAGTATTGGGAAACTACAAGGTCTGTTCAGTGTGCAGTGACCTGAACCTTCCATCCCCAGGCCTGTGGAGAAGATAGACCTGAACAGAGTCAGCAGCTTTGAGGAAAACAGTGAACCTTGCTTGAAAGAGTGAGCCAAGCTGAGTCAATCTCTTTGGAAGGAAGGCAGGGAATAGTCTGCCCTCTCTACTCTCCTCTAACACTCCACACTTATGCCAAGCAGCCACAGCACCAACCCTTAACCTTGGCCCATCCTGGAGAGAGAGTACAGGAGGACTCAATTGGCACCTGGTGGATGTACACAGTTGCTAACTCATACTCAGTCACACACACAAACATACAAATGTATGCAACCTCTTCATCCCTTCCTCTATCCCTTCCCTCTTTCCCTCCTTCCTTCCTTCTTTCTCTCCTTCCTGTCTCCTTCCTTTATTACTCCCCTCTTCCTTCTTTCTCTTTCCCCCTCTCCTCTTTCATTACACATCTGTGGAAGTGAACTGTGTTGTAGTAAAAATATGAACTTGGATAAGTCACTAAAATCCTCAAAGTCTCTAGATTCAAAAGCTGTAAACAGGAATAATCATACTCAATTCACAGAAATTTTGCAGCCTTAATGGCAAATATATAGCTATAACATACTGTAGCAGAGGCCACATCAACAACTGTTCAAAATGGATAAGAAGTGACTGTGAAAAAAGTATTTCACTAAGACACTTCATATTGTAGATCAGCTAACACAATGTGTAGCCTTAGTAGCTGCTCTGTAACTACTGAATGAATTCATTCTTCATTACATTTTAAATTTACACTACCTAGCCTTCCTTTCTTCCCTAACCCTCAATATTTTTGATTGCTAGTGTTAAACTTTAATCAGAATCCCTACATTTGGAGAATTCTTTTTCTCTTATCCCTACTTGAACAACCTAAAAATGAAGAGATCAAACCCATGTGTTGAGAATCTGAAAGTCAAGACTGTGACACTGACTTTAAGGAATTCAGAGACCACCAGTGTAGACAAACAAGTGAAGAGAACGTTAGAACTTAGAGACCAGGCTTCTAGGATAGGAAAGCAGAATCAGTTCTGTCCAGTTGCTAGGTCATGTCTAACTCTTTGTGACCCCATGGACTGCATCATGCCAGGCTTCCCTATCCTTCACTATCTTCTAGAGTTTGCTCAGACTTATGCCCATTGATTCGATGATGCCATCCAACCATGTCATCCTTTGTCACCCCCTTCTCCTCCTACCCTCAATCTTTCCCAGCATCAGGTTCTTCTCCAGTGAGTTGGCTCTTCGTATCAGGTGGCTAAAGTATTGGCACTTCAGCTTCAGCATCAGTCCTTCCAATGAATATTCAGGATTCGTTTCCTTTAGGATTGACTGGTTTGATCTTCTTGCAGTCCAAGAGACTCCCAAGAGTCTTCTTCAGCACCATGGTTCAAAAGCATCAATTCTGTGGTGCTCAGCCTTCTTCATGGTCCAACTCTCACATCCGTACATAACTACTGGAAAAACCATCGATTTGACTATATGGACCTTTGTCAGCAAAGTGATGTCTCTGTTTTTTAATACACTGTCTAGGTTTGTCATAGTTTTACTTCCAAGGAGCAAGTGTCTTAATTTCATGGCTGCAGAATAGCCTTGTGAAAAAGTGGAACTCTGGAGTAAAGTTGCTTAGTTTTTAACTCCTGACCCAAATTGAAGCATTAAGATTTAGGGGTAAATTGCTTGATGACTCTGTGCTTCAATTTTTTCATCTTTAAAATGGGAATATTAAGTGCACAGTTTATGATTACTATTACTATTAGTACTAGTACTACAACTGATGCTAGTACTATAATATGATACTGATGATAATGATAATAATCAAAGTGGCAAAATATGGCATGAGGGAAGAGGAAAGTAGAGTATTAAAGCCATAAATGAGCAAGCAAACCAATAAGTAGTCTAAAGATTGAAGAGAAATTCAAAAAAGAGAAGCCAGAAGGTATGGTGGAGAAACAGTTATTCCAGAAACAGTGAATTGTTTCAAAGGGGTACATGCCATGGTGACATGCAGGAATGTAAGCTAAGAAGTTACTAAAGAGACAAGGTAGGAAATAGACAATAAAAGATTTTGTGTCATGCTAAGAATCATGACTTTCATCCTAGAGTCTGAAGGATGTTGTGGGAAGACTTTAAGGGGACAGACATAATTAGTCCCACATTTTAGAGAGATCCATTGACAAAAGTGCCAGGAAAATATTCGAGGTGACTGAAGAAAGTAAAAATGAATGACGTTTAGGACATAGTTGATTAATAGAATCATAGAAAGTTCTTTGCTTTCTGCCATAATTGTGGTGTCATCTGCATATCTGAGTATATTGATGTTCTGCCAGCAATCTTGATTCCAGCTTGTGCTTTCTCCATCCCAGTGTTTCTCATTATGTACTCTGCATATAAGTTAAATCAACAAGGTGACAATATACAGCCTTGACCTACTCCTTTTCCTTTTTGGAACCAGTCTGTTGTTTCATGTCCAGTTCTAACTGTTGCTTCTTGACCTGCATACAGATTTCTCAGGAGACAGGTCAGGTGGTCTGGTATTCTCATCTCTTGAAGAATTTTCCAGTTTGTTTTCGTCCACACAGTCAAAAGCTTTGGCACAGTCAATAAAGCAGAAGTAGATGTTTTTCTGGAACTCTCTTGCTTTTTCAAAGATCCAACAGATGTTGGCAATTTGATCTCTGGTTCCTCTGCCTTTTCTAAATCCAGCTTGAACATCAGGAAGTTCATAGTTCATGTACTGTTGAAGCCTGGCTTGGAAAATTTTGAACATTACTTTGTTAACATGTGAGATGAGTGCAATTGTGCAGTAGTTTGTGAATTCTTTGGCATTGCCTTTCTTTGGGATTGGGATGAAAAGTGAACTTTTCCAGTCCTATGGCCACTACTGAGTTTTCCAAATTTGCTGGCATATTGAGTGCAACACTTTCACAACTGTACTATGCCTTTTTATATGTGGGACTTGAGCATCTACAGTTTTTGGTATGCAATAGTGGAGTCCTCTAACCAATCCCATATGCAAACTGAGTAATGTCTGTATATTTAACTATAGTATATCTAAGTATAGTATGGCATACTACGTTAAAAATTAGATAAATTTTTGGTGCTTTTATTTATACCATTATTATTAGTGATAATATGATACTTATTGTATATATAAAATATTCTGAACATTGAAATAATTTCAAACACATTGTTTCATGTAATTTCTGAGGTAACAAAGAAAATTCAACTAGAATTGTTTGTAAATATAGGAGCTCATAACCATATGATAATATCAAGTGATTATTCTCAAAGTAAATGTTTATAGAGAAGTATTTATGGCCCTGTGTAGGAAAGGAAATTGTATATAACACACGTTCTGCCCTAGAGTCTTAGCCTAGTAGCGGGTGAAGGTTTGGATCTGGGGAATAGTTGTGTATTCAAATATTGAAAATTCAGTCTAATTTAAATGCTGGAGAGGATGTGGAGAAAAGGGAACCCTCTTACACTGTTGGTGGGAATGCAAACTAGTACAGCCACTATGGAGAACAGTGTGGAGATTCCTTAAAAAACTGGAAATAGACCTGCCTTATGATCCAGCAATCCCACTGCTAGGCATACACACCAAGAAAACCAGAATTGAAAGAGACACATGTACCCCAATGTTCATCGCAGCACTGTTTATAATAGCCAGGACATGGAAGCAACCTAGATGTCCATCAGCAGATGAATGGATAAGCAAGCTGTGGTACATATACACAATGGAGTATTACTCAGCCATTAAAAAGAATACATTTGAATCAGTTCTAATGAGGTGGATGAAACTGGAGCCGATTATACAGAGTGAAGTAAGGCAGAAAGAAAAACACCAATACAGTATACTAACGCACATATATGGAATTTAGAAAGATGGTAATGACAACTCTGTACGCAAGACAGCAAAAGAGACACAGATGTATAGAACAGTCTTTTGGACTCTGTGGGAGAGGGAGCAGGGGATGATTTGGGAGAATGGCATTAAAACATGTATAATATCATATAAGAAATGAATCGCCAGTCCAGGTTCAATGTAGTAAACAGGAAGCTTGGGGCTATTGCACTGGGATGACCCAGAGGGATGGTATGGGGAGGGAAGTGGAAGGGGGATTCAGGATGGGGAACACATGTACATCCGTGGCGGATGCATGTTGATGTATGGCAAAACCAATACAATATTGTAAAGTAAAAATAATAATGATAATAAAGAAAAAAAGAAAAAAAAATTTACAATCTCATCGACGTCTAAAATTCTAATTTCTTGGTTTTCTAACTAGAAAAGATCCACTTAATATTATTTGATACTTAACTCACAGATATTTTGGAAAAGGGGAGATACATTATACAAGCTATTCAGAGTATGTAGTCAAACATTTTGCTACATTCTTAATGTTTTCTGAAGTATATGAAAGACACATTTATTGATGTAGGCTACTAGGACTCTCTTTCCTTCCATTTATATCCCAGTGTATGTCCATTACAGACATATTTTTAAAAAATATGTCCATTCCATTTGTATCCCAGTGTATGTCCATTACAGACATATTTTTCAAAAAAACAAGATCTAGTACATTTTATTAATTCATTCATTTTGTTGAATATTTGTTTTAAGCCAGATAAAAGGATATAGCAATGACTCAAAACACATATGTGCTTTTGAAACACTAAGGATAAATCCCTACCCATTGTTCTTAGCGGGCAATGCAGGGATGATAGATATCTTTCACTTAGTAACTCAACTCCTTGTATCATGCCCTTGGATGATATAAAGAACTTTTTGGATTGTTGAGTCTAGACATAGCCTCAAAACTGTTCACAAAACAATGCCCCAGGCATCCAATATCAGTTGGTTAGAGTTGTCACATGAGATGAAATCTATTTGTCATTATTGGGTGTATGAACAGTATTGTCCTGTTGGAAAGAAGAAAATAGGCACAGTGCAGCAATATCTCATCCTAGAAGCAATATTAAACTGATATGACACTGAAAGGAATATAATACAAACCTTGAGATGTAAGTTTTGCTTGATTTTTACCTTTCAAAAGATTGACTAGGTTTCTGATAATCTTGTTAACTACTCTGTGAAATACTTAACTGGCTTGGATATAGTTACATTATTCTTAGCCTCAGATTTGTTGTTATGTGCTCAGTTGCTAAGTTGCGTCAGACTCTTTGCAAACCCGTGGACTATAGCTTACCTGACTTCTCTGTCGATGGAATTTTCCAAGCAAGAATACTTGAGTGAGTTGCCATTTCCATCTCCAGGGGATCTTCTGACGCTGGTCTCTTGAGTCTCCTCACTGTGCCACTTGGAAAGCCCAGGTTTGTTGCTACTAAAGTTTTAAATGATTTTGTCGTAGTGGTTTGTTTGGGTATTTTCGTTTGTTTGCTTTCTGTTTTGTTGTCATTATTCTTGTTCACAATTCAGAAATTAGAAATCAAATTTTCAAAAGACTGAAAATAAATTTAAATATGTAGGAGGAAATCATATAATCAAGATATACTTCTAAGTGGGGATATACTTAAAGTGGGACAAACATGCCCAATGTTATTTCCTGTGAATAGAGAGGCTTAAGGAACACGGGTTATACTCATCCTACAAAGTACATATCTATAAGCAGATATCATGCAAAAGATTTTATACTTGTCTGTCCATCACTTGGTTGTGGATATTTCATTATTTGCTCTAAGGCGCCAGTACACTAAGACCTTCAGTGTACTCTGACTAAGTATTAGTGTGTTTTAATTCCTGAGTATATTAGATATACATGTGTGTTCTTGCTCCTCTAGTAAAGATATATGAGCTACCTTAATCCAGATGGTGCTAAATAAAACAGGGTGAAACAGATACAGTGTTTATAGAATGGCTAACCATGAGAATATTTCTCAGAGCTTGACCTCATTGTAAGAAATGTTTTGGACTTCTCTAGCCCATGTAAATTGAGGGACAGGTCAAGAAAAATTCACTTTGAATGCAAAAGATTAGGAAACAGACTAGAAGTCATCTGAATTTCACAGGAGACACATTGGTAATCTCTGTGGGATATGAGTCTTATAAGAATCATATATGTGGGATATAAGAGTAGGGAGAAACAGGGGTAATAGTCATGCAAAAAAAAAAAATCAATTTGTAACCACTGGGAATATAGAATGAAAAAAAAAATGTGTCTATTCCAATCAAAGTTAAGCTGAAACACAATTTATTTCTCCTGTCAATGCCATAAAAAGAGAATGATATTCAGAGATCTAACACTGGTATATCTTTAATAGATCCTTTATTCCTCTACATAAAACACTAAAATCTTTGCTCATTCTAGGCCAAGAGAGAATATCTTATGCTGAAATATCTGTCAGTTTTCAAAAGTAAGATTCAAGAGTGAAGAGGATTGGAGCACAAATCAAATTATACTAATTTTGTTAACATTCTTTACTTACCAGAAAGATACAAATATACTGTGCTTTATTGATTACCACTATGCAAATTTTAAACTGTGGATTTTTTTTTTAATGGAGAAGACTCTTGAGAGTCCCTTGGACTGCAAGGAGATCCAACCAGTCCATTCTGAAGGAGATCAGCCCTGGGATTTCTTTGGAAGAATGATGCTAAAGCTGAAACTCCAGTACTTTGGCCACCTCATGGGAAGAGTTGACTCATTGGAAAAGACTCTGTTGCTGGGAGGGATTGGGGGCAGGAGGAGAAGGGGATGCCAGAGCATGATATGGCTGGATGGCATCACTGACTCGATGGACGTGAGTCTCAGTGAACTCCAGGAGTTGGTAACGGACAGGGAGGCCTGGCGTGCTGTGATTCATGGGGTCGCAAAGAGTCGGACACGAAGGAGCAACTGATCTGATCTGATGCGCACTGGAGAAGGGAATGGCAAACCACTTCAGTATTCTTGCTTTGAGAACCCCATGAACAGTATGATAAGGCAAAAAGATATGACACTGAAAGATGAACTCCCCAGGTCGGTAGGTACTCAGTATGCTACTGGAGAAGAATGGAAAAATAACTCCAGAAAGAATGAAGAGACGGAACCAAAGCAAAAACAACACCTAGTTGTGGATGTGACTGGTGATGGAATTAAAGTCCGATCCTATAAAGAACAATATTTCACAGGAACCAAAATGTTAGGTCCATGAATCAAGGTAAATTTGAAGTGGTCAAACAGGAGATGTCAAGAGTGAACATTGACATTTT
The DNA here is from genome assembly GCF_019923935.1 of Bubalus bubalis. NCBI lineage: Eukaryota > Metazoa > Chordata > Mammalia > Artiodactyla > Bovidae > Bubalus > Bubalus bubalis. The sequence continues at coordinate 111,936,122 of NC_059159.1, read as the reverse complement.
AGGAATCAGTGAACAAAAATTGACTGGAATGGGTGAATTTAACTCAGATGTCCTTTATTTCTACAAGAATAGATATGGGGCAAGAACAGATATGTGGGCAAGAATCCCTTAGAAGAAATGGAGTAGACATCATAGTCAACAAAAGAGTCCAAATGCAGTTGTTGGGTGCAGTCTCACTCAAGAAAATGACAGAATGATTTATGATCGATTCCAAGGCAAACCATGCAATATCACAGTAATCCAAACCTGTACCCCAACCAGTAATACCAAAGAAGCTGAGGTCGACCGGTTCTATGAAGACCTACAAGACCTTCTAGAACTAAAACCCAAAAAGATGTCTTTTAAATTATAGGGGATTGGAGTGCAAATTTAGGGAGTCAAGAGATACCTGGAGTAACAGGCAAATTTAGACTTAGAGTACAAAATGAAGCAGGGCAAAGGCTAATAGAGTTTTGCCAAGAGAATACACTGGTCATAGCAAACATCCTCTTCCAACAACACAAGAGAGGACTCTACACATGGACAATACCAGATGGTCAATACCAAAATCAGATTTGTTATATTCTCTGCAGCCAAAGATGGAGAAGCTCTATACAATCAGTGGAAATAAGACTGGCAGCTGACTGTGGTTCAGATCATGAACTCCTTATTGCCAAATTCAGACTTAAATTGAAGAAAGTGGGGAAAACCACTAGACCATTCAGGTATGACCTAAATCAAATCCCTTATGATTATACAGTGGAAGTGACAAATAGATCCAAGGGATTAGATCTGATAGACAGAGTGCCTGAAAAACTATGGATGGAGGTTCATGACATTGTACAGGAGTCAGTGATCAAGACTATTCCTAAGAGAAAGAAATACAAAAAGGCAAATGGTTGTCTGAGGAGGCCTTACAAATAGTTGAGAAATGAAGAGAAGATAAAGGCAAAAGAGAAAAGGAAAGATATACCCATCTGAATGCAGAGTTGCAAAGAATAGCAATGAGATAAGAAAGCCTTCCTCAGTGATCAGTGCAAAGAAATAGATGAAAACAATAGAATGGGAAAGTCTAGAGATATCTTCAAGAAATTTAGAGATACCAAGGGAACATTTCATGCAAAGATGGGCACAATAAAGGACAGAAATAGTATCAACCTAACAGAAGCAGAAGATATTAAGAAGAGGTGGCAAGAATACACAGAAGAACTATACAAGAAAGATCTTCATGATGCAGATAACCACGATCACTCACCTAGAGCCAGACATCCTGGAATGTGAAGTCAAGTGGGCCTCAGGAAGCATCACTATGAACAAAGTTAGTGGAGGTGATGGAATTCCAGTTGAGCTATTTCAAATCCTAAAAGATGATGCTAGAAAGTGCTGTACTCAATATGCCAGCAGATTTGGAACTCAACAGTGGCCACAGGACTGGAAAAGGTCAGTTTTCACTTCAATCCCAAAGAAAGGTAATCCAAAAGAATTTTCAAACTATTGCACAATTGTTTTCATCTCACTCAAAATTAGCAAAGTAATCCTCAAAATTCTCCAAGCCAGGCTTCAACAGTATGAGAACCGTGAACTTTCAGATGTTCAAGCTGGATTGGAAGAGGCAGAGGAACTGGAGATCAAATTACCTACATCCATTGGATCATTGAAAAAGCAAGAGAGTTACAGAAAAACATTTACTTCTCCTTTATTGACTATGCCAAAGCTTTTGGGTGTGTGGAGCACAACAATCTGTGGAAAATTCTTAAAGAGATGGGAATAGCAGAACACCTTACCTGCCTCCTGAGAATACTGTATGCAGGTCAAGCAGCAACAGTTAGAACTGGACATGAAACAGCCTGGTTTCAAATCGGGAAAGGAGTACATCAAGGCTTTATATTGTCACCATGCTGATTTAACTTATATGCAGAGTACATCACGAGTAATGCTGGTCTGGATGAATCACAAACTGGAATCAAGACTACTAGGAGAAATATCAATAACCTCAGATAGGAAGATGACACCACACTTATGGTGGAAAGTGAAGAACTAATGAAAATGAAAGAGGAGAGTGAAAAAGTTGGCTCAAGAAACAACATTCAGAAAGCTAAGATCATGGTATCCAGCCCCATCACTTCATGGCAAATAGATGGGGAAACAATGGAAATAGTAAAAGACTTTATTTTCTTGGGCTCCAAAATCACTGCAGGTGGTGACTGCAGCCTTGAAAACAAAAGATGCTTGCTACTTGTAAGAAAAGCTATCACTAACCTAGACAGTATATTAAAAAGCAGAGACATTACTTTGCTGACAAAGGTCCATGTAGTCAAAGCTGTGGCTTTTTCAGTAGTCATCTACTCATGTGAGAATTGGAGTATCAAGAAAGCTGAGACCGAAGAACTGATGCTTTTGAACTGTGGTGTTGGAGAAGACTCTTGAAACTCCCTTTGATTGCAAGGAGATCCAACTAGACAATCCTAAAGGAAATCAGTCCTGAATATTCATTGCAGGAATTATGCTAAAGCTGAAACTCCAGTACTTTGGCCACCAGATGCGAAAGAACAGACTCTTTGGAAAAGACACTGATGCTGCGAAAGGTTGAAGGTGGGAGGAAAAGGGGGTGACAGAGATTGAGATGGTTGTATGGCATCACCAACTTGATGGACATGAGTTTGAGCAAGCTCTGGGAGTTGGTAATGGACAGGGTAGCCTGGTGTGCTGCATTACATGGGATCGAAAAGAGTCTGACACGACTGAGTGACTCAACTGAACTTAATGATATGCACAGACAATTTTAGCCATTTAATTTAAATGAGTCTCCTCACATATAGTAATAATTAAAGTGTGGCAGATTAAAGATGGCTAGAGATTCTTTGATGCTCCACCATCCAGAGGTGTGTTCTCTGCCCCTCTCCCTGTTTTGATTCTGGAATTTCTCTGTGACTGCTCTGAACAATTAGATTCAGCAGAAATGGTGCTGTGCCAGTAATGGGTCCAGGCCCTCAGAGACTGGCAGCTTCCTTTCTCTCTTGGAACGCTCATGTTTAGGATACTGTCTGTCAGAACACAGCTGCCATGCTGGAAGAAGCCCTGCCACATGGAAAGACTACATATTGGTGCTTCAGTGATCAACTGCAAATAAGAGCCTAGCCAAAAGGCCAGCAAAAACTGTGAGTCATGTAAGGGAGATATTTTGAACTCCCAATTCTGTCAAGCCTTAAGATGACTGCAAGACCAGTCTACATCTTCCTTCACCTACATGATAGGCCCCAGGAAAGAATCCCCTAGTTTTGTGCTGCTTCTGCTCAGTCATGTGGGATGATACATTATTGCTATATAATTATGTTCTGATTTTTAAAATTATTTTTGCCCAACAATAGAAGGCTAGAACTTAAACTAAAAATTAAAAATCAGTGTGATCAAAGTTTCATTCAATCAGATTTTTTTCTTTTTTTCACTTTTCATAGCTGTGTTCAGCCATATTGTGGTAACTATCACAATGTTGATATTCCCAACAGCTAGAACTGCAAAATGATAATGAAATAGAAGCATATTCTTATTTAGATACTAAAAAGGACATTGCAAAGTTGAGAAATAGCTGCCAGATTCTGCCTCCCTCTTGCCTTTTCCCCTCCCCCAAACACACAGATAAACTCAGCCAGGAAACTAAAGGCAATGGAATGTAACTGGCAGTGGTAATGCTGATATATTCTTTTTTGTGCCAAAGCAGTCTCTTGGCTATATCCACAGCACTGTTGCCCAAACAGAGGATCTTCTGTTTTAGGGCTGAGCATGGAAAGAATTCTAGTCCTTTGCCTTCTTCCTTTTACCATTTAAATAAGTAGAAAACATTTCCTTATTTTGCTCTCTAAATAATTTTGCATAAATGGAAATGGTACCTGTACTTACAACATAGAAGAGATCCTTAAATGCATGCTGTAATTAGCAAAGTTAGTTTTCATTCAGGGACACTGAATTTGAATGCCCTGAGCTTCTTACTAAAGTACTCATTGTTTTCATTTATGCCTTCACCCTTTGGGGCCTTGCTCTCTTCTCAATGCTGTTTAGGAGAGTAATACAACATGTGCTAATATCATAGCCCTTGGTGCTCAGACGCATAAAGCAGAAATAACAGGCTGAATCAGTACTGATCTTGGAAAATGCAGTCTGCTTAGACAGAAGTCTAGGAGAGAAAATTGGCAAGAATGAAGAAATCAGACAACTTCATGGGAAAACCACTGAGGAAACAGAGAAGTGTTGAAAGCAAATGATGCCCAAGTCTATTTTTCCATGAAGATATTGAGAGAAAGCTTGATGTCTATCTGTCTAGAGTACACTGAATGAAGACTGTGGATGTGGAAGGATACCCTTCATTTTTGGAGAGCCCTCTGAGCTCTATCTTTCTTTGGATTGTGAGCCAAGTATATATTTTTTTCTTCATCACTGTTAGTAGGAACCAGAAATACATCCTATAGGCTAAAGAAAAATAGACTTCTAGCTGCTTCATGTTTGTTGAAGCTTCTTCTATATTTACTAATAGAAGTTACTCGGTGCCTGTCACATTTAACTTTAATTTAACCTCAACTCAATTCTTCTGAACAGGAATTTCAGGCAACTTCAAATAAACTGATATAAAAGGAGGAAAAGGGAAATGGAATGACATTGATAATATTAACATATTCTATGATGAGCTTAAAATCTGGCTATGTTCATCCACAGAGGGTAGGCAGAAAGAAATTTTAAGAGAAATCATAGCTCAGATATTATAAAAGAGATGTACTTTTGACAGTGGAGATATACTTTTATTTGATGTAAAATGTTCAGCATTGTCAATTACATGGGACTTTGAGTGACATAATAGGCAATATATTCACATCAGTTTATATGAAATGCAGAAGCAATTTTTTATACTTTTACAGAACTGATAGAAGAAACTCTGGGGTGAGAGAAATAATATGAATTTGGCTTCAGATAAGACTACATTCAAATTTTGGCTGTCTTATTTTCTTCTCATCTGAACTTGGTCAAGTGACATCTCTAAAAATATGGAAATTATTGTTTTTAGCATCTTTTTTCATCTTTATTATCAGTACCATAACTTGTATCTTCTACTCAGTGCAAAGCTTATTATTATGAATAAGGATTTGGGATTTAAAAAAATAAATATTGTGCATTTGTTATAGGCAAAGATTGACAACTTCATTTTTAATTTTGAACAAAATCAAGTTGTCATATTCATTACTCATAATTATTCACAATATCTTCTTCAGAGACCTCAAAGTGTAATATAATCAACTTTGTGTCATTTTGTGTTTTAGTTAGTCCCAATATAGATTTATCAGCATAATCATTCCATAAGTATCCTAAATGTCATTTGGTTCCTATTCAGGATTAGAATTTAATCCATCATTTTGACAGATAACCCTTCTGTAGGTAGTTTAAATTACAAAAGATCTATACCAAAAGTATCTCTTTTCAATTGAATTATTATCTCCTTTATAGCAGGAACCATGTCTGATATTTTTTCATTACTCTTCAGGCTGCCTAGGAAAGGATTAAGCACAAGATTAGTGATGAATAAATACTTGGTGATTTATTGTTACAGGATTTAAGACTGATAATTTTCACATTTTTTTTTCACTGAAACTCAGACTTTATAACTCTAGAAAAGACTGATCAGTGGTCCTTGAATTGATTGTAATGTTAGCACTGATTAGACATAGAGATATAATTTAGTAGTTATGACAGTCCTCTGGGCTTTCAAGTCAAAAGTAAAGAAAGGCAAGATTTTCACTATGAAAAAAATATATATAATTAATGATTTATGAAACTAAGTTTAATTTGGGAAATCAAATTTCTTTGGCCAGTTCATTTCTATTGGAGTAAATTTGACATAGAAAATACCTTGATTTAATTTTGTCATCCTAAAACTAACATAACAAAAAACTGGCCTAATAAAAATTCTCTGGCCTAGATATGGTTCAGAATTCCTGAAATTACACTGTGAGTGAGATATATTTGCTTTAAATCACAGAATTGAATATTATAAACACATATATAAATATGCAGTTCTGTTTCTTATTTTGTTGAGATAAGACGGTCGTAGAAATGGGTTCAGAGACTATACATGTTTTACAATTTGTTTTTTTGACATTACAGTGTGTCTTGGAAATATTTCTATGTAAATATATAGAGATATAACCCTATTCTTTTTTCTAATTTTAAAGTTCAAATGTAAAATTTAATAATCGTAAAAATATGATAATTTCACTTCTAAAATGAAAATGCCTGTAAAACCAACTCATCAGGTGGATAAATATTAAAATATTACCAGCACCTCAGATAGCCCTAATATGGTTCTCTCAGTCAATATACCCTAAAGATATCTATCATTCTGACTTCAATCATCATAATTTATTTTGCTGCTTCTAAAAATGGATTTATAGCACATGTACACTTTTGTTTTCATATTATTTTGTTCAACATTATTTTGTGAGATTTAGCCATATTATTGTGAGTAGCAACTTTTTAATTCCATGTACTATTTCTTTAAATGAACATTTTTATGGATTTTTATGTTATTTATATTTTTGGTCATTTTAGATGAAGCTAGCATGAATATTTCTGTATATGTTTCAGTGGACAGAAGTACTCATTTTCATTTGGATATTTGTATAGGAGTAAAACTGGTAGGTCATCACTTTGCCAGCAAAGGTCCATATAGTGAGGGAAAGCTATGGTTTTTCCAGTCGTCATGTATGGATGTGAGTGTTGGACCACAAAGCTGAGCGCCAAAGAATTGATGCTTTCTAACTGTGGTGCTGGAGAAGACTCTTGAGAGTCCCTGGGATTGCAAGGAGATCAAATCTGTCAACCTAAAGAAAATCAACCCTGAATATCCACTGGAAGAACTGCTGCTGAAACTGAAGCCCCAAAACTTTGGCCACCTTATATGAAGAGCTGACTCTTCGGAAAAGACTGGGAAAGATTGAGGGCAAAGGAAGAAGGGGACGACAGAGGATGAGATGGTTGGATGGCATCACCAACTCAATGAACATGAATTTGAACAAATTGTGGGAGATAGTGAAGGACAGACAGACCTGGTGTGCTGCAGTCCATGGAGTCACAAAGCATCAAACATGACTTAGCAACTTAACAACAACAAATTTCCCATGATAAATACGCTGTTGTTCCCCCAAACCATAAATATATTTATTCATTGGCGCCACCATTTCAAGTATCAATGTAGAACTAAAATAACTGTCTCTCTGCTCCACAATTCACACAGTTACATTTTACATAATCAGACTAGATATGATACATTCTGACTACAATCCTCCCTAGTTTAGTATAAAATTATACTTATTATATGATTAACAAAAACCAGTGAGCAAGTACAAAGTGTGTTGCCATGCTAGGTTGCATATAGTAGAATTTATAAGCATTTTTTTCAACTTAGACCTATGTAACAATAATATCTCTATATTATGAAAAGTCTATATGTTATTGTGACTCACCATTCTTGTTAAGTGAAGGTTAGGAGCTTCAACATAGAGAAAAGAGTGTGTTATACTCACAAAATTCATCATAATTTATAGCTCCACATTTTTCTTCCTTTCATATTTAATACAAGTGAATGACAATGACATTTTTGCAGGAATAATCTTCAGTCCACTGCAATTTGCATTAAAAAAATCAAAACAAACAAATGTTTACATAAACATTTATTGAAGTATACAGGTATGCAGAAACTTACAAAGATCACAAATGAACAGTTTGATGAATTTTCACAAACAAAACACACCTAGGTAACTGACTGCTGACTCAGAAACAGAACATCTGAAAAACAGAAAAAAAAAACTCTCATGACATTTTTCATTCATGAATATCCACAATCCTGAATTGTAATACTATCCACTATTTGTTTCTTGTTTTTAAACTTATATGAATATGCAGTATGAATTCTTGGTGTCTGCCTCCTTTTTCAGGATTATCTTTTGATATAAGCAGTTTTAATCTGTTCATTCTTATTATTGTGTAGTTAACTATTAAAAAACAAAAGCAGTATTTGTATTTTCAATTTTTGATCGTTAGCTAAATGATTTCCAGTTTTCTTATTATGAATTTAAGAATATAAATATGTGGGTAATGTATTTTAGTGACCATATATTTGCATTTCTATTGGATATATATAGGTAAAATTGGATTTTTCTGGGTAAATTATAATTCTTATTTAGACTTGGTACAAACTACGAAGTGATTTTTCCAAATGAGCTCAACTATTTATACTTTCACTGGGAATGTTTGAAAGATCTGTGACTATCTCCTCCAAATTCTTCTCTAATTTTTGTCTGTTCTTTCTCTTATTCTTTTTTTTCCCTCTGTATTAGTATTTTATTCTTTATTTCTGCCCACTCCACAGTTTATCTCCCTTGCCCCCTCTTTCGCACTTCTTCTCTCTCTCCTTTCTTTTTTCTTATTTTGTCCTTTTTGTTTTACCCTTTCACTGGTATGCTTTAGTATCTGATTATGCTTTACATTTGCACCTATCAGAAGAATAATTATGTTGAGAATGTTTTCATATGTTTTTGGTCATTTGGATCCCTGCCTTTGTAATGTGCCTGTGAAACATTTTGTCACTCCTTTTCTTGGACTGTAATTTTTCTTATTATTTCTTATTTATATTAAGAAATAATATTATTATTATTTTCTTATATATTTTTATGATATTTTTCTTAAAATATTATTTTAAGAAAATATTATTTTTATTATTTTTTTATACATTCTATACATAGCATAAAACAATCCTGTTATGCTGTGGCTTGCCTTTTTTCTGTATCAGTGGTGTTATTTCCTGACCAGTATTTATCCTTGATGTTGTCTAAACATCAGTCCTCTTTGATTCATCCTTTTTATGTTCTACTTAATAAATTTTTGTGTATTTCAACATCATAAAGATATTCTCCCTGATTTTCTCCCAAAACTTTATTGTTTTTGTCTTTGCATTTAGACATATACTTCTAGAAGCATTTCGGTCAATGATGACAGGTGGGATAAATTTCATTTTTTTAATACGTGTGTCTGTTTGAACTAGCACTGATTATTGAAAATAAATTTTTCTAACTGTACTGGATTATCAAGTTTGTCACACACACAATTTACTGTATGTATAGATTGCTGTTTCTGGATTCTCTATTTTGTAGTATTGTTTTGTCTTTTTTTTGCTCTGCTGCTGCTGCTGCTGCTGCTGCTAAGTCGCTTCAGTCATGTCCAACTCTATGCGAACCCACCAGGCTCCCCCATCCCTGGGATTCTCCAGGCAAGAACACTGGGGTGGGTTGCCATTTCCTTCTCCAATGTATGAAAGTGAAAAGTGAAAGTGAAGTCACTCAGTTGTGTCCGACTCTTAGCAACCCCATGGACTGCAGCCCACCAGGCTCCTCTGTCCGTAGGATTTTCCAGGCAAGAGTACTGGAGTGGGGTGCCATTGCCTTCTCCATTTTTTTGCTCTAATACTACATTATTTTAATTAGTAAAGCTTTTTAATAGATCTTGATTTCAGTATGTAATTCCTTCAGCTTTATTCTTTTTCAAGATTACTATTCTTCAGAATTTCTTATCTATTTATACACTCCTCCACAAACACGCATGCACAAACAAGCAAACCCAAATACTGGGATTTTTACTAAAATTGAGTTTACAAATCCATTTGCCTAAAATTGAAATTTTTACAAAGTTATGCCTTCCTACTAGGCACATGTTACGTCTCTCTCCACTATTTTGTGTCTTAATTAGTGATTTCTAAATCTCATTATAGAGGTCTTTCAAGTCTGTTAGACATATTCCTAGGTTTTTGATGATTATTGATGCTATTAAAACAATTATATTTTCAAACATAATTTTCTAGTTGTCTAATGCTTGCATTGTGATATAATTTATCTTTGCATATAGGTAGTTTATATAGAACCTTGAGGATTGTGAAGGTGAGACCATCAAACATCCGGGTTGACCAGAGGCTGTGTATGTTTGCCACATGAATCATGTGCATGTGTCAAACACTTGCATATCCCTGGCAGAAAGAGCCTACAATGCCCAGAGATGATGCCAGAGAGACCATATGAAACAGAAAGCAGACTGAAAAATGACCTGAATTTGTATTAATACACGCTCCCTGCCCGCACCCCTCATCTTTCAGCACATGGTGGAAACCTTACTGGCTTGCAGTGTTTGAGCCCTATCTTTGGCTAAAATATAAGCTATGTAAACACAAGCTTGACCTTTAAAGAGTCAGGCTTAAAATCAAAACAAGGAAAAAGAAAAAAAAGCTAAACAGAGGCATCAGCAGCTGCACATTGTTCAGGAAACAGACTTCACAAATTGACTCCTGCTGTAATACTTGTACAAAATTCATGGGAACGGCCTTTGAAGGCTCTGAAAAGTAATCATACTTGATAGACTGAGGAAGGGGCTTTCCTGATGGCTCAGAGGGTAAAAATTCTGCCTGCAATGCAGAAGACCCAGGTTCGATCCCTGGGTTGGGAAGATCCTCTGGAAAGAGAATTCTTGCCTGGAGAATACTATGGATAGAAGAGCCTAGTGGACTACAGCCCATGGAGTCACAAAGAGTCAGACACGACTGAGAGACCAGCACACACACACACACACACACACACACACACACACAGACTGAAGAAGAAGACCACAGTGCAAAGCATCATTCACCTGATAATAAGATTGGTATTGTTTGCCTCCAATATTTCTGGCCAGTGAGGAAGTGAGCACTGGGTAACAGAAAGGGCTCCAGGAGAAAACTTCCAGTTCTGGCTCAGAGAGTAAAGGAACACGCATCATGCTCTGAGACAGTGAGGCACCTCCTCTCCTTTTCTCATATTTTCCTTCCACTACTACGTGTCTCAGGCCATTCCACAGCAGCATTGGCAGCAGCACAACAGGAGCCCAAACTCTAAAAGAGAAGCATCTTCAGCTCCCTTTGCTGGATCTGTGTTCTAAGGATGGTGGGATCAGCCCCCATTTCTTTTTTTTTTTATAATTAATTTTTTTTTTTGGAGTATAGTGGATTTGCAATGTTGTGTTAGTTTCTTCTGTACAGCAAAGTGAATCAGTAGCCCCATTGCTTTTATTTTCTTTCTTTCTCTCTCTTTTTCCACTGCTTGAGTTACACTTTTATCCTTTTAGTGATGTCCTTCATTAATATAATGTGGTCTATTTTTCCCACTTTTAGTAAAATAAAAAACATATAGGTATCATATGATTCTACTGTACAAAGTTCAAAATAGGCAAGTGTTTAGAGAAGTATTTTGGGATGATAAACCTATTTTGAAAAGCATGGAACTAACTACCATACAAATCAAGATAGAATTTAATGGAAAGGGACATTGTAGTGAGCTCAGTCAAAAGCAAAAGTGAGTGAGTGACTCCAGGGTCATGAAAAATGAAAGTGAAAGTGAAAGTAGCACAGTCATGTCCGACTCTTTGCGACCCCATGGACTATACAGTCCATGGAATCTTCCAGGCCAGAATACTGGAGTGGGTAGCCTTTCCCTTCTCTAGGGGATCTTTCCAACCCAGGGATCGAACCCAGTGTGCAATGGAAACTTGAACTGAATACACACTACATAAGTAGAGAGAATAAAACTCCTTCCTCTACTTTGTACATATTTGTATTAAAGTTTTTTATTCATACCAAGTAACTTACTTTGGTTCTATGATACTCTTGGGTTTTAAAATGTCATCTTGCTTTAGTCTCTGTGTGCAACTATTGGCTTCATAAATATCGGCCCATCATTTTACACACACACTCAGGTTACAAGGCATTCTCAGTGAGACATTTCATTTTGAATTACTGTGCTTTAACTTAGCATATATGCATTACATTACTCTTAGCAGGACATTCTTAGCCCTCTTCCTCAGTTTCATTTATTGATGAGACACTGAGTATCCTTTGTGAGACTCTAAGTCTCTTCATTGTCTGTCACTACCTCCTTTAGATTCTTTAGTGCTCCTTTTAGACATAAACTTTTTGAAAGACATCTGTAATAGCCATCACTTATCAAACGCTTGCTATAAATTTTATACACATCATCTCATGTCATGCTTAAAATAGTGAGGTTAATATTTCACAAGTTTAAAGAATTGAGATTCAGAGAAGTTGAATAGCTTGGCCAACATCAGTCAGATAATTTGACATACTTGAATCTTAGATCTGTCTCCTTCAGTCATTCATTCATCCATTCATTCATCCACTCAGTATATGTTAATGGCCTGCTCTCATGCCTGTTGTTTGTAATGCACTGACAATGGGGGACAGTCAGAATCCCCTCCCTCATGGAGTTGACAACTATATAAACACTAATGTATGAATAAACAAGCAACACTTACATAAATCCATAATTACAAGTACTTTCTATATGCTATAGTGAATGCAAATCTTCTGTATAGAGATTGCTAATTGACTTGTACAGAGACTGACATGTCTAGACTAACCCTTTACATTGTACAACATAACCCTTCATATTAGGAGTGATACAGCATCTGTTGAGGTGGGACAAGCATATCTGAAAATTAGTTTCAGAGTGATTCCACCAGATTTCTACCTCACAGAATGAGGTATTAATTAGTACTCAGTAACATCAGTCAGAACTTCAGTCATCCACAGACATAACACTGGTCCTCAGTGTAATGAACAACCAGGAAGGGGCTTCAGAAGCTGAGTTTTGAGAGGCTGTTCATGAAAAATTGATCTAATTGATTTTTCATGTTTATCTTCTAAGACAGTGGTTTCCAGCTTTTGGCAATAAGAGGACCCCTTTTAATTTTATGTGTATTCACACACAATAAAAAATGTATTTTTGATAATTTTGAATTGGAAAAAATCCAAGTCTGAAAGCTTTCACAGTATCAGAAACAATAAAATTATTTTATATGTTATTAATGAGTAAAGCATCTTGATGTATTAATAGTATGTGTGTTTGGTCTCCAAGTGCTCTTTTATTAACTTTACTAGGGGACTGATGGATGTGTCCCCAAACTGTGGGTACAAAATGCCCTGGCTACATTACCTGTTAGTTGTGTGATCTGAGCATGATTACTTAACCTCTATATGCCTCAGTATCTAAACAATGATAATATCAAGAACAGATATAATGAAATATATACAAGAAAAATTTAACGGTTTAATGGTGTGTGTTCGTGTGTGTGTGTGTGGGTGTGAGAATGTGCAGTATGCCTGCAGGAGACACCAGAGGCATGGGTTTGATCTCTGGATCAGAAAAATCCCCTGGAGGAGGAAATGGCAACCCATTCCAGTATTCTTCCTCGGGGAATTCTATGGGCAAAGGAGCCTAGCAGGCTGCAGTCCATGCGGCCACAAAGAGTTGGACACAACTGAGCAACTGAGCACATTTAGCCATTTAGCACATAGTTAATATCAGTGTAATTAATGTAACAAAAGTGAAAGTATTAGCCACTCAGTTGTGTCCAACTCTTTGCGACTCCATGGATTGTAGCCCACCAGTCTCCTCTGTCCATGGAATTCTCCAGACAAGAATACTCTAGTGGGTAGCCATTCCCTTCTCCAGGGGATCTTCCCAACCCAGGGACTGAGCCCAGGTCTCCTGCATTGAAGGCAAATTCTTTATCATCTGAGCCAGTAATAAAAAATATTAATATACTGGCATGTACACATTATGCCAATGTACACAATGGAAACTGTGAGAGACTTTATTTTCAGGGGTTCGAAAATCACTGCAGAAGGTGACTGCAGCCATGAAATTAAAAGATGCTTGCTCTTTGAAAAAAAAGCTATGACCAACCTATACAACATATTTAAAAGCATGGACATTGCTTTGCCAACAAATGTCCATCTAGTCAAAACTCTGGTTTTTCCAGTAGTCATGTATGGATGTGAGAGTTGGACTATAAAGAAAGCTGAGCATAGAAGAATTGATGCTTTTGAACTGTGGTGTTGGAGAAGATGCTTGAGAGTCCCTTGGACTGCAAGGAAATCCAACCAAGGATCTCCTTTAGGAGATCCTAAAGGAAATCAGTCCTGAATATTCATTGGAAGGACTGATGCTGAAACTGAAACTCCAATACTTTGGCCACCTGATACGAAGAACTGACTCATTTGAAAAGACCCTGATGCTGGGAAAGATTGAAGGCAGGAGGAGAAGGGGATGACAAAGGATGAGATTGTTGAATGGCATCACTGAATCAATGGACATGAGTTTGAGTAAGCTCTGGGAGTTGGTGATGGACAGGGAATCCTGGTGTGCTGCAGTCCGTGGGGTCGCAAAGAGTCAGGCATGACTGAGAGTCTGAACTGAACTGATGTACACATTTCATTTGAACATAATTTGTGTCTAACTCTCCACTTCGTCTGGTCTGTGCAGATGTGGCCTCAATACATGAGACTATAATATTATGTCCCTGAGTGATTATTGAGTACTATCTAGAAGAAGTACCTCATGGGTCACTCCCTGTTGGCTATTCTGGGTGTAGAGAGAAACTAAGTGCAAAGAATGCAGACCATGTGCTCACTGGGGCACACCCTGGCACCTACTACCACAGTTAGTGTTCTTCATTAGATCTGCATCCCCAGAAGCTGCTTGCTTGGTTGCCATGCCCCATTTACTCAGGTTCCAGGATGGATGTACAATTGGACACCATGGACCCAGGCCTTCTGATACACCTACCAGAGATCCTAAAAGAAAGAGGGAATGTTTGATGTCTCCTGAGACTGGAAAGAGGCCTGAAACTTTGTGATGGTCAAGAAGAAAGTGGTTGGAAGACTGAATGAATGTGTGATGCTATGAGTGTGGTCTAAGTGAAAATGTCCATCTCTCTAGACCTTGCCTGGGGGTGGGGCCATCCAGGCATCACTGCCCCCAAAGCCCCTTCGTATATAAGGTAGGAATGCTAGGGCTAAAGTGAGGACCTGGTGACACAGTTGGATCCTGACTCTTAGGCAGGATTCCTGAAGGTATTCACAGAAGAGGTCTTTAGGAAAAGAAGGGAGTTATTGATTTAGAGGAAGCATTTTCTGTGACTTTTCATAAACTTAGACATGGGTGACTCTGTCTGTGACTTTCTTCTGTTTGCTGTTTTAAAACTTTTTTCATTAAACTTGAAATTGTCAAGTTAATCACTTTTGTGGTGACTAATAGTGTTTGTGGGAAGACAAGAGATGAAAATAAGCCCACACTAATATACACATAAGAAACAAATGGACATGATTCCCCTCTTTTATTTTTTTAATTTTATGATTTCAAGTGGAGTTTTGAGGAATGAAACTTCTTTGAAAGTCATCAGATCTCTCATAGCAAAATTCAAGGAATGATTATAAAGATACATTTAACCTGAAAAAATTTATAATCAGTGCAAATACCTGGTTACTCTCCAGACAAATATTATGCTCATCTTCATAGATGCAGCAACTATTCCTTTTGAGTCTATACCTCTAACTGCATATTTATACTCTCCATTCCTGTTTCCATTTAGAAAGGAAAGTTAGTCATGCCTAGAATTTCCTTAAAGTATATAAACAAAATGATTTATATTTTCCTGTCTATAAGTATAAAGGAAAAAAACAACTAAGTTTTCATACTATTTTGGAGAAAAAGGATGAAATTCCCCAAAACAAAACAATAGCAATACCAAAAAAGTCAACTAAATATAGATATAACAAAATAAGAAACATAATATATAAGAAAGCAATAAAAGACAACATTTGTTTATAAGTTGTATAGTGATGAGGACTGGAGAAGGCAATGGCAACCCACTCCAAAACTCTTGCCTGAAAAATCCCATGGAGCCTGGTAGGCTGCAGTCCATGGGGTTGCTAAGAGTTGGACACGACTGAGTGACTTCACTTTCACTTTTCACTTTCATGCATTGGAGGAGGAAATGGCAACCCACTCCAGTGTTCTTGCCTGGAGAATCCCAGGGACGGTGGAGCCTTGTGGGCTGCCGTCTCTGGGGTCTCACAAGATCTGACACGACTGAAGTGACTTAGCAGCAGCAGCAGTGATGAGGACATCTGTGCATTCAAAGGAAAGTATAAGGCTGAATTATTGTGGAAAGTTTCAAAAATATTACACAAAATGGCCCTTGATATTCTAGATGGGTAGCACATGAAATTAATTGAATTGAAGTAAAATACAAGTTATAAAGATAGAGAAATGGGGAAATGTCATGTGGATTTATCTGGTAGTGGGCTGTGCATTGTACTTCTTTAAACATTGACTAAGGCTGGCATATAGGGAAGAAGCTTCAATGAAGTCAGTCAGTTCAATTTGCTCAGTCATATCTGACTCTGCGACCCCATGGACTGCAGCTCGCCAGGCTTCCTTGTACATCACCAACACCAGGAGTCAACTCAAACTCATTTCCATCCCATCGGTGATGCCATCCAACCATCTCATCCTCTGATTTCTTTGATGATGGACTGGCTTGATCTCCTTGCAGTCCAGGGGACTCTCAAGAGTCTTCTCCAACACCACCTTTCAAAAATATCAAGTCTTAGGTGCTCAGCTTTCTTTATAGTCCAACTCTCACACCCATACATGACTACTAGAAAAACCATACCTTGACTAGATGGACCTTTGTTGGTAAAGTAATGTCTCTGCATTTTAATATACTGTCTAGGTTGGTCGTAACTTTTCTTCCAAGGAGCAAGCGTCTTTTAATTTGCATGGCTACAGTCACCATCTGCAGTGATTTTGGAGCCCCCAAAAATAAAATCTCTCACTGTTTTCACTGTTTCCCCTTCTATTTGCCATGAAGTAATGGGACTCGATGCCATGATCTTTGTTTTCTGAATGTTGAGTTTTAAGCCAACTTTTTCACTCTCTTCTTTCACTGTCATCAAGAGGCTCTTTAGTTCTTCACTTTCTGCCATAAGGGTGGTGTCATCTGCGTATCTGAGGTTATTGATATGTCTTCCAGTAATCTTGATTCCACCTTATGTTTCATCCAGCCTGGCATTTTGCATTTCTACATATAAGTTAAATAAGTGGGGTGGCAATATACAGCCTTGACATACTCCTTTCCTGATTTGGAACCAGGGTGTTCCATGTCCAGTTCTAACTGTTGCTTTTTGACCTGCATACATGTTTCTCAAGAGGCAGATCAGGTGGTCTGATATTTCCATCTCTTTCAGAATTTTCCACAGTTTATTGTGATCCACACAGTCAAAGGCTTTGGCATAGTCAATAAAGCAGAAGTAGATGTTTTTCTGGAACTCTCTTGCTTTTTCAATGATCCAACAAATGTTGGCAATTTGATCTCTGGTTCTTCTTCTTCTAAATCCAGCTTGAACATCTGAACATTCCTGGTTCATATACTGTTGAAGCCTGGCTTGGAGAATTTTGAGCATTACTTTGCTAGCATGTGATATGAGTACAATTCTGTGGTAGTTTGAGAATTCTTTGGCATTGCCTTTCTTAGGGATAGGAATAAAAACTGACCTTTTCCAGTCCTGTGGCCACTGTTGAGTTTTCCAAACTTTCTGTTATATTGAGTGCAGCACTTTCACAGCATCATCTTTCAGGATTTGAAATAGCTCAACTAGAATTCCATCACCTCCACTAGCTTTATTCATAGTGATGCTTCCTAAGGCCCAGTTGACTGCATTCCAAGATGTCTGGCTCTAGGTGAGTGATCACACCATCATAATTATCTGTGTCATGAAAATCTTTTCTGTATAGTTCTGTGTATTCTTGCCACCTCTTCTTAATATCTTCTGCTTCTGTTAGGTTGATACCATTTCTGTCCTTTATTGTGCCCATCTTTGCATGAACTATTCCCTTGGTATCTCTGATTTTCTTGAAGAGATCTCTAGTCTTTCCTATTCTGTTGTTTTCCTCTATTTCTTTGTATTGATTGCTGAGTAAGGCTTTCTTATACTCCTTGCTATTCTTTGGAACTCTGTGAAGTACTTTGAATTATTTAAAGATTAGTTTTGACTCATCCTAGAGTGTGTTTCATGTAAGAACAGTCAAGAAACACTGCACAAGAAAACCTGGTTTTTGCCACCTCTTAGTAAGTTTCTACACTGGGCAATTCATTTAACTTTCAGTTTTCTAATAAATGATCTCTAACTTTCAAAACACCATGGGTATAAAGGAAGAAACAGAACAACTGCCTGAGCTTTTCACAAAGCTCTAAAGCCAAATAAAATAATGTGTGTGAATTTATTTAACATACTATATAGAGTAAACTAATAAACTTGACACTAATACATGCATTGTAAGTTAAGCATTATCAGGTGAAACAAGCTGTCTGGCTAAGTTTTTGAAAAGAGAAAAATTGAAAATGCCTTGGAATTTTATTTGGAAGCATTCTTTTATAAACTAGTATCCATCAAAATGTAAAATTATGTGGATTTTATCTCACAAAAAAAGTATGTTTGAAATTCTCATTGTAATGTTCTTCAAATTATTGCAGAAAAATAACAACAAAAGGCAATAGGATGAGTGGCATCTTGAGCATAAAGATTACTTACATGTTTAGAAGCAGTTACTAGTCACTAGTTGTAAAGAATCCACCTGCCAATGCAGGAGATGTAAGAGACATGGGTTTGATCCCTAGGTTGGGAAGATCCCCTGGAGAAGGAAAAGGCTCCCCACTCTAGTATTCTTGTCTGGGAAATCCCATGGTCAAAGGACCCTCATGGGCTACAGTCCACAGGGTCACAAAGAGTTGGACACAACTGAGAATCTGTGCATACTCGCCACATGTCCTTAAGAAAATTTTTATCTAAGTACATGAAGAATTTGGCAGATAAAATCAAATTATTATGATTATAGCTCTCAAGAATTCCTTAAAACTATTTTCTCTAAGCAATTTGGAAAATTGAGTAAGAGGGTATGGAAGAAACAGTATTCTTGACTTGTTTGAGAAGCAGTGTAATATGTTATGTTGTAAGTAAAACTGAGTTGAAAATACAGATATCAATGACAATTTAGTTTCAGAAAGGGGAGGATTCCCTCACAGAGCTCTCTGTTGTACAAGCTAGATTAATAAATGTAACTCTGAGAATTTTAAAAGAGAATCAGTAACTAGAAGTATGTAAAGTAAAATGTATATAAATAGTAACATAATAAAAAAATGAGACACCTTCTAGTTCCTTTCCAATGAGTGGACTAAGGGTTTTTTTTGGATATTGTTTAAGACCAAGAGGAACATGTGACATAATGATCAGAAGAAAATTTACTTTCCCTACAGAATGAACTATTTTTAGACAATGATACACAGAAAAGATTCAGGGAAACAGATTTTGGCATCTTGATAAATCTCTCAGGTGTGAATTATCTACTTAGGAATTTGTTTGAAAACAATTAATTCATAGAAAAATGAATTGCTCATTATAGAGCAACCTACCTGGAATAAAGAACCAGAAATCTTGAGAGATGTGGCTCTTGGAAGTTCTCTCACTCAAGAGGAGAAAGTACTTGGGATCTAAATGAATATTTTCAACACTTCCTGAAAAATGCAGTTACCTCCGTTAGCTTCATTTATCTTTAATTGCTTTTTCCCATTCTCACTCTTTGTTAATGTTTCCATACATTTTATTTCCACATATATTTTACACTCCCAGGCACTTAAAATGATCTTTTATACTTTTTCAGTATGCATGTATATTTACAATTTCATTTTGCTTCATTCCTTTGCATATTCATGCACGTTTCTAGGCTTGGTATTCTAGTGCCTTGAGAACTTTTATCTGAGGTTTTTAGGGTTGATTTTTCAGTTTGTTTGCCTGAAAATATTTTCATCTCATCTGCCTTTTGGAATTGCAATTGCATGCTTACTAGATCTTCTCATCATGTACGGTTGTCTCTCATTCTTTTCTTCATGTTTTCCTCTTTTGTTTTCTCTGTATGATTTTACCTGAGTATTTTACATTGATTTTTATTTCTACTTACTGATTCTCTTCTAAAAGTATCTGATTTGCTGTTAAACTCATCAATTTGATTCATAATATTAGTTAATATATTTTTCAGTTCTTGAATTCTAAATTCATTTCTTAAAGATTTTCTTCTCCATTGAAATTATCCACTCTTTCTTTTGATTTTTTGCATATATTAATCATAGTGTTATGAATTTGTTAGATTAATATTTTTAAAGAAAAGTCACAGGGTACTGGATGGAGAACTTTGGTTCAACAAAAGGCCACAGAGGAAATTGATACAGGGAGTTTCTTACTTACATTCCTGGAGGAAGTAAGCCTCAAGGTTTCAAACAGGAAGGTCAAGGCAGGGTATAGACAGAGACAGAGATGGGACCTGGGACATAATGCTTTTATTAGAGTTATGGTGGTGGGTGTTTTGTGTTCCTAGGCTAAGATTGATTGGTCAATTCAGACCAAAAATTTTAACTGGATTTTGGTAAGCATGGTTAAGGTCTTAACTGAGTGATGCACAAGAAAAAGACCCTGGAAGGCAAGGGAGACTGTCGATAACAAAGGCTATTGGAAAAGATGTATCAGGAACGTACATCTATTCATGTCTCTGCAGAATGTTGTCTACAGTAAGCAGTCACATGAAGGGTGTAATGTTATCTAAGGTGTTCCACGGGCTGCTCAGCCAAAAAAAAAAAAAAAATGGATGCTTAAGCAGCAATACCATGAGATTGCTTAAACTCTTGATGATATGCTTAAAACTCACATCTATTAACCAGAAACCTGAAATTCTCATATTTATAGGACAGTCTAATGCTGTCTTAACCCTGTCTCTTGGGATGTTTAATAAAAATGTTTTAATTGAAAACTTGGTTTTGCTTTAGACATGCAATTAGGGTATAGACAAACTGCTGCTAAGTCGCTTCAGTCATGTCTGACTCTGTGCGACCCCATAGACGGCAGCCCACCAGGCTCCACTGTCCCTAGGATTCTCCAGGCAAGAACACTGGAGTGGGTTGCCATTTCCTTCTCCAATGCATGAAAGTGAAAAGTGAAAGTGAAGCCGCTCAGTCATGTCCGACTCTTAGCAACCCCATAGACTGTAGCCTACCAGGTTCCTCCATCCATGGGATTTTCCAGGCAAGGGTACTGGAGTGGGGTGCCATTGCCTTCTCCAGTAGACAAACTACTTGTATCAAAAAAAAACAAAAACAAAAACAAAAACCTGAGTGAATTCAAAGCTGTTTTTCAGTCTTTGTAAGAAATGAGTTATTCTGGTTTCTGTCTTACTCCTACATTATAGCTCTTCAGGGCTTCTAAGTGAAAATCTAGGATGTTTATCATAGCCTCTTCTCTTTGACCATTTCTGAATTAAATCTTACAGCCTCCTCAGCATTGTAAAGCTCACAAAAGCTCTACTTTGCTTCAGTTTTTGACACTCTAGGTCAACTTGGCAATTAGTAAATCCCTAATTGCCAAGTAAAATATGGTGAAATATCAGAATTTCCTGATTGTTTTTCCAGTGACTCAAGTATGTGTGCCTCTCAAGTTCTTTCAGTGTCGGTTCTTTTTTAATGAACCAAAGTGATTTTTAAATTTTTTTTTTTTTTTTAGAAATTTTTACCTAATTAAGAACCTACTGTATAGCACAAGGAACTCTACTCAATTTTCTGTAATGACCTATATTGGGGAAAGAATCTAAAAAATAGTGGAGATATATATGTATATATATATATGTGTGTGTGTGTGTGTGTGTGTGTATAACTAATTTATTTACTGTACAACAGAAACTAACACAACATTGTAAATCAACTATACTCTAGTAAAAATTAAAAACAAAGTTTTAGAAGCTTTATGTTTATTCTTATCATGGATCTACTTCTCCTTCAAGTTATAACCTCATAGTTAGCCATGGAAGCTCTTGATCTTTTTTCAATATTTGCTCTGAATAACATTTCTTTGTCTGTCCTGGGAATAATTGTATAATGTAATGGTTATATCTTTTACAAAATACATTTTTTAAAATAAAATTCTGCTTTTTGTTCTGGTCTGCATTTGTTTGAAGGAAATAATAAATTATTACCAAATACTAGTTCCATTTTGATGGATTTTTCTCAAAGTACATCCATATAGTCCCTGAAGACAAAGTAAGTATCCATGGACCTTGCTTTTTAGACTGCAATCAAAACTGCTATCAAATATCCTCAAGAGGTGAAATGAGAAAACAGAACAAAAGCAAAACAAACAGTTAATCACATTTTTTTTTTTTTACTCTTGAATTGAAACTGCTTTCAGGAATAATATTTCAGAGTATTTCTGACTGCTGAATTGAATACAATGATAATTATTACACATTTTAAAAATTACATCCATTGCATCACTAAATATTGGGAAAGGACTTAAAAAGTCATCAACTCTGACAATGTATGAGTAAGGGAATGGAAGTCCTTAGAGGTTAAATAATTTTGGAAAAAGTCACCATAGAAACACTAAATTTGTATCACTATTTACACCAATGTGGAATTCTAATGTAAAATATTAGACATGTCTATAGAATCATAAATTGCCCATATTCTCACAATCTTAAAATGTGTAGAGATATTCATATATATTTAAAACACCTTATATGCATTCATACTTGACTTCCCTGGCGGCTCAGATGGTAAAGCATCTGCCAACAATGGAGGAGACCCGGGTTCGATCTCTGGGTTGGGAAGATCCCCTGGAGAAGGAAATGGTGACTCACTCCAGTATTCTTGCCTGGAAAATCCCATGGACAGAGGAGCCTGGTTGGCTACAGTCCATGGGGTCGCAAAGAGTCGGACACGACTGAGTGACTTCACTTTCACTTTATACTTGATTTTAAAAGTGAAAAGCTAAATGATTAAAGACAGTCATTGAAGACGTACTAGAAAATAATGTCAGGCCAACTTTTAAAACATGAGTAAATGCATTGAAATCTTTTTAAACTGTATTAACATTTCCAAGCTCAAAATTCAGAAAATGAAGATCATGGCATCCGGTCCCATCACTTCATGGGAAATATGGGGAAACAGTGAAAACAGTGTCAGACTTTATTTTTCTGGGTTCCAAAATCACTGCAGATGGTGACTGCAGCCATGAAATTAAAAGACGCTTACTCCTTGGAAGGAAAGTTATGACCAACCTAGATAGCATATTCAAAAGCAGAGACATTACTTTGCCAACAAAGGTTCATCCAGTCAAGGCTAGGGTTTTCCCTGTGGTCATGTATGGATGTGAGAGTTGGACTGTGAAGAAGGCTGAGCGCCAAAGAATTGATGCTTT
The DNA here is from genome assembly GCF_019923935.1 of Bubalus bubalis. Classification (NCBI taxonomy): domain Eukaryota; kingdom Metazoa; phylum Chordata; class Mammalia; order Artiodactyla; family Bovidae; genus Bubalus; species Bubalus bubalis. The sequence goes on along the minus strand of NC_059159.1, from coordinate 111,912,928 downwards.
TGAATTGTGGTGTTGGAGAAGACTCTTGAGAGTCCCTTGGACTGCAAGGAGATCCAACCAGTCCATTCTGAAGGAGATCAGCCCTGGGATTTCTTTGGAAGGAATGATGCTGAAGCTGAAACTCCAGTACTTTGGCCACCTCATGTGAAGTGTTGACTCATTGGAAAAGACTCTGATGCTGGGAGGGATTGGGGGCAGGAGGAGAAGGGGACGACAGAGGATGAGATGGCTGGATGGCATCACTGACTCGATGGACGTGAGTCTGAGTGAACTCCGGGAGTTGGTGATGGACAGGGAGGCCTGGCGTGCTATGATTCATGGGGTCGCAAAGAGTCAGACACGACTGAGCGACTGAACTGAACTGAACTGAACTGAACATTTCCAAATAAGTCTGGCTTTTGAAAGAAAACTTACTCAATAGTTTAATATTTTGAACTTTTATCAACCTCTCTGTTATCTGTATCTTGCTGAGCTAAGGCTATATATATTATAAATAAGTATATAAGAATATAAAGATCAAAAGGATGTGTATATTATTTTGGGAAGATGCTTTTAAAGAGGAATTCTAAAGAATGTCTCTAAGTGTATGAAAGTGGGACAGAAAGTTCCAATACTCTGTTCCATTTTTCAAAATTCAAAATATAAGTAATATTAAAAATTATTTTTGAGTATAATAAATGTGAACATACTGTATCTGAGTGATTTTAAAGTCAATACTAAATTTAACCTTATAGCTAACATTTTAAATTTGTTACACTCTACATTGTGATTAGTTCAATAAAAATAAGTATCAACTTTCATTGTTCTGTGTATTTCCAGTTTCCCATTAGAGCATATATATTTTTTCATATTGTGAGATATCTCTCATTTGTGACCTGACTTTTGACAAAGATATGCAGTTATTTGAACACAAAATATAGCCAAGTTTTTTGCTTCTTTTTCCTCCTATTTCATTTGCTTCTGGACTTTTTAGTGTGTAGAAGAATGACCTCTGTGTTTGGATTCAGTAATTTCTTCTCTTCTGGCTTCCTCAGTCAGCTTCGTGAAAGTAAACCTTTCCTTCTACATTTTTGACTTCTTGATCAAGAAAAAGAGTCAGTTTATCACAAAATATTTTAAAGGAAATCTTTAAATTATTCTTCAAAATAAGAACACTTTTTGGAAGGGACAAAGACTGAATAAAAGGAACAAAGGCAACAAATGGTGTGGAAATGCAAAAAAAAAAAAAAAAAAAAGGAGGAAAACAACAGAATAGGAAAGACTAGAGATTTCTTCAAGAAATTTAGAGATACCAAGGGAAGATTTCATGCAATAAAGGACAAACATGGTATCAACCTAACAGAAGCAGAAGATATTAAGAAGTGGCAAGAATACACAGAATAACTATACAGAAAAGATTTTCATGACACAGATAATTATGATGGTGTGATCATTCACCCGGAGCCAGACATCCTGGAATGCAAACTCAAGTGGGCCTTAGAAAGCATCACTATGAACAAAGCTCCTGAAGGCGATGGAATTCCAGTTGAGCTATTTCAAATACTGAAAGACGATGCTGTGAAAGTGTCATCAATATGCCAGCAAATGTGGAAAAGTCAGCTGTGGCCACAGGACTGGAAAAGGTCAATTTCCATTCCAATCCCAAGGAAAGGCAATGCCAAAGAATTTTCAAACTACCGCAGAATTGCACTGATCTCACACACTAGTAAAGTAATGCTCAAAATTCTCCAAGCCAGGCTTCAACAGTACATGAACTATGTACTTCCAGATGTTCAAGCGGCATTTAGAAAAGGCAGAGGAACAAGAGATCAAATTGCCAGCATCTACTGGATCATTGAAAAAGCAAGAGTGTTCCAGAAAATATCTACTTCTGCTTTATTGACTATGCCAAAGCCTTTGACTGTGTGGATCACAAGAAACTGTGGAAAATTCTTAAAGAGATGGGAATACCAGACCACCTGATCTGCCTCTTGAGAAATCTGTATGCAGGTCAAGAAGCAACAGTTAGAATCGAATATTGAACTACAGCCTGGTTCCAAATCGGAAAAGGAGTATGTCGAGGCTGTATATTGTCACCCAGCTTATTTAAGTTATATGCAGAGAACATCATGCCAATTACCAGGCTTTATGAAGCACAAGCTGGAATCAAAATTGCAGGGAAAAATATCAATAACCTCAGATATGCAGATGACACCACCCTTATGGCAGAAAGTGAAGAGGAACTAAAGAGCCTCTTGATGAAAGTGAAAGAGGAGAGTGAAAAATTTGGCTTAAAACTCAACATTCAGAAAACTAAGATCATGGCATCTGGTCCCATCACTTCATGGCAAATAGATAGGGAAACAGTGAGAGATTTTATTCTGGGGGGCTCCAAAAACACTGCAGATTGTGACTGCAGCCATGAAATTAAAAGACACTTGTTCCTTGCAAGAAAAGTTATGACCAACCTAGACAGCATATTAAAAAGCAGAGACATTTCTTTACCAACTAAGGTCCATCTAGTCAAAGCTATGTTTTTTCCAGTAGTCATGTATGGATGTGAGAGTTGGACCATGAAGAAAGCTGAGCACCGAAGAATTGATGCTTTTAAACTGTGGTGTTGGAGAAGACTCTTGAGAGTCCCTTGGACTTTAAGGAGATCAAACCAGTCAATCTTAAAGGAAATCAGTCCTGAATATTCATTCGAAGGACTGATGTTGAAGCTGAAACTCCAATACTTTGGCCACCTGATGTGAAGAACTGACTCACTGGAAAATACCCTGATGCTGGGAAAGATTGAAGGTGGGAGGAGAAGGGGATGACAGAGGATGAGCTGGTTGGATGGCATCACTGACTCAATGGACATGAGTTTGAGTAAAGTCTGGGTTTGGTGATGAAGGGAAAGCCTGGCGTGTTACAGTCCATGGGGTCGCAAAGAGTCAGACACGACTGAGCGACTGAACTGAACTGAACTGAACACTGTGTTAGAATGGACTAAATCTAGAACAGTGACAACACCAAAACTAATGTGTTTGTGGAACAGCAGGGTCTCTCATTCACTGCAAGTAGAAGAGAAAAATAGTATAATTACTTTGGAAAACCATTTGGTAATTTCTTACAAAATCAGAAATATTATGATACAATCAGCAATCATTCTTCTTGGTATTTAGTGAAAGGAATTGAAAACCTTGTTGTTGTCATTCAGTTGCTAAGTCGTGTCCAGCTCTTTGTGACCCCATGAACTACAGCACACTGAGTTTCTCTGTCCTTCACTGTCTCCCAGAGTTTGCTCAAACTCATGTCTATTGAGTCGGTGATGCCACCTAACCACCTCATCCTCATCATCCCCTTCTCCTATTGCTCTCAGTCTTTCCCAGCATCCGGGTCTTTTCCAGTGAGCTGGCTCTTTGCATCAGGTGGTCAAAGCTTGGAGCTTCAGCTTCAGCATCCAGTCCTTCCAACGAATATTCAGGGTCGATTTCCTTTAGGATTGACTGGTTTGATCTGCTTGCTTTCCGAGGGAATCTCAAGAGTCTTCTCCAGCACAACAAATCAAAAGCATCAATTCTTCCATGCTCAGCCTTCTACTCACATACATATAATACACAATATTTGTTTTTCTCTCTCTGACTCAACCTCATTCTGTATGACAGACTCTAGGTTCATCCCTATCTCTACAATGGAGCCAATATTGTTCCTTTTTATGGCTGAGTAATATTCTATTATATATATGTACCACATCTTTATCCATTCATCCATCAGTGGATATTTAGGTTGCTTCCACGTCCTGTTGTAAATAGTGCTGCAGTGAACACTGGGATGAATGTGTCTTTTTGCATTACGGTTTTTGCAGAGTATATGCCCAGTAGTGGGATTGCTACATCATGTAATAGTTTTATTTTTAGTTTTTGAGGAACCACAATATTGTTCTTCATAGTTTGCTGTATTAATTAACATTCCACCCAATAGTACAAGAGAGTTCCCTTTTCTACACACCCTCTCCAACATTTATTGTTTACAGATTTTTTTGATGATGGACATTTTTATTGATGTGAGGTAATACCTTAAATATAAGACCAGACACTATAAAACTCTTAAAGGAAAACATAGAAAGAACACTCTTGGACATAAATTACAGCAAGATCTTTTTTGAGCTACCTCCTAGAGTAATGAAAATAAGCAAATGGGACATAATTCAGCTTAAAAGTTTTTGCACAGCAAAGAAAACCATAAACATGACAAAAAGACACTCTTACAATGGAAGAAAATATTTGCAAACAAGGCAACTGATGTGGGATCAATCTCCAAAGTAAATAAACAGCTTATGAAACTCAACATAAAAAAACCAAGTAACCCATAGTTACTTGATATAAATAGACATTTCTCCAAAGAAGACAGACAGATAATCAAGAGGCACATGAAAAGATGCTCAACATCACTAATTATTAGAGAAATGAGGGTCAAAGTATGTGCCTTTTTTACAGTTCTCCAAATGCACAGAATCTATAACATAGAGTGTGAACCCTGAAGTAAACTGTGGAATTTGGGTGACATTAATGTGTCAGTGTATGTTTATCAGTTGTGACAAGTGTTCTTCATGGTGAAGGATGTTGATAATGGAGGAGATTATGCATGTGTGGGGCAATAAATATATGTGAAATCTGTGGACTTTCCCCCAATTTTGCTGTGAATCTAAAACTTCTCTTTCTAAAACATAAAACCCTTTTTAAAAAAGTTATTTCTACATTCTAACATGAATACAGGAGGCACAGATTGATGCCTATCCATCAGAGTTCAAGAGCAGCTAATTTTGAAAGCCATTATTAAAAATTAAATTATAGAAATTCATCATTAAACACATTTAAACAAAGATTTTAAAAAACCTGGAAAATTAATTATGATGATCTTGTAACTCTAGAAATGAGATTCTCCCATGATTTACTATTTTTTGATTGCTAAAAGATTTAGTTCTTCATTTCTTTGGTGACTTTACCACACTAGTTTTGAAAATGAATATTTGTATTTTTTAAAATAATTCCAGCTTTATTGAGGTGTAAGTAGTGTATAATATTATAAGATATTTAAAGTTAATTATGTTGATGTGATACACATTATTTATTGTGAAAGAAATCCCCCCACTAGTTAATTTACACATGCAGAAAGAACTGTATTTCTTATTGTATATTGTCACTGTCTCTTCCTTTAGCTCGCATTCATCTACTATTTTATGCCAAAGCCTTTGACTGTGTAGATCACAGCAAATTATGGAAAATTCTTACAGAGATGGGAATACCAGACCACTTTATCTGCCTCCTGAGAAATCTATATACAGGTCAAGAAGCAACAGTTAGAATTGGACATGGAGCAACAGACTGGTTTCAAATTGGGAATGGAGTATGTCAAGGCTGTATATTGTCACCCTGCTTATTTAACTTATATGCAGAGCACATTATGTGAAATGCTGGCCTGGATGAAGCACAAGCTGGAATCAAGATTGCAGGGAGAAATATCAATAACTTCAGATATGTAGATGACACTACACTTATGGCAGAAAGTGAAGAGGAACTAAAGAGCCTCTTGATGAAAGTGAAAGAGAAGAGTGAAAGAGCTGGCCTAAATTTCAACATTCAGAAAACTAACATCATAGTATACTGTCCCATCACTTCATGGGAAATAGATGGGGAAACAATGGAAACAGTGAGAGATTTTATTGTAGGGGGCTCTAAAATCACTGTAGATGCTGACTGCAGCCATGAAATTAAAAGATGCTTGCTCCTTGGAAGAAAAGCTATGACCAACCTAGACAGCATATTAAAGAGCAGAGACATTACTTGGCCAACAAAGGTCCGTCTAGTCAAAGCTATAGTTTTTCCATTAGTCGTGTATGGATGTGAGAGTTGGACAATAAAGAAAGCTGAGCACTGAAGAACTGATGCTTTTGAACTGTTGTGTCAAAGAAGACTCTTGAGAGTCCCTTGGACTGCAAGGAGATTCAACCAGTCCATCCTAAAGGAGATCAGTCCTGAATATTCATTGGAAGGATTGATGCTGAAGCTGAAGCCCCAAAACTTTGGCCACCTGATGTAAAGAACTGCTCGTTGGAAAAGACCCTGATGCTGGGAATGATTGAAGGCAGAAGGAGAAGGGGATGACAGAGGATGAAATGGTTGGATGCCATCACCAACACGATGGACATGAGTTTGAGCAAGCTCCATGAGTTGGTGATGGACAGGTAAGCCTGGCGTGCTGCAGCCCATGGGGTCGCAAAGAGTTGGACATGACTGAACAACTGAACTGAACTGAAATATTTTTATAGTAACTTCCTCAAATTCCAAGAACAAAGAAACAGAAAACAAAGGAAAAAAGTCTTCTATTCTTTGCAAATTGTTTCAGTTTGAAACAACTCTTAGCCAGCCTTCGACTAAGTCTTTAGAAAAGTGGGAGGATCTTAGGCTTAGGATCTCTTAGGTCCTTTCTGAACACACATCTTCTCTGATTATGCATGTGGCTTTACAAGCTCCCTAGTATGCAAGGGGTGCTTTCCTGGTGGCTCAGACAAGAAAGAATCCCCCTGCAATGCGGGAGATCTGGATTCAATACCTGGTTTGGGAAGATCCCCTGGAAGAGGGCAAGGCAAACCATTCAACTATTCTTTCTTGGAGAATCCCCATGGACAGTGGAGTCTGGTGGGCTACAATCCATGGGGTTGCGTAGAGTCACACATAACTGAGCAACTAAGCATACAATATACATGGGAGCTTTTGATTACCCTAATTTACCAAAATTTTCTCCCTAGCTTTTCCTCTGAAGCTTTGGATAGTCTGTGTATGCCTCAATAGTAATCTTTTGGCCCAGGTGGCTACAGGTTGTTAGTTTTATAATATTTTTGTGTGATGCCTGTCACTTTTTCATTCTGAATTGGGTTGTCACTAAATGAAACAGAGGTGAGTGCCTTGGGTCAGTCCTTCAGGTTGACCTCTGTTTAGAGCAGATATACATAATCAGATCAGATCAGATCAAATCAGTCACTTAGTCGTGTCCGACTCTTTGCAACCACATGAATCACAGCACACCAGGCCTCCCTGTCCATCACCAACTCCCAGAGGTCACTCAGACTCACGTCCATCAAGTCAGTGATGCCATCCAGCCATCTCATCCTCTATCGTCCCCTTCTCCTCTTGCCCCCAATCCCTCCCAGCATCAGAATCTTTTCCAATGAGTCAACTCTTCACATGAGGTGGCCAAAGTACTGGAGTTTCAGCTTTAGCATCATTCCTTCCAAAGAAATCCCAGGGCTGATCTCCTTCAGAATGGACTGGTTGGATCTCCTTGCAGTCCAAGGGACTCTCAAGAGTCTTCTCCAACACCACAGTTCAAAAGCATCAATTCTTTGGTGCTCAGCTTTCTTCACAGTCCAACTCTCACATCCATACATGACCACAGGAAAAACCATAGCCTTGACTAGACGAACCTTTGTTGGCAAAATAATGTCTCTGCTTTTGAATATGCTATCTAGGTTGGTCATAACTTTCCTTCCAAGGAGTAAGCGTCTTTTAATTTCATGGCTGCAGTCACCAACTGCAGTGATTTTGGAGCCCAGAAAAATAAAGTCTGACACTGTTTCCACTGTTTCCCCATCTATTTCCCATGAAGTGATGGGACCAGATGCCATGATCTTCATTTTCTGAATGTTGAGCTTTAAGCCCACTTTTTCACTCTCCACTTTCACTTTCATCAAGAGGCTTTGTAGTTCCTCTTCACTTTCTGCCATAAGGGTGGTGTCATCTGCATATCTGAGGTGATTGATACTTCTCCCAGCAATCTTGATTCCAGCTTGTGTTTCTTCCAGGCCAGCGTTTCTCATGATGTACTCTGCATATAAGTTAAATAAGCAGGGTGACAATATACAGCCTTGTCATACTCCTTTTCCTATTTGGAAACAGTCTGTTGTTCCATGACCAGCTCTAACTGTTGCTTCCTGACCTGCATACAAATTTCTTTTTTTTTTTTTTCCTTTTTTTTTTTTTTTATCAGGTGGTCTGGTATTCCCATCTCTTGAAGAATTTTCCACAGTTTATTGTGATCCACACAGTCAAAGCCTTTGGCATAGTCAATAAAGCAGAAATAGATGTTTTTCTGGAACTCTCTTGCTTTTTTCCATGATCCAGCAGATGTTGGCAATTTGATCTCTGGTTCCTCTGCCTTTTCTAAAACCAGCATGAACATCAGGAAGTTCATGGTTCACATATTGCTGAAGCCTGGCTTGGAGAATTTTGAGCATTACTTTACTAGCATGTGAGATGAGTGCAATTGTGTGGTAGTTTGAGCATTCTTTGGCATTGCCTTTCTTTGGGATTGGAATGAAAACTGACCTTTTCCAGTCTTGTGGCCACTACTGACTTTTCCACATTTGTTGGCATATTGAGTGCAGCACTTTCACAGCATCATCTTTCAAGATTTGAAAGAGCTCCTCTGGAATTCTATCAGCTCCACTAGCTTTGTTCATAGTGATGCTTTCTAAGGCCCACTTGACTTCACTTTCCAGGATGTCTGGCTCTAGGTCAGTGATCACACCATCGTGATTATCTGGGTCATGAAGATCTTTTTTGTACAGTTCTTCTGTGTATTCTTGCCACCTCTTCTTAATATCTTCTGCTTCTGTTAGGTCCATACCATTCCTGTCCTTTATCGAGCCCATCTTTGGATGAAATATTCCTTTGGTATCTCTGATTTTCTTGAAGAGATCTCTAGTCTTTCCCATTCTGTTGGTTTCCTCTATTTCTTTGCATTGATAATTGAAGAAGGCTTTTCTTATCTCTTCTTGCTATTCTTTGGAACTCTGCATTCAGATGTTTATATCTTTCCTTTTCTCCTTTGCTTTTCACTTCTCTTCTTTTCACAGCTATTTGTAAGTCCTCCCCAGACAGCCATTTTGCTTTTTTGCATTTCTTTTCCATGGGGATGGTCTTGATCCCTGTCTCCTGTACAATGTCACGAAGCTCATTCCATTGTTCATCAGGCACTCTATCTATCAGATCTAGGCCCTTAAATCTATTTCTCACTTCCACTGTATAATCATAAGGGATTTTATTTAGGTCATACCTGAATGGTCTAGTGGTTTTCCCTACTTTCTTCAATTTAAGCCTGAATTTGGCAATAAGGAGTTCATGGTCTGAGCCACAGTCAGCTCCTGGTCTTGTTTTTGCTGACTGTATACATAATACTTTATGAATAAGTCCATCTTTGCCCCACCAGAACCAGGGAGCAAGTTCTCACAGTAGGAATATGGCTCCTGTCTTTAAGCTCCTACTGAGTCAAAGAAGGGGGAGGGCAAAGAAAAGAAAAAAAAAAACATTTCTCCAAAGAAGACATACAGATGGCTAACAAACACATGAAAAGATGCTCAACATCACTCATTATCAGAGAAATGCAAATCAAAACCACTATGAGGTACCATTTCACACCAGTCAGAATGGCTGCGATCCAAAAGTCTACAAGTAATAAATGCTGGAGAGGGTGTGGAGAAAAGGGAACCCTCTTACACTGTTGGTGGGAATGCAAACTAGTACAGCCACTATGGAGAACAGTGTGGAGATTCCTTAAAAAACTGGAAATAGAACTGCCTTATGATCCAGCAATCCCACTGCTGGGCATACACACTGAGGAAACCAGAAGGGAAAGAGACACGTGTACCCCAATGTTCATCGCAGCACTGTTTATAATAGCCAGGACATGGAAGCAACCTAGATGTCCATCAGCAGATGAATGGATAAGAAAGCTGTGGTACATATACACAATGGAGTATTACTCAGCCATTAAAAAGAATACATTTGAATCAGTTCTAATGAGGTGGATGAAACTGGAGCCTATTATACAGAGTGAAGTAAGCCAGAAAGAACAACACCAATCCAGTATACTAATGCATATATATGGAATTTAGAAAGATGGTAACAATAACCCTGTGTACGAGACAGCAAAAGAGACACTGATGTATAGAACAGTCTTATGGACTCTGAGAGAGAGGGAAAGGGTGGGAAGATTTGGGAGAATGGCATTGAAACATGTAAAATATCATGTATGAAACGAGTTGCCAGTCCAGGTTCGATGCACGATACTGGATGCTTGGGGCTGGTGCACTGGGACGACCCAGAGGGATGGAATGGGGAGGGAGGAGGGAGGAGGGTTCAGGATGGGGAACACATGTATACCTGTGGCAGATTCATTTTGATATTTGGCAAAACTAATACATATGTAAAGTTTAAAAATAAAATAAAATTTAAAAAAATAAAAAATTAAAATTAAAAAAAAGCTTTTCTATCATTTTGAAGTTGGCATTTTCTTAACTCACTGTTTACTTGCTTTTTATAAACCTTTGACTGTTCTCCAAAGTTATGATAAAGTTGGTTCTCCAATTTAGTTAATATAGTAAATGACAAGTACTCCACATTGCATATTGAGATGATAAGGCCACATGAGTCACCTTTGAAAATAAGTTTTCAGACCAAGAATACATCCAACAATTAGTTGATTATCAATCTATAAATTACCAAGAGAAGTTGGAAAGGCCAGTGGGGAGGCAGTAAATTCAAGAGAGGAATTTCAGAATTAATCAGCTTATATTCTGGTAGTATTATTTTTTTTCCTTGAAAGATGGACATGTGGGTTGTTTTCCTTTTGTGAGAAGGGCTTGGGCTTCATGTGTACCCTGGGACTTAAGGGGTAAATTAAACTATTCTCTATCCAGTATATGATAAATAAGAATAAAAGATTGCCTGAAGCAGCAGAATATACAGCTAGCATTTGGGAAATAACTTGATTATTATATATGATGGATCAAATGTGCACATTTTCCTTTTACTCAAAGTGGACCATTTATGTGTACAAGCAAGAGAGAGAAAAACTGATGAGTACTTGAGCTGAAAGGACTGCTGACTGAAATAATGAGGCCAAAGCCAAGAAGCATTTTATCAACTTCTTTTGGACTAAACCAGTACATTACTTCTTAATTATTTGTAAAATTACTCTAAAATAGCACCTCTGTAGGCTGCCATGGCAAGACACATGTGGATGAGAACAGCCAAAGTTAACTTACGTGGATTATTGACATGAAACATTTTGCTTTACTCAAGCAACTGGCATCATCTCAGCTGGAATGCTTATACCATAAAGTTTACTTATACAGCTATACAACTCTAAACCTTGGATATGTCCTACTCTTTGCAAGCCCATGGACTGTTGCCCAGCACTAAGCTCCTCTGTCCATGAAATTTTCCAGGCAAGAATACTGGAGTGTGTTGACATTTCTTGCTCCAGGGGATCTTCCCAGCACAGGGATTGAATCTGCATCTCTTGCATCTCCTGCATTGGCAAGCAGATTTTTTTCTTACCACTGGCCACCTGGAAATCCCTTAAAGTGTTAGTTGCTAATTCATGTCCCATAAGTTCTATTTTAGCAATCATAGTAAAATTTACTGAAAAAAACCAATACATAGTAAAAAGCTGATATCTTTTATTTACTTTAAACAAGGATGTGGGGAAAAACAACTAAAGAACTTTGATGATTTACCCTCAGTTGATATGAATCTTTTAGCTCCTTGTTTTCTTTTTATTTTTAACTTTTTTCTCCCAAGAATATATTTCTTACATATGTCAAATATTGACTTTATACTTCCCAAACCATTGAAAAAATAAGTCTGAAGCTGCATAAGCCAATGAGGGAAGTCTTCTCAAACCTCTATAACTGTTAAAATATAACTTGTTGAAATCATTTGTGAACTTAAGGAGAACAGAGAAAGCATATATTTTGCAAATTCTCTCTCATGACCACACACTGCTATGAACAAATTAGTTATGTGATTAAACATTCTTAATTCATTAAAATGGAACCATTTTATAATTCCTGTAATTAGGAAATTATATTATTCTTAAATCAATTAGTGTCAGAAATTTTTAAACATATCTCATGCCCAAACTACAGACTTTCTAAAAATGATACTCAATTGATAGACAGTTCTCAAATCTTCACTTATTTAATCTTCACTCAGTTGTTGATCTCTTTCAGTTTATTTATATTTGCCTCTAAGGATAATTTAATTCTAGTTGAGCTGTTTTCATTCTTCATTAAAATACTGTGAAACTTATCCATAAGTCAGTTTTCAATTTTTGGTTAGAAATATGAAGAGATAACTTGGAAGCATATATATTAATCCTAGAAGCATTGTGTGAGAATGAGGACATTTCATTTGTGTCTCTCCATAAACAGTGATTATAGCCCTGTAATTATTCTGCTTCTGAAGTTAGTACTCATGAATTCAGCTAGTATTCATGTATCCATTATTTCACCCAAATATTTTTGTGTCTACCATGAGCCTGGCATGTTGCTACACAGTGGCTATAGAAAGCAAGTCTGTCAAGTCTTCTTTATTCAGAGGAAAGATCATTATTTATTATTTAATACTAATACTAGAAAGTTTGTAGGAGAAGTTTTCAAGCAGAAAAATAACAACTTCAAGTAGTACAGGAAAGGATATGTTTTGTCCTCCTCTCCTTTTATTTAATTTGTTACAGTGATTTTCTACTACTTTTGAATAAGCCATATATAATTATGAGGTCAAATGTAAGTTTCTGTGATAGAAAGCTTTTTTAACCAAGTACTAAAAGCAATCTCAGCAAATCAGTAGTTCTTCTATTTAACTATTGCCAGGAAAAGATGGCTTACAAATGATTACTACAAAATATATATATTTATATTTGGGGCAGGTGTTAAAATTCCATAGAGGGAAACATATCACATGTGTTTCAAGAAGAGATAAAATCATTCAGTTCTCTAAGTATTAACAGTAAAATTGAGAACTAATTCATCATCAAATATTCGACTATGTGATCTAAGTTTCTGGTAGATAACTGGTTTGAAAATGTTTTACACTAAACTTTATAGGCTGGTTTTCATGTATTTCAGTGGCATGACCATGCTGAGATGGGCAAGAATTGCTATCTTAAGATTTTGGCTCAGCAGTTGGTTCTTTCTTGGTACATATACACTTAGGACAGTGATGATTATCTCTTCAGTCATATGCCTTATTCAAGCTCATTAATTTTTACTACTGGTCATTAATTAAATCCCATACCTGGGATCCTAGTCAATAGTGAAACAAGCAAACAAAAAACTAATAAAATGTTACATTAAACACAGTTAAACAGGTTGCTCAAATAAGGGTATTTCAGATACCCAAATATGCTAATTGGGACTCTGCAGCCTAAAAAGATGGTATAAAAGTCTAAGTTTCATAAACCAATTTGTGTGAACCATGTTATAATACTACTGTTCTGTAGATGAAACTTCGGAAAGAGTTCTAGGTGTTCTAAGCTATTCCTTTAGACAAAACCAGAATGACATTCCTGGACCCCATTGATTTGAAAGTCATCAAATATATGATTAATCAATTACACATTAGTATCCTTATAATCTACTCCAAAGGATGTTGGAATCACTAAACGTTAATATTTTTCACTAAAATTGTGTCAGGCACTGAACTAAGTACTGCACTAAACTCAACTCATTTTTTTCTTCCCATGAATCTTGTAAAGCAAATGCCACTTTACAGATGGAACAACGAGCTCTTAGTTGGTCATAAGTATCTCATCTGTTCTAAAATCAGGATTTAATCCTAAACAACATGATTTCATCCATTCTTTCTTAACCATGCAGAGCATGTGTTATGGGGGGAAAAATGGATATCAAAAACATCACTTTCTTTATAAAAACCCATGGGAGAAATTGACAAAGGTCTCATTGAGGAAAAATTCAGTTCAGTTCAGTTCAGTTGCTCAGTCGTGTTTGACTCTTTGCCACCCCATGAATTGCAGCACGCCAGGCCTCCCTGTCCATCACCAACTCCCAGAGTTCACTCAAACTCACGTCCATCAAGTCAGTGATGGCATCCAGCCATCTCATCCTCTGTCGTCCCCTTCTCCTCCTGCCCCCAATCCCTCCCAGCATCAGAGTCTTTTCCAATGAGTCAACTCTTGGCATGAGGTGGCCAAAGTACTGGAGTTTCAGCTTTAGCATCATTCCTTCCAAAGACGTGTTTCCCTTAAACAACTCGTTTATTGGATGCTGTGATTATCATAACTTCACTTTTCCTTTGTGTTTAATCAAAACACAATCTTCACAGTCAGATTTGGTATCCACATTTATAAACTATATATGGTCACATAATATGCCTTTCTAGCTTATAATTGGAGAAGGAAATGGCAACCCACTCCAGTGTTCTTGCCTGGAGAATCCCAGGGACAGGGGAGCCTGGTGGGCTGCCGTCTATGGGGTCACACAAAGTCGGACACGACTGAAGTGACTTAGCAGTAGCAGCTTATAATCTTGCCTTTGTTAATGTTCTCAGATATGTTTAATCCCAATTTTGTTAATATTTGTCCTCTTCTTCATTTAAATCTATTTTGATAACAAATTCAAACCTTAGATAAAAATTAGCTATAAACAAATTCATTCATATAGGTAACTGAAATTCATATTTGCATTCTTTGCTATATTAAAACTCAAAATAGAAAGTGTAAAATCAGTTTGCTAAAACACATCTTCATTAAAAAAGTTCATTGGGAATATGAGCATTCAACTCAATTTTTATTTGAAAATATATTTAGATTCTCAAGTGATGGCATATGCTGTATGGATTTTTAACATTTACAGCTGCAAACTTATCACATTGGTCTCTTACAAAGACAAATGCAAAATCTGGTTGTTCTGCAATATATCCTGGAACATTTTGTGTTAAAAAATATGCTTCTTATACCTGCTAATGATTTGTATGCCCAGTAATTGTAAACAATTGCTGCTAACCCCTATGATTTCAATGACAGAGACAAAAATGTCAGAGAACACAGCAAACGTTTCAAATGAAAATGTCAAGATATCCATTAGAGAGGCATCAGAGGCACATGATAAATGTGAAAAGGTCAATGTTCTACCTTGCTGTCATTGCATGTAATGCTGCTTTTCTTTAACTTTTGATGAGGTACATATTATTTACACAGCTTGAAACATGCTCCAAAAGCAGACGTTATAAAATATGGCTCATAAGTCATGGTAGATTGGAGACTATACATATTACAGACTTTACCATTTACTCATAAGTAAGCCTCCCATATGCAAAGTCACAAACTAAATCACCATGGAGAAGAATTTGATATAAAGAATTAATGTTTTCCTTTGGGATGACTGGGGCTTGTTTTGTTCTTGGTGTATAACCAGGTAAATTCCCTGGCCCTACGTTGACATGATTTCGTCACCTACAGTAATGGTAAGCTTCCCTCACCTCACTTATCATGTTTGTGTCTATGAAATGTCAGAGAAATATTGAGCTCTGACACTCTAATTTCAACATTACTGCTTCCAAACGGATATTATGATCTGTCTTATTGGTCCTATAGTCAGTGAATGCTTCTCACATTGTGAAAAATTTGGCTTTGAAGAATTAAGATATTGAAAAGAGCTAACCTAGTATCCTCACCAACTGGTTTCAAGTGTAAGAAACTCATTCTCTTAAAAACAGTAATAGCTTAAAGGAAGAAATAAATAACTTGAGGGTTTTAATTGATGCATTGTTTTTACAGAAATCAAATCTTAAGTACAAATTCCTTCTCTGTAATTAGTTCTACAAACATAAATGACCATGATTAGGGTATCAGCATGGAGCATTTTTTGGTGATAATGACAAACAAACAAACAAAAAAAAAACAACAAAAAAAGTCTTTTTCTTTCTTTTCTATAAGCATTAAAAGAGAAAAAGTATATAGCTGCCAAGTGTTTCTCTGTTCCTTTCAACTGGGGATAAATGGAAAATAAAATTATATTTGAACTTAAATCCAATCAATTTCAGTACAAAATAAATGAAAATATGAGACTTTTATTTAGTCTCAAATGGTATTTATCATTAACTTGGTTATTATACTGTATGTGTGTTTTCATACTCAAGTTTATATATAGATGTAAATATATATAGAGAGATGGGTATATACTTCCAATAGTAATATTAACTATTAATAATAGCATTGTGCAATTATACTTTTCTTATCTAATCTTTGATATTAAAACACAGAATATTTTTGTGTGCTGGGTATTCCCACATATGAACATTTCTTTCTTCTCAATGGCATGATTTATTTTTCTATCATTTTAAAACACTTAACATTAAATTCTGTAAAGTTAGGTTTTTTAGAGTCTGTCTCAGATATTTTATGTGTAAAATGAAGCTATTTTGAGTATCTGTATCAAAAGATTACAATGAAAGGTAATACATGAACAGTATTTAATACTGTGGCATCTTAGTACATAATAGTTATTAATATTATTATTGTTGCTGTGTTTGCTGCTATGTGAGAGACACTAAAACTGAATGAATTATCAGATATTTGGAAACCAGATGATTTGCTTCCTGATAACATTCTCCAGCACCAGTTTTCAAGCATCAGTTCTTCTGTGCTCAGCCTTTGTGATCCAGCTCTCACATCCATACATGACTACTGGAAAAAACATAGGTTTGGCTATCTGGACCTTTGTGGGCAAAGTGACGTCTCTGCTTTTTAATACCCTGTCTAGGTTTGTCACAGCTTTTCTTCCAAGGAGCAAGATCTTTTAATTTCATGGATGCAGTCACCATCGGCAGTGTTTTTGGAGCCCACAAAAATAAAGTCTGTCATTGTTTCCATTGTTTCCCCATCTATTTGCCATGAAGTGATGGGACTGGATGCCAGGATCTTAGTTTTTTGAATATTGAATTTTAAATCAGCTTTTTCTCTCTCTTCTTTCACCTTCACCAAGAGGCTTTTTAGTTCCTCTTCACTTTCTGCCCTAAGTCTCTTGGATCTCCTGCATTGTCAGGTGGGCTCTTTACCACTAGCGCCACCGGTGAAACTCCAGTGTATTCTGCATATAAGTTAAATAAGCAGGGTGACAATACACAGCCTTGATGTACTCCTTTCCCAATTTTGAACCAGCCCATGGCTTCCCTGATGGCTCAGGGAATAAAGAATTTGTCTGCAATACAGGAGATGCAGGAGCTGTGGATTCGATCCCTTGGTTGTGAAGATCCCCTAGAGGAGGAAATGGCAAACTGCTCCAGTATTCTTGCCTGTAGAATCCCATGGACAGATGAGCCTGGTAGAAACACACACATATAAAATCAGAAATGGGATTGATGGATCATGTGGCAGTTCTATTCAGTTTCCTGATGATTCAGATGGTAGAGAATCTGCCTACAATGCAGGAGACCCAGGTTCTATCCCTAGGTCTTGAAGATCCCTTGGACAAGTGAATGGTAACTTGCTCCAGTATCTTGCCTGGAGAATCTCATGGACAAAGGAGCCTGGCTACAGTGCATCTGGTTGCAAAGAGTGGGACATGACTGAGTGACTAACACTTTTCACTTTCATTGTTCCATGTCAGGTTCTAACGGTTGCTTCTTGAGCTGGGTACAGGTTTCTTAGGAGGCTGGTAAGGTGGTCTGGTATTCCTGTCGCTTTAAGAATTTTTCCACAGTTGTTTGTGATACACACAGTCTACCCCAAAAGGCTTTAGTATAGTCAGTGAAGCAGAAGTAGATGTTATGAAAGTAAGCAAATCACTCCCTTGCCATTTGAGATAGGCTGTTGTCAGGGAATTCACCAGTTTCTTACTGTTTCTTCTGCCCCCATACACGTTTGGGGCCAAGATATCCTGAAAAAAAAATTATAAACTAATATTTTCTTTTCCCCCAAAGGAAAAATACACTATTCTAGATTTCTCTGGAATTTATGATCCCTGAATTAAAATTTTAAGACCTCAAATAAACTGCCTTTTTGCCTCTTTGTGGTATTTTTCAGTTGACAATGGAGACAGATGGATAAATAAGTTTATATATGTATATATATATGCATACCTCCATTGTATTGGTTCTGTTTCTCTGGAGAACCCAGAATAATACAGTAATGGTACCCATTACATGGATTTTATATACATATATGTATCCAGTGTATTTGTGACAGTATTTTATATTGCACTGAGCCTAACATAATTGACATTTTCAAGATTTTGTTTTTCCTTCAGTGATTTTTATCCTCATCTCTTTCTGTACTATTTTTCCTTCCTCCGCAGGCCAAGGGCTACACTGACTGAAATTCCAAGTCTGGTGAAAGTATCTATATCCACCTAGTGCGAAAATATGCACCAAAAAATGATTCTCTAAATGAATAAATATTTTTGGAGTAATAAATATCTAATGTTGACATCTCACACAATATTCAGAGATTATTTGGAAACAGTGTGTGTATTTTGAAGTCTTTACAGGCCTAGCCACCAAAGTGACCAGCTTTTACTTGAATCACATAAAATTGTCAATACTGGGGGGTCAATGGTCATTACATAAGAGTAAATTATAGGCATTTGAAAGATGTTATGCAATTGAATTCTTATTGCAAACAAACTAGAGCTACAAGTTCCCTGAGATTATTCATTTAAGATGTGGTATTCCAAGTGTAAGTTTACATTTCTACCTTTAAAACATGATCTTCAAGAAGAATATTATCTCATAAGGCACTGAAAATTCAGTCACTTTCTTGTCATAGTTAGTGATCTACTACCATCTGTAGCATTAGAAATGCTTTCCATTTCCTTTCATTCTAAAGTAGCTCTTTGCCATGAAGTGGCTGTTTTTATTCCTCAAAAACATTAAGGGTGACTTGTTTATTTAGCAAAGGATTCACTTCTCTGCAACTGAAGTACATCTTTCTTTTCAGGAGTTCTTAGAGATGATTAGATGGCAAATACAGAACAGATCTTTTCGTTCTTTTAGAAATTCTCCTGGTTTACCAGTTGAGTCTAATACTGTCCCAAGAAATGCACAGTTTGGAATTTCAGATGTGTAAATATAACTCAAAATTGTATTCTTTTCTTCCTCTTCTTAAAAATCTCTTTATTGGGATTGTAATTGACATACAGAAAGCTATAGATATTTAATACATACAACTTGAGGAGTTTGGAGGTAAGTATAAAAAGCAAGAGAGTTCCAGAAAAACATCTATTTCTGCTTTATCGACTATGCCAAAGCCTTTGACTGTGTGGATCACAATAAACTGTGGAAAATTCTGAAAGAGATGGGCATATCAGACCACCTGACCTGTCTCTTGACAAACCTATATGCAGGTCAGGAAGCAACAGTTAGAACTGGACATGGAACGACAGACTGGTTCCAAATAGGAAAAGGAGTACATCAAGGCTGTATATTGTCACCCTGTTTATTTAACTTCTATGGAGAGTACATCATGAGAAACACTGGGCTGGAAGAAGCACAAGCTGGAATCAAGATTGCCAGGAGAAATATCAATAACCTCAGATATGCAGATGACACCACCCTTATGGCAGAAAGTGAAGAGGAACTCAAAAGCCTCTTGATGAAAGTGAAAGTGGAGAGTGAAAAAGTTGGCTTAAAGCTCAACATTCAGAAAACGAAGATCATGGCATCTGGTCCCATCACTTCATGGGAAGTAGATGGGGAAACAGTGGAAACAGTGTCAGACTTTATTTTTGGGGGACTCCCAAATCACTGCAGATGGTGACTGCAGCCATGAAATTAAAAGACGCTTACTCCTTGGAAGGAAAGTGATGACCAACCTAGATAGCATATTCAAAAGCAGAGACATTACTTTGCCAACAAAGGTCCATCTTGTCAAGGCTATGGTTTTTCCACATATGGATGTGAGAGTTGGACTGTGGAGAAAGCTGAGCGCCGAAGAATTGATGCTTTTGAACTGTGGTGTTGGAGAAGACTCTTGAGAGTCCCTTGGACTTCAAGGAGATCCAACCAGTCCATTCTAAAGGAGATCAGTCCTTGGTGTTCATTGGAAGAAATGATGCTGAAGCTGAAACTCCAATACTTTCGCTACCTCATGCGAAGAGTTGACTCATTGGAAAAGACTCTGATGCTGGGAGGGATTGGGGGCAGGAGGAGAAGGGGACGTCAGAGGATGAGATGGCTGGATGGCATCACCGACTCGATGGACATGATTTAGAGTAAACTCTGGGAGCTGGTGATGGACAGGGAGGCCTGGCATGCTGCGATTCATGTGGTCACAAAGAGTCGGACACGACTGAGCAACTGAACTGAACTGAATATACCCATTAAATCATCATCACACCCAGGGTATAAATTTATTTATCACCTTCAAAAGTTTCTTCCCACCCATGTTTAGATTATTTTTATATTGTTTTTTCTTCTGTGGTAAAAGACATAAAATAAGATCTGCTCTCTCACTCAATTTTTAATCTATTCTTTCTTTATAAAGCTCATCAAGGCAGTCCTAAGATGGCTGAGGAATAAGATGGGGAGACCACTTTCTCCCCCACAAATTCATCAAAAGAACATTTGAACGCTGAGTAAAATCCACAAAACAACTTCTGAATGCTGGCAGAGGACATCAGGTACCCAGAAAAGCAGCCCATTGTCTTCGAAAGGAGGTAGGAAAAAATATAAAAGACAAAAAGAGAGACAAAAGAGGTAGGGATGGAGCTCCATCCTGGGAAGGGAGTCTTAAAAAAGAGAGGTTTCCAAACACCAGGAAACACTCTCACTTCCAAGTCTATGGTGAGCCTTGGAACCACAGAGGGCAACATAACTGGGAGGAAAAATAAATCAATAATTAAAACCCACATTTACGTGCCCAACAGGCAGCGCAGATGCCTGCACCTGCCACTAGCAAGCGGGGGCAGGGCAGGGAGGCGTGGGCTGCATTGCTTAGAGTAAGGACTGGGCCAGAATGCCCCGAAGGCAATCTGAGGGAACTAACTTGGGCTAGCAAACCAGACTGTGGGATAGCTATCACACAAAAAGCCCTAACCTAAGACACCGCCAGGCCCGCTCACAGAACAAAGGATTGACTAGAGCTATGCGAAAACCCCTAACCTAAGACACTGTCAGGCCCACTCACAGAACAAAGGACTGAGCAGAGATAGCCGGCTGCAGACCATCCCCCTCCGGTGACAGGCAACCAGAACAGGAAGGGGGCAATCTTGGCCCTAGAGAGGCAATATCTACCAAACTGCAAGCAGGCTTCATTGCTAAGACTTCTTGGGATTCTGGATGGTCAACATCCGCCTGAAAAGTCAACATCCCCCAGAAAACTGAGTGGCAGGGATGGGGGAGGCGATAAGTCGCAGTGACCATGCTCACCAAACACCTGGTCACCTGAGCTGCTCGGACCTGGGAAGGGCACAAAATGCAGGCCCAACTGAGTCTGTGCCTCTGAGGACTACCCAAGTACCCAAACCTGAGCAGCTTAGACCTGGGAAGTGCATACAAGCCAGGGCTGGCCTCAGACAGTTCCCAGCAGAGCAACCTAGAGCCTAAGCAGTGTAGACAGTGAAAGCACACACTCCGTGAGCAGGGGCAAACCCAGTATGGCCGAGACACTGGGAACACACACCAGTGTTACTTGTTTGCAGCGTCCCCCCACCCAACCCCCACAGCACGACTGAACAAGTGAGCCTTAAAAAGTGTCTACCACTGCTCCCTTGCGTCAGGGCAGAAATTAGACAATGAAGAGACCAGCAAACAGAAGAAGCTAAAACAGAGGGAACCTCCTTGGAACTGACAGGTGCAACAGATTAAAACCCTGTAGTTAGTACCGACTACATAGGAAGGCGCCTATAGATCTTGAGAAATATAAGCTGGATGAAGGAACTATCTGAAAATGAACTGACCCCACACTGCCCACAACACCACCAGAGAAAGTCCTAGATATATTTTTACTATTTTTACTATCATTATTTATTTTTTTAATTAAAAAAATTTAAGTCCTCTATTACGCTTTTAATTTTCATTTTTATAACCTACTATTACTTTGCAAAAAAAAAGAGACCTTATTTTTTAAAGCAAACTTCATATATATATATATTTTATAATTTTTCTGACTTTTTTTCTTTAATATTGTATTTTTGAAAATTCAACTTTTACTCTAGATTTTTAATCTTTGCTTTTTGGTATTTGTTATCAATTTTGTACCTTTAAGAACCCAATCTTCAGTACCTATTTTTACTTGGGAGCGAGATTACTGGCTTGACTGCTCTTTCCTTCTTTGGATTCTCCTTTTTTTCCACCAGGTCACCTCTATCTCCTCCCTCCCCCTTATCTTCTCTACCCAACACTTTGTGAATCTCTGTGTGTGTTCTCGATGGTAGAGAACACTTAGGGAACTGATTATTGGCTGGATCTGTCTCTCTCCTTTTGATTCCCCCCTTTATCCTCCTGGCCACCTCTGTCTCCTTTCTCCCTCTTCTCTTCTCCATGTAACTCTGTGAACCTCTCTGGGTGTCCCTCACTGTGGAGAAACATTTCATCTTTAACCTAGATGTTTTATCAACAATTCTGTGTAGATGGAGAAGTCTTGAGGCTACTGTAAAAATAAGACTGCAAACCAGAAGCAGGAGGCTTAAGTCCAAATCCTGAGAAACCCAGAGAACTCCTGACTCCAGGGAATATTAATTGACAGGAGCTCATCAAATGCCTCCTTACCTACAATGAAACCAAGCACCATCCAATGGACAACAAGTTCCAAAGCTAGACATACCACGCAAATTCGCCAGCAACACAGGAACATAGCCCTGAACTTCAATATACAGGCTGCCCAAAGTCACTCCAAACCCATTGACATCTCATAACTCATTACTGGACACTTCATTGCACTCCAGAGAGAAGAAATCCAGCTCCACCCACCAGAACACTGACACAAGCTTCCCTAACCAGGAAACCTTGACAAGCAACCCGTACAACCCCACCCACAGTGAGGAAACTCCACAATAAAGAGAACTGCACAAACTGCCAGAATACAGAAGTTCAGTTCAGTTCAGTTGCACAGTCATGTCCGACTCTTTGCAACCCCATGAATTGCAGCACGCCAGGCCTCCCTGTCCATCACCAACTCCCGGAGTTCACCCAGACTCATGTGCATCAAGTCCGTGATGCCATCCAGCCATCTCATCCTCTGTCGTCCCCTTTTCCTCTTGCCCCCAATCCCTCCCAGCATTAGAGTCTTTTCCAATGAGTCAACTCTTCACATGAGGTGGCCAAAGTACTGGAGTTTCAGCTTTAGCATCATTCCTTCCAAAGAAATCCCAGGGCTGATCTCCTTCAGAATGGACTGGTTGGATCTCCTTGCAGTCCAAGGGACTCTCAAGAGTCTTCTCCAACACCACAATTCAAAAGCATCAATTCTTCAGCACTCAGCCTTCTTCATAGTCCAACTCTCACATCCAGACATGACCACAGGAAAAACCATAGCCTTGACTAGATGGACCTTTGTTGGCAAAGTAATGTCTCTGCTTTTGAATATGCTATCTAGGTTGGTCATCACTTTCCTTCCAAGGAGTAAGCGTCTTTTAGTTTCATGGCTGCAGTCACCATCTGCAGTGATTTTGGAGCACAGAAAAATAAACTCTGACACTGTTTCCACTGTTTCCCTATCTATTTCCCATGAAGTGATGGGACCAGATGCCATGATCTTCGTTTTCTGAATGTTGAGGTTCAAGCCAACTTTTTCACTCTCCACTTTCACTTTCATCAAGAGGCTTCTGAGTTCCTCTTCACTTTCTGCCATAAGGGTGGTGTCATCTGCATATCTGAGGTTATTGATATTTCTCCTGGCAATCTTGATTCCAGCTTGTGTTTCTTCCAGTCCAGCGTTTCTCATGATGTACTCTGCATAGAAGTTAAATAAGCAGGGTTACAATATACAGCTTTGACATACTCCTTTTCCTATTTGGAACCAGTCGTTGTTCCATGTCCAGTTCTAACTGTTGCTTTCTGACCTGCATATAGGTTTCTCAAGAGACAGATCAGGTGGTCTGGTATTCCCATCTCTTTCAGAATTTTCCACAGTTTATTGTGATCCACACAGTCAAAGGCTTTGGCATAGTCAATAAAGCAGAAATAGATGTTTTTCTGGAACTCTCTTGCTTTTTCCATGATCTAGCAGATGCTGACAATTTGATCTCTGGTTCCTCTGCCTTTTCTAAAACCAGCTTGAACATCAGGAAGTTCATGGTTCACGTATTGCTGAAGCCTGGCTTGGAGAATTTTGAGCATTACTTTACTGGCGTGTGAGATGAGTGCAATTGTGTGGTAGTTTGAGCATTCTTTGGCATTGCAAGGCCACCACAAACACAGCAATATAAACAAGATATAAGAGACAGAGGAATGCCCAGCGGGTAAAGGAACAGGATAAATGCCCACCAAACCAAACAAAAGAGGAAGAGATAGGGAATCTACCTGATAAAGAATTTGGAATAATAATAGTGAAAATCAACCAAAATCTTGAAATCAAAATGGAATCACAGATAAATAGCCTGGAGACAAGGACTGAGAAGATGCAAGAAAGGTTTAACAAGGACCTAGAAGAAATAAAAAAGAGTCAATATATAATGAATAATGCAATAAATGAGATCAAAAACATTCTGAAGGGACAAAATAGT
This sequence comes from Bubalus bubalis, assembly GCF_019923935.1. Lineage (NCBI taxonomy): Eukaryota > Metazoa > Chordata > Mammalia > Artiodactyla > Bovidae > Bubalus > Bubalus bubalis. Next base: position 111,888,438 of record NC_059159.1, on the reverse strand, counting down.
AGAATAACGGAGGCAGAAGATAGGATTAGTGAGGTATAAGATAGAATGGTAGAAATAAATGAATAAGAGAGGAAAAAAGAAAAACGAATTAAAAGAAATGAGGACAATCTCAGAGACCTCTAGGACAATGTTAAACGCCCCAACATTTGAATCATAGGAGTCCCAAAAGAAGAAGACAAAAAGAAAGACCATGAGAAAATACTTGAGGAGATAATAGTTGAAAACTTCCCTAAAATGGGGAAGGAAATAATCACCCAAGTCCAAGAAACCCAGAGAGTCCCAAATAAGGTAAACCCAAGGCGAAACACCCCAAGACACATATTAATCAAATTAACAAAGATCAAACACAAAAACAAATATTAAAAGCAACAAGGGAAAAACAACAAATAACACATGAGGAGATTCCCATAAGGATAACAGTGATCTTTCAATAGAAACTCTTCAAGCCAGGAGGGAATGGCAAGACATACTTAAAGTGATGAAAGAAAATAACCTACAGCCCAGATTACTGTACCCAGCAATGCTCTCACTCAAATATGAAGGAGAAGTCAAAAGCTTTACACACAAGCAAAAGGTGAGAGAATTCAGCACCACCAAATCAGCTCTCCAACAAATGCTAAAGGATCTCTAGACCGGAAACACAAAAAGGGTGTATAAACTCAAACCCAAAACAATAAAGTAAATGGCAATGGGATCATACTTATCAATAATTACCTTAAATGTAAATGGGTTGACTGCCCAGGCCAAAGGACAAAGACTGGCTGAATGGATACAAAAACAAGACCCCTATATATGTTGTCTACAAGAGACCCACCTCAAAACAGGGGACTCATACAGACTGAAAGTGAAGGGCTGGAAAAAGATATTCCATGCAAATAGAAACCAATAAAAAAGCAGGAGTAGCAATACTCATATCAGATAAAATAAACTTTAAAACAAAGGCTGTGAAAAGAGACAAAGAAGGACACTACATAATGATCAAAGGATCAATCCAAGAAGAAGATATAACAATTATAAATATATATGCACCCAACATAGGAGCACCACAATATGTAAGACAAATGCTAACAAGTATGAAACGGGAAATTAAGAATAACACAATAATAGTGGGAGACTTTAATACCCCACTCACACCTATGGATAGATCAACTAAACAGAAAATTAACAAGGAAACTCAAACTTTAAATGATACAATAGACCAGTTAGACCTAATTGATATCTATAGGACATTTCACCCCAAAACAATGAATTTCACCTTTTACTCAAGCACACACGGAACCTTCTCCAGGATAGACCACATCCTGGGCCATAAATCTGGCCTTGGTAAATTAAAAAGAAATTGAAATCATTCCAAGCATCTTTTCTGACCACAATGCAGTAAAATTAGATCTCAATTACAGGAGAAAAACTATTAAAAATTCCAACAAATGGAGGCTGAACAACACGCTGCTGAATAACCAACAAATCACAGAAGAAATCAAAAAAGAAATCAAAATATTCATAGAAATGAATGAAAATGAAAACACAACAACCCCAAACCTGTGGGACACTGTGAAAGCAGTGCTAAGGGAAAGGTTCATACCAGTACAGGCATATCTCAAGAAACAAGAAAAAAGTCAAATAAATAACCTAACTCTACACCTAAAGCTACAAGAAAAGGAAGAAATGAAGAACCCCAGGGTTAGTAGAAGGAAAGAAATCTTAAAAATTAGGGCAGAAATAAATGCAAAATAAACAGTAGAGACCATAGCAAAAATCAACAAAGCCAAATGCTGGTTCTTTGAGAGGATAAATAAAGTTGACAAACCATTAGCCAGACTCATCAAGAAACAAAGGGATAAAAATCAAATCAATAAAATTAGAAATGAAAATGGAGAGATCATAACAGACAACACAGAAATAAAAAGGATCATAAGAGACTACTATCAGCAATTATGCCAATAAAATGGACAACTTGGAAGAAATGGACAAATTCTTAGAAAAGTACACCTTTCCAAAACTGAACAAGGAAGAAACAGAAAATCTTAATAGACCCCTCACAAGCCTGGAAATTGAAACTGTAATCAGAAATCTTCCAGCAAACAAAAGCCCAGGTCCAGACGGCTTCACAGCTGAATTCTACTGAAAATCCAGAGAAGAGCTAACACCTGTCCTACTCAAACTCTTCCAGAAAATTGCAGAGGAAGGTAAACTTCCAAACTCATTCTATGAAACCACCATCACCCTAATACCAAAACCTGACAAAGATGCCACAAAAAAAGAAAACTACAGGCCAATATCACTGATGAACATGGATGCAAAAACCCTTAACAAAATTCTAGCAATCAGAATCCAACAACACATTAAAAAGATCATACATCATGACCAAGTGGGCTTTAAACCAGGGATGCAAGGATCCTTCAATATCCACAAATCAATCAATGTAATACACCACATTAACAAATTGAAAAATAAAAGTCATATGATTATCTCAATAGATGCAGAGAAAGCCTTTAACAAAATTCAACATCCGTTTATGATAAAAACTCTCCAGAAAGCAGGAATAGAAGAAACATACCTCAATATAATAAAAGCTATATATGACAAACCCACAGCGAACATTATCCGCAACCGTGAAAAACGGAAAGCATTTCCCCTAAAGTCAGGAACAAGACAAGGGTTCCCACTTTCACCACTACTATTCAACATAGTTTTGGAAGTTTTGGCCACAGCAATCAGAGCAGAAAAAGAAATAAAAGGAATCCAAATTGGAAAAGAAGAAGTAAAACGCTCACTGTTTGCAGATGACATGATCCTCTACATAGAAAGCCCTAAAGACTCCACAGAAAATTACTAGAGCTAATCAATGAATATAGTAAAGTTGCAGGATATAAAATCAACACACAGAAATCCTTTGCATTCCTATACACTAAAAATGAGAAAACAGAAAGAGAAATTAAGGAAACAATTCCATTCACCATTGCAATGAAAAGAATAAAATACTTAGGAATATATCTACCTAAAGAAACTGAAGACCTATATATAGAAAACTATAAAACACTGGTGAAAGAAATCAAAGTGGACACTAATAGATGGAGAAATATACCATGTTCATGGATTGGAAGAACCAATATAGTGAAAATGAGTACACTACCCAAAGCAATCAATAGATTCAATGCGATTCCTATCAAGCTACCAAAGATATTTTTCAAAGAGCTAGAACAAATAATTTCGCAATTTGTATGGAAATACAAAAAACCTCGAATAGCAAAAATAATCTTGAGAAAGAAGAATGGAACTGGAGGAATCAACCTGCCTGACTTCAGGCTGTACTACAAAGCCACAGTCATCAAGACAGTATGGTACTGGCACAAAGACAGAAATATAGACCAATGAAACAAAATAGAAAGCACAGAGATAAATCCACGCACTTATGGACACCTTATCTTTGACAAAGGAGGCAGGAATATACAATGGAGAAAGACAATCTCTTTAACAAGTGGTGCTGGAAAAATGGTCAACCACTTGTAAAAGAATTGAACTAGAACACTTTCTAACACCATACACAAAAATAAACTCAAAATGGATTAAAGATCTTAACGTAAGACCAGAAACTATAAAACTCCTAGAGGAGAACATAGGCAAAACACTCTGCGAAATAAATCACTGCAGGATCCTCTATGACCCACCTCACAGAATACTGGAAATAAAAGCAAAAATAAACAAATGGGACCTAATTAAACTTAAAAGCTTCTGCACAACAAAGAAAACTATAAGCAAGGTGAAAGACAGCCATCAGAATGGGAGAAAATAATAGCAAATGAAGCAACTGACAAACAACTAATCTCAAAAATATATAAGCAACTCCTACAGCTCAATTCCAGAAAAATAAATGACCCAATCAAAAAATGGGCCAAAGAACTAAATAGACATTTCTCCAAAGAAGACATACAGATGGCTAACAAACACATGAAAAGATGCTCAACATCACTCATTATCAGAGAAATGCAAATCAAACCACAATGAGGTACCATTTCATGCCAGTCAGAATGGCTGCGATCCAAAAGACTACAAGCAATAAATACTGGAGAGGGTGTGGAGAAAAGGGAACCCTCTTACACTGTTGGTGGGAATGCAAACTAGTACAGCCACTATGGAGAACAGTGTGGACATTCCTTAAAGAATTGGAAATAGAACTGCCATATGACCCAGCAATCCCACTGCTGGGCATACACACCGAGGAAACCAGAATTGAAAGAGACATATGTACCCCAATGTTCATTGCAGCACTGTTTATAATAGCCAGGACATGGAAGTAACCTAGATGTCCATCAGCAGATGAATGGATAAGAAAGCTGTGGTACATATACACAATGGAGTATTACTCAGCCATTAAAAAGAATACATTTAAATCAGTTTTAATGAAGTGGATGAAACTGGAGCCTATTATACAGAGTGAAGTAAGCCAGAAAGAAAAACACCAATACAGTATACTAACGCATATATATGGAATTTAGAAAGATGTTAATAATAACCCTGTATGCGAGACAGCAAAAGAGACACATATGTATAGAACAGTCTTTTGGACTCTGTGGGAGAGGGTGAGGGTGAGATGATTTGGGAGAATGGTATTGAAACATGTATAATATCATAGGTGAAATGAATTGCCAGACCAGATTTGATGCATGATACAGGATGCTCGGTGCTGGTGCACTGGAATGACCCAGAGGGATGGTATAGGGAGGGAGGTGGGAGGGGTGTTCACGATGGGGAACACGTGTACACCCATGGTGGATTCATGTTGATGTATGGCAAAACCAATACAATATTGTAAAGTACTTAGCCTCCAATTAAAATAAATAAATTCATATTAAAAATATATAAAGCTCATCAAATCAAATGGATAAATATTACTAGTTGTCAATAAGTACTTGATTTCAATTTCAGATAGTAGTGAATTAATGCATAATGGTTCTATTGTTGAGATGTAATAATGACATCATATAAGCTTGCCAAATCTTGAGTTCAGTTAGTCTCCATTCTCCCCTCCAAATTATTAGCTGATGGAGCACTGACACAGGTGCCACATGCAAATCAAAGTAAAGTATCAGTTTTATTTTGGCTGTGTGGTATAAGCCAAATTTTGAGAATGGTTGAGATTTTCTTCCTATTCCTAAATCTTTGACTCACCTACTGCCATCTTCCCCAACCTGGGCCTTGGGGGCCTTCCTGAGGCAGAGGGAGATCTGCAGAGCAAACTCTGAGGGCACACTTGTCCATTGAGCCTAGAAAACAGAGTCCGAGAGGTGCTGACCTCTGCCTCAGCTGTGCTAACCAGGTTAGAAGCAGAACTACAGATTATACTCTGCTTAACGGCCAGGTGGTCTGAGAGAGAAAAGGCAGGGCCACAAACAACGGGAAAGCCTTAAATGTGGCCAAGATGTGGAGGAGCAAATGAAGACGGTGGCGAGAGGAAGCACCCTCCTGGAAATACAGTGGAAACCACTTCTCTCACAAGGAGTAAGGGTCTATATATTTCTATTGTTCTTGGAGTTTTACTTCTTTTTGGTTGTTTTTCATTTTTGTTGCTGTCATTTGTATTTGTTGAATTTGTTTTGTTTTTGTATTTTTAGTTGGAGTATAGTTGATTTACAATGTTGTGTTAGTTTTAGGAATACAGCAAAGTGAATCAGTTATACATTTACTTTATATCCACTTTTTTTTTTAGATTATTTTCCCATATAGGTCATTACAGAGTATTGAGTAAAATTCCTTATGCTTTACAGTATGTTCTTATTAGTTATCTATTGTATATTTAATAATGTATATATGTCAATCCCAATCTTCCAATTTATCCCTCCCACCCTCCTTCCCCCCATTGGTAGCCATAAGTTTTTTTTTTCTCCCACATTTGTGACTCTATTTCTGAGACTATCATACTGAGTGAAGGAAGTCAGACAAGACAAATATCATATGATATTACTTATGTGTAGAAGCTAAAAAATAGTACAAATGAATTTATTTACCAAATTGTTCTCTATCATGACACATTGACTGTAGAACCAAAGAGATTCCACACTGTCCAGAATAATTGTGTATACAAAGATTTTTATCTTAGGATTTAATAATTTAGTTATTAGAAACTACTATAGAAAATATATTGTTCCTTTAAAAATCTCTACTTTAAAAAGTTCAAGGCTTTTTACATTTCAGCTTAATTAAATCTATGATAACAAAGAAAGTATGTGTTGATGTTTCCTTTCTTCAAATGCATCAAACTACAGTTATTGCCTTGATCCCTGGTAAATTTCAAACACATACTTTATAAAAATTAAGTGGCAAAATTCCATAGATAACTTGGTATTTGGCCTGCTTTTTTGTGTTTGGCTTCATGATTTGCATGTATTTAATGAAATTAAAAGACGCTTACTCCTTGGAAGGAAACTTATGACCAACCTAGATAGCATATTCAAAAGCAGAGACATTACTTTGTCTACAAAGGTCTGACTAGTCAAGGCTATGGTTTTTCCAGTGGTCATGTATGAATGTGAGAGTTGGACTGTGAAGAAAGCTGAGGACCGAAGAATTGATGCTTTTGAACTGTGGTGTTGGAGAAGACTCTTGAGAGTCCCTTGGACTGCGAAGAGATCCAACCAGTCCATCCTAAAGGAGATCAGTCCTCTAGTTCATTGGAGGGACTGATGCTGAAGCTTAAACTCCAATATTTTCGCCACCTCATGAGAAGAGTTGACTCATTGGAAAAGACCCTGATGCTGGGAGGGATTGGGGGCAGGAGGAGAAGGGGACGACTGAGGATGAGATGGCTGGATGGCATCACCGATTCAATGGATGTGACTTTGGGTAAACTCTGGGAGTTGGTGATAGACAGGGAGGCCTGGTGTGCTGCAATTCATGGGGTCATAAAGAATCAGACACGATGAGCAACTGAACTGAACTGAACTGAATGAGATTCATAATTTGTTTAATTTATTTTCATTACATAACACAACCAAAATTGTATCATAGATGATTTCCTAAAATCAGAAGCAAGTAGAGTAGAATAACTGGAATAGATTTCTCATTCTAATTTGCCTTTTTAAACTACATCATTTGAAAAACAAAGTTTACAGTCTTGATAACCTCATTTTATCATTTTTTTCTTTATATTTTCCCCTTTTGTGCCATGCTTAGACAAAATAGTTTACCTAACTCAGTATCAAAAACATTTCTTCTAAGCCTCTCCTGTAAGTTTAATAATTTTATCCCTTATACCTAGGTCTGTAGTCCATTTTGGGAAACTCAGAAGAGGCCACAGGACTGGAAAAGGTCAGTTTTCATTCCAATCCCTAAGAAAGGCAATGCCAAAGAATGCTCAAACTACTGCACACTTGCACTCATATCACACACTAGTAAACTAATGCTCAAAATTCTCCAAGCCAGGCTTAAAGAATACGTGAACCGTGAACTTCCAGATGTTCAAGCTGGATTTAGAAAAAGCAGATGAACCAGAGATCAAATTGCCAACATCCTCTTGATCATTGAAAAAGCAAGAGAGTTCCAGAAAAACATCTATTTCTGCTTTATTGACTATGCCAAAGCCTTTGACTATTTGGTCACAATAAACTGTGGAAAATTCTGAAAGAGATGGGAATACCAGACCACCTGACTTGCCTCTTGAGAAACCTATATGCAGATCAGGAAGCAACAGTTAGAACTGGACATGGAACAACAGACTGGTTCCAAATAGGAAAAGGAGTATGTCAAGGCTGTATATTGTCACCCTGCTTATTTAACTTCTATGCAGAGTACATCATGAGAAATGCTGGACTGGAAGAAACACAAGCTGGAATCAAGATTGCCAGGAGAAATATCAATAACCTCAGATATGCAGATGAAACCACCCTTATGACAAAAAGTGAAGAAGAACTAAAGAGCCTCTTGATGAAAATGAAAGAGGAGAGTGGAAAAGCTGGCTTAAAGCTCAACATTCAGAAAACAAAGATCATGGCATCTGGTCCCATCACTTCATGGCAAATAGATGGGTAAACAATGGAAATGGTGGCAGACTTTATTTTGGGGGGGCTCCAAAATCACTGCAGATGGTGACTGCAGCCATGAAATAAAAAGACACTTGTTCCTTGGAAGAAAAGTTATGACCGACATAGACAGCATATTAAAAAGCAAAGACATTACTGGGCCAAGAAAGGTCTGTCTAGTCAAGGCTATGGTTTTTCCAGTAGTCATGTATAGATGTGAGAGTTGGACTATAAAGAAAGCTGAGTGCTGAAGAATTGATGCTTTTGAACTGTGGTGTTGGAGAAGACTCTTGAGAGTTTTTGGACTGCAAGGAGATCCAACCAGTCCATCCTAAAGGAAATCAGTCCTGAATGTTCATTGCGAGGACGATGTTGAAGCTGAAACTCCAATACTTTGGCCACCTGATGCAAAGAGCTGACTCATTTGAAAAGACCCTGATGCTGGGAAAGATTGAAGGCAAGAGGAGAAGGGGATGACAGAAGATGAGATGGTTGGATGGCATCACCGACTCAACGGACATCAGTTAGAGTAAACTCTGGTAGCTGGTGATGGACAGGGAAGCCTGGCGTGCTGCAGTCCGTGGGTCGCAAAAAGTCAGACATGACTGAGCGACTGAACTGAACTGACCTGATGGTCCATTTTGAGTTAACTTGTGTATATCTGTGAGGTGAAGTTCAAGCTTCATTTTTTTTTTTTTTTCTATTCTCATATCTAGTTGTTCTAGAAACATATGTTGAAAATCCTACCTGTTTCTCATTGAATTGACTTAGAAATTCTGTTGGGAAACAATTGGCCATACAAATGTGACTCTTTTGGACTCTCCATTGTATTATACTGGCAATTACTCAGCCTTACATTGATACTGCAGGGCAATGACTTTTACATTTACAGTAAGTCTTGACATTAGATATTTCACATTCTGTATTTTTCTTTAATTTTTGAAATAGTTTTTCCTATTCTAAAACACTTGTACTTCCATAAAAATTTTAATTTTGAGTTGTCAACTTTGTCAAAAACACCTGTTAGTATTTTGATCATGAATGCATTGGATGTATAGATTACTTTGTGTAAAATTGTCATATGTTAAAAATATCGAGTCTTCCAAGCCAGACCTTGGTCTATCAGTATTATTTTGTATTTTTAAACATACAGAGCTTGGAAAAATTATTTAATATTTGTTCCTAAATATTTTTATACTATTGAAATATTCTAGTTTTTAAAATTTTGTATAGGAAACGTTCATTGTTTGTATATATAAGTACAGTTGATTTTTATATTATAACTTTTTATCTTAAAATATTGCTAAATTCATTTATTAATCTAGTAGACTTTTGGTAAATGCCTTAGGGTTTTGGACACTGTAAAACATTTTATTCTTGACTAATATTACTTTCAAGCATCTACAATGTTAAATAGAAGTAGTAAGACAAAACATCTTTACCTTTTTTTCCTAATCTTTTGGTAAGAAATATTGAGTTTTTCATTTGAGAATAACGAAGCTGTAATTTTTTGTAGATGCTCCTAATTTTGATATTGATATTCCCTTCTTTTCCTAGTTTGCTCAGAGCATTTTATCTTTGTTTCTTGAGGTGAAAACTGTGTGCAGTAAGTTATCTATTTTAATGTACAGTTTTGTTCAGTTCAGTTCAGTCACTCAGTTGTGTCCGACTCTTTGTGACCCCATGAATTGCAGCACATCAGGCCTTCCTGTCCATCACCATCTCCCGGAGTTCACTCAAATTCACGTCCATCGAGTCCGTGATGCCATCCAGCCATCTCATCCTCTGTCGTCCCCTTCTCTTCCTGCCCCCAATCCCTCCCAGCATCAGGGTCTTTTCCAATGAGTCAACTCTTCACATGAGGTGGCCAAAGTACTGGAGTTTCAGCTTTAGCATCATTCCTTCCAAAGTACACCGAGGACTGATCTCCTTTAGAATGGACTGGTTGGATCTCCTTGCTGTCCAAGGGACTCTCAAGAGTCTTCTCCAACACCACAGTTCAAAAGCATCAATTCTTCGGTGCTCAGCTTTCTTCACAGTCCAACTCTCACATCCATACATGACTACTGGAAAAACCATAGCCTTGGCTAGACGGACCTTTGTTGGCAAAGTAATATCTCTGCTTTTGAATATGCTATCTAGGTTGGTCATAACTTTCCTTCCAAGGAGTAAGCGTCTTTTAATTTCATGGCTGCAATCACCATCTGCAGTGATTTTAGAGCCCCCCAAAATAAAGTCTGACACTGTTTCCACTGTTTCCCTATCTATTTCCCATGAAGTGATGGGACCAGATGCCATGATCTTAGTTTTCTGAATGTTGAGCTTTAAGCCAACTTTTTCACTCTCCTCTTTCACTTTCATCAAGAGGCTTTTGAGTTCCTCTTCACTTTCTGCCATAAGGGTGGTATCATCTGCATATCTGAGGTTATTGATATTTCTCCTGGCAATCTTGATTCCAGATTGGCTTCTTCCAGCCCAGCGTTTCTCATGATTTTGTAAGTATTGTCAAATATTATAGTTATTTAACAACCATTACATAAAGATCTGAAATAGTCAACTTCTATTCTTCAGCCACACCATCACCCCTATATCCATTTGTAGTCTGTCATTCCCCAACCTGAGACTCTGGAGACTACTCATCTATTCTTTAAGTTCTGTAGTTTTGCTTTGTAAAATATTAGGTAAAGGAAATTATATAGGATGCAGTTTAGAGTCGGGCTTCTTTCGTTTACATCTTTCACTGAAATTTATTCATGATGTCACATGTATCAGTACTGTTCTTCATTCCACATTATTTCTCTGGTTATTATTTCACTTCTTTTAGAGAAGAGGAAATGGAAAATCAAAATATATATGTAACATTCCAAAGAACACACAGCTAGCAAGTGGTTAAACTAGTATTTATATTCAGTTTTGTCTGACTCTAAAGCCCATATTTTTTTTCCACACAGCCATTCTGATTCAAATATGTTCATATATGTGTTTTGTATGCATGAAAAAACACTTTGAAGTAGCATACCATTATATTAATAACAGATATCTATAGATGATAGAAATTTGAATATTTTTATTTTAATCACCATTCCTTTCTTTGTATTTCACTTTTAAAAATAAGCCTGCCTTAACTTTACTAATCCATATATATGCACACATGTACACATGCACTAAATATTATTTTTAAAGGCAACTTTTCTTCTCATCACTATGAATCACATTTGGATGATAGATACATTCCATTATCAAAACTAAACAAGTCCTTACATACCAAGCCCTAAAAATCTACTCAGAAAAAAAAAAAAATTTCTTTATTTAAAAATTATGATTCCTGAAGTATATTTTAAATACTAAAGATGACTCAGTGGTAAATAATCTGCCTGCCAAGCAGAAGACCCAGGTTCAATCTCTGGGTCAGGAAGAACCCTTGGAGAAGTGAATGGCAACTCACTCCAGTATTCTTGCTTCTGAAATCCCATGGACAGAGGAACTTGGCCAGCTACAGTCCATGAGGTTTCAAAGAGTCAGTCACAATTTAGTGATGAAACAGCAACAGCAGCAGCTGTGGCTGTTGGGTTCTCATTATTACCCCACACTGCAAACCTCTGCTTTACATCCTTGAGCTAAATGAGCTTTCTTAAGTTTTTAACAAGGTTCATCTTTTTTAATCTGACCATAATTTCTTTATATCTAGTGTTTTTTGAAGACTTAGCTATCCTTTATTATTGTTATGTCAAACAATTATTTATCACAACCCATCTTGACACTTCTTGGTCCTCAGATATGACATGAACATATCTATTTCTGTTTCCATTGCCTTTATCTCAGTGAAGCCACGATCATCCCTTACCTGAATGGATTACTTAGTTTCTTAACTGTTATTCCCACTTTTACTCTCTGCTTGCCTTGCTATAGGGTCTCATTATGCAATATCTGTAGTTTTTCAGCTCAGTTCAGTTCAGTCACTCAGTCGTGTCTGACTCTTTGCAACCCCATGGACTGCAGGACACCAGGCCTCCCTGTCCATCACTGACTCCCAGAGTTTACTCAAACTTATGTCCATTGACTTGGTGATGTCATCCAACCATCTCATCCTCTGCCATCTCCTTCTCCTCCTGCCTCCAGTCTTTCCCAGTATCAGGGTCTTTCCAATAAGTCAGTTCTTCACATCAGGTGACCAAAGTATTGAAGTGTCAGCTTCAGCATCAGTCCTTCCAATGAGCATTCAGGACTGATTTCCTTTAGGATGGACTGGTTGGATCTCCTTGCAGTCCAAGGGACTCTCAAACGTCTTCTCCAACACCACAGTTCAAAAGTATCAATTCTTTGGCACTCAGCTTTCTTTATAGTCCAACTCTCACATCCATACATGGCTACTGGAAAAAAACATAGCTTTGATTAGATGGACCTTTGTTTGGCAAAATAATGTCAATTGTTTTAGTCAACTATTTTAGCTACCACTGGCACCCCATTCCAGTACACTTGCCTGGAAAATCCCATGGATGGAGGAGCCTGGTAGGCTGCAGTCCATGGGGTCGCTAAGAGTCAGACACGACTGAGCGACTTCACTTTCACTTTTCATTTTCATGCATTGGAGAAGGAGATGGCAACCCACTCCAGTGTTATTGCCTAGAGAATCCCAGGGACGGGGAAGCCTGGTGGGCTGCCGTCTATGGGGTCGCACAGAGTCGGACACGACTGAAGCGACTTAGCAGCAGCAGCTTATACTTAAAGGTTGGCAGTTGTTCCATACTGCATTAAGAATAAAATCCAAACCTTTAAATATACTTTACAAGGACCTGTATGATCCAGCCATTACACATAGCACCAATCTCAATTTCAGGTCTTTTTTTTCCACTTTCTCTTCTCCAGCTGTGCTGGTCTTTGATAATTTCAATATTGTTAAATTCTTTTCTGCTTCATTGTTCTCTGAACACACGTATTTGCTTCTGCCTTTAATGCTCAGTCTCCAGGCTCTTCATTTGACTGGTTCTTTCTCAAATTTCAGGTCTTACTGTCTTAATAAAGCTTTCCCTTGACTGCTCTTTCTCATATTATCATCTTCAAGGTACATCGTACATAACCATTTTATGTTTATTTCCTTATTTGTTAACTTTCCTATCCCTCTAAACATAGATTATTGAGCATTAACATCATACTGGTTTGATTTATCAATATATAAAGCATCTGGTAGAGGCCTGCCATTTTATACAGCTCTATATTAAACAATGGAGAAGGCAATGGCACTCCACTCCAGTACTCTTGCCTGGAGAATCCCGTGGACAGAGGAGCCTGGTAGGCTGCAGTCCATAGGGTTGCTAAGAGTCGGACATGGCTGAGCGACTTCACTTTCACTTTTCACTTTCATGCATTGGAGAAGGAAATGGCAACCACCTCCAGTGTTCTTGCCTGGAGAATCCCAGAGACGGGGGAGCCTCGTGGGCTGCCATCTTTGGGGTTGCACAGAGTCGGACATGACTGAAGCGACTTAGCAGCAGCAGCAGCATATTAAACAATGTAATTGGTGCTCTTGTAGGACAACGTTAGCAGTCAGGTTGTATTTGTGAATGGGTGTGTGTGCCTGTTTGTGTATGCGCCCGGATGTGCAACCGTGTATTCAGATTCTTACTTTCAGATACTTACTTTCATACATATGTACGTATATACATATGTAAAATTCTTAATACGTTTGTGTTGATCTATTTAATTATCATAGTAACATGCATAATTAAATCCTACACTTAGAAAATCTACATAGGCTCATCATCAGCTCATATAAATGGAACAGGTTTATAAGCAGCAGGGTTATATTGGTGATGTCTCTTGTTCTGAGTTTTAGAAAGTCTTCCACTTTTTTATCCTGCTGATTGTGGATATTTTGTACATAGAAAATTAAGCTTCAGAAATTCAAGAATTATTGATCTCCAGAAACATTTCATCAAAGTTCCTGATGTATCATCTGCCCTGTCATATAGTTTGAAACCATGACATCAAAACAGGGACTTTTCTCAGATGTATATTTACTCTGTTCCAACATCAAGATCCTCCTATTAAACCAAGATAAAGGGGTGTTAAAACTAGAAGATGTGTGGGCCAGTTGTACATACAGAATGGTATATAATCTATTAGAGCTGTCAGACATTATCACATAATCCTACAGGCACAAAGGAGCATAGAGAGACTCGTTGGTTTACTTGATTAAAATTATAATACAGCCAAAGAACAGTCTTTTTAGAAGCTAATTTATAGATATTGAATATATTGAAATATGTTGAATGTATTGAATATAACCTAAAGGGAAAGAGCAGCCAGTTTAAAAATACTGTTGCTTTACAAACTCCTTATAAGCTGCATTTAGCACAGTGTTCTTTTAGTGAATGGAGTGGTACCCATTCTGTAGAGTGTGCAGTGAGGTCTGTAACATGACTGTAATAAAGATGTTTCTAGGACACTAAAATAAAACACCGTTTGCTAATGTTTTATAAGCTTATTCATTATCAATTCACAATAAAACATGAAAAAATCAGAGGATATTAATTTCTATGGTTCTATTGGATTTATTAAAATTGACAGGTATATACGTAGACACTGTGAAAGCCAAAATTGACATGGAAATATGTATTTAAAGCATATAGGACTCATAGTTGTTCATTTTCATCACAAGATAATCAATAACTATTGTCATAGGGTCAAAAGAGATCCTTTTATCTTTACTGCCTGACCACAGGACACATTCAGCATTATATTCCTTTGAATCACTTATTTCTTCTGAATCTTCTACAAGTTCAAGCAATTGTCAAGCTTCTCTATGAAGTGGTGTCTCTACAAAGATTTTTCTAATAGAAATTATGCAATCAGCAGTTAGGTCTTCATTGCTAATGGTTCTTTTGGACAGGAACAATGGCAGATACAAGTCTGAGACACTGTTTTGCTTTTATGATACTCAGAATATCTGAAACTTTGAAATGGGTTTTGAGTTACATCATCAAATTTTATAAATGCAAGGTATAATGTTTTATTACTGACTGAAAGGGGAGGAAAGGGTTATTGCTGTAGTGGATTCCTGGTAATTCCTCAGATAATTCTAGACAAGGAAGATTCAGTAAAAGCTTTTTAAAATTGCTATTTGAAAACAGTAAACAAGTAATAAGTGTTTTATATGTTCCCAGAATTATTCTAAGTATATATATAGGACTGTATGTCTTTTTTATATGTTGTATTTTTTAATCCTCACAAAAGACCTCTTTTATGAATAAGAAAACTGAGATCCAGGTAGTCATATAATTTGTTCAATATGCGAATAGTTAACAAGTGGTAGTTTGGTATTCAAACCTAGGAAATTGCCCATAACAGAAACTGGAAATTTGTTTCCATCAAAGGGCCAGATAGTAAAAGTTTTAGTCTTCACCAACCATGCAGTCTTGTTTGCACCTATACCATTCTGCTTCTGCAGTATGAATGCAACCACAGATACTATATACACAATGGTCATATATCAATGAAACTTTCCTTGAAACAAGTAGCTACAGACCAAACAACAACAAAAAGCAGACAAAGGGAATGGATATGGTTAAAGTATTAGAAGGCTCCGAAAACTTGAAAAAACAAAACAAAGCTGGTAGTCATCGACATTTGCACTGTTGACTGCCTTCTACGGGACTATGGTCAAAACAAACAGGTCATCTGAAAGATCAAATGGACTTATCAGCAAAGAAGAAATTGACACTGACCTATCTCTATCCAATTCTATATTATACTTGGAGAATGTCATTTGAAATGCAATATATAAGTATGCCAAGTTTTAAATTAATGCATGTATTAAAATCATTCTCTTTCAACTCTCAAAAGATTATATTTTTTGTAAGTTTGATATAATTAAGTGAAAAATATTAAAATAGGAAGCTTCTACATAAATAAAAAATCACACATATTTTATACTATATTTATTAGAAACGTTCCTGGTGGCTCAGACTGTAAAGAATCTGCCCACAATGCGGAAGACCCAGGTTTGATCCCTGAGTCAGGAAGATCCCATGGAGAAGGGAATGGCTACCCACTCCAGTATTCTTGCCTGGAGAATCCCATAGACAGAGGGGCCTGGTGGGCTACAGTCCATGGGGTGGCAAACAGTCAGACATGACTGAGAGACTAATGCTTTCAATTCTTAATGTTAATAGTTCATCCAAATTCAAATGCCTATTGTTAATGATTATGATTTTTATAATATTTTATTGTCTTAAGTTACATATTCAAGAATAATAATGTGGTAAATGTGGGTTAATTTTAGAGTACAGATTTTTTTTCCTGTTTAAAACTATTTAAAAATATCTTTTCCTGTTGGTAATATCAATTAATATAATAAAAAAGAATATTAATATGATATTATATTTAACAAATAAGACAGAATCATAAATGTAAATGACCACTTATTTTTCTAACCTATTTTTTTGATTTTTCAATGAGGAATTAAGTAACATGTTTAACCAGTTTTAAAGCATAATAAAAGCAAATGAATTATCATTAATTTTCCTTCTACTTTGAGGCACTGAGCCAAGTGATTATTTTTACTTAATTTCTTTTTATAAATTCACATATGTTTTGATCCAAAATAAGTGCATGCATGTGTACTCAGTGACTTTAGTCTTGTCCAATTCTTTATGACCTTGTGGACTGTAGCCCTCCAGGTTCCTCTGTCCATGGGATTTTCCAGGCAAGAATATTGGAATGGGTTGCCATGCCCTCCTTTAAAGGATCTTCCGGACCCAGGAACCAAACAAGCATCTCCTACATTGCAGACAGATGCTTTACCACTGAGCCACCAGGAAATCCCTGATCTAAAATACAAAACGTTAGAGACTGAATGTCAGACTTTTGGACTCAGTGGGAGAAGGTGAGGGTGGGATGATTTGAGAGAATAGCATTGAAACGTGTACATTACCATATGTAAAATAGATGACCAGTGCAAGTCTGATGCATGAAGCAGGGCACCCAAAGCCAGTGTTCTGGGACAACAGAGAGGGATGAGGTGGGGATGGAGTTGGGAGGGGGTTTCATGATGAGGGGAACACATTTATATCTGTGATCGATTCATGTTGATATATGGCAAAAACCACCACAATATTGTAAAGTAATTATCCACCAATAAAAATTAATTAATTAATTGAAAAAAAAGACTAAAAGAATGCTACTAAGTCATGTTTTGGGTTTTTAGGATCTTTCCCCTTCCTAACCATTTCAGTTCAGTTCAGTCGCTCAGTCGTGTCTGACTCTTTGCGACCCCATGAATCGTAGCACGCCAGGTCTCCCTGTCCATCACCATCTCCCGGAGTTCACTCAGACTCACGTCCATTGAGTCCATGATGTCATCCAGCCATCTCATCCTCTGACGTCCCCTTCTCTTCCTGCCCCCAATCCCTCCCAGCATCAGAGTCTTTTCCAATGAATCAACACTTTGCATGAGGTGGCCAAAGTACTGGAGTTTCAGCTTTAGCATCATTCCTTCCAAAGAAATCCCAGGGCTGATCTCCTTCAGAATGGACTGGTTGGATTTTCCTGCAGTCCAAGGGACTCTCAAGAGTCTTCTCCAACACCACAGTTCAAAAGCATCAATTCTTCGGCACTCAGCCTTCTTCATAGTCCAACTCTCACATCCATACATGACCACTGGAAAAACCATAGCCTTGACTAGATGGACCTATGTTGGCAAAGCAATGTCTCTGCTTTTGAATATGCTATCTAGGTTGGTCATAACTTTCCTTCCAAGGGTAAGCGTCTTTTAATTTCATGGCTGCAGTCACCATCTGCCGTGATTTGGGAGCCCCAAAAAATAAAGTCTGCCACTGTTTCCACTGTTTCCCCATCTATTTCCCATGAAGTGATGGGACCAGATACCATGATCTTCGTTTTCTGAATGTTGAGCTTTAAGCCAACTTTTTCACTCTCCACTTTCACTTTCATGAAGAGGCTTTTGAGTTCCTCTCACTTTCTGCCATAAGGGTGGTGTCATCTGCATATCTGAGGTGATTGATATTTCTCACGGCAATCTTGATTCCAGCTTGTGCTTCTTCCAGCCCAGCATTTCTCATGATGTACTCTGCATATAAGTTAAATAAGCAGGGTGACAATATACAGCCTTGACGTACTCCTTTTCCTATTTGGAACCAGTCTGTTGTTCCATGTCCAGTTCTAACTATGCTTCGTGACCTGCATATAGGTTTCTCAAGAGGCAGGTCAGGTGGTCTGGTATTCCCATCTCTTTCAGAATTTTCCACAGTTTATTGTGATCCACATAGTCAAAGGCTTTAGCATAGTCAATAAAGCAGAGATAGATTTTTTCTGGAACTCTCTTGCTTTTTCTATGATCCAGCGGACGTTGGCAATTTGGTCTCTGGTTCCTCTGCCTTTTCTAAAACCAGCTTGAGCATCTGGAAGTTCACAGTTCACGTATTGCTGAAACCTGGCTTTGAGAATTTTGAGCATTACTGTACTAGCGTGTGAGATGAGTGCCCTTGTGCGGTAGTTTGAGCATTCTTTGGCATTGCCTTTCTTTAGGATTGGAATGAAAACTGACCTTTTCCAGTCCTGTGGCCACTACTGAGTTTTCCAAATTTGCTGGCATATTGAGTGCAGCACTTTCACAGCATCATCTTTCAGGATTTGAAATAGCTCAACTGGAATTCCATCACCTCCACTAGTGAGTACTAACTAAGCACTTCTAGTTGAGGGGCAAGCATGGGAGCAGACACCAAAAAGAATCATTGCATTTGAATTAAATTCCAGTTTTGATATAGCCATCTTTCATCCTGGATAAAGAGTTAAGTGAGTCAGTAGACACAGTGCTTTAGTAAAATTCTGAATAGAAATTCAGAATTAAAATACTGCATATTGAAAACCTAATACCCAGGAGCATTTTGGAGCAGTCTGTTTGGTAGTGGACTGTCTTTTGAATTCTCCTTGTGTTTGGAATGTTTTTACTTTTCCTCAAATGTCTTCCATGCCATCTGGCCCATGACCTCTTTCAGAGTTGTGGAAATTGTAAAATGGCAAATGGCTTTCTCATATGATTACTATCTTCTTTTGCTCATTTTGTGCTCCTAAAACAGAGTTAAACCCTTGATGAACCATTGTTTTGATAACAGTGTATCACATGACAAATCTAATAGAACAGTAGCAGCTTTCCTTAGTGTTCTCTTAGGAAGGATTTTAACAGGAAACCTATCAAAGTAATCCAGAAACTATACCAGTACTAGTTGGTGATATTTACCACAAACTACTGTCAGCAAACATACTATATATTTACTCCCTAATAAGTATTGGTATAACTCTGCTGCTGCTGCTAAGTCGCTTCAATGGTGTCCAACTCTGTGCGACCCCATAGATGGCAGCCCACCAGGGTCCCCCGCCCCTGGGATTCTCCAGGCAAGAACACTGGAGTGGGTTGCCATTTCCTTCTCCAGTGCATGAAGGTGAAAAGTGAAAGTGAAGTCGCTCAGTAGTGTCCGACTCCTCTCAACCCCATGGACTGCAGCCCACCAGGCCCCTCCGTCCATGGGATTTTCCAGGCAAGAGTACTGGAGTGGGGTGCCATCGCCTTCTCTAATGATTATAATTACATTGTTTTTTCATTTTTATTTATTGTCTTTCTTTTAGCTTTATTGAGGTATAATTGACATATAAAATTGTAAGATATAAAGTATACTTCATGATTTTATATACATTGTAAAAGGATTCATGTCATCTAGTTAGCACATATCACCTGACATGTTTATCTTTTTTATGCATACTTTTTCTTGTTTTTTTAATATACAGTTTTATTTTTTTAATTTTTATTTCTTTGTTTTTTGGCTTCACTTTGCAACATGCCAGACCCTAGTTCCCTTGCTGCTGCTGCTGCTGCTAAGTCGCTTCAGTTGTGTCTGACTCTGTGCGACCCCATAGACAGCAGCCCACCAGGCTCCCCTGTCCCTGGGATTCTCTAGGCAAGAACACTGGAGTGGGTTGCCATTTCCTTCTCCAATGCATGAAAGTGAAAAGTGAAAATGAAGTCACTCAGTCGTGTCCAACTCTTAGCGACCCCATGGACTGCAGCCTACCAGGCTCCTCCGTCCATGGGATCTTTAAAGCAAAAGTACTAGGAGTGGGGTGCCATTGCCTTCTCTTACCTGGGATCAAACCCATGTCCCCTGCAGTGTAAGTGAAGAGTCTTAACTACTGCATGACTAGGGAGGTCTTGTTTATTATCTTTTTTTTTTGTATGTATGAGAACATTTACATTCTATTTTCTTAGCAAATTTAGATTATACAATATAAACTAATCAACTATAGTCATCATATTAATACACTAGGCACTTATTCATCTTGTACCTGAGAGTTTCTACCTTTTAATCAACTGCTCTCTATTTTCCCAACACCTAGTTCCTGGTAGCCACTTTTAAACATTCTGTTTCTATGGATTTCACATTTATTTTCATATTCCACATAGAAGTGATACCATACAGTATTTATAATCTCTGTTTGCCTTATTTCACTTAGCATACGACCTCAAGATCCATCTATGTTGTGGCAAGCAGGAGAATTTCCTTCTTTCTCATGACTGAAGAATTTTCCTTTCTCATGACTGAAGTGTATATATATATATATATATATATATATATATATATAATCTTCTTTATCTATTCATCTATTAATGAACATTTAGATTGTTTCTATATCTAGGTTATTGTAAATAATGTTGTAATGAACATAGAATGCAGATATCTCTCTGAAATATTTTCTTTGGCTATATACCTAGAATTAGGATGGCTGGATCATGTGGTAAAGTTCTAGTTTTAATTTCTCAAAGAACCTCCATACTGTTTCCCAAAGTGACTATACCAATTTACATTCTCACCAATGTGCATGAAGATTCCCTTTTCTTTCCTATCAACACTTATTATCTCTTCTTTGTTATCACAGTCTTTGTCTTTAATTTTTGACATTTTAATTATAATGTGGTTTGGTGTGGATCCTTTGGGTTCATCTTATTTTGAATTCTCTGGGCTTCCTGAATCTGGATGTTTGTTATTTCCCCCATATTCAGCCATTATTTCTTAGAATAAGTTTCTAATCTTTTCTCTCTCCTCTACTAGGCTCCTCTAGAAAGTGTATGGGGTCACGAAGAGTTGGGCATGACTTAGCGACTAAACCACACCACACAGAAAGTCCACTTGATGATGTCCCATACATTCCTTATGCTGTATTGATTCAAATTTCTTGTTGTCCCTCTGATTGGATCAATTCCTCTGTCCTGTCCTACAGTTCACAGATGCTTTATTCTACTTCATCCAGTCAACTATTGAATCCCATGATTGAATTTTTCAGTTCATTTATTATATTTGTCATCTCTGTGATTTATGTTTGGTACTTCCTTACATATTCTGCCTCTGTTGATATTCTCATTTTCGTCATGCATTTTTTTCCTTCTGACCTCTGTGAGCAATTTTATGATTGTCATTTTGAACTTTTTAGCCTGTAAATTACTTATCGCCATTTCATTAAATTCTGTTTCTGGGGTTTTATATTGTCCTTTCATTTGGAACATATTCCTATACCTTCATTTTTCCTTACTTTCTGTGTTGATTTCTGCACATTAGATAAAGCAGCCATCTCTCCTAGTCTTGAGTGGAGTGGACTTGTGTAGAGTAGGAAACACTGATAAGCTTAGCCTGAGCTTATGGTTTCCTCTCCAATTTCTGTGTTTGTCCAAGCTTCGTTTATTGTTCTTAGTAACTCCCAATAGTTTGCTAAGATTTGCCAAGGTTCCAAAGGGGAGAAATCACAGTGAGCACCTATAAGCAGGTTGGCTGGAAGCCAGGTCATCAGGCAGCAGCTAAAAATGTATGTAGTTTCCCTTTCCAGAGATAAACTGGGAAATAAGATTTTTGCTTGCTCCCTCTGTGCGAATCCCAAGTGTATAGTCAAGTGTCAAGAGTAGGGGTGTGTGATTTTGTTCCACTAAAAACTGCTTCTGTGTTTGCTACAATCCCGTGAGACTCATAAATGCAAGACCCATTGGCTATCAATCAAAGTGATCCAGCAACCTACCCTTTGGGTAGTAGTCACAAAAGCTGGGGCACCACACCTGAATACAAACCCCTTCTAGGGAGACAGTGGTGATTTGGAGAGAGAGAGTGAGAAGGCAAAGGTGGTGTCTGCTGGCTACTCTGGTCTCTGGAAGGTTTACAGTCAGCCCCTGCATAAACTTAACTTTCTTACTTGAACTTTATTTAAGAAGTTTAGTCCTTCCTATCAATCATTTTGAAATATTTGCTACACAAAATTTATTAATTTCTGCATATGTTTTAGTTGGCTAGAAAATGTTCTTAAATAATACTTTTCTGTATTTTCTAAGAAAATACATAGATGATAGGTTTTCTGATTTCTTTTTTAAACTTCAGAATACTCATAAATTTCTTTTCCACATGAATTGCAATCTTTTAATTTTAAAATGCTTGGCTATATGAAATTTTTCTTCCAGATATTCATAATTTCTGTTCTATTGTCTTTTATTTTTTTTTTGAACTTCAACTCAATTTTATGTGCACAAGAGTTGAAAAGTCTGAGCCACCTTAAAGAGAAATTGATTCTAAAATTTATAAAACCTATAAATAATCAGAGGCCAAACCACTATATTAAAACAGATTCTCTAGCCAGTAAAAATCTTGCATTTTAAGCATACACTTGTATCCACTTTAGATACAAGGCAAAACTCACTCTTTAAAGTGGCTCCACCTTGGCAGATACATATATTTGTAATGAATGCACACCTGCTATGTGTTGTTTATCAGAGAAAACACCCCGCTGATTCACAAAGCTCTGATGGCATGTGTCTCATCTTCATCACATCTATTGTCTTTTAAATATTTTTCTTCCTTAATGTTTATTCTTTGTGCTGGATTATATTTTAAGTACACATAAGTCAGAGTGGCAATGCCTTCCAGGTTTTGTGCAATAAGTTGACTGTCTTGTGGTCAAAATGTCCAATAGTAAATTAAATTATTTTCTTTATCCTTATTTTGGTACATTTCCTATTTATTTTTCTTTAGTATGACATTGAGAGAATTTGTGTCAGAAATTATCAAGCAGGACTAATAGTTAGCCTAAATCTATACGTTATTTTGCTTATGCTATTATCACATGGTAGCAATGAATTCCATAATCTCACAGTCAAAGAATAACAAATATTTAGAATGAGGTGAGCCTTTAGAAATTGGTGGTTACCACTCCTTTAGACATGAGTAAACTGAGGCCCAGAGACATGTTTTAAAGAAGTTCATAGAGTTGTTTGTCAATAATATCAAGACTAAAATTTTCATCCTTTTTTCTTCTAGTATTTACTTACTTACCTGACTATTCCACTTATCATTTCCTTCTTATTCATTTCTGTCTGAATCTCTACTCTTCTCATGGCACATTTCTAGCCCTTTTTGAACCAGGCCTCTGTTCATCCTGCTTGAAGAACTGTCAGGTATCACTGTCCAAAGGACCTTTTCTTTTTAGAACGAGGTATAAATACCCCCATCTGATTCGTGCATGAGCTTTACTTTGTTCAAAAAGATATTTTCGTTTTGTTTTTGTTGTTGTATGTTTTCTGAATTCTGGGTAATCATTGAATTAACTTTGCCTAAAAGAAAAAGTTACTTGTTTTTTAGTATTATACTTTATTCTGTTCACTTATTCTATAGGTTGGTGTAAAATTTAATTTTATTTTGTAAAAAACAGTACAATTTAAAACATGTTTTGTTCTGGGTTTCAATTTCATGGGTTATATTTTATTTTTTGGTATTTATTCCACATGTTTGTAATGACTGAGACTTGAAACATTAATAGTTGTTTTGTAAGAGTCATTTGATGTCTAAACATTAATTTAATCCACTTAAAATAATTTTATACTGTTTTTCTGAAAACAAGAAGTTGATGACAAAAAGCAAATAAAACTAAATCTCTCTCACTTTAAATTCAGTAGCTCTTTTTTCTTTTAACCAAGTCCTGTTTTATCAACTTTTGTTCCTTCTATCAATACATCTAGATCACAATGGATTCTTGACAAATGATAATATATAAACTTAGAGATTCAAGTGATGCCAGATAGATACATAGGTGATAAATCAATATAGATATGAATTTATTGGCTGGTTGAGTTTGTATTTCAAATGACAATATATAAATTTAGAGTAAAATAGGAGGAAGTAATTCAAGTGATGCCAGATAGATACATAGGTGATAAATTGATATAGATATGAATTTATTGGCTGGTTGAGTTACATATGTCCTTCTTCATTAATGTGCTTTTTTTATCAAATAACCTTCACCCACGCATTTAGCAAAGCTAAGTATCTTGTTTTTTGTTTTCATTAAAATTTATTAAATTACCAAATACCATATATTAGGCAGCCAGGATAAATTACTAGTCTTTTACTCGACTCATTTTCCCAGTAAAGAGATTAGCAGGATTTATTGCAAATAAATGGAATTATCATTTGCTTAAAACAGAAAATCATAGAGATCCTTGCTACTCATTGTGTGGTTCACTAACCAGCAGCTTGACATCAAACATACAGAAACACATGGAAAATATATAACATCTTCCATACATCTACCACCAAGAATTAACAAATGGGTACATTTGCTTCAAGTATTTTTTTTCTTTGAATAAAATGCTGCAGATATAACTGAAGTTTTTTGAACCGTCTGGTCGCTTTAACTTCTTTGTCTTCATATCCAGTATTGAAACCTGTTAACATAGTTCATTTTTGAAATTACGTATGTATACTGATATTCAATATGTAGTACTGTTTTCTATGTTTTATATGTTTTATATAAATTGAGTGATACTTGTTTATAATTCTGTGACTTCTTGTTTCACTCAACATTTGTTTTGAAATTACCCATTAAGATATATTTCTATATTTAAAAAATTTTTCTTCTATACGCTTTAAAATTTTGCCAGTCACATCCACAGTTTAGTCTAACTAGTATTCATGTGTATTTCTGCAACCTGATATAGAAAAAAATATATTTAAATCTTTATAAAAATTACTTCACCTTTATTTTGAAATCTTCTTGGCTTTCTTTTTTACCTATATATACATATACATGTGTATGTGTGTATATATATATATATTCTCTGCTTATATTTTTTCCTATTAAGAGGAGTTATATCATAGAGAAATTTTGTAAAGATCCATGATAAGTTCTTTGGAATGTTCATTGAAATTGAAATGAATGTATAGATTGGAGAAAAACTAACAGTTGAATAATAGTATATAATGCTGTCACTTTTATTTATAAACAAAGTGCATCTATTCTTGCATCTTTTTCATGCCCTTCAAAAAGTTTTGTATTTTTGTCTATTAAATTTCTTGTGCTACTTTTGTAAATTTAACCTGAGATAACCTATACATATTCTTCTATTTTGAATAGTATTTTACTTTATATATGCAGATATAGACATAGAAATAAACAAAGAGGCAGATATAGGTTGTGTATGTGCATGTGTGTATCCAGCCATCTTGCTGAGTTCTTTTCATTTTCTATATATGTATACTCTTGTCCTCTTATACACATACACAAAAATACACATACAAACTTCTATGCCTTTTTTCTATCTTATGCCTTATTTTGTTTTATTTTATTTTACTTTGCATTACTGTATTGTATTTTATTTCTTTTTGACATCACTGAATTGGCAAGGACTTCCAGTCGTTAAGTAACAGCAGGAAGTCTTGTGTTTCAGTGATTTCAGTGGGATTATTCCAGCATCTATATACTAACATTTCCTCTAAGTATTTTTTTGTTTTTTACATAAGACACACCTTTTGCCTATAAGGAAGTTTCATCCTATCTGTAATTTGCTAAGTTGTGTTTAAAATCATAAATAGTTGTTGAATTGTATGTTGTTTCTACCTGTGCTAAGTTTATGTTTTTCTCATATACTTTGTTGCTTGAGTAAAGTATATTAATAAGTGTGCTGCTGCTAATTCACTTCAGTCGTGTCCAACTCTGTGCAACCCCATAGACGGCAGCCCGCCAGGCTCCCCCGTCCCTGGGATTCTCCAGGCAAGAACACTGGAGTGGGTTGCCATTTCCTTCTCCAATGAATGAAAGTGAAAAGTGAAAGTGAAGTCGCTCAGTTGTGTCCAACCCTCAGTGACCCCATGGACTGCAGCCTACCAGGCTCCTGTGTCCATGGGATTTTCCAGGCAAGAGTACTGGAGTGGGGTGCCATTGCCTTCTCCGATTAATAAGTGTACTTGTGTTCAAATCACATTGTATTCTTGAGATAAGCTTTTTTAAAAAATTTGGATGCATTTGTTGCATTTATTATAACGCATCTTACATGGATTATACATGCATTATATTTATCTACTGGAGGAAGATCTGTTTTTATCTCATTTAGATGTTAACCATTTTATACAGTAATGAGATTGGTTTATAATTTTTATTTCATTGTATTGTTCATGCCTATTTTGGCATTATACTATACTAGCTTCATAAAACAAGCATAGTAGTTTTCTCTACTTTTTCTAGTTTTATCAGTTTGTGTAAGCTATGGATTATATGATCTATAATAGTGAGATAACCTCATTTAAAACAATATCTGAGCTGTTTACAAAAGATTTTATCTTGAATGAGACTAGTGGACAGTGGACAACATAATCCATAGAGCAGTAGATTCTGTAATCTAGGGGAAAACATCATAAAGTCTGGGAAGGATAACATAACATAAAGTCTGGGAAGGATCACCATTAGAATTGAAGCTAATAAATATCTACACTTAAACTCCCAGTTTAAAAAAATAAACCTGATGTGGATTTGAGTCATAGTTACACAGATCAACTCTGAATTGCTAATTGAGCTGAAAAAAACTTTTAATTTCAATTAAGGGACAAAAGAGATGCATGTTGAATCCCTGGGTCAGATCCTTTGGAAAAGGAATGGCAACACACCCCAGTATTCTTGCTTAGAGAATCCCATGGAGAGAGGAGCCTGGTGGGCTACACAGTCCATGGGGTTGCAAAGAGTTGGACATGACTGAAGTGACTGAGCACATGAGCACAGGTTGTCAATTATTATTTACTGACAAAGGCTGCCTGTATTGATGAGTATTTTGAGGGTAAGTTAAGTGCATCATGTAAATGCAATGATTTATTATCAGTGTTACCCTAGGATGAGAAAGAAGAATTGGCAGTATAAATATCACATATTTTCTGTCTTTATACTCATTTTTAGCCACTTAACATACAAGTGCAGCCTAATCTAAAACAGGTATTTTTTTTCTTGTCTTTCTACAATAACTATGGTATAGATGTCTATTAATTGAGGGCCATCTAACAAGGGTGAATCTGTACCATATATCATGGGCAAGAATGCTGCGGTAAGATGGAACCAATTGACTTCACTGCAGGAAATACAGAAATGCATTAAGAGTCTTTAACCGGTAAAAGTGCTCTTGGATCTAGTGATTGGTGCTACTGCTACAATGACTAACTTAACTTAAATAGTCTAATTATCTAAACTACCTTAACTTTCTACTGCTGTTGCTGCTAAGTCGCTTCCGTCGTGTCCGACTCCATGAGACCCCATAGACGGCAGCCCACCAGGCTCCCCCATCCCTGGGATTCTCCAAGCAAGAACACTGGAGTGGGTTGCCATTTCTTTCTCCAATGCATGAAAGTGAAAAGTGAAAGTGAAGTTGCTCAGCTGTGTCCGACTCTTAGCGACCCCATGGACTGCAGCCTACCAGGCTTCTCTGTCCATGGGATTTTCCAGGCAAGAGTACTGGAGCGGGGTGCCATTGCCTTCTCCTTAACTTTCTACTAGGAACCACATATTATTACATATTTAATTTTTACTTTTTAGGGTTACTCTTCAAAAATAATAGTGTTATATCCACTTTACATACAAGGAAACTGAGGCTCAGAAATATTCACTAATTTGCCAAATGTCTAAAATAGGTAAATTGTTTAACTCAACCTGGTGAATTATATTTACCACTGCAGATGGTGATTGCAGCCACGAAATTAAAAGATGCTTACTCCTTGGAAGGAAAGTTATGACCAACCTAGACAGCATATTCAAAAGCAGAGACATTACTTTGGCAACAAAGGTCCATCTAGGCAAGGCTATGGTTTTTCCAGTAGTCATGTATGGATGTGAGAGATGGACTTTGAAGAAAGCTGAGTGCCAAAGAAATGATGCTTTTGAACTGTGGTGTTGGAGAAGACTCTTGAGAGTTCCTTGGACTGTAAGGAGATCCAACCAGTCCATTCTAAAGGAGATCAGCCCTGGGATTTCTTTGGAAGGAATGATGCTAAAGCTGAAACTCCAGTACTTTGGCCACCTCATGCGAAGAGTTGACCCATTGGAAAAGACTGATGCTGGGAGGGATTGGAGGCAGGAGGAGAAGGGGATGACAGAGGATAAGATGGCTGGATGGCATCACCGACTCGATGGACATGAGTTTGGGTGAACTCCGGGAGTTGGTGATGGACAGGGAGGCCTGGTGTGCTGCAATTCATGGGTCGCAAAGAGTCAGACACGACTGAGTGACTGAACTGAACTGAACTGAACTGAAAGTCACAAAAATATTAGATTTCACAATTATAATTTGAATCCACTCAAATAGCCTATTGTCATTCTAGTATAATGTAACTCTTCCCATAGTGTTTTAGAGAAAAAGTCCCCATGCTTTTTTGTTAACATTCTAATACTCAAAGATATGTTAAAGATTTTATTCACATATTTATTATACAGGTAATATCCTTAGAGATGATTGTATAACTAAAAAGACCATTCTCTTAGCATGAAATTTTCTAGGAGAAAATATATATATTCACATATGTGTACATAAATAATGTTAACTCATTTAACATTATATTCATTTGGAAATTTGGAGTCATTTAAAATGGCAAACCGAGAGATTAAGAGAAGATCTAATTCCTCCTATTCCTCTTCAGATTACTTACAAACTGAAAGCTACTCTAGAATAGATACTGTCAAATTAATAATTGTTTCCAATACCTAAAAGGCATTATGTATTCAAAAAATAGTTTCAGTGAATAAATGAAAAATTAGAGGTAATGGGGCTTACTTTGCAAGAAAACTAAGAATATTAAATGAATGATTATGTGCAAAGCATCTACATAGTGTCTGGAATGTGCATTTATTTTCAACTCCTTGTTGCATAAAAGATACTGGACATTTAAACTTGAGAACAAGTTTTTTCACAGTTTCATGTGCTTAAGAACCATGTGAGAAAATTACCTTCAGTGAATATTCTTAGATAAACTAATTCAAGGGAGTAGCCCAGAAATCTATCTCTTAAACAAGTAAAATAGGACATCTAGATGCATAAAAAACATGGATTATACTTTAGAAAATACAGCCCTAGAAAATGTTATTAATAGAGTGAATTGTTTACAGTTCAAGCAGTTGACACTTGACATAATTTTAAAAGCAATAGTATTTAGAAATTTTAAAAATATAATATTTAAAAAGCATATTGCAATATGTGTTTTTAAGTAGATAAGAATTTCATGGATCTAGATGAAGAGTTACTGAATTATTCCTGTTGATCTGTGACCATCTGGTAATGGGGATTAAGAACTAGTCCTGTCTCCATTAAATAATAATTCATTATCATTACATTCATCCT
Source organism: Bubalus bubalis (assembly GCF_019923935.1). NCBI lineage: Eukaryota > Metazoa > Chordata > Mammalia > Artiodactyla > Bovidae > Bubalus > Bubalus bubalis. The sequence continues at coordinate 111,858,735 of NC_059159.1, read as the reverse complement.
CCTTTCCTTCCACACCACCTACATGTGATTTGGTAATCATTTTCCTCCTAGCTACAGTACACAAAATGCTTTTCAGAACATGGTTTAGAAAATTCATAAGTAAGGAGATGTCCTTTTCTCATATCTATCATTTACATCTAAGATAATAGTTTATGAAGCAGTAGTATATGTGAGATTCACGCAAAATACAGTCTGAGGCTTGGTATTCACTTTTTGAAGTCCAAGAATGCTTTTCCTTCAAAGAGCTTCAGGCTCTGAACAATTTGCTTTCAGAGTGTACAAATCACTTTTCCAATGAAGATTTCTAAATGCCCTTTGAGTATATGAGAGTGGGAGCACAGAGAAGTAAAAATGAGTGAGAATATGGGAGGGGGGATGGTAAGAAGGGAGAGAAAGAAAGCAATTACAGTTCCAAATGACTGAAAACATTATGAACTGTCTAATGACTTCATCTGAGTGGTTATGAGAGCTTTGATAGTGGTGCTGAAAGTAGAAAGACACCAGGTACTGAGACGTCTCAGAGCACTAGATTATACTTAGCTGTTCTTCTTTCCTTAACATGGCTCTGGTGGTCTTTCTCAGGCTTCTCCCCAGTTATTATGATATCAAATTTCTCACATCTGAACACAAACTAGGAATCTTTGCAAAGCCAGCTCTTCAGGTGAAACATCTAATTCCAGTGAAATAGAAAATAAATAGATATATCTATTCTGCATATGGTATAAATCTGATAAATGAATAGGGCAGTTTTTGTGCAGTAGCTCAAAAGTGGCTTTTCATGTACACTCAAGTCACTTCCTTAAATTTTGGGGTCATTTCAGTCTTACAAGCTATGCTTTCCTTTAGAAATCACAGGTATTGATGAGGCTTATAGAAATTAACTCTGATGAGATTGGGAAAATGCTATTAGTTTTTATATAACCATTCTTTACTACAACTTTCACACTCTGACTTAAAACATATGCTCCTGTTGAAAATATTCATTAACCTTTCACATGATGTATAACTAGCTTTATCACAGTGGATTAAAAAAAAAAAAAATCCCACTTAGAGTTTTGAAAGAGAGACCCAGTGGGAAATACACAAATGGTAAACTCTACCGAAGGACACAAAAAGGCCCATAAAACATCAGAAGGGTTATAGAGGTCTATGGATTTTAATTGCTGTGTGCCATTGGGCCTTTACAAAGCAATCAAGCAGGCAATCTCCAAAGACAGTCTTGCCATAATACATTTAACAATAGAGTTCTCACCCCACCGGCAGACTAGGGTTTATGAAGGTCCCAATAGCAATTAATGACCTTGTATGCTGAGAGGAAAAGAGAGAGAGACAGAGAGAAAAAGAGAGTTAAATTGGCTCTCTTTTTTGATGCATAATATAAGTATAGAAATGATAATTATGAAGGAGGAAAGTAAAAAAGTAAGGGATATAATAATGTTTGTAAGTGCTCTTTATATTTTCTTTTTTTTTTTTTTACTTTTCTCCAAAGGTAGAGAATTATTGAAAATAATGGTTGTCGCCAAAGTGGGTTGTTACTTAAAGGATGATTTGATTTTATTGATTTAGTGGGGTGAGGAAAGTAAAATTGATTGATTTATTGTTGACCATTAGACAATATTTCAATTATTTGAATATAAAAGATAATAATTATAAACATTAAGTTGTCCCAAATATCCATTATACATTGATCCCAATTCACAGACGCTAGCTAATATTATTTATCAGTTCAGTTCAGTTGCTCAGTCGTGTCCAACTCTTTGAGACTCTATGGACTGCAGCATGCCAGGCTGCCCTGTCCATCACCAACTCCAGGAGCTTTCTTAAACTCATGTCCATCGAGTCGGTGATGCCATGCAACCATCTCATCCTCTGTCCCCATCTCCTCCCTTCAATCTTTCCCAGCAACAGGGTCTTTTCCAATGAGTTAGTTCTTCACATCAGGTGCCCAAAGTATTGGAGCTTCAGCTTCAGCATCAGTCTTTCCAATGAATATTCAGGACTGATTTTCCTTTAGGATTGACTGTGGCCAATCCTAAAGTATAATATTAATATTAATAATTAATAATATTAATATTCTTCTAAGTATAGCATTATTTGTGCTATATTACATACCTGCTATGTATCATGCACTGCACATTATTTTATTTAACCATAAAATGTTAGTGTTATATCCTTTCAGTGATGGAGTAGAGCAGGTAAAAAGATGGCTCAAGACCAGACTTCTTATAAGTGACTACCCTGGAATTCAAATCTAAGACCCTGAATTCAATATCTTTCTACTACTTACATGTCACTGGAGTCAGTAATGCACATCTGTGTTGTGGGAAGTCTCCTGCTTTATAACAACTTTCTCCCAACCTTGGCCTAAGTTTCAGGAAGAATTGGAGAGTATTTGGATATGATAGGTACAACCTTCCTTTTGGCCTTGAAATGCCCACTAAGCAGAGATTTGGTACTATATTTGGAGAATCTTCCCTACAAGTCCACAGAGACTGTAAATAGCCGTCTGCCCAGTGTCCTGGTGCTTAATATTGACTAGACCTATTTGCCTCCAGAGAACATTGTTCAGTAGCCTCTTCATCTAATTTCCATTATCTGTAACTATTTTGACACACTGGCATTTTGGCTTAGTTTTCCCAGGGTAGAGTTTTTGTCTGTTACTTCATGTTGTGGACACTGGGAGAGGACAGGTCTGAATCAAAGTTTGAAGCCAAAAAAAAAAAACAGAAAAGAAAAAAATCAGCAACTTGTGAATTGCATCTATAACCTTTTAAATTGTTAAAATTTAGAACTTTCCACATCTTTGCTTTTTGGAGTATGACTTTTATTTTCTCCATACACAATTAACATTAAATTCAGAGTATAGTCTTTTAACCCCTCATCACAAGCCCTGCTTAATGGAATATAAAATCAATTTCAGTTTGCCTCACACATCACTTTTAATAGTTATCATTTAATTCTTGCTTTTTTCCTCTTACATAACATGTCAACTGGAGAACAATTCGTGTTGAAGGGGAAATAGTATGACAATACAAATACTTCCCTTAAAACTAGCCAAGAAAAAAAATGTTTTATAAAGGATATTTTTCTCACATAAAGCATTATTTAACCTATTTTTTATGTAGTTGACGTGTTAGTCCCACAGGATTGTTCTCACAAGAAGAGGGAGAAAGCAACAATAATAGTCCCCTTTTATTTAGTACTTGATAAGGATAGGGTCTTTTGGAACAAAGCTTTTATTTTTACATAACATATGTTTAAATAAAACTTTATATAGTGTCTAAAGGTAATTTCACAGCAGCAACATCATAGCCATATTTTTAATATAAATAGTTCTATCCAACACATTTGAATTTTATGCCTGAAATTAAAAACAATTGTTTTGAACCCTAACATTTAATTTGGTGACCCTACACAGAAGAATATATAATACCTTGATGTAAGTAAAACCACTTTCTTTGATTCTTTCATGTGTAAACCTCCAAACTTTTCAAAGGCTCAACTCATTTGAGTAAAAACTTGCTCTCAAAATGGCCCCAGACAACATCCAAGACCTGCTTCTGTTGTCTCCCTCACTTCTCATCCTTTTTCCCACTTCCCCACCTCCAGCCACAATGTCCTCTGCTCTTTCTGGAACAGACAAGGATTTCCATAACTCAAGGCCTTTCCTTTGTTGTGCTTTCTCCCTGGAGGCTTCTTCTTCCAACAGTTTTCCTGGATATCCCATAATATTGAAAATTTACATACACGTCACCTTCTCAGTGAAGCTTTTTTGACATTCCAATTTATAATATTGAAAGGTTGTTGCTGAACAAAAATGCTGAACAAAGACTCTGGGATTTTTGGCCTCCGGAGGAGAAGAATTCAATCAGGGGCCGGGGGTTTGATCGCTCAGAACTTTTGTGTGAAGAAGTGAAGGCGCTCAGTCATGTCCGACTCTGCGATTCCATGGACTGTAGTCTACCAGGCTTCTCTGTCCATGAGATTTTCCAGGCAAGATACTGGAGTGGGTTGTCATTTCCTTCTCCAGGGGATCTTCCTGACCCAGGGATCAAACCCAGGTCTCCTGCATCACAGGCCGACGCTTTACCCTCTGAGCCACCAGGGAAGCCCTTTGTGTGTAATAAAGCTTTATTAAAGTATAAAAGAGATAGAGAAAGCTTCTGACACAGACATCAGAAGTGGGATGGAGAGTACCCCCTCGCTAGTGTTAGCAATGGAGTTATATACTTTTTCATTACTTGTTACAGTGAATCAAAAGAATGTCTGGAGGTTGTAAAGATCTTACTAGACCCAACTCCCATAATTTACATTTTAAGATAACAGGATTAGCAAGAAGGTTTTCAGGAAGAGGAAACTGTCCTCAAGCAGGATACACTGTTGTTATATAATCCTTAGTACAGAGTTTAAACTGAGTTGTTTGTTGTGTAATCATCAGTTCCAGGTTTAAAGACAAAGATGTTTTATGTGACTAAGACTAAGGAATGTAGAGGGGAAAAAAAGCTTTTGTCCTTTCCTCCTCCTTTAGAATTCCACACCCCACTCTCCTTTGGGATCCCTGGGCTTCTTATCAACCTGCCTAGGAATTGACTCTCTCAGTATCTCCCCCAATCCCTCATTTTTTACCTGTCTTTTCTGATTTGCATTTCATTTTAGACAATTTGCCATTCTCTGCCATACATTTTGCTACTTTGACTTTTCCCCAGCTTTGTTAAGTCATATCAGACTTTTCCCCAGCTTTGCTTCAGCCATGTCAGACTCTTTGTGACCCCCTGGACTGTATCCTGCCAGGTTCCTCTGTCCATGGGATTCTCCAGGCAAGAATACTGGAGTGGGTTGCCATTTCCTCCTCCAGGGGATCTTCTCCACCCAGGGATCAAACCCGGGTCTCTTATTCCCCCAGGTTTACTGAGATATAATTGACATGTAGCAGGTATACATTTAGCATGTACAATGTGGCTGCATGGTGCAGGAGCAGAGTGGCCGAGAGGAGATACCCCACATCCAAGGTCAGGAGAGGTGGCTGTGAGGATATACCCCATGTTCAAGGTAAGAGAAACCCCAGTAAGACAGTAGACACTGAGAGAGGGCATCAGAGGGCAGATAGATTGAACACACAATCACATACAACTAGCCAATCTGATCACAGGGACCACAGCCTTGTCTAATTCAATCAAACTAAGCCCTGCCATGTGGGACCACCCAAGACAGAGGGGTCATGGTGGAGAGGTCTGACAGAATGTGGTCCACTGGAGAAGGGAATGGCAAACCACTTCAGTGTTCTTGCCTTGAGAACCCCATGAACAGTATGAAAAGGCAGAAACATAGGACACTGTAAGAGGAACTCCCCAGGTCAGTAGGTGCCTGATATGCTACTGGAGATCAGTGGAGAAATAACTCCAGAAAGAATGAAGGGATAGAGCCAAGCAAAAAGAACACCCAGTTGTGGATATGACTGGTGATAGAAGCAAGGTCTGATGCTGTAAAGAGCAATATTGCATAGGAAACTGGAATGTCGGGTCCATGAATCAAGGCAAATTGGAAGTGGTCAAGCAGGAGATGGCAAAATTGAACATTGACATTCTAGGAATCAGAGAACTAAGATGGACTGGAATGGGTGAATTTAGAACTAAGATGGACTGGAATGGGTGAACTCAGATGACCGTTATATCTACTACTGTAGGCAGGAATTCCTTAGAAGAAATGGAGTAGCCATCATGGTCAACAAAGGAGCCTGAAATGCAGTACTTGGATGCAATCTCAAAAATGACAGAATGATCTCTGTTCATTTCCAAGGCAAACCATTCAATATCACAGTAATCCAAGTCTATGCCCCGACCAGTAATGCTGAGGAAGCTGAAGTTGAATGGTTCTATGAAAACGTACAGGAGCTTCTAAAACTAACACCCCCAAAAGATGTCCTTTTCATTATAGGGGACTGGAATGCAAAAGTAGGTAGTCAAGAAACACCTGGAGTAACAGGAAAATTTGGCCTTGGAATACAGAATGAGGCAGGGCAAAGGCTAATAGAGTTCTGCCAAGAGAATGCACTGATCATAGCAAACACCCTGTTCCAACAACACATGAGAAGACTCTACACAAGGACATCACCACATGGCCAACACTGACATCAGATAGATTATATTCTTTGCAGCCAAAGATGGAGAAGCTCTATACATTCAGCAAAAACAAGACCGGAAGCTGACTGTGGCTCAGATCATGAACTCCTTATTGCCAAATTCAGACTTAAATTGAAGAAAGTGGGAAAAACCACTAGGCCACTCAGGTATGACCTAAATCAAATCCCTTATGATTATACAGTGGGAGTGAGAAATAGATTTAAGGGACTAGCACTGATAGACAGAGTGCCTGATGAACTATGGACAGAGGTTCATGACATTGTACAGGACACAGGGAGCAAGACCATCTCCAAGAAAAAGAAATGAAAAAAAGCAAAATGGCTGACTGAGGAGCCCTTACAAATAGCTGTGAAAAGAAGAGAAGCCAAAAGCAAAGGAGAAAAGGAAAGATATACCCATTTGAATGCAAAGTTTCAAAGAATAGCAAGGAGAGATAAGAAAGCCTTCCTCAGTGATCAATGCGAAGAAATAGAGGAAAACACTAGAATGGAAAAGACTGGAGATCTCGTCAAGAAAATTAGAGATACCAAGGGAATATTTCATGCAAAGACAGGCTCAATAAAGGGCAAAAATGGTATGGAATTCACAGAAGCAGAAGATATTAAGAGTTGGCAAGAGTACAAAGAAGAACTGTACAAAAAAGATCTTCATGACCCAGATAATCACGATGGTGTGATCATTCACCTAGAGCCAGACATCCTGGAATGTGAAGGCAAGTGGACATTAGGAAGCTTCACTATGAACAAACCTAGTGGAGGTGATGGAATTCCAGTTGAGCTCTTTAAAATCCTAAAAGATGATGCTGTGAAAGTGCTACACTCAATATGTCAGCAAATTTGACAAGTCAGCAGTGGCCACGGGATTGGAAAAGGTCAGTTTTCATCCCAATCCCAGAGAAAAGCAATGCCAAAAAATGTTCAAACAACCACACAATTGCACTCATCTCATATGCTAGTAAAGTAATGCTCAAAATTCTCCAAGCCAGGCTTCAGCAATACGTAAACTGTGAACTTCCAGATGTTCAAGCTGGTTTTTGAAAAGGCAGAGGACAGAGATCAAATTGCCAACACCTGATGGATTGTTAAAAAAGCGAGAGAGTTTCAGAAAAACACCTATTTCTGCTATATTGACTATGCCAAAGCTTTTGACTGTGTGGATCACATAAACTGTGGAAAATTCTGAAAGAGATGGGAATACCAGACAAACTGACCTGCCTCTTGAGAAAGCTGTTTGCCAGTGAGGAAACAACAGTTAGAACTGGACATGGAACAACAGACTGGTTCCAAATAGGAAAAGGAGTATATCCAGGCTGTATATTGTCACCCTGCTTATTTAACTCATATGCAGAGTACATCATGAGAAAAGCTGAGCTTGAAGAAGCACAAGTTGGAATCAATATTGCCAGAGAAATATCAATAACCTCAGATATGCAGATGACACCACCCTTATGGCAGAAAGTGAAGAAGAACTGAAGAGCCTCTTGATGAAAGTGAAACAGGAGAGTGAAAATTTTGGCTTTAAGTTCAACATTCATAAAACTAAGATCATGACATCTGGTCCCATAACTTCATAGCAAATAGATGGGTAAACAATGGAAACAGTGGCTGAATTTATTTTGGGGGGCTCTAAAATCACTGCAGATGGTGATTGCAGCCATTAAATTAAAAGACACTTGCTCCTTTGAAGAAAAGCTATGACCAACCTAGACAGCATATGAAAAAGCAGAGACATTACTTTGTCAACAAAGGTCCATCTAGTCAAGGCTATGGTTTTTCCAGTAGTCATGAATGAATGTGAGAGTTGGACTACAAAGAAAGCTGAGCACAGAAAAATTGATGCTTTTGAACTGTGATGTTGGAGAAGATTATTGAGAGTCCCTTGGACTGCAAGATTGAGCCAGTCCATTCTAAAGGAGATCAGTCCTGGGTGTTTATTGGAAGGAATGATGTTGAAGCTGAAACTGCAATACTTTGGCCACCTCATGCGAATAGCTGACTCTTTTGAAAAGACCCTGATGCTGAGAAAGATTGAGGGCAGGAAGAGAGGGGGACAACAGAGGATGAGATGGTCGGATGGCATCACCGACTTAATGGACATGAATTTTGGTAAACTCCAGGAGTTGGTGATGGACAGGGAGGCCTGGCATGCTGCGGTTTATGGTGTCACAAGGAGTCAGACATGACTGAGAGACTGAACTGAACTGAATTGATGTGAAGATTTAGTATATACATGCATTGTGAAATGATTACAGCGATAAAATTAGTTAACACATACATCACCTCACTTAGTTTTCTTTTCCTTTTTTTTTTTTTTTTTTGCTTTTTCTTGTTGTAGTGAGAACATTTTCCAGCTTTCAAGTACACAATGCATTATCGTTAACTGTAGTCACTATGGTGCACCTTACACCCCAGAGTTATTCATCTTCTAAGTGGAAGTTTATGCTCTTTGACAAACAACTCCTCGTTTCCACCACCATCCCTCCAGCCCCTGGCAACCACTAAGTTAGTCTCTGCTTTTATATGTTTTTTTTTTTTTTAGATTCCACATGTGATTGAGATCATACATTATCTATCTTTTCTGTCATTTATTTCACTGAGCATAATGGTCTATGTAGAGTACATCATGAGAAATGCTGGCTGGAAGAAGCACAAGCTGGAATCAAAATTGCCAGAGAAATATCAATAACCTCAGATATGCAGATGACACCACCCTTATGGCAGAAAGTGAAGAGGAACTAAAAAGCCTCTTGATGAAAGTGAAAGAGAAGAAAAAGTTGGCTTAAAGCTCAACATTCAGAAAACTAAGATCATGGCATCTGGTCCCATCATTTCATGGCAAATAGTTAGGGAAACAGTGGAAACAGTGTCAGACTTTATTTTGGGGGGCTCCAAAATCACTGCAGATGGTGATTACAGCCATGAAATTAAAAGACACTTACTCCTTGGAAGGAAAGTTATAACCAACCTAGATAGCATATTCAAAAGCAGAGACATTACTTTGCCAACAAAGGTCCATCTAGTCAAGGCTATGGTTTTTCCAGTGGTCATGTATGGATGTGAAAGTTGGACTATAAAGAAAGCTGAGCACAGAAGAATTGATGCTTTTGAACTACGGTGTCAGAGAAGACCCTTGAGAGTCCCTTGGACTGCAAGGAGATCCAACTAGTCCATCCTAAAGGAGATCAGTCCTGAGTGTTCATTGGAAGGACTGATGCTGAAGCTGAAACTCCAATACTTTGGCCACCTCATGTGAAGAGTTGACTCACTGGAAAAGACCCTGATGCTGGGAGTGATTGGGGGCAGGAGGAGAAGGGGACCTTAATGTTCTTAAGGTGCATCCATGTCACGAATACCAAGATTTTCTTCTAAAGTATGGCTGAGTAATATCTTACTATATGTTGATATAGTGAACTGGGTTGTTTACATCACTTAGGAGGTTTTCATTTCTTGTTAAATTTTAAAATTTGTTAATGAGTGTTAACAGTTTTCTAGCGGCATTTATAGGTTTTTCTCTAAATATGATCATATCATTTGCAAAAAGTAAATTTTACTTTTGCCTTTCCAATTTGGATGCCTTTTATTTCTTTTTTTTTAATTGTTCTGCTAGTACATCCAGTACTATGTTGAGTAGAAATGTGGAATGTGGGCACCCTTGTGTTGTTCCTGGGCTTTGGGGAAAAGCTTTCAGCCTTTCTTCATACTGTTAAGTGTGATGGTAGTTGTGAATTTGTCATATGTGGCCTTTATTCTTTTGAGATACATTCCTCTACACCCAAATTATCATAACTTTTTTAATGAAAGGATATTGAATTTTATCAAATTCTTTTTCTGCGTCTGTTGAGATGATCATATGATTTTTATCCTTCTTTCTATTAATATGATACATGTTTATTGATTTGCATATGGGAACCATTTCTGCATGCCTGGAACAGATTCCACTTGATCATGAAGTTGAATCTTTTTAGTGTTCTGTTGGAAATATTTTTCTAGTATTTTGCTAGGGATTTTTGCATTTACATTCATCAAGGATGTTGGCCTATAGTTTTCTCATAGTGTCCTTAAGTATTAGGTTAATGCTGGCCTTATAAAATCTGTTTGAGAGTGTAAACTCCTCTTCAATTTTTGTGGAAGAGCTTAAGAATGATTTTTATAATTTTAAAAGTTTGGTAGAATTTACCAGTGAAACCATATGATTCTAAAATTTTCTTGAGAGATTTTTCTTACTGATTCAATCTCCATCATTATGGGTTTGTTTTCTTGTTTGTTTAATTAAACTCTCCCTATACATAAGTTTCTTGAAGACTGGAATTTGGGGCTACTTTATTTACTGCTGTGTTTCCTATACCTTAAAAAATGTTTGGCAGATAGTAGGAGCTCAATAAATAATGGTTAAGAGAATGGATTATTGAATGAATGAACAGTCTTTTTCAACCCACAAGCTGTCTTTAAAGAAACAGAGTTCAAATAGGTCAAAATGAACTCCACTTTTCAATTGCATCAGTAGAAACCTATAAAGGAGATTCAGTTTCTGACATTTGGCAATGCTTCACCCTTTTTCCCCTCATTTCCAATTCTCAATCACACCTGCTGTCTATCCTTCTGTTACCAGTTCCCCTCCAATCATGAAATTTCTGTCCCTAGCCTACTACTTGTCCTTCCACCCTTCCCTTTATTCTTGTATCCCTCCCTCTTTGTGATTTAGCATCATAAAAAAATCAAAATCAAGCTAGCAATAGCAGGACTATCTATTATGGATGGGGTCACGGAAAAGGAATTGAAATCCTTTTAGCAATGAAAAGAGAGAAATAATTGGGCAGTACTCAAACAAATTTATAACCCTTCAAAATGTGTCAATGTTTCTGAAATTGTGGCTCATTTTAAAATTAACTTCCAAAGAAAACTTACACCTTGACAGGAAGAGGAGTATGTTGTGACATAATTGTCAGCATCTTTCTGTGTGTGCTTAGCCATGTTAGAAATATATCTGTTCATCCAATAATCACCTCAGTAGTGCTATTACATTAGTAAATCACAAGCAGTTACTTTTTTAACAGGATTCATAAGTATGAACTTTATCAAAAGAAGAGCAATAGAACAGAGTTTCAAAACATACATTTATGAATGAAGCTAGTATCTGTCACTGATGGAAACAGGGCACTTGCACGTTTGTTGTAAGCTTTCAAACCTAAGAAGGGAAGGTGGCTACAGATGTAGCTTTGTCTCATTTTGTTATCAAGACACATGAAATCGGCATTTTTACATATCATATATCAGGCAATAAAATTAAGATAGAAAAGTTTACACATTGCTCTGTGAGTATCATTGAGTTCAGATAGTTAGGTTTGTGGTATATATGTGTTTGTGTTGTGGGTGGGGGTGGGGGGCCTTATTCAAATCTTTCCAAAGACTTTAATGCACAAAATAGCTATCACTCCAAATGATCCAATATTCATATAAAGCTGAAGTTCAGGGATATATTATTCAGTTAAGGAAAACAAAATAACTCTGCAGCTAACAAAACAGAAAATGTAGTCAAAACCCTGGTATATGCTATTAAATTTTACAGGAGATGATACACTAGACTATGCCACATACTAAAATACATCATAAAGTTTTACCACAATCCCAGAGATACTGAAGAAATCAAGTTAAGCAAAGACTGTGAGCAGTGGGTTTTCATATGACTATGCCAGACCCAATAGTTAATTTTATTTCAGAATTTGTATAAACTAAAGGTAAAGAGGACTTAGACTCACACTTATTCTGACAGAGAAATAATGTTTTATAATTATGCAGCCAAAACTGTGCTATAGTTGATTATAATTGGTGTTTAAAGATGTGTTCCCCACCCTACCCTAACCCTTACCCCTATTCCCAGGATGGGAAATGCTTTTATTAAATTTCTGACAATTTTGAAACAACTCTAATAATGGTAATAATGGCCTTTTAAAAGATAAATAAATAACCCTGAGGCTTTTCTTTTCCTCTGCTTGATCCTCATCCTCATCCTCTTTCTCTTTCCAATTAGTAAATGCTGGAATGCCTCATGGCTCAATCCTTAGACCTGTTCTGTTTTCTTTTTTTGTACTTATTCTATATATGATCTCATTAAATCCCATGGATTTAACTATTTCTATTATTCAGGATGAGCTAGGCTATGCTACAATAACAAATAAACCCTATATTTTGGGAGACTATAAAAGCATCTCTTTCTGCCTGATGGCTCAATACTTTCAGTAAGGGTTCAGTAATTGGATGCATGAGTAAATAAATATGCATGTATCTGACTGCTAAATCCACATTCTAAATTGAAAGCTTAAGAGCATCTCAAATTTGACATGTCTGAGAAGAATGACTGATTCCGTAGGCCTATAAGCACTTCTCCTCCAAACTTCCCTGTTTCAGTAAATGATTTGCCGTCATTTACCTGTTTATTCAGGCCCCAAAACTTAGAGTTATTTTTGACTCTTCTCTTTTCTTATAAATCACATATTCAATCTGCCATCAAATTTCTTTACCTCAGCCTTCACTATATCCAAAAACAACCACTTCTTACTACCCCCCTTTCCATCTAGTTCAAACCACTGCTGCTTTTAATATTTCAGCCACTAAAAAATGTCCCCCTAATTGCTCTCCTTGCTTTTCCTAAAAATGATTACCCATATAGTAACTAATATGATCATTTTAAATCATAAATAAAATTATTTCACACCTTGTTTATATAACTCCAATGGTTCCCAATCACATATGTATTAAATTTCAAATGATCTATTAGACCCTACCCCACACACTTCAGGCAGCAAGAGCCCTGGGGCTTCAGAAACTTAAAGGCAGGGCCCCCAGCCCAGCCTGCCCTGTTGTCATGGGGGTGTGTGAACCCAGAGCCTCCTGTCTCACTCATGTATACCCATTCAGCATTCCCTCCAGAGAGGGTCCTCCTGCCCCTAAACTAGGTAAATGCAAGACCCACCTTTCCTACCAGGGCTGCCAAAATTGGTCTGCTTTCCCCACCAGAATGATGTTGTTATTGCGAACCAGGGAAACAGGAAAAAAAAGTACAGTCTCTATCCTCACGGAGAAGGCGATGGCACCCCACTCCAGTACTCTTGACTGGAAAATCCCACGGACAGAGGAGCCTGGTAGGCTGCAGTCCATGGGGTCGCTAAGAGTCGGACACGACTGAGCGACTTCACTTTCACTTTTCATTAGACCCTACATAACATGACACATATTAAATAAAGCTTATTCACCAGCTAGTGGTCAGAATAATCCTTTTAACATGTAGTTCTTATCATGACACATCATGATAGCTATGTGTCTCTCAAAGTAATCAGACTATTTCCCACTATACTTAGATAAAATCCAAAGTTCTTATTATGGCCTTAAATTTTCTTGTCATCTTGAGCTTGGTTCTCAATACAACGTGATCTTACTACACCTTTCTCACTAACTTCTGTACAGTTTTCAAAATTCCCATGAACATACTTACCTAACAGCTTTACCTTTGTTTTCCCATTGGCCTGGAGATCTCTTACCTAATCATCTACTTGGCTTGTTCCCTCATTTCACTGTGGTCACTACTGAAATATCACCTGTCACAGAAACCTTCCTGCCCTGAGCACCATCTCAAATAGCATTCCCCTCTCCTGCACACATTATTTCATCCCCTTATCCTGCTTCAATTTCCAAATGCTATGTTTTTTGAGGAAGAAACAAAGCAAACAAAAGGAAAATATCAGTAAAATAAGAGTTCTTTCACAAAGATAAAGTAAAAATCCAAGGCTATTTTTATCAAAAGGTAAAGGATGCCCCTTGCTTTCATGCTTTATTAAGGACTTCTCCAAAGCTGCCAGGGATTTTTAGGCCCGTGATTTGGGTATCCCTTTAGTATGGCCAATTCTCCTCTCTTCTGTATAAGAAATCTTCTGAAAAGGGCAAGTAGTCTTGCCATATTGTCTCTATAATCACCTCTCATTCAATACTGCTGCTGCTGAGTCACTTCAGTCATGTCCGATTCTGTGTGACCCCATAGACGGCCGCCCACCAGGCTCCCCCATCCCTGGGATTCCCCAGACAAGAACACTGGAGTGGGCTGCCATTTCCTTCTCCAATGAATGAAAGTGAAAAAAGTGAAGTCACTCAGTCATGTCCGACCCTCAGCGACCCCATGGACTGCAGCCTTCCAGGTTCCTCCATCCATGGGATTTTCCAGGCAAGAGTACTGGAGTGGGGTGCCATTGCCTTCTCCGCATTCAATCCTATAGAAACCAATTTCTATGTGTTTGTTCCACTCCCAGTTCTACCCACATTGCCTTGATGAAAGTCAATGCCTATTGAATGGATAATTAAATAGGATGGGAAGTGTTATAAAGTTTCCTTTTAACAAACACTTTTCGAAAAGAACAGGAACTTTTTTAAAAAAATCAAATATAAGAGAATAAGAACAAATTTTAATCATTGCTACAGTGGTTTCCTCACAGACTTAAAGAGATATTTCCAGAAAAATCCAATTTGATTTGCATTCAAATTTCTTTTCCCTCAAGCTTATACTGCATAAACTTCAGTTTGGATTAATGTGATCTCCTTTACATAAAAGGCTTCTTCTTTTACATAACACTTCAAAATTATCATGCTATTAATAACCTCAAAATATGTTGATGAGGGTATGATGAGCACAAGAAACATTATATACAATTTGCAATAGATCTACATAGAGATTTTTGTAAATGAGACAGTATGAACTTAGAAGACAACCATAAAAGTAGCGAGGCATCAAGGAGAGTACTTCAAAGTCTTGAAATTAAAGTTATCATCAGGTTCAGTAATTTCCAAGATTATTTAGCCATTCTGAGTAATCACAGTATCACAGAACCAAACAGAAAAGATTTGAGCAACTAAGAAGTAATGGTCTGAGGTTATATCCTAAAGGAGACTTAATTCCTTTCTTTAAATGAAGCTGCTAACCAATAAAACAGTTACATAGTTGAGTGATTTATTTAGGTGGCATTTATTTATAACTTTTATTTATTTTATTATTTATTACTTTTGAGTAATAATTAAAACATTAAAACATAATTATTAGCCTATTGGTGGCAAGTGTTAGATAAGAATTGAAAATACAGAAAATAAAAGCCTAGTCCCAAGTTCCATTGTTTAAATATATATACTGCAAGTGTGGGCTCTTCTATCACACTCAGAAATAAATTTCCCAAGGAGACACATGTGCTGACAAAGCAAGAAACTTAATGGGGAAGGGGCACCCAGGTGGAGAGCAACAGGTAAGGGAATGCAGGAGGACTACTCTGCCATGTGGACTGCAGTCTTGGGTTTTATGGTGATGGGGTTAGTTTCCAGGCTATAGCTGGCCAATCATTCTGACTCAGGTCTTTCTGGTGGCATGTACATCACTCAGCCAAGATGGATTCTAGCAAGAAGGATTCTGTGAGGTTGGTAGGATATGTGGACTGGCATTTCCACTCACCTTTTGCTCTTTCCTGAATTCTTCCAGTTGGTGGTAGCTTTTTAGTTCTGCATTCCTTATCAGGCTCTCTTGTTGTAAGAAAACCCATACAAGTAGGTCACTATCTTGCCCGGCCAGGGTGGGCCATTTTTGTCAGTGGTTCCCTTAATTCTCTCTCTCTCTCTCTCTCTCTCTCTCTCTCTCTATATATATATATATATATATATATATATATGTGTGTGTGTGTGTGTGTGACATAATTTTTGCATGAAGCACAATCACTAAAATCTAGGCTTTTCTAGAAAATATACAGTATATGATATCCATAAGCTTTATGGATACCTTTTAGCTGAGAAGCTTAATAGAGTGTTAGTAAGTAATGATGACCATCAGTTCAGCTCAGTTCAGTCGCTCAGTCCTGTCCGACTCTTTGCAACCCCACGAATTGCAGCACGCCAGGCCTCCCTGTCCATCACCAACTCCCAGAGTTTACCCAAACTCATGTCCATCGAGTCGGTGATGCCATCCCGCCATCTCATCCTCTGTCAGTCCCCTTCTCCTCCTGCCCCCAACCCCTCCCAGCATCAGAGTCTTTTCCAATGAGTCAACTCTTCGCATGAGGTGGCCAAAGTACTGGAGTTTCAGCTTTAGCATCAGTCCTTCCAAAGAACACCCAGGACTGATCTCCTTTAGAATGGACTGGTTGGATCTCCTTATAGTCCAAGGGACTCTCAAGAGTCTTCTCCAACATCACAGTTCAAAAGCAACAATTCTTTGGCACTCAGCTTTCTTCACAGTCCAACTCTCACATCCATACATGACTACTGGAAAAACCATAGCCTTGACTAGATGAACCTTTGTTAGCAAAGTAATGTCTCTGCTTTTGATTATGCTGTCTAGGTTGGCCATAACTTTCCTTCCAAGGAGTGTCTTTTAATTTCATGGCTGCAGTCACTATTGTCACCCTGCTTATTTAACTTCTATGCAGAGTACATCATGAGAAAAGCTGGGCTGGAAGAAGCACAAGTTGGAATCAAAATGGCTGGGAGAAATATCAATAACCTCAGATATGCAGATGACACCACCATTATGGCAGAAAGTGAAGAGGAACTAAAAAGCCTCTTGATGAAAGTGAAAGGGGATAGTGAGAAAGTTGGCTTAAAGCTCAACATTCAGAAAACTAAGATCAGGGCATCTGGTCCCATCACTTCATGGGCAAAAGATGGGGAAACAGTGGAAACAGTGTCAGACTTTATTTTTGGGGGCTCCAAAATCACTGCAGATGGTGATTGCAGCCATGAAATTAAAAGACGCTTACTCCTTGGAAGGAAAGTTATGACCAACCTAGATGTATATGTATATATGTATAAATATATATGTGTGTGTGTATATATATATATATATATATATATATAAAAAATAGAACATGAACCAAAACTTCAGAATTCAGAGGCACACACATTTAACTGACTTTAATACAAACATGAGTATATTAAGAATATCTTACATTTGAGACCATGTTTTAGTCATCATATGTTGTTTTACTTCTTGAATTTGTATTAAAAAGTAAGATATGAAGATATCTAATATATTGGACAGGTGAAAAATAGATCAAAGAGGTAGACTGAATCAGTCAGCTCACTTAGAAAGTTGGTCACAAGTATAGAACATTTTAAACTCTGTTATCTGGTCTTTTCTATAGAGAGAAGTCAAATATTATATTTGGAGTCTGGTTCAACTCTTAGCATATATGATGAAAACCAAGTACGAATGAAATTATCTTTGAAGTTCCTCTAAATTATCCATAAAGTACTGGACGGTGTACATGGTTTGTGTTTAGATCTGTCTGTCCGTTTGTTAGAACTTTACACTGAAGCAACATCTTGCAGCAGATGAGAAAGCAGGGTGAATTAGGAGACTGGCTAGCTGATAGGACTGGCAAAAAATAGACAAAAACAGAAAAAAACAAATAAAGGATAGTATGATACTTCGGTGAAGTATTGTACTGAAGCTATGATAGACTCTAGGGTGGAAATTAGAAAATTGCATAAAAGACTTTATTAGGGGAGGCTGTGCTGTAAGTCCCTAGCACTTAGAGTGGACTACCCGCTTAGTAAAACATCTTCAATGAGATCCCTGAAAGAATTTGCATCTTCTGCAGTGTAAGGGACAGAGGCAAGCAATGCTTTTCTTAGGCAGAGAAGTCTAAGTGGCCAGAGACAGTTTGACTGATGACTAATGTGCAAATCTAAAAGACACAGCTACATCCAGCTTGACCTGCACTTTCAGATTTTGTTTGGCTAAAGCATATGTTAGTGTTTCCTTTGGACCAAGAGTGGACTATCAGCAATAGAAGATTAGAAAGGAACTGTATTAGATGGCTAACAAACACATGAAAAGATGCTCAACATCACTCATTATCAGAGAAATGCAAATCAAAACCACAATGAGGTACCATCTCACATCGGTAAGAATGGCTGCTATCAAAAAGTCTACAAACAATAAATGCTGGAGAGGGTGTGGAGAAAAATAAACCCTCTTACACTGTTGGTGGGAATGCAAACTAGTACAGCCACTATGGAGAACAGTGTGGCAATTCCTTAAAAAACTGGAAATAGAACTGCCATATGACCCAGCAATCCCACTGCTGGGAATACACACCAAGGAAGCCAGAATTGAAAGAGACATGTGTACCCCAGTGTTCATCGCAACACTGTTTACAATAGCCAGGACATGGAAGCAACTTAGATGTCCATCAGCAGATAAACAGATAAGAAAGCTGCGGTACATATACACAACGGAATATTACTCAGCTATTAAAAAGAATGCATTTGAATCAATTTTAATGAGGTAGATGAAACTGGAGCCTATTATACAGAGCAAAGTAAGTCAGAAAGAAAAACACCAGTAGAGTATATAAATGCATATATATGGAATTTAGAAAGATGGTAATGATGACCCTATATGCGAGATAGCAAAAGAGACACAGATGTAAAGAACAGACTTTTGGGCTCTGTGGGAGAAGGCGAGGGTGAAATGATTTGAGAGAATAGCATTGAAACATGTATAGTACCATATGTCAAAGAAATCATCAGTCCAAGTTCAATGCATGAGACAGGGTGCTCAGGGCTGGTGCTCTTGGATGACCCTGAGGAATGGGGTGGGGAGGGAAGTGGGAGGGGGTTCAGGATGGGGAACACATGTACACCCATGGCTGATTCATGTGAATGTATGGCAAAACCACCACAATATTGTAAAGTAATTAGCCTCCAATTAAATAAATTAAAAAATAAAGAAAACAAAAAAAATTAAAAAGTAATAATTTGGCCATCTGATGCAAAGAGCCAACTCATTGGAAAAGACCCTGATGCTGGGAAAGATTGAGGGCTAGAGGAGAAGGGGGGCAGCAAAGGAAAAAGAAAAGAAAGGAATTGTACTGTATTCTAACCCATGGATGTGTCCATTCTCTAGCAGATATCAGATCCTTAGGATTCTAGTGACTTTGGAATAATTAGGTGAGAATGTGGAATTATGGATAATAGATTCCTAGCAACAAAAAAAGAAGATTCTACACAATTCATGAGCTAGGTCCATGGCATGTTTTTCAGACCACAAATTTCATCAAATGGTGCTAGAAAATTCATGTAAAAAAAAGTTCTGTGATATAATAGATTTGTTTAAAAAAAGAAGTTTCTAAATCTTTCTCTTGATGTTTACAATGAATGTTAGCATATTTGAGATACCGAAAAGGTATGAAATAAACAAAATTTAACTTTGTTTAACCCATCATTTACAAATTATTTCTTTGAATGCAGGCTTTTATGTATACTGTGAAATGAAATTTATATTTGGAAAAACACCAAATGTCTGAATGTTGAAGCTTGATGAATTAAATTCTAAACCATTAGTAAGACGAACAGGAAAAAGTTTCCTGCTAGCAGTGTTTTGCATCAGATTTTGAAGAACTGAAAATGAAAAAGGATTCCAGAAACAGAAATGCTAACATGCCAATTCAATACATTTTGGGGTTTTTTTCCCTCCAAGAATTGTAAAGACAAATTAGGAAAAATGATGTAAAAATAAGAAATTAAGAGAGAGAGAGAATAATGCATGGAAAAGAATCTATAAAAATGAAACTTTTCACTTACTTTTTATTTCATTACTGTATACATTCCTGTAATATATAGTAATGTAGTTCATTGATAAGTAACACAACCAAAGTTGATATTGTATTCTTTATAGTACCTACAATGGAAAAAAATCATTGAAATTTTGTAAACCACACTTTACCCCCAGTCATATGAAGATTTCATATGTTTAGAGATGAAAAAGTGGTCTTATTGACATAGGCAAGAGTTTCCTAAATCTCAGCAGTATTAACATTTTGAGGCAGATGATTCTGTGTTTGGGGGTCTACCTTGTGCAATTTGGAGATATTTAGAAGCATTCCCGGCCTCTACCCACTAGATTTCAGTAGCGCCAGACTTGTCTACACTGTGGGGGACAAAATTGCCTCTGAGAACCAGTGGCCTAAATTATCATTTTTTTTTAAATGGAGTTCACAGTACAATATTAGAATCTTTTCTTCAATTCTCCATCACTAAAGTGAATCTGTTAGCTTATAAAAATATCTTACTTCTATGAAGAAGTACAGGAAACTAATGGGATGTTGTACAGAAAAAAAAAAAAAAATCTCTATAGCCTTTGCTTTCCAGGATGCTGAAACCCCGAAGTGTGTGTGCATACAAAGTGATTGTTTGGCTTGAAAAACTGTGTTTATCAAAGGTTTCATTTACTATCATCTAGAAATCAGCAGAGACTACACTGGTTGTGGTATGGTCTAGCCACTCGGAAGCCCTATATGGAACTACTAATACCAAGAATATTTTACGTTATTGGTGGGAGTACTGATCTTTGTTTAAGAGCATATCTCTTCAAGAATCTGAAAGGAAACTAAGCAGCAATTGAGTGCTCAATCCAAGGGGCCAGATCACTGCCTACTGTTTCCTCTTGGAGTGATTCCAAGTAATATTTGCACATTTTAATGATTTTGGATTTGACTTACTTAAATAATTAAAGGCTAGAGCCAACACTGAAAAAAAATTTTCCCAAAATGAACAATGCAAACCTGCCATCTATTTAAGAAAGTATGTTTGCAGTTATGGCACACTCTTCCATTCTTACATAATAGGCTTATTCTTTGAATTGTGCCTAAAGATTTAATACCACAGTTTCATGTGGACAATATCCAATGCCAGAGATTCCTTGTTCTTTCTGAACACACCTAAGAAAATCAATGTTTCTGAGATAAGATGAGATTTTCCTACTTGCTTTTCCTCATTTACTTCATTACTTCCAGGAGTAAATTAATTGCAGCTATTAATTTCTTTATGAAATTCTAACACTAATAAGATCTGCATAGCTTTATTATCTGAGATTCCTGTTCTTCTTATATGTTCACATGCAAGTACTCAAAAGCCTTCGTTTGAAAATGTTCATAAAAGAAGTATCAAACCCATCTCTACATCAGGAATGAAATATGTAAAGCCAGCTTGGTCCCTTCTCTTCTGTTTCTTTTATACACTGATATAAACATTATTATTGTGATATCTACATATGCCTCTAATATCCTGTGCAACTGTTCAAATGTTGAAACTAATGAAATAATCATTGTTTAAAAAAAAAAACTAAAACAACCTTTAGACCAAACGTGATGCATTATATTGACATAATAAATGTGGACATTAATTAAAGAGCAGCAGAATCCAGCAGAGAAGTTTGCCCTCCATCTGCTTGACTTGAGGTAATAACAATGTTCTGTTAACCCAAACTGACAGATTTTCTAGGGTTTGACTTCGTCTCTAAAGTTGCTGCTCCTGGTATGAATCACCATATGTGTGACATCATCCATAGCATGCCATGTGGAGTAAAATTAACTGCTTATTTATTTATTGCTGTTGCTTTCCTGTTTTCATTCTAGCTTTATCCTGAATTCTGTATTGTATGCAACCTTTTGCACTTGCGTTAGGTTACTGCCTCATTGCTTTCCAGTACAAAGTGCTTGGGCCCAACATAAAGCCCTAGGTTCCAATCACTCATATGTGCCAAAAGGAAATCACATAAAGCCACATCATAGCCACACTGTCTGAGAAAGAACTAAACTAGCAAAAGTGAAATACAGCATATTAATTATCAGGGTTATTATCCAAGCCAGATTTGAAAGAAAATGTATGTTAAACCCATCACGCACTCAGTACAAAAAGAGAAAAGAACTTACAGAATTTCCTAAATAATAAATTAGTGGCATGGGGGATCTTGTCCCAGAACTGAAACTTAAATCTTTGAATCTGTTCATCTCCAGTATATATTAGTTAACCAAGGGACTGTTTTCCTCTTCCATCTCATTACAGATCAAACATCAAACGCTTTCCACTAGAAGCAGGCACCCAGGAGGTATTTTGCTTTGTCACAATACAGCCTTCACAACCTCCCTGATAGGAGCACGAACTCTCTTGGTAGTCTTAAAGAACAACAGTGCAGTTATTTGTTGTGCTTCTTCCTCTCCTCCCCTGGAATCGTTGCTTCACTATAATAAGTAACATTCCTTCCAATTATCCAAGCTCCTCAAGTCCACAGAGCTGACCCCCATGACTTTAGAACAGACTCACTGTTTAGAGTCATTAATCCGAGATTATAAACATGGAGGGAGATTCATGAGAAAGGGATGAACTCATGGTTCCTGAAGAAAGACAATGGCATGCAGTGTTTTCTCAGAGGTTCTGTGTGTGTGTGTGTGTGTGTGTGTGTGTGTGTGTGTTTGTGTGTTTTGATTTTGAATCCTTCCTCTTTCCTGAGAGGATATTTCCTCTCATCTTCTGAACTGCTATTATCCTCTGCTTGTTCTGAACTGGAGTAGTCAGTGATACCTATTGCACCTGGTATGTCAGGATGGTTTAGTTTTTCCTTGTGTCTTTACCTGGACAGCAGATTCCAGAAGGCAACACCCTACCCCGATGGAGCAGTGTAAAAAATTAGGCAGATCAGATTTGAAAGCTTTTATCCACTAGACAATGCCAGAATTTAATTGTAAATTGCTTACCTTTCCTGAAACCTATTGTTTTTTTAATTAAATATGTTGATAAACATCACTGATGACTCCATATAAGTCAGGACCACTGAGACATGTTTATATGAATTTAAGGCATTACATTATTTCTATAGATCATCCTGAAGGTTTTGATGTTCCCTGGTCTTTCTTCTTGACTTATACAAGCTTTTTGTTTTTGTTTTAATCTTAGGGGAAAAGAAGGAACTACATAAAATAGACAACTATATTCTATAATGTTCTATTTATAAGTTAATATTGTAATTAGGAATCTTGAACTCATTTTTGTGAACTTGATATGTATCCAAGTCTTTCATCTTCACTAGAGATCTGATTAAATCTTCTGAGATCTTTTTGGAAGTTGAAGAGAAATAGCATCCTGAATCTGCATGATTTTGATACTGCATTACATAGGAAATTAAAACATTCTTTTTGTTGCTGGAATTGGCTTTAGAACAAACAGCATGTGTCCCCCTTGGTCTGGAGCTCTGATGTCAATGTGAGCTAAAATATTCTCCAATCCATTTCCAACCTCAGCTGCTTTTGCTGCTTCCTTATAAAGATTATACATACACTTTGCAAATGAAGAAAGGAATTAGTGATGCTCTCTCATTTCCTGTCTCCCCACAGATGGTGATAAATTCAAATTCAGACTCCATTAAACCTGAGTAGAGAAACCCAGCAGGTGGCTGTACTAATGGAAAATCCTGGCTTTGGAATAATGGGAATTACAACCGACAGCTCTTCTACACCACAAAAAAGATGATGTATCCTTATTGACAGTGTCGCATTTGAGTCCAGAAGGCTGATCTGATAGTTCATTCCTGGCACAACGGAAGCTAAAAGCCCCCTGGGTGTTTTCTTGGCCACACCACTGTAATTTTTGTCATATGAACTTTCTATTACAATTCATTTTACAAATCTCATATAAGTTGAAGAGAGCATGAGGAATGGAATGAGAGGAAGGAAAGAGCAGACCTTTATTTTGCCTACAGGCATACTTTTATTCTTTTTTCTTGGTTTAAAGGACAAATAAAGGTTGACACACAACAGTGTTTCCAGCCAATTCAGTATTTTTAATGCTGACATACTTGGCCCACGTTCTTTTAGAGATCCTAGACAAGCTCATCTGAAGGAGTTTCTGTTTGAAAGAGGCATAGATTGCCCTGAAGGTGCAATGCCTGATGTTACCCTAGAATTCTTGCAGGAATCTCTCATTTCTATGTATTTTTATCTCCTTTTCTTTTAGCGCTACCTTAATTTTTAAACTATAGCATGTTATTTCCAAAAAAAAGATTTTGTCACGTTGATCCGAAAAAGCATCCACTTGTTCAAATATTTAGAACCTCATATTTTCAATAAGCCTCCAAGTCTCTGAAAATATAACAAGGAGTTATCAAAATATTTCATTGTGTTCACCATCTGTCAGCTGTTTAAAAATATTATATTAAGATTAATAATCATACTTTGCACTTACTCAATATAGCAGGTTTCCTCTCAAGAACTGTTAGTACTTGGCAAAACTGAACTGAGTCATTGACGCTTTTCCCCCATAAACACTCTTCTGTGTAGATAAAGTAATGTGGAGAAAATAGGCAAAAGACAGGTGAAGATTGGAAATGGGCTGGAGAAGTTAGCTTTCAATTCAATGCAGAATTTTGTTTCTTCAGTCAATCTCATTCACTTTTCATTTTGCAACTTGTTGAGTGGAAGCTTTATTTTAACCAGTTAAAGAAATTGGTCATCTTGTTTTCATTGCCTACAAGTTCAAATCTTATAATTTGGCCAGCTTAGAGACCTGTGGCTCAAGGAAGAGGTCTTAGGACCTTAGAGAAGAGGAATACAAGCCTGATGAGACCATAATAGAGAGGGAGTTGTACTACTAACACTTTCTTAACAAGCATGAACTGGAAATGACATAAATACATCCCTGTCACAAATGTGTATGTGTGGGTATCGTTCAATACATATATATTTATCAAATTCATATTACATAGTGATTTAATAAATTTTAATTAGTTTCTCTTTGTTATGATGTTCTTAATTAAAGAACTTCCTCAGATATCTTTTATGTGGATACCCCCAGCTGAAAAGCAAACCATGATTCCCTATCAAATTGAAAAAGGGCAAGCCACAGCAAGATAGCAATTCACAATGGATATTATGGCAGGAACAATTATTTACATCTGAGCATGTTGGAAACATAAAATGTCAAGTGAGAAGAGCTATGGACTATTGTTCTCTTCAAATGATTTCATCATGTGAAAACATTAACCCCAATGCACAGATTGGTTAGCAAAATCAAGGAAGACTCAGACGACGTCACAATGTAAATGAAAGAGACTTTTAATTGAGTCCCCTATTCATATTTTAGTGTCTACCACTGTTGCCTACAGGCATAAACTATTAGGAAAATAGACATGGAGAACTTAAATATCTTATGACATAAAAATATTATCAATTTATATTTTTTAAAATTGTAGTAATGTGTATTGACTGTTTAGCATGTGTTGGGCTCTGTTTATTTTATTATTTAAGATTGGTAATACTCTTTTTGTATCCCTATTTTACTGAAGAATTAACAGAAACTCACAATTTAGGTCATTTTACCACAGTTATTTTATTTAAAAGGGAGTATGCGCGAGTTGAATTCAGGTCTTGCTGACTCAAAAAAAAAAAAAAAATTGAAATCTCAATTGTGTTAGGTAGTGGATCTGAAAGTGTGATTCTTGAACATGCAACATGAGCATTACCTGAAAACTTGTTAGAAACACAATTCTTGAGCCCCAACTCAGACTTACTAAATCAAAACCCCAGAAATCTGTGTTTTTCAAAGTCCTCCAAGAAATTCTGATGCACACTCACATTTAGAATCACAGTTGTGTGTTGTGAGGATATGGAAAGAATGAACTCTTGTACATTGATGACAGGGAAATAAATTGGTATGGACATTATGGAAAACAGTATAGACAGTTCTCAAAAATTAAAAATAGAACTACCATATGATCCAGCAAGCCAACTTCTGAGTACATATCAAAGGGAAATGAAATTAGTATCTCATAGAGATATCTGCACTCCCATGCTTATTGCAGCATTAACCACAATAGCTTATTTATATAATGTATATTATATATCATTAATATATATTCATCATAATAGCATATATAGTATTATGATTATTGTACCAATATCATATAATAAATATATACTATATATAAACATTATTCAGCCATGAGATAAAATGAAATTCTGCCATTTACTGCAACTTGAATATTATGCTAGGTGAAATAAGACAACAACAACAAAAAAGGCAATACTGTATAGTCTCATTTATATGTAGAACATAAAAAATGAGTTGAATTCATAGAAACAGAGAGTAGATTGGTGATTGCCAGGAGCTGGATGATTGAGGAAGTGAGGGAAATGATGATCAATAGGTACAAAGCTTCAGTTATAAGATGAATAAGTTCTGAAGATCCAATGTACTTCTTGATGACAATAGTTAATAATACTGTTTGGACTTTAAATTTGCTGAGAATAAATCCCAAACATTCTCATCTCACACATACACAAAAGGTACCTATGTGAGGTGACAGATGTGATTGTGGTCATCATTTCACAAAGCATATCTACTTCAGATTATTAGGTTGTACTCTTTAGATATATACAATTTTATTTATCAAGTATACCTCAATAAAGGTGGAGGAGAAAAGTTTAATGAAAAATATAAAAGGATCACAATAGTGAACTGCTGCTCTACTTGTATTTGAAGAAATAAAAAGTGACATTTGTAGACAGAACAATTTGCATCTACTTCCTACCAAAAGGTAGAATTAGCAAAGTGATATATCCCTCAAAAAATAATCAATGCATAAGTTTAATGAAAATTCCCCAGTATATGGTCAATCAAGAAACGGAAATAGCACCAACATAAGACTAAGAAATAATGCACAATTCATCTCTAGCTGGAATAAATATCAGTGAAGATGAACGAGACGAGAGTCACTGAAATATTCAAAGTTAAGGAAATTGTTGATTCACACTTGTATATCAATATAAGTGAATTTAAAGTGAGTGAACATCAATTTGCATAATAATGATAAAATACTTTAACTGGGCAAAAATGAAATGTACTTGGGATTTCATTTTTACATCATCATTACCCTTTTTAAGGAAAACTTCAGCTCAGAATCAAACCAAGGGACCACAACCATGTTTTATATCTTGTGATCCCTCAACCATATTGGATACTACAACTGCACATCTGATAGCAGAGAATTGCTATAACTGTGATGTGATCTAAGATGATTTCTCTCTCATTCTGGAATTCTGTTGTGAAGAAATCTGTTTAGTCTGTGTCATGGAAGCAGATAGAAAGGATGAACAGGTAAAAAGTGACATGGGTAGAGTTAGAACAAGAGAACTGAAAAAAAAAAAAAAAATGATGGGTTGGGGGCAAAAACTGAGCCAGCAAAATCAACTAACCAAATGAAAGAGGAGAAATGAGGAAACATGTAAATGGAAGCAGGGGAGCCAGAGAGAGAACTGCTATGGTGTTCATGACAGAAAAGTCAAACTGCCAATCCTCTAGCTCTAGACTAGCTCAGGTCCCAACTGTAAATATTCTTTCACTTAAGCTTGAAAGTGTCTCTTTATTTCTTGCCACATAAATATCAAATCCAGAATCAAAAGACTTTGGATCTGGGGGTACCATTATCCAGACTGAAAATCTATAATTTGTGAGAACAATTTGTTCAGTACTTTTAGAGAAGAGTAACTGCAAATTTTTTCACCTTCTTTTTGTTTTGAAGCATTAATTTGTTTCTTTTTGGCCTGGGATTAAAGGATAAAATATCTTCTCCAGATGGAGGTTGGGAAGGGGTCTGTACTAATCAACGCACTTGGTCAAATCTGATCAATCCTTTCCCTCTACTCTATTGGCCCTCATTGTATCTGCTAACTCGAGACCAGGGCCTCACTAAGGCGCGAACCAGCAGACTGATTCCCAGATCTCTGCAGTCCCCTGAAATTTTTGATCTGAGGCTTGCTAAACTCATTTCATTCTTCAGTGTGTTCCGAGCTACTTGCTATAATGTAGAAATTTATCGAAATATTTAATTTTTTACTCTTATCCAATTATACCCCCAGCTCTCTTCACTGTTATATTTGTACTTATTTATAAACTTTTATACCTTTATTTCCAGGATGCCTCTGGAAAGCTGGGCAGAAAACACGGGGTTATCTGGGAAAATTGTGGATTATTACTAATAGAGAAGAGATAGCCATACTCTTCCGAATAAAAAGTGGGCTTCAAGTCAGAAGAGGTAAGACCTATGAATAAACTGATTTTGCAAATTACTGTTTATACTTGAACACTTAAAATGATAATAGTGCTTGTTATAAATTTCAACTTGAGAAGAGAAAGAAAATATTTATTTACTATATTCTCAATTCAAATCTCTCTCTTTTTAGTTCTTGAACTTTAACCAATTATATATGTGAGAAAACTTACCATAACTCCAAAAAGCCAATAGGAAGATAAAGTAGTTTAAAGTATAGCTACTCAAACTATATATCAAAACAGATTAGTGAGTTTTTAAGTCATTTAAATGATGGCCATCAGCATTATAATAAAATGAAATATACTGGAATGGAATAGAAAATAAAATATCAATATACATAAGTAGTGATTCTAGACATACTGAATGTCAACTGATAACAAAACTTGATCATTTCATCGTATCTTTCCATTATATTTTTCTGCCTTTATTAAGTCATATTTTACAAAAAAGGGAGCAAAATTGAAAATATCTAAATTAAAATTTGAAATTATTAGGATGATAATCTTCATGACTTAAACACACTATATTGTGTGTTGTCAGGAAAAGGTAACATAAATCTATATAGATATTATGTGAGGATCTTAGAATCAGGCTGGCTTCAAATCACATAAGTTAGCTTAGGAAATCTTTATGATATCTTAAGGATTCTAAGAGCTGTCCTGAAAAATAATGCATATATATATATTTATGTATACATGCTGCTGCTGCTGCTAAGTCACTTCAGTCGTGTCCGACTCTGTGCGACTCCATAGATGGCAGCCCACCAGGCTCCCCCGTCCCTGAGATTCTCCAGGCAAGAACACTGGAGTGGGTTGCCATTTCCTTCTCCAGCGCATGAAAGTGAAAAGTGAAAGTGAAATCACTCAGTCGTGTCCAACTCTTAGCGACCCCATGACTGCAGCCTACCAGGCTCCTCTGCCCATGGGATTTTCCAGGCAAGAGTACTGGAGTGGGTTGCCATTGCCTTCTCTGTTATATATACATATATATATATATGTAAATTTATCAAGCAAATATAGTTTTGACTTTGGAAGTACTTTTATTTTCCAGGAAGATTGTATAAATATATGTTTCTAAAACTACAATAAGCCTTTGAGAGAGGATAGAACTATTTGTTACCTCTAGCCATAAAAACCTTGATCTTAATTATGAACAAAAGTAATCTGTAGTAGCTTACTATTAAAGAAAAAACTTTTTTTTTTAATCGAGTGAAATAATCTTAGCCTAGACCATCTTGATTAAAGAATATGAAAAGTAATAATGTGCATGGATATATTCCTATTTTAATTTCTAAAACTCATTAGAATATTTTAAGTGTATTTTACTTTTATCTAAGTCAAAGTATGGTTCTATTTTTTTTCATAAAGTCTTCTGTGCCTTTAATGGATATAACCATACATTTTTCACCAAAAAATTTTTGTTAATATATTTTCCTGAAATTCACGGAAAACAATCAAAATATTTGAGCCTGAGACTGGCAACATTAGATCTGTATTTTATAAAGTCAATTTTGTAACAGTGTGTAAAATGCAGTGGATGAAAGGAGGAAAGGGGAAGATAGACTAGTTAAGAAGTTGCATTAGTTCAGGAGAGAGATGATGATGATATGAACTAGGTCAGTAGCAGTTGTGATGTGAAAAAAAAAAATGAATTCTAGAGTTTTTCTCTTTTTTTTTTAAGACTTGGAAGAATAAGTATGGGAATCCCTAATTATCAGCCCTAATTGGAGTAAGAATAATGAAGGAAGAAGTTTCTAGGAATCTCTGACATGAAATTAGGGAACATCTCATCAGTCAGAGGTCTCCAGAGAAGCAAATACAATAGAAAGGCTGGATAGATAGATCGACAGGTCAGTTCTAAGAAATTGACTCCCACGATTGTGGAGCCTGGCAAGTATACGAGTGTCAGTGTAGGCCAGCAGGTTGGAGATTCAAAGATAGTCTGGAGACAAAGTTTCTTCTCCCTCAAGAGACCTCTGTTTTCTCTTTAAGGCTTTTATGTGACTAGATAAAGTCCAGTCATAAAGTCCACTAATCTCAGATATCACTAGTGGTCAAGAATTTTCCTGCCAATGCAGAAGAAGCAAGAGACAGAGGTTCAATCCCTGGGTCAGGAAAATTCCCTGGAGTAGGAAATAGCAACCCACTCCAGTACTCTTACCTGGAAAATCCCAAGGATAGAGGAGCCTGGCTGGCTACGGTCCATGTGGGTCACAGAGTCAGATATGACCGAGCATACACATAACAGCAACCACATTAGAGGATAATCTGCTTTACTCAAAGTCTACTGATTTACATATTAATCTCATCTAAAAATACCTTCACAGAGATATTAAATTTGATATTTGACCAGATATCTAGGTACTATGGCCTAGTCAAGTTGACACATAAAATTAACTATCACAACTTAGAAATAATAATGCATATTATCAGGCAAGTAGATCTATGTAATAACTGTGATTATCAGTAGAAAAAAGAAAAGAATAGAGGCTCCCTACTGAAGAGATTCAGTCTATATTTGAGAAAAGAGTGTCAAGCACAGACTGTTCTCCTCTATCTCCATTCTTCCTGAGCTTCTACTCCCACTGCCAATATTTTCTAGGCTTATTTAAGTCCTCAGTAAACTCTCAGATAGACAGGAAGCATTGTAATTATTTTTTCCATGCTCTCCATTCCTTCCTCCTTTAATAGGATTTAGAATAAAGTCATCTTTGGGGATAATGACTAGCATATAATTAGAATTATAAGAGACATATTTCTAAATCATACTGACATTCTGACTGGAAGGCCTGTATTGAGATGTTGAATTGAAACCAATATTCTCTTTAGGCTCAACACATACTGCTAAGTCACTTCAGTCGTGTCCGACTCTGTGTGATCCCATAGACGGCAGCCCACCAGGCTCCCCCGTCCCTGGGATTCTCCAGGCAAGAACACTGGAGTGGGTTGCCATTTCCTTCTCCAATAGGCTCAACACATACAATTAGTCAATTTCTGTGTCCCTTAGGGAATGTAAGTCTAAAGTCAGAAGTTGTTAAATTGGAGACTTCCTGCTCTTGATGAATACAGAGTCGAAGTCACTCAGACACACCAAAAGGAACATGGGTATATCAAATATTGTTGGGAAATATATAGATATCAAATGCTAAAAGGAATTTACTATATCTCCATATAAAATAAGTTATATGAAAGAAACCAACAATTTCTTCATTTTCAAGATATGAAAAATAAAAACAAAACTTCACGTTCGACAACAGCAAAAACAAATCCTTTTTTTCTTCATAACAATTCCAAGAAAAATTCTGAATGTTATAGAAAACCATAATAATTCACAGGTGCTCTAGAACCAGAAACCTGTTTCCTACCAATACTTGGTACTAACTCTGCCTTTGTTCAAGTTACTCAGCTTATTTGTAACTCAATTTCCTTGACTACAAAATGAGAATAAAATATTACTGAGAAAAGAGAAAAGTAACTTCTTTCAGTTGGTAGCTAGCTTGTTGCCAGGCCTACATTCAGCTAGGCTGTGGTATTCTTCTTTTGAACCAAACAATGCCAGACATCACCACCATTAGATGGTCATTCTGTGACTAACGTCTCTCATAATCATGTTCGAGAAGAAACAATATGATCACTGAATAAATACAAAAATTATCAAATCTCCCTCTCAGAAATGATGTGAGAAATGCCTGCTTCTTTGTCCATTACCCCTTAACCCCAACTTAATTTCTAACATGTTTCTTCATACAAATTAATACATCCAGTATAGAATTCTCCCTCCTTCTTGATATCACTCAATTCAGAACAAATTCTTACTTATTTGAATTCTCTCTAAAATTACCCATCCAAGGCCAAACCCTCTAAGTCCCTTCTAATACCTTCTTATTGGGATGAACCATGGTTTTTAATGTTATACAGTTTTATTCAATTTTTTTCAGCATCAATGTGTTTCTCTTGACCTTTATAGGGCATGGGATGATAGCAAATATTAAATTGGCTAATATATATTTAAAACAGTATGTGACATAAGGTAAGGTTAAGCCATTATTAATTTTAAGTACGAACAAAATGCCTCAAGGAGTGTTAAGAGTCCTGTATAGGTTATTTTTTTTTCATTCATTTAACCATATGAATAATTATTAGGCTCATTCTATACTTCAGATGTGTTGCTATATACGTGAATACAATGTGAAATTGTGCCTACTTTTAATATTTAAGTTAGATAATAGCTTCCTGTTGATTTCCAAAACTATTTAAATTGTCTGAATAACCTCATCTGCAATCTGTCCAGTTGTGTGTAATGAATTACTCAGCTTTAATGTTCATATTTCTGTATTTCCACTAGCACAGGGCTCTTCTCCATGATATTCACCATGAAAGATTTTGAGAAAATAGAAGAAAATGACACCTTCAAATAAGATGGGATCTAAAATGAATAACCAAGGATGATCCTTGTCAGAGGGATTGCTGAGAGGTAAGCAGATCACACATCTCTGGTTTATCATAGTTAAGTATACTCAACTCTGCTGGGTATAATTATAAACAGAGACCATTTTCACTCTCAAACATGTCTTACTTTGGATGATATATATTTCCCCTACATAGTACCCATCATTCTCCTTGGTGTCCCATCATATTATTAGGGCCCATTCTTCCATCTCTGCTCTCTCTTCCATTAGAAGCACCACAAATGATATTACAAAAGCAAACAGTCACTCTTTTACATTTCATTTAAAACCATTTTATTTCATCCTCAAGTCAATTTGATTTCTCCACAAAATATTTTACATACAAAGGAATGGTTATCTTCCTGGCATGATTATTTTTTCCTATATCCTGGAATAGCAATTTTTTGCTATATCCTGGGATAAATGGCAGATTTTTTCTAACTTAAATTTCAATTTTTTACTAAATATGTTTGTTTGAATCATATCATAACATTATTTTGTAACATGTTTTTATTTGATAATATGATTTTAGCATATTTTCATTTCAATAATAAAAGATACATACTATATATATTAACTTTGGGCTATGTAATAGTCTATTGCTGTAGCAAATTTAATAATTTATCCATTTTTACTATTTCAAATGATATTTCATTGATCAGACTTCTACAGATTTCTTTATATTAGGCAAAACTATGGAGACAGTAAAAAGATCAGTGTTTGTCAGAGGTTTGAGAGAGAAGGATGAATAGATGGAGCACAGAATTTTTAGACCACTGAAATTATTATTTATGATAATACATTGATAGATACATTTTATTATATACTTGTTAAAACTCATTAATGTACAACTAGAGTGAACCATAAGGTAAAATATGGATTTTAGTAATTATGATTTATCAGTATAAATTTAAGTTCATCACTTATAACAAACATACCCTCTGATAAGGAATGCTGACAATGGGAGAAGCTACTTATTGGCAGAGGGTATGTGGGAAATCTCTGTACCTTCCTCTTAATTTTGCTGTGACTCTAAAACTGTTCAAAATCAAAGTAAGGCTTAAAAAAGCACACACAAATAGGGAAAAAATATTTGCAAAAGATATTTGAAGTATTCCTTGTATCCAGAATATACATTAAAAATCACAGAATTCAATAATAAAACAAATAACCCAATTCTTAAAAGAGTGAAAAGTTTGAAAAGATGTTTCCACAAAATAAAAAAGTCAAATGACAGAACAAGCACATTAAAAGCTGTTCAATGTCATTATTCATTAAGGAAACAAAAATTAAAACAATGAGATTCCATCGCACATGTATTAAAATGGCTGATTAGGATGCAAAGCAACTGGAACTCGCGTGCATTGCCTACGGGTAAGCAAAAATATTGCATTCACTTTGGGAAAAAGTCTGGCAGTTTCTGAGAAAATGAAACATACACAACAAACATATTTATGACTGAGCAATCTTACTACTAGGTATTTGTGCAAGAGAAACAAACAAAACAAACAAAAAATGTCCCCATCAATACCTTACATGAAAGGTTCAGTCAGTTTAGTTTCTCAGCCATATCTAACTATTTGAGACCCCGTGGACTACAGCATGCAAGGCTTCCCTGTCCATCATCAACTCCCAGAGCTTGCTCAAACTCATGTCCATCAAGTCACTGCCATATAACCATCTCATCCTCTGTTGTCCCCTTCTCCTCCCGCCTTCAATCTTTCCCAGAATCAGGGTCTGTTCCAATGAGTCAGTTCTTCACATCAGATGACCAAAACATTGGAGTTTCAGCTTCAGCACCAATCCTTCCAAGGAATATTCAGGACTGATTTCCTTTAGAATGGACTAGTTGGATCTTCCTGTAGTCCAAGGGACTCTAAAGACTCTTCTCCAACACTACAGTTCAAAAGCATCAGTTCTTCAGCGCTCAACTTTCTTTATAGTCCAACTCTCACACCCATACATGACTAAAAGAAAAACCATAGCTTTGACTAGATGGACCTTTGTTAGCAAAGTAATATCTCTGTTATTACTTTGTTAGTAAAATAATATGCTGTCTAGGTTGGTCATAGCTTTTCTTCTAAGGAGCAAGCAACTTTTAATTTCATTGCTGCAGTCACATCTGCAGTGATTTTGGAGCCCCTAAAAATAGTCTCTCACTGTTCCCACTGTTTATCCATCTATTTGCCATGAAGTGATGGGATCAGATGTCGTGATCTTAGTTTTCTGAATTTTGTGCTTGAAGTCAACTTTTTCACTCTCCTCTTTCACTTTCATCAAGAGGCTTTTTAGTTCTTCACTTTCTGCCATAAGGGTGATGTCATCTGCATATCTGAGGCTATTGATATTTCTCCCTGCAATCTTGATTCCAGCTTGTGCTTCATCCAGTCCAGCATTTCACATGACATACTCTGCTTGTAAGTTAAATAAGCAGTGTGATAATATATAGCCTTAACATACTGCTTTCCAGATTTGGAACCAATCTGTTGTTCCATGTCCAGTTCTAACTGTTACTTCTTGACCTACATACAGATTACTGAGGAGACAGGTCAGGTGATCAGGTATTCCCATCTCTTGAAGAATTTTCCACATTTTGTTGTGATCCACACAGTCAAAAGCTTTAGCATAGTAAATAAAGCAGATGTTTTTCTGGAACTCTCTTGCCTTTTGATGGCAATTAGATCTCAGAGACTTAATCATTATTATGTGATTATGATTATGATTGTTTGATTAAACCTGGACACAATCCATATGACATTACATGTGGATGAACAAGCTTATTAAAATACTTCTGTACAATGGAGTACCATTCATCAATTTATCACTCAATAGGAAGGAATTAGCATGCAGAAATGAAGATAAATCTTAAAATATTATTCTAAATGAGAGAAGTCCACACAAAAGGACATATTTTGTATGATTCCATATTTATCACATTCTAACAAAATCAAACATATAGGGACAGAAGTCAGATCAGTAGAAACCAGAATCTGTAGGTAGGGAAAGTCGATTGTTTATAAAGAGTAACGAGGGAGTGCTTTACAATGGTGAAAATATTTTATATATTAATTGTGGTTGTGGTACAAACTTAAGCATGTTTGTCAAAACTCATTGTGTCTTTTGGCGTACTTAAATTATACCTAAAACCCAAAACTTTAAAAAAACACAGGTTTTGATTTAGAAAGAACTAGATATCATAGTACAGAAGATACTGATTTTGTAACCATAGACAAATTTCTTAACTTTGAAATATTGGTGTACCTATTGTTTCCAGTCATGACAGTAGTGCATACAGAGCATTTGTCACAGAACCGCCTCATGAGTGCTGCTCATTATGAAAAGGATGCAAATGATCATTACCCCACGAAGTGAGCGGAGGAGGAAGTGGTAAGGGTTAGAGGTAACAGGTACAAATGTAACTCTTCTCTAAGTTGAACAGGAAAAACCTGTGCACCCCACTACTTCCAGAGCCAAGTTTATCTTGTCAAATAGATACGAATAGAAGATTCTCACAGCTTACGGAAAGTAATTTAAAAAGTTTCATTGCCAACACAGGAAAAACATAAACTATAAATATATGTGTGTGTATCATGTACAGTTTGCTAATTGGAGTGTGAATGCAGTAGAAAGAGGGTATGAGTAATAGGTGGCTTAAGCCAAATTTAGTTTAAACATATCCTTGTTCTGCCAATATACCTCAAGTTTAAATGGTATCACTGAAGCTGTTTCAGACTTGAATTGCTCCAAAGCATTATCCTTGTGCCAAGCGGGGTGAAATCTGGTGGTAGCTCAGTTCTGTAGCCAGATAGGCAGTATTTTTTATGTTTTATTTATTTACAACATCACTTAAGCCATGCATAACTTTAAAATGCACTTATAAAGCTAAATTCACAGAGAATTTGTGAAGCAAACATGCTGAGAAGTAAGCAGTTTATAATATGAAATATATATTTTTTATATAGGAAAAGTTGTTGGAAATCACATCATTAATTGAACGGTCAGCCCCAATCAGCTATCTGATTGCTACAGAGAACTACTAGCATCAGAGGTCTTAACCACTTTTGTGACTTATGTAAGGTAGTTTGTTTCAAATTTGACTCTCTGATTTGATAAGCTTGTCTCCCCTAAGTAATGGAGACACCTAAGTAATGGAGAATTAAGTATGTAAGTAATGGAGAGCAGATCCTCTTTCTTTCCCAGGATCTAATAACAAAAAAGAAATTCTGGTTATTGATCACTTGTTTAAGAAGCAGACCTAGGGTACAGATCATCTCCCAAATCCATGGTTTTGTTTGTTTTTTCATTATATCTTGCCACTCTTCTTTAAAGGTGTTTGGGAGAGAGAGAGTGCATGGTTGAGTGATGGTTACAGTCATTAAAAACAAAAAATCCAAGGATTTGAAAGTTTGAATACTACACATGTCTATCATAAATATTTATAGGAATATGTGTTTATAAATTATCATTTAATTACAATGAATTAAAAGCCTGAGAGCCCATGATATGCCCATTCTTGTCCATAAATCATAAATAACTTGACCTACAATCTAAGCATTGGTTGGCTTGAAATTTCATATTAAGAATAACTGCTCATTGAACATCAACCAAAAGTGAACTCACACTGAGATTCTGAGATTATGATGCATTCCAATAGATAAATGTTTTTTGAGTTATAAAAATAAGCTATCAATATTTTGCAATTTTAATTATGAAAGTAATATGAACACATTATAGAGGAAACAATTACCCATAATTTCATTCTTCGAATAAAACTGTTGGTGTCTTATAGACTTGTCAATATTGCTGTAACTTTTGCAGAGAAGTCTCTCAAAAAATAGGGCATACCTGAATTTCAATAGGAAGTGTTGGCAAACTATGACCAAAGTGATGAATTTAGCTGACTGCCTGTTTTTGTACCTGCAAACTAAGAATTTTTTTTTATGATTTTTAATGGCTGAAACTCAAAAGAAGAAATAATATTTCACAGTGTGAAAATAACATGAAATTCAAGTTTAAGTGTCAACAGGTAAAAATTTTGTTGGAAAATAGCCATGCTGATTTATTTACGTATTGTCTTGGGCTGCTTTTGAGCTACATGGAGCTGAAACTAGGTTAAGGCAAGTAGGCACTCACTCACTTTGGGCACAGAATTTAAAGAGGTACTCAGAAACTCAATAGGAAAGATAATAACACCCTAATGCAATATTTAAATCTCAAAGTCAATGCAAAAATGTTCACAATATACAGAATATCAAAGTCATCAACTACCGAAGTTTTGTGAAGCCATACAATTACAACTAGTACTGTAGGTTCCACAAAATCTAAAATATTATTTGTCTGGGTTTTACCAAAAGAGTTTGCCAACTCCTGCTCAAGAACATTTCAGCTGTAGTGTTGCATTCAAATTTCTACCAAGAATTACTTGTTTAGTATGAAATTGCTTCTTTAGTATATAAATTTTTATCAATAAAATTTTCCTTGAAAATATTCCTTGCCAACTCTCTTTGTCAATCAAAAGAGAAGAAATAAACCAGACAAAATATATTTGATTAATAATATAATAGACATGAACTCTTCTCATCCTTACTGTTTTTTTGTTTTTTGTTTTTTTTTTTTAATAAACAGGAGGAGTAGGTAGTGAAAGAGGATGAAGAGAAGAGAAGACAGGAGGGAGAGAAGGGGAAGAAGAGGATGAATTGTATTATGTGACCCACATGAAATTCCATGTACAAGATTGGCTCTAATATGATGCCAAATAAGATACAGGGATAGGGGAACATAGATATAAAAAAAGTCATTCCTCCAGACGTTGCCAAACATTTTTTTTAAAAAAATTAGTTGTCAATTCATGTTTGGTACCGGGTTATCCTACACTGTAACTTCACTCTGAGGAAGTCTAAAATGTCAGGCACCAAGCCTTAGATATTATCTAAATACTTTACAGGAGAAGAAAAGACCCTCCTAAGGATCAGCCTACATTTTTCAGTCATTTTCAAGAGCTACTTGCCTCATAATGGTTGCTAAGACATTAAACGAGATTCTAACTATTGGAGATGAAATGCCATTACACTGAGTATCAGGAGGAATTTTTTAAAAATGATTTTTAGAGATTATTTTTGAAATTTGTACTTATTTTTCTGAACTCTTGATTATTTTCACATGTCAGTTTTTATAAGCAATTTGCTTCTTAACACTCTTAAGAAGTGATAAACAGAAGGTTTTTCATACTTATTCAAAAAAACCTTTAATGCTAATTTGTCAGAAGTCTTTTACCACTGTTGAGAATCTTGGGGGAAAAAATGCTTTATGGGGACACACTAAGTATTTCCAGCACCTTAGGAGTCACTCAGCTTTTCAAAGATTTCGTCCTGTAACAAGGATATGCTGTGCTATGCTTAGTCGCTCAGTCATGTCCGACTCTTCATGACCCCATGGGCTCTTCTGTCCATGGGGATTCTCCAGGCAAGAACATTGGAGTGGGTTCCCATGCCCTCCTCCAAGAAATCTTTCCAACCCAGGGATCAAACCTAGGTCTCCCCCATTGCAGGCAGATTCTTTACCGGCTCAGCAACCACCAGGGAAACCCATGAATACTAGAATGGGTAGCCTATCAGTTCTCCAGGGGATCTTCCCAACCCAGGAATCAAACTAGGGTCTCCTGCATTGCTGGGTTCTTTACCAGCTGAGCTTCTACCAATGCAAAGTTGCATTTTACCATCTTTTCTAAATGTTGTCATAAGAACATCTGAAATGTTAATTTTGTTACTGATACATAAAGTTTAAAAATTAAACTTCCAGATATTTGGAAAGACATACAATTTATGTTGTGTAAAATCATTTTGGGGACAGAAATATAAATCTTTTAAATATACAGAAATCAGTATGATCTTTTTTTAGTTCTACCTTTTTAACAAAAACATTTGCTCAGACAGGTTAGCAACAATTAGGGAAGGGACATTTTTGAAGAGTGTTATGTAGTCGTTAAATTATTAGATGATAATGATACTATTTTCCTGACCTTATGCTTAACACTGGTAATTTGAAATTTATTTCTGCTTAAATTTTTTTTAAACATCAGTTCTTCAGCATAGTGAGATTTATAAACACTGTCAGTTACATTCTGATTAATCAAATCAACTAGCTAACATGGCATCTCATAGAACGTCTACCTTTGAAGTCTGTCACTAGAAGCTCAGCCTTTATGAAAATGAAATACTTAAGTTCCAAGATTGTGAAAATATAGAAATTTGAATAATGTGTCAAGTTTAACATAGTAAAATTACTTGAATATATATGTATATGCCATAAGAAAAATGGAACATCTTTGTTAAGTAGAATGATTACCAAGTGTTCAGTGGCTGATTCACCCTTTGTGCTGTGTGTGTGTGTGCACAATAAATTGGGTTTGCTGCTGCTGCTGCTGCTGCTGCTAAGTCATGTCAGTTGTGTCCGACTCTGTGCAACCCCATAGACAGCAGCCCACCAGGCTCCCCTGTCCCTGGGATTCTCCAGGCAAGAATACTGGAGTGGGTTGCCATTTCCTTCTCCAATGCATGAAAGTGAAAAGGGAAAGTGAAGTCGCTCTGTCATGCCCGACTCTTAGCGACCCCATGAACTGCAGCCTACCAGGCTCCTCCATCCATGGGATTTTCCAGGCAAGAGTACTGGAATGGAAAATGTATATATAGAAAGGTAAATAGATATAGAAATTATATAATATCTCTGTAAGTAAATTTAGGTCCATGGCTAAAAAGATCCAAAGTGTTTAGGAAAAAAAAAAAAAAACTTCATCTGTGTAAGGGGGAATAAAACATTCTGTCTTTTATATTCCAATGATAATTTGAATTTGGAATAAAATTTCAAATGAAATTTCTTAAGGACTATATAAATGCATTTGGAGGGTCATTACTCTGCTTGGTTGCTGATGAAATGTAGGGTTTATTCTGTGGTTATATTAAAGATATGAATGGCTTTCATGAGTAGGTTCTACTCCATGTAAATCATAGTCTAAAAATGGCCCCATTAGTAATTCTGGAAAAAACAAAGTTTTGCCCAATGAGTAACATTCATTGAGTACTAAAATGAGAAAGCAAGCCTGGCTTGCTGCAGTCCATGGGGTCACAAAGAGTAGGATATGACTGAACTACTGAACTGACTGAAAATGAGAAATCTATATGAGACTCTTGAGAATATTAAACAGATTTAATTCTACCTATTCCACTATGAATATTTTCTCTTAGGTCAGAGACATGACAAGCACCTGGAAATATAAAGAAGAGTTTCTTTTAAAGACTCCAAAAGATCCATTTTAATAAAGCACTCAAAAGTCCCTAAAAACAAAAATTAAAGCAACATTCACCTGGGAGTTAGTTGACATGGATTTTGTCTCAGCTGTGCTAACAACAGGCTGTGTGACCCTGGACAAGTCACTTAATTTTGTTGGCCCTTAATTTTTCATCGTTTAAATAAAAGACTTGTAACAGAGGGATTTGATAATCCTAAACCCTGAGTCTAAATCCCAGTGAATCCTACAGAAAGTAATCAAGTCAGGGGAGTATGACAGAGGCATCTGAGTTTGTAATGAAAGAAGTTGGTCATCAAAAGTTGGAATGCAAGAAAGATGGACAGTCCACATGCCACACACTGGTTTTCTGCCGCAAGGACATCTACTTTCTATCACATAATTCGTCAGCTCAGTTCCGCTGGTTTTCTTGATTCTTATCCACAGGACACTGCAATCACTTGCTAGTTTGTGTGTATTTGCTCAGAGTAATCATTTTACATCCAGCGACTTATGGTGTGGTCCTAGGAGGTAACAGCCTTTCAGCTGTGGGAAGGAAAAGGATCAGTCTGAGCATTCTTGAGAAAGATTGCAAAACTGCTTTTAGTTCACATAGTGTATTTCTAGTCTGGGATTTCTTTTAATGGAGAAAAAGCAATTTTTAAAAGGAGAAACTTGGATGTTTCCTAAAGCAACATTCAAAGCAATTAAATGGAGCTTTTTAAGCAACATGATCTTTTTCACTCTATCTCCTCTTTAGCCTTAAGTAAAAACCAAAGGACCCTTTGAAAAATGATGATTTTTTTTTTTACATTTAATATGTGATCTTTTCATGTTTCTGGTGTTGTATGCTTTTGAGCTGCCTAACAACTATAGCTATGTAGCTAGAAGAAGGGCAGACTTGTCTTATATCCTGTGAAGAGGTGACTACCTGAAGTGTGAGAATGAAAGAAAACATAAGAATTCTATGAAAGGTTTTACTACAGAGAATGTGGGGCCAAGACCTTCATCTAACCCTGGATACACATTATTCTTAATAATGCATACCCCTATCTTTTTTTTTTTTTTTTTTTTTGGTCGACTTTAAGTAGTAAGCTTACAAAAATTGACAATATTTTACAGAAACAGATTAAAA
Organism: Bubalus bubalis; assembly: GCF_019923935.1. NCBI lineage: Eukaryota > Metazoa > Chordata > Mammalia > Artiodactyla > Bovidae > Bubalus > Bubalus bubalis. The sequence goes on along the minus strand of NC_059159.1, from coordinate 111,816,826 downwards.
AAAAAAAAAGCATAGTTCTGTTTCCTGTATCTTTCACAGTTCTTTAATTTGAGACATATCACTTTTATCTCATCTTGCTTTAACACCAGATTTGGTTTAATTAAATTTATGTCAAATGAACACATGAAACGAAAGGAAAATCAGAAAGCCTGCAGTTGCCCATTAGTGAGTCAGTGACTGCAGTGAACGGCTTTTGAAGCCTGGCTTACTGCCAGGACAAGCTTGCAATGATGCTCAGAGACACCCATGATGCTTTGAAGGGAAGGACTTAGCTGACCTGAGCCTGCTCAATGGAATCATTCAAAATCCTCATGGGCTAGATGTAAAATCTATAATAAGTCTTCTGTCTTCAACCATTTACCTGTCAAATGAAAAGAATAGGAGGTGTAAAACCATAATCTGTATAGAAGATCGTAGTAGACCCATGTATTATTATTGTTGCTGTTATTATTATTGATTATGGGGGTGACTTTGTTTGCCTGTTGTGAAAGCAACATGCCAAGCCTTTTGAAAGGTAGTACCAAACCATCAATCCCTTTAGCTACTCTATCAAAACAATCTTTAACTTAAGGCTCCTAATTGAAATATATGTCAGCTAGTCATATAATAGATGCTGTTAGAGAATATAAAAAGTGTAACCTTTGGGAGCTAGTATTTAGAGCTTTAAAAATGTTTCACTGCTAAAACACCTAAGTTTAAAAATAAATGAATCCCCAAACATTTTGACACTCCTGCTAAAATGCAAAATAAAATATCACATCTCATATTGTTTCTGATACCACATGATCTTTGTACTTTTATACCTAAATACATTTAATGCATCCGGCCTTGGCACTTCCATGTAAAAATGTATTGAATAACTCTACCAGTCAAAAACACTGGTTTTATTCAGTTTTGTATTCATACATTTTTTGAGGGATACACACACACACATATAGTACTATGCTTATTTATTTTGCTATTGGAAACTGGTCCAGAGGTTCGTTTGCATTTTATATTTTCAGATTTTAAACATTAAAAGTCTTTACACAAGCTTGCAAAAATAAAATAAATAAATATTATATAACAGCAGGGTGCACTGAACGTTAGTAAAGCAGGATATATGGTAGCAAACTTGGTAAACACCTAGATATGCTGAAGGAACAAGGAAGGCAAGAGAGGGCTTTCAGTGTCTATTTTTTATCCTGTTTGAAGAGATTTCAAGCAAAGAAAGGTCTAAATGATCCCAAAGTCAAGTCAATATTGTCTGAGGTGCTTCAACAATCCAGCAATACCAAGAATCATCAATGTACTTGTTCAGTTTCTTGTTTCCTCAGTTTTCTTGATCTCCCACAGTTGCGTTGTCTCAGATTTTCCTGTTATATATGCCTTACTTTTTTTTTTCTATTTCACTTATAACTGAAAATAGAAGTAAAGCATATAAAAGCAAGCAAACAAACAAACAAAACAAAACAAGGATTACCTTTTTACCATTTGAGCAAGGTTCCATTCACAAACCTACTGCGTCCATGTATCTTCTAAAATGTGTGTCTGCATTGAAACACCACGCTAAAAATTGCCTTTGGTAGAAAGTTGTTTTGAGAAAAGAAATGGTTTCTGCCTCAAGCTGAATGTGAGACATCACTTCTTGGCCAACAACAAAGTTCTTAATTTTGTGGAATTTGTGAAATATGTTCAGCTGGATTCTGCCACTTGCCTCTCGTCGGGTATTAGTGGTCTTTTCATTTTCATGAGATCAAATAAGATATGAAAATACTCAGTGTTTCCAAATTCCATAGGATATAGTACAATCCTAGTAATATAAGAAAAAAGATGGGTTTAATTTGCATTCATACTACCTTTGATGAGGTTAAAAATGTAAGTTTATATTCAAATAATTCACTTTTTAAAAATTACACCTTTGTTCTCAATATACATTTAACATTTAAATATTTTATAACACCAACACATATTTATACAAATAACTTCAATTAGCATTAGAAAGGATTTCATGTTTATAACACAATCTCCAGCTATTCAATATGAACTCAAACTTACTGCTGTACATTTTTTATTTATGAGAAATTTGTCAGTTTCTTCAATTATTTGTTCAGTAAAGAATAAATTAAATTACCTCTTACAAATTGCACATGATCACAGTAATTGAGAATAATCGTAAAATGCTCTATCCAAGAGCTATTTAATAATGAAAGTTTTAGGAAATTGATTATACTTGTGAACATGGTAAACAGTGGTCCTATTTGCTTGTTTTTAATGGTGTTAGGACATTCTTAGATGTCTACATTGTTTTATTCCTGGAGACTTTTTCAAAGTGTTGCAGGAGAAAAATTAGCAAGCATTCAAAACTATCTTAGAGACTACTCAGAAATGTTTATTCCCTCTTACAAAATATTTTCCCAATAAGCCCTTTTAAACCAGAATACATAATTCCCACAGTATTCAGCAAATTTCTGGGGTTTTTTTTTTTTTCTATTTTGAATTATTCTAGTAATTGTGCAATGCAACTCTTCCCCCTGGCACTACCGACCTATCCTCTTTACTCCACTTTTTAAAATCAAATTGCCAGAAGTGTCTGAAAGACTGTACTTCAGAAAAACAAAACAAAACAAAACAAAACAAAACACTTCAGGGCCAAGCTTTGCTAACACATGGAGCATTAAGAGATGAATCAGGGGCGTAACAGGATGCTAAGAGCACCTTTCCTGCTGGAATCAAAGGCATGCCAGGAGGAGTCAACATTTTGCTTGCAGTTGCTCTCTCTGGCTCTCCCGTTGCCTATAATGAAATAGCTAAAAGGACATTTGGGACAATCCTGGGCCAAGCAGAGCTGTTTCTTAGATCCACCTAAAGAATCATTGCCAAAAGAAAAAAGTGATTCTGAAAAGTATCTTAATCCAATTCTCTGTATCTGGCCATACGGTAGAAAATGTGTGGTAAGGCATGGTTCACCTCACTGGGAGTAGAATTGAAGGTTCAATCAGTTGGTCCTGAATAGTCTACAACAAATAGCCACCTGTTTGAACTCTGCCTTCACTTTGATCCAGTCTGCTAGTGTGAGTTTCATAAGGATGCATATTCCCAAGTTGTGTTTTTTCTGATTTCCTCAGTTACTCAAAGTGCAAGTTTTAGGATGAAATGCTAGGAGAGTAAAAGAGAAATAAACTCTTTAAGAATTATCCAAGAAGAAATTTATCGACATGCCACTACTGAGTCGGTAAGACTCTCTGACAGGAAGGTATTCTGTCAGATGCTGGCCCCGCTCAAAGTAAAGATTATTATAGAAGCCCTGATATTCTGATTATGTCAGTGTCTAGCAAAGTGTTTTCATATCACTTCCAAAGGAAAGAAAATTGCTCACAAGTACCATTTTTTCATTTATACTCGTACAATGAAACAAATGAACCAGTAAATGGATGTAAAGCATTTGGAATATTGGGGAAACCAAACTTGACACACCAATCTTTTGTCACATAACTAATTGCATCCTTTTAAATTTTTAGTTTTAGACAGATGCTAAATTGCAGATTCCAGTCACCTTTTCAATAAAGGATCCCTTTTAAGAATTAAAAGCATATACTCTATCTTAATGTTATCCTCAAAAAAAAAACAAATAAATGAACAAATATGTATTTTCTTTCTTAGGAGTCATTGAAAACAGATAGTTTAAGGGTTAAGAAAATATATTTTAATTATAATGCTAGAAATGTGACCATCCTTCATATAAAATACAGAATATTTAGATAGAGCAAGGTGAATTATTTATACCATTCAAACTAAAATGCAAAGCATTGTTTTACTCAAGTTGAAAGGAATGTATTTTTATATAACTACAATTGTCCACAGGAGCGCCCACATCACTTCTAGTTTTTTTTTAAATAAACAATATCTTGTTTTATGTTGTCAACATTGGTATATAAAATGCTTGTAGTCATATTTTAGAAATCACACAGAGTTCTGTCTTTGAATTCTGTCCTTACAAATTCCCCAGTTCTAACGATATCATCACAGCATATTAAAATGTTCACAGTTAAGGGACACACAAGTTTGAAGGTTCCAGTCAAACTGATTATACCGGGTGATAACACTAGAGTTGTCCCAACATAAAAGCTAACAAGTCAAAAGGGGAGACAATGTGCGGTTTCTCTAGCAAATGATAAAGATTCAGAGCAGCAGGGCAGCTGCAGTCCCGTGATCAGAGCCATTATGGGAAGAAAGGATTCTGATTAAGACCGTTAACCTTGCACAGAAGCAAATCCAAAAGAGACAATATGGGAGGATGTGCCCAACGCACATCTAAAATATTAATTAATACACCTCCGAAAAGATGAGTGCTTACGTTTCAGTTACAAAGACAGGGCAAATTCACGGACTGAGTTAAACATTCACCCTTGGAAAGTGACGATTGCAAAAAGGAAGGCAGTGATGAAGTCACTTACAGTTTGCAATTCAGCTGTCATGTGGAAGTCTGCAGTAGGTATAAGCAAAATATACTGTGAAGAGTACGTGGCTCAATATTGTACAGCAAAATCAAACTTTGCAACTGCTTATGCATAATTAACTCTCTGGGACTAGCCTGCTCTGGTGCACCACTTCATAGAGTAATAAAAAATTAAACTAAAAATACAGACTCCTAGGTAACTGTGGTCACAGGAAAACTCTATCTTCCTTTGCAGGCTTATTATTTCCCGAAGCTGTGGCTGACAGCTTCTGTGAACACACATTTTTGCATATATTTTGTTTATGTGCAAGCCTTGGCATTTCAGCCGGCTCCTGCTGAGGCCCCTTCCTACCATATGCTTCTGTTTTTCTTCATTAGGTGATGTGATCCCTTTTGACTGTTGCATGCACGTGAAAGGACAGTGGGCTTGGGGGGGGAGAAGAAAACCTGCTTTAAGAGAGTACACGTCAGTTGGCCTTCAGCTGTTTGGAGCTGATCACATCTGACAAGTGTTGTAGCTACTCGTCGTAATGGATGTCTCTGCTTTAGCAGAGAAGGGGTGAAAAGGATGTAATTCCCAGTGAAAGAAAGCAACATGAACTATTATTTAATTACTGCCTAATATAAAACTCCCTAGGAGTCTCTGTTGATTTATAGTTCTAGCTTCCTCCTTTCTTTATTAATGAACAATCTAGTCTTATAATGCAATGCAGTTAAGTCTCACCTGTTATTGATAGGGACTTTCCCAAATGAACATGGCAAATAATCCATTTTAATGCTCTAATCATGTGTGCTTCTAAGTGCTTTATTTTCTTAAATACAGAAACTGCTCTTTCACCATGTTTCAAACAAAAGCAACAATACAACAGTGACTTGCACTAGTGTTAGCCAGCTTTATTTCTTTCACTAGTTTAGGATTTGGTGTGCACATTTTGATTACTGTGTATACTGACCTTTTCAACTCTCTGGATTCTCAGAATCAATTAAAATCCTCTTCTCTCCCCTCCCCACTTCAATTCTCACACCAATGGGATGCTGAGTTAAGAAGACATAGTTTCTTTGTTTTTTTCCTAACTACATGTAATTTCTGGAAAAGCTGAAGCTGGTGTTTGTCAGTAGTCCACCTCTTCACAGAATTTGTTGTCTTCCCAGGGAATGTCAACTTCAAAATCTGAGAGAAAGTACTAATGCAAATCTGTTGTTCCTTGTTAAGTTATAGGAAGCTTTTGCAATCAAAGTAATTCTATTCATTTATTTTATTGGGAAAGTAGTACCAGCAAAGAAAAATAGCCATACAATGTTTTGGATTAAATTCTATTTACATAGTAAATAAACTTTAATAAAGTTACATGGTTGTTGAAAAACTGTTGAGCTGATTCAAGTAGTAGAAGCCTCTGTTTATATAGTAAGTAGATAATAATAACATTATTAAGTATTTCCCATTAATATATAGTTTTTAAGAATTTTATTAGTGAAATTTCTTATATTTTCTGGGTTTTTTTTTTTTTTGCTATGGCTTATATTTTCCTTATCCAATTTTGCCAAAGTACCATTCTTGTCCTATCTATGACATATAGTAGTTTCTATCATTCAAGCAAATTATTTAACCAGTATTTTACAAAAGACCAAGTATTATCTTTGAGAAAACATTGTGTTTGTGCCTAAACCTCTTTTGCAGAAGAAAACATTTTTATTATATACTCCATATGTGTAGTTCAATGAGTTTTAGCTTATATTAACACTATGCACTTTTTTTGTTTGTTTGCTGTATTTATATGCAGCCTGGTAAAACTTTGAAAATTGTGATTTTCTTTTAAAGGTGGCCAATTTGCTGATTTGAATGTTGTCATCAAAAAAGTATTTACAGAGACAGTTAAATTGCTAGTCATGGGTGTAGTTGCTATTACCTATTTGCTTTGGAATATTTTATTACTTTGGAGCAGAGTGTGTGAGTATATGACCTATTTATTTTCAACTTACTTGTATTGTTATAAATCAAATATTGATAATTTTGGAAGAGGAAGAGCTGTTTATATGGTGACTTTCAAAAGGAAATTGTAGCTATGTGAAATTGAACAATTAGAGCTCTTAACACCAATTAAACTTTTTGACTCCTCATATAAAATTGTATGGCTTAAAATGAAATGCTAAAAATTGGAAGTAGAATCCATCAAATATTGTAAAAGTAAAATTTTATTTTTAACTGTGCAATAAAATGAAAGAATGTTTTCTCTCTTTATAATTAATATTGCTATCTGTAAATTTATTCAACTAGCCACACACAAATGTTTTCTTGCCCTGTGTGTTTTCTTAAGAAAAGATGAAAAAAGCTAAAAATTTATTTCCAGTGTTTTTAATGTAAATTCAATTGTTTCATATACTTCCCAATCATAATACAGTAAGACTCTTCCTCTTTTCTTTACAAGTATTTGTGAGAGGGAAAATAAAAACATGACTATGTCTTCATATCTCATGAAATCTTCATTCAGGGTGAGGAGCTGGGGGACTTCATGCAATAGTGCAGCAGAGAGCAAAAACTGCTGATTAAATTCAAAGTGTAAGCTACATCAATAAGTGAGCTATAACAAAACATTTTTCCAAGATAACTTTCTTATGTTAATTAATCTGGTTGATGATCATGAGATAGAATATTTAAAGATACTGCATTTGCTATATAACTGATCATCTTCCACTTTGAGGATTTTTATTTTTTCATGATTCATGAGATTTTGCACATTTAAGAGAAAAGTGAATAGTGAAATTTTTCTGTGAGGATAAATATATAACTGCCTAAATTTTACAACTTTGCTAGTGCAAAAGCAAGTTCAGTGCTGAGCTCTGAAGTAAGAAGTTTCCCTTAGATGACTGGAAATGTTAATATCCTTTTTGGCTTTTTTACTGAAAGAAAAAAAAATCACACACACACACACTCCAAAATAGTTAATGCAACTGCATTTTAACAGGCTACCCCTGGCCTGGAGGGCAAAACCCTTATTTTTAATAAGGCAATTCTAAGAAGAAACTGACTACAAGAAGGGAATCAAAATCTCTTCTGAGTTAAAATATTTTAAAATGGTTTCTTCAAAAAAAATAAATAAATAAAATGGTTTCTTCTCTCATTCTCATAAACAATAATAAAATAACTGACACATAAAATGCTAGGAAAGTAGATTAATTAAACTATATTTTGAGTCTAGGGAGAAAATTTCATCAACAGAGCTCAGAATAAATTTTGTAGTCATATTTATTCAACTCAGTAAAACACTTGACATCATTTTAATTTCATCTAAGCAAATTTAAACTTCTCCTGACCATTGTATAAATGATGCAAAGACTCACCTGAGTTCAAACATATAATACTTATCTAATTGTCAAAGAAATTTCATGAAACTCAGAAAGATATCTCTATCATATCTGCAGAGATTTGTAGCCAAAAAGAATTTTTTACCTCACAAAATTAAAAGAACATTAAAAAAAATTGTTTTTTCTATATATGTGAATGGGTTTTCAGTAGCAGCTAAAATAAAATCATAGGTCTCCAAATTTCTATTTAAATTTGATCTCATAACCAGAGGAAATACTGCTGCCCAGAAATTCTTTTGGTTTTCTCCAGTTATGCAACATTCATTGAATGTCCATGGGTGCAGAGGTAGTGGTCATCTTGAGAGGGAGACCCTGCCCCAGCATATAAGTACTTTACAAATCAACAATCCTAGCTTTCAAAGAATAGCATTCATTGTGCATGACTAGGAATTATATACACTGAAGACTCAATCCCAAATCCAAAGGAAAACCGTTGGGGTTTACAAACTACTTTTCTTAATCATGGAAAGTACAGGGGGTGGTATTCTTGCTTCATTTGTGGGTCCACTCTAACTCCAAACAGATCTTAAACCATTACAACGCATGGCAGTTGGTTGATAGTGTGGAAAAACCTCATTTACTGACTGGCCAGACAGTTTTAAAACCTTCAGATTTTTCTAAGTCTAGGTTATTAACTGTCTGACTGTAATCACATCTTCACCATAGGGAGCTTCAAAAGCTTTTCATTTGCATTGAATCAGTTGCCTCCTTCCCTGTCTTTTTTTCCCCCTGGAAATAAGCTTAAATAATTCAACAAACTACACACATGGCTAGTGATTATTGAACCATCTGAAACACTCGAGGCAAATGGCCCATTATGTGGTGGGAATTAAAACTTTCCTCCTAGTCATTGGGAGGGTATGTATTCATATAGAGCAAATATTTGTGTCTGCAGCATGTCTATACTCCCCAGTCTCCTAAAATAATGTGAAAACACCTACAAGTATGCCATAACTTTTCTTCACCAGTGCTGATTTTGTAAGTCCTTAGGTCAGATAAAGAGCCTTTTGGTGTGCATATATATTCAACATTTCCTTTGTCCAAGTGTGGAGACTAAGTTACTCTAAAAGAAAATACAATATGAATTTTAACAGTCACTCTCATATGAATAAGAATGAACAAATGACATTATATTCATCATGAAATTTCACAATACTTAGATCACAGTACGTTTAAGTATTTTTGGCTACTGACTTGATTTAGCCTTAATTATAAGCACTTATAATTTGTTAGGTCTGTATATAAAAGTATTTATGGATATTTTGCATTTAGAGACACACAAACTTTTGAATTATCCCATATGTGGATAAACATTTTATAATTCATATTGCCATATGTTTCTGTATCAACATATGTTATTAATTTATGTTTGATGAATTAAGATAAAAATCCTGGGCATTGTCAGCCTAAGGTAGAACTAGGATTCTACCTAGTTTATGCTAGATTTTAACAAATTTTAAAAATGTCAAAAAACATAAATGATTTTTATTGATATAGTGCTTTTATTTCTCTAGGCAGATAGCAATAAAAATCAATAAAAGGCAAAAAAAAAATAACATATTTTTCAGAACAGCAATAAATCTTCAATGCAGAATTTCAGAGAACATTGACTAATTGTCATTAACTGCAAAATGGAAATTTTGTTGAGCATAGAGTTTTGTTTTGTTTTGTTTTTCTTTTAACATTCACTTTGTACTCTTAAAGAATGAGTCATACTTCATTACATAAGACTAACACAGAAATTTTTTTTTTGAAGTGCTAGCCATCAGGTATTGTATATGTGCTGACATTCACCAATGTTAATGTTAATTCACCAATGTGCTTAAGTTAACAGTTTCATAGAAATATCTTTTGTGACTATACATTATATACATGATACATATATAATAATTTCCATTTTTGTGATTTATTTTAGTATTTATAGAGCTTTGCATCTGCATTCCAATAGTGTATAGTCTTCGTCAAACTTTTAATATATTTGTGTAAATTATAATTTATATAAAAATATATGGATGCAACAGAAAAATTCACATGTGTGTAATAAGTGATCAGTGACAACACTTGTCCTAATTCTTGTGTCTTTGATCCGCTGAATGTCTTTGCCCTAATTCTCTCTCACAGAATGGAACCTGATTCACATCTAGCTCTTAATAAATGTTTGCTGTTGACTCTAAATTTAGAATGAATTGGGATAAATTATGAATATTAATATAAACAACTGTCAATAAAACTCAAGTGATTTAATATTATAAAAGTGAAAAAAATAAGGATAACAGTATTCAATATAATGGTACCCATCCACCAGGGACATCTAGGAAACAGTATACAGTCCTGGATATCATGTTTTAGTAGAGTTAAACGATTTTTGTTTTGTTTATCCTGGGAGTGAGGCTAAGATGAAAATAATACACAAAACAATAAATTTAGAAGAAAAAGTTAAGAGAACAAGAATGGTTAGCCTGGAAAAGAAGAGGTAGGAGGGTAGCATTTTAAAACAGCTATTAAATTCCATCTTCCACAAAAGGGAGGGACAAAGAGAAATGGCTATTCTCAAATATTTTAGTGACCCTTTTGGAAGATGGATTTTAATTTGTTACGTTACCCCAGAGGTAGTGGTATATTGGTAAATTGACTCACTGAAGGAAAAATAGCCCTGGTTTCTAGTGTTTGCTGATTTTTGTGGCACAAGTAGTCCCACCAGTATGAAGTCATTGAATGGGGAGCCCAGAAGAAATGCACACAGTTGGCTTTCCAAAGCACGTGAAGACCAGCTCCAAAATATCACTACACAGGGCAGGAAGGAGCTAGGTGGCTTGAAGCTATCGAGAGCAAATACAGTTCACTGTAAGAAACATAGAATTTGAACTGGACTTTCTCAAGAGATTGTCTATTCGTTTTTGAGAAAGTGTTTAATGGAGGTTATATTGGGGCTTCCCAGGGAGCCCTAGTGGTAAAGAACTCATCTGCTAATGCAAGAGAAATAAGAGACACAGGTTCAATCCCTAGGTCAGGAAGATCCCTTGGAGAAGGGCATGGCAACCCATTCCAGTGTTCTTGCCTGGAGAATCCCATGGACAGAGGAGCCTGCTGGGCTACAGTCTTTGGGTCTCAAAAGAGTTGGGCATGAAGCGACTTAGCGCACACGTACTGAGATTATACATGTACTTGACTAAGCACACTTAGTTACTGAAAAGTATAAAGAAGAATTTTTTTGATCCCACCCAGCTATTTATGATTCTGTGGTGTTTGCAGATATGTTAAATGTATTATTAAGCACTTCTGCCATTCTTTTTGAGATGAAGTTTCAGATATTATAGATATTATAATCTCATGAGAGCAAGACATAAGGCATTGTTGACTTCAGACCTTACATAAAAGTCTACAAAATACTAATTTGATAAGAGGCTTCTCAAGCATAGATATATTCAAACTTGCCAAAACCTAGGAATTTTACATATATCTTTGTATGTACTCCTGACTTTAGGTTGACTCAACTTTAGGATATTGGGATTGTACTTATTTCCTTTTGTACAAGTTTCTTTTTGATATGGAAGGTAGTCTTTTTGAAAAACCAAGGAGATAATTGGAAGTGACATCTTATTTTTGCTTGCATGTGACTTCCTGAGAGAAGGCATCTCAGGAAAACTCCCCAAACATCCCTGAGATGTTGTGAGCATGCCTAAACACATCACCGATCTATAGAAGAATTCACTTTTGTAGGTGACTGAAGAAAAATACCTTAAGATCAGTTTCCTCTCAGAAATCCAGTTCTATTAGATGAAAAATAAACCACATGATAATACCTAATTCTTTCCAAGTTGAAATGTGAAAGTAGGGCTTGGCTGACTTTGTTGGTTGACTACCCAGCATCTAATATTTACACTGGCAGAGTTGTACTTTTACTGGGATCTGGACTCCTGTACAGCCTTCACATGAAAATGTTGTTAGTAGCAACCCCTTTATAGATGAGTATTTGAAGAGTGGATATGTAATATAATCCAAGAAAAAGCTGCTTTTGGTATTCAGGGAAAGGAATGAAAAGACATTCTTTTTTCAGGTGTTAAGATTAGTAAGTATGAGATTTCTTGAGCTGATCCAGTCTTACTAAGACTATGAGAGGGAAATATAAGAACGAACATTTCCAGATGGAAAAGCAAAAAAACTGAAGGAAACTGGGTGCTGGATGATGCTATGGAATCATCCCTGAAGCCATACTGCTTCTGAATTTCTTTTTGTGTAGAATAAAAATAAAGATTACATAAAGACTTTACAGACAAACAAAAGGTGAGAAAATCCATTGCCAGTAGGCCAACATTATAAGAATTATCATAAAATGTTCTATTGGCAGGTATAAGATAACAGCTGAAAATTCTGATCTAAACAAGAAATAAAGACATCAGAATTTTTAAAGTCAAAGCAAATGTGTGACTTTTATTGTTTTTAATTTATGTAAAAGATAATTAGCTATCTCAATGGCACCCCACTCCAGTACTCTTGCCTGGAAAATCCCATGGACGGAGGAGCCTGGTAGGCTGCAGTCCATGGGATCGCTAAGAGTCGGACATGACTGAGTGACTTCACTTTCACTTTTCACTTTCATGCACTGGAGAAGGAAATGGCAACCCACTCCAGTGTTCTTGCCTGGAGAATCCCAGGGACGGGGGAGCCTGGTGGGCTGCCATCTCTGGGGCTGCACAGAGTTGGCCACGACTGAAGTGACTTGGCAGCAGCAGCAGCAGCAGCAGGGCATCCCTAGTGGCTCAGATGGTAAAGAATCTGCCTGCAGTGTGAGAGACCTCGGTTCAATCCTTGGGTTGGGAAGATCCCCTGGAGGCTGACATGTCAACCCATTCCAGTATTCTTTCCTGTAGAATCCCCATGGACAGAGGAGCCTGTTGGGCTACAGTCCATAGTGTTGCAAAGAGTCAGACAGGACTGAGCAACTTAAGCACATAGCACAGGGAAAAGCAGGAATATGAATGTATTGTTTGCTTTATAACATATGTAGAAAAAAGCTGACAATATAGCAAAGCATAAGAGGAAAGCAACTGTAGTATACTATTGTAAGATTGTTATATTTCATGTGAAAGGATATCGTGTTATTTGAAGATGACTATGATGAATTAACGGAGAAGGCAATGGCACCCCACTCCAGTACTCTTGCCTGGAAAATCCCATGGATGGAGGAGCCTGGTAGGCTGCAGTCCATGGGGTGGCTAAGAGTCGGACGCAACTGAGCGACTTCACTTTCATTTTTCACTTTCATGCATTGGAGGAGGAAATGGCAACCCACTCCAGTGTTCTTGCCTGGAGAATCCCATGGACAGAGGAGCCTGGTGGGCTGCCATCTCTGGGGTCGCACAGAGTTGAACATGACTGAAGCGACTTAGCAGCAGCAGCAGCATGATGAATTAAAGATGCATATTGTAAACCTTTATGTGGCCACTAAAAAATTTTAAAAGTGGTATAACCAATAAGCCAATCATGGAATCATTTTAAAATGCTCAAGTAAACCAACAATAAAGGATAAAGAAAGAAAGGGGAACTATAAATGTATATACCTATATCAGACACACAGAAAACAACTAACAAAATGGTAGCTTTAAATTCACCCATCTTAATAACTGCATTAAATGTACATGATCTAAATCCCCCAATTAAAAGACAGTGATTAATAGATTTGATAAAACAGCAAGGCTTACCTATGTATGCCTTTAATAAGTGTACTTTAAATATAAACACATAGATAAAAAGTGAAAGTGTTAGTTGCTCAGTCCTGGCCAACTCTGCAACCCCATAGACTGTAGCCCACCAATCTCCTCTGTCCATGGAATTCTCCAGGCAAGAATACTGGAGTGGGTAGCCATACCTTTCTCCAGGGGATCTTCACAACCCAGGGACCAAACCCAGGTCTCCTGCTTTTCAGGCAGATTCTTTACCATCTGAGCCACCAGGGAAAGTTAAAAATAAAAGGATAGAAAGAAGACATACTGTAGTAGATATATTAATATTACAGAAAGTTGACATCAAAACAAGTAATAATTAGCAGGATAAGGAGAAACATAATCAATTCATCAAGAAAGTGTAGCAATCCTTAATGTGTTTAATAATAGACTCTTGATTTTGAATTCAACATATTTGGGAAATAATTCTTTGCTTCAGAAATACTGTTTATTGCCCTCAAAATGATAGTATCTTTCAACATATCCCCTAACATAAATAAGTATCTTAGTTTATAATTGGTGAAATATATTTCTAAAATAAGAATATGAGTAACTATTGAGAATACTTCCTCCTCTAGTGTTCTGACAGTTTGACAACTTTGAAAGAAGGAAGTATTCAGGGTCATATCTTTTGAAATGCTTGGAGTGCAGAGGTGAGTCTTGAACTTGCTTCATAGGATACTGAATCTAAAAACTTAGAAGGAATTAAGAATATTCAAATAGAAAATACAGTGAATTAGATGATTAGTCTTATTCAACAGAACAAATCTCTGCTTGGTAGACATTAAGTTTAGCAAGACTTCTTTTCCCTACACATTCCTTGTTCCATTGAAATTAATAATCTAATTTTAACTTGGGATCTTACTTATGCAGTTTCATAAAGAAGAATTAATCAGATTAAAAGTAAAACCAACCTGATTAATTACCTTTTTTAACTAAAACAGATTTCTATTGATCTATGTCAGTTTCTGATGTTTTACTTTTTTGCTGTTATCTCTTCAACTAGGTTTTATTACATCTCCAACTTTTAATACTGAAATGCCTCTCAAATCTTCACAGCATGTCAAAGTATAGTCCTTTTTCATATAACCTACAATTAAAACATCTTCTCTGCAAATATTTTCATGTGCCTTCAAACTATTTGCTCCCCATGATTGTAAAAGATTAAATGATTTATTATAAACTGTTCAAAATCATGTTCTTCATGGAAAGGACAATTTCTACATAACTTAACCTTCATAATATTTGCTTAGATACTCTATTAGAGGGTAGGTATTAATTACACTTCAAAAATGTAAATTATGACTAAACATGCATAAATATATTTATTCTTTTAGGAAGAACATCATGTTTCTTTTTAAAATCAAACGTAGATGTTATATAAGAAACTATTACACATTTAGTTGGTCAGTTAATATGTACTGATTGAGTTTGTGTTAGATATTATTCCAAATACAGGAGGTACCCAAGGGTTTAAAACCTCTCGCTGACCCCTGCCCTAAGAAGCTTAGTAGAGGAGACAGAAATATTCACTTCACAACACAGAGAAAATTCAGCTTTGAAAACTGCTATGAAAAAGGTATATAGTGCAAGGAGTGTCTACAAAAGGAGAGTTAACCTGAGGAAGTGATACTTTATCTGAGATCTGAAGAATGAGTTAGAATAGCTAGATGAAAAGGGAAGGAAGAAAAGGTTCAGGCAGAGATATCAGGGTGTGTGAAAAGGAACATGGTAAATAAAGAGATAGAGAAAATCATTTTGATTGAAATTCAAAGTGAAGATAACAGGGTAGAAAATACAGCCAGAGAGGTGGATAGAGCCAGACCACGCTAGTTATCATAGTCCTTGTAAAAATTCATTTACTTAATTCATATTAACAACAATGGGAAGTGAAAATAGAGTTTAATTTAGGAAACAAAATGATCAAAGGTGTGTTTGAGAGGATTCCTCCAGCATTAAAGGAGGGAGATGGAGATGGGTCAGAATTAATTTTGGTACTACTTGGCAGTTGTGGTTTGCAGAATTCTGAAAGACCCCCAAGGCCCTCACTCATTTATGCATATATACTGTATAATACTTTCTCCCTGAATATGAGTAAGATTCTTGAATATGATGGAACTTAATTCCCTTGATTGTGTTATGTTATATGATGAAGGTGAAAAGATTCTGCAGTTGTAATTAATCAGTAAGACTTTGAGATCAATAAAAGAGACATCATCCTGGCCCCGATCTAATCATGTGGGTCCCCTTAAAAGTTCCTTTAAAAAGGGTTCAGTCTTTTCCTGAAAGAAAAGATTCAAAGCACAAAAGACTATCCTAGTCACTTGAAGAAGCAAACATCTATATTGTGAACTGCCTACAGAGACAGCCATGCAGCAAGGACCTGAGAACATACAATGGCCAACATCTAATGAGATAAAGGAGTCCTTATTCCTAACATCACAGGGAACTGAATTCTGCACCCTGAGCTCCAGATGAGAACACAGCCTGACCAACGCCATGATTTGGACCTTGTGAGACATTGAGCAGAGGGCCCTGTTTTATGCTGCTAATTTTGTGGTAATTTGTTAAACATTGTAGAAAACTAATACATCAATTTTTCAGGAGACCAGCTGGAAGATAAAGGTATATTGGCCTCTTGCTCCATTTCACATTTCTTGAGGACTGGACACACAGCAATATTGTAAATCAAAGAAGTGCAGGGGACAAAGAGGAAAAAAGAGTTCTCAAGAGAGGAAAAGGTGAGAAGACACTGGATACCAAGCATATAAAGTAATTTAATGTCAGCTGCATTATTGTTTAAAAAAAAAATCCCTTTTGAAAATATGCCACTTTTTGCTAGTATGTTTTAGCAAATCTCACTTTGAAATTTTTAAAATAAAAAATTAAATGTGTGCTTACTATCAGGCAAGATGTATATCAATAATATATTTCTGGGAGGGGGGTTTGGCTTGGGGGACACATGAACACCTGTGGCTGATTCATGTCAATGTATGGCAAAAACCATCACAATATTGTAAAGTAATTAGCCTCCAATTAAAATAAATTAATTAACTTAAAAAAATAATACATTTCCCTTTCTTCCAAATCTCTTGCAAAAACTTTTCCTGTGTCATAAACAATTAGTCATCTGTATCCTAACACATAACAATTACATTGTAACATTAGGGTCAGTTCAGTCGCTCAGTCGTGTCCAACTCTTTGCGACCCCATGAATTGCATCATGCCAGGCCTCCCTGTCCATCATCAACTCTTCTCATGAAGTGGCCAAAGTACTGGAATTTCAGCTTTAGCATCATTCCTTCCGAAGAATAGCCAGGACTGATCTCCTTCAGAATGGACTGGTTGGATCTCCTTGCAGTCCAAGGGACTCTCAAGAGTCTTCTCCAACACCACAGCTCAAAAGCATCAATTCTTCGATGCTCAGTTTCCTTCACAGTCCAACTCTCACATCCATACATGACCACTGGAAAAACCATAGCCTTGACTAGACGGACTTTTGTTGGCAAAGTAATGTGTCTGCTTTTGAATATGCTGTCTAGGTTGATCATAATTTTCCTTCCAAGGAGTAAGCATATTTTAATTTCATGGCTGTAGTCACCATCTGCAGTGATTTTGGATCCCCAAAAAATAAAGTCTGACACTATTTCCCCATCTATTTCCCATGAAGTGATAGGACCAGATGCCATGATCTTCGTTTTCTGAATGTTGAGCTTCAAGCCAACTTTTTCACTATCCTCTAGGTTATGGTATGAAATTGTCTCATTTTTTTTCCTTGAGACATCAACAAAGTTTCATAGTGAGAAGTTATGTTGATTTGTTTCATTCAGAACAAACTTGCTAAATAACATCCTATTGACCTAGAATAATCTAAACTCACAAAATCATCTGAAAAACAGGTCACAGGACTACTGGTCAACTGGAGCCTAATAAGGCGGAAAATATGAAGTCTAGAAATACTGATCAGGGTGAACATTCTGGAGTTCCTTCAAATTTTCAATTTCTCTAAATCTACTTTCCATAATTAATAATTATTCAGGAGTTATAAAATATATATTAGAAAATTAGCCTTAGTGAACATTTTATTTCAAGGTTGACAGTCAGAAACAAATAACTAGGCAAACAACATCATGTTGAAAAGTTCTCCATATCTACATATTGTATAAAGACATTTGAGACTGAGTAAATTATAACTGGCAATTAACCATTTAGATGGCTAGCTAAATGGTATTAATTTTTCCCTTATTCAGTTCTTGGTTTTGAGTTGATTTGACACCAGGTTTATCCAGAATTAAATTTGTGTGTTCACTTAAATAGAATTTTTTTAAAACTAGCATTGAATCCTATGCTTTTCTCAATCAAGTTGTCCTAAGAAAGCAGAGGCATTTTTAATTCATTCACTGCTTTGTTTTCAATTTTGTCTTATATTCTACCACATATCTCTTGTGTTATCTTTATCAGAGAGAGCAAGGAACATGGCAGCCTGAAAATGAAGCACAGAGTTCATTTTCTCCAACTTTGCAGTTTACTTTTAGTGATTTTTTTACTTATTTATTTTTTTAAACAAATTTCTTGCATTTTATTGAAAACTGGCAACCTGTATTCGTATTTTATTTATAAAATACTTGATCAAATAAGCATCTATTTAGGTCACTATAATAAATATCTAGGTAAAATGGTAGAACTTTGTGAGAATTTGACAGATCTCTGGAGTCTCCAAAAGGGTAATGGTTGTGTCTGGTTCATCCAACCACCAAAAAAAAAAAAACAAAAAAAAACCTCTAACTAAATGATTTTAAAGGGTTGGTTCAACATAGTTCTTGACTTGTAATAAGTACTAAATTAATATTTGAAGAACTTAGATTTTAATAGAGGACGGAGTGCTCATGACCTGCTAAGGAGCATAACTTCTAGTTTTCATTCTCATTTTAGAGCTGTGTAGATTAGATAGAGCAAGTTACTTAATCTTTTCATGCAGAAGTTTCTTATCTATAAATTACTGTTAAAAGTAATTAGTAAATACTTAAATACACATGTATATTTTAGAACAGTGAAAGATATTCTTATCTTTTTGCATGAGGAGAGCATGATCATTAATCAGATAAGCTCTGAACCTACTGACTGATTCCCATTCCATCTCAGTAACTTATTGTTGTTCAGTTGCTAAGTCATGTCCAACTTCTTGCAACCCCATTGACTGCAGCATGTCAGGCATCCCTGTCCTTCACTATCTCCTACAGTTTGCTCAGATTCATGTCCATTGAGTCCGTGATGTTATCTAACCATCTCATTCAAGCAGTAACTTACTAGGTAATGATTTTAGGGAGAGCTACATGTCTTAGTCTGCTTGGGGATCTACAACAAGATACTACAGACTGGGTGACTTATAAACAACAGAAATTTATCTCTCACATTTCTGGGTTCTGGGAAGTTCAAGCTCAAAGTACTAGTATGGTTGTATTCTGATGAGGGCTCACTTTTTGGTTCATAGCCAGCACTTTATTTCTGTGTCTTCACATAGTGAATGGGAGCTCTGTGAAGTCTCTTGATATTAATCCCATTCATGAGAGCTCCACTCTCATAAACTAAACACCCTAAAATCCCCATCTTCTAATACCATCACACTGGGTATCAACATATGAATTTTGAGGGGACACAAACATTCAGGTCATACCACTACCTTCAATCCAAACCAGCTTCTTCATGTAGAATCTGTATTATAATGTACTTTTTTCATAGTTTTAAGAAGTTAATATGGAAAATTGATAAAGCCCTTCAGAGAATGCTTCAATTCAGTTCAGTTCAGTCGCTCAGTTGTGTCTGACTCTGCGACCCCATGAATCGCAGCACGCCAGGCCTCCCTGTCCATCACCAACTCCCGGAGTTCACTCAGACTCATGTCCATTGAGTCAGTGAAGCCATCCAGCCATCTCATCCTCTGTCGTCCCCTTCTCCTCCTGCCCCAATCCCTCCCAGCATCAGAGTCTTTTCCAATGAGTCAACTCTTCGCATGAGGTGGACAAAGTACTGGAGTTTCAGCTTTAGCATCATTCCTTCCAAAGAAATCCCAGGGCTGATCTCCTTCAGAATGGCCTGGTTGGATCTCCTTGCAGTCCAAGGGACTCTCAAGAGTCTTCTCCAACACCACAGTTCAAAAGCATTAATTCTTCTGTGCTCAGCTTTCTTCACAGTCCAACTCCCACATCCATATATGACCACTGGAAAAACCATAGCCTTGAGCAGACGGACCTTTGTTGGCAAAGTAATGTCTCTGCTTTTGAATATGCTATCTAGGTTGGTCATCACTTTCCTTCCAAGGAGCAAGCATCTTTTAATTTCATGGCTGCTTACCACATGGTAAATATTCAAATATTGATTGCAATTATTATAGTATTTTTATATTATATTGATAATGCTCCAGTTATTTTTAATATTTGTACATTAATTTTTTTTCTGAAGTTTGGTCTTATTTCTTTCTTTTGCCAATTGAAAATGAAATGTTATTTCTCAGTTTAACCCAGGAAACACATGAAAGTAGTTTCGTAACCATATCCACTCAATGGCCTAAAACAATTCAGTTGTGTTTCTGTTTTGGGCATCTGCATCTTTAAGATAAAAAGTATTTTCAAGATAAACGGTTTCTTGTCTGTGATGAAAACTCATATGCAAAATAAGCTTGTTACCATGTAGGAAACTAAAGGAAATAGCAAGTATGTACAACAAGCAATCAGTTTACCAAATGATGAGCTTGAATAAGCAAAGTGCAGATTAGTTAAGGGGTCAGGCTGCAGGGATTAGAAGGGACAAAAAGTTCTATACTTTAAAAAATAATACTTTGAAAGAGAAAACAGCAATTATATCAGTGGAGTTTTATTTTATTATTATAAACACTAAAAAATAAAAAATGTCAGTTCATTACTAACAACTCAGTGAAAGGATCTTTTGCGAATATTAAATTTATCTAGAATAGCACATATTTAAAACCAGTAGGCCTTAAGAAGCAGCAGCTATATTGAGATATTTGCACATCTGTTGTAAATGACAGCACTTTTGTTTGATGACTTCAATTTTGAAGTCATGCAATAGATTTTTTAAAATATAATTTTTAAAAATATAACATGTAAATTCACTTGCCAACCTTTCTGAAATTTTAATTATTAATATTATGATATGATAAGATTGGATGCCATTCTTTTGCTCAAATACCAAACTATTGCTTTTCTATTTATAACAGTAGCCATTCATAATAATATAGTGTTATTGCACAATCAATATATTAGAAAAGTCCTCTAAAGTTATCTTTAAAAATTTTTTTAAGCTAGTGAAAAAATAGGAAAAGTGACCTGAGTCCTGAATTTACATTTTTCTCCTGTAGCACTTTTACACTAGCCTCATAACCAGCTAAGTCAGGCAACAGCACTGTACATCACACCAGTCATGAATTTTGACCTTATGGAATAATTACCAAGGAGGGCAATGATTTATGGAGATATGTATTGGTCTTTTAAATTTTGACAGACAGAAGTTTATTGCTGCAATCTGAAATTTTCACTTGTTTTATAGCCAAAATGGAAATGTTCCATTATGAAAAAATATCAGAACATTTGAGAACAGATGAATTCCTCCACTGAGAAAAGCCTTCATCATTCTGTAAAGGTAAGAGAGAAAATGTTAATGAATGTTACTCGCTAGATTTTGAGTCCTTTAACATGTAGAGTTAAAAATTTTAAATCTTAAATTTTCTCAAGCTTTATAGTGATATTAAAATGCAGGGATCTCTTTAAAGTTTGAGGCTAGAACACTTGGATTTATATGAAAGGACAGTTTATGATCTACACCATCAGCGCTATTTAAATTGATTTTACAAGAGATCTTTGCATTAGAAAAAATAAATAAAACAGAACATACAAACATTTTTAACAACCAAACCAAAGTGACTAAAAACACAAAACAAAGCAGTTTAGGTAGCCTGAGCAGTTATCCCAGAATGAGAAGATTCAGATTCTAATCTTAGTCGATAAAAACTCAATACCTGAAGCAGGTGATTGGTTTGGGTCATCACCATAGGTTTTCTGGTAATAGGAAGAAAGAAAGGAGGAAGGAAGGGGAGTTTGGGACAAAATAAAAATATTAAAATTAAGCTTATCAGAAATTTGGGTTATAGGCCAGAGCATAAAGATACTTTGGACTCCCAAAAGTAAAGAAACAAAAGCGAGACAAAGAAATATAAAATCAACAAATCAAAACAGCAATCAGTTTCTAACGAAAACAACAAAAATGCAAAACAACATACAGGAAAAGAATGAGCTTAAGTGCATTATTTTTTTTAATGTGATAAAACAGAAAAGTTATTGATTTGAAGTTTTTCTTGTTTTCATTAGAAACTTATGGATTGCATTAGATCAGTATGGATCTCTGGCTTGACCATTGTGGGAAAGATATTTTAATAATGTGTCATATTTAAACAACATGGTGTAAATGGATTTTGTGAAGTTAACTAGTCTCAGGTTAAAATATTGAATATCTAAAGGTCAAGGCTTTATATTGTCACCCTGTTTACTTAACTTATATGCAGAGTACATCATGAGAAATGCTGGACTGGAAGAAACACAAGCTGGAGTCAAGATTGCTGGGAGAAATATCAATAACCTCAGATATGCAGATGACACCAGCCTTATGGCAGAAAGTGGAGAGGAACTAAAAAGCCTCTTGATGAAAGTGAAAGAGGAGAGTGAAAAAGTTGGCTTAAAGCTCAACATTCAGAAAATAGATGGGGAAACAGTGGAAACAGTGTCAGACATTATTTTTCTGGGCTCCAAAATCACTGCAGATGGTGACTGCAGCCATGAAATTAAAAGACGCTTACTCCTTGGAAGGAAAGTGATGACCAACCTAGATGGCGTATTCAAAAGCAGAGACATTACTTTGCCAACAAAGGATCGTCTAGTCAAGGCTACGGTTTTTCCTGTGGTCATGTATGGATGTGAGAGTTGGACTGTGAAGAAAGCTGAGCACCAAAGAATTGATGCTTTTGAACTGTGGTGTTGGAGAAGACTCTTGAGAGTCCCTTGGACTGCAAGGAGATCCAACCAGGCCATTCTGAAGGAGATCAGCCCTGGGATTTCTTTGGAAGGAATGATGCTAAAGCTGAAACTCCAGTACTTTGTCCACCTCATGCGAAGAGTTGACTCATTGGAAAAGACTCTGATGCTGGGAGGGATTGGGGGCAGGAGGAGAAGGGGATGACAGAGGATGAGATGGCTGGATGGCATCACTGACTCGATGGACGTGAGTCTGAGTGAATTCCGGGAGTTGGTGATGGACAGGGAGGCCTGGCGTGCTGTGATTCATGGGGTCGGTCGTAAAGAGTCGGACATGACTGAGCGACTGATCTGATCTGAATACTGTATGTCTTATCTTGGGATTAAAATGGAGATCATACTACTCAACATAAAAAATAAGATTGACCAAATGAGGAAACAAATCAGAAAATGCTCAGCATAATATGTAGCTCAAAACAAGCACTCAATAAATATTAAAACTCCATTAGTATCACTGACAACTTTAACAATACAACAATTTGGAAATTAAATAATCTAAACAGTGTTTTTCACTCAGATAAATTTCATCTAAATTATAGGATCATAGTGTTATTTAATGTAATAAAAAATGAAGATATTCATAATTTCAAGGGAAGTGAATAAAGATAAATATGGAAGTGCAGAAATGAATAAGTTCCAGGTCAGACACGACTGAGCGACTGAACTGAACTGAACTGAACTGATACAGAGTATGACCAAAAAGGGAAGATACCTTATACAACTAGGAAAAAAATCTGCATTACTTAATAGAGCAGGGAACCAATTAAGAACAGTCCCCTATCCAGTTTAATTAGGCTAACTACAGGTAAGGGAATCCTGTAGTACAGGGAGGAGCATTAGGTGGTGAATTCTCACTGCATTTCTTTCATCTATGACCCCTCCACTGTGACAGTGTTAAAGATATGTAGTGCTTGACTTTCACCCAGGATTGCCCTCTTAATGTGAAATTTAAATAAATTAACACTTTCACATTACTAGAAAGTACACTCCAGGTATACCCCAGTGCCATAAAGGAAGTAGCAAATTGCATGTTTTCTTATTCTTTTTTCCAAATCACCAACAGGTCATAACATATTGACACCTAATTTCAGCTTTAGTAAATAGATGTCCTGCAAAAATTCTGTGTGCTTCATGAAAAAAGATGTTCTACACATTATTCAGGCAGTGTTGAGAACTAACTAAAATACTACTGAAAGATAAAATCAGAAGGTAAAAAGAAAAAAAATTTTTTTTTTTCCTGTGTGGTTATTTAACACCAACTTTGATTTATTCTTAATTTGCTCTACTTTTGCTGTTTCAAAAAGACATTCTAGAGAAACACTGGATCTTGTTCGTTTTCCCTTTTACATACTGGTTTTAGTAATGAAGCAATAATAAAACTCCACAAGGGGGCAGGAAACTAAACAAAAAAACAAAAATGAGAAAAGTCTTCTAGCCTGGTCAAAATATATATGTATGTATGTAAGTGTATATATATGGACTAACTCAGCAAGTTCAACTCATTTCAATGAAAGCAGAGTTGCTTAGGTTAGAAGATGAGTTATCTACCTGAAGTAGTAGAGATGCTAGTGTCAAATATATTAAAGCTTAAGTTCTGGGAAGAATGTACTACTTCTTGTCAGTAGTTTCAACTTACATTTTTTAATGTAGATTTAATTCATGTAAATTTTTATATTTTTAAAAGATTGACTTTCTCATCTTTAAATGTGACATTTTAATAAGAAGTTATTTTTTAGCTGTCGAGTAGAGTGCTGAAGCTACTGGGATTTCAGGGGCAGAGAAACAAGACACTGCAGGAATTGAGAAATTTTGCTGTGGGAAATACCGGTGTGCAAGGTGGAAAACCCTCAGGTCATGTTTTTGTTGATACTCTGTTCTTTAAGCAATATTCAGTCTCTTTCCTCAGTGCATACAGCTGAAACACAGGATATATAAACTATATACCAAGACTATTAAGGGAAATAATTACCACAAGTTAATGTTAAACAATATTCCAAATCATAGCATATGAATATATGTGTGTGTGTATATATATGTACACTCTTAAAATAATCTCTCTACAACTTCACCTATAGCTATACATTTATCTGTCTCCTGAAAACACCTCTTTGATTTTTGTGAATACACAGTTATGAAAAGGTCATGATAATGCTAATAAAAATGTTAAAAAAGAGAATATCTTCGAATTTAGGATCTAGTAAGTTAAATCAGAAAAGGGGATAAAAGCATTAAACCTGCTCATTGACTTCTGAATGCTCATTTTCACCTGACCACTCTCTTGGGCACTCTTTCCTAAATCCATACCACTTCAGTGAGCCTTACTCTCCACAGCAGTTAGCATTTCACTGGTTAAGTACACTTGTCATTGATTTCAAAACGAAAAACATTTAGAATTAAATTTTGTGGTTTTTATCTAAATAAGAATGCACAATTTCAATTCAAGGCAATAAGGGATTATGATTTTAAAATCTTTCAAGTATTCTCTGATCTGAATCTGAAATATCTTTGTATCTCAAAGTACAACAATACGATATTCCATGGTTATACAGTAAACATGATACAATAATACACATATCACGTAAGCATATTTCAAAGGCATTAATTTAAAGCAATTTAGCTTTGCATGTTGTTTTGAGTGAGGAGAGCCGTGCTGCTGATATCCATTCATAAATTTATTCAAAGAAACATTCATTCAGCACCCTCCACTTTGTGTACTTAAAATACAGTATGCATTTTGGACAATGCAGAAAATGCAAGATGTTTAGGTTTTCCAAGAAGAAACAGAAATTTTGCCCATCAGTATTGAGTGATCCAGGGCAAACATAAGACCCGGATTTGTATGATTTGTCTTGCAATGCACTGTCAGGTATCTGGGTTTTTCTGTTGTGAATACCAAATAGGAAATCTGCTATATTCTCAATCAGATGTAACTGTCCGGTTGACTCCTCTAATGCAAATGTCAGAAGATCTACAGTTGTAAGTTATATTTATACCATTTTAAACACACATATATATATATACAAATTACTAACAATATGGGTTGTGAATTTTTATCAGAAGAAAATAGTAATCTGTAGTACAACATAAACCAATTTTTTTAAAAAGGTGATAAATGGATTTTCTTATAATATAGTATAACAATTATTGCTAGCAAAATTATTTTCATGGCATAATGTGAAATTCAGAAGGGTCGTCAGGAGTCCAAAACAAAAGATAAAAATTTATTTATAAAATAAAAAGAGATGGGGGAAAATGTATTACTAGGTAAGTGTACAGTTTTACTGTAGGGAACATTGCAAACATATCATCTATACTGAGTCATAATAATAAGCCTTTTAAAATTTAATAAAAGAGACTTGGAGACATATAAACAACGTTCAACATTTAAGGAGCGTGGTAAATCAGATTGTGTTCCTTTTGAAAAGGCTTTATGACGCAGTTATTTATTCAGCAAACCAAAACTGTACCCTGTGTCCGTTAACGAGGCTGGCTTTGTGCTCTACACAGACTTCCGCGGGGCTGACTCCTGTTTGGAACCATTTCACACTAATTAGAAATAAGAGAAAAGGCAGTGTTCATAAGCACCACAGTTCTGGGCCTCTTTGAACAGCTCTCTTCCGAAATTAACTCGGTTGTAACCCTGCGTGAATAATAGCTTTGCGGCAACAGTTTAGAGAAATATATTGTTAATAATTGCCATCTTGCTGAGCAAAATGCTAGGGCAAATTTTACATAACAGCACAAGACAAAATAAAAAGGTGGGTTTGTGAAGCTTTGAAAGACACAGTTTGCAGTTCAGTTTTGTTTCTAAGACTCTTCTCATAATGATTTGGAAGAACAATCACAAACAGATAAGAAATAAAAATGAGTGACAGTTATTTTAAAAAGCTGCTTGATTTAAAAAATTATATTTAAGGTATTAATTATTTGTATTGGTACCAGTTTATAGAGTTAACTCAAAGTAGGCAGTTTCTTTTTCAAATAGCAAAATCATTACATTTTAGTTTGATACAAATAAATCACTATAGAAAAACACAGGTTTTCTTTATAGTTAATAAGTGGCCGAAAATTTTACAAGGTTTCTGAAGTAAGTATGCCTTAAAAAATCATGTATATGTGTGCATAGCACAGAGATAGAAAGGAAAAGAATACTTTTCTTTTTTTTGAAAAAGAAAAATGTAAGAAAAGAATCTAAGACTTGACTTTGCATCAAAAAATATCAGGTAAAAGTAAAGAAAAGAAAAAGAATATTACAAGAAGGGTATCACTCTTTCAAACAAATCATCTCATATGCATATTGGTTTCCACTATGAGGCCAGATTTATAATAATTACCTGTTTGGACTATGCATGGGACTATATAAATTTTCCTATCCCCAAAAACCATCCTTCAAAAACAACCAAAATATCTATAAAAGATATGAAATTTGGCAAAATAATTAAAAACCCTGAACAAAAGCCTCAAATTAAAAGTCTTATTTAGAGAGCCATCTAGTTCAAGGTCTGGTAGAGACAGAGATTGGATTCTGATCCCTAAAGCAGCTATGACATGAACAAGATCAACAATACATATAGGCTATTTGCCACAGAATTGTCCATCCTTTTAAAAGAAGAGATTTTTTTCATAACAACTAAGTTCCAAGTTCCCCATAAAGATAAATGAATAAGTATAATCCCTGCCCTCAAGCAGTAGATGTTTTATTAAAAAATAAATAAGCCATGAGGATAATGACCAAGTTGTACTATGCAGTGTGGGAGCACAAAGGAGGTCAATTCTGGAAGTGAAGGAAAGGTAGGACAGCATTAGGAAAAGGTTCGTGGAGAAAGTTAAACTTGAGATTCATCTTGAGATATAAGAAAAAAATATATACATAATATGTATGTGTGTGTATACATATTTCTAACAGCTATTTCAACACCGGACTTATTCCCTAAGAAATTTCAACAAAAGGATGGTAAAAGTAGGGCATAAGTGAACCAGAAACAAAATAATGCCTTGTAAGGAAGAGGTATTTTGTTTTTCTCCACGTTTATATCATACTGTAAACATTATCAAATTTCCAAATTCTATTTAGTTCAGCAAATAGCTATTGATAATCTTATCAATGCTTTATAGTATTGGAAAGTTATACAAAATGTATTGGAAATTAAATGTAAAAGCCTATAATTAAATCACAAAAGTAAACAACCAAACGCATGGTAAGTAGAGGCAGGTTTAAAAGACTGGAAACAGAGAATGAACTTACAGTTCCTGGGAGTAAAAATGGGGGGAAGGGATAGTTAGGGAGTTTGTGAGGGACAGTAGCACACTGATGTATTTAAAATGAATAATCAACATGGTCCAACTGTGTAGACAGGGAATTCTGCGCAATGCTGTGTGGCAGCCTGGATGGAAAGTGAGTTTGGGGGAGAATGGATACATGTATATGTACGGCTGAGTCCATTTGCTGTCCACCTAGAACTATCACAACATTGTTAATTGGTTATACTCCAATACAAAATGAAAAGTTTAATAATCAGAAAAAAAATAAAGACTGAGGAAGTGCAAATGAATGAAAAAATTTAACTAGGGTCAAGGTATAATTAAGAAAATGTCAAAATTCAATTTACTAAATAATTGACATAAAAGTATATTTAAAAGTACTAAGATAAAAATTTTTTAAAAGAAAAAGGAAAGGCCATGGGACAACCCTATAAATATTCTCGCAAACATAGAAAGACATCATATTTAAAAGAGAGTAAATGAGAAAAAAGAAGGTAGGAATCATTAAGTGGGAGGAAGTTGCATTCAAACATTAGCATTGACAGAGTTTCACCCAAGAAAAACTTTAACTTCTTTTTGCCTTGGATGAGATTAAAGTATTAATTTTTTTTTCTTTAAATCCTCCATATGACCCCAAGGTATGGCCAGAATTGAGAGCAAGTAGACTGAGCGACTTCACTTTCACTTTTCACTTTCATGCATTGGAGAAGGAAATGGCAACCCACTCCAGTGTTCTTGCCTGGAGAATCCCAGGGACGCGGAAATCTGGTGGGCTGCCCTCTCTGGGGTCGCGCAGAGTTGGACACAACTGAAGCGACTTAGCAGCAGCAGCAGCAGCAGACTACAGTTTTGTACTCCAAGGCCAAACTTGCCTATTACTCCAGATATCTCTTGACTTCCTACTTTTTCATTCAACTTCCCTATGATAAAAAGGACATCTTTTTTTGGTGTAAGCTCTAGAAGGTCTTGTGGGTCCTCATAGAACCATTCAGCTTCAGCTTTGGCATTAGCAATTGGTGCATGCACTTGGATTACTGTGATATTGAATGGTCTGCCCTGGAAATGAAGAGAGATAATTTCATCTTTTTTGATATTGCACCGAAGTACTGCATTTCAGACTCTTTTGCTTTGAACATGAACTACTTATTGCAATATTCAGACTTAAATTGAAGAAAGTAGAAAAAGCCACTAGATCATTCAGGTATGACCTAAATCAAATCCCTTACAATTATACAGTGGAAGTGACAAATAGATTCAAGGGATTTGATCTGGGAAAGTGCGTGAAGAACTACAGATGGAGGCTCGTGACATTGTACAGGAGGCAGTGATCAAGACCATCCCCAAGAAAAAGAAATGCAAAAATCAAAAATGATTGTCTGAGGAGGCCTTACAAATAGCTGAGAAAAGAAGAGAAGCTAAAAGTAAAGGAAAAAAGGAAAGATATACCCATTTGAATGCAGAGTTCCAAAGAATAGCAAGGAGAGATAAGAGAGTCTTCCTAAGTGATCAATACAAACAAATAAAGGAAAACAATAGAATGGGAAAGACTAAAGATATCTTCAAGAAAATTAGAGATTTCATGCAAAGATGGGCTCAACAAAGGACAGAAATGGTATGAACCTAACAGAAGCAGAAGATATTAAGAAGAATTGGCAAGAATACGCAGAACTATACAAAAAAGATCTCAATGACGCAGATAAACAGGATGGTGTGATCACTTAACCAAGAGCCAGACATCCTGGAAGGTGAAGTCAAGTAGGCCTTAGGAAACATCACTACAAACAAATTTAGTGGACGTGATGGAATTCCAGCTAAGATATTTTGAGTCTTAAAAGATGATTCTCTGAAAGTTCTGCATTTAATATGCGAGCAAATTTGGAAAAGTCAGAAGTGGCCACAGGACTGGAAAAGGTCAGTTTTCATTCCAATCTTAAAGAAAGGCAATACCAAATAATGTTCAAGTAATTGAACATTAATGTTCAACTACCAAATAATTGTACTCATCTCACACACTAGCAATGTAATGCTCGAAATTCTCCAAGCCAGGCTTCAACAGTACGTGGACCGAGAACTTCCAGATGTTCAAGCTGGATTTAGAAAAGGCAGAGGAACCAGAGATCAAATTTTCAACATCTGTTGGATCATAGAAAAAGCAAGCGAGTTCCAGAAAAGGTTATACTTCTGCTTTATTGACTATACCAAAGTCTTTGTGTGGATCACAACAAACTGGAAAATTCTTCAAGAGATGGGAATACCAGACCATCTGACCTGCCTCCTGAGAAATCTGCATGCAGGTCAAGAAGCAACAGTTAGAACTGGACTTGGAACAACAGACTGGTTCTAAATTGGGAAAGGAGTTACATCAATGCTGTATATTGTCACCCAGCTTTTTAAACTTATATGCAGAGTGCATCATGCAAAATGCTGGGCTGGATGAACACAAGCTGGAATCAAGATTGCTGGGAGAAATATCAATAACCTCAGATATAAAGATGTCTCCACCCTTATGCCAGAAAGTGATGAAGAACTAAAGAGCCTCTTGATGAAAGTGAAAGAGGAGAGTGAAAAAACTGGCTTAAACTCAACATTCAAAAACCTAAGATCATGGCATCTGGTCCCATCACTTCATGGCAAATATATGAGGAAACAATGGAAACAGAGACAGACTTTATTTTCTTGGGCTCCAAAATCACTGCAAACGGTGACTGCAGCCATGAAATTAAAAGACACTTGCTCCTTGGAAGAAAAGCTATGACCATCATAGACAGTATATTAAAAAGCGGAGACATTGCCAACAAAGTCGGTCCAGACCAAGCTATGGTTTTTCCAGTAGTCATGTATGGATGTGAGAGTTAGACTATAAACAAAGCTGAGCACAAAAGAATTTCTGCTTTTGAAGTGTGGTGTTGGAGAAGACTCTTGAGAGTCCCTTGGACTGCCAACCAGTCCATCCTAAAGGAAATCAGTCCTGAATATTCATTGGAAGGACTCATGCTGAAGCTGAATCTCCAATACTTTGGCCACCTGATACAAAGAACCAACTCATTGGAAAAGACCCTGGGTGGGAAAGATTGAAGGCAGGAGGAGAAGGGGACAACAGAGAATGAGATGATTGTATGGCGTCACCAACTCAATGCACATGAATTTGATCAAGCTCCAGGTGTTGGTGATGGACAGGGAAGCCTGGTGTTCTGCAGTCCATGGGATTGCAAAGAGTTGGACACCACTGATCAACTGAACTAACTGAACTGACCATTATTGTGCCCAATCCTAATAATGTTATGAGAAAATCTATTTCCTAAGATAATACAATTTATAAACACTTGAGATACATTTATTTTTTAATGCCCAGATTTGTTTAAAAATTATTTTTTTTAATTTTTAATTTTTTATTTTTTAACTTTATAATACTGTATTGGCTTTGCCATATATCAACATGAATCCGCCACAGGTATACACGTGTTCCCCATCCTGAACCCTCCTCCCTTCTCCCTCCCGGTACCATCCCTCTGGGTCGTCCCAGTGCACCAGCCCCAAGCATCCAGTATTGTGCATTGAACCTGGACTGGCGACTCATTTCATATATGATATTGTAAGCTCATGCACAGCAACAAAGACTGAGTACAATCAAAAATAAAAATAAAATAAATACAAATAAATAAACACAAAAAGAAAAACACCAGTACAGCATTTATTTATTTTTATTTTTGATTGTACTCAGTCTTTGTTGCTGTGCATGAGCTTTCTCTAGTTCTGCAAGTGGGGGCAGGTCTCTAGTTGTGGTGTGTAGGCTTCTCATTGCGATGGCTCCTCTTGTCGCACGGCACAGGCTCTAGTGTGCACAGGCTTCAGAAGTTGCTGCACACAGCCTCAGTAATTGCTGCTCCCAGGCTCTAGAGCACAGGCTCAGAAGTTTTGAAGCATGGGTTTGGTTACTCCACAGCATATGGAATCTTCGCAGAACGGGGATTGAACCCGTGTCCCTTGCATTAACAGGTGGATTCTTATCCATTAGCCACCAGGGAAGTCCCAACACTTGAGATACATTTAAAGTGAATGTATTAAAAACATGTTGAAAAATTCCAAACATCATTACACCCTTTGAGCCATCCCATTAAGATGAAAAATATTTTGTATAAGATTTTAACTGTGAAAGGGTTTCTTTTTAGAGGTTTATCTCTTACTTCCCCTCTCTATGCAATTAAAACTTCAAATACTGCATTTATAATATACACTGCCTAGAACTTACCAGTATTAAAAGTAACTAAAAAAAACTTTTTTTTAAGAAACAATGTTTTCTATTAGCATATTTAATTCTAATTTTCATGATATTGTAAGTATGTTGGCAAGTTGTTTGGACTGATGGATTTCAGCTCAATTAAACCATCCTATTATGAAGCAGAGAGTTGAACCAAATGACTAAAGACTTCCAACTCTAAATTTTTCAGTACTAAAAATTTCATTTAGGCTTTGGTATATAGAGAAGCAACCAAGTAAAGGCCATAATTGAGCTTCATTAACAGAGATTTGCAAATTTAAGGAAAAGAAAACCTTATTTTGACCTTAAATCTTAACAGCACATCGCATACTTATAAAACTAGGTCAGAGCTCTTTAAAAGAATCCTATAGGTTTCCCTCCCATTTTAACAAGTTCATGATAATCCCATCTTATACTGAAAAGACAAAGACTTTTAAATGCTGGAAGACAGGTCAGTACATTTTAACACATTATATCTGTCAAAAAATGTCTTTCAAACTTAGTAGCACGTTAGTGAAGGGACGGTCTGCATTAGTTAGTATCCAAAAAGTAAAACCATTACTAGATGTTTACTAAGAAAGACAGAGTTGCCTAGTGGCGGGTGTACAAACTCTGGAAGCAGGATGCCTGGGTTCAAAATTTACCCTCTCCCTTACTGACAGCTTGAGCAGGAAAGTTAACACTTGTAATATAAGTTAAGGTTTGTAATACGTACCATATAGCACAATTGTATAAAAATAATGTGTAGTTTTATCTAGCACCAACACAATTAATACATGTTAGCTGTGATCTCATAACTCAGCAGAAAAAAAAAAATAATGTCAAGCTCATTTTAAGCAAATCTTCCAAAAATATGATTGAACATATATAGTGCAATCCTCGAAATAACATAAAGAACTATTTAAAAAATCCATAAGTAATACAATTTAACTCAGCCCTCCAAAAAGAAAATTGCATTTTAACTCTAAAAATGCTGTGAAAATATAATATAGAGAGACAAAATCTTGATAAACACATTTTCCTTTAAAATATAGCTTTAGAATTGCATACATACCAAAGTCTTACAGTCTTTTTTATTTTTTTATACTGAAAGCTATTAAATAATGAATATTAACCCTGGTCTTTTCCAAATAATTATAATTTAGATGTTTCCTTAAAATAGCTATTAAAGTTAAATATAGACAAGAAATCTGCTTAAACATACATTGAATCAAAATATTTGCAAAATTGGATTTTCAGGTGAGATATTGTTGTTCATAATATTTCAACTTCTAGTCCATGGCAGAACTCAGAATAGAACCCAAATATCTTGCCTTCAGTTCAGTTCAGTTGCTCAGTCATGTCCGACTCTTTGCGACCCTATGAATTGCAGCATGCCAGGCCTCCCTGTCCATCACCAGCTCCCAGAGTTCACCCAGACTCATGTTCATCAAGTTGGTGATGCCATCCAGCCATCTCATCCTCTGCCATCCCCTTCTTCTCCTGTCCCCAATCCCTCCCAGCATCAGAGTCTTTTCCAATGAGTCAACTCTTCGCATGAGGTGGCCAAAGTACTGGAGTTTCAGCTTTAGCATCATTCCTTCCAAAGAACACCGAGGACTGATCTCGTTTAGAATGGACTGGTTGGATCTCCTTGCAGTCCAGGGGTCTAGACAGCTTTATATTTTTGCATTTATAATTCTTATTACACCTGTACTTATTTATTTAATTGAGCTGAAAGCCATCAGTCCAAATAAGTTGCTGACATAATTATAATCATGAAAATTAGAGTTATTTATTTATTTAGAATTATATTTTTCCTACTTTTTTTCCTCCAACTGAGCTGGGAGTTTCAGTGGGTCTGTTGTGTAACCTCCGTATTTTAGTAGAATACCAGGAACAAATTGAAACTCAAAAACAAATGAGTAGAAGTTTACTGTTATCATATCACTTTTTAGTATGGTGTAACTGTGAAAATATCATTGTTTTACAAAGATATAGTTTATAAATTAAAATACTACAGGTACTAACTATATTAATAATTTTCAAATCAGTTGAATTGTTTCTATCATTTATAGGAAAGTACAAGAAATATTTTTTATCAAAAATGTGTGATTCTAGCTAGAATCTAAGGCTTCTAATATAAAACTTGTAAATATCTAACCAAAAAAGTCATAACAATCTGTAGAAAATTCTTAAAAAGATGGAAATACCAGACCATCCTACCTGTCTCCTGAGAAACCTGTAGGCAAGTCAAGAAGCAACAGTTACAACCAGACATGGAACAGCTGACTGGTTCCAAATTGGGAAAGGAGTATGTTAAGCCTGCATATTGTCACCTTGCTTATTTAACTTATTTTCAGAGTATATCTTGCAAAATGCTGGGCTGGATGAAGCACAAGCTGGAACAAGATTGCCAGGAGAAATAACAACCTCAGATATGCAGATGACACCACCCTTATGGCAGAAAGTGAAGAGGAACTAAAGAGCCTCTTGATGAAGGTGAAAGAGAAGAGTGAAAAAGTTGGATAAAAACTCAACATTGAAAAAACTAAGAACATGGCATCCACTCCCATCACTTCATGACAAACAGATGGGGAAACGATGGAAATAATGACAGACTTTATTTTCTTGGACTCCAATATCACTGCAGATGGTGACTGCTGCCAAGAAATTAAAAGACACTTGCTTCTTGGAAGAAAAGCTATGACAAACCTAGACAGCATATTAAAAAGCAGAGGCATCACTTTGCTGACAAAAGTCCAGATAGTCAAAGCTATGGTTTTTCCAGGAGTCATGTATGGATGTGAGAGTTGGACCATAAAAGGCTGAGCACCAAAGAGTTGATACTTTTAAAGTGAGGTGTTGGAGAAGACTCTTCAGAGTCCCTTGGACTGCAAGGAGATCAAACCAGTACGTCCTAAAGGAAATCAGTCCTGAATATTCATTGGAAGGACTGATGCTGAAGCTGAAACTTCAATACTTTGGCCACCTGATGCAAAGAACCTACTCGTTGGAAAAGACTCTGATGCTGGGAAAGATTGAAGGCAGAAGAAGCAGACTACAGAGGACAAGATGGTTGGATGGCATCAGTGACTGAATGGACATGAGATTGAGCAAGCTCTGGGAGATGGTGAAGGACAGGGAAACCTGGTGTGCTGCAGTCCATGGGATCACAAAGAGTCAGATGACTGAGTGAATGAGCAACAACAACAAACCAAAAAATTAGGTATTTGACAAATGGTAAGAAAAATAAAGATGATGATGATGATAAAGAAGAAAACGAAGAAATGTTTTTCAGCCCCATGATTTCATTCCAAATGAAACTTAGATTGTATTCCTAAACATTTTTCTTTATGTTGCTATATAGATATCTATAAACAGTTGTTGGGGAATAAAAATGACTTCATAAGTTACCAAAAATTCAGACAATCAAAAATATGTTTTTCCATGTTTTTAATGGTTCCTCATGGTCCATTCTCACATTTAGAAACCCACTGTTGTTTTATCTTTCTGTTTTCCTTTTTAATTTCTCCTCTATATACTAATCTTCCTCCATCCCAGAATTATCTTCTAGATAGCTCTATGTGACTACCACTAGAGAATTAATTGCATTGTAATCAAAGAATGGCTTTTCAGTTGGTGAAGACCTAGAGAGAAACATGTATCTGTTTTCAAAAAGAAGATGAAATAAAACAAGAAGTCAAAATGATATTTTATAATTTTTCACATTTTTATAACTTTTATTGTTCAGTAGTTTTAAGACTGATAAGAGTTACCAAAAATTTTACAGAATTCCCTTGTGCCCTTCATCCAGCTCCCCCCATGATAACATCTCACACAACCATAGTATATTGCAAAAGACTTATATAAATGTCTCACTTTTTAATTTTATTTTCATTTGGATTTAACAGATTGGTCTTCAAAAGATTTTTTAAGTGGGAATGGATTCAATTTTTGTTAAACTGAATACCTCCCAAAAAAAAAAAAAGAGTGAAAAGCTTCAAAATATTTTTGACATTATGTTCTCTATGAACAGCCAGTGAATGAATGTGTCAAATATGGCTATGGAATGTGTTCTTTACCATTTCTGGAAGGCTAAAGAAGGGTGTCTAAGAACAACCAGTATCATGGATTGCTGATAAGTTCAGCCCATATGCCTATAATCTTGAGCATATTCCTGTCTTATAAGTGATGGTGACATTATAATAGAGAGAACTTCTGTGTGCCTACGTGCTTAGTTGCTCAGTCTTGTCCGACTCTTTGCAAACCTTTGGACTGTAGCCCACCAGGTCCCTCTGTCCATGGGATTTTTCAGGCAAGAATTCTGGAGTGGGCTACCATTCCTTCTCCAGGGGATCTTCCTGATCCAGGGATTAAACCCATGTCTCCTATGTCTCCTGCATTGGAGGTGGATTCTTTTCCCACTGAGCCATCAGAACAAATTGTCTTTAGAGATAAATTCTCAAAACTTCCTGCCTTGAATAAACTTTGGTAGATTACTGTGTTCTCTTACTACTCGTCCTTTTAATATGTAACGATTGAAGCAAAGTGGGAAATACAGGAAATATTCACAAGAAAGACTTCATGTAAGCCAGTAGCTCTATCCTTTAATGTTAAAGTATGCATATTGTTTATGATTTTTTTAAATTAATGCGAAAGTATGAGATTTGGAGTCAAGCCTGAAATAAAAACTCCATATTACAACTTACTAAGACTTTGAGCATACGACCAAATTTTACCTTTGTAAAATGAGAGTAATAACAACCATTTCATTTCTATTGTAAAGAGAAAATAAAGAATTGTAAGTATTTAGCTTGTAACGTGGTTTCTGTGTGAAGTCATTACACAGCTCCAGGGGTTGTACGGCATGACTTAGTCCCTAATATCACAATTCTGGCTTATAGTTCTGCTTAAAAATTAAAATTAATTCTTATAAATGTCATTATTAAAGATGATAATGTGGGTAATAATAATAGATATCTTTATATACAGGATACATTACTGAGTGCCTTTTTAAAACTATGTAAGCATTTTATAGTACCAGAATTTTGAATAACTTGGTTGGAAAATTGGAAATAATATATTTAGGCCAAGCTGAGGACAACAGAGGATAAATTCCTGTGAAGAAAGTGAACATGAATCAATGGTTATTCTTTGCAGTTCTGTGATTCAGGGTAGCAGATAGTCAGTCACATTTAAGGATGGAGGCATACATCAGAACAAGAGTTGGACACTAACATCAGATAAAAATCTGAGAGAGAAAGGTCATGAGGTCCCAGAGAACCTACATTTAGGGCACTAGATCAAGAGAACACCAAAATTAGGGCAAAGCTCCAGGCAAAAGACAATTTAAAACTGCCAGTGTTTAGAGTACTGAAATCCGTCATTTAAGAGCTGTGAAGTCATTGAGTTAAAAGGTGTATTTTGTTTGAAGCAGAAGTAGTAGCCCATAGGTACTGGTCATATCACCAGGCTGTAAAGGGCCCTCAGGTAGTAGCCTGAAATGGGACAATAATAGTGAACTATGTGGTTTCCTAGGAAATTGACTTCCATCTCTCCATAAGTGAGTCACCTTAGTGCTGAGGAAACACATATTTCATATTCCTAATTCAGAGACTGGATAGATCAGCACAATTCCACACTCCTAAATAAATGACCTCAGTGTGTAAACTGAGTGTCCAAAGGGTAGCTCTAACTTTTGACAAAGCCAGTAAACGTATTCTTTCAAGTTTTCCAGTTTTGGTCTAACTTAAGTTCTCGTTCCAATGTGTTATGCATGCTACAACTTCACCATCCTTATATTCTATAAATTTTGTCAACATTTCTGTGAAATTGTAAAAGTTGTAAATAACCAATAGACAGACCAGATGTATGTAGTAAAATTACAAAGATAATTGGAAAATGAAAAATTCCATTATGAAAAAGAGCATGGTCTTGGGCTCATAAAGAGGACAAATATCTGAATTCTAATCATGTCTATATATCACAAACGATATGCCAATATTTATCATGTATCTATGTTTTGGAATATAACTATCAAAGACTTTATTAATTTATCCATATAGTCCTTTTCTAAAAGACTCACATAAAAAGTAGATCAATTATTTTTCTGCTAACTCTATCAAATGCCTTGTCTGAGCTAATTATTTCTATCCCTTTACTGCACATTAGTTCATTATATCATTTGAAATCCAGTTTCTGCTGCAGAAATTATTTTAAGACCACTATTTCCCATTCTTCCTTGGCTGAATACATTTTGCTCAGAATAAAAGTCATAGAAAAAAGTCCTTGGCTGCATAAAAGTCCTTTGTTGGTGCTTTTGAACTCCCTGGTCGTGGACTACAAAGAGTCCGGCGCTCTGCCTCTCACCCCTGTAGAACAGAAACGTCGCCTTTTGTGGATCTTGATATACAGGATACATTACTGAGTGCCTTTAAAAGCTTTGTGAACCTTGATGGAAATCAGAGGTGAAAATGACAGTTCAAATGTCTGGTCTGGGTTTAAGAGATCCATGGTAATATATTTTTCTTCATAATAGATGCAGATAAAATAGTGAGAGTTGTTCTACCAGTAAAAGCAGGCTCAGACTTACGGTCACCACTCTTTGTACTCCTAGCCCAGTGGACTTGGGAAGCAGACTCACTGCTAGGGGTACTGCTAGGAACACAGAAACATTATTATGGTCATCAGGATTGGATCAGATTTGGACCATCAATGTCTTTAAATTCTGAAACAAATTTTAGATAGAAGTTACTTCTTTAAAAGTACCGTCATTATTTAGTCATGATTGAATTATTCCTACTGATCATGAAGATCTCTGAATTACCAGTATTTAAGCCAGTTCCTAGGTCAAGATAGGTGCCCAACAAATGTCTGTTTCTTGGGAAATTAGATTGCATTTGTATGAGTCAAGGTTCATTAAGGGAGGCAGAAATATTAATACAAATACTGTTATGTGAATGGAGAATGTACTGTATAGATTAGCCATTCTACAAAATAAGCAAAAAAAGCTGAGAAAGGTATAAAGGTATGGAGGGAAGAAGTCAGAAGATCAGAGAGAGAATCAAAAATCATTCCTACTGAAGTCCTGCCATGAGTAAGTAAGTGAGAATGTTTAGGGAAATCTGAGGAACTAAGCACATCCAGCCTTCAAAATGGAACTCTGAAGTGGTATTCATTGTAAGATATCAGGAAGGCATTTTCTATGCACAGCTGCCATCTGTGGCTCCACAGGGAAGCATCTCCTGCTGAGCCTGGGGACCCAGTAGTCAGCAGGGCTATCAGTCAGGAAGAGGAGTTAGAGGCACAGCAGATAAGTAGGAGGCACATTGGGACCAGCAGGGACTTCTCTGCCTGCTTGTCGCTCAAGATAACCCCTGAACTTTGCCTAGTAAGGCCTCTATTTCCCTCCACCTTCAAATCTCATATGGGTTCCTAAGTTGGTCACCTCTAATCCTAAATCTTAAAGGAGGGTAATTCTGAAATTTTAACTAATTTCAGTTTCCATTTTACCCAAGTTGATGGTAGCATTGGCCAGTGCAAAGGTTTTCTTTCTGATGGATATAAAAATAACTGTATTATTAAAACTACATTGAAGCATTATAATAAGAAAAAGAAAGCTGAAGAGTCTTCTGTATACCTCCATGGTTTATTCACCTGGCAAAACAAAGAAAACACAAGATATATAATACTGTATCCTCTCAAATAGAGCTTATATTCACAGATAGAATATTATTTTGGTAGCATGTCTTTGTCTAGAACACTAAAAAAAAAAACCCCTGCTCTAAAAATAGAGTTTTACAAGGACCTACTGTGTAGTGGTCCAATATCTTGTAACAACCTAGTTGGGAAAAAATTTTGAAAAGTAATAGATATGAGTATATGTATAACTGAATCACTTAGTTGTACATCTGAAACTAATGCAATCTTGTTAATTGGCTATACTACAAAATAAAATAAAAGCTTAAACAAATAATACTGGAGTAGATGGAAAGGTAGAAAAAATAAAAATTAAAAAAAGAGATTTTAAGAAATGGACCATTTTATTTGGGTTTATACCCTTAGTGAGATGTAATATATGTTTTCAGTGTATAAATCCCTGTGTAGAATTTAAAACAATAGCTATTTACCTGAAGTTAATTGTGCTCTTGAACAATTATTTCCACTGATGACAGAGTTGTGTCTTACTAATTTTCAATAAATTACTGGCTTAAGTCTCTGTGTATAATAAAATGCAAAGGGAAAAATTAGTATTCGCCTATCCAGTTGGCATACTTTCCTGGAAGTGATTTTACATCCTTATGGAGTGGATTTGGAACACATAGGTGGAGAAGAGTCTGATCTATTGATAATATGCTAGTCTCTGTTCTTTCTGGTTACTGTTCAAGAATAACTTGGTGGGTTTTTTTGGATATTTTTTTGGTCCTTTTTTTGTGCTGTGTACATTCCATTTTCATAGCTTATGAAAGGTCTTGAGTTGTCTGATACATAGAAATGTTCCATTCTCTTTCCAGTCTTCACACTTCTGCTAGCTTTCTTCACAATAAAATATCCCTCAAGAGAATGAAAAATCTTGGCCACCAGCTTTCTCAGTCTTGGGGAACTCAAGAGCTGCTTTCTTCAATATAGTCTACACTCGGTGAGAAAAATCTCATGCACATTTACCTGGGCATACAATTGAAGCTGTGATCATTAACAACTTGTTTTTCATAAAAAGCTGGACATTAGCTAAAGATTAAATTCAAGTATTTTGTTTAGGAGTGCAATCCAGAATGTAGGAACTGGGGACAAAAGGAATAAATCATGGAGCCATTATAAAGAAGCCTTAGTAAACTGGCCAGTGCAATAACAGGCCACCTCTATGGGCAACTGGACAGTCTGCAATGTATCTTCATAGACTTTTTGCCTAAAGGAAGATTAACAGTCAGCTCCCTCATTTACTCATTGAGACATGCCCCATAGGATATTTATTTCTCTGAACTTTTGGATTACACATATGTGAATATACAGCCCTGGGACAGGAAATGAGAGATGCACAACCCATGTCTAAGCTAAAACACTGTCATACTTCACTGTGTGAAGCTGTGTGTATTAGTCACTCAGTCGTGTGAAGCTGACTGGACAACATAAACAGGTCAACACAGCAGAAATTGTAATAATATTGGGAGCATGGATTTGAAGCAAAATTCAAGAGATATCCATCCAATAGAGCCAACTCCTTGCATTACTCAAATCCCATGTGCTCTTCACTAAATTCTATTCATCTAAATCCCTTTCAAGGTAATAAGCAGGACTCTTGTTACATGTATTCAATTTGAAGGTAATAAAGCAAGCTATCTTCCCAGCCACTGTAGCTGAATTGATTCAAAACCTTAATTAATATTTTTTCATTTTCTTTCTTAATCAGCCACACTAGGCATTCTTCACCTCCAGCAAGTACTTTGGTCTTAGATATGGAGCCCATGAACAATGATGTGGCTCAGACCTTTATTCATAAGGAGTCTGAACTTCTATTTAACTTGCCCTTCTTGAGAATATTACCCATATACCATTATCATTAGACAAAGAAATATTCAGATATCCAGGCAATCACCTAGGTTTCAGACATATTTCTCCTTGTCCATAATATATAGCATATCCATAGCTTTTTATAGTAGTCAGTTTATCATCTCGGTCAGTATAGTAACTCCTAATTTTGCTTCCTGTTCCAGTGGCACAGAGTGCCAAGCTGGAGCTTCAGAATGAGTGGAAACTTTATCGTGTGTCCTCTGGTAAATGTGTTCCTCTTGCCCACTGCTCTTTCCCCTTCCCCCAACCAAAAAACAAAACAACAAAAAACAAACAAAAATGAAAAGACAAGCTGTATATCTAGTGAGTGAGTGAAGTCGCTCAGTCGTGTCCGATTTTTTGCGATCCCATGGAATGTAGCCCACCAATCTCTTCCATCCATGGGAAGAATGGCAAGAATACTGGATCGGGTTGTCATTTCCTTCTCCAGGGTATCTTTCCGACCCAGGGATCGAACCCAGGGATCAAATCCAGGTCTCCCGCATTGCAGGCAGACGCTTTAACCTCTGAGCCACTAGGGTGTATCTAGTAGCAAATTCTAAAGTTGAGTGTTTAGAATGTATGCTACAAATGGTTCCTTGGAAGCAATGATGAGAGGATGAGAGAAGCCAGCCTCATTTCTAGCTCATTGCTTCTAGATCTATGTTAATAGAAAAAGGACACTGCACTCTGGCTTTTAGTTCAACACAAATACTACTTCTTGGAAGACTGGACTCCAACCCTGTATGATGTTATTCACAAGCTGGCACCTCCTTAGCTGAGACTTTAACAAACCTTGCCAGCAATAAGCATAGGTAACATCCAAACCTGGGTTTCTAAATATCTTTTTTTTAAATAAAAGGAATCCGTGTACCTTGGAGAAATGACCTAATCTGATGCTGGATTTGAGGAAGTATGAAATGAAGTTGGGCCATCTTGTTATATTAGAAAGTAATAAAACATTATTTTAATAGTGGGCGTGTCAAAAGTTGGAGTCCCTTGAAGGGACTCACAGTGGCCAAATAATGGAAAATTTGAGCATTTAAAATAAGTATTGCAAAATGGATTTTAAACCCTTGCATAAAATAAGAATCCGTGAGTCCATACTGATAGTTTATATGTGAAAAAAAGGAATGCTCCTTTCATAAAGAATGTCAATTAGTAAATGTGGAAGGAATAATATAAGATTCCCCGATGGCTCAATAGATAAAGAATCCACCTGCAACACAGGAGACACAGGTTCAATCCCTGGGATGGGAAGATTCACTGGAGGAGGAAATGGCAACCCACTCCAGTATTCTTGCCTGAAAAATCCCATAGACAGAGGAGCCTGGTAGGCTATAGTCCAAAGGTCTCAAAGATTGGGACATGACTAAGCACAAGCACCTTTTTTGAAACAAATTTATGAAACACATGTCCATTCAAAAACTTATACATGGATATCATAAAAGATAAAAAGTGGATTTAACCCAAAGTCTATCTACTGATGAGTAAAACGTGGTTTATCCACAAAATGGAATGTCATTTGACCATAAAAAGGAATGAAGTGCTGTAACATGCCAGAGCATGGATGAAACAAGCTAGTCACAGAAGACCACATGATTTCATTTATAGAAAATGTTCAGAACAGACAAATCTATAAAGATTAAAAATAGATTCTCAAGGGCTGGGGCCTGCAGAAGGAAATGACAACCGACTCTCGCATTCTTGCCTGGAACATCCCACGGACAGAGGACCCTGGTTGGCTACAATTCATAGAGTCACAAAAGAGTGGGAAACAACTGAGCACAGGACAGCAGCAGCAAGGGCTAGGGAGAAGGCACAATAGAGATTGACTACTGATGGCTAGTTATAGGGTTTCACTTTGTGCTGATGAAAGCATTCTGAAATAAGTGGTGACAGTTGTACAGCTCTGTTTAGTGATACTAAAGCCACTGAATTATAGACTTTTGTTGTTCAATTACTCACTTGTGTCTGGCTCTGTGTTGCCATAGACTACAGCACGCCAGGTTTCCCTGTCCTTCACCATCTCCCAGAGTTTGCTCAAACTCATGTGCATTGAGTTGGTGATGCCATCCAACCATCTCATCCTCTGTCATCTCCTTCTCCTCCCATCTTCAATCTATCCCAGCATCAGGGTCTTTTCCAATGAGTCAGTTCTTTTCATCAGGTGGCCAAAGTATTGGAGCTTCAGATTCACCATCAGTCCTTTGTACAATGAATATTCAGTACTTCCAATGAATATTATAGACTTTAAAAGAGTAAAATTCATGGTGTATGAATTACATCTCAATGAAGTTATTTTTTTAAAAAGCTAAAAAAAAAAATAATAAATAAAAAGCTAAAAAAATGTTAATTTTGCATGTCCACAAATACATTTATTTCTATAATTGATATGTAGTATGGTGAAGTAAT
Source organism: Bubalus bubalis (assembly GCF_019923935.1). Taxonomy (NCBI): domain Eukaryota; kingdom Metazoa; phylum Chordata; class Mammalia; order Artiodactyla; family Bovidae; genus Bubalus; species Bubalus bubalis. Next base: position 111,772,738 of record NC_059159.1, on the reverse strand, counting down.
AATAAAATTGAATCATATTCAAATCAAAAGTTTTTCTTATTTAGAACATAAATAAATAAAATTTATATAGATGATTAGAAATTATTGTTAAGTAATTATAAGCACATTATTTTAAGGATTATTGTTTAACTGAAGGATATTTTGATTTTGTATAATATTAAACAGATTTTTAATGTACACTGTTAGATTTATAATAAAAGTATAATTTATAAGACAGGAAAATACTATCCAAAGACTGTCAATATATAGTTATTTAAATGTAATGATCAGATCAGATGGAGGGTTATTGTAAATATGATTTGAAAATTATACTTCAGATTATATTATATTAGAAAAATAACTATTTTTTCATAAATTCCAGTTAATTTTATTTATTGATGATTTTTAAATCTAAGGAACTTATTTATTTAATTGTTAATTTTCCCCTTAGGCCTTTAACTATGGGTATGTAAGTGAAGTGTTGTGTGTGTACAAATACCTTTACACAATTAAATTCTCAACCTCCTCTGATTACAACTACCATGTAAGTAGTGATGCAAATGGATTAGAGCTTGGCTATGTGGACCTTTGTTGGCAAAGTAATATCTCTGCTTTTCAATATGCTATCTAGGTTGGTCATAACTTTCCTTCCAAGGAGTAAGAGTCTTTTAATTTCATGGCTGCAGTCACCATCTGCAGTGATTTTGGAGCCCCCCAAAATAAAGTCTGACACTGTTTCCACTGTTTCCCCATCTATTTCCCATGAAGTGATGGGACCAGATGCCATGATCTTAGTTTTCTGAATGTTGAGGTTTAAGCCAACTTTTTCACTCTCCTCTTTCACTTTCATCAAGAAGCTTTTTAGTTCCTCTTCACTATATCTGAGGTTATTGATATTTCTCCCAGCAATCTTGATTCCAGCTTGTGCTTCTTCCAGCCCAGCATTTCTCATGATGTACTCTGCATGTAAGTTAAATAAGCAGAGTGACAATACATAGCCTTGACGTACTCCTTTGGCTATGCTTTTTCCAGTGGTCATGTATGGATGTGAGAGTTGGACTGTGAGGAAAGCTGAGTGCTGAAGAATTGATGCTTTTGAACTGTGGTGTTGGAGAAGACTCTTGAGAGTCCCTGGAACTGCAAGGAGATCCAACCAGTCCATCCTAAAGGAAATCAGTCCTGTGTGTTCATTGGAAGGACTGATGCTGAAGCTGAAACTCCAATACTTTGGCCACCTCATGCAAAGAGTTGACTCATTGGAAAAGACCCTGATGCTGGGAGGGATTGGGGGCAGGAGGAGAAGGGGACGACAGAGGATGAGATGGCTGGATGGTATCACCAACTCGATGCACATGAGTTTGAGTGAACTCTGGGAGTTGGTGATGGACAGGGAGGCCTGGCGTGCTGTGATTCATGGGGTCGCAAAGAGTCGGACACGACTGAGCAACTGAACTGAACTGAACTGATGCTTCTAATATTGTTTCTTTATTATGGAATGGTACATAGTGATCATTTAATTTAGCACTGGTGTAGATGGTCTAATTACAAGTCAAGATATCTAAGCAGTTAGTAGCATGACTTTTCTAAAGCCTTAGCTCACAAATTATTCTCCAAGTGGCCATAATCATTAATGATAAATGCTCACTTATTTTATCATAGTTCTTCAATAGCTGAAGACAATCAGTACTTACTTGATGTATTGTGAGAAATAAATGAGAAAAAGAATATTAAAACAGTAATGACAATTTCTAGAAGGTAGTGAACAGTAGCAAAAATTACATGTCTATAAAACATTCCTTTGGAAATATATTCTAAGAAAAGTTCTCTATTTTAAGAAAAGAAACCTTGTGTTCCACTGGAATAAATTATGAGACATCATTTGGAATCTGAGTAATGTTCATGCTTTGTATAATTATATGTATTTATTATATTGAATATCAGCACTTTTATTTATATTTTAAAATGTTCATTGATAATTACTCAATAATAGAAGCTAAAGTAATATTGCTATTTGTTCTAACATTTAGTCTAGTATATAAAGTACAATTATATTAAATATTTTTCATTTATAAGGTTACAAAATGTGAATCATTCTACTTCATTCACTTACAGTTGCAAATTTTTTTATACAAGTAATTGAGTCTTGTTTTTAAGTGCTATTCCCTTTTAAAGTTACTTTTCTGAAGTTATAAAGTCTTTGAATAAACAGGTCATTTTTAATTTTATTAAAATGAGTTCCAGGATTGCATTAGTTGCCTTTTTATTTAAATGAATAGAATATGTGAAAATGGAATTAAGGTGTTTTGTCAAGAAATTATGTGTGATTTGTTTGAAACCATCAATATTGCCAGAGTCCAAACCAATTTATTATAAAAACAGTTTACATAAAATGAAGAATCAGAAATATAAAAGGAAAAGGCTTTGAGGACTAGATGGATAGTTTGATGACAACACATTAAATAAGCTAATAAATTCATACTGTTAAGTCTTTTGGAGAGCCATTAGAGCAAGAAAACATTGAAAGTTTCCTACAACTATCTGATCTTGGTATTTAAAGAATTGAACAAATGCCTTTATGTTGCTACTTGTTAATTGACTGAAACCAATGGGTAGGTCCTAGATCCTAATAGTAAAGTGCTGAGAATCTGGAGAAATCTAGAAAAAGAATAAACAGCTTCAGGAAAATTGGGACTAATTCTGTTAAATAGAAATATGTTAAATATGAGAATAAACATCTACTCCATTTACCCCGCACCTCCTAGTGTAAGAGAAGAAATCAAACCATTTCTTTTATTTTCACTGTACTTTTTTTTTTAAGTTAATACAACCCTAAAGATATTCTTATTGCTTGATACATTGTAGATTGCAATGGAAGCTCAATGTGAATATCTAAATTGCAGTTTTTCAAAATCATTACCACATGTGGAGTAGCGGTTGTAATATTTCTATTTCCTATGCCATTAGTCTAGAAACAGTAAAGTTCCTGCTGACATTCTTGTAAGAGATGTGGACAAACTGGAGAAAAGATCAAGATCCCCTTTGGTAAAACAAGATAAACGTCCCCACACTGTGTAGCAGATGAGCAGTACTATTTTGTATAGCTTGATAAAGAAAGGATCATAGAAGAAGTACAAAGAGGTTTTGATCTCCAGACTCAAATCCTCAATATTGCTGTGTGTAATGTGTTCTTCACATTTTAAATACAATGCCTTTGTATGAATCAGGAACAAAACTTCAAGTTTTAAAGATAAATCAAATTGTATGAAATAACAATACAAGTTAGGTGAGTATTCCTTAGATCAAAAAGAAAGTGACTTGTATTTTAAGCTAATGTTTGATTGGAGCACAGTGAAAAAAATTTAATCTACTTTTTAAAAAAACAAATCTATACAATTTACAACATTAAGAAAGAATGTGCCAATAAGTTTAGTCATAAATCTCTTTAACCTTAGAAATACTTGTTATCCAGTCTAAGTACCACATATGATAACACTGCCATATATATATATTAATATATGTGTGTGCATGCTCATTTGTGTCTGATTCTTTGCGACTCCATGGACTGTAGCTTCCCAGGCTTCTCTGTCCATGGAACTTTCCAGGCAAGAATACTGGAGTAGGATACCATTTTCTCTTCCAGGAATTTTATATATATATATATATATATATATATATATATATATATATTCTTTGTGTGTATATATATATATATTTATATGTATATGTATATTTATATATAAAGAATTCTGTGACTAGAGAGAAAGTTCAGACTTCTAATGGTATTTCAGAAAGATGATGATGCAAATACATTTGAGCTCCAATTTATAAGTTCTTATGTGAATGTATGCATATTATAAAATTGCTGTTGTTCCATGTCATCTAAATGGTCTTATGTAATGTATACCCAATGCATCCATATTTCCATTCTATTCTTTGAATCTAGCTTAAAAATTACTATGGGAGGGAGTAGTCTCTATGACTTTAGTAATTTAATGTTGTGAATCTTATTGCCTTCTCTTTTTTTTGGTTATATATATGAAATTTTATATATTAGCCTTTGAAAATTCAGAGAAATATGAAAATAAAATAAAATTTTTCAGTAATCATTGATAACCACCTAGAGATAATCATTTTTTAATACTTTGGTGAATCTCCCTCAATATTTTTTCTCAAGTCTTATACTACTATAAGATTGAGAAGATACTGTACATGTAACTTTTCATCTTGTTTTTTGGTGTCTTTATTTTCACTTGCTGTTTCATTTCAGTGTTTTAACCATCCTTACAAAATATTTCCTATGGCTGCAAAATTATGCTTATGTCATTGTAATGTTATCTATTTTTGACAAGTTATTTCCAATATATTTTTTATGATAAGTAATAGTTTGGCAAATATCTTTATTCATAAGTCCCCTAATGTTTTCTTAAAGGGTGGCAGTAGACATAAAATCTGTGAATTGAAAAGAATGGAGTTTTATTGCAGATGAAACAACGATGTTATCCAACAGAGATAACATGCTGGGTAAACCATCCTAGCAAGCCCTCTCCATTGCGAATCCTTTGTCAATATTTTTCTTATTGTGTTCTGGACCACCTTTCTTTTTTCTTAACTTTATGGAGATGAGATACCTAAAATGCATTTCTGTGTTCTAAAAGACCAACATACAGCCTTTCTTTGACCATTAGAATATAAGGGATCTAGGTAACATTTCCAAACCAGCTAAATGTTGTGATATTTTGACTCAAATGATGAGGCCTCTGAGATTTGGTTGCTTCTTGAGTAGAAATCAATTAGCAATGCAGCTTTTGGGGGTATCTTGCTCTCGAGTCTCCTATGTGGGCAAGGATTTTTTTCCCCAGTGAATTTTCCAAGTTGGATAAATCAAAATGAAGTTTTAACCATGTATCAAACCTCCTTAGGGCTCATTATGCTTTTCCAATCTCGGGGATGTGTGCAATATTTCCCAACTTAGCAGTGTCTGTGATTTAATTAGCATGCTGTTTACTGCCTCATTCCCATCATTAATGAGCCTGTTTAAAAGAACTGGACCTACCACTAGCCGTTGTAGCAGTCCTCTAGACACCTCCTCCCTCCCAGAAAAACTGCCATTTATTATGAGCCCTTTTATGTGATACTTCAACCAATTTTTACTCGATGTAAAAGTGTTCATATTCAAGCTAATTTAAACTAATTCTTTGAGTAAAATTTTATAAGATATGCTATCCTTTTGCTTTGCTGGAATCAAGATATACCACATCTATTGCTGCTTTCATCTATTAATCTCATAACTTGATCCACAAGGAAAAAAAAAGCAATTAAATTTGCCTGCATGATTTTTTCCTTTGTAAAATCATACTGCTTGCTTTTCATAATTCATTTATCCTCTAGATGTCTTCCAATATTTATCTTAGGATTTGTCTCCTTATTTTACTAAGAGTTGAGATGACTGCTGCCCTCCTTTTAAGAAAACAGAGCCTTGTTTGCTCATAGATTTTCTCTTTTATAGTCTCAAGTTACCTGTGAACATAAACAAAGCTGTACTCATCATTAGGAAGCAAGTTCACTGAACAAATTATTTCTCCCTATTCTGTCTTGAAAATGTGACACCAAATATATATATGTATATACATGTACAAACACACATTTATGTATTTATGTATGTACCTAGGTATGTACATTTGTATCAGTATTCTGGACTATGTAGTGGAAAAACAAAATGATTGATTTCTGAAATGACCCTGTCTTTCATGTGGATAAGGTCTTCATTGCATGCTAATTGCTTCAACTCCCTACCTTGCCTTTATTTTATTTATTTATTTAGCTTTTGTGAAAGATGATTGTAGAAAGCAGGTCAATATCTTAGTCATTTCAAAAAGTCTTTGTGGATTTCATTATTTTCTCCTCATTAATTAGAATGTGTATATATATATATGTTTTTATATATAAAATCCTTATTTATTTCTTTGAAAACCCCTTTGGATATTATTAACATATCATTTTCTTTTTTATATTTTTTGAGGTATTCATTTCACTAAAAAGCTTACCTCATTATTTGAATTTTTTTTAATTTGGGTTCTATTGATCTTTCCTTCAGCTGCTATAGTTTTTCTTCATGTCTACATTCTACCCCTGAAATAACATTATTTATGTTCATTGCTGGTATACTTAATTTTGGAAACATTATATCTCTCCTTGAATCCATTAATTCATTTCTGTTTTCCCTTAGCAGGAATTAACACATCTGAAGTCTCTAAAAGTTTTCAAAGTGAATCAGATGCAGTTCCCCTTTGTGTGATCATTCGCAGCTAACTCTTTGTGGCCCCATGGACTGTAGCCTTCCAGACTCCTTTGCCCTTGGAATTTTCTAGGCAAGAATACTTGAGTAGGGTGCCATTTCCTACTCCAGGGGTTCTTCCTGACCCAGGAATTTTTAATCTGCATCTTTATGTCTCCTGCACTGGCAGGTGTATTCTTTGACTAACACCATCTGGGAAGCCCTACAGTTCCTCTTTGCACAGCCCCCATTACTAGACAAAGTCAAGATTGGATAATTTCAAATCTAAGAGTGGGGGTATTTTTTTTTTAAGTAAATAAGTTAAAAAGTTATTGCAAGATTCCTGGCAAAACTGAATGCAAGCTAAATTTTGTAAAGCAGAATTGTAATAGAAAGGAAGGACTAGATATTAAAGGTACATAATAATAGTCATCGGCACCTGAGAATATTCAGGAGCTGGGTTTCCTTCTTGCTGACATATTTGTTTCTATGATAGTAGATTAAATCAGTTCTTTTCAAAATCATTGTGCACATTACTTACCTGGAGATCCTATTAAAAATCTAATTCTTTAGGTCAGGCCAAGCCCTTTTGTGATACCAATGCTGATAATACTGATTCTCAGGTCACATACTGAGTAGCAAGTGACTAAATGACTGTCTGAGATCTCTGAGGAAGATCACCCAATTACTCTAAGGAGAGAACACTTTCTAAATCATTGACAGTTAAAACATATCTATTTTGTGTTCCATATCTTGAGAATCTAACATAATGAAATACAGATATGAGTGACAATATTTTAAAGTGCCATCCTTAACAAATAACATAGTTACAACCAAAGTACAACATTTCTACCAGAAAGAATATCTTTCCTTATAGAAGCCTTACGCACTGAGATAATTTTCAAATTAATCCAAAGACACTGCCACCAAAAACAGAATCTATCCTGTTGGATATCCAACTAAATAAGCTCAAAGAAGAAATTTAAATCCCTCATGAAATAACAATAGGAGCCTAGTTGCTGCTGCTGCTAAGTTGCTTCAGTCGTGTCCGACTCTGCGACCCCATAGACGGCAGCCCACCAGGCTCCCCCATCTCTGGGATTCTCCAGGCAAGAACACTGGAGTGGGTTGCCATTTCCTTCTCCAATGCATGAAAGTGAAAAGTGCAAGTGAAGTCGCTCAGTCGTGTCCGAGTCTTCGCGACCCCATGGACTGCGGCCTACCAGGCTTCTCCACCCATGGGATTTTCCAGGCAAGAGTACTGGAGTGGGGCGCCATGGTTGTGCTTTTGGATGTGAGAAATTTGATGCAGAGAACTTTTAAACCTAAAGATATAATTAACATATAAAAAGCTGAAAATTTAATGTTTACAACTCTATGAGTTTCAGAATAAGTGTGCTCATGAAGTCATCCCCAGCACCAAAGCCATAGATATATATCTATAATGTTTCAAAGTTTCCTATCATTTTATTATTATTATTATTATTATTTTGTGTTTTTTCATGTAAGAACACAGCATAAAATGTACTCTCTTAGCAAATTTAAACATACAAAGTATATTGTTCACTATAGGCACCCCAGACCCTGAAAACTACTTTCTTTCTATATAACATGTTTTTTCAGATTCCATGTGCAAGTAAGATCATATAGTACTTGTCTTTTTCTGTTTGACTTATTTCAATTATTGCCCTTGTTCTAAGGTCCATGTATGTTGTCACAAGAAAAGAAAAGAAGGTGAAGTCGTTCAGTTGTGTCAAACTCCTTGTAACCCCGTTCATGGGATTTTCCAGGCAAGAGTACTGGAGTGGATTGCCATTTCCTTCTCCAGGATGTCTTCCTGACCCACGAATTGAACCCAGGTCTCCTGCATTGCAAGCAGACGCTTTACCGTCTGAGCCACCAGGGAAGCTATATGTTGTCACAAATATCAGAATTTTCTTCTCTTTTTTTGTGGCTGAATCATATTCCATTGTGTACACATTTTCTTTATCGTTCACCTGTTGATGGTCACTTAGGTTGTTTCTGTGTCTTGGCTTTTGTGAATAATGCTACAGTGAGAGCACATATGTCTCTTAAAGATAACCACTTCATTTCTTTTGGATATATACTCAGAATGAATTGCTGGATCATATGGTAGTTCTATTTTTAATTTTTTGAAGAACTTCCATACTGTTTTCCATGGTTGCTGCACTGATTTATATTTCTACCAACAATGTAAAAGTTTTCTCTTTTCTCCACGTCTTCACTGCCATTTGTTATTAATATCTTTTATATTTGATAAAAGTCATTCTGACTATGTGTGGTGAAATCTCATTGTGGTTTTCATTTGCATTTTCTGATGATTAATGATGTTGAACACACTTTTGGTCATTTGTATGTCTTCTTTGGAGCTATATACTAATCCCTTATCAGATATGATTTGCAAACATTTTTTTCTCTTTCCTTAAGTTGTCTCTGTATTTTGTTGATTGTATATTTTGCTATTCAGAAGACTTTTAGTTTGATATAGTCCTGCTTGTGTGTTTTTCTTTCTTTTTTTTTTTTTAGTTTGTTGCCTCTGCTTTTGGTATAATATCCAAAAACATTGCTAAAAACCAATATCAAACTTTTTCCTTATATTTTCTTCTATGAGTTTTATGGTTTCAGATCTTTTGTTTAGTTTAAGTCTTTAATCCATTATGAGTTGATTTTTATACATGGCATTAGATAAAGGTCAAACTTTATTTTTTCGAATATGGAGATCCAATTTTCCCACCACCATTTATTGAGAGGGTATCCTTTCCTGATTGTGTATTCTTGGTACTTGTGTTAAAAATTATATGTATACATTACAAATTACTTATAAAGTATATTATGTATGCATAGGTTTATTTCTGTGTTCTCTATTGTGTTCCATTGGTATATTCCAGAGAATGTTTAAGAGCCTCCTTTTTACCTGTGCTCCATATGTATATAAAACATACACATATGTGTGTGTGTGTGTATATATATATATATATAAACATTATATATATAAAAAACAGGGGCACATAGTCAATATATGTATATTAAATGTTTGATGAGCTTTGTGGACTTCTGCATTGCTGTCTTTTATCTATTTCAGAAAAAAAAAATGAGCCATTATTTCTTCAAATATTTCTTCTGCACATTTCCTCTCTAGTCTCTTTCTGGCACTTCCTTATATATTTTATCATTTGATATATTACATGACACAGACTCCTCCTTTAATTTTTTTCATTATTTTTTCTATGCTTCAAATTGCGTAACTTTTGTTATCCTTTCTTGAACTCATAATCTTGAACTCACACAGTTATTCTGCTGTGACTTGTCTGTGACTAGGCAATTCTAATGAATTCTTCATTTCACAAAATGTATTTTTTAACTCTAGAATTTTCATAACCTTCTTTTATAAGAGTCTTATTTACCTGCTTAAATTATTGCAACATTTACATCTTTATCAACTGACCATTTAACATGTTTTTATTGATTACTGTAAAATCTTTTATTCTGTTAATTCCAACTCTTAGGTCTTCTGTGGTCTCCTGTTGACAATTGTATTCTCTTGAATATGTGCCCTGTTTTCTTGCTTCTTCACATGCTTGGTATTTTTTCTTACTTTATATGAGATGTCATGAATTATACATTGCAGACTTTTGTTATCTTCTTTTTCTCTAAGTGTGTTGAACTGTGAATCTGGCAGATGGTGAAATTATTGGCAGATCACTGTGATCTTGTTCAGACTTTTCTTTAGGCTTTCTAAAGGCGCACCTACTACAATAGTCCTTTTAGAACTGTAGTACAATTTCCTACTCCTAAGTTGTGGACGCTCTCCACTCTGAACTGAAGTTTTTGGATGTTCACACAATTTCTGCTATGGTTGCATTGAAATGCCATATCTCCCCACAAAAATGTTACTTATGAAATCTTTGTTCTAGTCTCAGTCCCCTCCCCTAATAACTGATCTCTGTTAAACCTCTTTAAGTTTTTCCCTGCACATATGTTGCTGCAGGGTTGGGAGAACTCAGTGTAGCAGTGCATGCATGGGACTTTTTGAAGGAAAAGGCAAAAAGATAGGACACTGAAAGATCACTCCCCAGGTCAGAAGGCATCCAATATGCTATTGGAGATCAGTGGAGAAATAACTCCAGAAAGAATAGAGAGTTAGAGCCAAAGCAAAAACAGCACCCAGTTGTGGATGTGACTGGTGAGAGAAGTAAAGTCTGATGCTGTAAAGAGCAATATTGCATAAGAACTTGGAATGTTAGGTCCATGAATCAAGGCAAGTTGGAAGTGGTCAAACAGGAGATGGCAAGAGTGAACATCAACATTTTAGAAATCAGTGAACTAGAGATTAGAGATACCAAAGGAATATTTCATGCAAAGATGGGCACAAAAACGGACAGAAATGGTGTGGACCTAACAGAAGCAGAAGATATTAAGAAGAGGTGGCAAGAATACACAGAAGAACTATACAAAAAAATATCTTCATGACCCAGATGATCACGATGGTGTGATCACTCACCTAGAGCCAGACATCCTGTAATGTGAAGTCAAATGGGCCTTAGGAAGCATCACCATGAACAAAGCTAGTGGAGGTGATGGAATTCCAGTTGAGCTATTTCAAATCCTAAAAGATGATGCTGTGAAAGTGCTGCACTCAATATGCCAGAAAATTTGGAAAACTCAGCAGTGGCCACAGGACTGGAAAATGTTAGTTTTCATTCCAATCCAAAAGAAAGTCAATGCCAAAGATTTTTCAAACTACTGCAAAATTGCACTCATCTCACACTGCAGCAAAATAATGCTCAAGATTCTCCAAGCCAGGCTTCAACAGTACATGAACCATGAACATCCAGATGTTCAAGCCAGATTTAGAGAAAGCAGAGAAACCAGAGACCAAATTTTCAACATCCTTTTGGATCATCGAAAAAGCAAGAGAGTTCCAGAAAGACATCTACTTCTGCTTTACTGACTATGTCAAAGCCTTTGACTGTGTGGATCACAACAAACTGTGGAAAATTCTCCAAGAGATGAGAATACCAGTCCACTCGACCTGCCTCCTGAGAAATCTGTATGCAGGTCCAAAAGCAAGAGTTAGAACTGGACATGGAATAACAGATTGGTTCCAAATAGGAAAAGGAGTACATCAAGGCTGTATATTGTCACCCTGCTTATTTAAATTATATGCAGAGTACATCATGAGAAATGCTGGACTGGATGAAGCACAAGCTGGAATCAATATTGCCAGGAGAAATATCAATAACCTCAGATATGCAGATGACACTACACTTATGGCAGAAAGTGAAGAACTAAAGAGCCTCTTGATGAAAGTGAAAGAGGAGAGTGAAAAAGTTGGCTTAAAACTCAACATTCAGAAAACTTAGATCATGGCATCTGGTCCCATCACTTCATGGCAAATAGATGGGGAAACAATGAGAGACTTTATTTTGGGGGGCTCCAAAATAACTGCAGATGGTGACTGCAGCCATGAAATTACAAGATGCTTGCTCTTTGGAAGAAAAATTGTGACCAAGCTAGACGGCATATTAAAAAGCAGAGACATTACTTTGCCAATAACGGTCCATCTAGTTAAAGCTATGGTTTTTCCAGTAGTCATGTATGGATATGAAAGTTGGACAATAAAGAAAGTTGAGTGCTGACGAATTGATACTTTTGAACTTCTATTTGGAGAAGACTCTTGAGAGTCCCTTGGACTGCAAGGAGATCCAACCAGTCCATCCCCAAAGAAATCAATCCTGAATATTCATTGGAAGGACTGATGCTGAAGCTGAAATGCCAATTCTTTGGCCACCTGATGCGAAGAGCTGAATCATTGAAAAAAACCCTGATGGTGGGAAAACTTGAAGGCAGGAGAAGGGAATGACAGAAGAGGAGATTGTTGGATGGCTTCACAGACATGAGTTTGAGTAAACTCCGGGAGTTGGTGATGGACAAGGAGGTGTGGCGTGCTGCAGTCCATTGGGTCGCAGAGAGTTGGACATGACTGAGCAACTAACTGAACTAACTGATCCAATATAGGACTGAGTCATATTCCTAGGAATTCTCTATCTAGATTTCCAGGGCTCCTTCTTTTGAGAGTCTTCCTCTCTAGAATCCTACCCTACAGAATCAAGCCACCTCACTGGTTTTGAAAATAAATTTATGGTTCCTTGGTCCAGCATATCTGCTTGGCTACAAAAGATTGGGGAAAAAAATGTGCATACTTCCTATTCCTGACCTTAGTGGAAATACTTCTATTTTTAGCCAATTAAATAGGATACTGGCTTTAGATGTGAAGTTTCTGATAGTTTACAGTGAACAATGTTGGATTCGTGATCTCCAAAGAAGATTTAGCTTCCGGACCAGGGACCAGGCTTGATCACTCAAGAGCTTTTGTGTAGCAGAGTTTTATTAAAGTAAGAAACAGACAGAGAAAGCTTCTGACATAGACATCATCAGAAGAGGGGTGGAGAGTGCCGGCCTCACTAGTGTTAGCAAGGGAGTTATATACTTTTAAGTTAATTGTTACATTAAATTCAAAGAATGTCTCAAGTTTGTGAAAACTTTACCAGACCCACTCCCACAATTTACATTTTAGGATAACAGGATTAGAATTTAACTAAATTCTTTCTAAATTAAAATTTAGAAAGATCCTACCAGACCCACTCCCATAATAAACATTCTAAAATATCAGGATTAGTCAGAAGGTTTTTAGGAAGGAGAAATGTCCTCAAGCAGGATACATTGTTGTTATATAATCCCTGAAAGTGAAAGTGAAAGTCACTCAGGGGTGTCTGACTCTTTGCAACCCCATGGACTATACAGTCCATGGAATTCTCCAAGCCAAAATACTGGAGTGGGTAGCCTTTCCCTTCTCCAGGAGATCTTCTCAACCCAGGGATGGAACCCAGGTCTCCCGCATCGCAGGTGGATTCTTTACCAGCTGAGCTGCAAGGGAAGCCCAAGAATCCTGGAATGGGTAGCCTATCCCTTCTCCAGCGGATCATCCCGACCAAGGAATCGAACTGGGGGCTCCTGCATTGCAAGCAGATTCTTTACCAACTGAGCTATGACTACAGAGTTTAAACTAAGTTGTGTAATCATCAGTTTCAGGCTTAAAGAAAAAAAAAGAAAAATGTTTTATGTTACTAAGACTAAAGAATGTAGAGAAAAAAAAGTTTGTCCTCTCCTCTTCTTTGAGAAGCCCAGACCCCTTTCTCCTCAGAGACCCCTGGACTTCTTATCCACCTGCCTAGGAATTGACTCTCTCAGTCTCTATATTTTACAAGGTTTATATTAATTCTTATAAACTTTTAAAATAATGATTAAATATTATTTTTAATTGCTTTACAACATCCCTGAGATAATTATATGATTTCTCCCCTCAGATCTGCTAATATGGTTAATTAACTTGATAATTTTCCTAATGATTTTCCTGAGAATTAAACCATTCTTGCACTCACTAAAATATATTTTTCTTTGTCATGATGTACTATTTCCATAGCTACATTTTCTAGTATTTTATTTAAGATTTTTGCATCAATATTTCTCAATGAGTTTAGTTTTTTTGAGTGTGTATGTGCACTGCATTTATGAGTGGAAGAGAGCAGTATTATTCATGCTTTATAAAAATTATTTGGATGTTTTCCTTTCCATGCTCTAGAATTCTTTTATATTATTGTGATGCTTTCTTCTTTGAAAAGTTGGCAAAAATACATGTGAAGTCATGCGGGTTTATTATTTTGTGGATTAATTGGTTTTTGGATATTAATCAATTTAAGATTTCTATTTTAAATGGGACATATTTTGGTTAGTTATATCATCTGGAGCATTTTTCAATGATTTTTTAGTAAAATATATGTTTAAAATTATTAAAATTCTTGCTTCCCTGATAGCTTAGTTGGTAAACAATCCGCCTGCAATGCAGTAATCCTGGTTTGATTCCTGGGTCCAGAAGATCCCCTGGAGAAAGGTTAGGCTACCCACTCCAGTATTCTTAGCTTTGGAATTAATTCATATGTTTCAATTCTTATTTCATCTTTAGCATTTGACTTATTTATATTTTTTATAAAAATTATAAAGTTTTTGCTTTTCCATGTGTCTATCTGCAACCCCACAGAGTGTAACAGGCCAGACTCCTCTGTCCTCCACTATCCCTGGAGTTGCTCAAACTCATGTCCATTGAGTCAGTGAAACTCGGTGCATTGTTGTCGCCCACTTCTCCTTTGCCTTCAGTCTTCCCTGCATCAGAGTTTTTTTGAACAAGCTGGCTCTTTGTAACAGGTGGCCAAAGTATTGGAGCTTCAGATTCAGCATAAGTGCTTCCAGTGAATATTCAAGATTGATTTCCTTGAAAATTGACTGGTTTGATCTCCTTGTGGTCCAAGGGACTCTCAAGAGTCTTCTCCAGTACCACAATTCAGAAGCATCAATTCTTCAGCACTCAGTCTTCTTCATGGTCCAATTCACATCCATACATGACTGCTGGAAAAACCATAGCTTTAACTAAAATGACCTTTTTTGGCAAAGTGATGTCTTAGCTTTTTAATATGCTTATCTAGGTTTGTCATGGCTTTCCTTACAAAGAGTAAGTATCTTTCTAATTTCATGGCTGCAGTCTCCATCCACAGTGATTTTAGAGGCCAAGAAAATAAAATCTGTCACTGTTTCCACTTTTCCCCCTTCTGTTTGCCATGAAGTGATGGGACTGAATGCCATGATCTTAGTTTTTTGAATATTGAGTTTCAGGTCAGATTTTTCATTCCTCTTTCACCCTCATTGAGAGACACTTTAGTTCCTCTTCACTTCAAAGATTTTTAAAGGTCATCTCAAAATCTATCTACCACAAATATTTTATTTAGAAATATTTTCCTGCTGGCTGCTCTTCTCACCAAAAGAGGCAATTATAGAGGCAATTATACAGGAGTGCAGTGAGTACTTCTGATTCCCATTATTTGTGTCTAAATACCACTCCTTAGTAAAGGAAAATAGAGGTTGTTATAGAAATTGCTTGTTCCAAATATGAAGCAGGGGAAGTACAAATAATCCCACACCTTTTTTTTCTTTTTTACAAAAAATAAATAAATAAGATTAATTAGGACACATCAAATGAACAAAGAAACCAAGTTGAAAAGTTCCCATTGGCAAAATTTGGAACAAAAGTAATAATGGTCTTAATAGATTTTACAATATTGAATATTCAAAAATCTTTGAGTTTGCAGTAATACTATGCAGTCAGAAGGAGAAGAGGAAAAAGGAAACACTCTTCTTAGATATAGGGATATAAATAAATGAACAGACATAGCTACATTAATTTATGTATATATATTTATATGTGATCACATATATACTTGCATACAGATACAAATATATCCATTTAGGGAGATATGGTCCTTGTACTAGTCTCTTAACTTTTTAATAGATATGAATATTTCAAAAATAATAAGTCAAATATCAAAATGAAGCTGCCACAGGTATACATGTGTTCCCCATCCTGAACCCTTCTCTAATACAATTTTGTAAAGTTTAAAAATAAAAATTAAAAAAAAAATAAATAAAAAACTTTAAAACTAAAAAATAAATAAATAAATAATAATAAGTCAGAGGAGGAGAAAGTGAAACTTTAAAACTCTTAGGAGAAAATATAGAATCATAGAGTCATAAAGGAAAATGCTAATCATAACTAAAAAATACACTAAATTTGATTAATTGAATTATATTAAAACAAAGAACTTTTATTAATAAAAAATATGTTCAAGAAAGTAATACTAGAGTACAGATTGGGAGAAGATATTTGAAACACTTTCAGCTGAAAAAGAATAACTATTGCAAATATATAAAGAACTTATAGAAACCAAAGGAGTTAAGAAAAAAAATACTATTAAATAAAGTAGAAGAGGATCATGCCTAGGACTTTTCCTTACTGGAATTCACTTTGTTTTTGGAGTAATAGAGAAATGCCTACAAAGTATGAGTGAAATATTATCTCAGAGGAAGCTCTTTAGTTTTGAAATTTCTTAATTTTCATATTCTATTTGTTATGTAGAATTTATATTACTAACATCAACTCTCCAGTCAGCTGCATTTAATAAATCTGAAAATTACCAATAATTTACAGTAAGCACCCTTATCAGACCCTTGTATTCTAATAAAACATTCCCACATAAAAACTCTCATGAGTAGATGCCAAAGATAATTTACAAATGATGTCTAGTGGAAATCAACCACACTTCATGTATCCAGAGAAGGAGATACTATATTATATTACAAACCCACTGTTAGCTCTTTCCTTCAATATAGAACAGATATTATATTATAGATATAATATAATATAATAGATATCTATAATATAATATAATATAATATAATATATAGATATTATATTATAGCTTTTTCCTTCCAATATAGAACAAATATTATATTATATTACAAACCCACTGTTAGCTCTTTCCTTCCAATATAGAACAGAAGTCCTTTTAATAAAATAAGTTTCTCTGACATCTTCTATAGCAAGGAGGAAAAATAAAACAAACCTGAAGAGCAATAATGGTCTCCATTTCCTTATATTTTCAATTCCTTCCCATTTCTTGGCACACTTGGAAGCTCCATCAAGACTTATTAATAAGGTAAAGCATTGAAAATATGTATAAATGAACTATATGAATCTTTCCAGGTAATAAAACTGTGTTACCTTACTCCAAAGTATTGTAAAAAGCTTCCTCTGTTCTTCAATATGGTGAGTCAAAACCAAATTTTCATGTAAGGATACAGTAAGTCAAGGGGATTGCAATACTTCTGTTTTAGAGTAGCTGCAAATTTGCTTTAGAAAGATTTTTTTTTATGTTTGATCTTAAATCTAACAATGTTTTATATATAAGTTTTCATTTTGCCTACTCACTTTCCAGTCATCTGTCTATACTTTTGTATACAGAGTTATTAAATAGGTTAAATAGTACTCAGTTTGTAAAAATGTGGTCTAAAATATGAATCTTATAATTAATTAATATTAATTCAAACTAAGTTAAACTTTTGCATTACAACCATCCTCTATAGAATTAGATCTGTTCTCTTAAATTTTTCCAGATAAAATTAGCCAGTTTTGTTAACTGCCATTCTGTACCTAGAAAAAAAGTGTTTTTCCTTGTAAGATATGAGTTTAAGAATTTGGGGATTGATCATGGAAAATGAGCTGTCTGTGAGTTAGTAGTAGCTTGTACAAGCTTTATTTGAGTATCACTGATAGATTGAATGCAGAGGAAGTATCTCAGAGCAGAAGAGCCTCTGAGGCTATCGCCTTGGGTCCATGGCATCCAGAAAGGTAGGAAAACAGGGAAACTCCTTTGGGAAAGGGAGATTGGCAAGGGGAGTTATCTGTCTAGGTGGTGTCACTCAGCTGCACTGTGGGGAATTTCTGTGTTAGAGAACTTTAATGGGCAGTTGTGTCTTGTTTTGCTTATTTGTTTGGTTTGGTTTATTTGTTTTTAATAGACCTGTGATTTATCTGTGACTATCCACTCCAGTGTTCTTGCCTGGAGAATCCCAGGGACAGAGGAGCCTGGTAGGAGGCCGTCTATGGGGTCGCACAGAGTCGGACATGACTGAAGCTACTTAGCAGCAGCAGCAGCAGCATAGAACTGGTGAAGGAAATGGCAGCCCACTCCAGTGTTCTTGCCTAGTGAATCCCAGGGACAGAGGAGCCTGGTGGGCTGCCGTCTATGGGGTCACACAGAGTCGGACACGACTGAAGCGACTTTGCATGCATGCAGCAGATATGAAGTTCAGCTTCCTGGAGTATGTATGCAGTGGGTTACAAATGTCTCTAAATCTGCTTTCTGAGGCTATATTTAAAACAATTAAATGTGTAAGAATTTGAGTTTGGATCCAGCAGGATTTTGAGCTCATGGATCTCAGGCTGCTTTGAAGAAATAAGCAACATAGGGCAAATATAGATGCCATTTTTGACGGCCTTATGTAACAGTCTTCCAACATCAAGATGTGAAGAAAGTAAGATTTTTCCATTAACATAATATATTATGTTATAATCCATTAACACGGAAAAAGTACCCATCCACCTTTGTAATAGCAGCAGCTCTTACCAGGCCTATTCCTACTGTGGGCAGGACTTGGAGAAAGTATAGAAATGGAAGCTTCTAGCCTTCGCTCTGTTACCGTCTCTTTTGACGTCTGCATGTGCAGGGGCTGTGGAGATTTCAAAAATGCACATCCAAGCTTTCTCACAGTAATTACCCCTCCCATAAAGCTATGACTTGGTCACCCATCATACTGTTCATAGGGTTCGCAAGGCAAGAATACCGAAGTTGGTTGCCATTCCCTTCTCCAGTGAATCACATTTTGTCAGAACTCTCCACTGTGACCCATCCATCCTGGGTGACCCTACATGGCATAGCTCACAGTTTCATTGAGTTAGACAAGGCTGTAGTCCATGTGATCAGTTTAATTAGTTTTCTGTTATTGTGGTTTTCATTCTGTCTTCCCTCTGATGGAGAAGGATAAGAGGCTCATGGAAGCTTCCTGATGGGAGAGACTGACTGTGGGGGAAACTGAATCTTGTTCTGATGGGTGGGGCCATTCTCAGTAAATCTTTAATCCAATTTTCTGTTGATGGGTGGGACTGTATTCCCTCTCTGTTGTTTGACCTGAGACAAAACTATGGTGTAGGTAATGAAGATAATGGCGATTTCCTTCAAAAGGTCCCATCATGCACTGCCGCACTCAGTAGCCCCGACCCTGCAGCAGGTCGCTCCTGACTCACACCTCCACTGGAGACTCCTGGACACTCACAGGCAAGTCTGTGTCAGTCTCTTGTGGGGTCACTGCTCCTTTCTCCTGGATCCTATGGACAAAAGGTTTCATTTGTGCCCTCCAGAGCCAGTTTCTCCAGTCCTGTGCAGGTTCTGGAGCTCTATGTTAGGGTTAATGGTGACTTCCTCCAAGAGGGCTTATGCCACACCCAGGTCTGTTACACCCAGAGCCCCTGCACCTGTGGCAGGCCACTGCGGATATGTACCTCCTCAGGAGACATTCAAACACTCAAAGGCAGGTCTGGCACTGTCTCTGCGGGGTCTCCTGGTATGCACAAGGTTCTGTTTGACCCTCCGAACATCTCTGGGGGGTATGGGGTTTGATTCTAAACACGATTTTGCCTTTCCTACCATCTTGCTGGAAGTAGTCAAACAGGAGCTGGCAAGAAAGAGTATCAACATTTCAGGAATAAGTGAACTAAAATGGACAGGAATGGGCAAACTTAACTCCAATGACAATTATATATATATTCTTACTGTGGGCAAGAGTCCCTTAGAAGAAATGGAGTAGCCATTATAGTCAACAAAAGAGTCCAAAATGCAGTTCTAGGGTGCAATTTCAAAAATGACAAAATGATCTTTGTTCATTTCTAAGGCAAATCATTCAGTATCACAGTAATCCAAGTCTGTGCCCCAAACACTAATGCTGAAGAAGCTGAAGTTGAACTGTTCTATGAAGACCTACAAGACCTTCTAGAACTAAAACCCAAAAAAGATGTCCTTTTCATTATAGGGGACTAGAATGCAAAAGTAGGAAGTCAAGAAACACCTGGAGTAACAGGCAATTATGGCTTGAATAACAAATTGAAGCAGGGCAAAGGCTGATAGAATTTTGCCAGAGAATGCACTGGTCATAGCAAACACCCTCTTCCAACAACACAAGAGAAGACTTTACACATGGGCATCACCAGATGGTCAATACTGAAATCAGATTGATTATATTCTTTGCAGCCAAAGATGGAGAAGCTCTATACAGCCAGCAGAAACAAGACTGGGAGATGACTGTGGCTCAGACCATGAACCCCTTATTGCCAAATTCAGACTGAAATTCAAGGAAGTAGGAAAAACCACTAGACCATTCAGGTATGACCTAAATCAAAGCCTTTACGATTATACAGTGGAAGTGAGAAATAGTTTCAAGGGATTAGATCTAATAAACAGAGTGCCTGAAGAACTATGGATGGAGGTTCATGACATTGTACAGGAGGTAGTGATCGAGACCATTCCCAAGAAAAAGAAATGCAAAACGGCAAAATGGTTGTCTGAGGAGGCCTTACAAATAGCTGAGAAAAGAAGAGAAGCAAAAGGCAAAGGAAAAAAGGAAAGATACACCCACTTGAATGCAGAATTTTAAAGACTAGCAAGGAAAGATAAGAAAGCCTTCCTCAGTGATCAGTGCAAAGAAATAGAGGAAAACAGTAGAATGGGAAAGACTAGCTGCTGCTGCTGCTAAGTCGCTTCAGTCGTGTCCGATTCTGTGTGACCACATAGACAGCATCCCACCAGGCTCCCTTGTCCCTGGAATTCTCCAGGCAAGAACACTGGAGTGGGTTGTCCTTAGCTTCTCCAATGCATGAAAGTGAAAAGTGAAAGTGAAGTCGTTCAGTCATGTCCGACTCTTAGCGACCCCATGGACTGCAGCCTACCAGGCTCCTCCATCCATGGGATTTTCCAGGCACGAGTACTGGAGTGGGGTTCAATTGCCTTCTCTAGGGAAAGACTAGAGATCTCTTCAAAAACATTAGAGATACCAAGGGAACATTTCATGCAAAGATGGGCACAATAAAGGACAGAAATGTTATCAGCCTATCAGAAGCAGTAGATATTAAGAAGAGGTGGCAAGAATACACAGAAAGAAAGAAAGCGAAGTCATTCAGTCATGTCTGACTCTTTGCAATCCCATGGACTATAACCTACCAGGCTCCTTCATCCATGGGATTTTCAAGGCAAGAGTACTGGAGTGGGTTGCCATTTCCTTCTCCAGAGGATCTTCCAAACCCAGGGTTCAAACCTGGGTCTCCTGCATTGTAAGCAGATACTTTTACCCTCCGAGAACTATACAAAAAAGATCTTCATGACCCAGATAACCACGATGGTGTGAATACTCGCCTAGAGCCAGACATCCCGGAATAAGAAGTCAAGTGGGCCTTAGGAAACATCACTATGAACAAAGCTAGTGGAGGTGATGGAATTCAAGTAGAGCTATTTGAAATCCTAAAAAATGATGCTGTGAAAGTGCTGCACTCAATATGTCAGCAAATCTGGAAAACTCAGCAGTGGCCACAGGACTGGAAAAGGTCAGTTTTCATTCCAAATTCAAAGCAAGGCAATGACAAAGAATGTTCAAACTACCACTCAATTGCACTTGTCTCATATGCTAGCAAAGTGATTCTCAAAAGTCTTCAATCCAAGCTTCAACAGTATGTGAATCGTGATCTTCCAGATGTTCAAGCTGCATTTAGAAAAGGCAAAGGAACCAGAGATCAAATTGCCAATATCTGCCGGATCATCGAAAAAGCAAGAGAATTCCAGAAAAACATCTACTTTTTCTTTATTGATTACACCAAAGCCTTTGACTATGTGGATCACAACAAACTGTGGATAATTCTTAAAGAGATGGGAATACCAGACCACCCAACCTGCCTCCTGAGAAATCTGTATGCAGGTCAAGAAGCAACAGTTAGAACTGGACATGAAACAACAGACTGGTTCCAAATCAGGAAAGGAGTATGTCAAGGTTGTATATTATCACCCTGCTTATTTAACTTATATGCAAAATACATTATGCAAAATGCTGGGCTGGATGAAGCACAAGTTGGAATCAAGATTGCTGAGAGATCTATCAATAACCTCAGATACACAGATGACAGCATCCTTATGGCAGAAAGCAAAGAAGAACTAAAGAGCCTCTTGATGAAAGAGAAAGAGGAGAGTGAAAAAGCTGGCCTAAAACTCAACATTCTGAAAACTAAGATCATGGCATTCTGTCCCAGCACTTCATGGCAAATAGATGGAGAAACGAAACAGTGGCTGACTTTATCTTTTTGGGCTCCAAAATCACTGCAGATTGTGACTGCAACCATGAAATTAAAAGGTGCTTACTCCTTGAAAGAAAAGCTATGAGAAACCTAGACAGCATATTAAAAAGCAAAGACATTACTTTGCCAACAAAGGTCCATCTGTCAAGGCTATGTTTTTTCCAATAGTTAAGTTTGGATGTGACAGTTGGACTATAATAAAGAAAGCTGAGTGCCGAGGAATTGATGCTTTTGAACTGTGGTACTGGAGAAGACTCTTGGAAGTCCCTTGGACTGGAAACCAGTCAATCCTAAATGAAATCAGTCCTGAATATTCACTGGAAGGATGGATGCTGAAGTTGAAACTCCAATACTTTGGCCCCCTGATTCAAAGAACTGACTCATTTTAAAAGACCCTGATGCTGGGATAGATTGAAGGTGGGAGGAAAAGGGAACGACAGAGGATGAGATGGTTGGATGGCATCACCGAGTCAATGGACTTAAATTTGAGCAAGCTCTAAGAGTTGGTGATGGACAGGGAAGCCTGGCGTGCTATAGTCTACAGGATCACAAAGAGTCAGACATGACTGAGCAAGAGAAATCAATTGAACTGGCTACTCCTCAGGCTTAAAGAAAACACGTTGCTACCCTGTCAGCCCTAAGAAGGGCAGACTTGATTATAGGAGCCTGAAAGGGGGCTCAGAGTTGTTTGGACAAGGGACTAAAGTTTCTGGGTACCCAGATTATGGTCTGGAAGGGGAGGCACATTTCATTGGCCCCACTAGTTCCTTGCCCCTTGGTGTACTAGCAGGCTTCCCTAGTGGCTGAGATGGTAAAGCGTCTGTCTGCAATGCAGGAGACCCGGGTTCGATCCCTGGGTTGGGAAGATCCACTGACGAAGGAAAGGGCAGCCCGCTCCAGTATTCTTGCCTGGAAAATCCCATGGACCGTGGAGCCTGGTAGGTTACCGTCCATGGGGTCGCAAAGAGTCGAACACGACTAAGTGACTTCACTTTCACTTTGGTGTACTAACAAAGGGGCCCCTCTTCCCGTGTCTAGGGATATTACTTTCTTTCTGTGTACTTGCCACACAGAGACCTCAAAGAATAACTACTGAATGGACAAGTATGTTAGTGATCAAGGGAATAAATACATGAGCAAAAAGCATAAAGTAGGTTAAAAGCAGGGATCCTGGTTCCATAAAACATCATAAAAAATCCAGTTTAATAATTAGCGGACATGGGGCACAGTAGGAAAATGCAGGTATGTGGCTGTCTTTCCCCTGCAACAGTAATGCTGGCCATTCTCTGGTGATGAAAGTCACATTAGATAAATCAATGATCCTTCATCCCATTGTAAATCACAAGTTCCAGAGTGCTATATTAAGAAATTGATCCTTCCATCCTGAAATGTCTCTCTAATAGATACAGATCATCATTTCTTTGTCTATGTCATAGTCTTCCAGCATTATGTATATGTTTACAGGTTATTGCTATTCAATAACTCTGTCTTCAGCACACAGGTCTAAAGGATTAAAGGTCTTGATAGATGAAGACTAAAGATCAATGTTAACACAATTGATTTTTCACTTTGCAAAACTTGTCTGGAAAAGAATGAAACATTTTCCTGGGAAAGTGATTTGACGTTTTTGCCTTGAGAAAATGCTTCTGCTAAAATCACTGTTTGTAGTCTGATGGTACTTTGGGAAAAAAGGCACCAAGACAACCATTTATTAGAAATTTAAAATATGAATTTTGTGTCTGAAAGGGCATGGGGGCATTAATTTTTCCTTATCAGTCTTTAAACTGAAGTTTTAAAATTTCTGTAGAAATGGTATTTTGCGGGTATTAGGTTGGAAACTTTGTTGGCTCTCTGAGGAAATTTATACTCTATAAGATTATATAATTTGTTCAAGATTACTCAACCAGACAGGACTCAAAAATCTTTACACTTTTGACTGTGTCAAGGGAGGGAATTTTGTATATGCTATAGTGTCACATATGTTTTGTTTTGTTTTGTTTCTCCTTTTCTTAAGCCATATTGTCAGGGCTGCCATTACTCGGAGCTCCAGCTAGTTACCATAGGAACCTGAAAATGCCCCAGACTTTGTTTCCCACATTTTACTACAATGAATGCCATTCACATTTTACTACAATGAATGACATTGGTCCAGGCAACTATGGTTCTGAGACAGGCCAGGAGATGAGCCAAACATCACTTTGAATGACGATGAGCCAAACATCACTTTGAAATTTCCATTCCATCATTTCGCCAATTATATGTTGATCATGTGTCCCACATTCATTGACTCCCACTTCTTGATGTTTTTCTTTTCTTCCGTTATTATTCCAGTTTTTTATGCTTTCATTGTAATAATGACAGTAATCACCCTTAAACTTGCATCCTACTTGAAACATCCAAGCCACTTTAATACATAATGGCATTTGATCAATGCATATACAGCAGCCACTTTATACACATTTGCAAAGGAAGAAAGTAAAGTTCAGAAAGGTTAAGTGAATTGTCCAAACTTATCCAAGTAGGAAGTGGCAGAATCAGGACTGATCCCATTTTTCCTGATTCCTATCCTACACCACTGTTTTTTTGTGTACCCGAGGCTTAAATGAGGCTCTGCAGAGTTCCTTAATCCCACTAAAACTATGGAAGTGACTGAAATACCCTGAAGTATCTGATCCATCTCATACTCCTGGTGGGATTAAAAGCAAAACAAACAACATTAACAAAATCAGATATCTTTTTGTGTGCATGCTAAGTTGCTTCAGTCGCGTCTGACTCCTTGCGACCCTAAGGACTGTAGCCCACCAGACTCGTGTCCATAGCATTCTTCAGGCAAGAATATGGGAGTCGGTTGCCATTTCCTTCACCAGGGGATCTTCCCAACCCAGGGACCGAATCCATGTCTCTCATATCTCCTGCATTGGCAGGCAGGTTCTTTACCACAAACGCCAGCTTCGTATAATAGCTGGAAAAGTAAGTGAAGTGTTAGTTCCTCAGTCATGCCCGACTCTTTATGACCCCATGGACTACAGCCCACCAGGCTCCTGTGTCCATGAGATTTTCCAGGCAAGAATACTGTAGTTGGTTGCCATTTCCTTCTCCAGGGGATCTTTCTGACCCAGGGTTGGAACCCGGGTCTCCTGCACTGGAGGCAGATTCTTTACTGACCGAGCTACAAGGGAAGCCCAAGGGAATAGCTGGATAGAAGGCTCAACTTTCTGCAAGCAAATTTAAAGAGTACTCTTGGACAAGGCCATTCTATGCTCTCAATGGCCACTGAATGAGCACACCTGGTAACTCTGGTGGGCAGAAATTTTCTGAGAAAAAAATTATTTTTAAAAAATTTTAAAGAATTTCTCTTTGAAAGTATTTTAATGATTTGAGAAAATATTTAGTATAGATTTTACAGTATAGCCCAAAAGTAATCTCAGTTCAGTCAGTTCAGTCCCCCAGTCATGCCCAATTCTTTGTGACCTCATGGGCTGCAGAATGCCATGCTTCCCAGTCCATCACCAACTCCTGGAGCCTACACAAACTCATGGCCATCGTGTTGGTGATGCCATCCAACCATCTCATCCTTTGTCGTCCCCTTCTCCTCGTGCCTTCAATCTTTCCCAGAATCAGTGTCTTTTCCAATGAGTCAGTTCTTCGCATCAGATGGCCAAAGTATTGGAGTTCCAGCTTCATCATCAGTCCTTCCAATGAATATTCAGGACTGATTTCCTTTAGGATGGACTGGTTGCATCTCCTTGCAGTCCAAGGGACTCTCAAGAATCTTCTCCAACACCACAGTTCAAAGCATTAATACTTCAGCACTCAGCTTTCTTTATAGTCCAACTGTCACATCCATATATGACTACTTGAAAAACCATAGCTTTGACTAGACGGCAAAGTAATACTGTCTTTGACTTTGTTGGCAAAGTAATGTCTCTGCTTTTTAATATACTGTCTATGTTGGTCATAGCTTTTCTTCCAAGGAGCAAGCATCTTTCAATTTCATAGCTGCAGTCACCGTCTGCAGTAATTTTGGAGCCCCCCAAAATAAAGTCTTCCACCATTTCCATTGTTTCCCCCATCTATTTGCCATGAAGTGATTGGACCAGATACTATGATCTTAGTTTTCTGATTGTTGAGTTTTAAGCCAACTTTTTCATTCTCCTCTTTCACTTTCATCAAGATGCTCTTTAGTTCCTCTTCCCTTTCGGCCACAAGGGTGGTGTCATCTGAGTATCTGAGGTTGTTGACATTTCTTCAATATGTCAATCTTGATTCCAGCTTTTGCTTCATCCAGCCCAACATTTTTCATGATGTACTGTGCATATAAGTTAAATAAGCAGGGTGACAATATACAGCCTTGATGTACTCCTTTCCCAATTTGGAACCAGTCTGTTGTTCTAATTCCAGTTCTAACTGTTGCTTCTTGACCTGCATACAGATTTCTCAGGAGGCAGGTCGGGTGGTCTGGTATTCCCACCTCTTTAAGAATTATTCAGTTTGTTGTGATCCATACATTCAAAGGGTTTGGCATTTTTAATAAAGCAAAAATAGATGTTTTACTGGAACTCTGTTGCTTTTTTGATCATCCAGCGGATGTTGGCAATATGATCTCTGGTTCTTCTGCCTTTTCTAAATCCAGCTTGAACATCTGGAAGTTCATGATTCACATACTGCTGAAGCCTGGCTTGAAGAATTTTGAGCATTACTTTGTTCACATATGAGAAGAGTGCTATGTGCGGTAGTTTGAACATTCTTTGTCATTGCCTTTCTTTGAAATTGGAATGAAAACCTACATTTTCCAGTCCTATGGCCATGCTGAGTTTTCCAGATTTGCTGGCATACTGAGTGTAGCACTTTCACAGCATCATCTTTTAGAGTTTGAAATAGCTCAACTGGAATTCCATCACCTCCACTAGCTTTATTCTTAGTGATGCTTCCTAAGGTCCACTTGACTTTGCATTCCAGAATGTCTGGGTCTAGGTGAGTGATCACAGCATCATGATTATCTGGGTCATGAAGATCTTTTTCATACAGTTCTTTTGTGTATTCTTGTCACCTCTTCTTAGTATCTTCTCCTTCTGTTAGGTCCATACCATTTCTCTCCTTTGTTGTGTCCATCTTTGTATGAAATTTTCCCCTGGTATCTCTAATTTTCTTGAAGAGATCTCTAGTCTTTCACATTCTATTGTTTTCTTTTATTTCTTTACATTTATCACTGAGGAAGCCTTTCTTATCTCTCCTTGCTATTCTTTGGAACTCTGCACTCAAATGGGTATATCTTTCCTTTTCTCCTTTGCTTTTAGCTTCTCTTCTCAACTCTTTGTAAGGTCTCCTCAGACAACCATTTTGCCTTTTTGCATTTCTTTTTTGGGGGATGGTCTTGATCAACTGTTTCCTGTTCAGTGTCATGAATGTCCATCTATAGTTCTTCAGGCAATCTGTCTATCATATCTAATCTCAGCATATTTCATTTCTAAAATATGATGGAAGCTAATTCCAGAGGGTCCTCTCAGGTTTGAAGTAGTTTATAAAGTTGAATGTCAATAATAAAGTCAGAAATTCACCATTCCCTTCCTTAACCAATAGCCAACCCCAGCAACATCCCATGAAGGCAATAAAAGCAATTGTATGAGCAAAGCTATTTTCCAGGTATTTTACAAATTAAAACAAAATTAGAGACACATTACTTTGAATTAACCACTGCCTTCTCCAATGTTCCTCAGTGATCCTCTTTATAACCCCAGATTTTCAAAAATTCTGGTAAAACAGGAATGAAGTTAACACCACAATCAAATCATAGAATTCAATTTTGCTACTATGAGCGTATTTATACTTAACTTGAAATCATATTATACTGTACCTTGGCTTTCCTTGACGCTCAGACAGTACAGAGCCTGCCTGCAATGCAGGAGACCTAGGTTCAATCCCTGGGTCGGGAAGATCCCCTGGAGAAAGGAATGGCAACCCACTCCAGTATTCTTGCCTGGGGAATTTCATGGACAGGGGAGCCTGGTGGACTTCTTGGGTCGCAAAGAGTTGGACATGACTGAGCAACTTTCACACACATACTAGTACATATTTTATATATGCTGTAAACTTAATTCATCTCATCTAGTCCCTTTGTGTCTTTCTAAACATGGGAGTTTTCGTAAACATTTAAGCTATCTGGTAAGGGAGTTAACTGCACCAGCTAGATTCAACTGTTGGCAGCAATCAAAAGACTAACCTACTCCTTCTCACCTTCCTCCCCCCAAAATGGTACTTGAGCAAGATATGTGCATGTTGAGTATCTCACTGTTTATTAATGTGTTTTGCAATCTGGAATATGTACACAAATAGAAATTATCATTGTTATCATTACCTGTGTTTTCCTAGGTCCAAATTTGGAATTTAAAATCAGTTCCCATTACTAGTATAGGCATATGTCAGAGATATTTTAGATTCAGTTCCAGACTACTACAATAAAGTGAATATTGCAATAAAGTGAATTACATGAATTTTTTGTTTCCCAGTGAAAAGAAAAGTTATATTACACTCTACTGCATTATCATAAGCATGCAATAACAGTATGTCTAAAGTAATGTACATAGTTTAATTTTAAACACCATATTGCTAAAAAATCTAACTATCATCTGAGTCTTCAATGAGTCATAATTTTTACAGGTGGAGGGTCTTGCCTTGATGCTGATTGTTGCTGACTGATCAGGGTGGTGATTGCTGAAGGTTACAGTAGCTGTGGCAATTTCTTGAAATAAGACAACAGTGAAGTTTTCTGTGTCAATTGATTTTTTTTTTCATGAACAGTTTTTTGGTAGCATACAATGCTGTTTCCCACAGTAGAACTTGTTTATTTATTTATTTTTTTTTACTTTCTCATCTCCTTTCTTTTTTTTTTTTAAATTTTATTTTATTTTTAAACTTTACATAATTGTATTAGTTTTGCCAAATATCAAAATGAATCCGCCACAGGTATACATGTGTTCCCCATCCTGAATCCTCCTCCCTCCTCCCTCCCCATTCCATCCCTCTGGGTCGTCCCAGTGCGCTAGCCCCAAGCATCCAGTATAGTGCATTGAACCTGGACAGGCAACTCGTTTCATACATGATATTTTACATGTTTCAATGCCATTCTCCCAAATCTTTCCACCCTCTCCCTCTCCCACAGAGTCCATAAGACTGTTCTATACATCAGTGTCTCTTTTGCTGTCTCGTACACAGGGTTATTGTTACCATCTTTCTAAATTCCATATATATGCATTAGTATACTGTATTGGTGTTTTTCTTTCTGGCTTACTTCACTCTGTATAATAGGCTCCAGTTTCATCCACCTCATTAGAACTGATTCAAATGTATTCTTTTTAATGGCTGAGTAATACTCCATTGTGTATATGTACCACAGCTTGCTCATCCAATCATCTGCTGATGGACATCTAGGTTGCTTCCATGTCCTGGCTATTATAAACAGTGCTGAGATGAACATTGGGGTACACGTGTCTCTTTCCCTTCTGGTTTCCTCAGTGTGTATGCCCAGCAGTGGGATTGCTGGATCATAAGGCAGGTCTATTTCCAGTTTTTTAAGGAATCTCCACACTGTTCTCCATAGTGGCTGTACTAGTTTGCATTCCCACCAACAGTGTAAGAGGGTTCCCTTTTCTCCACACCCTCTCCAGCATTTATTACTTGTAGACTTTTGGATCGCAGCCATTCTGACTGGCGTGAAATGGTACCTCATAGTGGTTTTGATTTGCATTTCTCTGATAATGAGTGATGTTGAGCATCTTTTCATGTGTTTGTTAGCCATCTGTATGTCTTCTTTGGAGAAATGTCTATTTAGTTCTTTGGCCCATTTTTTGATTGGGTCATTTATTTTTCTGGAGTTGAGCTGTAGGAGTTGCTTGTATATTCTTGAGATTAGTTGTTTGTCAGTTGCTTCATTTGCTATTATTTTCTCCCATTCTGAAGGCTGTCTTTTCACCTTGCTAATAGTTTCCTTTGATGTGCAGAAGCTTTTAAGTTTAATTAGGTCCCATTTGTTTATTTTTGTTTTTATTTCCAATATTCTGGGAGGTGGGTCATAGAGGATCCTGCTGTGATGTATGTCAGAGAGTGTTTTGCCTATGTTCTCCTCTAGGAGTTTTATAGTTTCTGGTCTTACGTTTAGATCTTTAATCCATTTTGAGTTTATTTTTGTGTATGGTGTTAGAAAGTGTTCTAGTTTCATTCTTTTACAAGTGGTTGACCAGATTTCCCAGCACCACTTGTTAAAGAGATTGTCTTTAATCCATTGTATATTCTTGCCTCCTTTGTCAAAGATAAGGTGTCCATATGTGCGTGGATTTATCTCTGGGCTTTCTATTTTGTTCCATTGATCTACATTTCTGTCTTTGTGCCAGTACCATACTGTCTTGATAACTGTGGCTTTGTAGTGGAGCCTGAAGTCAGGTAGGTTGATTCCTCCAGTTCCATTCTTCTTTCTCAAGATCGCTTTGGCTATTCGAGGTTTTTTGTATTTCCATACAAATTGGAAAATTATTTGTTCTAGCTCTGTGAAGAATACCGTTGGTAGCTTGATAGGGATTGCATTGAATCTATAGATTGCTTTGGGTAGTATACTCATTTTCACTATATTGATTCTTCCAATCCATGAACATGGTATATTTCTCCATCTCTTAGTGTCCTCTTTGATTTCTTTCACCAGTGTTTTATAGTTTTCTATATATAGGTCTTTAGTTTCTTTAGGTAGATGTATTCCTAAGTATTTTATTCTTTCCATTGCAATGGTGAATGGAATTGTTTCCTTAATTTCTCTTTCTGTTTTCTCATTATTAGTGTATAGGAATGCAAGGGATTTATGGGTGTTGATTTTATATCCTGCAACTTTACTATAGTCATTGATTAGTTCTAGTAATTTTCTGGTGGAGTCTTTAGGGTTTTCTATGTAGAGGATCATGTCATCTGCAAATAGTGAGAGTTTTACCTCTTCTTTTCCAATTTGGATTCCTTTTATTTCTTTTTCTGCTCTGATTGCTGTGGCCCAAACTTCCAAAACTATGTTGAATAGTAATGGTGAAAGTGGGCACCCTTATCTTGTTCCTGACTTTAGAGGAAATAGAACTTGTTTAAAAATTGGGGTCAATCTTCTCAAACACTGCTGCTGTTTTAGCAACTAAATTTATGTGATATTCCAAATCCTTTGTTGTCATTTCAACAGTCTTCAAAACATTTCAACCAGGAGTAGATTCTATTTCAAGAAACCACATTCTTTGCTCACTCATACAAAGCAATTCTTCATCCAATAGTTCTGTTAGGAGATTACAGCATTTCAGTTGCATCTTCAGGCTCTACTTCTAATTCCAGTTCTCTTGCTATTTCTATCACATCTGCAGTTACTTCCATTACTGGTCTTGAATTCCTCAAATTCATCCATGAGAGTTGAAATCAACCTCTTTCAAAGTCCTATTAACGTTGATATCTTGACCTCTTCCCATGAATCACAAATATTCTTAATGGTATCTATAACAGTGAATCCTTTCCAGTAGGTTTTCAGTTTACTTTGCCCAGATCCATCAGAGGAATCACTATCTGTGGCAGTCATGGCCTTACAAAATGTATTTCTTCAATAATAAGAAATTTGATAAGAAATTTGAAATTACTCTAGGATCCATAGACTACAGAATGGATGCTGTGTTAACAGGCAAGAAAACAACATTAATCTTGTTGTACATCACCATCACAGCTCTTGGGTGACCAGGTACATTGTCAATGGGCAGTAATATTTTGAAAATAGTATTTTTTTTTCTTGAGCACCAAATCTCAAGAGTAGGCTCAAAATATAAATTCAACCATGTTATTAATAGATGTGCTGTCATCCAGGCTTTTTGGCTTTTTTGTTCCATTATAGAGTACAGGCAGAGTAGAATGAAGTAATTCTCAAGAACCCAAGATTTTCACAGTAGTAAATGAGCATTGGCTTTAGCTTAAAGTTACCAGCTGCATCAGTCCCTAACAAGAGAGTTAGTCTGTCCTGTGAAGCCAAACATTGACTTCTCCTCTCTATCTATGAAAGTCCTAGATGGCATCTTCTTTCATTGTAAGACAGTTTTGTCTACATTGAAAATCTGTTTTGTATAGCAACCTTAGCTATTTTCTTAATTTTCTTAGCTTAGATCTTCTGAATGTGCTGTAGCTTCTGCATCAGCACTTGCTGAACCTTGTACTTTGATGTAATGGAGATGCCTTCTTTCTTTAAACTTAATGAATTAGCCTCTAACAGCTTCAAACTTTTCTTCTGCAGCTTCTTCACTTTTCTCAGCCCTCGATGATTTGAAAAGAGTTAGGGTTTTTCTCTGGATTAGGTTTTGGAGTAAGGGGATGTTGTGACTGGTTTGATGGTTCTATCCTGACATTAAAACTTTCTCCATATCAGCAGTAAGTCTGTTTCTCTTTCTTATCATTCATGTGTTTAATGGAGTATCACTTTTCATTTCTTTCACGAATTTTTCCTTTGCATTTATTCACAACTTGGCTGTTTAGCACAAGAGGCCTAGCTTTCAAACTGTTTCATCTTTCAACATGCCTTCCTTGCTAAGCTTAATTATTTCTAGCTTTTGTTTTAAAGTGAGAGACATGCAACTCTCCCCTCCAATTGAAAACTGAGAGGCAATTGTAAGGCTATTAATTGACCTAATTTCAATATTGTTGTATCTCAGGGAATAGGAACAGTCAAGGACAGGGAGAGAGATAAGGGAGCACCCAGTTGGTAGAACAGTCAGAACACACAAAACATTTATTCATTAGGTTTGCCACCTTATATGAGTGCGGTTTATGGTACCCCAAAACAATTACAACGGTGACATCAAAGATTTCAGGTCATCATCACAAATATAATAATAATGGAAAAGCTTGAAATACTGTGAGAATTACCAACATGTGACCCAGGGGCATGAAGTGAGCACATTCTTTTGGAAAAATGGTGACGATAGACTTCCTTGACCCAGGGCTGTCACAAAGCTTAAATTAAAAAAAAAAAAAAAAAAAAATGCAGCGTCAGCAAAGCACAATAAAGTGAAGTACAGTAGAATGAGGTATGCCTGTAATCCTCTTTCTTTTCCAGAATATCAGCCCTACTATTTATCGGAGATCATTGGAACCCCAACATGTGCTAACAGACGTATATTTTCATTTGGGACCCAGTGAGGGGTGGGGGTTAGAGACAAATTTCCATACCATGCCTACAATAAACCAAATATTTTATCAAGCACAGGAGATACATGGACTGAACCCACACCATCTTGGAAATTTGAGTTTAGTCGGGAAACAAACATACAGTAAAGCAGAGTGTTATAAGTAATATGGTATGGAAGAACAAAGTGCTCTGAGACTCTGTAGAAGAAACTGGACCAGAGAGTCAGAAAAGCCAGAGGAGACATAGAGGCTGAAAACAAAAGGATGACCTGTGAGGAATGAGAGGAAGCATATTCTAGGCAGAAGAAGAAATGCCTAAACCTCCTCCAAAGCACATTCCACGATAAATTAAGTTCTGCTCTGGTCCCCTAGGTGATACCTGTTTTGAAAGTCTGATTTGCTTGTTAAGCAGCAATGCAGGCTAATTGCTTCTCCTTTTAAGATATACAGATCACAAGCCCCACACCACAATGTTAACAGGTAAACCCATCTCTATGCTGCTCTAATACTCTGAATCCCTCCAGGTGTCACACTGTTTTGGGCAGAGTTGAGAAGTTTAGCAAGAAAGTCATCCAACTAAAACCATGACATTGTCAGGATCATCTGGTTTACTCTGGCAAATACTACATTAAGTTACTGCTTAACAATAACTTAATTTACTGCTAATAAACTTAGCAGTGGTTGAATGATCACCCACATTCTTATTTTCCTCTGCCCTCTAAAAGTAGCACACCTGATACTTTTCACCCATGTCTCCTTTTCACAAGTAGATATCAGGAAAGACTGAATCCAGTCAGTCTTTAAGGATCTTAAAATACTTGAGGTCCTTAGAATGTAAAGCTAGACAAGGTTATGCTTTGAAGCAATGTGAATTTACATTCTGATATTAGTTCTTTCAGGATTTGAAATAGCTCAACTGGAATTCCATCACCTCCACTAGCTTTGTTTGAGTGATGCTTTCTAAGGCCCACTTGACTTCACATTCCAGGATGTCTGCCTCTAGGTGAGTGATCACACCATCGTGATTCTCTGGGTCGTGAAGATCTTTTTAGCTGTGAAAAGAGGAGAAGTGAAAAGCAAAGGAGAAAAGGAAAGATATAAGCATCTGAATGCAGAGTTCCAAAGAATAGCAAGGAGAGATAAGAAGCCTTCCTCAGTGATCAATGCAAAGAAATAGAGGAAAACAACAGAATGGGAACGACTACAGTTCTTCTGTGTATTCTGGCCACCACTTCTTAATATCTTCTGCTTCTGTTAGGTCCATACCATTTCTGTCCTTTATCGAGCCCATCTTTGCATGAAATGTTCCCTCGGTATCTCTAATTTTCTTGAAGAGATCTCTAGTCTTTCCCATTCTGTTGTTTTCCTCTATTTCTTTGCATTGATTACTGAGAAGGCTTTCTTATCTCTCCTTGCTATTCTTTGAAACTCTGCATTCAGATGCTTATATCTTTCCTTTTCTCCTTTGCTTTTCACTTCTCTTCTTTTCACAGCTATTTGTAAGGCCTCCTCAACCAGCCATTTTGCCTTTTTGCATTTCTTTTTCTTGGGGATGGTCTTGATCCCTGTCTCCTGTACAATGTCATGAACCTCCATCCATAGTTCATCAGGCACTCTGTCTATCAGATCTAGTCCCTTAATCTATTTCTCACTTCCACTGTATAATCATAAGGGATTTGATTTAGGTCATACCTGAATGGTCTAGTGGTTTTCCCCAAATTCTTCAATTTAAGTCTGAATTTGGCAATAAGGAGTTCATGATCTGAGCCACAGTCAGCTTCCGGTCTTGTTTTTGCTGACTGTATAGAGCTTCTCCATCTTTGGATGCAAAGAATATAATCAACCTGATTTCAGTGCTGACCATCTGGTGATGTCCATGTGTAGGATCTCTCTTGTGTTGTTGGAAGACGGTGTTTGCTATGACCAGTGCATTCTCTTGGCAAAACTCTATTAGCCTTTGCCCTACTTCATTTCGTACTCCAAGGCCAAATTTGCCTGTTACTCCAGATGTTTCTTGACTTCCTGCTTTTGCATTCTAGTCCCCTATAATGAAAAGGACATCTTTTTTGGCTGTTAGTTCTAAGAGCTCTTGTAAGTCTTCATAGAACTGTTCAGCATTTTCAGCATTACTGGTTGGGGCATAGGCTTGGATTACCGTGATATTGAATGGTTTGCTTCGAAACGAACAGAGATCATTCTGTCATTTTTGAGATTGCATCCAAGTACTGCATTTCAGACACTTTTGTGACCATGATGGCTACTCCATTTCTTCTAAGGGATTCCTACCCACAGTAGTGGATATAATGCTAGTGGAGGTGATGGAATTCCAGTTGAGCTATTTAAAATCCTAAAAGATGAGGCTATGAAAGTGCTGCACTCAATATGCCAGCAAATCTGGAAAACTCAGCAGTGATCACAGGACTGGAAAATCCCAAAGAAAGTCAATGCCAAAGATTGCTCAAACTACCACACAATTGCACTCATCTCACATGCTAGTAAAATAATGCTCAAAATTCTCCAAGCCAGTCTTCAGCAATACATGAACCGTGAACTTCCAGATGTTCAAGCTGGTTTTAGAAAAGGCAGAGGAACCAGAGATCAAATTGCCAACATCCACTGGATCATGGAAAAAGCAAGAGAGTTCCAGAAAAACATCTATTTCTGCTTTATTGACTATGCCAAAGCCTTTGACTGTTGGGATCACAATAAACTGGAAAATTCTGAAAGAGATGGGCATACCAGACCACCTGACCTGCCTCTTGAGAAACCTGTATGCAGATCAGGAAGCAGCAATTAAAACTGGACATGGAACAACAGATTGGTTCCAAATAGGAAAGGGCGTATGTCAAGGCTGTATATTGTCACCCTGCTTATTTAACTTCTCTGCAGACTACATCATGAGAAACGCTGGGCTGGAAGAAGCACAAGCTGGAATCAAGATTGCCGGGAGAAATATCAATAACCTCAGATATGCAGATGACACCACCCTTATGGCAGAAAGTGAAGAGGAACTAAAAAGCCTCTTGATGAAAGTGAAAGAGGAGAGTGAAAAAGTTGGCTTAAAGCTCAATATTCAGAAAACGAAGATCATGGCATCTCTTCCCATCACCTCAAAGGGAAATAGATGGAGAAACAGTGGAACAGTGTCAGACTTTATTTTTGGGGGCTCCAATATCACTGCAGATGGTGATTGCAGCCATGAAATTAAAAGACGCTTACTCCTTGGAAGGAAAGTTATGACCAACCTAGATAGCATATTGAAAAGCAGAGATATTACTTTGCCAACAAAGGTCTGTCTAGTCAAGGCTATGGTTTTTCCAGTGGTCATGTATGGATGTGAGAGTTGGACTGTGAAGAAAGCTGAGCGCTGAAGAATTGATGCTTTTGAACTGTGATGTTAGAGAAGACTCTTGAGAGTCCCTGGAACTGCAAGGAGATCCAACCAGTCCATCCTAAAGGAGATCAGTCCTGGGTGTTCATTGGAAGGACTGATGCTGAAGCTGAAACTCCAATACTTTGGCCACCGCATGCGAAGAGTGACTCATTGGAAAAGACTCTGATGCTAGGGGGGCATTGGGGTCAGGAGGAGAAGGGGATGACAGAGGATGAGATGGCTGGATGGCATCACTGACTCGATGGACGTGAGTTTGAGTGAACTCTGGGAGTTGGTGATGGACAGGGAGGCCTGGCGTGCTGTGATTCATGGGGTCATAAAGAGTCAGACATGACTGAATGACTAAACTGAACTGATTAGTTCTTTA
The DNA here is from genome assembly GCF_019923935.1 of Bubalus bubalis. Classification (NCBI taxonomy): domain Eukaryota; kingdom Metazoa; phylum Chordata; class Mammalia; order Artiodactyla; family Bovidae; genus Bubalus; species Bubalus bubalis. Next base: position 111,735,687 of record NC_059159.1, on the reverse strand, counting down.
AATATATATTTGGATTAAGTTTTTATATCAATAAGAGAGCTCAGAAAATTAGAGGATTAAGTATGCGTATATATCTTTGAAAAGAAGTATGCATTTGTGTTTACTACATATCCTGTATACAATTAACTTGATTCTTGGGGGGAAAAAGCCTGTAAATAGCAAGTCTCTTGTTTTTCTCAATAATAGAAAATTCTTAAGAATGATACTTCCAGGCTAATAAATTTTATCCACACCAAACAATATAGCAGGAAACTTACACAGAATCTGATTCTTGTCTTTCCAAAAGACATTGCTCAACTTATGGCATAATCTGCTCAAAGGACAACATAGAGGCAAAAAAGAGACTCTGAGATTTAATTCCCATACCATTTCTTATGGGCTTGGTTTGCCTGCCATTTATAATTTCCATTTATTTCTTCCTTAATTGCCTGGGCATGACCTTATATTTTGTGACCTTTTCCTTTTTTTTCTTTGGGGCTTTAAATGATTTGCACATATCATCTTTAATTGACAACTTAGTGTGACATCAGCAAAATAGAGAGGATGGATAGCACAATCCACAAAGCATTATCCTTGCAACTACATTTTTAATACTTTGGAAAACAAATTAGCAGTATATACTCAACTTTAAGCTTTTCTTGGCAATCTTTTCTAAGAGGGTGATTGTAGTACTGAAATTGGCTAGCATACCAAATCATCGAAAAAGGATATTTAACTTCAACTCCAAATTTAGCAAATGAGGTTCACATAGAGAACACTTTTCTTTATATGAGTCTCATTAGGAAGAGGTGAAAGTAGGGTTGAGAAACTATAACCCACTGTATATGTTAGAGATAATTGAGATAGAGAGCTGATATAGTCATATACCTTTAGCACTCCTAGCAAACTTAGATTTCACAAGACCAGTCCTCTTTTGGTGTTGAGGACACTGAAGCCTGATAGCTTTCTCAGCATCACAGTTAGACACTGATTTAACATAATTAATGCAGTTGTAAATATATATGATTAGAACACATAAAGACCCATGAGGAGAAAATGGCTTTACTTTGTTATGAGAGAGTTGCTGAATGATTCTGCTGTTTTATTGTATGAAAATCAGGAGAAAAAGAGGCAGTTCCAATGAATGAACAGGTAAGAGATATTAAAGATAACTTAGATCCTTTGGCTTTCTCATCCCTTGTCAGATGTTTAAATCCCCTTTATTAATTCTGTGTAAACAATTCTCAGTTCAGTTCAGTTCAGTCGCTCAGTCGTGTCCGACTCTTTGCGACCCCATGAATCGCAGCACGCCAGGCCTCCCTGTCCATCACCAACTCCCGGAGTTCACTCAGACTCACGTCCATCGAGTCAGTGATGCCATCCAGCCATCTCATCCTCTGTCGTCCCCTTCTCCTCCTGCCCCCAATCCCTCCCAGCATCAGAGTCTTTTCCAATGAGTCAACTCTGTGCATCAGGTGGCCAAAGTACTGGAGTTTCAGCTTTAGCATCATTCCTTCCAAAGAAATCCCAGGGCTGATCCCCTTCAGAATGGACTGGTTGGATCTTCTTGCAGTCCAAGGGGCTCGCAAGAGTCTTCTCCAACACCACAGTTCAAAAGCACCGATTCTTCAGTGCTCAGCTTTCTTCACAGTCCAACTCTCACATCCATACATGACCACTGGAAAAACCATAGCCTTGACTAGAAGTAATATGTAGTCATCCAAGTTGTACTTGAATATCTCTGGTGATGGAGAATATACTGTTTCAGAGTCATACATTTCATCTGAATTAGCCCAAATCAATTTCCTTGCAAGTTCTTTCCTTGCAGAAGCAGACTTGTAGATTGGATAGTGAAATGATAACCACTAGATGTATAGATTTATTTAGCCATCTGTAATGGAAAAATATATCAGAATCAGATATAAGGTCAAAGAATTCTATATCCTTTACTATGAAACATGCAAAACCAAAAAGTGAATTAAAATTATCTTCAACTATTCAACTGTTAAGTATAGCAATTGCATTAATCACTTTATCAGTTTTATATGATAACCTGGATATATATATATATATATGATATATATATATATGATCAAATTTAGCAAGAAGTTAATAACAGCAGTAGAATTTTAGATCTATAGCTAATATTCTTTCCTTATGTTACAGTGTCACATACTTTTAATAGTTTTGAACCAAAAAAAATCTTATATATAAGAAAAATTCAAGAGTATTATTTCCCTTCTAGTAAAGCAATTATTTATCTTAAATCGCTCAGTGGTAGAATAAGATAGTCTAAAGAAGGTACAGATGGATGAGTGATAAGTGTTAGCATAAATGAGAAATATCTCAAGGCAAAAATGCTGAAACCATGAACAATAGAAAAAGATGTTTATGAAATACAATCAATGACCTTGTCTTGAATTCTGTGTCTGAAAGAAAGGCGTTCTTAGCAGAGGCTTCACCCAGAAACCATCTTTCGTCTATTGTCACTGCTAAACTTTCCATGGTAAGGAGTCAAATTCAACTTTGAGTAAATGAGATTTTACTCTTTAGCTAATAATACAGATATATCTATACATAAACTGATAAAGTATATATATATATAGTATCATAAATACAAACCTTGAAGTAATTTCTAGTAATATTCTTTATAAAACTATTACTTTTTTATTTTAACTTATTCTCCCAAATGTATTGTTTTCTGTATCTAAACACGAACCACATGTGGAAAGATAGGGACATACGTTTCATGTATGTGTTTGTGTACGTGTATATATGATGATACATTTTTCAGCTCCCCGCTGGCTAACTCAGAACAAGGATGAAATGTAGCTAGTGACTCATAACACAGGCCTCCAGGTCTGCTCTGGCCCATTAATATCTGTGTGCTCTTGTACCATTTTTTTTAATGTGTGGTTGCCTCAATCTTTTGTTTGTAAGATGGTTCACAAGTATCTCCTAAGCACTTAACACTGTCTGGATCAAACTTTAAGTGACCAATAAATGCTGATTGTAATCACTATCAGCCACAATATATCACAGTGAATTATAGAATGGGCTATAGTGGATTTAGTTTCTATATTCAAGAGATCTGGCAAAAGAGAAAAATAATTTTTTAATAATTTAGTCATCTCTGTATATAAAAGTATATGGCTTAGCAGTCAAAATATAGGGTGAAGTTAGTTGCACTATTAGAACAAAATGATAGACAGTACAGTTTGTATACTTTAGAAGAAAATTCACATTTACTTTCCCAATATTGAATTCCATATTCATAGTTATCTTTTTATTTTGTAAAAGCCTATGTAAACCATTTAAATATATATTTAAGAGCATTCAGTTAACCAAACATCCAATATGAGCCAGTAGAAAGTTTTCAGCTCCAGTACTTTATAGAACTAAAGTTTCATATTGATTCTATCTCAATTTACTGCATCTACCAGAGCAAACCCTTCTATCTTCCTTGACTCTGGTTTCCTCAGCCTTACACTGAGGTTTTTGACCAGGATGGATTAGCAACTGAGCTTGAATCCATTTTTTGAATAAAAGTTTTCATGGGACTGGACTGTATGCAGTTAGGGTAGTGTATGAGATGATGAGCTGAGCACGTGTATTTAATTCTCCTCTTACCCAAAATCCCAGGAAAAATATGGAAAAATAGATATACAAGAAAAATAATAAAAAATACTCAAAGCAACATCAGCGTATGTGAAATTCACAACGTATAAAATAGAGACAGTAATTAGACCAGAGAATTTCAGAGCCAGAAACAGGTAGAATTAGACTTCACAGATAAGAACACAAAGCTCATAGTCAGTATATGCAATGTAGGAGGTGTTCAAAAGCAAACACTAAAGAATTTCATTAGAAATTTCATTGTGAACAACTGGACCACTTATAACTGTCTTCCTCAGAGAAGTACATGAAGCTAAATATTTGTTTAAGCTGAAGCAGTTGGCATTATTCATTCATTCACTCAGTCATTCATTCTCTTATTTTTTAGAGAAAATCTGAATTATTGTTTAAGGTATCTTTGCTGTCACCTGTGGGCATGTCTGACACTTTCTTATTTCTCACTCAGATTTGAATGATACTTTTGAAATATCCAGATTCAAGGTTATTTATTTATCCTCAGAACATTGAGAAAATTAACCTATTGCCTTTATGCACCTGAGTTGTCAGTAATCATTCTGGTGGAACAACCTGATTCTTGTCTATTTGCAGCTAGTTTTTCCCTCTCTTTCTGGAAGCTTTTAGGATTTTATGCATTTCTTGTTCTTAGTTTTCACCACCATTATTTTTCTATCAGTGAGAGTTTTTATCTTGTTATGCTCTTAGTAACTAGTTTAGTTCGACTAAGGTTGTTCTCTAATTTTGGTATACTATGGTATTTTTTTACTATTTCTTTGAATCTTCTTATCTCCTCCATTTGTTTTATTCTCTCCTTTCCAGCAAATTTGGAAAACTCAGCAGTGGCCACAGGACTCGAAAAGGTCAGTTTTCATTCCAATCCCAAAGAAAGGCAATGCCAAAGAATGCTCAAACTACTGCACAATTGCACTCATCTCACATGCTAGTAAAATAATGCTTAAAATTCTCCAAGCCAGGCTTCAGCAATACATGAACCGTGAACTTCCAGATGTTCAAGCTGGTTTTAGAAAAGGCAGAGGAACCAGAGATCAAATTGCCAACATCCACTGGATCATGGAAAAAGCAAGAGAGTTCCAGAAAAACATCTATTTCTGCTTTATTGTCTATGTCAAGCCTTTGACTGCATGGATCACAATAAACTGTGGAAAATTCTGAAAGAGATGGCAATACCAGACACCTGACCTGCCTCTTGAGAAACCTATATGCAGGTCAGGAAGCAACAGTTAGAACTGGACATGGAACAACAGACTGGTTCCAAATAGGAAAAGGAGTACGTCAAGGCTGTATATTGTCACCCTGCTTATTTAACTTCTATGCAGAGTACATCATGAGAAACGCTGGGCTGGAAGAAGCACAAGCTGGAATCAAGATTGCTGGGAGAAATATCAATAACCTCAGATATGCAGATGACACCACCCTTATGGCAGAAAGTGAAGAGGAACTCAAAAGCCTCTTGATGAAAGCGAAAGAGAAGAGTGAAAAAGTTGGCTTAAAGCTCAACCTTCAGAAAACTAAGATCATGGCATCGGGTCTAATCACTTCATGGGAAATAGATGGGGAAACAGTAGTTGACTTTAATTTTCTGGACTCCAAAATCACTGCAGATGGTGACTGCAGCCATGAAATTAAAAGACGCTTACTCCTTGCAAGGAAAGTTATGACCAACCTAGATAGCATATTGAAAAGCAGAGACATTACTTTGCCAACAAAGGTCTGTCTAGTCAAGGCTATGGTTTTTCCAGTGTTCATGTATGGATGTGAGAGTTGGACTGTGAAGAAGAATTGATGCTTTTGCACTGTGGTGTTGGAGAAGACTCTTGAGATTCCCTTGGACTGCAAGGAGATCCAACCAGTCCATTCTAGAGATCAGTCCTGGGTGTTCTTTGGAAGGAATGGTGCTAAAATGAAACTCCAGTACTTCGGCCACCCATGCGAAGAGTTGACTCATTGGAAAAGACTCTGATGCTGGGAGGGATTGGGGGCAGGAGGAGAAGGGGATAACAAAGGATGAGATGGCTGGATGGCATCACTGACTCGATGGACATGAGTTTGAGTGAACTCCAGGAATTGGTGATGGACAGGGAGACCTGGCGTCCTGCAGTTCATGGGGTCACAAAGAGTTGGACACGACTGAGCAACTGAACTGAACTAAACTGAACTAATGATGTCTCTTGAGGTTCAAGACTGTGGTTTAGGAGGATCCTGAACTCACCTCCTCCCATGGACACAGTGTTTCTATATACAAAATTCTTTCCTCTGAAAAAAAATCTAAAGGCTGGCTGAGCAATGACTACACATGAGGCAAATGAGAAAACACACACACACACATCAAAAAGGGTGGAAGAGGCTGAGACACAATGTCACCATAAACTCCACCCCCAGCACAGCAGTCTATAATCAGAAGGGAGCTTAAAACTCCCCAAGTTTTGCCCTGAGGAGCAAAATGTTTGAACCCAATATTCGGTTCCCCAACTCTTAAGACCCACCCTTGAGAGAGGAATGACCCCAAACATCTATCTTTGAAAACCAACAGGCCTTCTGTCCATGTGACACCCAAGACTTCAGCAGTCTGAGGAATAGCTCTTAAAGGGCTCATCTGCTCAGACTCACTTCCTCCAGACCCCAATCCAAAGGCAGCCAATTGCACCCAGACTATAAGTGAGACAGGGTTGTTTACTTATATTAAAGCATTGCTCTGAAGGGCAGGGACCTAATGTAACACAAAAAGGAGCTTGGTGGAATGGTCATGAATGACAAAATTTGGTCAACAATTTTTATTCTACATGTTATTTTTGTGAGATTTTTGTACCAAGGATATGCAGTTGTAGTAAAAAAAAAAAAAAAAAAAAAAAAAGCAAGTAAGAGAACTTTCAGTTTCTATCCTTTGGAAAACTTTGAGTAAGATTGGAGATATTTTCCTTAATGCTTGCTTGATTTATAAAATAACATGTGTGTGTGTGTGTGTGTGTGTATGTATGCTTATGCATGTCTGTGTATACAAAGATTTTTACCCCAACATTTTAATTATAATAAATATCAAACACATGGCAAAATAGAAAAATTTTGCAATGGACCCCCTCTTACCTTTAAAATATAATTGTGTTTTTTATAATACATAGTTTTTAATCGATTGTTATGAAAAAATATCTGATACTGCTTAAATGTTTGTTTAAAACCTAACTTTTCTAAAGTTAGATTTGATAAATTATAGATTTGGGAAAACTTCCCCATTTTATTTGAAACCATCAAAAATTTTGGTGACTCACTTATAATAATATTCTCATTATCTGTTTAATGTTTGTAGCATCTGTCCTAATGTTTCCTTTTTCATTACTGATGTGATTTTTAATTATTCCTGATCTTTCTTTCTCAATATCTCCAGAGTTTTCTCAATTGTGTTGTTTGTTTAAAAGAAGCTTAATTTGGCACTTCAGAGCTACTCAAATAGAAAGTTTAGGATGGTATCCAAAATCAGTTTTAACAAGCCCTATACAGCTTATATGGTAGGTGCCCAATATGCTATTTCTCCACGATCAGTGGAGAAATAACTCCAGAAAGAATGAAGGGATGGAGCCAAAGCAAAAACAACACCCAGTTGTGGATGTGACTAGTGATAGAAGCAAGGTCCGATGCTGTAAAGAGCAATATTGCATAGGAACCTGGAATGTTAGGTCCCTGAATCAAGGTAGATTGGATGTGGTCAAACAGGAGATGGCAAGAGTAAATGTCGACATTCTAGGAATCAGCAAACTAAAATGGACTGGAATGGGTGAATTTAACTCAGATGACCATTATATCTACTACTATGGGCACGAATTCCTTAGAAGAAATGGAGTAGCCATCATAGTCAACAAAAGAGTCCAAAATGCAGTACTTGGATGCAATCTCAAAAATGACAGAATGATCTCTGTTCATTTCCAAGGCAAGCCATTCAATATCACGGTAATCCAAGTCTATTCCCCGACCAGTAATGCTGAAGAAGCTGAAGTTGAATGGTTCTATGAAGACCTACAAAACCTTTTGGAACTAACACCCAAAAAAGATGTGCTTTTCATTATAGGGGACTGGAATGCAAAAGTAACAAGTCAAGAAACACCTGGAGTAACAGGCAAATTTGGCCTTAGAATATGGAATGAAGCACGGCAAAGGCAAATAGAGTTTTGCCAAGAGGACACACTGGTCATAGCAAACACCCTCTTCCAACGACACAAGAGAAGACTCTACACATGGACATCACCATCATAGTCAGCAAAAACAAGACCAGGAGCTGACTGTGGCTCAGATCATGAACTCCTTATTGCCAAATTCAGACTTAAATTGAAGAAAGTGGGGAAAACAACTAGACCATTCTGGTATGACCTAAATCAAATCCCTTATGATTATAGAGTGGAAGTAAATAGACTTAAGGGCCTAGATCTGATAGACAGAGTGCCTGATGAACTATGGATGGAGGTTCATGATATTGTACAGGAGGCAGGGATCAAGACCTTCTACAAGAAAAAGAAATGCAAAAAGGCATAGACAGCATATTCAAAAGCAGAGACATTACTTTGCCAACAAAGGTCCATCTAGTCAAGGCTATGGTTTTTCCAGTGGTCATGTATGGATGTGAGAGTTGGACTGTGAAGAAAGCTGAGCACCAAAGAATTGATGCTTTTGAACTGTGGTTTGGAAAAGACTCTTGAGAGTCCCTTGGACTACAAGGAGATCCAACCAGTCCATTCTAAAGGAGATCAGTCTTGGGTGTTCATTGGAAGGACTGGTGCTAAGGCTGAAACTCCAGTACTTTGGCCACCTGATGCAAAGAGCTGACTCATTTGAGAAGACCATGATGCTTGGAAAGATTGAGGGCAGGAGGAGAAGGGGACAACAGAGGATGAGATGGTTGGATGCTATCACCGACTCAATGGACATGAGATTGGGTAAACACCAGGAGTTGGTGATGGACAGGGAGGATGGTGTGCTGTGGTCATGGTGTCGCAAAGATTTGGACACAACTGAGCAACTTAACTGAACTGATATAGGTTATCATATGCAATTGATCCTTTTTTTTTTTTTTTTTACTATATTTTTCTTTCTTTATTTCATTTATTATGTTATCTTTCCTCATCTTTTCTTTGGCTTTATTTTCTCATCTTTTTCTAACTTCCTCAACAAATTATCAATTCATCAATTTTCAGCCATTCTTTTTCTTTCATATACATTGAAGGCTGTAGATTTCTCTATATATTGCTTTTGATTCATCATACAGTTTTGATTAGCTTTTGTTATTTTTAACAGCAAAATATTTTTTATTTCTTACTAACATTTATTCTTAGATACATTTTTTCTTAATTTTTAAATATTTTTATTTTGAAATAATTATAAATAGATTTACACGAAGCTGCAAGGAAAGTAGAGAAGTACTTTGTACTCTTCAAGCACTGTCTCTCAATGATCATATCTAATGTAACTTGGGAACCATATGAAAACCAGGAAACTGACATTTATATAATATGTGATTAGTTCTGTGTATTTTTTAATCCCATATGTATATATCTATATCTAATTGTATAGCTATACATTGTAATCATGATATGGGAATATTCTTTCACAAAAAAAGATCTCCCTCATTCTACTCCTTTATAAATATACCCACCTCTAGTCCTCTACTATCTGTAACCCTGACAACCACTTCTCTATTTTCCATCTCTGTAATTCGTCTTCTGAGAATGTTATGTGAAGGGAATACAATATGTGGCCTTTGAGGTTAACATATTTTTACTGAGAATAATGCCCTGTGATCCATCCAAGTTGTTGCCTGTATCAATAGTTTATTCCTTTGTATTGCTGAATAGCATCCCCTAGTATGGATGCACCATAGTTTGTTTAACCACTAATCTATTAGAAGATTGTATCCCAGACAGTTTGAGTGTTGTGTTCTGAGACTCTGGCTCTCATTTCAATCTTTTGTTTTAGCAGACAGCTTCTGATACTGTAAAATTGAGAGAAAAGAGTGAGGCAATCTTCCCAATTCTAGGAGTGGATATTCAGATTCTCTACGTAGCCTCCTTTGTATCTACTGGAGTGAAAGGTTGCAGGGGTGGAAGTTCGACTCCCCATTAGATCTCTGCTTACACTGCCCTAACTGGGGAGGACACTTCATTACAGCTCCTGACATAAGCACTGACACTACTATGTTTGTGTCAGGGGGCAGCTGAGGTTGTGTCTTACCTCCAGGCTGGGATGAAAGTCTTACATCCCCACTAGGCCTTTTATAATCACTCTGAAGGAAGAAAAAGGGGGTGCCATATTAAAGTAGGACAGGAGTAAAAACCTAGGCTCCTCACTTTGCCTTAGCTGTAGGGGTGGAGGTAGAATCCATGGTATTTTCAAGAGGAGGGCAATTGTCTAAAAATTGTCTATCTTGTTAGTCTTTCCCTTTCCTGGGTCCTTTGTCTAAGGAGAACAGGCTTTCCCTAAAGTTTGTCTGTGCCTATTTGCGTTTCTAGCTTTTCCAGCATCTAGTCTTGGATATTTTAGGCAAAAATCTCAAGAAATCCACTGACAGGTCATTCATCAGGATCCAAGGATCTTAACTAGTTTACCTTTCCTCTACCTTTCAGAGTCTTAAGTTTTTTTTATATATACGATGTGCATAGATTTTAGTTGTACTAGTAGGAGAAATAAGAAAAAGTGTACTCAGTCTGTTTTGTCTTAGAAATGAAAGTTCAAATACATTGTTTTAGAAAATGTTTTTCTTGCTTTTGCAAGGGTATTAAGACAAAAAGAGAAGTAAAAAACATGAATGGCTGTGATCCAAAAGTCTACAAGTAATAAATGCTGGAGAGGGTGTGGAGAAAAGGGAACCCTCTTACACTGTTGGAGGGAATGCAAACTAGTACAGCCACTATGGAGAACAGTGTGGAGATTCCTTAAAAAACTGGAAATAGACCTGCCTTATGATCCAGCAATCCCACTGCTGGGCATACACACTGAGGAAACCAGAAGGGAAAGAGACATGTGTACCCCAATGTTCATCACAGCACTGTTTATAATAGCCAGGACATGGAAGCAACCTAGATGTCCATCAGCAGATGAATGGATAAGAAAGCTGTGGTACATATACACAATGGAGTATTACTCAGCCATTAAAAAGAATACATTTGAATCAGTTCTAATGAGGTGGATGAAACTGGAGCCTATTATACAGAGTGAAGTAAGCCAGAAAGAAAAACACCAATACAGTATACTAACGCATATATATGGAATTTACAAAGATGATAACAATAACCCTGTGTACGCAAAAGAGACACTGATGTATAGAGCAGTCTTATGGACTCTGTGAGAGAGGGAAAGGGTGGGGAGATTTGGGAGAATGGCATTGAAACATGTAAAATATCATGTATGAAACGAGTTGCCAGTCCAGGTTCGATGCACGATACTGGATGCCTGGGGCTGGTGCACTGGGACGACCCAGAGGGATGGAATGGGGAGGGAGGAGGGAGGAGGGTTCAGGATGGGGAACACATGTATACCTGTGGCGGATTCATTTTGATATTTGGCAAAACTAATACAGTTATGTAAAGTTTAAAAATAAAATAAAACAAACAAACAAACAAAAAAAAAAACAAACATGTAGATTGGGAGAAAAAAAAGAAATAAAACTTCCCCTATCCACAGACTACATGATCATCTAAGCAGAAAATTCCCAAAAATCTATAATCAATTACGGAACTAATGGGTTTAGTAAGGTCCTAAGTCACAAGGTCAACACATGGCAAATGAATCTTATTTCTAGGCACTAGCTATACAAACTTAGAATATAAAAACTATTCTACAAAAATAAAATCTGTAATATACCATAAAAATGCAATAACTTCCAAAAATGTAAATACTTATTTATAAATATAACAACAAAGTAATAATAGACCTATATGATGAAAAATGTATGAATGAAATAAGGTTCTAAGTAAATGACCATCCCTACCATTTTTGTTTATTGACTCAATTTATTAAAGATGCTAATTTCCTCCACATTGTTCTGTAGATTTTAATACAACTCCTATCAAAATCTATGAAATATTTTTCTCAGATTAAACTGCTAGCTCTAAAATTTATAGGGAAAAGCAAAGGAATTAGAATAGCTAAAAGAATTTGGAAAGACAAGAATAAATTTGGAGGAATTACTCTGCTAATGTTGAGGCTTATTATAAATCTACAGTAATCAAGTCTGTATGGTATTGATGAAGAAATAGACAGATAAAGGAATAGAACAGAGATTCTAAAAATAGATCAATATAAATATGACCAATTGATTTTTGACAAAGACACAAGATCAATTCAATGAATAAAGGCTAGTCATTTCAGCAAGTTGTACTGAAACAGCTAGACATTCATAGGCTAAAGAAATGAATCTTGTAAATTTTACACCTTATATAGAAATTAACTCAAAGTGAATCATGTATCTAAATATAAAAATATAACAGTTTTAGATGGGACATGGGAGAAAATCTATGTGACCTTGGGTTTGGTATTGAGTTCTTAGACATGCTACCAAAAGCATAATTCATAAAAGAAAAAATGATAAATTAGACTTCACCAGGGAAAAAAACACAATGAAAGACATTGTTAAGAGAATGAAATGGCAAGCCAAGAAATGAGAGAAAATATTTTTACATTACATATCCACAAAGAACAGCTATCCAGAATAAATAAAGTACACTTGAAACTCAAAAATAAGAAAAGATAATCTAACTGAAAAATTAGCAAAAAGCAGGAATAGCCACTTCACTGAAGAAGACTTAAGAATGACAGAGATGTTCAACATTAACAGCCATCAGGGATATGCAAAATGAAACCGTGATTAGATTCCACTATACAACTATTAAAAGAGCTTAAATAAAGGAACAAAGTTCTGGTTAGTATTCAGAGCAACTGGAACTCTCAGAACATTGCTAGTGGGAATACAAAAAGGTATAGCAGTTTCTGAGAATGTTAAACATATACTTACCGTATGACCCAGCAGCCTCACTCCTGGGTATCCTCTAGAGAAATAAAAACATATGCTTATGCAATAACCTGAACACAAGTGTTCATAGCAGAAGCTATCATCAACCTAAATATTTTTCAAGGATCGAATAGAAAAACAAATTGTAGTTTGTTGTTGTTGTTTTGTTGCTGTGTAATTGCTAAATCATGTCCAATTCTTTTGCAACCCCATGGATCTTACCCTCCAGTTTCCTCTCTCTGTGATTTCCAAGGCAAGAATATTGAAGTGAGTTGCCATTTCCTTCTTCAGAGGATCTCCCCAACACAGGGATCAAATTCGCATCTCCTCCTTGGCAGGCAGATTCTTTACCACTGAGCCACCTGGTTTATTTGTCCATATAATAGAGTACTATTCAATAAAAAAAAAAAAAAAAGAACTTTTGAAATATGCAAGACTTTGGATGTATCTCAAGTCTTTATACCAAGTAAAAGAAGTCAGTTTCAAAAGATGTGATTCCATTATTATGACATTCTAGAAAAGTCAAACCTAAGGGGATTACCTGGGTTTCCCAGTGCCTCAGAGGTAAAGAATGTGCCTGCAATGCAGGAGCTGGGAGTTCTATCTCCTCTGGGTCAGGAAGACCCTCTGGAGAACGAAATGGCAGCCCACTCTGCCTGGGAAACCCCATTAACAAAGGAACCTGGCTATGATTCATGGGGTTGAAAAACATTCGGAGCTGACTTAGTGACTAAACAACAACAATAGGGATAAAGAAGTGATCAGTGATTACCAGGGATTATGAGAAATAAAAAGGTATGATTTTCAAGGTTTTCATTCAAGGGAGATTTTTGAGGATGGATGGGACTATCCTGTGCATGTTTTTGATGTGCTAACAAGAATCTATATGTCAAAATGTATAGATATACTTCAAGGCGAGAAAAAGTTTTACACAAGGACAGAAAAGTCCATTTTACTTCAAAACGATTTTTAAAATTAATATATTAATTTCTCAATTCTAAAATGTCTTTTGATGTTTTTAATTATCTTTTTTTTATTGGCTTAATTGAATTGTGCTCACAGGAATATTTTATAATGAAATCAATTCAATAGAACTGATGGAGACTTACTTTATGAATAGTGTATCACAATACTTTCAAATAATCTGTGTATATTGAAAGAACATATATTTTGTAAACGCTTAAGATAGAAATATATATATATATATCTTTCATTAGATCAGTTTTGTTAATTATGTAGATCAGTGTTCTATTTAATTTTATAGTTGTTGCTTCTCTCTGTCAGAGAGAAATAATACTTTTTTTTCCTTTTCATATGTTGGGCAAGGTAATTAAGTGTCATACAAATGTAGAAATTGTATGACTACTGGCAATTAGAATCTTTCCTCATTAGGAAACAATCCTTCTTATCTCTAGTAGTTCTATTGTGTACTTTTAAGTTTTCTTGGTTTGAAATTGCTATATCTGCACTAGAATTATTAAACTAGAGTTTACATGGTATATACATATATATTTCTATCTTTTAAATTTCCACTATTCTCTTTTAAATGTCTTTCTTAAAATAATGTATGCTTGAGTTTCATTTTATTTCCAATCTGCTAATCTTGTCATTTAACTGGATAATTTAAACCTTTTACATTCAATGTAATTTCTAATACCTTAAACTCATTTTCTGCCTATTTATTTTTGTGTGTATCAGTATATCTGTTCTATTTTATTTTTCTATTCTTATTTATGATTATTTGTTATAATTCCATTTTTCTTCTTTCATTCGGAATTTATAAATTTTCTATATGATATTTTAGCGATTACCCTTGAAATTGCGATATGCAATTAAATAATCAAAGTCATAGTCCATGCAGGCTGCTGCACCAAAATACAATAGACTAGGTAGCTTATGAACAGTAGACATTTGTTTCTCACACTTCTGGAGGCTGAAAGTCTGATATTAAGGTGTCAGGATGATCAGATTCTGTGTCTGTACTTCCCAGTTGATAACTGGAAAGTTGGCTTTTTGCTATTACCTCACACAGCAGAAGGGGCAAAGGAAATTTTTCTGGGTCTCTTTTATAAGGTCACTAATTCCATAATTGAGGACTCTGCCTGCTGACCTAATCACCTCCCAAAGACCCTACTTCCAGCACTGTCACATCAAGCATAAAATTTCAACACATGAATATTGAGGGGAGCACAAACATTCAGGCCATAGTAAATATACATATTCTTCGGCCCAGCATCTTATTATTTATAATTTATTTTCAGGAATAAGCACAAATGCGTAATAATAAAGTTTTTAATCACAGTCCAATTTAATGGGCTGGAAAATTGAAAACAAAGTTTAAATATCTGATATCCAGAGGTTAGTTAAATAAAACTCATGGAGAAATAATATTCATCCATTTAAAATTATATTTTAAAGAGTAAACAATGAAATAACTTATCACAATACAGCATTAAAATAAAGAGTGGAAAACTCAGTAAGTTTTATTACATGTGTATGCATGATCATGTGTATATATATGTATGTGAGTTTACATATATGTATATGTCCATTTGTAATATAGAGATCATAGGAAAAACATTGCTGATAGTAGCTGTAGCATGATCTTAAGATTGAGTGACAAGGTTTTTTCTGTTTATCAGTATTTTAATCATTTTCTATGAGAATGTATTTTTCTAGTAACAGAAACAATAAAAAAAAAAAAAACCACCAATAAGAGTCTTGAGAAAGAAGAATGGAGCTGGAGGAATCAACCTTCTTGACTTCAGATTATACTACAAAGCTATAGACATCAAGGCAGTATGCTACTGGCACAAAAACAGAAATACAGACCAATGGAACAAGATAGAAAGCCCAGAAATAAACCCATGCACCTATGGGTACCTTATTTTTGACAAAGGAGGCAAGAATATACAATGGGGTAAAGACAGCCTCTTCAACAAATGGTGCTTGGAAAACTGGACAGCTACATGTAAAAGAATGAAATTAGAACAGTTCCTAACACCATACAAAAAAACAAACTCAAAATGTATTAAAAACCTAAATGTAAGACCAGAAACTATAAAACTCTTAGAGGAAAACATAGGCAGAACACTCGATGACATAAATCAAAGCAAGATCCTCTACAACCCACCTCCTAGAGTAGTGGAAATAAAAACAAAAGTAAACAAGTGGGACCTGATTAACTTAAAAGCTTTTGCACAGCAAAGGAAACTACAAGCAATATGAAAAAACAACTCTCAGAATAGGAGAAAATAATAGCAAATGAAACAACTGACAAAGAATTCATTTCCAAAATATACAAGCAGCTCATACAACTCAATACCAGAAAAACAAACAACTCAATCAAAAAGTGGGGAAAAGACCTAAACAGACATTTCTCCAAAGAAGACATACAAATGGCTAACAAACACTTGAAAAGATGCTAAACATCACTCATTATTAGAGAAATGCAAATCAAAACCACAAGGAGATATCATCTCACACTGGTCAGAAAGGCCTTCATCAAAATGTCTACAAACAATAAATGGTGGAGAGGGTGTGGAGGAAAGGGAATGCTCTTGCACTGTTGGTGGGAATGCAAATTGATACAGTCATTATGGAAGACAGTATGGAGAATCCTAAAAAACTAGGAATAAATTAATTATATGACCCAGCAGTCCCACTCCTAGGCATATACCCTGAGGAAACCAAAATTGAAAGAGAAACATATATCCCATTGTTCATTACAGCAGTATTTACAATAGCTAGAACATGGAAGCAACCTAGATGTCCATCGACAGATGAATGGATAAAGAAGTTGTGGTACATATACATAATGGAATATTACTCAGCCATAAAAAGGAACACATTTGAGTCAGTTCTAATGAGGTGGATGAACCTAGAACCTATTATACAGAGTGAAATGGGTCAGAAGAGAAAGATAAATACCGTATTCTAACACATATATACAGAATCTAGAAAAATGGTACTGAAGAATTTATTTACAGGGCAGTAATGGAGAAACAGACACAGAGAATAGATTCATGGACATGGTGAGAGGGGAGGAGAGGGTGAGATGTATGGAAAGAGTAACATGGAAACTTACATTACCCTATGTAAAATAGATAGCCAATGGGAATTTGCTGTATGGCTCAGGAAACTCAAACAGGGGCTCTGTATCAACCTAGAGGGGTGGGATGGGGAGGAAGATGGGAGGGAGGTTCAAAAGGAAGGAGATATATATATGCCTATGGCTGATTCATGTTGAGGTTTGACAGAAAACAGGAAAATTCTGTAAAGCAATTATCCTTCAGTTAAAACAAACAAACAAACACTGCTAGGAAATATAGACCACAGAATAGTATTCGCAGTAAGAATTTAATTAAAGAACTTTATTCTATCTCTGCTATGGTTATAGCAATCTAGAAATTACACATCATTTGAAAAATATCTTTCTAAAGAATGCAGAAAATTAATTTAATATGATCTTCAATTGTGTTACTTTTTTTTTTAACAAAAAGAATTACCTTTCCTAAAAAATAAAGTAAAAAGCACAAACTTCACTGACAGAGACTGTGATGACAGCCCGAGCAATAAAAGAGGAAATTGTATGGATCCAGTATAATCCAACTTCAAATACAGAGTTTCTCACTGCACATATCCAGTTGTGTTTGTCAGATACAAACTGTTATTGCTATGATTAGCCAACAAGTAAATCCCTGAAAAACGAGCATGCCAGAGGGAGCTCTTTCCGTCATCTTTGGCTCAGCCCTGCCATTAATCTCAGGAAAGACTTCTCTGTGATCTTGCAACCCTGTTCATGTGCTGTGACCTTGAGCTACAGGCTGTGACATTGGACTAAGAACACAACACAGGTAAACATGCCCAAATCATTCTCAGCATAGAATGAATGAAATCCTTCGGAAATGAGTGTGGCTTCAAACAATGTTCTTTGATTTCTTTTGTGCTTTTGTCCTTGTCCTAAAGGATGGTAGTGTGAAAGTAGACTACCTCTAACCTGATTCATCTGAATGTTTAAAGAAAGAGATTGGTTATAGACTTCCAGTTTATCCTCAGAATTGTCAGTGTACTATCTAGAAGCAGTCTATGCTAATTTTTCAGTGGCAATTATCTGAAAAAAAAAAAAAATTCCCATTAGTGGATTCTGCATTTTTCTTATATGGTAAAAAATTACTTAAACACAAAGCTAAACACCTTCTGTGATGGGCAGATGACAAGGATCTCCTACTGACTTCCTAGTTCCTGGTATTCACTCCTTTGTATACTCTCCCTGTGGTGGTTAGATTTATATGTCAGTTTGCCTAAGCTATGGTACTCCAGTATTTAGCCAAACATTAATCTAAGTGTTGCTGTTAGGGTATTTTATAGATGTGGTTAATATCTTCAATCAGTTGACTATGAATAAAAGAGATTACCTCAAAATGTGGGTGAGCTTTACCTAAACAGATGAAGACTTTGAGTTAAAACAACAACAACAAAACAGATTTTTCAGAGAAGAAATTCTGTCTGAAGACTGGTTGTCAACTCCTGAGTTTCCATCTTGCTAGCCTGCCTGTAGATTTCAGACTTGCCACCACCCACAATTATATAAACCGATTTCTTAAAATAAATTTCTTCTCTCTATATATGTCTTATTGTCTTATTGTCTCTATATATGTCTTATTTTTTTTTTTCAAAGTGCTTTGCCTTTTATTATCCTTGTGAAAGAGCACATTTTAACATCAAGTGGGTATGTGACTTGTGTGGATATTCCCAGAAACCAGAGAGTGAAAACCCAGTGTTCAGTTCTACATTCTGATCCAGAGATTGACATGTGACATTCTGGCCTTCATGAACGAGATGTCTTAGAGATATCGGGTCACCCCCTTTGGGGACACATAAGAGAAATATCTCAGCGTGTTCAGGAAAAGAAGTCACAACATGAGGATCTGGTTGTTCTGGTATCATTGCATTCAATGGTCAGTCTGGGATTATTCTCCTTCACATCCTTCAGCAGCCTCTGGATTTCCACAGTAGATTTGTCCATCTTCAACCTGAGTGTCTTTAAGGAGCCATGGTTCTGTTTTAAAGCCTTAAGGAGCACCATGATGCCACTCTGTCCCCATGTGTTCTGGCCCAAGTCCAGTGTTTCCAGGCTCTGGCTGCTGACTAGAGCAGAAGCGAGATACTGACAACTGAAAGGGGTGATGGAGCAGCCCCAGAGCCCTAGACATTTCAGGTTACAATTTGGTTTCTTCAAAGCTTCATAGAGAAAACACAGAGAAAACTGTCTCTGTGGAGAATGCTAATACAGTGTGTACATTAAAATAATTTTTATTTTTAATAATGGCATTATAACACATAAACAGTGTCCCATGTCTTATTTACTAATTTATAATGTGGCTTATAAAACTTTTTGTACATCAGAATATACAAATCTACCTTATTATTTTTACAAATATTCAGTGGCCATTACCTATACAAACCATAATGTATCCATGAGCATGATTAAAAATGCAAGTGTAGTAAGTTTTCCAGCCTTTAGTTTTCAACTTTCAATCTTAACTGCGATTTAGTTAATCCAATGTAGAGCTGAAAGCTTTAAGACAGTATATTTAAAGTTTTGAAATGGCTTACATGAAATAATTAAACATAATGCTCTCTTCGTTTCATTTTCCCTGGAACAAAATGGAAGCCGAGTGTTCTGGGAAGAGTCAAAATTTCATTTCTTCCCTCTGTTATGACCTAGCTTTGAATCTTATCCCAGGGGTTGTCTGGCTCAGAGGATGTTCTTTGCTTTGCAAATATTTGCTTTGTCTCGCCAAAGTTGCAGTTTTATCCACAAGATCTATACTCTTATGATGTTGAGACTCTACCTAAAACTTTGTGGAAATCATTTATATTGTCTCTTTCTATTAATACTGTTATGCAAATATAAAGATCGTTTTCATAAAATATTTTAAAATTAGAGAAGTGTATTACATTTGGAATAAAAAATAATCTTGAATAATTAGGAAGTGCTTAGTTTAAGGAAAGGTGCTTAATTCAGTAACATTTAAGATGAGAAAATTGTATAAAAGTTTTTTAAAAATGGATATCTTCCAATACATGAATTTATTACAACCTGAGACTAGAACTATCCTATTGTGCATATACTGCTATGATTATACTATTGTCTTTCTTACCAAGAGATCCCATTTTTATATTTCAGTTTCAGAGTAATAATGGCTACTGTATGTAAAAATATACTTTCTTGAGTGTCCTAATACCATTTGTTACAAAAAGGAAATATAAAACTGAACAACAGAATATACATGTTACAAGCTTTCCACACTTTTGTACTAGAGAGGATAGTTGAGTTCTCTGTAATAAGGCTTTGTAATGATGGCAAAGTGAGGCAGACCAATTCTCTTTGTATGAAAGTCTGAAACTCAGTAACCCCAGACTCCCAGTCCTGTAGCTTTTTCTTGGTAGTATGAATCTTACTTGTGAATTCAAAATGGCAAAGAGGATTTTTTGTAAGTGTAAGTGTAAATGTAAGTGTAAATCTTATATGTAAGGTTAAAGTCAGCAGGAACTTTGTGTAAGCAATTGAGGGAGGAGCTGCCCATAAAGAGGCAAAATTAAGACAGTGATGTTATGAATAGGAAGCAACAATGCAGAGCAAATTTGAAAAAAATGAAGCATAGATTTAAAAGGAGAAAATAGAGTTTGCTGACAAGACATGAGAGAATAGAAGACTTGCAGAGTAGTTGTTTTGATGGTTCAAAAATATGTTAAACTAAAAGTTTATCTGCTGCCTCACAGTGGTGGGAAGGTAGACATACAGGAGTTGGTCGCTCAGTCCTTTCCGACCCTTTGTAACCCCATGGACTATAAACCTCCAGGCTCCTCTGTCCATGGGATTCTCCCAGTAAGAATACTGGAGTGGGTAGCCATTTTCTTCTCCAGGGGATCTTCCTGATCCAGGGATCAAACCCAGGTCTCCTGCATTGCAAACTCTTTACTGTTTGACCCACTGGGAAGGTAGACAATACTGTTTAAAAGATTTGTACAAAAATGCTTTTTATCCTGTTACCTCCTTTTAAGATGTCTCAAACCTAAAAAGTAAAACTTGGGAGAATGTTTTGATCTATTTCCAAGATGCTGTTTGTATCTTCTAGTGTCTGGAATGTAAGAATTATTTATTAAATGCTAATTTAGTGAATTTTCACTAAGGTGTAAGTGAACTGTGGAAAATTCTTAAAGAGATGTACAGATAAGCTAGGGAAGTATTTTCCTGATTGATAGCCATAAAAAAAAAGAAAAATTATACAATAATCAAAATTATTTGGCATTATTTACCTGGTGTTTTAAAAGAACATAAGACTCTAGGCTGATATTTTGGACCCCCTGTTCCAACTAGATGATAGAAGCTAGAAGATATTCTCAATTAGTACCATACCCGTATACTTTTACCTAATAGCACTGCTACTCTCTGATTTTGGTGTTAAAACTCATGCTTCTTGTTCTCTCCCTCTTCATAAACTGGAGAAATATAGTCTAGAGTCTTCAGCAACAGAAATAAATACCTATAGAAGTTAAAACATAAGTGTCTAAACATTTTTTTTAACTTTTTGTGTTACATCAATTGTTTGATATTTTAATAAAGATAGCATTTAGAAACTACATTTGAACTGGAAATTGTACTTGACTCCATTGTGCATATCATTAGAGAGAACTGAAGAATGTAGCCAGTCAACTTTTACCTCCTTTGTGCTAAATCCAGATGTCTTTTTAGTTTTCACATTAATCTTGAAGACCAATTCGCTTTAAGCCAATGCTTCTCAACTTTTCTTCATGCCTCGTTGCCTTTCATATTCTTAGTACATAAGAATCAGTCATATGAATACAACAGGGACACAAGCCCCAAGGTTTAGTTGAGAATTACTACTAAAAACTGTGAGAGTAACATCTCATTTCAGTTGCTCAGTCATGTCCGACTCATTGTGACCCAATGGACTGCAGCGTGCCATGCCTCCCTGTCCATCACCAATTCCCGGAGTTTACTCAAACTTATGTTCATTGAGTCAGTGATGCCATCCAACCATCTCATCCTCTGTCGTCCCCTTCTCCTCCAACCTTCAATCTTTCCCAGCATCAGGGTCTTCTCAAATGAGTCAGTTCTTCATATCAGGTGGCCAAAGTATTGGAGTTTCAGCTTCAGCATCAGTCTTTCCAATGAATATTCAGGACTGATTTCCTGTAGAATGCACTGGGTGGATCTCCCTGCTGTCCAAGGGACTCTCAAGAGTCTTCTCCAATATCACAGTTCAAAAGCATCAATTCTTCAGCACTCAGCTTTCTTTATAGTCCAAATCTCATATCTATACATGACTACTTAAAAAATCATAGCTTTGACTATAGGGACCTTTGTTGGCAAAGTAATGTCTCTGCTTTTTAATATGCAGTCTAGGTTGGTCATATCTTTTCTTCCAAGGAGCAAGCATCTTTTAATTCCATTGATGCAGTCACCATCTGCACTGATTTTAGAGCCCCCCAAAATAAAGTCTCTCACTGTTTCCATTGTTTCCCCATTTATTTGCCATAAAGTGATGGCACTAGATGCCATGATCTTAGTTTTCTGAATGTTGAGTTTTAAGCCAACTTTTTCACTCGCCTCTTTCATTTTCATCAAGAGCTTCTTTAGTTCTTCTTCACTTTCTGCCATAAGGGTGGTATCATCTGCATATCTGAGGTTATTGATATTTCTCCTGGCAATCTTGATTCCAGCTTGTGCTTCATCCAGTCCAGCATTTCTCATGATATACTTTGCATATAAGTTAAATAAGCATGGTGACAATATACAGCCTTTACGTTCTCCTTTCTCAATTTGGAACCAGTCTGTTGTTTCATGTCCAGTTCTAAATGTTGCTTCCTGAATTGCACACAGATTTCTGAGGAGGCAGGTCAGGTGGTCTGGTAGTCCCATCTCTTTAAGAATTTTCCATTGTTTTTGGAAGTCCCAGCAAGATGGTAGGTGCTGGAGTGGCGGCTGTGTGGCACTGGAGTGGCAGCTGTGTGGAGCTGGAGTGACTTTGAGGAGCCCCAGCAATATGGTATGAGGGGCAAAATCACATTTAGAATCAAACCCCATACCTTCCAGAGACAGTCAGAGGGCTCAAACATACC
This sequence comes from Bubalus bubalis, assembly GCF_019923935.1. Lineage (NCBI taxonomy): Eukaryota > Metazoa > Chordata > Mammalia > Artiodactyla > Bovidae > Bubalus > Bubalus bubalis. The sequence goes on along the minus strand of NC_059159.1, from coordinate 111,712,916 downwards.
TTGTGCACACCAGGACCCAGAGAACCCACAGAGACTGAGACAGAACTGTGTTTGAGTGTCTCCTGAGGAGGTTGCCATTAACCCCATCATAGAGCCACCAGAACTTACACAGGTCTGGGGAAACAGACTCTTGGAGGGCACAAACAAAACTTGTGTGCACTAGGACCAAGGAGAAAGGAGCAGTGACCCCACAAGAGACTGACCCAGCCTTGTCCATGAGTGTCTAGGAGTCTCCAGTGGAGGTGTGGGTTGGTGATGGCCTGCTGCAGTGTTGGGGGCACTGAGTGTAACAGTGCATGCATGGGATCTTTGAAGGAGGTCACCATTATTTTCATTACCTCCACCATAGTTTAGCCTCAGGTCAAATAACAGGGAAGGAACTCAGCCTCACCCATAAAGAAAACTTGGGTTAAAGATTAGAGCATGGCCCCATTAGAACAAGACTCAGTTTTCCCCTCAGTCAGTCTCTCAAATCATGAAGCTTCCATAAGCCTCTTTTCTTCTCCATCAGAGGGCAGATAGAATGAAAACAACAGGAAACTAACCAATCTGATCACATGGACCACAGCCTTGTCTAATTCAATGCAACTATGAGCCCTGCTATGTAGGGCCACCCAAGATGGATAGATCATGGTTGAGAGTTCTGATAAAATGTTGTCCACTGGAGAAGGGAATGGCAAACCACTTTGGTATACTTACCTTGAGAACCCCAAGAACAGTATGAAAAGGCAAAAAGATAGGACAATGAATAATGAACTCCCCAGGTCGGTAGGTGCCCAATATGCTACTGGAGATCAGTGGAGAAATAACTCCAGAAAGAAGGAAGAGACAGAGCCAAAGCAAAAACAACACCCAGTTGTGGATGCAACTTGGATGGAAATAAAGTCTAATACTATTCATTTCCAAGGCAAACCATTCAATATCACAGTAATCCAAGCCTATGCCCCAACCAGTAATGCTGAAAAAGCTGAAGTTGAACAGATCTATGAAGACCTACAAAACCTTCTAGAACTAACACCCCCAAAAGATGTCCTTTTTATTATAGGGCACTGGAGTCCAAAAGTAGAAGTCAAGAAACACCTGGAGTAACAGGCAAATTTGGCCTTGGAGAACAGAATGAACCATGGAAAAGGCTAACAGAATTTTGAAAAGATTACACACCAGTCATAGCAAACACCCTCTTCCAACAACACAAGAGAAGACTACACATGGACATCACCAGACAGTCAATACCCAAATCAGATTGATTATATTCTTTGCAGCCAAAGATGGAGAAGCTTTATACAGTCAGCAAAAACAAGACCAGGAGCTGACTGTGGCTCACATCATGAACATCTTATTGCCAAATTCAGACTTAAATTGAAGAAAGTGGGGAAAACCACTAGACCATTCAGGTATAACCTAAATCAAACCTCTTACCATTATACAGTGGAAGTGACAAGTAGATTCAAGGGATTAGATCTGATAGAGTGCCTGAAGAACTATGGATGGAGATTCATGATATTGTACAGGAGGCAGTGATCAAGATCATTCCCATGAAAAAGAAATGCAAAAAGGCAAAATGGTTGTCTGAGACCTTACAAATAGCTATGAAAAGAAGAGAAGTGAAAGGCAAAATAAAAGGAAAGATATACCCATTTGAATGCAGAGTTCCAAAGACTAGCAAGGAGAGATAAGAAAGGCTTCCTCAATGATCACTGGAAAGAAATAGAGGAAAACAATTGAGTGGGAAAGACTAGAGATATCTTCAAGAAGATTAGAGATACCAAGAGAACATTTCATGCAAAGATGGGCACAATAAAGGACATAAATTGTATGGACCTAACAGAAGCAGAAGATATTTAGAAGAGGTGGTAAGATTGTGCAGAACTATTAAAAAAAAAAAAAATCTTCATGACCTACATGATCTTGATGGTATGATCATTCACCTAGAGCCAGACATCTTGGAATGTGAAGTTAAGTGGGCCTTAGGAAGCATCACTGTGAGCAAAGCTAGTTGAGGTGATGGAATTCCAGTTGAGCTATTTCCAATCCTAAACGATGATGCTGTGAAAGTGCTACATTCAGTATACCAGCAAATTTGGAAAACTCAACAGTGGCCACAGGACTGGAAAAGGTCAGTTTTCATTCCAATCTCAAAGAAAGGCAATGCCAAAGAATGCTCAAACTACCACACAATTGTACTCATCTCACACACTAGTAAAGTAATACTCAAAACCCTCCAAGTCATGCTTCAACAATACATGAACCATGAACTTCCAGATGTTTAAGCTGTATTTAGTAAAAGCAGAGAAACCAGAGATCAAATTGCCAACATCTGGATCCTCTGGATCCTCGAAAAAGCAAGAGAGTATTTCATATGGACCAAATTTTAAGTATTGATATGATCTGGATATGGGAAACCCAATATTCAAAATTTCTCTTCTGTTTTTATTTCAGTGCTGTGTCTGATTGTTTATCTAAACTACCTAATTCTGAAAGATGATTTGAAGTAGCCTATGCAATGAAATCATTTCAACAATATATAGGTAGCCAAAGGAAGTTAGAATAGAAGAAAAGTAAGGTTCAGGTCAGTTCAGTCGCTCAGTCGTGTCCGACTCTTTGGGACCCCATGAATTGCAGCACGCCAGGCCTCCCTGTCCATCACCAACTCTGGGAGTTCACTCAGACTCACGTCCATCGAGTCAGTGATGCCATTCAGCCATCTCATCCTCTGTCGTCCCCTTCTCCTCCTGCCCCCAATCCCTCCCAGCATCGGAGTCTTTTCCAATGAGTCAACTCTTCACATGAGGTGGCCAAAGTACTGGAATTTCAGCTTTAGCATCATTCCTTCCAAAGAAATCCCAGGGCTGATCTCCTTCAGAATGGACTGGTTGGATCTCCTTGCAGTCCAAGGGACTCTCAAGAGTCTTCTCCAACACCACAGTTCAAAAGCATCAATTCTTTGGTGCTCAGCTTTCTTCACAGTCCAACTCTCACATCCATACATGACCACTGAAAAAACCATAGCCTTGACTAGTTGAACCTTTGTTGACAAAGTAATGTCTCTACTTTTGAATATGCTATCTAGGTTGGTCATAATTTTTCTTCCCAGGAGTAAGCGTCTTTTTAATTTCATGGCTGCAGTCACCATCTGCAGTGATTTTGGAGCTTAAAAAAATTAAGTCTGACACTGTTTCCACTGTTTTCCCATCTATTTCCCATGAAGTGATGGGACTAGATGCCATGATCTTCGTTTTCTGAATGTTGAGCTTTAAGCCCACTTTTTCACTCTCCACTTTCACTTTCATCAAGAAGCTTTTTAGTTCCTCTTCACTTTCTGCCTTAAGGGTGGTGTCATCTGCATATCTGAGGTTATTGATATTTCTCCCGGCAATCTTGATTCCAGCTTGTGCTTCTTCCAGCTCAGCGTTTCTCATGCTGTACTCTGCATATAAGTTAAATAAGCAGGGTGACAATATACAGCCTTGACGTACTCCTTTTCCTATTTGGAACCAGTCTGTTGTTCCATGTCCAGTTCTAACTGTTGCTTCCTGACCTGCATATAAGTTTCTCAAGAGGCAGGTCAGGTGGTCTGGTATTCCCATCTCTTTCAGAATTTTCCACAGTTTATTGTGATCCACACAGTCAAAGGCTTTGGCATAGTCAGTAAAGCAGAAATAGATGTTTTTCTGGAACTCTCTTGCTTTTTCTATGATCCAGCGGATGTTGGCAATTTGATCTCTGGTTCCTCTGCCTTTTCTGAAAGCAGTTTGGACATCTGGAAGTTCACAGTTCACATGTTACTGAAGCCTGGCTTGGAGAATTATGAGCATTACTTTACTAGTGTGTGAGATGAGTGCAATTGTGCAGTAGTTTGAGCATTCTTTGGCATTGCCCTTCTTTGGGATTGGAAACAAATATTCCCCAATTTAGCTATAGATTAAATCAATATTAATCAGCTCCCCAGCAGACACTTAGTAGAAACAGAAAAGTACATAATAACTATATGTGGAAATGTGAAGAACTTAAAATAGCTAAAATAATTTTGAAAAAATAAGATCAAATTTGAAAGAATTGCACCATTTAAATGGAAGATTCATTATAAAGGTCAATAATCTGACAATATAGCACTAGCATAAAGATAAGACATAAGTGAATGGAACAGAATAGAAAGACCAGAAATAAAACTACATACATACAGCCAACAGGCTTTTGACATAGTCAGTGGGTAAAAATAATTTTTTCAACAGATTGTAGAAATTTGAAATATCTAGAAATACCTCTAGAAATATGAGGTGTTTATTGTACATCTAATATGTGCTTGGTACTATTCTGAGTAAAGATACAGCAGAAAAGAGACACAGTTCCTGGCCTCATAAACATATTTCATGTAGAAGAAAGGCAGCCAGTAACTAAACAAGCAAATGCATTATATAACCTTAGGTATTAAAAAATTCCATGAGAAAATCATTAATTAGATTAAAAATAATAATGCATCAAATGAATTATCATAAAAAATTTCCTGTGTAAGTGAACTGTGTTCATGATGTTTGATATGCCTCCTAAGGAAATGAAGTTACACACAGGCAAAATTCCATGGAGAATAAACATATAAAGTAAGTAGAAACAAAACCCTGAAATAAGTAAGCTAGCGAAGTAGATTGGGTCAACTATGTAATTTTACCTTAGAAGGGCAGGTCCCAGACACTCATAAAGACAATACTGAAATATAAGAAAAAGAGATAATTCTTAAATCAAATATATTGAATGGTGATGACAAAAATCTATGTTCTCCTATTCCTTAAAACACACACAAACACACAAGCAGAATTTTGATGAGCCACATGTATAAAATTACCAATGAAAGTAGACCAATTATGAAATTCATTGAAAAGTTTTGTTTTTGTTCTAGAGATTTAGAAAATTCTGTGAATAATAAACATGAGATCTGCTTTTTTTATTGATTCAGTTCAGTTCAGTTCAGTCGCTCAGTCATGTCCACCTCTTTGTGACCCCATGAATCGCAGCACGCCAGGCTGCCCTGTCCATCACCAACTCCCAGAGTTCACCCAAACTCATGTGCATTGAGTCAGTGATGCCATCCAGCCATCTCATCCTCTGTCATCCCCTTCTCCTGCCCCCAATCCCTCCCAGCATCAGAGTCTTTTCCAATGAGTCAACTCTTCACATGAGGTGGCCAAAGTATTGGAGTTTCAGCTTTAGCATCAGTCCTTCCAATGAACACCCAGGACTGATCTCCTTTAGGATGGACTGGTTGGATCTCCTTGCAGTCCAAGGGACTCTCAAGAGTCTTCTCCAACACCACAGTTCAAAAGCATCAATTCTTTGGCTCTCAGCTTTCTTCACAGTCCAACTCTCACCTCCATACATGATTACTGGAAAAACCATAGCCTTGACTAGATGAACATTTGTTGGCAAAGTAATATCTCTACTTTTCAATATAGTATCTAGGTTGGTCATAACTTTCCTTCCAAGGAGTAAGCATCTTTTAATTTCATGGCTACAATCACCATCTGATTTTGGAGCCCCCCAAAAATAAAGTCAGCCACTGTTTACCCATCTATTTCCCATTGTTTAGAACTTTTAAATTAATATATTTTCAAAGTATAAAGAAAAAAGTGGATGAATTAATGAAATATGAACCAACAAAAAAAACAATTGAACACATATAGGAATACTGATTTATTTCAGGCACTGAATAAAACATTTGCATGTGTTATTTCAATTATACTTGGTGACTTCATGGTCAAAGAATGTGCCCACCAATCCCTGCCAATGCAAGAAACGTTGGTTTGATCCCTGCATTAGGAAGATGACCTGGAAGAGGAAATGGCAACCCACTCCAGTATTCTTGCCTGGGAAACCCCATTGAAAAAGGAGCCTGATGAGCTACATACAGTCCATGGGGTTGCAAAGAGCTGATACAACTTAAGGACTAAACATGCATTATATATAGAGGGAAAAGGGGAAAACAATGGCACATATCAGTGACATAATATGTAGATGTCTGTGAATCTAAACATTTCTTTTTTTTTTATGGAAACAGTGAACACAAACTGAGCATTTATTAAGTGATGTTTATTTCTATAAATGTGTCCTACTGGGAGAATAGGGGCATGGGACCCAATTCTTAGTCCCAGAGCTTGTGCTTGCTTTTGAGTTCTCACAGACTTTTCCTTTTTTACCAAATTTTTTAATTGTATTGAATAAAAACATATTTTTTTAAAGGTGAAGGTTTAAACATAAAAACATAACATGTCATATCAATGGAAGGGTGAATAAAGGAAAACACTCTTTGTGAATCTTGACTATTGATTTGGACATATCTTTGTATCATATAAACCTCCAAGGCAGACTAGAGACTGGATCAGAGCTGGATATAATGTACTGAATTTTGATTACAGAAATTAAGGGTAAAATATTTGTCTCCATGGGGACAGATCCATTACTGTACTTTTCAAAATGTCAAGGTTACATTTGAAAAGTAATTGCAATATTCTCCCATTTTATAGAGATAATTCCCTGTTTGTACTTTACACAGAAAAACCTGTGACTTAAAAAAGTTTTCTTCACGGTATTAAGATGGGCTTCCCAGGTGGTGCTAGTGGTAAAAAACATGCTTACCAATGCAAGAGACATAAGAGACTTGGATTTCATCCCTGGGTCAGGAAGATCCCCTGGAGGAGGGCAGGACAACTTACTCCACCATTCTCACCTGGAGAATCCCACGGACAAAGGAGACTGGCAGGCTATAGTCCATAGGGTCACAAAGAGTCAGATATGACTGAATCGACTTAGCATACCCGCACAACATGGCTTAAAGCACAGCATATGTATTTTTGTTAATCTCCAGATTCGAGGAAAGCATAGTGTTATTAATTATTAATATTTTGTTCTTTGACCACTTAGTTTTTTAGGAAGTTATAATTTGTATCAGAACCTTTATTAATAAGAAATCTCTTTTGGAAATGGTAATCCACAGGAAAAGGAAATCACATTTCTATGTTTGCCTTTTGTATCACAGAAAATGTGTTATCTTTGTTTTTATGTTAAAATTTTTTTTTTTAATTATTGCTATCAGCCTATCTCTGGTAAGTTTATTTTTACTGGACAAATAATTTACATTTGTGTGTATTTGATACACATTAAGTAAATCCTAATTATGAATATAATAAGAGTGGAGCTAAGCATTGCAATTTATATTAAAAACTATTAAATCACCCAACTTTATTGTGGTAGGAATGGTAAAATTATTAGTAGCTATTTGGAGGTAGATATTAGATAGTAATGTTTCATGAGATGGACTGGTAAATAACAAAATAAAATTCTCATAAAGAAGACATAAATTTACATCACAATTTTGAAAATATTAAAATGTGAAAGAAAAAGGGTATCTTAGCACTGAAAAATATTGTATTGATATTTTTAGTCCTAGAGATTACATCATCAGCTTGGCTTAATATAATCTCTCACAATATAATGCAAAACAAGTAATTTGTTATGATCTTGACTATGCCAAAGCCTTTGACTGTGTGGATCACAAGAAACTGTGGAAAATTCTGAAAGAGATGGAAATACCAGACCATCTGATCTGCCTCTTGAGAAATTTGTATGCAGGTCAGGAAGCAACAGAACTGGACATGGAACAACAGACTGGTTCCAAATAGGAAAAGGAGTACGTCAAGGCTGTATATTGTCACCTTGTTAATTTAACCTATATGCAGAGTACATCATGAGAAACGCTGGACTGGAAGAAAGACAAGCTGGAATCAAGATTGCCGGGAGAAATATCAATAACCTCAGATATGCAAATGATACCACTCTTATGGCAGAAAGTGAAGAGGAACTCAAAAGCCTCTTGATGAAAGTGAAAGTGGAGAGTGAAAAAGTTGGCTTAAAGCTCAACATTCAGAAAACGAAGATCATGGCATCTAGTCCCATCACTTCATGGGAAATAGATGGGGAAACAGTGGAAACAGTGTCTGACTTTATTTTTCTGGGCTCCAAAATCACTGCAGATGGTGATTGCAGCCATGAAATTAAAAGATGCTTACTCCTTGGAAGGAAAGTTATGACCAACCTAGATAGCATATTCAAAAGCAGAGACATTACTTTGCCAACAAAGGTTCGTCTAGTCAAGGCTATGGTTTTTCCTGTGGTCATGTATGGATGTGAGAGTTGGACTGTGAAGAAGGCTGAGCACCGAAGAATTGATGCTTTTGAACTGTGGTGTTGGAGAAGACTCTTGAGAGTCCCTTGGACTGCAAAGAGATCCAACCAGGCCATTCTGAAGGAGATCAGCCCTGGGATTTCTTTGGAAGGAATGATGCTAAAGCTGAAACTCCAGTACTTTGGCCACCTCATGCGAAGAGTTGACTTATTGGAAAAGACTCTGATGCTGGGAGGGATTGGGGGCAGGAGGAGAAGGGGACAACAGAGGATGAGATGGCTGGATGGCATCACTGACTCGATGGATGTGAGTCTGAGTGAACTCCCGGAGTTGGTGATGGACAGAGAGGCCTGGAGTGCTGCGATTCATGGGGTCACAAAGAGTCGGACACGACTGAGCGACTGATCTGATCAGTACAATAATTAACAAATATCTCACTATTTTAGCCCAAGTATCATACTATATAAGAAAAGAAAATATTTAAATTAATTTTGAAAATCAAATTTGATTTAATTTACAACTCAACATCAGAAAAAGAATGCAATTTAAAAATGAGCAGAAGAATATGAATAGACATTTATCCAAAGAGGAAATGCAGATGGCAGATAGGCATCTGAAAAGATGCTCAACATCGCTAATCATTAAGGACATGCAAATCAAGACCATAGTTAGATATCACCTCACAACCTGTCAGAATGTCTATTGCCAAAAAGAATACAAATAACAAATTTTGCTGAGGATATGGAGAAAAGGGAACCTTTGTACATACACTGTTGGTGAGAATGTCAATTGTAGCTACTGTGGAAAACAGCATAGAGGTTTCTCAAAAAACTAAAAATAGAACTACCATATGACCCAGCAGTTAGACTCCTGGGTACATATACGTATTTTTAAAAGCCCACTAGTTCAAAAATAAGGAGAAGGCAATGGCACCCCACTCCAGTACTGTTGCCCGGAAAATCCCATGGATGGAGGAGCCTGGTAGGCTGCAGTCCATGGGATCGCTAAGAGTCAGACACGACTGAGCGACTTCACTTTCACTTTCCACTTTCATGCACTGGAGAAGGAAATGGCAACCCACTCCAGTGTTCTTGCCTGGAGAATCCCATGGACGGAGAAGCCTGGTAGGCTGCAGTCCATGGAGTCGCACAGAGTCGGACACGACTGAAGCGACTTAGCAGCAGCAGCAGTTCGAAAATATATATGCCCTCCAATGTTCGTATGTGTGGTGTGTGTGTGTGTGTGCGCGCGCGCGCACGCTCTCAGTCAAGCCCATTAGGCTCCTCTGCCCATGGGGATTTCCAAGCAAGAATTCTGGAGCAGGTTGCCATCCCCTAACCCAATGATTGAACTCATGTCTCTTAGGTCTCCTGCACTGGCAGGCAGATTCTTTACCATCAGCACCACCTGGGAAACCCCATACCCAGCATAGGTAATTTATATTGACTTATTGCAAAAATCCCTGATGCTGGAAAAGACTGAGGGCAGAAGGACAAGAGGGCATCAGAGGATGAGATTGCCAGATGGCATCATAGATGCAATGAACATGAACTTGGGCAAACTCCAGGAGGTGGTGAGGGACAAGGAGGCCTGGCATACTGTAGTCCATGGGGTCACAAGGAGTCTTACACAACTGGCGACTGAAAAATCACAACACAATCTTAAAGTTTATTTACTCTATTTTCAGGGCTCCCTAATATTGGTTTTAATTCTATTAGGTAAAATTTTTATTTAAGATATTGTGTTTTCCACTTTTCAATTTCTTATTTGTTCTTTGGTTTCTATTCCTTTGCTGATATTTCCTATTTTTTCTTTCATCATCAACATATTTCCATTATTCTTGAAGATACTTATAGTTCTGTTAATTCCAACATCTTCATCATCTTTAATTGTCTCCATTGATTATTATTTCTTGATAATAATCAATAATAAAAAGTGGCATTTCTATTTATTTGAAATTTGAATAGTTTTGATTTGTGTCCTGGGTATCATGAATTATACTTGTAGAGACTCTAGAATATATTATAGTCTTCCAAAGAATAGTGATTTTTTTTTTAAGCAGGTAGTCATCAGACAGAATTTAAACCAGTTTTTTTTTTTTTTTTGATGCATGAAAGCTGAAATCTCATTTCTCTCTTTTTAGCCTTGGCTTGTCTGCTTACAGTGTTATCTATGTATTTTGGTTAAAGTTGAGTCTGATATTTAGATATAACATGGTGTTTCCACCTTATCTCTTTTTTAAAGATCTTCTTCTCAACCCATTTTACCATCTCTGAACTTTTAAGTTCACCTCTAAACTCTGCAGTTGTCCCAAACCCTGCCCTTTGGCTTACCAATCCAACAATAAAGTCTTCTCCCTTTCCTATTTTAGCTGCATCACACTATTCGTGGGGGCTCTCAAGCTAAAAGTGATGAAACCAGGGAGCTTACCCATTATCATTCCCTTCTACCAAGTGTTAACTCATCTACAATACCTATCCAATTTTCTCAGTCTCCAGTGACCTTAGGTAGTTGTTTCTTTTTACATATTCCCTTTTAGTTTAAGGGTTTCCCTGATAGCTCAGTAGGTAAAGAATTCACCTGCAATGCAGGAGACCCTCGTTTGATTCCTGGGTTGGGAAGATCCCCTGGAAAAAGGACAGGCTTCCCGCTTCAGTTTTCTTGGGCTTCCTTTGTGGCTCAGCTGGTAAAGAATCTGCCTGCAATGTGGGAGACCAGAGTTTGATCCCTGGGTTGAGAAAAATCCTCTGGAGAAAGGAAAGGCTACCCACTCCAGTTTCTGGAGAAAGGAAAGGCTACCCACTCCAGTTTCTGGCCTGGAGAATTCCATGGACTGTCCAAGGTGTCGCAAAGAGTCGGACATGACTGAGCAATTTTCACTTTGGTTTAAAGCTGTTATTTGTGGAAGTATTGGCCCAGTAGAAATGAATTAACCATTACCAAGAGAGAAATTCAAGAAGATTAGATTATTTCTTCTTTTGTAATGTAAATATTTAAAAGCTATAGATTTCCCTATAAAGATTGTTTTAGCTACATCTCACATATTTTGACATGGTAATGTTTTTATATTCATTTGATTAAAAATATTTTAATATGTCCTATGACTTTTTTAAGAAAATTTCTTTTAAAGTTATTTAGATGTGTTATTAATTCTCAAATTGTTGGAGATTTTTCTGATGTCTTTATACTGTACATTTTGTTTAATTCCATTTTGTCTGGCAATACTGTCTGATTTCCAACTATTTAAATTTAATAACTTAAAATTATTCCCAGTGTTGACTCAATAAGTGAACATTCTATCTCCACTTAAATAGAAAGTATTTTTTATTGTTATTGAGTATAATGTTCTTAAGTGTCAATTTGATTAAGTGCTTTACTCAAATCTTCAATGTTCTTACTGATTCTTACTCAATATTTACAAAATTTAACAAAAGGGATCTATTGAAATTTCATAATTATTAAAACAGTTCTGCTGGCAACAAGTTCCTTAAATTTTTGTTCATCTGAGAAAATCTTTGTCTACTTTTGAAAGATAATTTTTTAAGTTACAGAATGATAAGTTGGTGGGCTTTTTCTCTCGGTACTTTATTTATATGTCACTACACTCTTTTGTTTGCATGGTTTTTAAGAAGTTAAACATAATTCTTATCTTTCTCTTCTATAAGTAAGATGTCTTCCCTCCCCCCTTTGGCTTTTTTTAGGATTTTTAAAGTTTATTTTTTTATTTTTTTGTAGTTTGAATAGAACATGCCTAGGTGTAGTTTTTAACATCTGTACTGCTTCACCTTCTTTGAGCTTCTTACACTTGTGATTTGGCATCTGAATTAATTGGGGAAATTCTCAGACATTATTGTTCCAAATATTTCTTCTGTTTCTCTCTCTTTCTTCTTTTATTCCCATTACTTGTGTATTACACCTTTTGTAGTTGTTCCACCGTTCATGGATATTCTGGTATTTTGCTTGTTTTTCAATATTTTTCTCTTCACTTTTCAGTTTTGGGGGTTTATATTGAGATATCTTGAAGCTCAGATATCCTCTTTCCTCAGCTGTGTTCATTCTTCTGATAGCTCATCAGAGGCACTCTTCATTTCTGTTATATTGTTTTTATCTCTAGCATTTCTTTTTTATCTTTTTCTTAGAATTTCCATCTCTCTGTTTACATTGTCCATTTGTTTTTACATGTTCTTTAGATATATATGGTGCTTCCCACGTGGCATTATAGTTGTCTCAAATTCCCAGTCTAATTCCAGCATCCCTGTCATGTCTAGTTCTGATGCTTGCTCTGTTTCTTCAAATTATGGTTGTTTTTTTGTTTTTGTTTTTTACCTTTGATAATCCTTGTAAATTTTTCTTCATAGCCATCTATGATATAGCAGGTAAAAGGTCTTTAGTAATGTAGTGGTAAGATATGCAGAGAAGGAAAATGCTCTATATTCCTATAATTAGGTCCCAATCCTTTAGTGAACCTATGCCTCTGGTATTTTGTTTATTTGAGAAAAACTTTGAGAAACCCTTGTGAACTATGAATTTCACAAGTGTTTCTCAGTGTATTTTTCACCACTTGGGTAGGAGAAAGTGGCTAGAGTTAGCTGAATTGGGGTATTTCCCATCCCTAGATTAGCTAGGCTTGGTTAATACCGAGGCAGCTTGGGCTTTAGTTAGCTGGTTTCCCCTGAGGTTGGGACTTGTTAAGAAGAACAGAATGTTCTGGAATATTTCAAAATGGTTTGTTCCCCTGCCTCTGGCCCACTATGCAAGAAACAAGGGAGGAAACTTCTCCAATATTAGCTGTAGAATTCTGGTCAATCTTACAAAATTGTGAGGGTCTCCCATGACTGTGCTCCTGGGGATTTAAATTCTCATACTTGTCCACACTGCTGCTGCTGCTAAGTCACTTCAGTCGTTCCGACTCTGTGTGACCCCATAGATGTCAGTCCACCAGGCTCTCCTGCCCCTGGGATTCTCCAGGCAAGAACACTGGAGTGGGTTGCCATTTCCTTCTCCAATGCATGAAAGTGAAAAAGTGAAAGTGAAGTCGCTCAGTCGTGTCCGACTCTTAGCGACCCTATGGACTGCAGCCCACCAGGCTCCTCCATCCATGGGATTTTCCAGCCAAGAGTGCTGGAGTGGGGTGCCATTGCCTTCTCCACACTGAGCCTCCACCAATTCTTCAATTATAGTTTAGATTTTCCTACCTCTGCCCAGGGCTTCCCAGCTGGCACTAGTGGTAAAGAACCCACCTGCCAGGGTTCAATCCCTGGGTCAGGAAGATCATCCCCTGGAGGAGGGCATGGCAACCCATTCCAATATTCTTGCCAAGAGAATCCAATGGACAGAGAAACCTGGCGGGGTACAGTCCATAGGGTTGCAACGAATTGGACACAACTGAAGTGGCTTAGCATGCACTCATGCACCTCAGCCCTAGTTCCTGTGGCTATTCCAGTTATAAATCTCTGCTCCAGTAATCTGCGACTCCCTGTGTCTACCTGTCTGTTTCTCCTATCTTTACAGCAGGACTTGCTCTGTGTCCTCCTCTCTCTTATAGATCCAAGATTTTTACTTTTCAGCCTGTTTAGCTTTTTATTTGTTGTTAGGATGGAGTGGCAAAATCTGAGCTTCTTATATGCAGAATTAGAAACCAGAAGCCCATGGAGTTTTTTGTATAGAATAATTCAGAAAACACAGAAATCATCTCTGTAAAAATTATATGAAGTCACTATTAGAAAAAAATTAATTGAATGAGTGTTTTGTGATTCATACACAGCAATTAACTAATATACTAAATTTCCATTAAGTTTTCTGGTACTTTAACCAGGGAAATTACATTAGTATATAATATATTTAGTAAAGAAATTTAGTCACATATTTTGCCTCTAAGTCTGGAATAAGACAAAGATTCTGCCATTATAAATACTTATCAACCTTTTACTGGAAATCTTGGCTAGACACATTGTATATCCAGAAAGATCTGAAAACCAAACATTTTTTGGAACTTCAATTGACAGTAAAATCCTCTTCTGACAAGAATTTTTGTCATCAACACCTGAAATGAACTCATAAGTAGCTATTTATATTCTTTATTTCATTTTGTATTAAGATTGATATATTTTGCTGCAATAATATTCATGTGGACTTCCTCAGAACCCATGATAAGGGTCATATACTATGTCACATACATATGTGCCAATAAAGCTATCATTTTTCCAGTAGTCATTTATGGATGTGAGAGTTTGGACTATAAAGAAAGCTGAACACCAAAGAATTGATGCTTTTGAACTGTGGTGTTGGAGAAGAAGCTTGAGAGACCCCTTGGACTGCAAGGAGATAAAACCAGTCAACCCTAAGGAAAATCATTCCTGAATATACACTGGAAGGACTGATGCTGAAGCTGAAATTCCAATACTTTGGCCACCTGATGCAAAGAACTGACTCATTGGAAAAGACCCTGATACTGGGAATGACTGAAAGCAGGAAGAGGAGGGAGCGACAGAGGATGAGATGGTTGGATGGCATCACCTACTCAATGCACATGAGTTTGAGTAAGCTCCTGGAGTTTGTGATGGACAGGGAGGCCTGGTGTGCTGCAGTCCATGGGGTCGCAAAGAGGCGGACACAACTGAGAGACTGAACTGAACTGATATGATCCTTATCACTTCAAATTTTGAAACCCATGGTAGTTATGACTCTGAGGGTTTGAAAAGGGTTTATTAAAGCAAACATCAGTAATAGATTTTATTATGTAATCCTCACAACAGTACTATAAAATAGATACTAATATTATTTTTATTTAACAAATGAGACATAAGGTCACATAGCTTGTAACAAGCAGCAGAACTGGAGTTTAACTAAGGCATCCTGAATCCAAGGCTCACAATTTTTACTGCTTTTCACTGTTTTCCCAATAACTTGTGGCTGGAGGTAGGGATGGGAATATATTTTTTGTTGACCCTTCCCAGCCTAAGATAAACTGTACCTCTCTCCTTTTTATTAAATTGAAAGAGAACTCTATAATCTTTTATAAAACTGGAATCTATACTGTATTACTGAAATGTGAAGGCCCTTTTCTATCCCTCATACTCATCTATCTCAAGCATTCTTCTCTGTTTAGAATACTGAATACTGTTTTCAGATTAAAACTTTTTTCTTCTTTATATCCCTGAGCTGATTTTGTCCTCTTGCTATCCCTCTGTGAATATTCCTTCTTTCTGTTTTGTTTGGTTGCTTTCTTTTATACCTCACAAAATCTAAGTATTCACAGTGCTCATAGTTCTTGAATTTTATTTTTACACTCTCTCAGTAAGGTTTAACTCAATTTCTGTCTTGGATGCAAAGGAACCCCATTGTAAAAAGGTCTAGATGGCTATTTTCTCATTAACTGACAAGTTCTGTGACTTGTCTGTGCTTAATGTCCATGATCCAGGATGAAGGAGATCATAGAGTATTCTTTGGCATTTGGAAATAGGCTCATCTTCTTTTTAATGCCACATGCAAATATTACCAACTCTTAAGTATACACTTCTAAGTATGTACTTTTTCAGCCCATTGAAAAAAATTTAGAAATCAGAAAATCTTAAGGAATCAAAAAATATTTAATTCACAGGATGTTTCTATTTAAGGTTGGCCTACTTGATTGCAAGCTCTTGGCAGCCAGGTTTTGCTTATTAATCCAAGCCTGTGCATTTCATTCTTTCTTTCTGGAACAAAACAGTATCCTGACATCATAATGCTAACAAAATGTATAAAACCCCAATAATACCTGCTCTAGGAAGGTGATCAGAATATATGTCAGGTGGATCCATGACAAGAGGAAAAATGCAGAAAAGTTTATTTGTCAAAAGTTTGCATTCTAATTTTAGCTCTCAAGCAATCCATTAGTAAGTGAGACACAAAAGACTTTTTTTGTCCAGTTTGTTTATTTACATTTTCATTTGTAAAAGAAGAGAAACCTGCCAAATTTCCAGGATCTGTAGTGAGGTTCTGCATATGATAAATTTTATTGAAGAACTTATAAATATATAAAAATATGGCTCAAATGTGTCACAAATAGAAAAATATGCAACATTATATATGTAAATGTTATATATACACATACCTATGAACTGGTTTCAATAAAAGCATCATATGTGTGTAAATATATATACAAAAGAATAAATTCCTAGAAGGAAAGCAAATTTGTTATAAATAAAATAGTTACAAAGTTCAATGAAAGAATCTTCAAAGTAATAAAAATCAAAAATAAACAGAACAATTTATATGGCCAGGTGAATAGGATTATCACCAAAGGCAGGAAGGCTATTAGTGCATAACTATGTCATAAATAAAAATGAAGTTTCAGTACAAAAGTGCAGCTTAATTCAAATTTTGAAAGCAAAGAACCTCATAAAATTTGATTAGAACATGGAAACAATTGTATCCTTGCATCATTTTTGATCTGAATATGTATGTGTTCTACTGACTATTTGTTTTTATTTTTAGCAAAAATGAGATTTTTAGAGTTTACGCTCAGACATGGGGAATTTTAGTATTAGTTTTTCCTATACAGTTAAACATAAAGTTACATAGATGAATAATCTATCAAGACCTATTACTTTACCTTTTGAGCAGATTGCTTCTCACACGCAAGAGTTTTGAGTAGGTACCACATTGTCTTGCATTTACAATTGATGAATATATAATACATTTGCATGTTCAGAATTCACAGTGATATAAAATGGTATACATACAGCAGCAAGTTCACAACTTTTCTTGAACCCATTAGAGTGATGAGATTGCAAGGTGACTAACTGGCCCCCCCAAAAAAGTTCTGTAGCTTGCAGGAAAACACATGATATGAGCAGTGGCTTACCAGAACAAGATGCAGCTGGACAATAAGGATTAAGCTGCTATTGTGGCCAAATCAGTGAAGACTGAATGTGCACTGGCAGAGGGTGAAGGCCTTGGGAACTGCAAATACTGGGATAGTCTGCCAACTGAGGACTCAGAAAATGTCATATTTCAGAGATTCAGAGAAAGTTTCCCTTTTGATGCAGAACTAACGGAGGAAAACAGCAGCTGCTGCAGGAGCATCACAAAGCTCAACTGAGATATTTCTTCTCTATCTTTCCTACAAAACCAAGAACTTTACCCTATGCCAGGGATGGGTGGGAGTGGGAGAGATGAGCACCCACTGGTACTCTATGACCTCTGGTGATAAAGCACTGCATATTGGGGAAAGAAATAGGAAGTAAAAAACTCAAGCCCTGGAGGAATGGCATAAAGATGTACTGGACTCATAACTACAAAGCAAGTTACAGGACTGAGAACTGGGGACACAATACCTAAAATAAAGACTTACTTTAGAACAACCATGCCCACCCTAATGCCCTGCCCAAAGCACATACCCCAGGAAAAGAAACATCAAGTAACAATTTGCAAAAAAAAAATCAGATCTTCACTTAGGCCTAGTGTAGAGATAAGACCAAAAGTTAGCATGGAATAGGCAATTGAAAGAAAAAACCCTCTGAAAGCCCCTACCCTAAACACAAATGTCATTAGAAGAATATGAGATGGATGGTATCTTGACAGTAACCATAGCAACAATAAGCCTGAAAACCAGATTTTAATAAGTGAAATAAATTTCTTCCCGCCAAAGTCCTAACAGAAAGAAAATCATACTTATTTCCAAGCATAAAAACTATTTACTTTAATCTCTGCCTACACAAGATATTCATCTTCCAGGAATACATTAGGAAGCATACAAAAAGGCAAGGGGAAAAAAGCACATTCCTAAGAAACAGAGCAATCATTAGAGCCAAACTCTTACATGACACAAGTATTGGAAGTATCTGAAAGGGGATTTTAAAATGCTTATGATTAATATGTAAAAGGCTGTAGGGAAAATGTGAACAACATGCAAGATAGGGGGTCAAATTCAGTAGAGACATGGAGATTATAAGAAAGATTTAAATAGAAATACCAAAAATTCAAAGCACAATGACAGAGATGAAAAAAATATCTTCAACAGGCTTAATAGCAAACTGGGCACAATCAAGGAAAGAATCTGCACACTGAAGGTGGGTCTAAAGAAATCACCCAAGATGGAATGCAGACTATGAATAAGGAACCTACAGAAAGTAACTTTGGAAATCAACGTTTTGACTGGACAATTTAAGGCTTTGGACACAAAAATACTGTAAAGAAACATTGTAGTCTAGTTGGGAAATGTGTTTTAGACACATATTATCAAACTGCTTTATATGAATTTTGCTGCTGCTGCTGCTAAGTCACTTCAGTCCTGTCTGACTCTGTGCGACCCCATAGACGGCAGCCAACCAGGCTCCTCTGTCCCTGGGATTCTCCAGGCAAGAACATTGGAGTGGGTTGCCATTTCCTTCTCCAATGCGAGAAAGTGAAAAGTGAAAGTCAAGCTGCTCAGTCGTGTCCGACTCTTTGCGACCCCATGGACTGCAGCCTACCAGGCTCCTCCGCCCATGGGATTTTCCAGGCAAGAGTACTGGAGTGGGGTGCCATTGCCTTCTCCGATATGAATTTTAGGTTTGAACAAATAAATAAATTGCAGGTTTCTCTCTGTTGGAGAAAAATGAGGGTGCATGTTAAAAAGACTCCCTTCATGGATCACAGCCTTGTCATGGTGAGGGGGCTTGCAAAACTCAATGAAGCTATGAACCATACTGTGCAGGGTCACCAAAGATGAATGGGACATAGTGAAGAGTTCTGACAAAACATAGTCCTTTAGAGGATGGAATGACAAACCATTCCAATATTCTTGCTTTGAGAACCCATAAAGAAGGCTGAGTGCTGAAGAATTGATGCTTTTGAATTGTGGTGCTGGAGAAGACTCTTTAGAGTCCCTTGGACAGCAAGGAGATCAAACCAGTCAATCGTAAAGGAAATCAACCCTGAGTATTCATTGGAAGGACTGATGCTAAAGCTGAAGTTCCAATACTTTGGCCACCTGATGTAGAGTCGACTCATTAGAAAAGACCCTGATGTTGGGAAAGATTGAAGGAAAAAGGAGGAGGGGGCAGCAGAGGATGAGATTGTTAGGATGAACATGAATTTGAACAAACTCTGGGAGATAGTGAAGGACAGGGAAGCCTGGCATGCTGCATGCAGTCCCTGGGGTCGCGAAGAGTCAGACATGATTTAGCAACTGAACAACAATACCATGTTGAAAGGACACAGAATCCACAATTGAAAAGAACTCTCAATGACGAAGGCCAAAATAATTAAGGCAACAATGTAAATAATCATAGTAGTAGTATTACAGGATTTTAAGACCAAAATAAAACAAATGTCCGTGAATCTGTAGACCTTCAGTTTTCAGGACAACATGTAAACTGGTTGGAAATCATTAGTCCTACACTTACAATAAGAAAAGTGCCAGAGAAATGGAAAATTCATGACTTTCTTAGATGCATCAGAAACTAAGTTCACAGGACAAGTTGCATTCCCAAAGTCCGAAGAGATAAAGTACTTCATATTTGCTTACCTGAAGCAGAAAGTGTCAGCCAAGCATCATTTATCTAGTAAAAATTGGGAATTGACAGAGGCGGCAGAAACTATCCCCAACTTTCACAGCTTTTCCTCCAAGAATACCAATATGTTTTCCTTGGAAGACCTGAGAAACCTTCTCAAGAGTCTCCAACAGGATGAGGTCCTCCCAGACCCTTATCTCTAAATAAAGACTTAATCTCTGGGATAAAGGACATCACCAGAGAGCAATTCTGAGAACTTAGTTTAAAGAAAGGAAATCCACCTTAACTCTAGCTTCATCCTGCCTTCCCATCTCACCTAAAGGAGGGGAAAAGCCAAAGTTAACATGAAAGATGGCTTCAAATAGATATACTGGAAACACTGGGATTGGAGAGGGGATCAGAGGCCTGGAGACATAAAAGCCCTAGTCCTGGGAGAGGACCAGAAATACTTCATAGGGCAAACCTCTGAGACACAGGCCCATTGAAAGACTGAGACTTAATCTGAAGATGAAAGAACATCTTGTTTTCCTTCATTACCTGTCACAACACTAACAAACCTCCAGAAATAATAACAATAGATTGAAAGTTAAAAACTGCAAGGCACAGATTCTCTCTAAGAAGAGCACGTGAGGAAACTGAAAGGTAAGAGGGAAAGGAAAACAAGATCACTAGAACAAGTCAAAGCCTCTGGTGCCTATAACTAAAACAAACATTAAACGTGTCCCAACTCTTAGCCAGATTACCATAATCTCATACTGATAGCCTGTTTATCTCAGTAACTATTACCCTATACAGTATGTCTGATCTCAACAAGGCATGCCAGAAGGCAAGAATAAATACCATCTAAAAAAACAAAGCAAGCATCAGAACCAGACACAAATATAAAAATGTTGCAATTATCTCACAGGAAATTTTAAATAACAATGACTATAATATGATTAAAGCTTTCAAGGAAAAGTAGATTACACATAAGATCAGATAGAATACCAGCTGAGATAAGGACACTTAAAAAAAATTAAAGGGAAATAAGAAGAAATAAAAATGCAATATTTGAAATGAAGACTGCATTTGATGGGCACATCAGTAGACTGATAAAAAAAAAAAGCAGTGAGATTGAACATAAATAAATAGAAATTTCTCAAACTGAAGTGCAAAGAGGAAAATAAAGAAAAAAGTACAGGATATAAAAGAACAGTTTAGAATAGAACAGAATATCTAAACATTGTGGAGCAATATCAAAAGCTGAAGCATGCATGTAATTGGAATATCAGAAAGAAAAGAAGAGACTGGAACAGATGGAATATTTGAAGAAACAATAGTTGAGAACTTTTAAAATTAATGATGGATACCAAACCACAGAACCAGGAAGTTTAGAGAACAGCTATGGGATAAAAACTCAAAACACTACAGACAGGCAAATTATAGTCGAACTGAGAAATCCAAATATAAAGAGAAAATATTGAGGAAATCCAGGAATAGGAAAACACTTTCTATACAGAGGGACAAGGATAGAATTACAGCAGACTTCTCATTTTTAAAAAATAAATGCAAGCAAGAAAATAGTGAAATGAAAAGATCAATATGCAAGCTGGGAAACCAGGAAAGCCAGTGATTGTAATTCAGTATAATTCAAAGGACTGAGAACCAGGAGTGCCAATGTCTGAGGGCAGGAGAAGATGGATTTCCCTGCTTAAGCAAAGAGGACAATGTTGACCTTCCTCTGCCTTTTTGTTCTGTTCAGACACTCAACAAATTAGATGATGCCCACTTGCATTGGTAAGGGTGAGCTTCTTTACACAGTCTACCAATTCAAATGCTAATCTCTCCCAGAAACATCCCCAATAGACGTACTCACAAATAATGTCCTAATAGCTATCTAGACAATGCTTAGAGTTGACACATAAAACTCCCCCGCACCCAGAGTAGTGATCTGAGCCCTTATTTTTTTCAAGACTAGCAGGTCTCTTAGACTTCCAAGATGGCTCAGTGGTAATGAATCTGCCCACTGATGCAGAAGCCACAGGTTTGATCCCTGGGTCAGGAAGATCCTCTGGAGGAGGAAATGCCACCCCACTGGAAAATTGCATGGAAAATTCCATGGACAGAGAAGCCTGGCAGGCTATAGTCCATGGGGTCACAAAGGGTCAACATGACTGAGCGACTGAGCACTCATGCAGTAGTCCTTTCCCTCCTCTCAGTATTGGAAATGCCACCAGTGTCCTTGCTGCATTCATCCTCCAGCCTACCTTCACTCCAAAGCCTCAGATTCTCTCCTCATGCTTCCTGCCTGCGAAAGACTCCACTGACACAGCCTTTTAAAAATAAAGATTTAAAAAACAATAAGAAGAGGTGGTCCTAAGATGGTGGAGGAATAGGACCGGGAGACCACTTTCTCCCCCACAAATTCATCAAAAGAACATTTGAACGCTAAGTAAATTCCACAAAACAACTTCTGAATGCTGGCAGAGGACATCAGGCACCCAGGAAAGCAGCCCATTGTCTTCGAAAGGAGGTAGGAAAAAATATAAAAGATGAAAAGAAAGACAAAAGAGGTAGGGACGGAGCTCCATCCCAGGAAGGGAATCTTTAAAAAGAGAGGTTTCCAAACACCAGGAAACACTCTCACTGCCGAGTCTGTGGCAAGCCTTGGAGCCACAGAGGGCAACATAATTGGGAGGAAAAATAGATAAATAATTAAAACCCACAGATTACGTGCCCAACACTGACTCCCCCAGCAGAGAAGCAGCACAGACACCTGCATCCACCACTAGCAAGCGGGGGCTGGGCAGGGAGGCGCGGGCTGCATTGCTTAGAGTAAGGACTGGGCCTGAATGCCCCGAGGGCAATCTGAGGGAACTAACGTGCGCTAGCAAACCAGACTGTGGGATAGCTACCACAGGAAAAGCCCTAACCTAAGAAACCACCAGGCCTGCGCAGAGAACAAAGGACTGAACAGAACTGGCAGGCTGCAGACCATCCCCTTCATGTGACAGGCAGCCAGAGCCAGAAGGGGTCAATCGCGGCCCCAGAGAGGCATTATCTACCAAACTTCAAGCAGGCTTCTCTGCTAACCAAGACTTCTTGGGGCTCTGGACAGTCAACATCCACCTGAGAAGGTGCGCCGGTTTTACACCCAGAAAACCGAGCGGCAGGGATGGGGGAGGCGAAAAGTCTCAGCAACCGCGCTCACCTAACACCTCATCACCTGAGCTGCTCGGACCTGGGGAGGGCACAAAAGGCAGGCCCAACAGAGTCTGAGCCTCTGAGGACCACCTGAGTGCCTGAACCTGAATGGCTTAGACCTGGGAAGTGCATACAACCCAGGGCTGGCCTCAGACAATTCCTGGGAGAGCAATCTAGAGCCTAAGCAGTGTAGACAGGGAAGGCACACACGCCGTGAGCGGGGGCAGGCCCAGTGTGGCCGAGACACTGCGAACACACGCCAGTGTTATTTGTTTGCAGCATCCCTCCCTCCCAACAGCACAACAGAACAAGTGAGCCTAAAAAAGTGTCCACCACTGCCCCCTTGTGTCAGGGCAGAAATTAGACACTGAAGATACCAGATAACAGAAGAAGCTAAACAGAGGGAATTGCCTTGGAAGTGACAGGCGTAATAGATTAAAACCCTGTAGTTAGTACAGACTACATAGGAAGCAGCCTATAGATCTTGAGAAATATAAGCCGGATCAAGGAACTATCTGAAAATTAACTGACCCCACACTGCCCACAACACCACCAGAGAAAGTTCTAGATATATTTTTACTATTTTTACTATCATTAATTTAAAAAAAATTTTTTTATTTTTAAGTCCTCTATTACTCTTTAATTTTCATTTTTATAACCTACTATTACTTTGCAAAAAAAAAAAAGAGAGACACCCTATTTTTTTGAGCAAACTTCATATATATATATATATTTTAAAATTTTTGTAACTTTGTTTTTTTTCTTCATTAATATTGTATTTTTGAAAATCCAACTTCTACTCTAGACTTTTAATCTTTGCTTTTTGGTATTTGTTATCAATTTTGTACCTTTAAGAACCCCATCGTCAGTACCCGTTTTTACTTGGTAGCGAGATTACTGGCTTGACTCCTCTTTCCCCCTTTGGACTCTTCTTTTTCTCCACCAGATTACCTCTATCTCCTCCCTCCCCCTTCTCTTCTCTACCCAACTTTGTGACTCTCTTTGTGTGTTCCCAGTGGTGGAGAACACAGTCAGTCTCTCTCTTTTTGTCTGTCTCTCTCTTTTTGATTCTCCCCTTTATCCTCCTGGCCACCCCTGTCTGCTTCCTCCCTGTTCTCTTCTCTGTATAACTCCGTGAACATCTCTGAGCGGTCCAGACTGTGGAGTGCACATCAGGAAGTGATTACTGGCTAGCTTGCTCTCTCTTTCGATTCCACCTCATCTCATCCTGGTCACCTCCATCACCCTCCTCCCTCTTCTCTTCTCCATGTAACTCTGTGAGCTTCTCTGGGTGCCCCTCACTGTGGAGAAACTTTTCATCTTTAACCTAGATGTTTTATCAATGGTGCTATATAGATGGAGAAGTTGAGGCTACTGTAAAAATAAGACTGCAAACCAGAAGCAGGAGGCTTAAGTCCAAACCTGAGAACACCAGAGAACTCCTGACTCCAGGGAACATTAATCTAGAGGAGCTCATCAAATGCCTCCATACCTACACTGAAACCAAGCACCACCCAAGGGCAAACAAGTTCCAGAGCAAGACATACCATGCAAATTCTCCAGCAACACAGGAACGCAGCCTGAGCTTCAATATACAGCCTGCCCAAAGTCACTCCAAACCCATTGACATCTCATAATTCATTACTGGACACTTCATTGCACTCCAGGGAGAAGAAATCCAGCTCCACCCAACAGAACACCGACACAAGCTTCCCTAACCAGGAAACCTTGACAAGCCACCCATACAACCCCACCTACAGTGAGGAAAATCCACAATAAAGAGAATTGCATAAATTGCCAGAATACAGAAGATCAGATCAGATCAGTCACTCAGTCATGTCTGACTCTTTGTGACCCCATGAATCGCAGCACACCAGGCCTCCCTGTCCATCCCAACTCCCGGAGCTCACTGAGACTCACGTCCATCGAGTCAGTGATGCCATCCAGCCATCTCATCCTCTGTCGTCCCCTTCTCCTCCTGCCCCCAATCCCTCCCAGCATTAGAGTCTTTTCCAATAAGTCAACTCTTTGCATGAGGTGGCCAAAGTACTGGAGTTTCAGCTTTAGCATCATTCCTTCCAAAGAAATCCCAGTGCTGATCTCCTTCAGAATGGACTGGTTGGATCTCCTTGCAGTCCAAGGGACTCTCAAGAGTCTTCCCCAACACCTCAGTTCAAAAGCATCAATTCTTTGGTGCTCAGCCTTCTTCACAGTCCAACTCTCACATCCATACATGAACACTGGAAAAACCATAGCCTTGACTAGATGAACTTTTGTTGGCAAAGTAATGTCTCTGCTTTTGAATATGCTATCTAGGTTAGTCATAACTTTCCTTTCAAGGAGTAAGCGTCTTTTAATTTCATGGCTGCAGTCACCATATGTAGTGATTTTGGGGCCCAGAAAAATAAAGTCTGACACTGTTTCCCCATCTATTTCCCATGAAGTGATGGGACTGGATGCCATGATCTTCATTTTCTGAATGTTGAGTTTAAGCCAACTTTTTCACTCTCCACTTTCACTTTCATCAAGAGGCTTTTTAGTTCCTCTCCACTTTCTGCCATAAGGGTGGTGTCATCTGCATATCTGAGGTTATTGATAGTTCTCCCGGCAATCTTGATTCCAGCTTGTGTTTCTTCCAGTCCAGCGTTTCTCATGATGTACTATGCATATAAGTTAAATAAGCAGGGTGACAATATACAGCCTTGACGAACTCCTTTTCCTATTTGGAACCAGTCTGTGGTTCCATGTCCAGTTCTAACTGTTGCTTCCTGGTCTGCATACAAATTTCTCAAGAGGCAGATCAGGTGGTCTGGTATTTCCATCTCTTTCAGAATTTTCCACAGTTCATTGTGATCCACACAGTCAAAGGCTTTGGCATAGTCAATAAAGCAGAAATAGATGTTTTTCTGGAACTCTCTTGCTTTTTCCATGACCCAGTGGATGTTGGCAATTTGATCTCTGGTTCCTCTGCCTTTTCTAAAACCAGCTTGAACATCAGAAAGTTCACAGTTCACATATTGCTGAAGCCTGGCTTGGAGAATTTTGAGCATTACTTTACTAGCATGTGAGATGAGTGCAATTGTAGTTTGACCATTCTTTGGCATTGCCTTTCTTTGGGATTGGAATGAAAACTGACCTTTTCCAGTCCTGTGGCCACTGCTGAGTTTTCCAAATTTGCTGGCATATTGAGTGCAGCACTTTCACAGCACCATCTTTCAGGATTTGGAATAGCTCAACTGGAATTCCATCACCTCCACTAGCTTTGTTCGTAGTGATGCTTTCTAAGGCCCACTTGACTTCACATTCCAGGATGTCTGGCTCTAAGTCAGTGATCACACCATCGTGATTATCTGTGTCATGAAGATCTTTTTTGTACAGTTCTTCTGTGTATTCTTGGCATTTCTTCTTAATATCTTCTGCTTCTGTTAGGTCCATACCATTTCACAGCAATATAAATAAGATGAAGAGACAGAGGAATACCCAACAGGTAAAGGAAGAGGATAAATGCCCACCAAACCAAACAAAAGAGGAAGAGATAGAGAATCTACCTGATAAAGAATTCGGAATAATAATAGTGAAAATCAGCCAAAATCTTGAAATCAAAATGGAATCACAGATAAATAGCCTGGAGGCAAGGATTGAGAAAATGCAATAAAGGTTTAACAAGGACCTAGAAGAAATAAAAAAGAGTCAATATATAATGAATAATGCAATAAATGAGATCAAAAACACTCTGGAGGGAACAAATAGTAAAATAACAGACGCAGAAGATAGGATTAGTGAGGTAGACGATAGAATGGTAGAAATAAATGAATCAGAGAGGAAAAAAGAAAAGCGAATTAAAAGAAATGAGGACAATCTCGGAGACCTCTGGGACAATGTTAAGCGCCCCAACATCCAAATCATAGGAGTCCCAGAAGAAGAAGACAAAAAGAAAGACCATGAGAAAACATTTGAGGAGATAATAGTTGAAAACTTCCCTAAAATGGGAAAGGAAATAATCACCCAAGTCCAAGAAACCCAGAGAGTCCCCAACAGGATAAACCCAAGGCAAAACACCCCAAGACACATACTAATCAAATTAACAAAGATCAAACACAAAGAACAAATATTAAAAGCAGCAAGGGAAAAACAACAAATAACACATGAGGGGATTCCCATAAGGATAACAGCTGATCTTTCAATAGAAACTCTTCAAGCCAGGAGGGAATGGCAGGACATACTTAAAGTGATGAAAGAAAATAACCTACAGCCCAGATTACCGCACCCAGCAAGGATCTCATTCAAATATGAAGGAGAAATCAAAAGCTTTACAGACAAACAAAAGCTGAGAGAATTCAGCACCACCAAACCAGCTCTCCGACAACTGCTAAAGGATCTTCTCTAGACAGGAAACACAAAAATGGGGTATAAACTCAAACCCAGAACAATAAAGTAAATGGCAACAGGATCATACATATCAATAATTACCTTAAACATAAATGGGTTGAATGCCCCAACCAAAAGACAAAGACTGGCTGAATGGATACAAAAACAAGACCCCTATATATGTTGTCTACAAGAGACCCACCTCAAAACAAGGGACACAAACAGACTGAAAGTGAAGGGCTGGAAAAAGATATTGCACGCAAATAGAGACCAAAAGAAAGCAGGAGTAGCAATATTCATATCAGACAAAATAGACTTTTAAAAAAAGGCATGAAAAGAGACAAAGAAGGACACTACATAATGATCCAAGGATCAATCCAAGAAGAAGATATAACAATTATAAATATATATGTACCCAACATAGGAGCAGTGCAATATGTAAGACAAATGCTAACAAGTATGAAGCGGGAAATTAACAATAACACAATAATAGTGGGGGACTTTAATACCCCACTCACACCTATGGATAGATCAACTAAACAGAAAATTAACAAGGAAACACAAACTTTAAATGATACAATAGACCAGTTAGACCTAATTGATATCTATAGGACATTTCACCCCAAAACAATGAATTTCACCTTTTTCTCGAGTGCACATGGAACCTTCTCCAGGATAGATCACATCCTGGGCCATAAATCTAATCTTGGTAAATTCAAAAAAATTGAAATCATTCCAAGCATCTTTTCTGACCACAATGCAGTAAGATTAGACCTCAATTATAGGAGAAAAACTATTAAAAATTCCAACAAATGGAGGCTGAACAACACGCTGCTGAATAACCAATAATTCACAGAAGAAATCAAAAAAGAAATCAAAATATGCATAGAAACGAATGAAAGTGAAAACACAACAACCCAAAACCTGTGGGACACAGTAAAAGCAGTGCTAAGGGGAAGGTTGATAGCAATACAGGCATACCTCAAGAAACAAGAAAAAAGTCAAATAAATAACCTAACTCTACACCTAAAGCTACAAGAAAAGAAAGAAATGAAGAACCCCAGGGTTAATAGAAGGAAAGAAATCTTAAAAATTAGGGCAGAAATAAATGCAAAAGAAACAAAAGAGATCATATCAAAAAATCAACAAAGGCAAAAGCCGGTTCTTTGAGAGGATAAATAAAATTGAAAAACCATTAGTCAGACTCATCAAGAAACAAAGGGGGAAAAATCAAATCAATAAAATTAGAAATTAAATTGGAGAGATCACAACAGACAACACAGAAATACAAAAGATCAGAAGAGACTACTATCAGCAATTATATGACAATAAAGTGGACAATTTGGAAGAAATGGACAAATTTTTAGAAAAGTACAACTTTCCAAAACTGAACCAGGAAGAAATAGAAAATTTTAACAGACCCATCCCAAGCACGGAATTGAAACTGTAATCAGAAATCTTCCAGCAAACAAAAGCCCAAGTCCAGATGGCTTCACAGCTGAATGCTACCAAAAATTTAAAGAAGAGCTAACACCTATCCTACTCAAACTCTTCCAGAAAATTGCAGAGGAAGGTAAACTTCCAAACTCATTCTATGAGGCCACCATCACCCTAATACCACAACCTGACAAAGATGCCACAAAAAAAAGAAAAGAAAAGAAAACTACAGGCCAATATCACTGATGAACATAGATGCAAAAATCCTTAACAAAATTCTAGCAATCAGAATCCAATAACACATTAAAAAGATCATACATCAAAAAAGATCATACATCATGACCAAATGGGCTTTATCCCAGGGATGCAAAGATTCTTCAATATCCACCAATCAATCAATATAATACACCACATTAACAAACTGAAAAATAAAAGTCATATGATTATCTCAATAGGTTCAGAGAAAGCCTTTGACAAAATTCAACATCCATTTGTGATAAAAATTCTCCAGAAAGCAGGAATAGAAGGAACATACCTCAACATAATAAAAGCTATATATGACAAACCCACAGCAAACATTACCCTCAACGGTAAAAAATTGAAAGCCTTTTCTCTAAAGTCAGGAACAAGACAAGGGTGCCCACTTTCACCATTACTATTCAACACAGTTTTGGAAGTTTTGGCCACAGCAATCAGAGCAGAAAAAGAAATAAAAGGAATCCAAATTGGAAAAGAAGAAGTAAAACGCTCACTGTTTGCAGATGACATAATCCTCTATATAGAAAGCCCTAAAGACTCCACCAGAAAATTGCTAGAGCTAATCAGTGAATATAGTAAAGTTGCAGGATATAAAATCAACACACAG
Source organism: Bubalus bubalis (assembly GCF_019923935.1). NCBI lineage: Eukaryota > Metazoa > Chordata > Mammalia > Artiodactyla > Bovidae > Bubalus > Bubalus bubalis. The sequence goes on along the minus strand of NC_059159.1, from coordinate 111,683,413 downwards.
AAATCCCTTGCATTTCTATACACTAACAATGAGAAAATAGAGAAATTAAGGAAACAATTTCATTCACCATTGCAACAGAAAGAATAAAATGCTTAGGAATATATCTACCTAAAGAAACAAAACACCTATATATAGAAAACTATAAAACACTGGTGAAACTAATCAAAGAGGACACTAATAGATGGAGAAATATACCTTGTTCATGGATCAGAAGAATCAATATAGTGAAAATGAGTACACTACCCAAAGCAATCTATAGATTCAATGCAATCCCTATCAAGCTACCAACGATATTTTTCACAGAGCTAGAACAAATAAGTTCACAATTTGTATGGAAATACAAAAAACCTCAAATAGCCAAAGCAATCTTGAGAAAGAAGAATGGAACTGGAGGAATCAACCTGCCTGACTTCAGGCTCTACTACAAAGCCACAGTCATCAAGACAGTATGGTACTGGCACAAAGACAAAAATATAGATCAGTGAAACAAAATAGAAAGCCCAGAGATAAAGCCAAGCACCTATGGACACCTTATCTTTGACAAAGCAGGCAAGAATATAAATGGAGAAAAGACAATCTCTTTAACAAATGGTGCTGGGAAAACTGGTCAACCACTTGTAAAAGAATGAAACTAGAACACTTTCTAACACCATACACAAAAGTAAACTCAAAATGGATTAAAGATCTAAATGTAAGACTAGAAACTATAAAACTCCTAGAGGAGAGCATAGGCAAAACACTCTCTGACATACATCACAGCAGGATCATCTATGACCCACCTCCAAGAATATTGGAAATAAAAGCAAAAATAAACAAACAGGACCTAATTAAACTTAAAAGCTTCTGCACAACAAAGGAAACTATAAGCAAGGTGAAAAGACAGCCTTCAGAATGGGAGAAAATAATAGCAAATGAAGCAACTGACAAAGAATTAATCTCAAAAATATAAAAGCAACTCCTGCAGCTCAATTGCAGAAAAATAAAAGACCCAATCAAAAAATGGGCCAAAGACCTAAACAGACATTTCTCCAAAGAAGTCATACAGATGGCTAACAAACACATGAAAAGATGCTCAACATCACTCATTATCAAAGAAATGCAAATTGAAACCACAATGAGGTACCATTTCATGCCAGTCAGATGGCTGCTATCAAAAAGTCTACAAGCAATAAATGCTAGAGAGGGTGTGGAGAAAAGGGAACCCTTTTACACTGTTGGTGGGAATACAAACTAGTACAGCCACTATGGAGAACAGTGTGGAGATTCTTTAAAAACTGGAAATAGAACTGCCATATGACCCAGCAATCCCACTGCTGGGAATACACACCGAGGAAACCAGAATTGAAAGAGACACGTGTACCCCAATGTTCATCGCAGCACTGTTTATAATAGCCAGGACATGGAAGCAACCCAGATGTCCATCAGCAGACGAATGGATAAGAAAGCTGTGGTACATATACACAATGGAATATTACTAAGCCATTAAAAAGAATACATTTGAATCAGTTCTAATGAGGTGGATGAAACTGGAGCCTATTATACAGAGTGATGTAAGCCAGAAAGAAAAACACCAACAGTATACTAATGCATATATATGGAATTTAGAAAGATGGTAATGATAACCCTGTATGCGAGACAGCAAAAGAGACAGAGATGTATAGAACAGTCTTTTGGACTCTATGGGAGAGGTCGAGGGTGGGATAATTTGGGAGAATGGCATTGAAACATGTATAATATCATATGTGAAACGAATCGCCAGTCCAGGTTGGATGCAGGATACAGGATGCTTGGGGCTGGTACACTGGGATGACCCAGAGGGATGGTATACGGAGGGAGGTGGGAGGGGGGTGCAGGATGGGGAACACGTGTACACCCGTGGTGGATTCATGTTGGTGTATGGCAAAACCAATACAATATTGTAAAGTAATTAGCCTCCAGTTAAAATAAATAAATTTATATTATTAAATAAATAAATAAAAAATAAGAAAACAATCCTCAAGGGACACTGCAAAGCAATCCAGCTACTCATACAAAGACAAAAGATTTTTCAAGAAAGTGACAAGAGAAAAATGCAATTAGAAGGGGAACAAAACAGATAACTATTTTATTAAGCAGGAGAAGGCAATGGCAACCCACTCCAGTACTCTTGCCTGGAAATCTCCATGGACAGAAGAGCCTGGTAGGCTGCAGTCCATGGGGTCACTAAGAGTCAGACACGACTGAGCGACTTCACTTTCACTTTCCACTTTCATGAATTGGAGAAGGAAATGGCAACCCACTCCAGTGTTCTTGCCTGGAGAATCCCATGGACAGAGAAGCCTGGTAGGCTGCAGTCCATGGAGTCGCACAGAGTTGGACACGACTGAAGCGATGCAGCAACAGCAAAAATTTTATTAAGCTACTTTGCAGTATCTTTTCCAAAGAATCATACTCTTGTTTCAAGTACTACAGAAGACTGCCAAATAGACATAAAACTTAGCCAATTTTGTGGTTCTTAAACTACCAGAATGGAGCATATTTCATTTGCAGGACACCTCAAAACAACTGTCCTTCTTGTGGTTGAAAAAAACACTCAGATAAGCTGCATTTTGGAAGGAGGGTGGAGAGCAATGATTCAAACTCAAAGCCATCATATAGTAACAAGAAACTACCTTCAAATAACAGATGCAGTTACCTATAGGGAATTTGTTTTATTAAGGCCCCAGTGGCTCAGCGGTAAAGAATCTTCCTTCAATCCAGGAGACACAAGGTCAATCCCTGGGTCTGGAAGATCCCCTGGAGAAGGAAATAGCAACCCACTCTGATATTCTTATCTGGGAAATCTATGAACAGAGGAGCCTGGGGGACTGCAGTCCATGGGATTGCAAAAGAGTCAAACACAACAAACAACAGCAAAGTAGGGAGAGCCTTTAACTGATTAAATATTAAATATTAAGCAGTGATGCTTCAGAACTCAAGGTAAAAGCGGCCATCATACTGAAGAAGTATTTGTGTATCCTTTTCCAGAGACTGACAATAAATTTAAAGTCTCCCTTTTCACAAGGCTTTACTAAATTTTCATTTAACATTTTAGACAGGTTGCAATTCAATTTTTTTCAAATACATTTAAATCATGACAGTAATCTAATTTGTATCTGTAAGTACTTCAGTGAAGTCACTGTAATTATTTAATAGTATGCAAAGTCACAATTTAAGGTTGGTTTTCTACATAGGTATTTTTAAAGTATTGAAAACACCTTAAAAATTTACAATGAATTTCATAAATAGTGATATAGAACTATTAGATTTTCTGTTAGGGAAATCAGACACTGGGGATTCTCTTTTCTGCTTTCTCCTCATTTTGTTTGTTTTTCTCCAGGTTGTATTTTTTAATGGATGGAGAAGTGGGGAGAGCAGGCGTAGTGGAGAGGGAGTGAAGAAGTGTGTGTGAAGGGGGAGACTTCATTGTACAGAATGGTCATTAACTGTGATGCAAACGCCAATGTTTCCATGGAAACCTCTGTCCACTACAGAATATACTAGAGCAATTTTTGAACCATTTGTCCATTTGATTAATTATGTCTTTGTGCCGAAGGCAGCTTGGCTTGATTGTCTCATCATGTATTAGAGAAGCTACTGCTCTAACAAATGGGCCTATTGTTTTGGGCCTATTCATCTTAGTGCATCCCTGCAAGCTGATAGACATTTCAACAAAATGACTGTCCCTTAATGAGCTGCAGCCTGTCAGAATTGTTTAGGGCTTCATGTGAGGTGCAGACCATGGTCATGACAGCCTCAGTTATTATGACAATGAGTAGGATGTCTATAAAAGAGTCTATATAAATACAATGACCCTCATTTTGATATAACATAGTTGCTTTTTAATTATCAAACTTATGTATATTATAGTCACAAAATACTTCTGAATTTTGTTCCAACATGAGCTATAGAGTTTTCTGACAAACTAAACCAACATGACCACCAAATTAAAAAACATAAAATGTTTTTCATAATTTAAACAATGGTTCTTGATTTCTAGTTATCTGAAGAAATATTACACGATTATGGGAACTAGCTAATAAAAGCAAAGCTAACATTTTTATTATATTCTAATGATATTGAGGTTGAGATTTTAGCCCTCTAAAATGAATAAAAGCTAACTTTATTTAAACAAATAGTCCTCAAAAAAAAGCAAAGCAAAACAAAACAATGCTTTAGAAAAAAACTTGAGGACACATAATATTTAAAAACAAATTAATATATATATATTAGTAAATGAGACTGATAGACATTTCTAGCACCCACACTATGTGTGAGATTTTAGAATAATAACCTACTCTGGGTTCAGAGTACGCACCTGTTGATTTGCTCTGAAGACTTGAAAGTATTGTCACCCCAAAATCCAAGGGTCTTTCACAGAGGTCAGTACTTAATAATGACGTGTTTTCTTCTCCATAGTGAATTGTAATAATTCTGCTTAAAAAAGGAAGAATATATTGGCAATTTCGATTTCATGTTTGCTCAAAGCAAGAGTGAATTCTCCCTCAGAACAGATGAATGCACTTTCTCAGAAGGATGGTGTGCCAGTCACAGCCAGAGTCAACATGCCTGAAACATCCCCTTTGCCAAAAGTTAATTATGACACTTGAGAAAAGCTTCCTATATGTTTTTAAATTGTGTATTTCAGTTTTACTTCTCTGTGCAAGGAGCAGTGATGGAACATCATTGTGTATGGTCTATGCTTTCACTATTTCTCCATACAGAATCAATGACTGTGTCCTTAAAATTCACAGATGGAAATCACCATCCTGTAGCTACCAACAGCGACACTTAATCAGTTAATAACTGAGGATTAAACTTAATTCAGATTAATTTGTATTAGTATAGAGTTTTTAAATCAATTGCTTTCATATTAATTTACATGTTGTCTAGACATGACATCATGTTGATTCTTTGTGTGGTTCAACTACTAATTACAGACTTTGAAGGTAACAGATGCAAACTTTTTGTTTAAAGCTTTAAACATAAATCAGGGCTAGGGTGGTGGTCCAATTTTTTAAGTTGGGATTTTTTTTAAGCTAGGTACAAAACTACATGTTAAAGTCTGAAATGAAAATAATTTAACCTGCTTAACATGGAAATGGCTTCTGGTAAAGATGAAAAGGAATAGATTTAATTGCTGGGGAGATAAATTCTGAAAATAGAAGAAAATTGTTCAAGATTAAACCAATATCCCCAATGTTAAATTGATACGTGAGAGACTGAAACATTATTAAAATAATTGGTAGTTACAGATTTCAGTTTGCATTTTTATCTGTTCCATTTAGAGTCTAAACTTCACATAGTGGAGTAACTGTTCTGTGAAAAGGGTTTATTTAATTCTGGCAATTCATTTAATTCTAGAATATTTTGAACTTCTCACAGTTTAATGGTCTTAATTTTCTTAATAGAGCAGGGATTGTGGTAAAAAGTAAACAAACTAAAATAAATAGAAAACATTTCCTTCTTTTCTCTCTAGGATCCAAAAATGAAATCAGTGGCCTAGGTTTGAGTTGGAGAAACATTATTAAATTTCATTCATTTACATTAAAAATTTTTAAATAAAATTCATTTACTTAAAAAATTTTAGAGCATAATTCATTTACTTAAAAAATGAATTTTTCTTAAAAAACCTGAATCTACTAAAGAAGCCTAACTCTTAAATATGCTTTCTTTATTTGGATGTTTAAATAGACAAATCCAACAGAATTAATCATTATTTTCACTTTTAATTTTCCTAAATTGGCCTGAAAAATGAACTTTCCCATGTTTAGAATGTAATGTTACAGTTACCTGGTTTCTTTAAATGAATATCAGTTATATAATATACTGTTTATAAGTCCATTTTTACTTATTGGGATGTCCATTTTAATCCCTCCAAAAATAGTACTATTAACATGCTTATGAGATAGTCATTGCAAGAAGAGAAAAAGACTTGACATTATGTCAAACTGATTCACATAGTTTCTATTCTTGACTGTAGTGGAAGGATTAAATACCAGTGATGTTGTATCTTTGCTATATGAATATTACCCTTAAAGCATGACATTTCAACTCAGCTAAGTATTTCTACTATTTTCTGTAATTTATATGGAAGACTGTCCCTACCTTTAAAATCCTGGAAATTTTCACCTTCATGGAGCTATCTTTAACTGTTAGGTTCCAAATAGGAAAAGGAGTATGTCAAGGCTATATATTGTCACCCTGCTTGTTTAACTTATATGCAGAGTACATCGTGAGAAATGCTGGGCTGGAAGAAACACAAGCTGGAATCAAGATTCCCAGGAGAAATATCAATAATGGAAATGAAGAGCCTCTTGATGAAAGTGGAAGAGGAGAGTGAGAGAGTTGGCTTAAAGCTCAACATTCAGAAAACTAAGATCATGCATCCGGTCCCATCACTTCATGGCAAATAGATGGGGAAACAGTAGAAACAGTGTCAGACTTTATTTTTGGGGGCTCCAAAATCAGTGCAGATGGTGATTGCAGCCATGAAATTAAAAGATACTTACTCCTTGGAAGGAAAGTTATGACCAACCTAGATAGCATATTCAAAAGCAGAGACATTACTTTGCCAACAAAGGTCCATCTAGTCAAGGCTATGGTTTTTCCAGTTGTCATGTATGGATGTGAGAGTTGGACTATAAAGAAAGCTGAGTGCCAAAGAATTGATGCTTTTGAACTGTGGTGTTGGAGAAAACTCTTGAGAGTCCCTTGGAATGCAAGGAGATCCAACCAGTCCATTCTAAAGGAGATCGGTCCTGGGTGTTCTTTGGAAGGAATGATGCTAAAGCTGAAACTCCAGTACTTTGGCCACTTCATGCAAAGAGTTGACTTGATTCATTGGAAAAGACTCTGATGCAGGGAGGGATTGGGGGCAGGAGGAGAAGGGGACGACAGAGGATGAGATGGCTGGATGGCATCACCAACTCGATGGACGTGAGTTTGAGTGAACTCCAGGAATTGGTGATGGACAGGGAGGCCTGGCGTGCTGCAATTCATGGGGTTGCAAAGAGTCGGACATGACTGAACGACTGAACTGAACTGAACTGATAGGGATATTCAGTTTCTCTAATTCATATCAGGTGAGTTGTGGTTATTTATGTTCTTTGAGGAATTAGTCTATTTTGTATAAGTAAGTAGAATTATGTGCATTATGTACATTAATAAGTATAATTCTTTGGACCATGTCCTAAGTATTGTTTTGAAGTTCACAGCATCTGTAATAATGTCCCATATAATTTCTGACATTTGATGTGTATAATGTCTATTTTTTCCTTGTCAGTGTTGCTAAAGATTTATCAATTTTATTGAACTTTACACAGAACTAGCTCATAGCTTCATTGATTGTTTTTTCTACTGTGTTCCTGTTTTTAATTTAATTGATTTCTTATCTTCAGCCTTTCCTTTTTCTGTTTTCATCAGACTTCTTTTGCTCTTCTTTTTCTCTGTTCTTGAGGTGGATGCTTAGATTATTTATTCAGACTTTTATTTTTTTCTAATGAATGCATTTAGTGCTATAAATTTTTCTTCTCAACACTGCTTTAGCTATGGACCACAAAATTTGATGTTAATCAAACATAATATGAAATGTTTGATATTTCATTCATTTAATTATTTTCTATTTCTTCTAATGCTTTTTTTATTTGTGGACTACTTAAAATTATGATTTAATTTTCAAGTGTTTGAAGATTTTCTTGTTATTTTTTTCATTATTGATTTCTAGTTTGATTCCATTGTGATCAGAGAGCACATTTGGTATGATTTCAAGTTTTAAACTTTGTTGAAGTTCATTCTATGGCTTGAGATATCGTCTGTCTTGGTATATGTTTCACGGGCACATGATTTCTACTGTTTTCTACTGTTATTGGGACTTGTTATGTTCTATAAATATCAATAAGATCCTGTTGATTGATAGTGTTGTTAAGCTCTTCTAAATAATTGCTGACTTTCTTTTTAGTTGTTGAAAAGGAGTGTTGAGGTCTCCAATTATAATTGTGAATTTGTTCACTTTTTCTTTCAGTTTTCTCAGGTTTTGTTTTACATATTTTGCTGCTTAATAGCATTTGATACATACATAATTGTGATAGCTGTGTTTTTCTGGGTGGAGTGGCTTGATCCTTCTATCATCATACAATGTTCTTTTCTGTCTATGGTAATTTTCTTTGCCCGCCTGCAATGTGGGAGACTTGAATTCCCTGGAGAAGGGAATGGTGGCCCACTCCAGTGTTCTTGCCTGGAGAATTCCATGGACAGAGGAGCCTGGCAGGGGAGTCCCTGGGGTAGCAAAGAGTTGGACATGACTGAGTGGTTTTCACTTCACTTCACTTTATTGTCTGATATTAAAATGGGCATTCTTGTATTTCTTTGATAAATGTTTGCATTTAATATCTTGCTTTCATCATTTTACTTTCAATCTATACTGTTGCACTTAAAGTGATGTTCAAGGGCAGGGAGGGTTCTTCATTACTACTAGGGGGAATGGGAGTTTCCAATCCTCTTTGGGCTCCACTGGCATCATGGTAAGAGTGGCAATGGTAAACAGTCCAACCATCCTCTAGACCTCCTTTGACACTATTCTAGTGGAGAGAGGACAAGGCAGTCACTTTGTTACCATCTAGCAGGGATGAAATTCTCTATTTGTCATTCTAATATCATCCCAGTGGAGATGTTAAATTGCCTTATGGCAGCCTTACAGGTGTGGAAGTCGAGGTTCCACAGTCAGTCTTTGTTGGTGCCATTGGAATCAGGCCACTTTTTTTTTTTTTTTTTTTTTTTTTGGTCTGGTGTTCAGCTGCAATAAAGTGGTTATTGTCTAAAATGTTTGTTTTGCTAGGCTATTCCTTTGGTGAAAGAGAGCAGGCTTTTGCTATAATTTTTTTGTCTGTGCTTTTTGGTATTTCTTTGTTGCCCATTTGTTCAGCTTTAAGCTGGGATATATGAGACAAGAAGAAAATCCAGGATACTGACCACTGCTTTCCCTCAGTTTCTGAGGTCCCTGAAAAACTTACCATCTTCTTTCCATATTTCAGTGTCTTTTTATGTTTCTCTTATGTAATACGTCCAGACGTTTGGTTGAACTTCATGATAATTTTAAAAGTATGCCTACCCTGATGCTGGCAAAGATTAAAGGCAAAAGGAGAATCAGGCAGCAGAGGGTGAGACGGTTAGATAACAAAACCAATTCTCTGAACATGAATTTGAGCAAACTCTGGGAGATAGTGGAGGACAGAGGAGCCTGGCGTGCTGCAGTCCATGGATTGCAAAGAGTCAGACATGACTTAGCAGCTGAACAACTAACGACAATACTCTGTCTTACCAAGAAGTGGAAGTCTCTGGTATACATTTTAAAAGATATAAACCTAAGATGTATAATTTGTTTAATTTTTAAATATTCTAATCATAGCTGCTGCTGCTGCTACGTCACTTCAGTTGTGTCCGACTCTGTGTGACACCATAGATGGCAGCCCACCAGGCTGCCCCATCCCTGGGATTCTCCAGGTAAGAACACTGGAACGGGCTGCCATTTCCTTCTCCAATGCCTGAAAGTGAAAAATGAAAGTGAAGTCTCTCAGTTGTGTCCGACTCTTAGTGATCCCATGGACTGCAGCCCACCAGGCTCCTCCATCTGTGCAATTTTCCAGGCAAAAGTACTGGAGTGGGTTGCCATTGCCTTCTCCAAATTCTAACCATAGATAAATACATAAATATAAGCTAGACCTGGATGTCTCTTGAATCCCAGTAAATTATTTGTCAGGTTTTAAATAATAAAGATTTTTTGGTACATATTTTATAATGTGCATTATACTATCTAAATTCTTAGATAGATATTATACTATCTAAATTCTTAGTCAAATAGTCCCAAATCTCAGTGACTTACAAGAGCAAACTTCTTTCTCTCTTACAAAATGGTCCTCGTTTCTACAGTTCTACTTTACCTGTGTTAGACTTACATTTTCTGGTTTGGAGCTATGAATCTGCTCATGTTTTTTTTCTTTTTTTCTTCAGTCTGGGTTCAAGGATAAAGGAACCTCCCTCAGCATACACTACTCTTTCATGGCAAGAGCAAGAATGAGAAATTGACAGACAGACACAAAAATAGTGCACTGTTCCTTTTGCTCATATTTTAGTGGGAAAGTCAGTCATGTGTCCAAACCTAAAACCAACTGGGTAGAGAAATATACTATTTCCATAGGGGACAGGCAAATTGATTTCGTGTACGTTATGAAATATAGAATATGTCAAAAATATTTTCTATTAAAGATGCAAACATCATCTAGGCAAAAAATAGCTCTATAATACATTGTGAAATTTTTCACATATGCTTTAAAAAATAAAAACAAATAGTAATTAACTTATAATGGTATGTCAGTTAGGTTACCAAAAACGTTAGTTATCAACTTAAATTTCAAAAAATAAATATTATAAAAGCTATCTTCAGGGTTGTACTTTTCAGCCTACTAATGTTTTACTTTGCATCCCTAAATCTCCATTAGAATATAAGTACATCTATAGTGACAGAGATATATCTCAATATATCTATATATTCCATTGTTTCTTGAAATCTTGTATTAAGGGCAGACACAGAATTATTCATAAAATGATAGCAAGAGGGAAAAAAAGGATTTTTAGGCAGCTGGAGTGAGAATAAAAGTTAGAAAGAAAATGTTCGCTACTGGGAACTATTTTAAGTAAAGGATCTGGGGCAAAATTTTACATAGCTGCTTCTTTCTAAATGAGAGAATTGATTTTTATCCCTGCAAATTCAATAGTGAGCTCATATGAGTTCCACATAAAGAATTTCAACTTAGAGAAAGCCACAGAGTGTTTTGAGAAGTAAATTAGTTTGTGGTGCTTACCTTTATTTAGTTACATATCTTGATATTTTTTGATGATTTCAAGTGGATTATACTAATTACCTAACCTGATTCAAAACCAACTCAAATAAATTTAACTCAACATTGCTTAATACTTTCTATATTCAAGGTTCTCTAGATAGTAAATTTGGAAAACTCAACAGTGGCCACAGGAGTGGAAAACATCCACTCTTGTTTTCATTCCAATCCCAAAGAAGTGCAATGCCAAAGAATGCTCAAGCTAATGCACAATTGCACTCATCTCACATGTTAGTAAAGTAATACTCAAAATTCTCCAAGCCAGGCTTCAACAGTACGTGAACTATGAACTTCCAGATGTTCAAGGTGGATTTAGAAAAGGCAGAGGAACCAGAGATCAAATTGTCAACATCCGTTGGATCATCAAAAGAGCAAGAGAGTTTCAGAAAAAACATCTACTTCTTCTTTATTGACTGCGCCAAAGGCTTTGACTGTGTGGGCCACAACAAACTGTGGAAAATTCTTCAAGAGATGGGAACACCAGACCACCTGACTTGCCTCTTGAGAAATCTGTATGCAGGTCAGGAAGCCACAGTGATAACTAGACATGGAACAACAGACTGGTTCCAAATCAGGAAAGGAGTACGTCAAGGCTGTATATTGTCACCCTGCTTATTTAACTTCTATGCAGAGTACATCATGCAAAATGCCAGGCTGGAAGAAACACTAGTTGGAACTGAGATTGCTGGGAGAAATATCAATAATCTCAGATATGCAGATGACACCACCCTTATGGCAGAAAATGAAGAGGAACTAAAGATTCCCTTGATGAAAGTCAGAGGAGAGTGAAAAAGCTGACTTAAAACTCAACATTCAGAAAACTAAGACCATGGCATCTGGTCCCATCACTTCATGGCAAATAAATGAGGAAACAGTGACAGAATTTTTTTGGACTCCAAAATCACTGCATATGATGACTGCAGCAATGAAATTAAAAGACGCTTGCTCCTTGAAAGAAAAGTTATGACCAACCTAGACAGCATATTAAAAAGCAGAGACATTACTTTGCCAACAAAGGTCCATCTAGTCAAAGCTATGGTTTTTCCAGTAGTCATGTATGGATGTGAGAGTTGGACTATAAAGAAAGCTGAGTGCTGAAGAACTGATGCTTTTGAACTGTGGTGACGGAGCAGGCTCTTGAGAGTTACTTAGTTTGTAAGGAAATCCAACCAGTCCATACTAAAGGAGATCAGTCCTAAGTATTCATTGGAAGGACTGATGCTAAGGCTGAAACTCCAATACTTTGTGAAGAGCTGATTCATTTGAAAAGACCCTGATGCTGGGAAAGATTGAGGGCAGGAGGAGAAGGGGACAGCAGAGGATGAGATGGCTGGATGGCATCACCAACTCAATGGAATGTGTTTGAGTAAACTCTGGTAGTTGGCAATGGACAGGGAGGCCTGGCGTGCTGTTCCATGGGGTTGCAAACAGTCAGACATGACTGAGCAACTGAACTGAACTATAGATAGTAATTGAAAACACAAATGTCTGACAGGTAATCAAATTGGCACATAGTAGACCCTCAAAGAGACTTAACCAATTTATATATTGTTTAATTAATCTAATAGAGAAGTTGAGACAGATGTCCAAATAGATAAAATGTTAGTCAATATATCGTATCTCTGTTAGATATATGAGAAGTATTAACGGAGCTTCAAGCAAGAGCAATTATATGCTTTCAGTGGATAGGAATATATAGGAAAGAGAAAACAAAAAGGTATTTTGGGGGAAGATTTGACATAGGCTTTAAATTTTTAAGTGCAACTCTAACAATCAAATGTGGGAGATAAGTGGAAGGAGGCTTTAAGATGGTGGTATAGGAAGGTTCTGAATTCAGCTCCTTCCATAGACAGAACAAGTCTACAACTGCAAATGGAACGTGTGCAGTGTGTACTAAGTTGCTTCAGTTGTGTCCAACTCTTTGTGACTCTATGGGCTGTAGCCCGCCAGGCTCCTCTGTCCATGGGATTCTCCAGTCAAGATACTGGAGTGGGTTGCCATGCCCTCCTACAGGGGATCTTTCAGACCTGGCAATGGAACCCACATCTCTTTTGTCTCCTGCATTGGCAGGCAGATTCTTTACCACTAGCGCCACCTGGGAGTAATTTCCCCAAAAGAGACCTGAAAATTGAATGAACAGAACCTCCAAAACAAAGGATAAAAGAAACTGGAACTTTTGCTAAATTAAAAAAACAAACAAACAAACAAAAAACAGCATTGATATGGGCTTGACAAGGAAAAACCCACACCCTGGCTTGGCAATTCACAATCAGGAGAGATCACAAAGTTATGGATCTTTTCTCTGAGTGAGCAAGGAATTTGAACTCTACATCAGGCACTTGAGTTCCCCAAACACATGACTTTGAAAAATCAATGAGGAATAAGCTTAGGAAAACTACAGAACTGCAGGGAAGAAAAAAACCCACTCTTAAAGAGCTCATGAGCAGGCACACACAACCCCAAAACCAGCAGTGAAGCATGTGATTGAAAAATGCATGGGCCTTAGGTGAAAGGAGCATACTTAACTAATCTTGAAGCACCTGCCAGAGACTCAGAAAATAATTGAGACACTCTTTGGGGACTAAGTTACTGGCAGGTGTTATTTATGCAACCTCAGGCTATCTTATTACTAATAGTGGGTTGTCATTTCCTTCTCCAGGGGATCTTCCTGACCCGGGGATTGGACCTAGGTCTCCCACATTGCAAGCAGATTCTTTACCATCTGAGCCAAATACTGGCATAGGAGAGGACCATTTTGGAATTCTCCACCATTGACACCAGTGGACATACTCTGCTGAGAGACTCTACAACTGTGGTTTAGCTGGTCCAGTGATAACCCTGCCCAACAGTGCCCCATGACAGCCCCTGATGGATCCTTCAACCAGCCCAGGGCCCAACACTCCCTGTATGTGTCCCACAACAGTTGCAGCCCTAACACAACAGGAGGGAAAAACAGCACACGTTGGGGACACCTCCTTGAGTGCCTGGCTCTGGTAGCCAGGCAGGATAGTGTTTCTGAGCTCCACAGTTTGTCCCCTCAATAAAGTAACTTCTTCAAGATCAGGAGAGACAGGTTATACATTTAATGCATGAAAACAAATGCAAAGAATTAGGCAAAATGAGGAGACAAAGGAATATGTTGCAGTTGAAAAAAAAAAAAAAAAAACAAGATAAAACTTCAGAAAAAGAGCTAAACAAAATGGAGATAAGCAATTTACCTGACATGAAGTTTGGTCATAAAGATGCTCACCAAACTCAGGAGAAGAATGCATGAACTCAGTGAGATTTTTGATAAACAGAGAGAACATATCAGAAAGTACCAAAGAGAAGTTATAACTGACCTGAAAAAGAAAAAAAAATACTGGATGGGTTCAATAGTAGACTGTACGAGGTAGAAGAATGAATCAGTGATCTGGAAGACAAAACAATAGAACTCACCCGGAGAGAACAGAAAAATGAAAAAAGAATTTAAAAAGAAGACAGCTTAAGGGACTTTTGAGACAATATCTGCAGAATAATACTTGCTGTGCTGTGCTGTGCTTAGTCGCCCAGTTATGTCCAACTTTTTGTGACCCCATGGGCTGTACCCGACCAGGCTCCTCTGTCCCTGGGGATTCTCCATGCAAGTATACTGGAGTTGGTTTTCATGCCATCCTCCAGGGAATCATCCAAACCCAGGTTTTGAATCCAGGCCTCCTACACTGAGCCACCAGGGAAGCCCAAAAATACTGCAGTGGGTAGCCTCTCCCTTCTCCAGGGGAACTTCCCAACCCAGGGATCAAACCAGGGACTCCTACAGTGTAGGCAATTTCTTTACCAGCTGAGCTACCTGGGGAGCCCATCTTATACCATACATGACTCCAAATGGATTAGAGACTTCAATGTGAGACCTGATAGCACAAAATTCTTAGAGGAAAATATAGTAATTTAATTGACCTTGGACCTAATGACACTTTTGTGACTCTGACTCCAAAGATAAACAAAAGCAAAAATAAATGGGACCACATCAAAAGTTTCTGCACAGAGAAGGAAACATTAACAAAATGAAAAGATAATCTACTGAATGAGAGAAATTTTCAGATCATATGCTTCATGGGGGTCACTATTCAAAATATATAAAAAACTCATACAACTCACAAGATAAACAACTGGATTTTAAAATGTGCAAAGAGTCTGAACAGACATTTTTCCAAGGACACACAGATGGTCAACAGGTACTTGAAAAGCTGTTGAACAGCACTAATAATTAGGAAAGTACAAATCAGAACCACAGTGAGCTCTCACATCACACCTGGTGGAATAACTGCTATTGAGAAGAAAAAAATATATAGTAAATGTTGGAGAGCTTCTGGAGAAAATGGAATATTTTTACATTGTTATTAAGACTGTAATAGTGCAGCCACTATGAAAAACAGTATAGACAGCCTCAAAAAATTAAGAATAGAACTACCATATGCCCCAAGTATTTCACTTCTGGATATTTATCTGAAAACATGAAAATACTAATTCAAAGAGATATATGCACCTCTATGTTCAATGCAGCTTTATTCATAATAACCAAGATAAATAAATAAGCTAAGTGTTTAGGATCAATGGATAACATTTTGATATATATATAATGGAATATATGTATATAATGGAATATATATATTTATATATATAAAGGAATACTACTCGACCATAAAAAAGATGGAGACATGCCATCTGTAACAACATGGGTGGACCATGAAGGTATTATGCCAAGTGGAATAAATAAAGAAAGAAAAATACTGTATGATTTCACTCATATATGGAATCTTAAAAAACAAATAAAACAAAACATACTCATGGATACAGAGAACAAATTAGTGGCTACCAAGGGAGAAGGGACTTGGGGAAAATAAGTAAGAAGCAAGATTCTAAGCAAAAGATACTAATATGAATATAGCTACAATAGAAGAAGATGAGAAGACTCACAGGGAGACTAGCTCTCTGTATTAGTCATCTTGGACTGCCATAACAAAATACCACAGGCTGGGTGGATTAAAGGACAAAAATTTATTTTTCCACAGTTCTGAAGGCTAGATACGCAAGATCAATTTGTCAGTACATTTGGTTTCTAGTGAGGCCTCTTTTCCTGGCTTGTTAATGCCTACCTTCTTCCTATATCTTTATATGACCCTTCCTCTCTATCCTTGTGGAGTGAGCTCTGAGGTCCCTTTCTTTTCATATAAGGACACCAGTCTTATAGGATTAGACCCCAGTATGTGACATCATTAATTACCCTCCTTTAAGGTCCACTGGACTGGAAGAAACACAAGCTGGAATCAAGATTGCCGGGAGAAATATCAATCACCTCAGATATGCAGATGACACCACCCTTATGGCAGAAAGTAAAGAGGAACTCAAAAGCCTCTTGATGAAAGTGAAAGTGGAGAGTGAAAAAGTTGGCTTAAAGCTCAACATTCAGAAAACGAAGATCATGGCATCTGGTCCCATCACTTCATGGGAAATAGATGGGGAAACAGTGGAAACAGTGGCAGACTTTATTTTTGGGGGCTCCAAGATCACTGCAGATGGTGACTGCAGCCATGAAATTAAAAGACACTTACTCCTTGGAAGGAAAGTTATGACTAACCTAGATAGCATATACAAAAGCAGAGAATTACTTTGCCAACAAAGGTTCGTCTAGTCAAGGCTATGGTTTTTCCTGTGGTCAAGTATGGATATGAGAGTTGGACTGTGAAGAAGGCTGAACGCTGAAGAATTGATGCTTTTGAACTGTGGTGTTGGAGAAGACTCTTGAGAGTCCCTTGGACTGCAAGGAGATCCAACCAGTCCATTCTGAAGGAGATCAGCCCTGGGATTTCTTTGGAAGGAATGATGCTAAAGCTGAAACTCCAGTACTTTGGCCACTTCATGCAAAGAGTTGACTCATTGGAAAAGACTCTGATGCCGGGAGGGATTGGGGGCAGGAAGAGAAGGGGACGACAGAGGATGAGATGGTGGGATGGCATCACTGACTCGATGAACGTGAGTCTGGGTGAACTCTGGGAGTTGGTGATGGACAGGGAGGCCTGGTGTGCTGCGATTCATGGGGTCGCAAAGAGTTGGACATGACTGAGTAACTAAACTGAACTGAACTGAAGGTCCTATCTATAAATATAGTCTACTGGGCTTAGGGCTCCAACTTGTGAATTTTCAAGGGACATAATCCAGTTTATAACAGTCCCCAAAGTGGAAATTTTTCAAGACAGGCTGAGAATTTGGGATTTAGTTCAGTTAGAATTAGGAAGCCATTGACACAAAAACCTGGGTTAGGAGCGTGACTTTGAAACTTTCATACAGATTTCCTTAAAATTGGTAGAACTTCTTGATTACCTTCTAGTAGGCCTGGAGTTATGTATGACAAAGCCTGTTGTTAAGATTCAAAAATAATGATTATTCAGATATGTATCGAGTTTCATTTTAGATCAAGGAATAAAAGAATTTTAAATAAATCTTCATTTGTGATAGAATATAAATATACTTTTGTTGTTGCCCAGTCACTAATGTAAACTCAACTACTCATTCCAATCGAAATATTTGGCATAGTAAGATTATCCCATCACAATTCTGAGCTGTAGTTCTACATGCCTGCACAAATTCAGAGCCTCTTTAAAATACTTGAAACTAAATAAGCCACTTGAACTAGACATACGTTCTATTTTATAATTACTATAAAAATATGAATAGCAATCAAAAAATAAATCAGAGTTTCTGCCTTTGCTGACTGAATATGGTTTTAACTTGACTCTTTTACTGCTTTACAAATGACTAAAAAACTTTTGTCATTTCATTCATTTTTGACTAGAGAAAATTAGACATGATTTATGGAAATTTAAAATAAGGCAATAAGAAGTGGAATGATAAAAACACAATCTCATTAATTCACAACTTAAAAATTCTGCACTGGTGGAGCCTGTGCTCTAGAGCCGCAACTCCTGAAGCCCGTCTGCCCTAAAGCGCATGCTCTGCAGCAAGAGAAGCCACCGCAGTGAGGAGCGCAAGCACCACGACTGGAGACCAGCCCCCACTCTCTACTACTGGAGAGAAGCCCGCACAGCAATGAAGACCCAGCACAGCCAAAACACAATTCTGCCACCAAAAAGGGAAAATATTTTGAGATTTTTTTTTTTCTCAGAATTTCCAATATTGCCTACATAATCCAAGTTTGTCACATAATTAAATATTCTCTGGCCTTATCTTTGTGAACTCAGTGCTTATGCTCTTAATTGTTACTTAATTGGGTATATTTTCTTATCTATTATACTAGATAAGTGATGAAGACCTATTAAAGTCTTTTCTATCAAAATTTGTTAAGGAAAATGCAAAAGTAATTCGTACTAGCCATAATTTTAAAAAACCCTAAAAGAATGTTTTTATAATTTACCATTTCAGGCTGAATATTGAAGAATAGCAAAGGATATTTTATCATATATGAGTTCTGAGTAAAACACGGCAATATAAGGATATTCATTCCTTCAACAGCAATGCAGAAGACTGATTCTTCGGGAGAGGAACGACATAATGTATGCTAACTCTGGTTTACCAGTTTTGGTGGGCTTCCAAAAGTAAACATTACATTGAATAGTAAAGACGTCGCATTTGAATGAAAATGGACAGCAAGTTATTGTAAATATATATAGTTGCAGGGTTTTGTAATCTCCCAAATAATAAACAAAAACATTTGGTGAGAATGTGCATATTAAACATCTAAGGAAGATTATATTTTTAAAGTCAAGCTATCTCTTTATGTTCTCTGTTTTCATACATTGAATCTGTTTACATAGCAAGGAAAGGCTGATGATAATTTTTTATCAGGTGGAACAGAGCCTGTCAGAGAAAGGTAAGTATGCCTAGCCTGAGTTGTATTGGAAGAATGATAATTTGCCTAGAGACCTAGAAAGTAACTTGAATTGTTGTTTTCTAGCCTTGGGGAATAATTGATGGGGAGAATAGTATCAACTAGTATCTACAAAAAATTAATCAGTTGATCTTAGAAAGAAATGGCAAGTTTTATTTGAGACAAATTTGAGGAGGAGGAGGACGCAGGTTTGGTCCCTGGGTCAGGAAAATCCCCTGGAGAAGGAAATATTAACCTGATCCAGTACTCTTGCCTGAGAAATCCCATGGATAGAGGAGCCTGGGGGGCTACAGTCCATGCGGTCACAAGAGTACTTAGCAACTAAACCACCACCACCACCACCCGGAAGGAGGATCTAAGAAAGCTCTGAGAACTGTTCTGCTACTTAGAAGCCAAGACACAGATACATAAGTTTTCTGAGATAAAGGACTGTACATCAAAGGACATATTATTGACAGTCTGCACAATCCAGATCTAAGTGTCATTGTGGTAGGTCTGCTGCTGCTGCTAAGTCACTTCAGTCGTGTCCAACTCTGTGCGACCCCATGGACGGCAGCCCACCAGGACGCCCCGTCCCTGGGATTCTCCAGGCAAGAACACTGGAGTGGGTTGCCATTTCCTTCTCCAATGCATGAAAGTGAAAAGTGAAAGTGAAGTCACTCAGTCATGTCCGTGGTAGGTCATGTGACCCTGAACAATATCAAGAAGGAATACTATCTTTTAAGAAGTTGTCTTGTCAATGCTAGAAAGCTGCTGTTTATGACTGAGCAGATATTGCTGCTGATGGGGGAGGTTTGGGTAATGTGTAATACAGATGTACAATGCACAGGTGGAGAGAGAGGTCACCTAAGGGCAGAGACATTTTTATGTGTAAATTTTTCTTGTCTTGACAAAAAAAATGAATTTTACTTTACACGAGACAACTGAAGAAAGAGTAGAATGGGTCAGGTATTGTTTTCCCATCTCAGTCACTAAGACCAATAGCCTCACCTGACTACAATTTTCTACTGTTTTCTTCTCTATTCCAAATTCACAAATGAGAAAACTAAGGCTCAGGGAGACTAACTTATTTTTACTAAGATCATTTAGTTTCTGCATGGTAAAGATGTTTTCTTCATTATATCTTGCCAAGCAATTTTTAATCTGCCATGATGATAGCTATATGACAAAAAGTGTTTCTTTTCATGAAAAGGATACTTTTACCATGTAACAGTTTAAATTCTAAAAATGTATTACTTACTTTGCTCTATGATTTTAGAACTTCTAATTTTAACGGAATATAAAAAGAAAAATAGAAAAAAGAATAACCATTTAAATGGACCTATCAAATTATAACATGAATATGTACAATGTATCATGTTTCATGTATTGTATTATACTATAATGATATATAATTATGTCAGGTATAACTTACTCTTTTAAATAAGTTTGTCTATACAAAATATTACCTGAAAACTAGGTTTACCTCTTAGTAGATGTCAAGCCAAAAGACACAACCATGCCAAAGAGTGGGCAAAGGAAGGATTTATTTCTTGCAGCAAGTAAGAAGAACATCAGGGATCTTTCCCAAAGTAGTGTCCTTGGACAGCAATATTGTGGAATTTTTAAGCTAGGTATATATGCATACTCATATAAAGACTTGGCCAGTGCATGCATATTCATGAAGGGTCTTGGGCACAGAAAAATTCATTATAGAATTGGGGCAAGGATCAACAGAGCCCAAAATTTGTAGGCTGAGAAATCCATCCTCTACCTTTATTCAGAGCCTTTGTTCTTGCAGAACTCTAAGATATACATCATATTGTTATGCATATCCCTTCAGGAAGAACTAGGACTTTTATCACTGACCTATTGTTTCTTGACTGCTTTTCCTTTGTTCCTGCCTTCTCTCGCTTCTCTTAAGATCCTTAAGTACTGAGACCCATTCAAACGCAAGGATTATGGACAGGCTCAGATCACACAATGACTTAGGCCCAGAATGGCTTCTCTTTTGTCAAGAAATCCATGCCCGGTTCTCTTTCTCTGAAGACCCCTATCCTGTATACTTAGAGTATCTCAAAGGGGAGAGAGTGAAATTGGGAAAAGAATGTTTCTAGAGATTAAAGTGCTGGATTCATAGGGTGACCTTGGGAGAGATTTGTCAGTGTGTAGCCCAGAAAATTGCTGAAACTATTGGAAGTCTTTAATATTAGGATTTACAAATCCCTGTGAAATTATTGTTTGCCAGTTCACTTGCTGTTGTTCGATTGCTAAGTCATGTCCAATTCTTTGTGACCCAGTGGACTGCAGCACACCAGACTTCCCTGAACCTCAATGTCTCCTGGAGTTTACTCAAATTCATGTACATGGAATAAGTGATGCTGTCCAGCCATCTAATCTTCTGTCAACCCCTTCTTCTCCTGCCCTCAATCTTTCCCAGCATCAGGGTCTTTTCCAGTGAGTTGGCTCTTCACATCAGGGGGCCAAAGCACTGGAGCTCAGCTTCGGCCTCATTTCATCCAGTGAATATTCAGGGTGGGTTTCCTTTAGGATTGACTTGTTTAGTCTCCTTGTAGTTCACCTGTGGTCTTATCTAAACTAGAAAGGTCTAAATAAACCGGGGAAAAAAGAATGAGAAGTTTAGATGGTGTGTGATAAACATAATTTTCTATGGCACCCTTTACATATCTTGTGTATCTTGTGATTTAGGATACACTTTGCAATTTGCGGTTTCCATTTCAATTCTCATTTTCTTCCACAGTCACTATGCCAGCAAAAGTTTCCCCTTTCTCAGGACTGAAAAAAATTTATAGCTGAGTGATCACTTCAAGAAAATTAGTGGAGGTGATGGAATTCCAGTTGAGCTATTTCCAATCCTAAAAGATGATGCTGTGAAAGTGCTGCACTCAATATGTCAGCAAATTTGGAAAACTCAGCAGTGGCCACAGGACTGGAAAAGGTCAGTTTTCATTCCAATTCCAAAGGAAGGCAGTGCCAAAGAATGTTCAAACTGTAGCACAATTGCACTCATCTTACACCCCAGCAAAGTAATGCTCAAAATCCTCCAAGCCAGGCTTCAACAGTATGTGAACCGTGATCTTCCAGATATTCAAGCTGGATTTAGAAAAGGCGGAGGAACCAGAGATCAAATTGCCAACATCTGTTGGATCATCGAAAAAGCAAGAGAGTTTCCGAGAAACATCTATTTCTGCTTTATTGACTACACCAAAGCCTTTGACCCTGTAGATCACAACAAACTGGAAAATTCTTCAAGAGATGGGAATACCAAACCACCTGACCTGCTTCCTGAGAAATCTGTATGCAGGTCAAGAAGCAACAGTTAGAACTGGACATGGAATAACAGACTGGTTCCAAATCAGGAAAGGAGTATGCCAAGGCTGTATATTGTCACCCTGCTTATTTAATTTACATGCAGAGTACCTCATGAGAAATGCTGGACTGGATGAAGCACAAGCTGGAATCAAGATTGCTGGGAGAAATATCAATAACCTCAGATATGCAGATGACACCACCCTTATGGCAGAAAGCAAAGAAGGACTAAAGAACCTCTTGATGAAAATGAAGGAGGAGAGTAAAAAAGTTGAATAAAAACTCAACATTCAAAAAACTAAGAACATGGTATGCAGTCCCATCTCTTCATGGCAGATAGATGGGGAACTTTGGAAACAGTGAAAGACTTTATTTTCTTGGGCTTCAAAATAACTGCAGATGGTAACTGCCACCATGAAATTAAAAGATGCTTGCTCCTTGGAAGACCAACCTAACGCATATTAAAAAGCAGAGACATCACTTTGCCAACAAATGTCCATCTAGTCAAAGCTGTCATTTTTCCAGTAGTCATGTATGGATGTGAGAGTTGGACTATAAAGAAAGATGAGTGCCACAGAGTTGATGCTTTTGAACCATGTTGTTGGAAAAGACTCTTGAGAGTCCTTTGGACTGCAAGGAGATCAAATCATTCCATCCTCAAGGAAATCGGTCCTGAATATTCATTGGAAGGACTGATGTTGAAGCTGAAACTCTAATGCCTAATGGCCACCTAATGCGAAGAGCTGACTCATTGGAAAAGACCCTGATGCTGGGAAAGAATGAGGGCAGGAAGAGAAGGGGACGACAGAGGATGAGATGGTTAGATGGCCTCACTGACTCGATGGACATGAGTTTGAGCAAGCTCCAGGAGTTGGTAATGGATGGGGAAGCCTGGCGTGCTGCAGTCCATTGGGTAGCAAAGAGTCAGACACCACTGAGTGACTGAATTGAACTGATAAGTCATTTAAATTTTTTTGAGTCAGTTCTTTGTTTTGTATAGTAATTTTTAAGCTGATGTTCAACAAACTCCTTATGTTTCTGAATTTGAAATACTGAAGTCTAGAGAGTAACTTTAAAACATCTGTATCAACTCAAGCTTTAATTATCATCACATCAAATGACACACTGTAAAAATTGTATAAATGCAGTTTTTAAGTATAAAAAACAGATAATGCCAAATTCTTATTTTCCAAATATTCACTAAATTTTTAAAAAAAAATTGCAATATAAAATCATAATAGTTTTCAAACATGGTGAATTTGGTATTAAATTTACTCATTAAATTAGAAAAAACTGACTATAATGAAGCTGTTGTTTTAAAGGAATGTTCATCATCTTTGCCAGGTATCAGAAGAATCAAGACAACCACAATGGAGTAGAGAACAGGCATGTTGGCTGGAAGGTCCAAGATCAAGTTTCTGGCAGCATTCAAATTCTGGTAAGAGTTCTCTTCCTGGCTTGCATGTGGCCACTTTCTCTCTATGCACATCCTTACAAGGTGAAGAATGTGAGCTCTGATATCTCTGATATATCTCTAATATCACTTCCTCTTCTACTAAGGCCATCATCTCTATTGGATAGTCCTCATTCTTCTGATATTTAACCTTTATCACCTCCTCACATGCCCTGTTTCCAAATACAGTAATGTTGGGGGTTAAGGCTTCAACACAAGAATTGGAGAGGGGGTGGGACAATTCAGTCAAGCACTACTAAACCCCGAAGAAATAATTTACTTTCAATAAAACATTATATTCTGTACAAATGCTTTATACAGAATATGTATCTCATGAAAAACGTAAATCTACACAAAAGAGAGGGAATTCTATTGTCTTCATAGTGCAGCCTTTTCTCTTTTCACTGAAAAGAGATGCTCTGTAAGGAGAGTGACAAGTTCCTTGAACTCGAGTTGTAAAATCTACCTCTTCTCTGTGTCCTTCCAACCTCTGACCTCATCACAGATCATCTTGGTAGGATGCCTGATGGGGTTGGCTTTGAGTGATGTGACCCTCAGCACTTCCTTAAATATGAACATAAAAAGGATCAACATCTAGTAGTTTAAAGTGAAGTCAAGTAAACTCCAAAAAAAGAATTTAAATAATATAAAAAGACAATTTAACTTAAAATTTTACTCAACAATTTAAAAAAAAAATTTTTTTTTTAACTTACCAAACCTAATTTAAATGAACATATTCCTGGATCATTTACTATCAATAGCTAGTTATTAGCTAGAAACAAGTTTCCTGGTTTTCATCCCACTTCAAATCATGTAAAAGTTCCACTATAAGAAAATATGAATGGCTAACTTGATTTCCAAAATCATTGTTTCATTTATTTTATTCAGTATTGTTGGGCTTATTTTGAATAAGCTTAAAACATCTAGTTTATTGCTTTTACATGCAGCTGTATTTTTTTAAAAAAGTTCATGTTGCATTTTATTAATTCAACTTTTAGTTTTCTTTTCATAAATAGGAATTCTCCAAATACCAATGTATAATCTTTCTATTTGATCCAAAATAGGTTAAAACAAAACAAAAAGTATGTTTTAATTTCTACTGCTTACTTCTAAGAGGAATTATACATATTGTTTTAGCACGAACACATTTCTCTTATCTGTCCCCTTTTTTCCCCCAATAGCAAGAGTCAATTCCAAGCTCTTTCCTTTAGACAATTCATATTAATACCTTAGTGTATGTCTACATGTATTTTTTTCTCCACATTTTGTTGATCTTTATAGACCATATATGTGAATATATATACTCATACACACATTTTCAGAGTTGGGTTTTTATAATTTTTGCTTTTGTTTTACATTATCCTGAACAACTCTACCATATGTATTTTTTTGTATAAGCTCTTAAAGTTGGATTTAGGGGTTAGTCTCTATAGAAAAGCTTTCTAGGAAAGGAATAGCTTTCTTAAAAAATTTTTTTAAAAACTGTAAATTTTAGCAGATTCACATGTTGCATATTAATATAAGGACCTCAGAAACAAAACACTAAATTAGGTAAATCATACTACAGTTCTACCAGCAATCTAAGACAATACCTTATACCTCATATCCATGCCAGCATTAAGTTTTACAGCATTTTAAAATGTTCTCAGATTAAATCATTGTTATATTGATTTCTATTTCACCAGAAACTAGTGGATTTCCTTTTTCCCAAGTGTGCTAGTCATTTGGTTTTGTTCTTGGCACACTGTGTATTGATATCTTCTATCCATTTTTATATTGCATGTTTTGTCTTTTTCTTGTTAATCTGTACAAACTCTTTGTGTTTTACTGAATTCATTGCCTGCTATTTGCATTGTCTTTTTTCCAGATGTATCATGTCTATTGATCTTGTCTGTTATTTTGTTTTGCCATACAAATGGCTTAAATTTTATTTAGTAGAACTCAGAGTTCTAGGTAGTCTACATTTATAGTGTTATGCATTCAGTCCATCAGTTCACTCACCAGGTCTGGATCTTTGACACCCCATGAACGGCAGCATGCCAGGTTCCCCTGTCCCTCACCAACTCCTGAAGCCTACTCAAACTCATGTCCATTGAGTCAGTGATGCCATCCAACAATCTCATCCTCTCTCATCTCTTTCACCTCCTGCCTACAATCTTTCCCACCATCAGGGTAATTTCAGATGAGTCAGTTCTTCCCATCAGGTGGACAAAGTATTGGAGTTTCAGCTTCAGCTTCAGTCCTTCCAATGAATATTCAGGATTGATTTCATTTAGGATAGACTGGTTGGATCTCCTTGCAGTCCAGGGGACTCTGAAGAGTCTTCTCCAACACTTCAGTTCAAAAGCATCAATTCTTCGGCACTGAGCTTTCTTTGTAGTCCAACTCTCACATCCATACATGAGTACTGGAAAAACCATAGCTTTAACTAGATGGAACTTTGTTGGCAAAGTAATGTCTCTGCTTTTTAATATGCTGTCTAGGTTGGTCGTAGCTTTCAGTATTCTAAGGCCAAATTTGCCTGTTACTCCAGGTGTTTCTTGACTTCCTACTTTTGCATTCCAGTCCCCTATAATGAAAAGGACATCTTTTTTGGGGTGTTAGTTCTAAAAGGTCTTGTAGGTCTTCACAGAACCATTCAACTTCAGCTTCTTCAGGGTTACTGGTTGGGGCATAGACTTGGATTACTGCGATATTGAATGGTTTGCCTTGGAAATGAACAGAGATCATTCTGTCATTTTTGAGATTGCATCCAAGTACTGCATTTCGGACTCTTTTGTTGACCATGATGGCTACTCCATTTCTTTTAAGGGATTCCTGCCCGCAGTAGTAGATATAATGGTCACCTGAGTTAAATTCACCCATTCCAGTCCATTTTAGCTCACTGATTCCTAGAATGTCGACATTCACTCTTGCCATCTCCTGTTTGACAACTTCCGATTTGCCTTGATCATGGACCTAACATTTCAGGTTCCTATGCAATATTGCTCTTTACAGCATCAGACCTTGCTTCTGTCACCAGTCACATCCACAACTGGGTATTGTTTTTGCTTTGGCTCCATCCCTTCATTCTTTCTGGAGTTATTTCTCCACTGATCTCCAGTGGTATATTGGACACCTACTGACCTGGGGAGTTCCTCTTTCAGTATCCTGTCATTTTGCCTTTTCATACTGTTCATGGGGTTCTCAAGGCAAGAATACTGAAGTGGTTTGCCATTCCCTTCTCCAGTGGACCACATTCTGTCAGACCTCTCCACCATGACCCGCCTGTCTTGGGTGGCTCCACAGGGCATGGCTTAGTTTCATTGAGTTAGACAAGGCTGTGGTCCTAGTGTGATTAGATTGACTAGTTTTTTGTGATTGTGGTTTAAGTGTGTCTGCCCTCTGATGCCCTCTTGCAACACCTACCGTCTTACTTGGGTTTCTCTTACCTTGGGCGTGGGGTATCTCTTCATGGCTGCTCCAGCAAAGCGGAGCCACTGCTCCTTACCTTGGACGAGGGGTATCTCCCCACCACCCCACCTCCTGGCCTTGGGCAGGGGGTAGCTCCTCCCGGCCGCCACCCCTGACCTTGGACCTGGGATAGCTCCTCTCGGCTGCTCCTGTGCCGTCGCAGCCTGGCACTCTCGGCCGCTGCCCCTGACCTTGGATGTGTGGTAGCTCCTCTCAGCCACCCCCCTGGCCTCGGACTTGGGGTAGCTCCTCTCAGCCGCCATGCCTGACCTCAGACATTGGGTAGCTCCTCTCGGCTGCCACCCCTGACCTTGGACATGGGGTAGCTCCTCTCGGCCACGCTTTTGTGAGATTCGTAGCAGGGACCTGCCCCACAGTGACAGCCAATTCCCTATACTCAGCCCTGTACTCACTCCCGCAGTGTTTCCTGGGAGCTTCTTGGAGCCTCACACTCTCCCAGTAAAAACTAGAAGTGGGATATAACCCCAAATCTCTCTTCCACTGAACTCTTTCACTTTAAACAGTTGATTCTGTATCTCTGTTTACTTGTCCAAAGTGAGAAAGAGCAAGAAATACTTAGGGGGTTCAGGATTTGTCTTCATTGCCACTTTAGTGCATTTGTACCTTTCAGTGTCTGTTTCTCTTTTTTATTTCCTGAGGACTCAATCTCCTCCTCTTCCCACTTGCCAACGGCAGTGCTTCATACTCTCATCAAGCTCATTCTCACTTCAGTTCAGTTCAGTTGCTCAGTCGTCTCCGACTGTTTGCGACCCCATGAATCGCAGCACACCAGGCCTCCCTGTCCATCACCAACTCCCGGAGTTCACTCAGACTCACATCCATCGAGTCAGTGGTGCCATCCAGCCATCTCATCCTCTGTCGTCCCCTTCTCCTCCTGCCCCCAATCCCTCCCAGCATGAGTCTTTTCCAATGAGTCACCTCTTCACATGAGGTGACCAAAGTACTAGAGTTTCAGCTTTAGCATCATTCCTTCCAAAGAAATCCCAGGGCTGATCTCCTTCAGAATGGACTGGTTGGATCTCCTTGCAGGCCAAGGGACTCTCAAGAGTCTTCTCTAACACCACAGTTCAAAAGCATCAATTCTTCGGCGCTCAGCTTTCTTCACGGTCCAACTCTCACATCCATACATGACCACTGGAAAAACCATAGCCTTGACTAGATGGACCTTTGTTGGCAAAGTAATGTCTCTGCTCTTCAATATGCTATCTATGTTGATCATAACTTTTCTTCCAAGGAGTAAGCTTTCTACATGTTCCATATCAAAATATAGATTGATACATAATTTTACATTCATTTTCAATTTTCAATAATACAATATCCTGAGAAATAGGTATTATTATTGCATCAATGTTACAAAAGAGGCTTTATGACTTGTCCAAGATCACCAAATCAAAAATTAACAAAGCCATGATTCAAACACAGGCTTTCTGATTATAAATGCACGTGCTTTCTGCTGTTCCTTATTCATATATGACTATTTGCTTATGTCTGAGTTATGATGATGATTATCAATCAATCATTGCATAATTCTCCAAAGTTGAACTGATTTGAGTCAACTTTTAATAGATTTATTTGATAACAGAAATAAATGTGTGTGCATGTGTGTAAAGCAATTCTCTATACCTCAGCAAATACTTTTAAGATGTTATCCCTAACAAAAAATGTTGCATTTCAAAAAGAGGTCAAATAGGTTTAAATGTAGAAATACTTCAAGTGCCACAAGAGTGTGAGGAATCAGAGTAAAAACATGAGGTTAGAATTGCTAATTATAGAAGAAACGCCTTTACAAGGGCCACGTATAGCTCTCAAAATGTCACGGGTCCTTATAATTTGACATGTCAGATAGTCCCTGACTTTATAATTTCATATACTCAAATATAAGCTAATACATATCTTTTATACAGAACAGAATGCACTCTTCTATGGCAAAGTATCTTATTTTTATTAAATTTAGCAAATAAAAATGCATAGTGCTGAATTAAATTTAAATTTCAAAGAAACAATGATATTATTTTAAATATAAGAATGTGCTGTGCAATATTTGAGACACTTATAACGAGTATTCTTTTTTTATTTGAATTCAAGTTTAACTGGATATCGTGTGCTTTATCTGGCAACTCCAATTTCTATATATCTAATACTCACTACAGTTTAAAAAATACTCATATTGATGTTCAAGACAATAACAACCACTAACAGCTAAATAGGATCTTCACTTTGCATTAAAACCATTTTTGTTTAAATTGTGGTAAAACACATATAACATAAAATTTACCATCTTAACCATTTTTAAGTATATAGTTCCATGGTGTTTAGTATATTCACATTGCTGTGCAACCAACCTCCAAAATTCTTCTCAACATGCAAAACTGAAATTCTCATCCCCGTTTAGCAACTCACCATTCCTGCCTTGATCTAGCCCCTGTCAACCACCTGGGTCTACTTTCAATCTTTATAAATTTGATCATTTTAGGTACCTCATGTAAGTGGAATCATATAGTATATTTTTCTGTAACAGGCTTCCCTCACTTAGCATAGTCTCCACAGGATTCATCCATGTGAATGGATGAATCTCTTGCTATAACCTGAGTTTTTTAAGGCTAAATAATATTCCAGTTTTATTTATTCATTTATATGACTAGGGACACACAGGTTGTTTCCACCTTTTAGCTGTTGTGAATATTGCTATAGGGTTGGTGTATTAGTCCCTTCAGGCTACTATTAAAAAAATACTATAGACCAGGGAGCCTATAAGCAACAGAAATATATTTTTCATAGTTCTGGAGGTGGGAAGGCAATGGCAGCCCACTCCAGTACTCTTGCCTGGAAAATCCCATGGATAGAGGAGTCTGGTAGGCTGCAGTCCATGGGGTCGCTAAGAGTCAGACATGACTGAGCGACTTCACTTTCACTTTTTACTTTCATTCATTGGAGAAGGAAATGACAACCCACTCCAGTGTTCTTGCCTGGAGAATCCCAGGGATGGGGGAGCCTGGTGGGCTGCCTCTATGGGGTCGCACAGAGTTGGACACGACTGAAGTGACTTAGCATAGCATAGCATAGAGGTGGGAAGTCTGAGGTCAAGGTGCCAGTGTGGTTACATGAAGACCCTCTTCCAGGATGCAGACTTTTCAGTGTTTTCACATGTTGGAAGAAGCTGGGATCTTTGTGAGGTCTCTTTTATAAGATCACTAATCCCATTCATGAGGATTCTACCCTCAACCTATTTATCCCACAAAAACCCTACCTTCTAATACCATCACACTAGGCATTAGAATTCTAACATATGAATATTGGAAGGACACAAAAATTCACACCATAGTGATTGCTTTCTTCTGAGGCTGTTCTTCTTGCTTGTACGTGGCCATCTCCCTGTAACTTCACATAGCCTTTCCTCTGCACACATCTGTGTCCTAATTTCCTCTTCTTTCAAAAACACCAGTCATACTAGATTGGGACCAAATTCATTTTAATTTAATCACCATTTTAAAGACCCTCTATCTCAATACAATCACATTCTAAAGTACTAGAGATTCAGAATTCAACATATGAATTTGGAGAAACACAATTTAGTCTATAATAAGTGTTAAACTAGAGGTGAAACTGCTGTATCATATGTAATATCATTTTTAATTTTTTGAAGGAACTCCATATATTTTTCATAGCGACTGCACCATTTTGCCTTCCCACCAACGGTGCACAAGTCTTTCCTCTTCTCTACATCCTTGATAATACTTGTTAAATTTGGTTTTTAACAGTAGATATCCTAATGGATTTGAGGTGGTATCTCCTGGTGGTTTTGATTTGCATTTTCCTAATTTTGAACATCCTTTTTTGCACTTGTAGGTCATTTGTATATCTTCTTTGCAGAAATATTTTATCAAATACTTTACTCATTTTTTAATCGAATTGTTTTATTGTTGAGTTGTAGTTCTTTCAATATTTCTGCATTTTAAGTCCTTATCAGAAGAAATGATATGCAAACTTGTTTTTCATTCTGTAGATTATCTTTTAACTCAACTGATTATGTCCTTTGGGGCACAATTTTTTGTTTTTGTTTTTTTTTTAACTTTGATGTAATCTAATTTATCTATTTTAATTTCTGTTGCCTATGTTTTGGGTATCATATCAAAGAAACAGAAACCATTTCAATGTCCAATGACGTGAAGTTTTTCTCTTATGTTTTCTTCAAAAGTTTTATAATTTTAGCTCTTACATTTAGTCTTACATTTAGGTCTTTGATCCATTTGGAGTTAATTTCCATATATGATGTAAGGTAAGTGTCCAACTTTATTCTTTTGCATGAGAATATTCAGTTTTCCTAACACTATTTGTTGAAAAGACTTTCATTTCTCCATTGAATGGTCTTGGAACTTCTATCAAAAATCATTTGACCTTATAAAGAAGAATTTATTTCTGGGCTCTTATTCTATTCCAAAATGATCTATATGTTGATCTTTACTCTAGTACCATACTGGTTTGATTACTATAGTTTGTAATAAGTTTTGAAATCAGGAACTGTGAAAATTTCAAATTTGTTTTTCTTTTTCAAGATTTCTTAATTATTTAAGCTGCCTTGAGATCCTGCTGAATTTTAGGATAAATATTTCTATTTCTGAGGGAGAAAATGCCATTATATTTTGATAGAGATTGTATAAGTCTATTTTTGATGGCTGCTACTGCTAAGTTACTTCAGTCGTGTCTGACTCTGTGCGACCCCATAGATAGCAGCCCACCAGGCTCCACCGTCCCTGGAATTCTCCAGGCAAGAACACTGGAGTGGGTTGTCCTTAGCTTCTCCAATGCATGAAAGTGAAAAGTGAAAGTGAAGTCGCTCAGCCATGTCCGACTCTTAGCGACTGCATGGACTGCAGCCTACCAGGCTCCTCCATCCATGGGATTTCCCAGGCGAGAGTACTGGAGTGGGGTGCCATTGCCTTCTCCTTTTTGATGGCTAGTTATTCCCAATACACTTCTTACAAATTAGAGTCATTTCTAATTTTATTAGTTTGACTATTATTTCTTGGTGGGAGGTAGAATGATAAAGACATTATCCTGCAGCAAGAAGTAGCACTTCTGAGAAGCTAGCATAAAGAGAAAACCAAAGACTTGGTATACAAGTCACAAAAGCCAGGGAAAACTGAGTATAAATGTGTATAGTTTGCTGAGACTGCCATTACAAAATATCACAGAGACAGTGGTTTAAATCAGAAATATATCTTTTCATTCTTCTAGAGAGTAGACAGTCAAGATCAAGGCATCTTCAGGACTTGTTTCTGGTGAGATCTCTTTTCCTGATGTGTATATTGCTTTGTCCTAACATGGCCTTCCCTCTGTGTTTGACAGAGGGAAAGTTTTCACTCATGTCTCTTCTTTTTTTAGAGAGAGACACTAGTTCTATTGGATGATAGCTCCATATGACCTCGTTTAAACTTGTGGCCTCCTTTAATCTTAATTACTTACTTAAAGACCTTATCTTGTAGTCACATTTTGGACTTCAACATGTGAATTTGGGGGTTGGGAAATTTGTAACTACATGGATTGGAAATTAGGGAATAAGAATAGTATGTCACTAACAGATAGGGACAGCCTCTTGTTGAAATGGCCACCTGTGCTCCTTTGTATAGAACTGGCAAGGTAGAGGCATAACAGGTTCCCAGAGTCTAGTATCAAATTAATAGAGTTTATGTAGTGTCCAAAGTTGTGAATGAAAAGACTAGCTTCACTCATTCAGTGGTATTATAAAAGCCACACACAATACATCTTTGCTTTTAAAAATAAACAAGTAGGATGGAAACATTTATATATCCAGATAGTCAGTTTATATTTGAAAGAGTGGGTTCTAAGGAAATGAGTGAGATTATAGTATTTTTTTTCATTTCCTTTAATTTAGAATAAAATATTTGTAAATCTCCCTGAAAAATAAAAACACTGTCTTTATTTATATAGCAGTGAAAAAATGTGAGCCAGTATATAAATCACATGGATGCCAGAGTGATGATTTACTTTTAAAATAAAATTGCTCTGCATGCGTGCTCAGTCATGTCCAACTCTTTGTGTCTCTATGGACTATAGCCAGCCAGGTTCCTCTCTCCATGGGGTTTTCCCAGCAAGAAAACTAGAGTGGGTTGCCATTTCCTTCTTCAAGGGATCTTCCCAACCCAGGAATCTAACCCAGGTTTCCTGTGTCTCTTGCATTCCAAGTGGATTCTTAACCACTGAGCCACTGAGCCCTAAAATTGCTCTGCTGCTGCTGCTGCTAAGTCGCTTCAGTCATGTCCGACTCTGTGCGATCCCATAGACGGCAGCCCACCAGGCTCCCCCTTCCCTGAGATTCTCCAGGCAAGAACACTAGCCTCTTCATAATCCCTTAAGTTCCAAAAAACTAAAGCAGAAGTTTAAAACAATTAGACGAATTATTTCGAATTTTTGAGTGACCCTACAAATGATTGAAATTTCAAAATTCTTATTTAAATCACAAATTGGCATTTTTACCTTGATAAAAAGTGTGAAAACTATACCCTTACATCCTAGAAACATTAGTATCTTCTAAAATTATATCAAATAGCTCTGTTATTTCAAGCAGTACCATATAAATCAGAACTCTTCACAGGTTTTCAAACAGCTTTTAAAAACTCCCATTTTCTTCACCAAGATTATGATTTTAAAATAGTACTTACCAATTCTTTATTTAATAATATTAAGTTTACCATATTACAATTTATGTTATGTATTTATCAAATTACTTATTGTTTTCTTATTTATTCTTTTTAAAACATTAATAACTTGAGTTTAAATCATTACCAATGATAATTTGGAAATTATGTAAGCCTGAAGTGAAGTGGTTCACTATTTGCAGTGATAACATTTTTGAAAACTCACTGATAGTAAATTTCAGCTTCACTATTTTTGGAGTCTAGTTAATTTCCATCTATTCCTCTGCCAGAGGTAGCAAATTTTAGGCAAGGGCAGCTGATTTGCAAGTAGGACATTATATAACAAGAGTATTAACATAAGAAGACGGAGAATTACAACCATAATGTGATTTAAGACCCAGGAGATGTTCCAGATTTATCATGTCCAATGTATGTGACTTTGCAGAAGTAATTTAAATTAATTACCCTTGATTTTCCTTTTAACTACTGATGTGGAAATGGTGAAATAAACTAAATAAAATAAAATTTTGAAATGATGGTAATATTTTCCTATCTATTCAAAGGGATGTTTTAAGGACCAAATGGCTGTGAAAATGCCTGGCATGGAGAATTTAAAATAGAATTTATTGAAGAATATTGTATAAAAACTTTACATGTGTTTTAAAGACACATGGAGTTATAATTATAATTTTTGGTTAAGATAATTTTTGTTCCTGAAAAACATTTTGATGTATATGAGAAGCCAGTAAGTTTCATCTGGCATGCAGAAATGATGTCTTTTTCAGTTTTGCCAAATGTTCAGTATTTGAAAATCTGATATTCCTTCATATCAATCATCCAATATTTAGCAATTCATCCTTGTATGTATATATAATATATATATAGGGGTATATTATATACCACTGTGTGAGTGATATGGAACTAGCCAGAGCTACCACCTCTCTTTGATTTAATATTAAATAAACATACTAGTTACAGATAACTAGGACTATATTTTATTAGATTAAAAAAAATAAATAATAAAATATATACCAGGAGACAGAAAAACTTGCATCCTTATCTCTCTTTTCTGACTACGATTCTTGTATGACTTTGGACTGCTCATCTGACCTTTTAGACACTTGGCACATCTCTTCAAAAATGGGGGAACAGATCTTGATTCATATCTCTGAAGTTTCATTCATATATTCACTCATATATTAAGATGCTTAAAATCAGTATAAAACATCTGTTAAAATGTTAAAAGAAAGCTTTTACAAATTTAATTCCTTATTTCTTGTATTAAAGAGACTATATCATCCAACAAGAGATATTCTTGTGTTAAATATTCATAAAATAAATATTTCTATATTGCCTGTGGTACATCAGCCACAAGAAAATACAATGTTATGAATATAAAGAAAATTAAAATAAGCAAAAAGTGCAATTTAAATGTTCAATTAGTTATTTGATTACACAGTGTACACTCAGAACATATTAAATCTGCTAACTATCTGACAAGTGAATTTACAAGGTGAGATTAGCTCTGTACCAGTGACGTGATTTTGATAAAGTAAGTGATTAAGTTCCTTATATTTAGTTGAAGTGAAGCTCTTCTGAAAGTAGTAGGTGGGACCATTGTAACTTACACATAAATTATTTTGTTTATAATAAAATGCAACTGAAGCAAGATAAGGCTGAATCGGTTATCAACATATGATCTCACTTCTCTTGGGCACTAATTTCTGGACGGTAATTAGCAAACAGAAATGTTTTAATTTGAATTGACCAAGTTTCTAAAACCAGATCATGAATGTATGTGGTCAAAGGGCAGTCCATGTGATCAGGAATTATGTATTCCAATTCTGCTTTAGCTAGTATCTTAACAAAAGTTGCATATCCTATCTGCATTTTGTATTTTTTTCAGAATTTTTATCAAAATGATAAGACCAGGGGAAAAAGCTTACATAAGCAATATTCTGACGTTGGCATTATAAGAAAACAGGTTTGGAGAAAAGCAAAAAATGGTGTGATCACTGACCGAGAGCCAGACATCCTGGAATGTGAACTCAAGTGGGCCTTAGAAAGCATCACTATGAACAAAGCTAGTGGAGGGGATGGAATTCCAGTTAAGCTATTCCAAATCCTGAAAGATGATGCTGTGAAAGTGCTGCACTCAATATGCCAGCAAATTTGGAAAACTCAGCAGTGGCCACAGGACTGGAAAAGGTCAGTTTTCATTCCAATCCCAAAGAAAGCCAATGCCAAAGAATGATCAAACTACCGCACAATTGCACTCATCTCACATGCTAGTAAAGTAATGCTCAAAATTCTCCAAGCCAGGCTTCAGCAATACGTGAACCGTGAACTTCCTGATGTTCAAGCTGGTTTTAGAAAAGGCAGAGGAACCAGAGATCAAATTGCCAACATCCACTGGATCATGGAAAAAGCAAGAGAGTTCCAGAAAAACATCTATTTCTGCTTTATTGACTATGCCAAAGCCTTTGACTGTGTGGATCACAATGAACTGTGGAAAATTCTGAAAGAGATGGGAATACCAGACCACCTGATCTGCCTCTTGAGAAATTTGTATGCAGACCAGGAAGCAACAGTTAGAACTGGGCATGGAACAACAGACTGGCTCCAAATAGGAAAAGGAGTTCGTCAAGGCTGTATATTGTCACCATTTATTTAACTTTTATGCAGAGTACATCTTGAGAAACGCTGGACTGGAAGAAACACAAGCTGGAATCAAGATTGCTGGGAGAAATATCAATAACCTCAGATATGCAGATGACACCACCCTTATGGCAGAAAGTGAAGAGGAACCAAAAAGCCTCTTGATGAAAGTGAAAGTGGAGAGTGAAAAAGTTGGCTTAAAGCTCAACATTCAGTAAATGAAGATCATGGCATCCGGTCCCATCACTTCATGGGAAATAGATGGGGAAACAGTGTCAGACTTTATTTTTCTGGGCTCCAAAATTACTACATATGGTGACTGCAGCCATGAAATTAAAAGATGCTTACTCCTTGGAAGGAAAGTTATGACTAACCTAGATAGCATATTGAAAAGCAGACATATTACTTTGCCAACAAAGGTTCGTCTAGTCAAGGCTATGGTTTTTCCTGTGGTCATGTATGGATGTGAGAGTTGGACTGTGAAGAAGGCTGAGCACCGAAGAATTGATGCTTTTGAACTGAGTTGTTGGAGAAGACTCTTGAGAGTCCCTTGGACTGCAAGGAGATCCAACCAGTCCTTTCTGAAGGAGATCAACCCTGGGATTTCTTTGGAAGGAATGATGCTAAAGCTGAAACTCCAGTACTT
The DNA here is from genome assembly GCF_019923935.1 of Bubalus bubalis. Lineage (NCBI taxonomy): Eukaryota > Metazoa > Chordata > Mammalia > Artiodactyla > Bovidae > Bubalus > Bubalus bubalis. The sequence continues at coordinate 111,646,419 of NC_059159.1, read as the reverse complement.
TGGCCACCTCATGAGAAGAGTTGACTCATTGGAAAAGAGTCTGATGCTGGGAGGGATTGGGGGCAGGAGGAGAAGGGGACGACAGAGGATGAGATGGCGGGATGGCATCACTGACTCGATGGATGTGGGTCTCAGTGAACTCCGGGAGTTTGTGATGGACAGGGAGGCCTGGTGTGCTGCGATTCATGGGGTCGCAAAGAGTCGGACACGACTGAGCAACTGATCTGATCTGATCTGATCTGATTATCTAATCTCCCAAATTTTAGTTTCTCTACTTTTTATTAAATATTATATCAGTGGCCTTTAAATTTACCAGCAATGAGTACATATGATGGTACTTTATATGTGGCCATGATCCTATTATTTAAAAAAAAAATCCCAAGAATATCTGGAGGACACCAGCATTCTATTTATTAAATGAGGATTGAACCATGAACTAAAGAAAAATAATCTAGACGATTAAAGAAATAGATGTTACACTAACCAAAAAAAAAAAAAAAACAAAGAGGTTAAAGTAAGCTTTCAGCCTTTGTAGTGGCCTTTCTTAAAAACTAAGTCGTTATTGGCTATTTTGTCCTATGCAGGTATTTTCACACTGAGGTCTCATAAAGGATATATCATTTAGCAAGTGTAAATGTAAATGCCTAATACATTGTTTTTAAACGTGTTTTGATGAGGTAGAGACTGGAGTGGCACAAAGAAAAGAAAAGTGAAAATTTTTGTCTTACTCTCTACCCAAGATGAAAATCAATCAGTTACAAACAACCATTTTCCCAGTTACACAGTTAAGATTTTACTTTGACCCTGACTTCAAAAAAAAAAAAATTTCCTAAATAATCTTGTTGGTCATTAAAACCCTGTACATCTCTGCTTAAAATCCTTCTAGGGGTTTCCTTGGAGAAGACAATGGCACCCTACTCCAGTACTCTTGCCTGGAAAATCCCATGGATGGAGGAGCCTGGTGGGCTGCAGTCCATGGGGTCGCTAGGAGTTGGACACGACTGAGCGACTTCACTTTCACTTCTCACTTTCCTGAATTGGAGAAGGAAATGACAACCCACTCCACTATTCTTGCCTGGAGAATCCCAGGGACGATGGAGCCTGGTGGGCTACCATCTATGGGGTCGCACAGAGTTGGAAACGACTAAAGTGACTTAGCAGTAGTAGCAGGGGTTTCCTCCTCAGGATGCAGGATGGAAGAGTGTTCAGATTCCTAACTTTTCACCAAAAGTATTTTAGAATTACAAAAAATATACCCCCCCCCAAGGAAAACAAAAACAACAAAACTTTGTTAGTTTCATAAGAAAGAAAAGGAAAAGCCCTGGAATAGAACATTTGAAAAACTCTAAATAATAGATTAGAACTGATAGACAACAGAATAGAGGCAAAGAAAATATAAAAGATATCTACACACTGCAGCATTTGATGATGTCATTAGAGTCATCAGAATGAACCTATCTGAAGATATGGAGACCTGAGATCACAGTGAACTTATCTGCTGTGTTAACTCCGGAGCAGCGAGCAGATTCTGGAGAACAAAGAGGAAACATCAGGCAGGTCACTAAATATACCCATTGCCTTAGTTTCCAGGGAATAATTATATCTACCTTTGTAGTTATGGTTAGTATGCTGCTGCTGCTAAGTCACTTCAGTCGTGTCCGACTCTGTGTGACCCCATAGATGGCAGCCACCAGGCTCCTCTGTCCATGGGATTTGCCAGGCAAGAGTACTGGAGAGGGGTGCCATTGCCTTCTCCATGGTTAGTATAAACGAGTTAATAGGCATAAAGTATTTATTATTGTTATTATTATCTTGGCTTCCCTGGTGGCTCAGACAGTAAAGAAACTGCTTGCAAAAGACTCAGATTTGATCCCTGGGTCAGGAAGATCCCCTGGAAGTGGGCATGGCAACCCACTCCAGTGTTCTTGCCTGCAGAATGCCATGGACAGAGAAGCTTGGTGGGCTACAGTGCATGAGGTCACAGAGAGTCGGATATGACTGAGCAACTAAGCGTGCACACACAGTATTACCCTAGATACAAAGCTTTTCCTGCTGTGTGTTTCTAAATTTCTAGGCAGTTAATATGTTGGTCAAAGCAGTTATTTACTCATATTTTATTGGCAAATGATAAGAATATAGATACTACTAAATTTTATAAACCACTATTTACATATCAAAATGTATTTATCTATTTGAATTATCGTGTCTACTAAATACATTTTGTTAATCAACATTTTTGTTTTTTGGTCTAGTTTATGGAGGAAAAGGGGACGACAGAGGATGAGATGGCTGGATGGCACCACCGACTCAATGGACATGAGTTTGAGTGAACTCCAGGAGTTGGTGATGGACAGGGAGGCCTGGAGTGCTGCAATTCATGGGGTTGCAAAGAGTCGGACATGACTGAGTGACTGAACTGAACTGAATGGATATTAATGCTATCACAACATTTTTTTTTAATTGGAGTATAGTTGATTTACAATGTTGTATTAATTTCTGCTGTATAACAAAGTGACTCAGTCATACATATGCATATATCCACTCCTTTTCAGTTTCTTTTCCCATATAGGTCATTACAGAGTACTGAATAGAGTTCTTTGTGCTATACAACAGGTCCTTATTAGTTATCTATTTTATAAATAGCAGTGTGTGTATGTCGATCTCAGTATCCCAATTTAAGCCCCTCCTGCCTTTCCACCCTGGTAGCCCTAAGTTTGTTTTCTACATCTGTGATTCTGTTTCTGTTTTGTAAGTAAGTTCTTTTGTATCATTTTTTTTTTAGATTTCACATACAAGTGATATCATATGATGTTTGTCTTTCTCTATCTGACTTACTTCACTCAGTATGAACACCTCTAGGTCCATCCGTGTTGCTGCAAATGGCGTTATCTCATTTTTATGGCTGGGGTATATTCTATTGTATATAAGTACCGTGTCTTCTGTATTTGTTTCATCTATCTATGGACATTTAGATTGCTTACATGCAGCTGAATAGTATATAATGATATAATTGTATATCTAGAAAATTTTCACATCAAGAAAAATAATTTTAAATTTATGACAAAGAAGATTTTTCTTTCAAAAGTGGAAAATGTTTCAGCATCTACAGATTTTCACACTTACAGTAATTATTTTTCAAGTAAAATTTTAATTGATAATTTTTAAATATATAAGATTTAAAACTACATATGAAGAATAATTTATATATAAAAATGGAAAAAATAACTCTTAAATTTACTTAGATATTCCTGGATAATGTGTAAATCCTGGTTAGATTAAATAAGTTTCTTGACTATTTTTATCATAATAGTATTAATAGTAATCATAATAAAATACAATAAGGAAATGGAACAAAACACAAAATTGAAATAGCATACAACAAAGACTTATAACCACCCAACAGTAATTACAAAAAGTTGCAGGAGTTTTCTGGTGGTCCAGTGGCTAAAATTCTGTGCTCCCAGCTCCCAGTAAAGGGGGCCCAGGTTTGATCCCTGACCTGGGAACTAGAGCCCACATGCCAAAACTGAGAGCTCACATGCCACAGCAAAGATGAAGAATCCCACGTGCTGCAACTAAAACCCAGCACAGTCAAATATTTAAATAAATAGTTTTTAGAAATGAAAATGTTGCATGTTTAAGGGAACACCCTGTCAGACCTAATCATTGCACCCCAATATTTTCTGTGCACCCCAATATATCTGTGTGACAGTACATTTAAATAGTAGTAATCCCCAATCAAAGTCATATTATATGCAGTAGCAGTCTATATAATGTTTCTTAATCTGTGAATGGCAGAATTTCTGATTGATATCATAAATTACTCATGTGGGGCATTGTGCGTCTATCCTTGTTATGAGTAGAACTGCATTCCCCAATATACATTTGTTGTAGTACTGAACCCCAGTAACCCAGAATGTGACCTTATTTACCCATAGGGTTGTTGAAGATGTAACTAGTTAATATAAGGTCTTATTTAATGTAGGATGGACCCCCTAATCCAATATGACTGATTCCCTTATAAAAGGAGAAAATTTGGATACGGAGATGTACCTAGAGAGAGAATGCTGTGTGATGATTAGAGTAGGCTGCCCAAACCAAGGAAATGCCAGAGATAGGGAGGAAGGCCTGGAACAGATCCTTTTCTAGAGCCTTCTAAAGCAACATGACCCACATAAGACTTCTAGCCTCCAGAACTGTGAGGCAATATATTTCTGTTATTTAATCCACTCAGTTTGTGGTATTTGTTATAACAGACATAGAAAGCTAATAGAACCCTTGAAAGATTAAAACGGACCAACCTACAACCCTAGGTTTCCTTTGTGGCTCAGCTGATAAAGAATCTGCCTGCAATGCGGGAGACCTGGGTTCAATCCCTGGGTTGGGAAGATCCTCTGGAGAAGGGAAATGCTACCCACTCCAGTATTCTGGCCTGGAGAATTCCATGGACTGTATAGTCCACGGGGTCACAAAGAGTCAGACACAACTAAACAACTTTCACTTCACACTTACAACCCTACATAAATAAGAAGTTGGGAAAAAATGAATCAAACTATTTAAAACATTGAAAAGTGGTATTTTATTGTAAAATAAAGGTTACTCTATGGCTTCCCTAAACAAGTTTAAAAATCTTAGAAAGAGTCAAAATTATTTATGAGTATCTTGCTGCCGGTGCCATGGTCAATAATAGAAATAAAATAGCACCCTAGAAATTACTCAACTAACCCAAAGATGGACAGTTACAAAGGAAAGACAGAACAGAAGGGAAAAATAGAAAACAACTACCAAGAAAGTAGATTTAAATTCAAACATTTCAGTAATCACATAAAAAATAAACTGTTTAACATCCTAGTTAAAAGATCTAAATATGCTGATGAGAAATAACCTTTAAACATAAGGATACAGATGATAGCATACATTATGTTAAAGTATGGAAAAGGCTATACCAAGCAAACCCTAATCATAAAAAGCTGACTTTAATTTATAGTGATAACTGACATTCTAAAAATAATGAGTATAATTACCAGAGAATAAAGGACAATTCATAATGATAAAAGAATCGATTTATAAAGAAGACATGAAAATCTTAAAAATTTCTGCATCTGATTGGAGAGTTTCAGAATTGGTGAAGCAAAAACATAATAAAAATGAATTAGAAATGGCCACAATTATACTTGGAGAATTCAACACTTATCTAATAATTAATGGAACAAACAAGAAAAGTGAAATAAATAAGCCTAAATATCCATTCAGTCTACTTGATCTAATTGGCATTTATTGAACACAATGCCCATCAACAGAAGAATACACAAGTACACAGGAAACAATCACTGAGATAATCTGTATGCTGCTGCTGCTGCTGCTAAGTCGCTTCAGTCGTGTCCAACTCTGTGCGACCCCATAGAGGGCAGCCCACCAGGCTCCCCCGTCCCTGGGATTCTCCAGGCAAGAACACTGGAGTGGGTTGCCATTTCCTTCTCCAAAAACTGTATGCAGGGCCATAAAACACATATCAGTACTCATATGGAGTATTTTGACTATAACAGTATTAAACTAGGAACTGGTAATAGAAAAATATCTGTAAAAATAATAACTATTTGAAAAAAAATAATAACTATTTGAAATGTAAATAGCACAATTCTAAATACTGTTGCTGTTCAGTCACTCAGTCATGTCTGACTGTGCAACCTCATGGATGCAGCATGCCAGGCTTCCTTGTCTTTCACCGTCTTCCGGGTTTGCTCTAACTCTTGTCCGTGGAGTCAGTTATGCTATCCAACCATCACTTCTTCTAACGTCCTCTCCTCCTGCCCTCAATCTTTCCCAGCCTCAGGGTCTTTTCCAATGGGTCAGCTCGTCCCATCAGGTGGCCAAAGTATTGGAGCTTCAACCTCAGCGTAAGTCCTTCCAGCAGTTTGTCATCATTGCTTCTTGGCAGGAAAGCTGTGACAAACTTAGAGTGTGTTGAAAAGCAGAGACATTACTCTGCCAACAAAGGTCTGTATAGTCAAGGCTATGGTTTTCCCGTTGGTCATGTAGCCTAGTGTGAGCTGGACCATAAAGAAGAAAGGGTGCCAAAGAATTGATGCCTTCAAACTGTGGTGCTGGAGAAGACTCCTGAGAGTCCCTAGGACAACAAGGAAATCAAACCAATCCTAAGGGAAATCAACCCTGAATATTCACTGGAAGGACTGATGCTGAAGCTGAAGCTCCAATACTTTGGCCACCTAATGCTAAGAGCCGACTCATTGGAAAAGACCGTGATGCTGAGACAGTTTGAGGGCTGGAAGAGAAGTGGGGTACAGAGCATGAGATGGTTGGATGGCATCATTGACTCAGCGGACATGAGTTTGAGCAAACTCTGGGAGATAGTGAAGGACAGGGAAGGCTAGCATTCTGCAGTCTATAGAGTCACCAAGAGTCAGACACAACTTAGCAACTGAAGAACAACAGTATCTCATAATCTTTGATCTCTCATAAATTCAATCTACATGAGTCAGCCTCTTCCAGGCTTTGAGACACTTGTCACCTTTGAGACACTGATAAAACTGAGAAGCCTTATTATAAGTAACTATGCAGTGTTTTGCCTGCATCTCCTTGTTCCCCATTTTCTACCTAACTAGACTTTACTCAATTCTCTTTAGAAAGTTAACAGCATATGACCTAAGAAAATATTTAGCTGAGGTTTGGAACTTACTTATATATGACATTTTTCAACTATGGGCTAGCTTGTTTTACTTGCAAAAGGAAAAGTCTTTTATGAATGGTCCTAAAAAGTGTAAGCATATTTCCAAGGGAACTGGAAATTGTGTGAGCCACTCTTGCTGTTTAGATAGATGAAATCATATTTATATCTTTAGAATGTGTATTATTTTCCCAGCTGCTCAGAAAAATATACGATTTAAAGACATTTAATTAACACTCACATCTTTGGTCAACTCACTACAGGGACAAGGACCCAATTTTTGAGATAAAAATAATCTATTGAAGAAATATGTTTCTTTGAATAAGACCTTTAGTGCAGTGCTTCTAAGAAACATAGATTTTTTTTTTTAATAGCTGAGCTATAGAGTCTTAGAAAAAGAATTTATAGTGAAAATGCTGACGCAACTTTAGCTCTTGTATGGTGGTGTGAACTTGCCGCTATAATAATTAAGCAATTAGGCATGACAGAAAGTGTGAGTTTCCTGAGATAATCACACCCCTGGGGCATTGCAAGTCATGATCCAAAGATAAGTGTTTTTAATCTCCCAAGGGTGTGATTATAAGATGATAACCACACCCTCTGGAGAAGACTTATGACTCATAACAAGTCTTTAAGGGAAAAAAATGATTATGCTGCTATATGCAGATGAAGCTGGCCATGGAGACTGCAATGTGCTTGCCACAATTTAATTAAGAACTGCAAAATGTACACCACTTTAATGGTATTGAGCATTGATCGTTTATTTTCTCACTGTTATAAAATATAGAGATAAGAAATGCTCCCCACTTCTTAACTTCAGAAAGAAATGAGTGATTGATTAAATGAGTCAGCAAGATCATATTGCCAAGCCTATCTGTTGACTAGGTCTTATCAAGTGTATCCTAAGACAGAGTCCCTCATTACCCAAATTACTCACTTTGAGTAACTTGGTCACTTTAGAATAATCAACATCTTTATATTAATTAAGAATATTTTGTATCTTAGCCTCCATTCACCATTCATTCATTCATTTCATTCAGTACCTAATAAGCACACAGGAACCAACTATGCTAAAGCTATAAAAAACTAAAGGCCTGTGTTCTGATTATGGTATTGTTGTTTAGTTGCTTTAGCATGTTTAGTTGACATGCTAAGTCATGTCCAATTATTTGTGACCCCATGGACTACAGCCTGCCAGGCTCCTGTGTCAATGGGATTTCCTAAGCAAGAATGCTAGAGTGGGTTGCCATTTCCTTTTCTAAGGGATCTTCCTGATCCAGGGATCAAACCTGCATATCCTGCATTGGCAGGTGGATTCTTTATCACTGAGCCACCTGGAATTATGGAGTTATGTCATATTATTTCTGATTTATGTCATATTTCTGAATTTTGTCATAGAATTCTGATTATAGAATGCAGTCATATAAATTATTAATGAAGAAAGTGCCAGTATAGTGGTGACTAAAATGTGCTAAGAGAGCAAAGAGGAAGTAAGTCATCTGGCTGGAGGAGAATAAGGCTTCATTGAGAGAAACTATTTCATCTAAATAAAAATTACAGTAACTATTACATATTAAACATTTACTGTATTATCAGACATCATGTGATCATTTTACTTTCATAACTCATTTTAATATTCACAATAGCTGCATTGAGGTAGACAGTATTTTGCTCCTGTCAGAGATGTAGAAACTAATTCTCAGAATGGTTATGTGTCAAGCTCAAGGTCAGATAACTAGTTGATATACTAGAACTAGAAAAATGGGATTGGCTCTAGAACATGTAGTAGTAACCAGTAGACTCTATTGCAAAATGTAGCTGCATCCTTGTTTATTTGAGTCCATGTGAGGTGAAGCATTCCAGGAAGAGGCAGTCAGCAATGTGAAATAGGGAGACTCAAAAGGGCACAGCATATTCCTTAAACATTCTCTCCAGCTAGAGTCTAGGAGATGCATGGGTCGAGAGAGTGATAGAAGATGCTGGAAAATTCAAGTTTGTGTTAATTGGGTCCAAGCCACAGAAGAGTTTCAGTGCTTTGCTAAGCAGTTTGCAAGATTGTCCTGAATGACCCTGCCTCATTGATTTCAAGATCAGTCAGACGGGTCAGCAAACAGTAAGGATTCCTTCTCTCACTTTTAGCTACCAAAGTCAGAAACATTTCCTAGGAATGACTGTGGTTAAGAAAGCCATTATAAAAGAGAGATGAGTCAGACAGGTTTAGTATTTGCCCTTTGTAAAATTAATTTCCAATTGTAGTTTTGCAAAGCCCATCTTTGCAAATTTGGACATCTTAAAGTTTTCAAAGGGAGTAGAGGCATTGGGAAGACAAAATTAACCTTAATTTGAAAACTAAACATAATGAGCACTGTACAGTCAGGATATGGAAACTGCTGCTCTAGAACCTAATTATCATAAAAATCCTGTGAGGACTAGGCTTGTAGCCATGTGGAGAACTATGGAAATAATTGTAGAAAAAAAAATTATATAAATAAACAAGAACTGATATTTGCAAAACACCAGAGTCTCTGAGAGATATAAAGCTGTATAACACAAGGAATCCTTCTCTGAGGAGTCTGTAATCTGTTTGCGAGGCAAAGCATGAACAAATTTCTGGCAAAAGAGGGATAAGTGATATAGTTTTATCTCATTAACTATTCCTTGGAGTTTAGATGGAAGCCTACTGGTTGGCTTTTGAAGTAATAGAAATTTTATAGTCAGTGGAGGAGAAATCTTTTATTTGATGTCTAACATGGACCTTCACTTACTATAACTTGGATATCACTGTATTTTAAATCAGTCAAGCATGATTTTAATTCTGCTTCACACCTATCACCTGTTTGAATTGTTATCCATTTTTTGACTTTTGAATTTCACTTTTCATTATGTAAAATATAGTCAATAGTTTCCAAATCACAAGATGGCTGAGAACATATGAAACAGTGTATCGTATTTAGTTTAGTGGCCAGCACATGAGACGCCTTCATGAAACATAGCTATAATGATGATGATCATAATGACAAGTTATGCCACAGTTAGGGCTTCCCTGGAGGCCCAGATGGTAAAGAATCTGCCTGCAATGCAGGAGACCCAGGTTCAATCCTTGGGTTGGGAAGGTCCCCTGGAGAAGGGAGTGGCAACCCACTGTAGAATTCCATGGACAGAGGAACCTGGTAGGCTACAATCCATGGGGTCAAAAAGAGTGGGACACGACTGAGCAACTAACACTTTCACTTTCATGTGACAGTTACTGTGGTAGATACTAGAGAATTAAAGAGGAATGAGAAATAATCACTCTTCTGAATTTGGTAATAGTTTCCCACTGCTTCTGGTTCACACATGCTTCAGTATCCTTTGTTGTTCTGTTCACATGTCAACAAATAGCCCCCTTGTTAATTGTTTAATTAAGTACTTTAGAATATGGCTTCTATTCTTTGCTGGGACTCTGATAATATACTCCCTACTAAGCTAAGTTGCTTCAGTCATGTCCGACTCTGTGTGACCCCATAATGACAGCCCACCAGGCTCCCCTGTCCCTGGAATTCTCCAGGCAAGAACACTGGAGTGGGTTGCCATTTCCTTCTCCAATGCATGAAAGTGAAAAGTGAAAATGAAGTAACTCAGTCGTGTCTGACTCTTTGCGACCCCATGGACTGCAGCCTACCAGGCTCCTCTGTCCATGGGATTTTCCAGGCAAGAGTATTGGAGTGGCATGCCATTGTCTTCTCCGAATATACTCCCTAATATGGTTTAATATAAAGTGTACTTTAAAAACTATAGTGTTCTTGATTACTTATATTTATTAAGACTACCACTTTAGGATGATATGTGATGTTTACCCTGGGAAGTTTATTTCCCTCTCATACTTATGTGGCCTACAAGAGATTCTCTGTTCCCTGGCTATCAGATTCCACCAATGGTCCTAAGTAAGCTGAATGAATGAGGTTCTTCATGGGAGCTTCAAAAACTACTCAGGTTGGCAAAAGCAACTCCAAGGACATGTCTTGATTCTCCTTCATGGGGCCTTTCTTCTCCATCTATGGAAATGGACATAGAGTTAACATTTTGAAGGAGAGACATTACATTCAGATCTTAACCCTACCACTGTCCTCATGGCAAATTCCTGAAAAAATCAGCTCTCCCTACTCAAGTGAAATCTGCCCATGATTATTCTCTGCTCTTTGTCTGCTACTTGTGTTTTTTCAGTGCTTTCTCAATTAAATGTCCCTGAAAAGAAGATATGACAAGGCCAACTAATGGATTACCTTAAAGGAAACGTTTTAGAAGATCTAGTAAATTAATATTTTTGAGCTCTTGGAGTTCTCACAAAGTCACTGGGAATCACTTTAACAGACAAATTTTTGGAAAGACAATGTAAAGGATGTGCAAGTCATGAGCAAGTTACTCAGCTAGTCTGCAATGTGGTTTCAGATCAGGTCAGTGGTTCAGTCATGTCTGAGTCTTCGCAACCCCATGGACTGCAGCACACCAGGATTCCCTTTCCATTGCCAACTCCTAGAGTTTACTCAAACTCATGTCCATTGAGTCGGTGATGCCATCCAACCATCTCATCTTCTGTTGTCCCCTTCTCCTCCTGCCTTCAATCTTTCCCAGCATCAGGGTCTTTTCAAATGAGTCAGCTCTTCGCATCAGGTGGCCAAAGTATTGGAGTTTCAGCTTCAGCATCAGTCATTCCAATGAATATTCAGGACTGATTTCATTTAGGATTGACTAGTTTGATCTTCTTGCAGGCCAAGAGACTCTCAAGAGTCTTCTCTAACAGCACAATTCCAAAGCATCAATTCTTCAGTGCTCAGCTTTTTTATGATCCAACTCTCACATTCATACATGACTACTGGAAAAACCATAGGTTTCAGACAGACCTTTGTTGGCAAAGTAATGTCTCTGCTTTTTAATATACTGTCTAGGTTGGTCATAGCTTTTCTTCCAAGGAATAAGTGTCTTTTAATTTCACGGCTGCAGTCACCATCTGCAGTGATTTTTGAACCTAAAAAAATAAAGTCTTGCTCTGTTTCCATTATTTCCCCATTTATTTGCCATTAAATGATTGGACCAGATGCCATGATCTTATTTTTCTGAATGTGGTTTACTACTGTGTAAAATGGAAAAACTACCTAATTCACAGAGTTTCTGAGAGATTAAACAGAAAAACAAGTAAAGAACATATCAACATGTTGGCCCTGGATGTTCAACAATTTAGAGCTGCTGTTATTATGATTACAGTTTCAATGATATAGTATTTCATTAATCTTTCATAGGGAATCTTCTTGGATGTATCTTAATTAAACTGTTGCTGTCTCAATCATTGGGTTGAAGTGAGGAAAGCTAGTTCCAGCTTGTATCAGTTGCTAGCTTTAAATATGTCTTTGGAATATGTTACTCATTCTTTTAAGAACTTTATTTTTATTATCTCATCCACTGATTTAAAAAAATGTTTCAGGTAGGTTGCCTTATTCTCAATTTATACATAAGGAAACAGACACAAAGAGGTTAAGTGATTTACCTGTGTTCATGTGGTTAGTAAGAAGAGAGGTGGGATTTGACCCCGGGCAGGCTGACTCCAGAGCCGAAGTTCTTAAAAGTCACATTTCTACTTCCCAAGACCCCTGCAGGTCTTTTGAGAAACAGGAGTTGCTATTCTGCCCAAGAACAATGGGCACAGGAGTCAAAATTACTAAATCGAGGGGTTTCCCTGGTGGGTCAGTGGAGAAGAATCCCCCTGCCAGTTTAAGAGACATGGCCTCCATCCCCGGTGTGGGAAGACCCCACTTGCCAGAGTGACTGAACCCATGCCCTACAACTACTGAGCCTGTGCTCTAGAGCCCGGGAGCAGCAACTAGTGAGCCCACATGCCACAGCTGCTCAGCCAGTTCCTCAAGAAGAGAAGCCACCACAGTGAGAAGCCTTTGCACCACAACTAGAGAGTAGCCCCTACCTTCTGCAACTAGAGAAAAGCCCACACAGCAATGAAGACCTAGCATAGCTGGGTCTAAATTTAATAAATAAATAAATAAATTTATTTAAAAGTTACTAAATTGAAAAAAAATAGCTATTTAAAATTCTTTCTAGAATATTCCAGAGGAAAACATTAATTATTATTTAATCGCTGATCTTGGGTAAATAGACACCATTATGTAGTGGCTGTTAACTAAATCTTTACTTCAGTTCAGTTGCTCAGTCATGTCTGACTCTTTGCCACCCCGTGAACCGCAGCACGCCAGGCCTCCTTGTCCATCACCAACTCCCAGAGTCCACCCAAACCCATGTCCATTGAGTCGGTGATGCCATCCAACCATCTCATCCTCTGTCATCCCCTTCTCCTCCTGTCCTCAAACTTTCCCAGCATCAGGGTCTTTTCAAATGAGTCAATTCTTCGCATCAGGTGGCCAAAGTACTGGAGTTTCAGCTTCAGCATCAGTCATTCCAATGAATATTCAGGACTGATTTCATTTAGGATTGAGTGGTTTGATCTTCTTGCAGGCCAAGAGACTCTCAAGAGTCTTCTCTAACAGCACAGTTCCAAAGCATCAATCCTTCAATGCTCAGCTTTCTTTATGGTCCAACTCTCACATTCATACATGACTACTGGAAAAACCATAGCTTTTAGACAGACTTTTGTTGGCAAAGTAATGTCTCTGCTTTTCAATATGCTATCTAGATTGGTCATAACTTTCCTTCCAAGGAGTAAGCATCTTTCAATTTCATGGCAGCAGTCACCATCTGCAGTGATTTGAGATTCCCCCCAAAATAAAATCTCTCACTGTTTCCATTGTTTCCCCATCTATCTGCCATGAAGTGATGGGACCAGATGCCATGATCTATGTTTTCTGAATGTTGAGTTTTAAGCCAACTTTTTCACTCTCCTCTTTCACTTTCATCAAGAGACTTTTTAGTTCCTCTTCACTTTCTGCCATGAGGGTGGTGTCATCTGTGTATCTGAGGTTATTGATATTTCTCCAGGCAATCTTGATTCCAGCTTGTGCTTCTTCCAGCCCAGCGTTTCTCATGATGTACTCTGCATAGAAGTTAAATAAGCAGAGTGACAATATACAGCCTTGACGTACTCTTTTTCCTATTTGGAACGAGTGTGTTGTTCAGTGTCCAGTTCTAACTGTTGCTTCCTGTTGCTTTCTTTAGTACAAAGCACATAATAAGAAAACTACTATTTTTTTCAGATATGATATTAGGAAATATGAGAAATAGTATACATTCAAAGGAATTTCAAATTACTTCAAATTGCTAAATTAAAGATGAAATTTTTCTTATCTATTTAATGATAAGGAAGTGTGATTGGAGGGTGGAAAAAGACCAATATTTCGTGGAAGATTATGGAATACGATGTTGCATATACTTTCAATCTATTGTCTTTTTGAATTCACCCACATATGGATTAAATGTATGTATTAGACTATGCAATCTCTCACACTTAGAAATACGTTAATACTCAAAAAAAAAAAAGAGAGAGAGAGAGAATTAAGGAAGTCTAAAAATTACATGGGAGCAGTCATGTCCGACTTTTTGTGATCCCATGGACTATACCCCATCAGGTCTCTCTGTCCATGGAATTCTTCAAGCAAGAGTACTGGAGTGGGATGCCATGACCTTCTCCAGGGGACCTTCCTGACCCAGGGATCAAACCTGGGTCTCCTGCACTGCAGGCAGATTCTTTACCATCTGAGCCACCTGGGAAGCCACAAAAAAATATATGGGTTAAATGTCATAGTTATTTTCTCTCGATACACAAATACATTTTGTTTTGTTTTTATTTGAAAGTCAGTGGGTAAAAATAGAGAATGACTGAATTCGAAAAAGCTATAAAAGGAATGCTTTTAGGCATTTAAACAGTATAAATGAATTGATCATGAAAGAGTGAATCCCAGAGATTGGGGGTAAAGGAGCCTAGGAAGTGACCACTAATGGGAGCAGGGTTTCTTTTTGGAATGAGGAAAGTATTCTGGAATTAGATAATACTGATGGTTGCATAACCCTATACATAGTCTAAAAATATATTAAATTGTATACTTTAAAATGGTAAACTTTGTGTAAAAGAATGTGAATTGTATCTCAATTTTTAAAATAATGCCAAAAAAACTATTCCTTTCGAGCCCTTAGATGTGAAAGTCAGGACAGGTCACAGGAACAAAATTATCAAGAGAAAAGCTGAAAAATTAGGCCTCAGGAAAGTGGAACCAGGGATACCCTCAGGAAAATGTGTCCTGGGAAGAAATGGAGGGCTTTATACAAAGAATTACCATGGACATAGCTCAGATCCAATCACTTATCTTTCTTGTGTCATTCTGCTTAAGAATTATATTCTTGGATAAAATTTATCTGACCATCATTTAGTTCTAGAAGGTGGAAAATAATCTACACTGACAGTCCCACTTTAACTGTATGCAATGGAAGAGTCATTTGCCAAAGAACTCTTACCAAACGAATAAATTTACCTAGAAACAGGAAACGGGTCATCCGAAATAACCAATGTCACCCAGAGCCACCAATCTTCAGATGTTATAGTTCTCCATAACTTGCCAGTACAGGATAGAAGTTAAGAGCTAACCTATTTACATTCAAATTTTGACTCCTTCTTGTATAAGCCATGTCATCTTGGATAAATTATTAAACTTCTTTTTACTTCAGTTTCTTCATTTGTGAAATCAGGGTAATAATATTGCTTATCTCTTAGGAATGAAATATAGCCCAATATCAGGTACCCAGTAAGGAATTTATACTTGTTATTATCATTGTTATATAAATAATATACACCATGCACATAAATCTATCCATTACAAAGGACCTATTTAAAAGTTTAGAAGATTATGGAATAGCAATTTCATGTCAGTAGATGATAATAAAACAGAGCAATATAATTGCATTTATTTTAAAAGTAGTAATTTTGTCCTAAATCAGATTGCACTCCTCAATTTATGAAAATTAGCCAACATTTCTTATCACTCCGTGGAGAAGTAATATTTAAAATTATTCTCTTTTCTTCCCTTTGGAGAAAGGCCATAACTAAATTCAACATATTTACCTTTTTATTTATTTTGTGAACTAAAGTTGATGATAGTCCAGAAGGCAAAATTTATAGCATCTGCATTTCCACAATCATTTATATCCCAAAGAATGCCACACATATATGTATTATGCATTATAAGATTTAGTTGGGACTTACTATATTAGCCTAGCAACAATAGAAATCCATAATTTCACTAGAGTCATTAATCATTCCTGGTCTTTTAACAATAAACTCAACAGAATGGGTTGTCATATAGGAGTCAAGTTTCAAATAAACATGATCAAATAAGCAACACAAAAGTAAGTCAAACACAGTTAGAGGCCTGTATTTTTTCAGTACATTTATTCTGTTGACTTATTCTTTGTAAGTTTAGTGGAATCTTTACTTCTGTTCTTGAGAACATAGTCTCCCTTCGTGGCTTCCGAATTCTTAGCCACAGCTAAAGGTTGTAAGTGCTCTTGCTGAAACAAAATCTATCACCTAGCTCTAGATTTGGAGAATGAATAAAAATATGGCCATATCCACTTTTTCTGCCTCCCCACCACTGTACCCACAGAGACAATCAGCACCTCCAGCTAATGTCTCCTCCCATTCAGAAAGGCAACATTTGGAGGAGATGCATGGAGTGGCTTTAATTGAGCTACTTGCAACAGTCAGGATTCAAGTAGTGAAACAGAACCACTATGAATATTCTAGAGTAGGGAATTTATTATAAAAGTTGGGTCTTATACAAAAGAATATTAAAACATCTACAAACCAGCCCCAGCCTGAGAAATGAAATGAAACAGAATAAATCCATGGAGAGAAATAGGTCTTCCCAAACACTTATACAAAAATAAACCCTAAATCGTTGAAAAACTTGACATGCATTCCAAAATTAAAGGTTAATTTTAAAATAGAATCTAGTAGCTCTAAATAATAATAATAATTGAAAATTTTTCTTAAAAAGTTATAACTAGGTGGTAATTAAAATTCAAATCTGAATATTCTTTCTTTTTTTTTTAATTTTATTTTATTTTTAAGCTTTACAAAATTGTATTAGTTTTGCCAAATATCAAAATGAATCCACCACCGGTATACATGTGTTCCCCATCCTGAACCCTCCTCCCTCCTCCCTCCCCATACCATCCCTCTGGGTCGTCCCACTATTAGCAAGGTGAAAAGACAGCCTTCAGAATGGGAGAAAATAATAGCAAATGAAGCAACTAAATATTCTTTCTAAGTTTTGCCACTAAGAATAAATTTGGCGAATGCAATTTTTCCAAGTCTTCACTAGGTTACAAGTATAGATGGAGAAATGCAATGGTAATAGGACCCTGGCTCTTGATAACATCCTGCCATATCACTCATGCAGTCCTCCACGAAGTCCAATATTCTTCAATAGACTCATGGTTTATACACAAGGCTTCCACCAGGTGCTACTGCGTCTCTGACACTTGTACACTGGACTTTGTTGTGTCTGACTAGTATTGGCCTTCTTTCTCCAAGCATCTGGGGAGATTGCCACACCCAATGGATTCCCCCAGCTGCTTTCCAGAAGACCTGAAAGAAGCCATGGAAAACATCAAGTGCTCTAAAGAGAAGAATATCCTCCTCTCTCCTATTTTGTCTTTAAGAGTAGTTCTCAAGCAGGGATAACTGTTTTCATAGTTCCTTGTAAAAACTTGTCTTTCTGCTCATGTCTGTAGTTCTCTTTCCATACTGCTCAGATATCAGAAAAAGCAGACAGACTTGGGAACAGACCACATGGGGCCTCTGCATTCCATACTCCTGGAACCCACTTTGCTAACGATGCTTACTTCTCTGAAGCAGCACAATCCACTAGAAATGGAATGTGAGTTGAGGTGTAGTTTGAAATTTTAGTTTTTAAACTGTTCAGGTCAGGTCAGGTTAAGTCGCTCAGTTGTGTCCAACTCTTTGCGACCCTATGGACTATTCACTTTTCCCTAAAAATGTAAGAGGAACAGATGAAATTAATTTTAGTAATATATTTTATTTAATCCATTAAATCCAAAGTATTGTTTTAACACCTAAAATATAAAAATTACTAATGACATGTTTTACAGATTTTTTTTTCACTAAATCTTTGAAATCCAGTGTCTGTTTTATACTTTCAGCACATCTCAGTTTGGACCAGCCACATTTCAAATGTTCAGTTGCCACACATGACTACTTAGACCATACTGAACAATGTAGTTGTAAAGAGCCAGAAATCTCATTCCACCTTAGGTAGCTGCTAAAAAAATATTGTTTTACCATCAAAACTATGATTTACATAGGTTGAAATAGTTGAACAGTTTCTTGTGTGAGAAATAAACAGATTCTCGCTTTCTCACTCATACTATCATCTTTGATATCTATAATTAACATTAATACATTAAATTCAAGTTTCCAGATTCATAAGAGAGATATACCTTTAGCTATAAGAAGTAGCTGGTTTCCTTGGTGATTTTCTTTGAAGAGTAGAATTTAAAGTTCTTCCTACTCAAAATTTCTCAATAAATATGTCAAAAATGACAGTATCTACTAATGCTAAAATATTATTTCTTGAGAAGTTGCTCCATTGACCAATCTCAAATGTGGACACCTAAGTTTTATTTTTAGACATTTGTAATTTGCTCTGTATGAGCTTAACCACCTATTTAAATCCCCAATCTTATGACTAGTTGAGAACAATTTTTTTTCCTTGAAAAAGCTTCATAGATAAAAAAGAATTATAAATTCAATGAAGCAGTGAAGTCTTTAAAGGCACACTTTCAGCACCACTTTACAACTGTGTTCGTTGCCAGTAGGTCATGCTGAACCTTAATGATTTGTTGTCTTCCTATGCTCCTATATAAGTTACAGATGGTGGAGTGAAGAGAAGGTGTCAATTCAAAGACAGAATTTCAGACTCTTCAGACAAGAAGTGATTCTTAAAGTAACTTATATTTGGCTTTTTATCCCTTGTTCATTTCATTTAAGGAGGATGAAATCCCTGCCCTTAGCCATTTAGCACGTGTTCAGAGCATTATGTGGAAGAATTTGTGGAAAGCAGTAGAGATGCCTCCTCTGGCCATATGATCTGGACCTTACAATTCAGTCCAGAGAAATAAGCATCCAGAGTAGTTTCATTCATTTCCTACTCATACATGGTTTACTTGCATCATGCAAAAAAAAAAAAAAAAAAAAAAAGACTCACACTGCCAGCTCTCTCTGCACTAAGGAGCAGAATTATTTGCATCTTTGCAGATGATTTTAACAGTCACTAAATAGCAGGAGAAGGCAATGGCAACCCACTCCAGTACTCTTGCCTGGAAAATCCCATGGACGGAGGAGCCTGGTAGGCTGCAGTCCATGGGGTCGCTAAGAGTCGGGCACGACAGAGCGACTTCACTTTCACCTCTCACTTTCATGCATTGGAGAAAGAAATGGCAACCCACTCCAGTGTTCTTGCCTGGAGAATCCCAGGGACAGGGGAGCCTGGTGGGCTGCCGTCTATGGAGTCACACAGAGTCAGACATGACTGAAGCAACTTAGCAGCAAATAGCAGGAAAGAGTGCTTACTTCAGCAGAAGACGGGAACACAAAAGCTGGGTACCTTTGCCAGTGCGCACCTGGGTGGTCAGGACATTGGCCAGTAATTGCCAGCCAGTTCAAGAGAATGAATTCTAAATGAGAGAATGAAAAGACCAAGCCCTTGAGGGTTGGATTTTCAGACACGATTAACATAAATCAAAGGTTTAGCTTGGCCCAGAATATAGGAGGAGACATATTTCAAGCTTTTGCTGTGTAAGCTTTAAAATATCTGCAAAAACACTTGGCTTGATTTCCTCCCAATTCTTTCACAGCTGTAGTCTGCTATTATTGCTATCGTTAATAATAACAACAGTAATATTTTCCATAGTACCTTTCTCCCTAAGTCTTTAGGACATCAGACAAGAGCTCCCAAATATTATAAATAACATTTAACTAATAAGCATGGCAAAATGTCAAATTAGGGAACAAGAATAAGATGTTAGCTTGTGATAGGAAGCAAGGCAGAAAGAGATATTGTAGAACAAAGCAAAATAGAAATAGCAAAAGGAGATCTTATCTGCAGATCACAAGTAAGCATATCAAACAAGTTCACATTTCTTTGGCCAAGATTTTCTGGAAAAATGTGGACATGTTATGTGTTAGTTGTATTTGAAAGCGACCACAGAAGACTTTTCAGAATTAAAAAAGGTAACTGCTTTTATTTCCTCTTACAAGCTCAAAACCAGGCCAAGTACTGAAGACACTATAACCATAAGGTAACCTGGGAATGAATTGAGTACTAGAACTCTTCACATGAAGATGAAACAGAGGTCTAAAAACAGATAAAACAGATGGAAAGACAACATTTCTTTGAAGAAAGTCATTGTAGCTTGTATTAAATGGTGTTTGCCTCGGTCATGTGAGATTGGCTATTGAGATGCTACTTGCTTTTGTCCTTTTATTTTTACACTTACAAGGTTTATTCTGTGACAGATAACATTTCAGTTCAGTTCAGCCACTCAGTTATGTCCGACTCTTTGTGACCCCATGGATTTCAGAATGCCAGGCTTCCCAACTCCTGGAGCTGGCTCAAACTCAGTCCATCAAGTTGATGATGCCATCCAACCATCTCATCCTCTATCATCCCCTTCTCCTGCCTTCAATCTTTCCCAGCATCAAGGTTTTCTAATGAGTCAGTTCTTCGCATCATGTGGCCAAAATATTGGAGCTTCAGCTTCAGCATAAGTCCTTCCAATGAATATTCAGGACTAATTTCCTTTAGGATTGACTAGTTGGATCTCCTTGCAGTCCAAGGGACTCTCAAGAGTCTTCTCCAACACCACAGTTTGAAAGCATCAATTCTTTGGTGCTCAGCTTTATTTATAGTCCAACTCTCACATCCATACATGACTACTGGAATTATATACGACATTTATTGGGTGGTTACTCAATGACAGGCAATTTTCTAAGTACTTTAGGCTATTAATTTAATATCACAGCCTCATGGGATAAGTGGCATATAAGTACCCAGCCCAATTTTCAGAAGAGAAAACTCAGGTACCGAGTTACCCAATGCCACATGGCTAGCAAGTTGTGCAATTAAGGTGTAAGTCTAAACAGTCTGACTTCAGGGTCCATTTTTAGACTACTACACTATATTGATCAAAATGTTAATGGAGTTTCCAGGTACTGAGGAACTGATAGTTTGCTGTAGCCTTTTCTAGATGCTGCATTAGAGGAAACAAGTTAAAACAGTCTATGCTGGTCTCTATCTCAAAGAAATAAAACTCTATCTACTATCAAGACCAAGTGACATCCCAATTTCTTTTTTCTCCATATAACCTTTGCCAATGTTTCCTCTTCTTTTTCCATCAACCTTGAATCCTGCTTCACATCACAGTATGTCTACATTCATATGAACTCTTGATGCTATTCAGTTGTATTGAGTCATATTAAGTGTTAATGGTAAACTGAACATATGATACTTCTTAAAAAATAAAACAGTAATGTCTAAAATCGAGTAGAAATCATATGTAATAACATGTAAATAATGTAAAGTCTTATGAGAAATACCTGTATTGGGATTTTATGCTCTGACATCAAATAAGACTATAATTCAAATAAGGCTTACCCAAGTATTTGCATCATTTGACCTAGCCTACATCAGCTTATTTTCACATCCTAAATTGTCTTATTGTTGGACTAAAATAATTATCATCTAAGAGATAAGAAAAGTCTAATAGAAGTTTGGAACTCCCACAATCAATACTGGTTGCCATAAAGTCCCACTGGGGAACAATGAAAAATGTACTTGCTAGATTTCTAACAATAGGTCAGGTTACTGCCATGGCATTTCTGACTAATGCAGGTGCTTCTGAATTGTGCATTGAAATATATGCTGTTCTTTCTGTAGGGCAGTTGTTTTTGTTTCTCTGGGTTTTTTTCAATGTTATTTGGGAAGAATAGGAATTAAAATTAACAGCTTACAGCCTATGTTTTGATTTCCTTTTTCTGGGTAAGTTTCTTCATTAACAATAATTTAAATGATTGTGCTGCCTTCTTACTGTATCGAGATTTTCTGCTTGGTCCAGCTATATAGAAATATAAGAAATCAAGGACAGGAAAAGTTGGGGTAATTAAATATCTTTCCAAATTTATTCAAAGCTACCTAGAAATGGTGATTAAATATTACCAAAGAGAATGTTAGAATGCGCCTGTCTACATCATGAAAATATTAAATATAAAACTTTGGAGGTTGACTCTTGTCTCCTTCAGAAGTACTACCAACCAAAAAGAAACAGATTAGTGATTCAATAAATAGCTTGAAAAAGTTTTTACTTTTCTTTAGGCATTGCGGAGTCAGTAAAGGGTTGGGGAGTTTGAGTCATAAGTTAATTTTGGAAAATTCACTTTGGTGGAAGATGAATTGGAAAAGTCTCACAACATGGTGACAAGTTATGAGTTGGTTGTACTAATCCAGGCATTGCCAGCAGGGGTGATTTTGCCCCACTGGGCATAGTTATCAACATCTAGAGACATTTTTGATTCTCACAACTGCCAGTGGGGGATGCTTCTAGCATCTATTTGGTAGAGGACTGAGATGTTACCAAGCATACTACAATGCATAGGACAGCCTGCCAACAGCAAGGAATTATTCAGCCCAAAATGTCAATACTATTGAAATTGAGAAATTCTATATTAGTCCATGAAAAAAACAATAGAGTTTGACCCAAAAATGTGACATATGAAAACAGAAATATTTTTAAAATATATAATCAGTAAAGCTTAATGACTAATTAACTGTTAGTGAGAGAAAGTAAATGGTCTTTTAATGGATATTGGAGGCTTTCCATGTGGCATTAGTGGTAAAGAACCTGCCTGCTGGTGCAGAAGACGTAAACACCTGAGTTTGATCCCTGGGTACGGAAGATCCCTGGAGAATCCCCATAGACATAGGAACCTGGCAGGCTATAGTCCACAGGGTCACACAGAGTTGGGCATGACTGAAGCAATATAGCACATATGCACATAATGGATATTAGACACGCATTATGGAGGCTGTGTGGGTAAATGGTATTTCCATGCAAAAGAACAAGAAAATTTAGTATCAGAAGGAGTCTCAGTAGTAAGAGATAGGTTGGAAACAGCACATTGAATTTGATGTGCTTATGAGAGTTAAATTTACCAGTCTATCAGAATAGAAGTCTATTCGGAAGATACAGATTTGTAAGATATCAACAGATGGCAGTGAGAGTTGTGGGAATAGATAAGATGCCAATGAGAAGGAGCATGGGAATGGAAAGATTAAAAACATTGAGGAAGGGTGGAATGGGAAGGCACAGTTAGACACTGAGAAGACATATTTGGAGATCTGGAAGGAGGACATATTCAGTTAGTATAGCTCTGCTAACCAGGAATAGCTTCAACTTTAAGCATCTATGTCCTTCCTAAGTCCTTTTATTATTAATAATTATTAACCACACAGGAATTCCTTTTATGTGAAAGGAAGAAGGTGAGGAATGTAGAATTGCTATTAGATGGACATTTAAAATGGAATATTCCAGAGAAATGAATGTGAAAATCCTTTAATAAATGAAAACACTTGCTACCAAAACTTCAGCAACAACTTCTAGCTGGCAGTAAAATTTTTAGAGTAATTATAATTTGTAATTCAGACTTGATAAAGTTTCATGATTGAATGCTAGGTTTTAGTAACTTTTTAAAAAGCCAGTCCTGTTTTTAAATGCTAACTTACTCTCTCTAAGGGAAATCTCCATAAATTATTGCATAAAAGATATAGAGTCTGATAGAGTATTCAAATACTATTCTGTAACTCTGACCCAAAATTAATTTTCCAGTCGCTTTAGCAAAATAGTCAGGAAGTAATTAAGAACGTGACAACGTATCTTGAATTAACATATCTTGAAATAATAAATATCATAGTAAAAGATGGATTTCAACCCGTAAGAAGTGTAAGCTGTATTCAACTTCTGTCACAGATAGTCTCTATTTCTTAGCAACATCGATTTTACCTAAATTTATTCTCTAATAAGTCATATGATGATATTTATTAACCAAAAATAGGTTAGCATTATTATATATTACTCATATTTAAAAAACAAATGAGCATCAAATTTGTTATTTTAGGCATCACACCTGTTACACATATTCTGTATCCCCACTCTTATTTCCAAATTCTGAAACATGAGTTTAAACAACTGAGTTTGATCCTTAGTGGTAAAAGCAGAAAATACCCAGTGTCAAAGTACATTAATTCAGTACATTAATTAATTAAGTAAATTAATTCAGATAACCATTATATCTACTACTGTGGGCAAGAATCACCTAGAAGAAATAGAATAGCCATCATAGTCAAAAAGAGTCTGAAATGCAGTACTTGGATGCAATCTCAAAAATGACAGAATGATCTCTGTTCATTTCCAAGGCAAACCCCCATTCAATATCACAGTAATCAAAGTCTATGCCCCAACCACTAATGCCAAAAAGGCTGAAGTTGAACAGTTCTATGAAGACTTACATGAAGATGTCCTTTTCATCATAGGGGACTGGAATGTGAAAATAGGGAGTCAAGAGATACCTGGAGTAACAGGCAAGTTTGACCTTGGAGTACAAAATGAAGCAGGGCAACGGCTAATAGAGTTTGGCCAAGAGAACGCACTGGTCATAGCAAACACCTTCTACCAACAACACAAGAGAAGACTCTACACATGAACATCACCAGATGGTCAATACCAAAATCAGATTGATTATATTCTTTGCAGCCAAAAATGGAGAAGTTCTATACAGTCAGCAAAAATAAGACTGGGAGCTGACTAGGGCTCATATCATGAAATCCTTATTGCAAAGTTTTACTTAAATTGAAGAAAGTAGGGGAAACCACTAGACCATTTGGGTATGACCTAAGTCAAATCACTTACAATTATACAGTGGAAGTGACAAACAGACTCAAGGGATTAGATCTGATAGAGTGCATGAAGAATATGGATGGAGGTTCATGACACTGTACAGGAGGCAGTGATCAAGACCATCCCCAAGAAAAAGAAATGCAAAAAGGCAAAATTGTTGCCTGAGGAGGCCTTACAAATAACTGAGAAAAGAAGAGAAGCAAAAGGCAAAGGAGAAAAGGAAAGATATACCCATTTGAATGTAGAGTTCCAAAGAATAGCAAGGAGAGAAAAGAAAGTCTTCCTCAGTGATAAGTGCAAAGAAATAGAGGAAAACAATAGAATGGGAAAGATTAATTTTCTCTTCAAGAAAATTAGAGATAACAAGGGAACTTTTCATGCAAAGATGGGCACAATACAGGACAGAAATGGTATGGGCCTAACAGAAGCAGAAGATGTTAAGATGAGGCAACAAGAATACATGGAACTATAGGAAAAAAGATCTTAATGACCCAGATAAAGATAATGGTGTAATCACTCACCTACAGCCAGACATCCTGGAGTGCAAAGTCAAGTGGGCCTTAAGAAGCATCACTTGGAACAAAGCTAGTGGAGGTCATGGGATTCTAGCTGAGCTATTTCAAGTCCTAAAAGATAATGCTGTGAAAGTGCTGCACTCAATATGCCAGCAAATTTGGAAAACTCAGTAGTGGCCACAGGACTGGAAAAGGTCAGTTTTTATTCCAGTCCCAAAGAAAGGCAATGCCAAAGAATGCTCAAACTACCGCACAATGGCACTGACCTCACATGCTAGCAAAGTAATGCTCAAAGTTCTCCAAGCCAGGCTTCAACACTACAGAAACAGAGAACTTCCTGATGTTCAAGCTGGATTTAGAAAAGGCAGAGGAACCAGAGACCAAATTGCCAGCATCCATTGGATCATCGAAAAAGCCGGCGAGTTCCAGAAAAACATCTACTTCTGCTTTATTACTATGCCAAAGGCTTTGACTGTGTGGATCACAGCAAACTGTGACACATTCTTAAAGAGATGGGATTACCAGACCTTACCTGCCTCCTGAGAAATCTGTATGCAGGTCAAGAAGCAATAGTTAGATATGAACATAGAACAATAGACTGGTTCCAAATTGGGAAAAGAGCACATCAAAGCTGTATATTGTCACCTTATTTATTTAACTTATATGCAGAGTACATATTGTGAAATGCTGGGATGGATGAAGTACTAGCTGGAATCAAGATTGCTAGGAGAAATATCAGTAACTTCAGAAATGCAGATAATGCTACTCTTACGGCAGAAAGCGAAAAGGAACTAAAGAGCCCCTTGATAAAGGTGAAAGAGGAGACTGAAAAAAACTGGCTTAAAACTCAACATTCAGAAAATGAAAATCATGGCATCCAGTCCCATCACTTCATGGCAAATAGATGGGGAAACAATGGAAACAGTGACAGACTTTATTTTCTTGGACTCCAAATCACTGCAGATGGTGTCTGAAACAATGAAATTAAAAGATGCTTGCTCCTTGGAAGAAAAGCTATGACCAACCTCAGTTCAGCTCAGCTCAGTACAGTCGCTCAGTCATGTCCAACTCTTTGCGACCCTATGGACCGCAACACGCCAGGTCTCCCTGTGCATCACCAACTCCCGGAGCTTACGCAAACTCATGTCCATTGAATTGGTGATGCCATCCAATCATCTCATCCTCTGTCATCCCCTTCTCCTCCTGTCCTCAATCTTTCCTAGCATCAGGGTCTTTTCAAATGAGTCAGCTCTTCGCATCAGGTGGCCACAATATTGGAGCTTCAGCTTCAACATCAGTCCTTCCAATGAACACTCAGGACTGATCTCCTGTAGGAAGGACTGGCTGGGTCTCCTTGCAGCCCAAGGAACTCTCAAGAGTCTTCTCCAACACCACATTTCAAAAGCATCAATTCTTCAGTGCTCAACTTTCTTTATAGTCTAACTCTCACATCCATACATGACTACTGGAAAAACCAGAGCCTTGACAAGACAGACCTTTGTTAACAAAGTATTGTCTCTGCTTTTTAATATGCTGTCTATGTTGGTCATAACTTTCCTTCCAAGGAGTAAGTGTCTTTTAATTTCATGGCAGCAGTCACCATCTGCAGTGATTTGAGATCCCCCCAAAATAAAATCTCTCACTGTTTCCATTGTTTCCCCATCCATCTGCCATGAAGTGATGGGACTGGATGCCATGATCTTAGTTTTCTGAATTTTGAGTTTTAAGCCAACTTTTTCCACTCTCCTCTTTCACTTTCATCAAGAGACTTTTTAGTTCCTCTTCACTTTTTGCCATAAGGGTGGTGTCATCTGCATATCGGAGGTTATTGATCTTTCTCCCAGCAATCTTGATTCCAGCTTGTGCTTCATCCAACCCAGCATTTCTCGTGATGTACTCCGCTAGACAACATATTAAAAAGCAGATAGATTACTTTGCCAACAAAAGTCCATCTAGTCAAAGCTATGGTTTTTCCAGCAGTCATGTGTGGATGTGAGAGTTGGACCATAAAGAAAGCTGAGCACCAAAGAATTGATTCTTTTTAAGTGTGGTATTGGAAAAGACTCTTGAGAGTCTCTTGGAGTGTGAGAAGATCAAACCAGTCAATCCTAAAGGAAATCAGTCCTGATTATTCATTGGAAGGACTGATGCTGCAGCTGAAACTCCAATACTTTGGCCACCTGATGTGAAGAACTGACTCATTGGAAAATCCCCTGATGCTGGGACAGATTGAGGGCAAGAGGAGAATTAGTTGACAGAGGAAGAGATGATTGGATTGCATTGTCAACACAATGGAAATGAATTTGAGCAAACTCTAGGAGATAGTGAAGGACAGGGAAACTTGGCATTCTGCAGTCCATGAGGTCATAAAGAGTTGGACATGACTGAGTGACTGAACGACAGCAACAATAAACTAGTTAATATTCACAAAATACCTAGATAAGTTCTACCTGAGTATTTTCTCTTAGCATTCTCAGTTTAAAAAATAAGACTTGCCTGAGACTAAAACAGCCATGCATGAAGCCAACAAAGTAGGAAATAAAGAGAAAACTAAGAAAGAAGAACAGCAACGGACAATGTGCTGCTGCTGCTAAGTCACTTCAGTCGTGTCCGACTCTGTGCGACCCCATGGACTGCAGCCTACAAGGCTTCTCCGTCCATGAGATTCTCCAGGCAAGAACACTGGAGAAGGCCATTGCCTTCTCCAATGCATGAAAGTGGAAAGTGAAAGTGAAGTCGCTCAGTCATGTCCGACTCTTAGCAACCCCATGGACTGCAGGCTACCAGGCTCCTCCATCCATGGGATTTTCCAAGCAACAGTACTGGAGTGGGGTGCCATTGCCTTTTCCCAACAGAGAATGTAATGGGAGCTTAATAATGTTATTAGATGTCACTTTCATGGAAATTTCTAAAGTTATTTTAAAACATCTATAACAAATCTACATTTTCTTCCTAAAGATTTATACCAATGTTTTGAATAATAGAGAACACTCAGTATTTCTCCTCACAATTGCTTCTTCTATGAGAACTTATATCCTCAAGCATGGCATTCTGTATAGATTCTCCTTTTTGAGCCACTTATCTGGAAATACAACAAACTTGATATTAGAATTGGCTTTCTTTGGATGGTTATGAGGTCAGCAGTTTATGATTAGTGAAGAAATATTTATATTTATACAGTCAAAGTCTCTTTCTCTCTCTCCTTCTACCATCTGGTATATATGGGTAATATTTAGGAAAATTTGACAATGAAACCATATCCCACAAGGAAAATTTTTAAATATATGAGTACTTCGCACAAAATGTAGACTTCCCTGGTGGCTCAGATGGTAAAGCGTCTGCCTACAATGCGGGAGAACCGGGTTCAATCCCTGGGTTGGGACAATCTCCTGGAGAAGGAAATGGCAACCCACTCCAGCATTCTTGCCTAGAAAATCCCATGGATGTAGGAGCCTGGTAGGCTACAGTCTATGGGGTCGCAAAGACTTGGACAGGACTGAGTGACTTCACTTCACTTTGCACAAAAGGAAACTATAAAGTCAACTACAAAGAGAGATAATTCTCTTGCATAGAGGGAAATGTCATTTGAGTTACCTGTAAGCATCCTTCAAGTAGGTCAAATTCTACAGAGAACAGTGAGTCTGGTGCTCACTGGGGCCATTCCACATATTTTGAAAATCAGCTATGATCCGTGAAAGGCAGATTAAGAACAGTCATCTTAAAATCAAATCCAATAAATTGTATTTCAGAAATTCAAAGAGGGAATATTCGGAAATGGAGTCTTTGAGGAATTATTCATAATAGCAAAATTTTCAAACAAATCTCTAATAAAGAGGGAATGGCTAGGTAAATTATGGATGGTTGATCATAACATTATTTCTAAAATGTCATATTACAAAATAGTTTGTATATAATATGATTTCTGTATTATTACTTCACTTATATAGAATTAATCTTTTAAAAAGAAAATAAATGAATTAAAAGTATTAAAGCATAGATGGCGCTAGTGGTAAAGAATCTGCCTGACCATGCAGGAGACCTAAGAAAAGTGGTTCTATCCTAGGGTCGGGAAGATCCCCTGGAGAAGGAAATGGCAACCCACTCCAGTATTCTTGCCTAGAAAATCCCATGGAAGAGGAGCCTGTGAGCTACAGTCCATGGGGTCTCAAAGAGTCAGACCCTACTGGCCACGCACACACACACATAACACACACACACACACACACACACACACACACCCTCCTGGAAAAAATATCATGGAGAATTTTCAGAATCAAATAATAAAGACAAATAGAAATTCATCAAAAATCATCTGCTTAAGATCACAAAGTGTTCAAAAACAAGTTAATTGAAAGTGTTCTGATTTTTTTCATCTCATTGATAATTTTGTGAATTATGCAATCATTTCATAAGTGTCAACACTTGCATGGCATACTTGACTTTTTTTAGCAGTTTTTTTCTTTTATTTTCCCCTTCGGTCTTTTCTGTTTTATTTGATCCTAAATTCGTGATTACAAACAACTATTCAATTTCCTACTTTCAGTGAAATATTTAAAAATGTTTTTTCCAAAAATTAATTTCTAAATGATATTTTCTGTCTCAATGGATTTTGTATATATCTGAATAATGTTAACTACAATTTTGCATTTAATCTGCTTTGATTCTTTTTTAGAAAGTTCTTTTTTGCTTCAATATCCACATTTTAATGAATACTTTATCTACAATAAGACACAAAGTAGACATTTTGTTCTCTATTTTTAACTAATTATTTTGTGAGGTGATTAGTAACACTTGTTTTTTACCAAGATATATTTTGTATAGGTATTATAGATAATCTTATTAAGAGATATTTTAAAAATTCATTTAAAATATTTTCTGCATTATCCACATTTTTATGATGAGCACCCATTAATGTAACAAAACTTTATTTAAAGATAAAGTGAGGTTAGTGAAAAGAAAACTCATTGCAATAGATAACAGCCAGTAAGACTCCCTATTAAAAAAGATTTGCTATTGAAGCTACACTTAAAATTTTCTCTTTATTAGATTAAGACAGTATAGAAGATTTGTTATAGAGAAAGAACTTCTTTTCTTTTCCTTCAGTACCAATATTTTTTTCTTAAGAATCAAGGAATTTCCACTCTCATCCAAAGGGAGTTACGGGGATTGGATATACCCTCCCATCTGGAATTAAAATAAAAAACCAAACAAAATAAATGAAACTAGGGTGTTTAAACAAGGCGGATCAGGCAGTCAACTATGGTGGTCTCTAAGATATGGGAAACAAAGGAGGTTAGCTCCACAGTTACACAAATTTACTGTCTTGAGAGAGTTTCCAGGCTGCAGCAAAGGGACAATAGACTCTGAGTTGAGAAGATGGAGCTGACATTTCAGGGAGGCTGGAGCTGCTAGGATTTGCTGGACAGATACTTGAGAAAGTTGCAGAGAGAGAGTCCCAGAGATCTACAGAGGGTGCCTCTGGAGTCTTGAGCTGAGGACTGAGCAGTGCTCAGGGACAGATCAAAATGTAGATATACATGAAAAATAGTTTTTGAAAACTTCAACTAAATCATCAAAAGATGAAAACTATAACATCTGAAATGAAAAATACACTGGATGAGAACAGCAGTTTACATACTGCAGGGGGAAAAGGTGAATTAACATAGCATTGGATACTATCCAAAATGAAAAACAGAATAAAAATTACAGAGAAAATAATAAACGGAGTGTCTGTGAGCTGTGGGGTCATGTAAAATAGCCTAATGTATGAGTAATTAGTCTCCAAGGAAGGGTAGGTCAAGGAGACTGAAAACAGGAGACTTGAACTACAGCCATTATTCAATGGCCCAAAATCCAAAAAAAAAAAAAAATTGAAATATTCTATTTTTCAGCCCCAGAATTTCCACTTTGTCCTGTTTTATATCTTCTACATCTCTCCACATTATATTTATTGTATTTAATTCTTGAGCATGTTTATAATAGGTAGTTTTAAATTGCTGCTGCTAATTTTATCATCTCCATCATTTATAAATCTGTTTTTATTGTTTGATTTTTCTCCTGGTAATGGTCATGTTCTTCTTGCCTCTTTGCATCCTTATTAATATTTCACTGGACTCTAGACACTGTAATATTATATTATTGAATGTCTGGTATGTGTTGCTTTCTTTCAAAGAATATTGACATTTATTTGGGAAGTAGTTAAGTAATTTGGATCATCCTAATATTTTACTTTGTGGTGGGTTGTTGCTTTGGTGTAGCTTTACTCTAGAGCTACTTTCTTTCTTGTCTTAATTTTTTAATTATTGATTTATTTATTTAGGCTGCACTGGGCTGTGCTGGGTCTTCCTTGTTGCATGCTGAGTTTCTTTAGCAGCGGTGAATGGAAGCTACTCTCTAGTTGCAGTGTGCAGGATTCTCATTGCCATGGCTTCTCTTGTTGTAGAGCATATGCTCTAGAGTGTGTGGGCTTCAGTAGCTGTGGTTCCCCAGATCTAGAGCACAGAACCAGTAGTTGTAACACATGGCTTTAGTTGCTCCATGGCATGCGGCATCCTCCCAGACCAGGGATCAAACTTGTGTCTCCTGCATTGGTGACAGATTCTTTACCACTGAGCCATCAGGGAAGCACCTTTATTAATTTTTATTGGAGTATAGTTGGATAGCACCAAAGAATTGAGGCTTTTGAACCGTGGTGCTGGAGAAGACTCTTGAAAGTCCCTTAGACAGCAAGGAGATCAAACCAGTCAATCTTAAAGGAAATCAACCCTGAATACTCATTGGAAGGGCTGATGTTGAAGCTGAAGCTGTAGTATTTTGGTCATCTGATGCAAACAGCTGACTCATTGGAAAAGTCCCTGATGCTGGGAAAGATTGAGGGCAGAAGGCAAAGAGGGCAGCAGAGGATGAGATGGCTGGGTGGCATCACTGATGCAATGGACATGAACTTGGGCTAACTTTGGGAGATGGTGAGGGACAAGGAGGCCTGGCAAGCTGCAGTCCATGGGGTCACAAAGAGTCAGACATGACTGGGCAACTAGCCAACAACAACCACAACATAGTTGCTTTACAATATTATGTCAGTTTCTACCGTACAGTGAAGTGAATCCGCCATATGTATACATTACATAGATCTCTTTTTTTTGCATTTCCTTCCCATTTAGGTCACCACAGAGCATTGAGTAGAGTTCTTTGAGCTACACAGTAGGTTCTCATTAGTTGTCTATTTTATACATAGTATCAATAATATAAAGCTAAAGGTGTGTGCGTGCTCAGTTGTATCCAACTCTTTGGGACCCCTTGGAATGTAACCTGCAGGCTCCTCTGTCCATGGAATTTTCCAGGCAAGAATACAGGAGTGGGTTGCCATTTCCTACTCTAGGGGATCTTCCCAACCCAGGGATCAAACCTGTGTCTCTTACATCTTCTACATTGGCAGGCAGACTCTTTATCACTGGCCACCTGGGGAGTCCATCAATATTTATGTCAATTCCAATCTCTCAATTTATCCCCCCACTTTTCTCCTTGTTGTCCATACATTTTTTTCTCTATGTCTGTCTCTATTTCTGCCTTGCAAACAAGATCATCTATACCATCTTTCTACATTCCACATATATGCTTAATGTATATTTTTTTCTCTCTTTCTGACCTAATTCACTCTGTATGACAATCTCTAGCTTCACACACATCTCTACAAATGACCCAATTTCATTCCTTTTTATGACTGAGTAATATTCCATTGTATATGTGTGCCACATTTTCTTTATCCATTCTTCTGTGAATGTTGAAAGGCCCTAGGGTTACTTTCATCCAACTATTAAAGTATTACTCTTCAGGAATCTATCTTGAATGCCCTGAGTATTCAGCAAGATACTCTCCAACCTGCCTTGTTGTAACTTACATATCCTCCAGTCCTGTGTAGGCTCTGGTAATTGTTCATCTTGTACATATCTGATGATTCTTTACCAGCCTGATGTAATAATTTCATTCTATGCTTGTGCAGATTAATAGTCAGCAATAGACTCAACGTGACTCCTATGCTGATTGCTGAAGCTACTCCCTATGCATCTTTCTTCTCTTTTCATACTCTGTCCCATTTGTGGGACACCATATTAGCCTTCCTAAGCTCTGATTTCTATTATCTCATTTTCAGTGAAACCTATGGTCTACTTGAGAGCCCTATCTTGGGTCACGATCGAGAATATGCCTCCAGGCAGAAAGCCAGGGAAATCATAGTGCCCATCTTGTTTATTTCCTTTTCTCAAGGATAACAGTCCTAGGCTGCCTGTTGCCAATATATGAGAACAGCTCTTTCCTTTATTTTACGTAGTTTTCTAGTTGTTTGTGAGAGGAGGGCATATCCAGGAGCAGTTACTTGCAGAGCAAAACATCGAATTCAGAATTTCTTTTTATAAACTTATTATTGAGCAGAAATAAAGGAAAAACTGAAAAATTTTGGATACAAATGGCAAATAGTAGCAGTTGCAAAAATATCATTTAATAGTTTTATGAATGACCTTAGCTCAGAATTTGCCTGCAATGCAGGAGACCCAGGTTTGATTCCTGGGTCAGGAAGATCCTCTGGAGAAGGAAATGGCAACCCACTCCAGTATTCTTGCCTGGAGAATCCCATGGATAGAGGAGCCTGGCAGGCTACAGTGCATGGGGTCGCAAGAGTCAGACACAACCTAGCAACTAAACCACCATGAAAAAAAAAATACACAGTGACATCTTCAACTTTATCTGTGTTACTACAGATTTTAAGAGTTTGATATGTTCTGCTGACAGAAATGTTAGAACTATTTTGTTTTCATTCTAAATAACCTTTCATGGTACCGTGATGGTTCTCACTTTCCTTCTCCCTCTCTTTTAGTCCTTTCAAAATTATCCACAATATTATGCCTGTTACTTCACATGTATCAATAGATAGGGAGGGGTATAAAGGAAGAAGATGCAATAAGGCAAAGAAAACTTTGATGACTTCTAACACCTAAAATTGAGAAAAATAAATGAGTCAAGTACCAGGACCATGGATAGCAACACCAGTCTTGTAATTCACATACACTCTGAATATCATAGTCACAGAAAATAAATATTGAGTATCTTCCTCCTAGATGTCCACCCCATACTCACCTAATCCCAGCACATAAAAGAGGAACTGAGGTAATAACAGTCACTAAAAAAAATAATAATAATAAGGCAAATGCCTTAGTATTGGAATCTGAATTTAAGATAGAGAAGAACCAGCAGAAATTTTCTTCATATAGAGAATACCTATTCAGGCACTTATGTTTCCTTTGTTTACCTTTAGCATTTAAGGTAGCATGAGTTCTGTGAGTTTAACAATTACAAAAAGGAAATTTTGTTTTTCTTTTTCACTTGCATTTTCATTAAAGACAGTGATTTTAAACTCTGGCTACACATTAGAATTACCTGTGAATTCTTAAATATATATGTATTTCCTTACCTTTCCTTTGTGAAGATTCTGATTTCACTGAGCTGGGGTGAGACTCAGGCATTGCTATGTTTTTTTAATCCTCAGGTGATTCTTAAAATTACATAGGTTTGAGAGCTACCTGAAGTGTGTTCCATGAACTAGCAACACTGGCTTCAAGTGAGAGCTTTTCTGAAATGCAGACTCTCAGGCCCTGCCCAAGATGTGCCAAATCTATATTTTAACACCTACTTAATTCATATGCACATTTAAGTTTCAGAACATTCTTTGTTGACAAAGATATATTTCTTGCCTTTAAATAATTCTGAATGTAAATTGGGAGCATTTAGACCTGTGATAATCCCAAATTAGGCCTACAATCACAAGCAGGTGCTCTTTTTAAAAAAAAAATGCAGATTCCTAGGCTGCAATCCAAACCTGTTTAACCCGCTCCTCCAAGAACAGGGCATCTGTGTGTTTATGTTCCAGGTGGTTTTGAAAATTAGAGAAGTTTGGGAAATAAAATAATGGCCATAGTTTTCAATATTTTCCTTCTACTTAAAGTCCTTAGCAGTGAAGAACAAATGCTGATATAAAACTAATAAATAATTGTAGAGACATGTTTTCTTACACAGAATTCCAGAGAGTTGTGACAAAAACAGTTTGATAGAAATTTCATAGTTTTCTGTTAAGTTTTATGCTTCACATATTTTTGCTGTGGCTACCATGAGGAAAAATATACATACCTGGCCATTTAAATGTTCTGTCCCTTTAGAATTTTAGGCCATTTCTTATGTAATGCAGGACACAGTTTAATAGAGGCTGCAGAGTAATGGCACCCCACTCCAGTACTCTTGCCTGGAAAATCCCATGGATGGAGAAGTCTGGTATGCTGCAGTCCATGGGGTTGCTGAGGGTTGGACACGACTGAGCGACTTCACTTTCACTTTTCACTTTCATGCATTGGAAAAGGAAATGGCAACCCACTCCAGCATTCTTGCCTGGAGAATCCCAGGGACGGGGGAGCCTGGTGGGCTGCCGTCTCTAGGGTCGCACAGAGTCGAACACGACTGAAGTGACTTAGCAGCTGCAGCAGAGTAAAATGGCAGTCTGACATGAAACTGTGGAAGAAAACTGACAGATGTAGTGAGTTTGAGAGTGGTGTGAAGCTGAATAGGCTATTTTGTAACAGAAAAAAGAGAGCATTTCAAAACTAGTTAACTTAGTTACAACACTTTAACTAGGTCAAAAACTTATAAGTGTTTGTGAATACTTTTAACACTGTAGAGACTGTCAAAAATTTATCACATTGTTAAATCTTAGGTGTTTGAATTATGGAGTCAGAAAATTCCTGGCTGAAGAGATGGAAGTAAATGAAAATACACTGAAATAGGCAAATTTTCTCTATACAAATATGTTTTGTAAAAGTTTTTAGCACTTGCTATTAAACTACAGATTTATTAATGGTTAGAAGTCATGAAATCTCTGCATCGTTATGTCTTCATATTCAGTTTATCCAAACCCAGAGCATAAGATTGGAGTTAAAGAAATCTGATATTGAGTTTCAGCAAAATCATTTAATATGTGCTTTTTATCAGACAGCTTAAAGTTTCTGAGGCCCCATTTTCTCATCTCTAAAGGAATAACAGTACCTCTCTTGTTAGGACAGCCATATATCTTTACTTTGTCTCACTCGTGGACACCAATCTGACTATGGTAAAACCTTTAGTTGTTGTTCAGTCTTTAAGTCATGCCTGACTTTGTGTGACCCCATGTACTGCCACACACCAGGCTTCCCTGTCCTTCACCATATCCCGGAGTTTGCTCACACTCATGTCCATTGAGTTGATGATACCATCCAACTATCACACCCTCTGTCGCCCCCTTCTCCTCATGGCTTCAATCCTTCTCAGCGTCAGGGTCTTTTCCAATGAGTTGACTCTTCGCATCAGGTGGCCAGAGTATGGAGCTTCAGCATCAGTCCTTCCAATGAATATTCAGGGTTAATTTCCTTTAGGATTGACTGGTTTGATTTCCTTGCAGTCCAAGGGACTCTCAAGTGTCTTCTCCAACACCACAGTTTGAAAGCGTTAATTCTTAGACTCTCATCCTTCTTTATGATCCAACTCTCTCATCCATACATGACTACTGGAAGAACTTTGATTATCTGGACCTTTGTTGGCAAAGTGACGTCTCTGTTTTTTAATGCGCTGTCTAGGTTTGTCATAGCTTCTCTTCCAAGGAGCGTCTTTTAATTTCATGGCTGCAGTCACCATCTGCAGTGATTTTGGAGCCCAAGAAAAGAGTCTGTCACTGTTTCCATTTTTTCCCCATCTATTTGCTATGAAGTGATGGGACTGGATGCCATGATCTTAGTTTTCTGAATGTTGAGTTTTAAGCTAGCTTTTTCACTCTCCTGTTTCACCCTCATCAAAAGGCTTTTTAGTCGCTTTTCGCTTTCTGCCATTAAAGTGGTATCATCTGCATATCTGAGGTTGTTGATATTTCTCCCGGCAAGTGATTCTAAAACATAGTAATTTGTACATCTCCAGTGGGATATTGCCCAAAGAGAAAAACACTCAAAGATCTTAAAGTGTTTTTAGTAATTATATTGTTTCTGTATCCATTTGTGTGTGTCCATATTTGACATACAAATCATTTAAACACACACATATTAGGATGAACAAAAAATACTTACTCTACTGTTGTTATGATCAACAGTATGAAGAGATTCACTCAAAGAGAAAAGATATGTAAACTAATATTGGAATTGAAATTAATATTGGAATTAATATTGGAATTGAAAATTTGAATATGATCTCATGGTGTATTTTATCTTTAATTTTTTTCTAAGATCTGTCCAGTGAGAAATACTAGAAATACATATCAATACAGTAGCCATGAGCATCACTAGCTCTTAAATTAACATCTTTAAATATCATTTCTCCAAAAGGAGCCAAAGTTTTTGAAAAATTGGATACTTCCAGGTATGAGGCAAGAAATGTACAAGGAAGGCATGAGACCTTATCATAGCAGAAGGAGTGGACACATTTGGGTCATGTCGTCAAAACTCAGTATTCAATCTGAACTGGTTCAACTGGCCAAAAAAGGGTCAATTTGAACAATAACAATATATTAAAATAATATAAATATGTTAAAATCTATTATTTCATAATAATACCCAATTAGAAAACAAATCTATTCTTCTGAAAATCCCTAAATAAGGGAAAAGATTTATCATATATTTCCTGTATAAATTCACCTCTATATTAACAGCTTAGATAATAAAATTACTTTTTATAGACATATCCCAGCAAATAAATGAAAAAAAAAGTGTAAAATTAGCTTATAACCATTTTGAAACCCTTAATAAGTAATGGATTTAGTTTACAATCACCAGCAGTAGCTGTATATGCATGATCAGTGATGTCAGACACTTTGCAACACTGTAGACTGTAACTCACCAGGCTCCTCTGTCCATGAGATTATCCAGGCAAGAATACTGGAGTGGGTTGCCATGCCCTCGTCCAAGGGATCTTCCCAACCCAGGGATGAACCTACATCTCCTGCGTTGGCAGGTAAATTCTCTACTGCGGAGCCACTGGGGAAGCCCATCAGCAATAACTAAAACTACTAATTATGGTTGGAGACCATTATTACGGCACTTCCCTGATGACTCAGCTGGTAAAGAAGACTCCTGACACTGCAGGAGACACAAAAGATGCAGATTTGATCCCTGGGTTGGGAAAATTTCCTGGAGAAGAAAATGGCAATCTGCTCCAATATTCTTCCTGGAAAATTCTGTGGATAGAGGAGCCTGGAGGACTATAGTTCATGGTGTGGCAAATGACTTAGCATGTACACACAATACACACACACACACACGCACACACCCATTATTATAAATGTACCAGGCTGACAAAACCTTAACCTACTAATAACTTTTAACAATGCTAAAAAAGAGATAATCAGAGAGTGTGACTTTTGATATGATACACTATGAAATATAAATGTCACATATGAAGTATTCCTGCCACAATATGAACTCCTATTCCTTGTAATCCCTAATTTAACTACCAGGTCAGAAAACATATGAGTCAAAGGAAAACGTTAAAAGATGCCATTATAGAGGACATGCAATTACAAAATTTCAGACTGAGGTACACTATAGATCAAATAGAAATACAGTAAAAACAAGTGATAATTAATGCTAATGGATTAATAATTAAGTCTGGATGCATTGTACTGTTCTCTCTAATTTTAAATCTATTTGACATTTTTCAATAATGACATTTAGAAGAAAAAATAAGAGGCATTTCTCTCATATTTAGGAACTTTTGAAGAGGACCTTGGGTGGACACAATAGGCCAGTGAGGAGGTTACTGTAATGAGGCAGAAGAGAGGTGATGGTGATTCGTGCCAAAAGGGGGTAGTGGAGACAATTGAGAACTGAAAGGGTTTTATATATTTAGAAGTAGAATCAATAATACTTTTAGTTGATTGGATCGGTGGCTGAAGGAAAGAAAGTCATTAAAAATAGGTCCCAGGATTTCTGTTGGAAATCTGGATCAGTGGTGATATCTTTTGCCAAGATTGACAAGACTTGGAAGTGGAGGACAGCCACACGGAAGGTTGAGGTGAGAAGTGATCAAGGGTGCTTTCTGGCGTATTTTAACTCTGAGACATTTATTACACACCCAGATGAAGAGGCCAGTCCTTGAGGAACACATTACAGAACCATCAACATACAGAGAATATTTAAAGGCATAACACTAGGTAAGGACAAATACAGAGAGAATGGAAACAGGGAAGAAAAGCCAGGGAGAGCCCTGAAGAAACAGCAACATTACATGGCATGTAGAGTAGAAGAAACAAAAGAATCAGGGAACAGGTAAGGCACAGAATGAAAACCAAAAATGCAGCTTGGGTTTTTTTTGTTGTTGTTGTTTGTTTGTTTGTTTTATTGAGTTGTACTTTACAACTAATTTAGAGAAAATATTCTAATAACTGGACCTACTAATATAAAAGAACTCTTCTTTTTCAAAACCAGCCTCCAAAGGCAGAGCACCACACAAGTGTCTATTTAATGATGCAAATGTGAAACTCTTGATTAGAAATAAAAACAATCAAAATCAGAACAAAGAAGTCTCTTGGAATACAACTAGGTAATTAACATGCTTTGATAACTTGATAGAAAGGCTGAACATGACAGAAGTAGTTCCCATTGGGGCATATATTTATTTATATCCGCTTATCTAAAGTCTTAGCCAACAAATCTAAAAACATTGAGCATTGAATTTCCCTTATATTTTCTGAATTCAGTGAGAACTGATTAACCCATTTAGAAAGAGCTGAACCTATCTTTATATGTAGCTAATTATGTTCTAATGCATACATTCAGCAATGCCATGAGGCTGTCCATCTGCAAACTGCCAGAAATAAGCTGTCCAAATTCAGAGAACTGCTTATTTTAAGGCCTAAAAATGACACTGATTTAAAGATTGCTTTTGCTGATTTGATAAACTGTAAGTTGAAATAATTACATTAATGTAAGACATTGTCATGCCAACAATTTTTTTGAAAAGATTAAAGGAAAAACATAATTGCCTTTAGCCTATATGTGTTAACTGAATATAACTTGATTTTGAAAGTCAATTTCTGACCACCTTCAAAGTGCTACACTAGAATAAAGTGAGTGGAAAAGAAAGTGTTAACTGCTAACTTCCCCTGGGTGAATGATACTTTCTAGGACAATGTATAAGGGTAAGAGATTCCAAGGATTGGGAAAGAAATGCCATTTTTAGATGGTCTCCTGCAGTGGTCTCTTTACCAAGAGTGGGTAAAAATAGCAAAGAAATAAGGACACAGTTCAAAAGTTTGTAGGATAGTCAATTCATACAAATGACCCTCATGGGAGGCGAGACTATACCAACAGACAGGGAAGAATCATCAGTGAAGAACACAGGGAACAGGGAGAAGCACAAGACCATGAAGCTAGGCAGAGGAGAGGTAATTTTGAGAGTTTCAAGCCCTTTCTAGAGGAGGCCTTTGACAAAAGGCTCAGCCTGGTACCTCAGGGGGCTCTAGAGGATCAGAAGCTATCAGCAAGTCCATTGCCCTCTCTGGGCAATCAGTCAAGTTGGCCTGATCCATGCTCTCAGTGGCCCTCCTCTCTTCCTCTCAGTTTTCTGCCTTCAGGATTAGCCTTTTAGTATTTTCCTAGTGTTTCCAAAATTAAGAAATATATAGATTGTTTCATTCTTTCTCAACTTTGACCACAGTTTTAATCTCGACTTCATTAGAATACCATCTATTGGTCACCACCACAACCAGCAGTAATAAAAATAATTCCTACAGGAGTAAATCCTTACTTAACAGATTTTTATTTTAAACTAGGCTTGACTTTTGTTTTTCATTTTAAGGAAAAGTTTTTGGCAACAGGTGGATCTAACCTGGGTTCTGTATGTTTAAACAGTTTTGACAACTTCTTTGTGTCTTTTTATAACACATGCTGAGTGGGAATGGATCAGGGCCAGTCCTAAAATACAGACTGAGCAGCTCTTGGAATTTCAAAGACAGTACCATCATAGCAAGGTTTCTAATAAGATGAGCATAAAATAAGAGAAATATTTTATTTATTGTTTTTTAAGTTTTATTCATGTAAAGACTATCTTTAGACATAACTAAATCAAAATAGGGCATGTTTTGAGTTTAAACAAACATTGCAATTTAAAATAACAGTTTTCCAGCTTATGAAACAACTCATCCTAGAGTTCCTCAAAGTGAACTCAATAATCAGCAATAGTTTTTCTTTGAAAAACTCATGAATTATGATGGCTAAAAAATAAATGACAGGCCAAGATACAAAATAACTTTACTTTGAATTTTTGGGTTCTTGTCAAAGTATTCTTGACTATTTCTGAACCATTAAAGCTTAGAATAGTTTTTACTGCTGAAATAAGTGATAGCCCTTGTTCTGAGTGATAATCTGACAAAAAATATATATGCTTAATATTTATAAATCAGATCCATGACATTTCAAATAAGTGGAAAATGAAATTTTGCTGTTTTTAAGGATATTAATGTTGCTGGGTAGGTGTTTGATGGCCAACAAAGGGGTGGTGAATTTCTAGGACTTTTGGCCTTGAATAGAAGACCCTGAACTGACCTTGGATTACTTGAACTGACAAATTAATGCTAAAACAATTATTTTCAATAAACCATCATGAACCTCACACAGAAGGTAAAAACGCATCAGAGTGTAGCTCCACAAACAGCCTGGCATCATCAAATTGCATCTAACCTCAGCAAGGGTTTTAGTCCCTTAATGCTTTCGCCTCCACACAAGTAACTTTAGAAATAGAGCTCTTGGATGCATTAGAGGAGACCTTTCTCCTCTCACTGAACACTTTATTTTGCTTCATTTAGTGATCCAAGCATTGCCACTTTACTCCCATCGTAGTGTTTTCTGTATCACACTATTTTTTTTTCCAGATGCATCCATCTAAACCATCCAAATCTGAACATGTTAGCATTTCCGAGCAGCCACTCTGGGAAGATTTTTACCCTTACCTTTCCTTTTCTTGACACTGGCTTCATCACAGTTTCCATTTCCAGGTTTATTTTTGATATCATAGATGTCGCTGTAATGGCCAACAGCCTTGCCTTTAGGTTTCTCTTCTCAACTCTAGAAATCATTCCTCCTCTAACAATTGATGGAGTGAAAAACCTGTGAGAATACAGGCTTCGGTGTACTGAAAATTCTCTCTGCTTATTGTATTATGTGAGTACTGAAAGGTCAAAATATAGCCTTGCAAGCAAAACTGTCAGCTAAAACCCTGCCTTTTCTATAAAATTCTAGCTTTCCTTTTTCCTGTTTCTCTTACACATATCCAAAATTACACACATAGATAATTTTTTACATTTCATTAAAAAGCATTCCTCTGTAAAATTTTCTTTATTCAATAATACACAGTAAAAAGGACTTGGTGAAAAACATGGAAATAACCTAAATAGCCATCCACAGTAGATTGTGTAAATTAAGTGTTACATTCATGCATAAAATACTATACAATATGAAAACAAAATGTGCTACATTTTCTTTTAATAAAATATATTAACTAGAATAAACCAAAGGAGCATACTTGGATGTATAGTAAGTCACATATTATAAAAATAATTATGTAGGTATTTATATACATATATAGTCTGACATATGAATTACAAGTATTTAAACAAATACATAAGAAACTATTCAGTTACTTTTGGGAAGTAGGTATAGGGAACATCAGTTACAGGCAACTTGAGGGTTTTTGGTTTTTTTTTTTTTGAGGGGAGTTGAGTTTTTTTATTTCAGTTTTTTCTGTCTGACCACTTTAGTTTTGTTTGCTTTATTCATTTATTACTTGTATTAGAAATAAGATTAAGATGAAGGTCTATGGATTTTTTTTAAACATTCCAACTGATACCTCAATTCCATAATTATTGAAAAAAATGGAGGCAGACACAGGATATAGGGTGGTGTTGTGCAAAGAAGCTCCAGAACTTTAGATTTTATTGAACATGTCATTTTATGTGTAAATCACTCATTGAATGATACCTGATTTGCCTCATCTGTAAAATGTGAAAAAGTAGCTACATCTATCACAGCTTTCATTTACCACTCAATGTTGTGATGGATATAAAGTAGATAAAGCTCTTTGTGAATCTTATAGAGCTATAGTATACAGGTGTGAAATTTTGTGATAGAGATCATGTTCACTTTCAGATCTCACATTAATCAAATCTGACTTTATCCCAGGAGTTTCACATAAAA
The DNA here is from genome assembly GCF_019923935.1 of Bubalus bubalis. Classification (NCBI taxonomy): domain Eukaryota; kingdom Metazoa; phylum Chordata; class Mammalia; order Artiodactyla; family Bovidae; genus Bubalus; species Bubalus bubalis. Next base: position 111,603,013 of record NC_059159.1, on the reverse strand, counting down.
GAACGGTCTTCTATGGTATATCAGTGGTAAAGAATACGCCTGCCAATGCAGGAGACACAAGAGACCTGGATTCCATCCCTGGGTCAGAAAGATCCCCTGGAGAAGAAAATGCCTACCCACTCCAGTATTATTGCCTGGAATATCACATGGACAGAGAACCTGGTGGGCTACAATCCATGAGGTCCTGAAAGAGTCAGACATGACTTAGTGATTAAATGACAACATAATAGAATAAACTATATTAATTAAAAAAACTGTAGTTAATAGAGATGCATAACATTGTAATGCATTCACTCCTCATAGATATTTCTGCTTCAGTTCAGTTCAGCTCAGTTGCTCAGTCATGTCCAACTCTTTGGGACCCCATGAATCGCAGCATGCAGGCCTCCCTGTGCATCACCAACTCCCGGAGTTCACTCAAACTCACGTCCATCAAGTCGGTGATGCCATCCAGCCATCTCATCCTCTGTCATCCCCTTCTCCTCCTGCCCCCAATCCCTCCCAGCATCAGACTCTTTTCCAATGAGTCAACTCTTCACATGAGGTGGCCAAAGTACTGGAGTTTCAGCTTTAGCATCATTCCTTCCAAAGAAATCCCAGGGCTGATCTCCTTCAGAATGGACTGGTTGGATCTCCTTGCTGTCCAAGGGATTCTCAAGAGTCTTCTCCAACACCACAGTTCAAAAGCATCAATTCTTTGGCGCTCAGCTTTCTTCACAGTCCGACTCTCACATCCATACGTACCTACCTATAATAATGATAACAAAATTTGTTGTTAACTGAAGACAAAGCATGGTCCAGAAACTTAATGATGTTGTGTTTGTTGTTTCTCAAATCACATTTTTAGGTAATTATTATTAGTATCATTGTTTGGGTAAACAAATGAGGTTGGATGATGTTAATTTTCTTGTCCTGGGTCACACAAGTAGTAACTGAAGTCTGATTATGACTCAAATCTGTTCAAATCCAGAGTCTAATCTTTTCACATCCTAAACTATCAGGCACTGTACTAGCTTAAGCTAAATTTTAACCCACATCCACCCCTCTACCTACTGTTATCTTAAGCAACACCACCAACCATAATGTCTACTCTAAGATCACTGATCTTTTTTTAGTTAGACTATAAAGTAGAAGATTCTACCTTTATGGAAATCTCGTAGTTCTTTTAAGGGATATTATTCATGCTCTGTGAGCCAAGTTTTTATGAATTTACATATTTGTACCATCTTTCAAAGATGGGACATGACTTTAAACTCAGAAATGCTAATTTTGCCATCATAGCCACAATTCATGTGTCCAACACAAATTTTTAAATATATAATACATTTTTGTATTACAGTACATATGGAATGATAGGCAGCTTTAAAACTCATTCTTTTCTAAAATGTTTAATGATACTGAAAAAAGTTCATGATGATGCAATGTAAAGTTGGAAATATGTGTGTGTATAAGATGCAAAAAGATGACTGCTAGGGAAATCATCAGATTATGAGCATGTGAGTACTGGTTGTTTCCGTTTTCTTAATATTGTGATATGTATTTGATATTTACAAAAATAAGAATATGTTATTTTTGTAATTTAAAGCCTTTTTAAATTTAAAATAAATAATACCTAATCATACCAAACTTTTCATTCTTAAGTTGCTTTATGCTTTTTAAGCTAACAACTAAGCATACAACTATGCCACCACTCCTAGTAGACAAAATGAAACTAAAACCAAGTTTAATGTGTAAAATCTTTATCTTATATTTCTTGACTGTTGGTCCCTTGATTTTTCAAGACTAGAGATTTCTGATGTTGCATTTCTTTTATAAATATTTAAGAACCATAATACTCAGTGAATGTTGGAATGATATCTCTAAATGTCTAAGATGGCTTCCATTTTTAACTTGACTGTATTTCCAGATCATTATTATGCTGCAATAAACTCATTTTTGTGCCTCTGACTACATATGCAAGTAAACCTAAAACATACAACAGCTCGATCCAGCATTGCTGTGTCAAGAGATGTGGTAGATTTTAGGTTCAGACACCGTTTAGGTTCCATCCAAGATAAGGCACCCAGCACACTCTCATCAGAAGCATGAGAATGTTTCCCACATCTGTTAGCATTTAATATCAATCTTTTCAATGCTTGTCATATGACAGATAAGTTTTGTTTTATCTGTTTTAATTAGTATTTACTTAATAATGAACATGGTTTATTACAGTTTTACCAGTCTAAAAATTGATGTATACTTTTAATGTGGATACTTCTTTATCATTTTGTTCCTCTTTTTACTGTTAAATTGTTGGTCAAAAAAAAAAAGGAGGAGGGGGTTGTGAAGTAGCTGAAGGCAATTGTCGATGTGAGATTTGGAATAAGTGACTTTCCCCAACCCCCTCCCCATATGATAAGAAGTAACTTCACAATTGTGGGGTTTCCTGTCAAAGCTACATCCCCAGTATCCCTTGACCCCCAAAAACCACCTGGATCTTGGAGTAACTTGAAGCTCCTCTGCTTCTGCCACTCTGCCCCTCTGGGAACCCTGGGATGAACTGAAGCAGAGGAACAAAAGCCCAAGATGGACTAGGGAGGGAGGCTGGTCGAGGAGCCAGGATTATCAGTGGTGGAGAAAGATCTTATAAATCAAAGAAAATTGAGATGTTAAAATGAATCCTACAAGTGTCAGTTTGGAACAAGAAGTAGTAGTATATACTCACAGTTTTTCATGGATACAGATAGATAGTAAATAACAAGTTAATCTTTATGAATCATATATGATTGTTGTTATATGTCTGTCTGTGCACATATGTATATACATATATGAAAACACACATATTGGTATATTGGTGTATATGTGTGTGTATTCATATATGTATATACATATATAATCTTTTTTTGAACGCTTTGAAAATGCAAAAAAAAAAAAAAAAAACAACTTAGCCCATTAGCCATACACAATATGCTTTGGATAGATACTTGCTTTAGACCCAGAAATAACACTTTACTTCTGCTCTTGATGTGTTCGTGGGAACTAGTCACATTACCCCTGCTGGATGCAGAACTAGGTGATGCACTTGACTTACATACTCATTAAGAGAACCAGGTTGATCCAGTTCTCATCAGTTCTGCCCTCAACACCATTTCCTCAGGCTTTGCTTAGAATTCTTTTTGCTTTGGTTTACAGAGTACATCATGAGAAACGCCGGACTGGAAGAAACACAAGCTGGAATTAAGATTGCTGGGAGAAATGTCAATAACCTCAGATATGCACATGATACCACCCTTATGGCAGAAAGTGAAGAGAAACTCAAAAGCCTCTTGATGAAAGTGAAAGTGGAGAGTGAAAAAGTGGGCTTAAAGCTCAACATTCAGAAAACGAAGATCATGGCATCCGGTCACATCACTTCATGGGAAATAGATGGGGAAACAGTGGAAACAGTGTCAGACTTTATTTTTCTGGGCTCCAAAATCGCTGCAGATGGCGACTGCAGCCATGAAATTAAAAGACGCTTACTCCTGGGAAGGAAAGTTATGACCAACATAGACAGCATATTCAAAAGCAGAGACATTACTTTGCCAACAAAGGTTCGTCTAGTCAAGGCTATGGTTTTTCCTGTGGTCATGTATGGATGTGAGAGTTGGACTGTGAAGAAGGCTGAGCACCGAAGAATTGATGCTTTTGAACTGTGGTGTTGGAGAAGACTCTTGAGAGTCCCCTTGGACTGCAAGGAGATCCAACCAGTCCATTCTGAAGGAGATCAGCCCTGGGATTTCTTTGGAAGGAATGATGCTAAAGCTGAAACTCCAGTACTTTGGCCACCTCATGTGAAGAGTTGACTCATTGGAAAAGAGTCTGATGCTGGGAGGGATTGGGGGCAGGAGGAGAAGGGGACGACAGAGGATGAGATGGCTGGATGGCATCACTGACTCGATGGACGTGAGTCTGAGTGAACTCCCGGAGTTGGTGATGGACAGGGAGGCCTGGCTTGCTGCAATTCATGGGGTCACAAAGAGTCAGACATGACTGAGCGACTGATATGATCTGATCTGATCTGATCTAATCTAGGATAGGATCACTGGTTAAAGACGTGGTATCTGGGGCTCCTGACATCCATGTTACTTTTCTTCCTGTCACTGAGTGAAAAGGGAAATGATTAATGGCAAACTAGTAGCAGCAGCAGCAGAGGACATTCAGTTCAGTTCAGTCCCTCAGTCGTGTCCGACTTTTTGCAACCCCATGAATTGCAGCACGCCAGGCCTCCCTGTCCATCACCGACTCCCAGAGTTCACAAACTCATGTCCATTGAGTCCGAGATGCCATCCAGCCATCTCATCCTCTGTCGTCCCCTTCTCCTCCTGCCCCCAATCCCTCCCAGCATCAGACTCTTTTCCAATGAGTCAACTCTTCACATGAGGTGGCCAAAGTACTGGAGTTTCAGCTTTAGCATCATTCTTTCCAAAGAACACCCAGGACTGATCTCCATTAGAATGGACTGGTTGGATCTCCTTGCAGTCCAAGAGACTCTCAAGAGTCTTCTCCAACACCACAGTTCAAAAGCATCAATTCTTCGGTGCTCAGCCTTCTTCACAGTCCAACTCTCACATCCATACATGACCACAGGAAAAACCATAGCCTTGACTAGACAGAACTTTGTTGGTAAAGTAATGTCTCTGCTTTTGAATATGCTATCTAGGTTGGTCATCACTTTCATTCCAAGGCATAAGCGTCTTTTAATTTCATGGCTGCAGTCACCATCTGCAGTGATTTTGGAGCCCAGAAAAATAAAGTCTGACACTGTTTCCACTGTTTCCCCATCTATTTCCCATGAAGTGATGGGACCAGATGCCATGATCTTCGTTTTCTGAATGTTGAGCTTTAAGCCCACTTTTTCACTCTCCACTTTCACTTTCATCAAGAGGCTTTTTAGTTCCTCTTCACTTTCTGCCATAAGGGTGGTGTCATCTGCATATCTGAGGTTATTGATATTTCTCCAGGCCATCTTGATTCCAGCTTGTGTTTTTCCAGCCCAGCTTTTCTCATGATGTATTGTGCATATAAGTTAAATAAGCAGGGTGACAATATACAGCCTTGACGTACTCCTCTTCCTATTTGGAACCAGTCTGTTGTTCCATGTCCAGTTCTAACTGTTGCTTCCTGACCTGCATATAGGTTTCTCAAGAGGCAGGTCAGGTGGTCTAGTATGCCCATATCTTTCAGAATTTTCCACAGTTTATTGTGATCCACATAGTCAAAGGCTTTGGCATAGTCAATGAAACAGAAATAGATGTTTTTCTAGAACTCTCTTGCTTTTTTGATGATCCAGCGGATGTTGTCAATTTGATCTCTGGTTCTTCTGCCTTTTCTAAAACCAGCTTGAACATCTGCAAGTTCACGGTTCACGTATTGCTGAAGCCTGGCTTGGAGAATTTTGAGCATTACTTTACTAGCGTGTGAGATGAGTGCATTTGCTGTAATCTAAAAGTTAACCTGCTTTCCTGTTCAATTTCTAAGTTACTTCAGTGATTGAGGATCTTCCCTGTAGCTCAGATGGTAAAGAATCTGCCTGCAATTCAAGAGACCCAAGTTTGATCCACGGGTAGGGAAGATCCTCTGGAGAAGGGAATGGCAATCCACTCCAGTATTCTTTCCTGGAGAATTCCATGGACAGGGAGCCTGGTGGGCCACTGTCCATGGGGTCACAAAGAGTCAGATACGACTGAGGGACTAACACTACTACACTACTACTCAGTGATTGAAGGAAGAGCGTGAATGAATAAATCGTTTCAAGAATCCACAGGTCTTAATTCATATCCAAGAGGGCAACGGGAATGTTTCCTGCCAGGTGTGAGGAAGGGATTCTAGTGGGAGTGTTAGGGAATCAGGGTAATAAAGCAGCTTTGAACTTTTATTCTCTTTTTGTGTCTAGGAACCTGAGGGAACTCAACAGATTTTGTATAACTGTGGCAAATAAATCCTCACCTACTGAATTCAGCAAATGTCAAGGTTAAGTGAAAAACAATTCTAGATAATAATCTCAATATATGTGCAGGGGTAAATGTCTATAATAAAAAAAAATCAGCTGAACTATTCATAAACAAATTCATAATTATTCTAAAGGAATTAGCAAAAAATTAAATGCCTATTTGTTACTGTTTATTCACATCTTAGTAATTTCATTGATGAAAATAAATTTTTAGAATAGTATTAGAACAATTAACCCAAGGGAAAAATATTTGGAGAAACTGACAATTACTATATGGTTGTTCTTTTTGTAAATGTCATTTGTTTTCTGCCAGAGGAACACATTTTTGCTATTTTGTGCTATGCTGTCACAAAGTACTTTGTACTTACCCTGCAAGTCTCAATAAATATCAGCTGAATGATCTCCAGGGGAGGTGACTTTAATTCCACCTCTGTTTCTAATTTCCTCACCAGCCAATTTTTGATAAAAAAAGGTTGAACTTTAATAATCAGGACTATAGTACAGGAACATTTTACTGCCTTCCATAGACAAATTGGGGAATTTTTTTTTAAAGAAAGACACAGTGCAGCTTCTTAGAGCTAGATCTTTGCTACATTCTGCTTGCTTTGAGACTGTGAGCCTAAACCAACATTACTTTTTGAGAAAGTTCTGGATAACTGAACTCATATTTCTCATACAGCTTGCTATCCATCCTTCCAGTTCTTTTTGTTTTCAAAAGAACTTTCTTTTGGTTTCATCTTCAGAAAACCCCAAGATGTCCATGTAAAAGTTATGCCATAAAAGATGTTGCTTGAGGGCAGGTACTGGCTCTTCCATGCATTTGTAGTGCTAACATTTTCTCATGCAGTGGTTTTCACACAATGAAGGTATAATAAAATGAATACAATTTATTTTCTTATAGGAAAGGTTTCAGATTAAATCAGTACACACGGTTGTGTATGTACTAAGTTGCTTCAGTCGTGTCCTACTCTTTCTGACTCTATGGACTGTAGCCCTCCAGGCTCCTTTGTCTATGGGATTCTCCAGGCAAGAATACTGGAGTGGGCTGCCATGCTCTCCTCCAGGGGCTCTTCCCAACCCAGGGATTGAACCCACATTTCCTGTGTCTCTTGCATTGCAGGCAGATTCTTTACCCATTGAGCCACCAGGGAAGCCTGTACATGGTTAAAGTACTGCAACAAATATCTTTCCCATTCTTAAGAGTCTCTTGAACAGCAAGGAGAACAAACTAGTCAATCCTAAGGGAAATCAACCCTGACTATTCACTGGAAGGACTGACGCTGAAGCTGATACTCCAATACTTTTGCCACCTGATACAAAGAGCCAGCTCATTGGAAAAGACCCTGATGCTGGGAAAGATTGAAGGCAAAAGGAAAAGCGGGCAGCAGAGGATGAAATGGTTTGATAGCATCACCGACTCAATGGACTTGAATTTGAGCAAACTCTGGGAGATGGTGAAGGACAGGGAAGCCTGATATGCTGCAATCCATGGGGTCACAAAGAGTAGGGCACCATGTAGAGACTGAACAACAAAAAATACATAGATATATACATGTATAGATAGATAGACCTCAGTAAAGATAGAAAAGTAAACTTTATTTAGACAGACCATAAAAGTCACTGAAACAAGAAGATATCATCATGGGAGAAAACAGTAAAACTTGTAGTTTTTCAGTTCAGTGGTCCATGTTCAAATACTAACCCCACAAGATTTCCCATCTGACTGCCTGGAAGGTATTGGAAGTTCAAAGATACCAAAAATGTGACAAAACAGAAGAAAACACCTCTAAAATAAAAACACAACAGAATTACAGGCGTTTTCTGAATAAGTTCGTAAGTTTCAGATTTCTCTACATTTATTCTGTTGTCGTTGTTCAGTCACGCAGTCTGTCACAATGCTGGAGTGACCTGGAGGCTGTGAACTCCAGGCTCTGTGAGGTGGAACTGAGCTCAGAGGCCAGAAGGTCTCAGGAGAAGGAGGAAAGTAGCCTGATGAACAAAGCTTCCAACTATAGGGAGCTGAAGTTGCTTCGGCAGGAGAACTGCCAAGAACATTCTACTGTCTGTGGCCATCTTCCTCCTCCTGGACCTTGTCTACGCCTACTGGGCCCTGTGAGCCTGAGATTTCTCCAGTCAGTGCAATCTTCCCCTCAGTTCTATGATCACAGCCAAGCAAGCCCTTCAAGCCTCAAGAGGACTAAGGAATAAAGGCCATTTTCTCAATAGTGTAAAGTTTAAAAATAAAATAAAAAATAAATAAATAAAATAAAGGCCGTTTTCTGACCCAGACATTTACTTTATTTGTTGACAATTCAGTTTTGTTTGCTTGATTTGCATTTTTCTATGCAGATATAAGTAAAGAAAGCAAAACACCTTTGCTAATCCTAATCAGGAAGTCACATCATTTTTCATGATTTAAGTGGGCTAGAGATGGCAGTTAAACTCTGTATAACTTTGATACCTTAAAATATAGCAACTATGTCTTTTAAAACCTTGAGGAAATTCCAAACTGATGAAAGTGATGTAAAGAGGTTGATTAGGACTAAGACTTAAAAAGTTTTACTGTTAATTTTCATGCCTCAAGACAAAGTCGTTAGTTAGAGAACTCTGGTCAGGTATCACTATAATTATAATTTATGTGAATTAACTTATATCTACATAATAGCTATTCCTTGGAGTTCTTGGTATCTAAGCATGATGAAATGGGACAAAGACTCTCTAGATACTTATTTCTATATATATTGATAATGTTCAAGAAATGTTTGATACTAGCCATTACTTGCATCCTTCCCGTGAAAAACTGCTTAATGATGACTTTAGTATGTTTCTACAAGCTTGTCAAGAATCTGAATTTAGGACAGTATTGAACTTTCTACGAGTTGTTGGTATATATTACTTTTATTCTAAGTGGGTATTTTTCCAATGAATTCTTAATTTCTGACATGTCTAAAGATTTGAAAATTATAGGTTATTACCTCAGTAAACAGTTCTATCCATAGATAGATGAAAATATTCTAAGAGGGAGACAGGAAATAGTTTCTAAATGGTTAGGATCTGACTGCATATTTGCAAGTGATTACTTAATTGAGTGAAACATATGATATCAGCACTCCTTATATCTTCATAGAATAGACTTTCATTCATCATATTCTCAGAGACACAAACTCCTTCCACCCTTTTAAACCCCTATAGAACATGAAGCTTTCTGTTCAAGGCTTCTATTTAAAGCCTTTTCTTTATTATGTTCCTACAGGGATTTCAAGGGTTGCTTCTAGATCTCTTTCCTCTTCAATTTTGAAAAAAATTCTACTGGAGTTTCTATTTTTGGACATCACCAGATGTCCAAACCATTTAAGACATGGCCTCTAAATCCTTGACAGCTATTTGAGGGTGTCAGTATGTTCTCAATTCATTGCGGTTTAGTCTAAGCTTGTCTTGTGTTTTGCTGTGGAAAGAATAAAACAAACATCTAAGGGATGTCAACTGGGTGCAAGTCACAAGACTAAGCACCAGAGGGGACAATAAAAATAAAACTTGTTCCTGCTCTCTAGGAACTTAGACAAATGGATGAGGGTATAACTTGTTACCCTTTTTTATAAAGCCTAAGAAATTGACCTCTACAGTTTGGATTAACTTGCTTCTTTCCTTTCTGAATTTCTGCCAGTCCATTCAATGACTGAATTCTGTAGTTGTACGTTCATTATTTTTATTTTATATTAGGATGAATAAACCTCAAGACTCCTTTTAACCCACTTGCCTCTTACCAAAGCCACTTAGTGCTCTGTTTTGTAGCCAGTATTCTAGCTAAGCAAATCTATCAAGGCTCTCTAATCTAATACTTAATCAAAAAGCTGATGGGTTGTTCACTGCCACTTTTCTACCATATTTAATGTCAGTAGTAACTATATGCAGGTCAGGGGGCAACAGAACTGGACATGAAACAACAGACTGGTTCCAAATAGGAAAAGGAGCACGTCAAGGCTGTATATTGTCACCCTGCTTATTTAACTTATATGCAGAGTACATCATGAGAAATGCTGGGCTGGAAGAAGCACAAGCTGGAATCAAGATTGCCGGGAGAAATATCAATAACCTCAGGTATGCAGATGACAACACCCTTATGGCAGAAAGTGAAGAGGAACCAAAAAGCCTCTTGGTGAAAGTGAAAGAGGAGAGTGAAAAAGTTGGCTTAAAGCTCAACATTCAGAAAACGAAGATCATGGCATCTGGTCCCATCACTGCATGGCAAATAGATGGGGAAACAGTGGAAACAGTGTCAGACTTTATTTGTGGGAGCTCCAAAATCACTGCAGATGGTGACTGCAGCCATGAAATTAAAAGACGCTTATGCCTTGGAAGGAAAGTTATGTCCAATCTAGACAGCATATTGAAAAGCAGAGACATTACTTTGCCAACAAAGGTCCATCTAGTCAAGGCTTTGGTTTTTCCAGTGGTCACGTATGGATGTGAGAGTTGGACTGTGAAGAAGGCTGAACGCCGAAGAATTGATGCTTTTGAACTGTGGTGTTGGAGAAGACTCTTGAGAGTCTCTTGGACTGCAAGGAGATCCAACCAGTCCATTCTAAAGGAGATCAGTCCTGGGTGTTCTTTGGAAGGAATGATGCTAAAGCTGAAACTCCAGTACTTTGGCCACCTCATGTGAAGATTTAACTAATTGGAAAAGACTCTGATGCTGGGAGGGATTGGGGGCAGGAGGAAAAGGGGACGACAGAGGATGAGATGGCTGGATGGCATCACTGACTCAATGGACGTGAGTTTGAGTGAACTTCGGGAGTTGATGATGGACAGAGAAGCCTGGTGTGCTGCGATTCATGGGGTGGCAAAGATTCGGACACGACTGAGTGACTGAACTGAAACTGAACTGAAATATATGTACCCCTCTTTCCCAATCCTGGTCTGGTTGGGGTAAAGTGTTCAGACTGATAAGCACAAAACTGTAAAAAAAAAATTATTATTGCTAATTTTTTCCCCTGTCACAAGGATTCAGAGCAAATGATTTCATGTTTACCTTAATTAAGCTAATTATCATAAACAAAGGAATGTGATCGTCTTGGATTGGATTATGTGAGCGTCAACCTACTCATTTTCAAGAAGTAATTCCTGGGTCAGGAAGATCCCCTGGCGAAGGAAATGGCAATCCACTCCAGCATTCTTACCAGGAAAACTCCATGGACAGAGGAACCTGGAGGGCTACAGTCAATGGGCTGCAAAGAGTTGGACATGGTTGACCACGTGCATACTCAGAAATTTATAAATATGGAACTTTGACTTGTGAGTTGTATGCAGTTGAAATAACTGATAATACTAGAGTAGCTATAGAGAAAGGATATTCATTAGGAATGGTGATATATAGTAAGAATTATTTTTACCACTACTACTACTAACTAAAACTATTACTGAGTTTATATGGTATGTCAGATGATAAGGTAGGCACTTTATCTAGTATAAAAGACTTTTAGCTGGGTTTCAGGACAAAAGTCTGAAGTGTTCAGTTCAGTTCAGTTCAGCTCATTTGCTCAGTTGTGTCCGACTCTTTGCAACCCCATGGACTGCAGTACACCAGGCTTCCCTGCCCATCACCAGCTCCTGGAGCTTACTCAAGCTCATGTCCATTGAGTCGGTGATGCCATCTAACCATCTTATCCTCTGTCGTCCCCTTCTACTCCAGCTTTCAATCTTTCTCAGCATCTGCTGCTGCTGCTGCTAAGTCGCTTCAGTCGTGTCCGACTCTGTGCGACCCCATAGACAGCAGCCCACCAGGCTCCACCGTCCCTGGGATTCTCCAGGCAAGAACACTGGAGTGGGTTGCCATTTCCTTCTCCAGTACATGAAAGTGAAAAGGGAAAGTGAAGTCACTCAGTTGTGTCCGACTCTTCGCAACCCCATGGACTGCAGCCTACCAGGCTCCTCCATTCATGGGATTTCCAGACAGGAATACTGGAGTGGGTTGCCATTACCTTCCCAGCATCTGGGTCTTTTCAAATGAATCAATTCTTCATATCAGGTGGCCAAAGTACTGGAGTTTCAGCTTCAGCATCAGTCCTTTCAATTAATATTCAAGACTAATTTCTTTTAGGATGGACTGGTTGGATCTCCTTGCAGTCCAAGGGACTCTCAAGAGTCTTCAACACCACAGTTCAAAAGCATCGATTCTTCGGCATTCAGCTTTCTTTATAGTCCAACTCTCACATCCATAAATGACTGCTGGAAAAACCATAGCCTTGACTAGATGGACCTTTTTCAGCCACGTAATGTCTCTGCTTTTTAATATGCTGTCTAGGTTGGTCATAGCTTTTCTTCCAAAGAGCAAGCATCTTTTAATTTCATGGCTGAGTCACCATCTACAATGATTTGGGAGCCCCTCAAAATAAAGTCTCTCACTGTTTCCATTGTTTCCACATCTATTTGCCATGAAGTGATGGGACCAGATGCCATGATCCTAGTTTTCTGAATGTTGAGTTTTAAGCCAACTTTTTCACTCTCCTCTTTCACTTTCATCAAGAGGCTCTTCTTAGTTCTTCTTTGCTTTCTGCCATAAGGGTGGTGTTATTTGCCTATTTGAGGTTATTGATATTTCTCCTGGAAATCTTGATTCCAGCTTGTGCTTCCTCCAGCCCAGCATTTCTCATGATGTACTCTGCATAGAAGTTAAATAAGCAGGGTGACAATATGCGGCTTTGACGTACTCCTTTTCCTATTTGCAACCAGTCTGTTGTTCCACGTCCAGTTCTAACTGTTGCTTCCTGACCTGCATACAGATTTCTCAGGAGGCAGGTCAGTGGTCTGGTATTCCCATCTCTTTCAGAATTTTCCAGTTTATTGTGATCCACATAGTCAAAGGCTTTGGCATAGTCAATAAAATGGAAATAGATGTTTTTCTGGAACTCTCTTGCTTTTTCAATGATCCAATGGATGTTGGCAAATTGATCTCTGGTTTCTCTGCCTTTGCTAAAACCAGTTTGAACATCTGGAATTTCATGGTTCACATACTATTGATTCCTGGCTTGGAGAATTTTGAGCATTACTTGCTAGTGTGAGATGAGTGCAATTGTGTATAGTTTGAGCATTCTTTGGCATTGCCTTTCTTTGGGATTGGAGTGAAAACTGACCTTTTTTAGTCCTGTGGCCACTGCTGAGTTTTCCAAATTTGCTGGCATATTGAGTGCAGCACTTTCACAGCAACTTCTTTTAGGATTTGAAATAGCTCACTGGAATTCCATCACCTCCGCTAGCTTTGTTCATAGTGATGCTTCCTAAAGTCCAATTGACTTTGTTTTCCTGGATCTGGCTCTCGGTGGGTGATCACACCATCATGGTTATCTGAGTTATTAAGATCTTTTTTTTATAGTTCTGTGTATTCTTGCCACCTCTTCTTAAAATCTTCTGCTTCTATTAGGTCCATACCATTTCTGTCCTTTATTGTGCTCATCTTTGCATGATATGTTCCCTTGGTATCTCCAATTTTCTGGAAGAGATCTCTAGTGTTTCCCATTCTATTGTTTTCCTCTATTTCTTTGCTTTGATCACTGAGGAAGTCTTTCTTATCTCTCCTTGCTATTCTTTGGAACTCTGCATTCAAATGAGTATATCTTTCCTTTTCTCCTTTGCCTTTATCTTCTCTTTGTTTCTCAGCTATTTGTAAGGCCTCCTCAGACAACAATTTTGCCTTTTTGCATTTCTTTTTCTTGGGAATGGTCTTGATCGCTGCCTCCTGTACAATGTCACGAATCTCCATCCATAGTTCTTCAGGCACTCTATCAGATCTAATCCCTTGAATCTATTTGTCACTTCCACTGTATAATGGTAAGGGATTTGATTTAGGTCATATCTGAATGGTCTAGTGCTTTCCCCTACTTTCTTCAATTTAGTTTGAATTTGGCAATGAGGAATTTATGATCTGAGCCCCAGTCAGCTCCCATTCTTATTTTTGCTGACTATATAGAGCTTCTCCATCTTTGCAAAGAATATAATCAGTCTGATTTCGGTGTTGACCGTCTGGTGATGTCCATATGTAGAGTCTTCTCTTGTGCTGTTGGAAGAGGGTGTTTGCTATGACTGTTGTATTCTCTTGGCAAAATTCTATTAGCCTTTGCCCTGATTCATTCTGTACTCCAAGGCCAAATTTGCCTGTTACTTCCGGTATTTCCTGACTTCCTTCTTTTTCATTCCAGTCCCCTACAGTGAAAAGGACATTTTTGGGGGGTGTTAGTTCTAAAAGTTCTTGCAGGTGTTCATAGAAACATTCAACTTCAACTTCTTTAGCATTACTAGTTGGGGCACAGACCTGGATTACTGTGATATTGAATGGTTTGCCTTGGAATCGAACAGAGATCATATTGTCATTTTTGAGACTGCATCCAAGTACTGCATTTCTGACTCTTTTGTTGATTATGATGTGTAAGAGTCTGAAGTGTCTGAAGTGTAAGAGTTCATAAAAGTAGATCAGGGTCAGAGTAGGACATTCAACCTCAGTAGTCACTCAAGGCTCCCCCCCACCCTACCCCCAGGTTTAATGTTCTTCAGGAGCCATAGTGAAACTGAATAATTTTATCTTTGAACTGATATTTGGAAATTGAAACCCAATGGGAAAATGGAGTATATATATAAGCAGAGGAAAAAACACTGTGGTTTCTTTCTCATTCATGTATAACCTTTGCAATGCCCAGGGAATATAGAATCTAAGTGAATCCACAATGTACTTAAGTTTATTGGAACTCAAAGTACAATATAAGTGTGAGTTCCCTAAGACTAAGGGAGGCACTGCCAGCCCAAGAGAGCCCATGCTTTTTGGTCAACCTAGAATTTACTTTAAGTGCACAAAAGCGGCAATGGTATTCTAAGAAACACAAACTACCATGAACTCCATTGAATCCTTTTTTTACTCATGATACTTCTCTTTATTTGCTCATCACTTAACTCTGAGAAGGATGAAAAGGAAGAAAAGGGAATGGCAGAGCAACACTGAACACACACTCAGTGTGTGCTGAGTCACTTCAGTCGTGTCCGAGTTTTCCTAGCCCATGGACTGTATGCCATCAGGCTCCTCTGTCCATGGATTCTCCAGCCAAGAGTACTGGAGTGGGTTGCCATTTCCTCCTCCATCAATCCTTCCTTACTCATTAGTAAGCCAAAGGTAAATGGCATTGATAAAATGTGTGTTTATCAAAAAGTGAAATAAAAAAGAGTTGAGTTAGTTTTGTGCAGCATTTCTATTCTTCTGATGTAAGCATATATATGAAATGCAAATTGTGTAATTTCATTAATTATGCACATAAGTTAAATGCTCTTATATTTTCCTTTAAAAGTGGCATTATAAACAATATAAAGATGAATGTTACAATTTGCATTAATACTTTAACATTTTTTTCTTTACTTGGAGTGATATTAAATAGCAAACAAAAGCATTGTAAGTCTAGAGACAGACTGAGGAAGAAAAGAAAAAAACATAGTTTAGTCCTTTTAGTGACATTTTTCTTGTTGTTTATCATGGAACCCAAATTTCCCTTTTGTATGGGACCCCACAAGCTGGCCCTGCCAGGGTTGATATGGTGCACTTCTAGTCAGGAACCCTGGTTCCTCTGTCCTGTTGCTCCATTACTTGTGGCCTCTGCTGTAATGGTGCAAGATCCAGCATCTATTCACAGCACACATGATGGCAACACGGATGAAGGTGAAGACCACATATGCTTTCTCTTTTTGTAAGTTTAAGAGAAAATGCCCACATGATTCTTCTGCCTTCTTTTATAAATCAGAATGCAGTTATAAAAGCACAAATACTGCAAGGGAAGCTGGGAAAAGGAAGTCTTTGGTGACCATGTATTCAGCTAAAATTTTAGGTTCTATTATTAAAGGAAAAAAAAGGAGGGGGTGGTGGGGAGAATGGATGTTGGTACACAACTAGTTGTATCTACCACACATGAGAAAGAAAAAAAGAGCCAATGAAGAATTATCAGTGGTAAGGCTGCATGAGGTTGGGCGTGTGGTAAAAGTTACACTGTGAAGCAAAGAATGTCTATCGAAAAGAGAGAGAAAGAAAAAGAAAGAGAGGGAGAGATAAACTATATCAGTAAGTATATATGTTAGATAAAATAGTAGAAGTAAAAGGACAGTAATTATTTGAAGAAAATTATTTTTAAAAAAAGGAGCCTAGACTGTGGATGCCCAAAGACCAAAAAGGTAAATATCATTACTGTTTATGTGAATTGGGCGTATTACTTTATTACTTATTAATTCCTACTTCATAGCATTTCTTCTAAGGATTATCACTGTGTCCAAACTGCTTAACAGTGTCTGTTATGTATTAGATACTAATTCAATCTTCATTTTACTTAATTTTTATTTTAAAGACAAAAACCTCTTTATTATTTTTATTATATTGTGCTTTTTATCAATGGTAGATGCCTTATTTTGAAAAATAGTATTTTTAAGTGAAACGTAAATATGAATATCAGTGCATCACCATAAATTGATATTAATTCTAATAATCTGATACATTACAATTATAAATATCCATATATATAAAGCACACAAATTTTAAAACAAAGCATTTCATTTTTTTATCTTAGCTAGTCAAACTATAGCAAGGAAAAATTAGTAGTCTTGAGATAATTTTTTTCACATTTAAATCATCATATCTAGCAGCTTTGAATAATCCCTCTATTATATTAGATAATTTCTATCTCTGTTGTTAGCCTGCTCCAGTTCAGATATTTTGAATTCATTTTATTTTTATTTTCTACATCCTGTGTAGTGCCATGTATATTTGATAAGTCATATTGTACAAAATCATATAAATACATTTAATAAAAGACTGAACTTGAATTACCTTTCAGATAATTAACTTGAATAAACCATCTCAGCATTCTGAAGAACTAAATAATTAACTAGGTCTGTATTATTATCCCCATTTTATAGATGGAATCATAGGTAAAAAGATATTAAATAATTTGCTGGAGAACATAGATTTAGCCAATAGCAGAAATAAATTGTGAGTAATACTCACAATTTCCTTTAGGAGAAAAAGTTCAGCAGAAATTTCTGCTACATCTGTATTCTATATAGAAAACTAAATTGAAATTATTACTACTCTCATTATTAATATTCATTAAGTATCAAAATATGCTAGGTACTATAATAAACATGAAATGAGATAAAACCCCCTAATCCCAGCCCAGCTATATATCTAATCCTCCCAACTTATTACTAGCACATCCAAATGGGTGTTTTATCACCTTAATTATTTTTAAGAAATGACACCAATAGCAAAGACTCTTGTGAGTTTAATTGCTAAAGATAATACATCTCATATTCACCCAAGTAGTATTAACTTTTTCTCTCATTATAAGAATAAAGTCAATATTTGAAAATGCATGATATGCCTTAAAAACAAACAAACAAACAACTAAGGACATTATCTAAAAACTGTATAGCTCTATTAGTCAAATCATTAATTTGGGTTGTTTTTACATAACATGAGTGAATTTCAGTCATAGTTTTTAAAATGTATTCTTTTCTGTAAATTTTTAAATTTTTGTAACTACACTTCAGTTTTTATTGAAGTGTAGTTATTTTACAATGTTGTGTTAGTTTCTACTGTGGAAACTAGTAGATCAGTGGACATATCAGTCCACTGTATATGTAGAGTGGATCAGCTATCCATATCCATATATATATATCCGTATATATCCATATATCCCATTGTTTTTTTCATTTCTTTCCTGTTTAGGTCGCCACAGAGCACTGAATAGAGTTCCCTTGCTATACCTTAGGTTCTCATCAGTTATCTATTTTATACATGGTATCAATAGTGTATATATGTCAATCCCAATCTCCCAGTTATCCCACCCCGCTCCCACTTTTCCCCTTGGTATCCACATAAAAGTAGAGAAAATGTACTCTTACTCTATATGGATGAGGCATTGTGCTAGCCACATTGCACTCACTGTAAACAATTGTCACAAAACATCTGTGAAGTATATATTATTTGGTATATACAAGTGGGGAAGAGCAGACTCTGAAAGTAAGGAAATAAACCTAAAACATGTAGTTTGATGGAAAATGGCCCAGCTGGTCTTTAATTCAAGTAATTCCTAGTTCTTTCTATTCCAACACAATTACTCTCATATTTTTATATAGTTTTGACTAGTCTGAAAATAAAATATGCTTAAGTCCAAAAATATTTGTACATTGTCCATTTCTATTTTAGTTTTAATATTATTAAAATAAATTATTTATTTGGATATAGTTTTAAAATAGTATTCTGTGTTTTCAACAGACAAATTCTTTCCTTTTTTTCTGCTTTTTATGGAGTTACTATCAGAGAAAGCAATGGCAACCCACTCCAGTACTCTTGCCTGGAAAATCCCATGGACAGAGGAGCCTGGTGGGCTGCAGTCCATGGGGTCGCTAAGAGTCGGACACGACTGAGCGACTTCACTTTCACTTTTCATTTTCATGCATTGGAGAAGAAGATGGCAACCCACTGCAGTGTTCTTGCCTGGAGAATCCCAGGGACGGGGAGCCTGGTGGGCTGCCGTCTATGCGGTCGCACAGAGTTCGACACGACTGAAGTGACTTAGCAGCATGGAGTTACTATTTTTTCTTCTTTTCCCTTCTGTTGGTTTGTAAGTTATATATTTGTTTGCTTCTTTTTACCCGTTATCCCAAAATGCTGTAAATGTACATATTGTGGTATAAGTAAAAAGTTTATGCTGTGTCTCTTCATAGCAAATCAAGATCTCTTCATCTTCTGTATTAATATACCAGGATTTATTTAATGGTCTTATATTGATTAACTATAGATTATTTATTCAGTTCAGTCACTCAGTCGTGTCCGAATCTTTGCCACCCCATGTATCACAGCACGCCAGGCCTCTCTGTCCATCACCAACTCCCGGAGTTCACTCAGACTCACGTCCATTGAGTCAGTGATGCCATCCAGCCATCTCATCCTCTGTCTTCCCCTTCTCCTCCTGCCCCCAATCCCTCCCAGCATCAGACTCTTTTCCAATGAGTCACCTCTTCACATGAGGTGGCCAAAGTACTGGAGTTTCAGCTTTAGCATCATTCCTTCCAAAGAAATCCCAGGGCTGATCTTCCGAATGGACTGGTTGGATCTCCTTGCAGTCCAAGGGACTCTCAAGAGTCTTCTCCAACACCACAGTTCAAAAGCATCAATTCTTCAGCACTCAGCCTTCTTCACAGTCCAACTCTCACATCCCTATATGACCACAGGAAAAACCATAGCCTTGACTAGACGGACCTTTGTTGGCAAAGTAATGTCTCTGCTTTTTAATATGCTATCTAGGTTGGTCATAACTTTCCTTCCAAGGAGTAAGCGTCTTTTAATTTCATGGCTGCAGTCACCATTACAGTGATTTTGGAGCCCCCCAAAATAAAGTCTGACACTGTTTCCCCATCTATTTCCCATGAGGTGATGCGACCGGATGCCATGATCTTCGTTTTCTGAATGTTGAGCTTTAAGCCAACTTTTTCACTCTCCTTTTTACTTTCATCAAGATGCTTTTTAGTTCCTCTTCACTTTCTGCCATAAGGGTGGTGTCATCTGCATATCTGAGGTTATTGATATTTCTCCCAGCAATCTTGATTCCAGCCATTGTTTCTTCCAGTCCAGCGTTTCTCATGATGTACTCTGCATAGAAGTTAAATAAGCAGGGTGACAATATACAGCCTTGACGTACTCCTCTTCCTATTTGGAACCAGTCTGTTGTTCCATGTCTAGTTCTAACTGTTACTTCCTGACCTGCATACAGATTTCTCAAGAGGCAGGTCAGGTGGTCTGGTATCCCATCTCTTTCAGAATTTCCCACAGTTTATTGTTATCCACATAGTCAAAGGCTTTGGCATAGTCAATAAAGCAGAAATAGATGTCTTTCTGGAACTCTCTTGCTTTTTCTATGATCCAATGGATGTTGGCAATTTGATCTCTGGTTCCTCTGCCTTTTCTAAAACCAGCTTGAACATCAGAAAGTTCATGGTTCACATATTGCTGAAGCCTGGCTTGGAGAATTTTGAGCATTACTTTACTAGTGTGTGAGATGAGTGCAATTGTGTGGTAGTTTTAACATTCTTTGGCATTGGCTTTCTTTGGGATTGGAATGAAAACTGACCTTTTCCAGTCCTGTGGCCACTGCTGAGTTTTCCAAATTTGCTGGCATATTGAGTGCAGCACTTTCACAGCATCATCTTTCAGGATTTGAAATAGCTCAACTGGAATTCCATCCCCTCCACTAGCTTTGTTCGTAGTGATGCTTTCTAAGGCCCACTTGACTTCACATTCCAGGATGTCTGGCTCTAGGTCAGTGATCATACCATTGTGATTATCTGGGTCATGAAGATCTTTTTTGTACAGTTCTTCTATGTATTCTTGCCACCTCTTCTTGATATCTTCTGCTTCTGTTAGGTCCATACCATTTCACCTCTAATATTTACCCAATATTTCTCTCTTGGCAGTATGTTAAATGTTCTAATCTCAAGTTTCCAAGAAAATCTCTATTATAATTTATTGTGAAATTATTCCACACATTTATAGTGCTGCTTAATGTCTGCTTAACATAACTAGTAAAAAGTAACTGCTATTCTCATGAATTGTTCTTTCCTCAATTCTGTAGAAGTTGTCCAATGCTGAGTAGCAGACTTTCTTAGATGTCTGAAAAAAACTAGTCATTCTCAAATCATGCCCAATCATACTCTCAGATTCATAGCAAAGGCCAAATTTGTTTTGTTTCATCAGCACAATTTTTAAAAATTGAGTCAATATTTTAAACTTAGGAAACGTTCACATAAAATGTTGCTTTCTTTGAAATAATTCCTGGGAAAACCTTTAACTAATCTTATACAGATTATTAATCTTATAATAACTAATCTTACATGTAGAAAGATCGAGGATAGGAGCAGAAGGGGGCAACAGATGATGAGATGGTTGGATGGCATTATTCATTCAATGGATGTAAGTTTGAGCAAACTCTGGGAGATAGTGAAGGACAGGGAAGCCTGGCGTGCTGCAGTCCATGAGATTGCAAAGAGTCAGACAGGACTGAGTGATTGAACAACAACAATACGGACTACAGGCTTCCCTGGTGGCTCAGCAGTAAAGAATTCGCCTTCCAATGCAGGAGATTCAAGAGTTGAGGGTTCTATTCCTGGGTTGGAAAGAACCCCTGGAGTAGGAAATGGCAACCCACTCAGTATTCTTTTCTGGGAAATCCCATGGACAGAGGATCCTGGCGGGCTACAGTCCATACTGTCGCCAGAGTCAGACATGACTTAGTGACTGAACAATATATGTGACTACACCTACTATTGTATGACAACTTTTTTCTTTCCTGAACCTCCTCATGATATTTTTACCCAACTCTCTAGGGTCTTTTCTTATTGATGGCTAAAAGCTTTTGATAGAAAAAAACATTAGCTTTATAGTCTTTTATTTTATGAATATCTTTCCTAGTTTGTTCTTTGAATTTTGTCTTTCTTCATTATTCAATTAAGGTTTAATTAATATGTAGTCAATTTTTTTAAGCCTAGATTCTGAATTTCATACCATTGTTATCCCATTCTGGACTCAGTATTATGAACACAGCCATTCATATTCTCCTCTTGCATTTTTATGATTTCACTTTTGAGGTTAATTTTATATTTAAGGCAAAGAGGTAGGTAGAGAACTGAACTGAATTATTTACCCCTCCCCATAGTCAATTGTTTTTTTTTTTTTTTTCTTTCGTGACTACAGGAACATTTGTGTCAGTAATATGTATTGAATATTTCGTTTTCCCCCTTTGATTTGAAATTTCATCCCTATGGGTTTCTTAACTCTACCTTCTGTTCTTACAATCTATCAGACTATCTCTATACTAGTATCATATTCTTTTAACTCATATCTGTAAATTGTGGTAAATATCTAGTAAAGGCAAATATTCATTTATATGGTTCTTTCTCAAGATTTTCTGTGTGTTCCTCTACATGAAATGATGTCATTTTATCAAGCTTTATATTAGAAACAAATAGGCAACCAATAGCAGCAACAACAGCTAGTGCCTAATTGTAAATGTATCAAATAACTTAACATGCAGAATGTAGAAATATCTTTAAACTCTTGATACTTAATGTTTCCTCAGTTACCTAATATATTTACTACAATTCCCAAAAATACACCACAACTCCAATGTAAACCAGTTTGCTTTTTGCTTTGAGAAGGGTGTGCATGAAATCAAGTCTTGCTATTTGAAGACAACTAAGATCTATGGCAAACACAATAGCAGTTTCTTCCTAACAGTATATTTATTTTTAAAAATTCTTATTTTTTAATAAGAGGACATTATTCCTATTTCCTAGATCCACTGAATTTGCATCTGTGAATCTGGTGAATTTACCTCAAAAGTTTTGGGTCTCTGTTAAGAATTACATCTGTCTCAGAACTCATTAATCTGCCTCAAAACTGCTCATCACCACCTTTTCCTGCTCCATAATCCTACCAGTCTCTTTTACCCTTAAAAGAGACTGTATTTCACTGTTGGGGAGAGGGGAGGGGGAATTGATTCTACTTCTTTAGCACTTTAAAATACTCTTTTCACACTGACACATCTTTTAATTCTACCTTGAAATGTTTGGAATTTAGACTCTGGTTAGAGTGGTAACAGTACAGACAGATGGATGGTAGCATTACATATGTTGTTCCAATGGAGAGATCTGAGACTTATTTATACTTTGAATGAATTCCCTGTAGCCAGGTAGGTATATATGTCACTACATAGAAAAACCATGCTTTCGGAAAAGTCCTTGAAGACGTTTATGAGTACATATAACAAATATTAGGAATGCTTTTTCTTTATATGTGCTGTGAAAAGTTAGAAAATAGTTACATTTTTGTAATAAAATGTAATCTTATTAGCAGTTAAAACTGTAACTTTGTGCTCCATCCTGTTTTCAACAAAAGAGTCAAACAGAATAGCTACCAAGATAGCCACTTTTGCGCAACATCACCCCATGTATTCCACTCACATTTTCCTAATTTAAAACAGTTACTGAAAGAGACCTCCAAAAGAGATTATATTTCATCGTGAAAAAATTTTATTCTACTTCTTTAGCACTTTGAAATACTCTAGTCAACACTGACACCTTTTTTTGATTTGTTTGCATTTAGATCAACACATAATTTTTCTTCCTACCTACTAAGATTTGCTCTGTAAAAGAAAATATACATTATATGCATCTGAACACATTAGTAAACCTTTATAAAGTCAAGGTGAACATTTGTATATGCAATTTCACTTCTCAAACATGTTGAAACAGAGGAGATTTTTTTTTTGACAGTATAATTTTTTTTATTTTAATTGGAGGCTAATTACTTTATAATATTGTATTGGTTTTGCCATACATCAACATGAATCCGCCACAGGTATACACATGTTCCCCATCCTGAACCTCCCTCCCACCTCTCCCTGTATCATCCCTCTGGGTCATCCCAGTGCACCAGCCCCAAGGATCTTGTATCCAGCATCAAACCTGGACTGGCAATTCATTTCTTATATGATATTATACATGTTTCAATGCCATTCTCCCAAATCATCCCACCCTCGCCCTCTCCCACAGAGTCCAAAAGACTGTTCTATACATCTGTGTCTCTTTTGCTATCTCACATACAGGGTTATCATTACCATCTTTCTAAATTCCATATATATGCGTTAGTATACTGTATTGGTGTGAAACAGAGCAGATTTTAAAAGCAATCATAAATGCATAAGTTAGGAAGAAAACAAATGTTCTTTTCTTGAGGAAGTGATAACTCAAGGGATTAATGCTCACCTCCAAGTCACCAGGTTGAATGCAATCCAGGTGGATATTGATTGGAAGTTGCTGCCATCTGACAGCTACTTTGTGACCTGCTGCATTCAGTTGTTGGTTATAATCTTAATAAAGAAGAGTCAACATCCTAAATGCTGCCACCACAACTAGAATTAGTTGGTATCCTTCTTCACAGAATATTGGGTTAAAATGGTATAAATTCATTCTCTCAACCTAACTATGTGGAGAAAAATGAGGGAAGTAGAAGGTGCCATTTTCTATTATGAGAGCAATAGGAGGCCACAAAATGAAGGAAACCACCTCTCTGAGCCTGCATCCATCCATTAATTCATCAAATGTTGGGCCACATGCCATAGTCACTAGAGAAAAAGGAAACAGGAAAATGAAGCAGCTGCAGGCTCTATTTTTGAGCGCTGATAATCTTGTAGGGGAGATAAAACAAGTATAGAGACAACTGCAGAACAAGGGAGAAAGATATATGTGACATAAAAAAGAATAAGTAAAATGTTCTGCCTATCACACAGAGGAGGGAGTGAAAACTTATACTTGTGCATTGTGAGGTGGGCGATTTGAAAAGATAGAGAAGTAAAGGCAAACACAAAATGAACCAAGAAGTCCATTCTTACCCACCCTTCTCATAAACCAACAATTCATTCAACTCGTTAATTCTTACTCTTTGTGCTATTAAGCTCACGTCATCAAAAAAACATTATATCACTGCATTTGACAAGCTATTTTAAAAGTATACCTTACATTATTAGTTATGGCCTTCTAAAAATAAAAATGTAAATCTCACTGATTCATATTTTCATCCTACATTATCTTCTAAAAAGAATAGAAGCCAGTTCACATAGAAGCCAGATCCTATTGAATATAAAATTATAATCTTAAACCCTTATATCTAAAATATACACAACAAAATGAACATGTATGAAATGTAATAAAAGTAATTTCACTCCACATTGCTCAATTTTAGCAATGATATTTTGAAAAATACTAGTGTTGTAAAAAAAATATCAGAATGGTGGTTCATTTACTTTATGTGCTACTCAGAACACTATCATTGAATAGCTGACTTTTCCTCACCAGACTGAATCAAGTAATGTATTTCAGTTTGGAGCAAGAACTAAATATTAGTTTTCAAAAGACTATAGAAGATAGTTGAATGACTTTTTGTAATCAAAATGCAAAGACATTTTCTATTTAATAAACAATTAGCATAAAATTTAAGTAGCATTAACAAAATACCTTAAAGCAAATATCAGATAATAATTAATTTGTCTCCTGGATAAGAAGTTGGACTCTGCTTCCATTGTGCAACTAAATTAGTATGTAACCAGAGGCAAAAGATATAATCTCTCAGAGATTCAGATTTTCATCTGTAAAATCAAGTGAAAAAGGGTTATACCATAACAGCAGCTTTTAAAATTTGTTAAAGAAATAGAATTCATTTTTTTACACACACACGTAAAATAACTTGAATCCAACAGATATACTTCAATAAATATGGTTTGTCAGTAGCTTAAAAGAAAAAGAGATTTTCCAAGTCCTGCACTGCCCCTAAGGTGTACTACTCTACTAAAACACTGTTCTAGTTGATATTAAGAGATCTTAAAAGGAAAATTATATTTAGTCAATATTAACAGAGCCAGGAATTATAGGAGAAATAGGATCACTTGAATCAAATAGCACAGCTTAATTAGAAGGTTTTTTTAGGAGATTTAGTTAAATAATATATGCAAAATACCTAGCATGGTGTTTGGCACATTTGTGGATGCTCAGTAAGCAATTGATCCTTCTCTTCCTTCTTCTGAATATATCTCAATCCTATCAATCACTTCTCTGTAATATCATAACTTATGCAAGATTTTCTACTTTTATAAACAATAACAGCTTTCAATGAAAGGAGTAAATTATGCATTCTCAAAGGAAGCAATATTGCCCCCAAAGTGGCAAAATTTGGTTCTTGATGGGTGAAAACAATCTTTTCATCAAGGCACTGGCAGATTCTGCATCCAGTATGAGCATCTTCCTGCTTCACAGATGGCTGTCATTTCATTGTGCCCTCGCAGTGCAGAAGAGGCAAGAAAATGCACTGGGGACTCATCACTTCATGGCAAATAGATGGGGAAACAGTGGAAACAGTGGCTGACTTTATTTTTCTGGGCTCCAAAATCACTGCAGATGGTGATTGCAGCCATGAAATTAAAAGATGCTTACTCCTTGGAAGGAAAGTTATGACCAACCTAGATAGCATATTCAAAAGCAGAGACATTACTTTGTCAACAAAGGTCCATCTAGTCAAGGCTATGTTTTTTCCAGTGGTCATGTATGGATGTGAGAGTTGGACTGTGAAGAAAGCTGAGTGCCGAAGAATTGACGCTTTTGAACTGTGGTGTTGGAGAAGATTCTTGAGAGTCCCTTGGACTGCAAGGAGATCCAACCAGTCCATCCTAAAGGAGGTCAGTCCTGGGTTTTCATTGGTAGGACTGATGTTGAAGCTGAAACTCCAATACTTTGGCCACATGATATGAAGAGCTGACTCATTTGAAAAGACCCTGATGCTGAGAGTGATTGAGGGCAGGAGGAGAAGGGGACAACAGAGGATGAGATGGTTGGATTGCATCACTGACTCAATGGACATGGGTTTGGGTGAACTCCAGGAATTGGTGATGGACAGGGAGGCCTGGCATGCTGCAGTTAAGGGGGTCTCAAAGAGTCAGACACGACTGAGTGACTGAACTGAACTGAATTCCATTTATGAGAGCTCCATGCTCATGATCTATCCAACTCCCAATCTTCCAATCAAGTACCATCACATTGAGGATAAGGTCTCAACATCTGAATTTTGGGGAGACACAAACATTCAATCTGTAGGAGTCAGGCAGGACAAACTCTAGAGATTACAACAATGATGAATTCTATCTACACAAGTTCATGTCTGAGACCTAAAGAAAATTTTGGTACACTCTATAGGAATATATTTTCCTTTTTTCTTACTCTTGAATGAGTTCCCATAGGAATTTTTTTGTGGGGTAAACTCCTGAGAGAGCATTCACATTAAAAAAGAGAGAGAGAGAGAAAAAAGTCACTTGATTGATTTAAAAAATAATGATCAGACTTAAACAAAAAACATAATCAAACTTCATAGTATTGTACAGAACTATGTTATAAAACCTCCCATGTATGGGTGTACATACAATAATGAATCACCTTTGAGCAGCATTTACAAAATTCATGTCTTCTCTCAAACTGTTTAGGGAGCTTTAAATGGAAGAACTTGTAAATTATGACAACAGTGTCATTCACTTACTTATTTTGTATGGGTACCATTTCACCTGCACACAAGAGAAAAGTGACGTCTTGTCTGAGATACAATAACTAGTTGAAGGATATAAGGATCATTGAACAATAAATATGGACTTAAAAATGGAAACATAGGGAATAGAAAATATATTTTAGGCCCCCCAAATTCTTTGAACTTATCTAGAAGATAGTTCTTCTATAGTATGGATCATAAAATAAGGCTTAAAGAAGTAGACGAATGAGTTTATCACCTCTCAAAATACAAAATGAATTAGCAACCTGAAATGAAAAAGTGGCAGCAGATGGTTCCGAATATAGAAAGAAAATATCCCAAATTGGTGGGGCATAAATCCCTTAAAGGTGACAAAGAAAAGATAGGAATAAGTCTCATTTGCTTTTTTCATCTCATAATATTGTTCCATTCATTTCTTCTACTAATCTAAAATGTGATGAGATTTGAATGAAGCAGTACCCAGCATGTTAAATGTACGCTTCTAACATTTTTTTTCTTGATATTTGTTACTGAAAATGTAGCAAGCATTCCTAAAAAAATAGAGAAAAATTACTTCTGTACCAGCCATCATTACCTCCTGGTGGATAAATCTTCTGTCTAGATATATTAATACAATTTATTGGATGTACAGAAAAGTGAAATAGGTTTACTCACAGGTGTAATCATGAATATTGACACTGATCTATGATGTGCACCTGGTGTGATACAGTCCTCTCCTTCTGGGATGACAAATCATAAGTTTATCCTATAATTTACAACAAGTCAATTACTCCCAGTCCTGTCAGTACCATTAGCTCAGTGTATGTAGGCTGCACACACTGTACACTGACAATCAGCCTTCTGAGCACAAGGGACCTGTGAGACATACCTAGGAAACGGAGCTGATTTTAAGATTCTTTCAGGCTATAACAGGCTTCCCTCGTAGTTCAGTCGGTAAAGAATCTGCCCGAACTGCAGAAGACCCAGATTTGATCCCTGGGTCAGGAAGATCCCCTGGAGAAGGAAATGGCAACCCACTCCAGTGTTCTTGCCTGGAGAATCCCATGGACACAGGAGCCTGGCAGACTACAGTCCATGGGGTCGCAAAAGTCAGGCTCGACTTAGCAACTAAACCACCACCAACTTATAACCCATGGCCTGCACTCTACCCCTTTTTCATTAAGTATTTAACTTTTTCACAAGAAAATCTATGTCTGTATTCTCAACTAAGGCTAAAGCTGACTATCCATGTTTCACTACTCTCTTCACTATAATGAACTAAATAGAAACAATCTGTACTGTCTCCCATCCCAGCTTAGTCTTTGTTGGTGGAAGAGTTGTAACCACCTGCTCTGACTTAAAAGGAATGAAAATGTTTTTCCTTCAGCACTCTGCTCTAAGTAATTCTGCACTTTCACAGCACATGTTCAACAAGACATTAGCACCTCTATCTGACAGTCTCTTGCTTGTGTATGCATATTTGAATGGTCACACTTAAGTAGAGTTTAAGATCCAACTTATCATTCTTAGCCTACTTATAAACTGTATGAATTTGGAAAGAGTAATTATTTCTGTCAACTTCCTCTCCAATGTATGATAATACTACTGGGGAATACATTTTTAAAAACTCAGCTCAGAACCCAAGTTTAATGAGAACTTTATTTACAATTGAGAAAACACTGGAAATTAGTTGGAAATAAGGGATTACAGTCCATAGGGTCTCACAGAGTTGGACATGACTGAAGAGATTTAGCAAGGACCCAAGGGATTATTAAGTAAATGGAATTTATAATAAAAGGCATTTAACAAGAAAATGATGTGCCTTACAGCAATAATAAAATCATCATAATATGATAGACTGCTTAGAGCAGAATATTCAGTAAAAATTTAAAGTTTTGTATTTGTTAAAATTTTCATATATAGAGATGAGTAGTAATTTGGCATTAATAACTATTCCTGTAATGATCATGAAGGAAAAAATAAGACAACAGACAGTCTGATGTGAGATTAAGATGACAATATTTTTTTTCTATTGTTACTTACTGTGAGAAGAGTAACTACATTTTCATTGAATTGAAATAGCATTTGAGCAAAATATTTTCTTATGAAAGATTTTTACTTCTAGAATTTCCACATGTATTCTAAATTCTTATTGTCATGCAAGTGTATGTTCCTCGGTTCTTTGTCTCATCACAACAAAGATTTGGAGCAATGAACATTAAAGCCCTCGGCGCATCACAGCTCTCGGGTCTTGGACAAACCGTGTTACAGCTCTTAGGCAAATCAGTGTTACAGCTCCATTTTATTTACAAGATAGCAGGAGAATCCAAGACTCGAAGAGAAGGGAGTGGAGGAGTGCGTGGGGAGGGAGAAAGAGAGAGAGAGAGAGAAAGCGCGCGCGCGCTTGCATGCGGGAGAGAGAGTCCCAGTGAAAGCCCTTTGGCTCCTCCTTTTATATGTTTTTTTCCTCCACTTGGGCCTGCCCTATGCAAATTGGGCTTAGCCAGGAGTGCTGTTTGTTCTGTTTGTTCTGCCTGAAGTCTTCACTCTGGTCCTCAGACCTTCCTTTGACCTTCGTTGTCTTTTAACCACCGCCATTTTGGACTCCTTTTCCCTATTCTACCTACCTAACAATATGAATGTGTTCCTTGGAGAGGAATATTGAGATATATACTCAAGCATCTCAAGCAAGAAAAGGGAATTCACATAGTGCAATATATACTAAATAGATCAATATACATAAACCTGTTATTTTTTTCATTTTTTATCAGGAAGGTTTCAGCTCAAAAACTGTAAAAATGAATGACTTATTGAAAAATTGAAATTTGTGTCATACTAAAAAAGAACCCATAAATTGAGGTGCAGTACTTTTATTAATAAATATAAGATCAAAACTCTAATAAATGGTCAAATAGCTTCAAAGACTAATTTAATAACAGTGACTTGAATTAGATTATATTCTTTCAATTCCATTTTGAATAAAATATAACCAAGCCTAAAATTTTGGCATTGCTGAACTACTGATGGACAATATAGCAGATAACTGACATCTCCATAGATGGAGAAGCTAAAAACCTTTTCCATCAGATAGGATAGGTTATCTCTCAGATATCCTATCTGAGAGGGTCAATTCCTAGGCAGGTTGATAAGAAGTCCGGGGTCCCCAAGGAGGAGAAAGCAGTCTGGGGCTCTCTAAGTGGAGATAGGGATCTGGAATTCTCAAAAGGAAGAAAAGACAAACACTGTTTTTTCCTCTACATTCCTTGCTGCTGCTGCTAAGTCACTTCAGGAAATGGGTTGCCATTTCCTTCTCCAATGCATGAAAGTGAAAAGTGAAAGTGAAGTCTCTCAGTCGTGTCTGAGAGACTTTAGCGACCCCATGGACTGCAGCCCACCAGGCTCCTCCATCCATGGGATTTTCCAGGCAAGAGTACTGGAGTAGGGTGCCATTGCCTTCTCTGCTACATTCCAACATTTAGCCTGGAACTGATAATTACACAACAGCTCAGTTTAAACTCTGTACTAAGGATTACATAACAATGTATCCTGCTTGAGGACAGTTTCTCCTTCCTGAAAACTCTCTGGCTAATCCTGTTATCTTAAAATGTAAATTATGGGAGTGGGTCTAGTAAGATCTTTACAACCTTCAGACATTCTTTTGATTTATTGTAATAACTAATTAAAAAATATATAACTCCCTTGCTAAAGACAGGGGGGTACTCTCCGTCCTCCTTCTGATGTCTATGTCAGAAGCTTTCTCTGTCCCTTTTCATACTTTAATAAAACTCTGCTACACAAAAGCTTTTGAGTGATCAACCCTGGTCCCTGGTCCCTGTTCCCGAAGCTAAATCTTCTTCGAAGATCACCAAATCCGAATCCATTCATTGCAAGCTATCATCTTGGGGTTCGTCCAGGATGTTCAGGACAAGGTAAGAACACTCAAAGCTCTAGACTCTCTGCTTTCTGAGTACACACGTTTTCTGCTTTACTTTAGTAACTCTACAGGGTGCTTATGTGAATGAATGACATGCCCTGGGCGAAGCAAGTGATGGGCCCTGCTCAGTGGTTTTCCGGTGCCTCGTCGCAAAGAGTCAGACACGACTGAGCGACTAAACTGAACTATAATGTCTGAAGGGCGCCCCCAAAAGGAGAGCCTTGCCAGGGGTTTACACCGACCTGCCAATGCCAAGAGACCCCAACATCCCTGCGAGGGGAACAGCCAGAAATGGCAAAGCATGTGGACTGAAGTTTCCTTTCTAGGTCACTTTTTCTTGGTCTGTTTGAGCATTGCATAATTGTGTGGGGAATTAGAACTACTAACATAATTTGTCGGAAATAGACTTTCAAGGGACTTGTGATCCTTGCTGTTCCAGTGTACTTTTACTTAGGCCCCATGTATGGAAGCGCTTAGCCTTGCTAGACTAGGCAAGCCTTGCTAGAAAGTTACTAGGAGCATATATGGACAAAGGTAGAACTCTAGCTCCAGGAACATCTCTCAGGCTAGAGATTACTCTCTTGGCTGCCTGCCTCAGGGGCCAGTGACCTGAAAGTGAGTCTTTGTCATGGCTGTGCCTCCTATCTATATGGATAGAAGCACTGCTGGTGATCATGAGGTTTTTGAGGACACAGATCGGGAATTGCAAGATGTGGTCAGATTGGAAGTGATATGGGCTTCTGTTAGTAGTACTAGCTCTTAGTGGACCAGAGAAGGCTCTCAGATGGCTTTTGTCTCAACTCTTTAGATATTTCTTCTGTGGAATCTGTGGGAAAGAACTGGAAGGATTGGTCCTAGTAGCTTGAGGACAAAAATCACTTTTTCCTCGCTGGCCAACCCTCCGCCACCTCTTTTGCTATCACATTTACTGGCATGGTGACACTCAGAAGGGACATCTTGGTTGTTCATCCCTTTGTGACTCGCCATTTCTACTGTAGTCAGGAGTGTACTCAGGAATTGTACAGGCACATGTAACATGGATGCTTCCCCAGTAGTACTAGCTTGGGAAACATTCTGAAAAACTACTCTGCTCCACCCCAAGTGGCATTAGAGAAAAGTGCAAATCAAACAAAGGTCTTGGTGGTATAGAACTAAATCAGTCTGGGATGCCATCAGGTCTACCCTTGGTGCATCTCCACTCTGCCTCTGTAGAACCAGCAGGGATGAGTAAGACACCTACGTCGGTAAGGGACAGACTAAGTCCGATCAGGAAAGGAAAGCGTCTGTGGAAAGTCTGTCTAGACCCCCATCTAGAGCAGAGAAGGAT
This sequence comes from Bubalus bubalis, assembly GCF_019923935.1. Classification (NCBI taxonomy): domain Eukaryota; kingdom Metazoa; phylum Chordata; class Mammalia; order Artiodactyla; family Bovidae; genus Bubalus; species Bubalus bubalis. The sequence continues at coordinate 111,570,642 of NC_059159.1, read as the reverse complement.
GCTTCCAGTAGAAAAAAGCCACGGCTGTGGGTGTTGCTTTTTTCTCTCTTACAGATGGGAGCTAGCAGTTTCAGAACCACTCCTTTAAAATGTATTTTAAAAACTGGGACAAGTTCGATCCCTAGAATTTGAAAAGATACTCCTGATCTTCTGTGATATTGATGAATGGCCACAGTATCCTTTGGAAGATGGGGAACGCTGGCCTGTTGAAGGTCTCTTAATTACAATCAAGTTTTGCAACTAGACCGGTTCTGTAGAAAATAAGTGAAATGGGTAGAAGTGCCATATGTGTTACTCTTTATCTCTCTGTGAGACAAGGCAGGCTTATGTCATAAGGGTGCAGATTCGGATGTGAAACCTTCAGCTACCTCCTATCCTCTTACTTTGCCCCTGTATCAGGGGCTCCCAACTAAACAGGACACCCTTTCAGTAGGGGTTGCCTCAGTCTCAGTAGAGGAGAAGACACTGGCTACCCACTCCAGTACTCTTGCCTGGAAAATCCCATAGACGGAGGAGCCTGGTAGGCTGCAGTCCATGGGGTCGCTAAGAGTCGGACACGACAGAGTGACTTCACTTTCACTTTTCACTTTCATGCATTGGAAAAGGAAATGGCAACCCACTGCAGTGTTCTTGCCTGGAGAATCCCAGGGATGGGAGAGCCTGGTGGCTGCTGTCTATGGGGTCGCACAGAGTCAGACACGACTGAAGCAACTTAGCAGCAGCAGCAGCAATCTCGATAGAAATTCAAACAGTACCAATTGCAGTTGAGACTATTTAGAGGATCCAAAAAGTACATAGAAGACTTTATGGGACTAACTTTACTTTATGACCTTACTTGGAGAGAGGTAATGTATGTCTTGGGACAGACACTGACTGACTCCTGACTCGAAAACTCGAGTTTTAGGGGACTCTAATACTTTTGGAGATGAATGGCTTGAGTGTGAGGCAAGGGAAAAGAGGGAACATGAAATAGCCCTCCTTCCTACTGGGAGCCAAGGAGTTCCCATAACAGTCACTTTGTTGGATGTATTTTTGTAGGACTCAAGTGAGCATGTGCTAAAACTTAATGCTAAGTTGGCTAACATAGAACAGGGAGAGAAGAAAACTTCTGGTAAATTCCTAGGTAGACTATGGGAGGCTCTCCACAAGTTTACTGATTTTGATCTTGAAAGTGCAGAAGGAGGAATGATCTTAAAAGATTTCTTACTCAGTCAGCTCCAGATATCTACTGCAAGTTATGGAAACAGGTGTTTGGACAAAATCAGTCTTTGGATCATCTGTTGCAACTGGCTTAGATGGTACATTATGGTAGAGAATATAAGGAGGAAAATCAGAGACAAAAAAGAACCAGGGGAAAGACTGAAGCCCCAACAATGGCTGTTAGATCTGCTCTTGAAACATCCTGAGGAAAAATGCCCAGAGGAGCCTGGGTGAAAAGGGATGGACTTGCTATTACTGTGCAAAGGAGGAGCATCTCAAGCGGGATTGCCTTCAGGAATCTAAGCCGCCCCCGGCTCCAGGTCCAGTCTAGGGGACCATACTGGAGAAGCGACTGCCCTCCGAGGTATAGGACCCAGGGGTCAGACTCTCAAGATAATCGGGACTGAAGATGTCTGGGGGTCCCCACACAAGCTCCCGCCCTAATTACATCTGAGGAACCCCGGTATTAATAACTGTGGAGGGCCAATCAGTCAACTTTTTTGGAACTTTCTCTGTGCTCACTGAAGCCCCTTTGAGTGGCAACTGGGACTCTGTGCTGTTTTCTCATGAGTTTCTAATCATGCCAGAGTCTCCCTCACCCCTTCGGGGAGGGATATACTGAACAAGGTCCAGGCCTCTGTTTTCATGAATATGGAACCAGCTTTTTTTAATGAACAAACTGTAAATCCTAGAGTGAGAACTGATGGAAAACTATGGGTTGAGCACAAAATTCTGCTCCTGTTGTTATCAAGTTCAATGACCCTCACTTATTTCCACATCAAAAGCAGTATGCACTAAAGCCTGAGGTTAAGGAATGGGCAAAATCTTACTGTACTGACTTCTCATGATGTAAGTGGGATCTTAAACTCGAAAATTCAGAGCAACAATGCTCCACCTTTAAAGCTGCTGTAACTCAAGGGATGTCAAAAGTTCTAGGAATAGAATATCACTTAACACTGTTCCTGGAGACCCCAATCTTCAGAAAAAGTTGAAAAAGCTAATGACGTTATTAAAAGACACCCATGTAAGGTAACTCAGGAAACACAAGACAATTCATTTAAAGTTTTACTCGTAGCTTTAATGAGGGCTCCAACTGCCCCCCCCCCAAATGGTACTGTCTCTAAGACAGACTGTTTTTGTGCACAGATATTGTCATAGATCCTGAAGCCTTAAAATTAACTATGTGACTCAGCTTTTAGCTTTTCAAAAGGCATTACAGGGAGGTTAATTCCTAACTCAGTCTTTAAGTCAAAAAAAGCTGCTGTTTGAGCCAGGAACTGAGATGGGCCTGAGAATCTAGGTGGGCTTGCTTCTGCTCACTCCAAAAGCCCTGAGTCTACCATTTGACTCTAAATACAACACCTTCCTGTTCTGAACTCTTTCCTATGCTGCATTCCACAATCTGTCTAATTGCTGGGTCTGTGGAGCAACCCCTTTCCCCATCAACTGAAGGTTTAATGTGGTGGGTTTCTCCACTTCAAGGAAAGGGCTTTCTTCAACTCTGTGATGACATCTAACAATCCTAAGATGGAATGATGCAACTATGGACATAATGTAACTTTTAATTCTGATTAGGTTTTAACTTGGTTTAATGACTATATTGCCTTACATCTGTAACTGTAAAATGGGATTTGTTTCTAACTATCTGAATGCTTTTAAGTTACAAATGGTTGTCCAGGCTCCTACAAGTGCCACAAACTCCTCCAACTATTACTTGGGGCCCCTATATCAGAGACCCTCGATATGACAGTTAGGAGAATATGTTGCCTCAGCAATTTAGAAATCGTGCCCCTCAATAGCAGGAAGTTGTTATGGAATGAAAATGATGCCCCTTTCCCTTGGCAACATAATTCTCCTAAAAGAAAAGGGGGGAATGAGAAAGTCAATTCCTAGGCAGGTTGATAAGAAGTCCACAGTCCCCAAGGAAGAAAAAAGGAACTCTTGAAGCAGAGATAGGGGTCTGGAATTCTCAAGGAGGAAGAAAGAACAAACAATTTTTTTTTTCCCCCTCTACATTCCTTAGTTTTAGTAACATAAAACATTTAGCCTGGAACTGATGATTACACAACAAATAGCTCTGTTTAAACTCTGTTCAGTTCAGTTCAGTCACCCAGTCGTGTACGACTCTCAACCACCCCATGAATCACACCACGCCAGACCTCCCTATCCATCACCAACTCCCGGAGTTCACCCAAACTCATGTCCATCGAGTCGGTGATGCCATCCAGCCATCCCATCCTCTGTCCTCCCCTTTGACTCTTGCCCCCAATCCCTCCCAGCATCAGGGTCTTTTCCAATGAGTCAACTCTTCACATGAGGGGGCCAAAGGATTGGAGTTTCAGCCTCAGCATCAGTCCTTCAAAAGAACACCCAGGACTGATCTCCTTTAGGATGGACTGGTTGGATCTCCTTGCAGTCCAAGGGACTCTCAAGAGTCTTCTACAACACCACAATTCAAAAGCATGAATTCCTCAGCACTCAGATTTCTTCACACTCCAACTCTCACATCCATACATGACCACTGGAAAAACCATAGCCTTGACTATATGGACCTTTGTTGGAAAAGTAATATCTCTGCTTTTTAATATGCTATCTTGAGAGTTCCTTGGACTGCAAGGAGATCCAGCCAGTCCATCCTAAAGGAGATCAGTTCTGGGTGTTCAGTGGAAGGACTGATGCTGAAGCTGAAACTCCAATACTTTGGCCACCTCATGCGAAGAGTTGACTCATTGGAAAAAACCCTGATGCAGAGCAGAAAAAGAAATAAAAGGAATCCAAATTGGAAAAGAAGAAGTAAAACTCTCACTATTTGCAGATGACATGATCCTCTACATAGAAAACCCTAAAGACTCCACCAGAAAATTACTAGAACTAATCAATAACTATAGTAAAGTTGCAGGATATAAAATCAACACACAGAAATCCCTTGCATTCCTATACACTAATAATGAGAAAACAGAAAGAGAAATTAAGGAAACAATTCCATTCACCATTGCAACGGAAAGAATAAAATACTTAGGAATATATCTACCTAAAGAAACTAAAGACCTATATATAGAAAACTATAAAACACTGGTGAAAGAAATCAAAGAGGACACTAACAGATGGAGAAATATACCATGTTCATGGATTGGAAGAATCAATGTAGTGAAAATGAGTATACTACCCAAAGCAATCTATAGATTCAATGCAATTCCTATCAAGCTACCAACAGCATTCTTCACAGAGCTAGAACAAATAATTTCACAATTTGTATGGAAATACAAAAAACCTCGAATAGACAAAGCGATCTTGAGAAAGAAGAATGGAACTGGAGGAATCAACCTACCTGACTTCAGGCTCCACTACAAAGCCACAGTTATCAAGACAGTATGGTACTGGCACAAAGACAGAAATATAGATCAATGGAACAAAATAGAAAGCCCAGAGATAAATCCACGCACATATGGACACCTTATCTTCGACAAAGGAGGCAAGAATATACAATGGATTAAAGACAATCTCTTTAACAAGTGGTGCTGGGAACTCTGGTCAACCACTTGTAAAAGAATGAAACTAGAACACTTTCTAACACCATACACAAAAATAAACTCAAAATGGATTAAAGATCTAAACGTAAGACCAGAAACTATAAAACTCCTAGAGGAGAACATAGGCAAAACACTCTCTGACATACATCACAGCAGGATCCTCTATGACCCACCTCCCAGAATATTGGAAATAAAAGCAAAAATAAACAAATGGGACCTAATTAACCTTAAAAGCTTCTGCACATCAAAGGAAACTATTAGCAAGGTGAAAAGACAGCCTTCAGAATGGGAGAAGATAATAGCAAATGAAGCAACTGACAAACAACTAATCTCGAGAATATACAAGCAACTCCTACAGCTCAACTCCAGAAAAATAAATGACCCAATCAAAAAATGGGCCAAAGAACTAAATAGACATTTCTCCAAAGAAGACATACAGATGGCTAACAAACACATAAAAAGATGCTCAACATCACTCATTATCAGAGAAATGCAAATCAAAACCACTATGAGGTACCATTTCACACCAGTCAGAATGGCTGGGATCCAAAAGTCTACAAGCAATAAATGCTGGAGAGGGTGTGGAGAAAAGGGAACCCTCTTACACTGTTGGTGGGAATGCAAACTAGTACAGCCACTATGGAGAACAGTGTGGAGATGCCTTAAAAAACTGGAAATAGAACTGCCTTATGATCCAGCAATCCCACTGCTGGGCATACACACTGAGGAAACCAGAAGGGAAAGAGACACTTGTACCCCAATGTTCATCGCAGCACTATTTATAATAGCCAGGACATGGAAGCAACCTAGATGTCCATCAGCAGATGAATGGATAAGAAAGCAGTGGTACATATACACAATGGAGTATTATTCAGCCATTAAAAAGAATACATTTGAATCAGTTCTAATGAGGTGGATGAAACTGGAGCCTATTATACAGAGTGAAGTAAGCCAGAAAGAAAAACACCAATACAGTATACTAACGCATATATATGGAATTTAGAAAGATGGTAACAATAACCCTGTGTACGAGACAGCAAAAGAGACACTGATGTATAGAACAGTTTTATGGACTCTGTGAGAGAGGGAGAGGGTGGAATGATTTGGGAGAATGGCATTGAAACATGTAAAATATCCTGTATGAAACGAGTTGCCAGTCCAGGTTTGATGCACGATACTGGATGCTTGGGGCTGGTGCACTGGGACGACCCAGAGGGACGGAATGGGGAGGGAGGAGGGAGGAGGGTTCAGGATGGGGAACACATGTATACCTGTGGTGGATTCATTTTGATATTTGGCAAAACTAATACAATTATGTAAAGTTTAAAAATAAAATTAAAAAAAAAAAAAAAAAAAAAAAAAAACCTGATGCTGGGAGGGATTGAGGGAAGAAGGAGAAGGGGAGGACAGAGGATGGGATGGCTGGATGACATCACCGACTCAATGGACATAAATTTGAGTAAACTCTGGGAGTTGGTGATGGACAGGGAGGCCTGGCGTGCTGAGATTCAAGGGATCACAATGAGTCGGACATGACTGAGAGACTGAACTGAACTAGGTTGGTCATGAATTTCCTTTCAAGGAGTAAGCATCTTTTAATTTCATGGCTGCAATCACCATCTGCAGTGATTTTGGAGCCCCCAAAAATAAAGTCTGACACTGCTTCCACTGCTTCCTTCTCTATTTGCCATGAAGTGATGGGACCAGATGCCATAATCTTAGTTTTCTAAATGTTGATCTTTAAGCCAAATTGTTCACTCTCCTCTTTCACTTTCATCAAGAGGCTCTTTAGTTTTTCTTCACATTCTGCATAAGGGTGATGGCATCTGCATATCTGATGTTATTGATATTTCTCCCAGCAATCTTGATTCCAGCTTGTGCTTCTTCCAGCCCAGCGTTTCTCATGATGTACTCTGCATAGAAGTTAAATAAGCAGGGTGACAATATACAGCCTTGACATACTCCTCCTCCTATTTGGAACCAGTCTGTTGTTCCATGTCCAGTTCTAACTGTTGCTTCCTGACCTGCATATAGGTTTCTCAAGGGGCAGGTCAGGTGGTCTGGTATGCCCATCTCTTTCAGAATTTTCCACAGTATTGTGATCCACACAGTCAAAGGCTTTGACATAGTCAATAAAGCAGAAATAGATGTCTTTCTGGAACTCTCTTGCTTTTTCCATGATCCAGTAGATGTTGGCAATTTGATCTGTGGTTTCTCTGCCTTTTCTAAAACTAGCTTGAACATCTGGAAGTTCACAGTTCATGTATTGCTGAAGCTTAGCTTGAAGAATTTGGAGCATTACTTTACTAGCTTGTGAGATGAGTGCAATTGTGTGGTAGTTTGAGCATTGTTTGGCATTGCCTTTCTTTGGGATTGGAATGAAAACTGACCTTTTCCAGTCCTGTGGCCACTGCTGAATTTTCCAAATTTTCTGGCATATTGAGTGCAACACTTTCACAGCATCATCTTTCAGGATTTGAAATAGCTCAACTGGAATTCCAGCACCTCCACTACCTTTGTTCATAGTGATGCTTCCTCAGGCCCACTTGACTTTACATCCCAGGAGGTCTGGCTCTAGGTGAGTGATCACACCATTGTTATTATCTGGGTCGTGAAGATCGTTTTTGTGCAGTTCTTCTGTGTATTCTTGCCACCTCTTCTTAATATCTTCTGCTTCTGTTAGGTCCATACCATTTCTGTCGTTTATCGAGCCCATCTTTGCATGAAATGTTCCCCTGGTATCTCTAATTTTCTTGAAGAGATTGCTAGTCTTTCCCATTCTGTTGTTTTCCTCTATTTCTTTGCATTGATCGCTGAGGAAGGCTTTCTTATCTCTCCTTGCTATTCTTTGGAACTCTGCATTCAAATGAGTATATCTTTCCTTTTCTCCTTTGCTTTTCGCTTCTCTTCCTTTCACAGCTATTTGTAAGGCCTCCTTAGACAGCCATTTTTCTTTTTTGCATTTCTTTTCCATGGGAATGGTCTTGATCCCCGTCTCCTGTACAATGTCATGAACCTCTGTCCATAGTTCATCAGGCACTCTGTCTATCAGATCTAGTCCCTTAAATCTATTTCTCACTTCCACTGTATAATCATAAGGGATTTGACTTAGGTCATACCTGAACGATCTTTGCTTTTGAATATGCTATCTAGGTTGGTCATCACTTTCCTTCCAAGGAGTAAGCATCTTTTAATTTCATGGCTGCAATCACCATCTGCAGTGATTTTGGAGCCTAAAAAAATAAAGTCTGACACTGTTTCCACTGTTTCCCCATCTATTTCCCAAGAAGTCATGGGACCAGATGCCATGATCTTCATTTTCCGAATGCTGAGCTTTAAGTCAACTTGTTCACTCTCCACTTTCAATTTCATCAAGAGGCTTTTTAGTTCCTCTTCACTTTCTGCCATAAGGATCATGCCATCTGCATATCTGAGGTTATTGATATTTCTTCTGGCAATCTTGATTCCAGCTTGTGCTTCTTCCAGCCCAGCGTTTCTCATGATGTACTCTGCATAGAAGTTAAATAAGCAGAGTGACAATATACAGCCTTGACGTACTCCTTTTCCTATTTGGAACCAGTCTGTTGTTCCATGTCCAGTTCTAACTGTTGCTTCCTGACCTGCATACAGATTTCTCAAGAGGCAGGTCAGGTGGTCTGGTATTCCCATCTCTTTCAGAATTTTCCACAGTTTATTGTGATTCACAGTGTCAAAGGCTTTGGCATAGTCAATAAAGCAGGAATAGATTTTTTCTGGAACTCTCTTGCTTTTTCTATGATCCAGCAAAGCAGAGACATTACTTTGCTAACAAAGGTCCGTCTGGTCAAGGCTATGGTTTTTCCTGTGGTCATGTATGGATGTGAGAGTTGAACTGTAAAGAAGGCTGAGCGCTGAAGAATTGATGCTTTTGAACTGTGGTGTTGGAGAAGACTCTTGAGAGTCCCTTGGACTGCAAGGAGATCCAACCAGTCCATTCGGAAAGAGATCAGCCCTGGGATTTCTTTGGAAGGAATGATGCTAAAGCTGGAAACTCCAGTACTTTGGCCACCTCATGCTAAGAGTTGACTCATTGGAAAAGACTCTAATCCTGGGAGGGCTTGGGGGCAGGAGGAGAAGGGGACGACAGAGGATGAGATGGCTGGATGGCATCACTGACTCGATGGATGTGAGTCTCAGTGAACTCCGGGAGTTGGTGATGGACAGGGAGGCCTGGCGTGCTGCGATTCATGGGGTCGCAAAGATTCGGACATGGCTGAGTGTGAACTGAACTGAACTGTAGTGAATGGTCTAGTGGTTTTCCCTGCTTTCTTCAGTTTAAGTCTGAACTTAGCAATAAGGAGTTCATGATCTGAGCCACAGTCAGCTCCTGGTCTTGTTTTTGCTGACTATATAGAGCTTCTCCATCTTTGGCTGCAAATAATATAATCAATCTGATTTTGGTGTTTACCACCGAAACTTAAACTCTGTACTAAGGATTATATAACAACAATGTATCCTGCTTGAGGACAGTTTCCCCTCCCTGAAAACCCTCTGGCTAATCCTATTGTTTATATTTTAAATATAAATTATGGGAGTAGGTCTATTAAGATCTTTACAACCTTCAGACATTCTTTTGATTTATTGTAATAACTAATTTAAAAAGTATATAACTCCCTTGCTAAAGACTATCAGGGGGGCACTCTCCATCCTCCTTCTAATGTCTATGTCAGAAGCTTTCTCTGTCCCTTTCTTACTTTAATAAAACTCTGCTACACAAAAGCTCTTGAGTGATCAAGACTGGTCCCTGGTCCGGAAGCTAAATTTTCTTCAGAGATCATGAATCTGACACCCGCTCATTATAAGCTATCACTATGCATCTTTTTAAAGGCCAAAACCAAACCAATGCTGCAAATGAATACTGTCATTATGACATTACATGTCAGGAATTATTACACAGTTTCATACTAAGTTTGTTGAACACCGTTTATCCATTTTAAGCATGTTCTAGTTCAAATAACTCTTCGCTAGAGAAAGAAAAAAACAGACTATAAAATAATGGCAAGATAAAGCCCACTGGTAAACTTCAAAAATGCTATATATTGTATCATTAGAAAATTTATAGTAGATGCTTTTTCTAAAGTATTCCAAAGTCTGTATCTGATAACATATGTTTGAAACTATCAGACTTATTAGTCAGTGGTCTTCCTTATTTATTTTGTTGCAGTTTCAGACAAGCATATTTTATCATGACTCACAAATTCATAGAAGTGAAAGATATTTTAGAAATCCTCTACATTAATCAGAATACTACAGGTAATGCTGTGGTAAAAATTACAAAAGAAAAAAAAATAAAATAAAATGGACAACCAACAAGCACCTACTGTATAGCAAAAAAAAAAAAAAAAATTTAAAAAAGAATCACATTGCTGAACAGTAATCATAACACTGCTTCCTACTAATTTCATTGAATTAGAGAATCATAAAAACTATGACTCTCAACCTGATTTGATAATGGTAGACAACATTTTCATCTTTTTATTTTATTTTATTTTTTTGACTGTGGTACTAAAGTCGTAATCCAACATGATATTTTTGGAAGTGAAGATCATCTGAGATAATGATAACTTTCAGGTAATCCCAAAGTAGCTACCACAAACAAAGGTAATGGTCATTATATGGAATAAGTAAATTAATAAATCTTCAATGGGGATAAGACAAAGATGCCGCCTTGTTTCTTCTACAAAATATCTTTTCTATATCCTAGAGTCAGACAGGGTCCTAGAAGACTAATAGAATAGCATTCAGCCCAATTTTCTTAACACTTAAACCACATGGTTTACTGGGAGTAGTAGATAAATATTATCGTTTCCAGATACAATTCAGGCTTTTAGGTATTTAGAAGATTATAGATGTTTTGTTTAATCTGGACGCAAAATCAGTGGTTATGGTGGTACTTTCATTGTCTCTGCATGAACATTACAAAACTGTTTAGAGTTGACATTAGTCTAAATAGGACAAGCTCAGTCAGTTCAGTTCAGTCGCTCAGTCGTGTCCGAATCTTTGTGCCCCATGAATTGCAGCACACCAGGCCTTGCTGTCCATCACCAACTTCTGGAGTTCACTCAGACTCACGTCCATCGAGTCAGTGATGCCATCCAGCCATCTCATCCTCTGTCGTCCCTTTCTCCTCCTGCCCCCAATCCCTCCCAGCATCAGAGTCTTTTCCAATGAGTCAACTCTTCGCATGAGGTGGCCAAAGTACTGGAGTTTCAGCTTTAGCATCATTCCTTCCAAAGAAATCCCAGGGCTGATCTCCTTCAGAATGGACTGGTTGGATCTCCTTGCAGTCCAAGGGACTCTCAAGAGTCTTCTCCAACACCACAGTTCAAAAGCATCAATTCTTCAGCGCTCAGCTTTCTTCACAGTTCAACTCTCACATCCATACATGACCACAGGAAAAACCAGAGCCTTGACTAAACGGACCTTTGTTGGCAAAGTAATGTCTCTGCTTTTCAATATGCTATCTAGGTTGGTCATCACTTTTCTTCCAAGGAGTAAGCATCTTTTAATTTCATGGCTGCAATCACCATCTGCAGTGATTTTGGAGCCTAAAAAAATAAAGTCTGACACTTTTTCCACTGTTTCCCCATCTATTTCCCATGAAGTGATGGGACCAGATGCCATGATCTTAGTTTATTGAATGTTGAGCTTTAAGCCAACTTTTTCACTCTCCACTTTCACTTTCATCAAGAGGCTTTTGAGTTCCTCTTCACTTTCTGCCATAAGGGTGGTGTCATCTGCATATCTGAGGTTATTGATATTTCTCCCAGCAATCTTGATTCCAGCTTGTGCTTCTTCCAGCCCAGCGTTTCTCATGATGTACTCTGCATAGAAGTTAAATAAGCAGGGTGACAATATACAGCCTTGACGTACTCCTTTTCCTATTTGGAACCAGTCTGTTGTTCCATGTCCAGTTCTAACTGTTGCTTCCTGACCTGTATATAGGTTTCTCAATAGGCAGGTCAGGTGGTCTGGTATTCCCATCTCTTTCAGAATTTTCCACAGTTTATTGTGATCGACACAGTCAAAGGCTTTAGCATAGTCAATTAAGCAGAAATAGATGTCTTTCTGGAACTCTCTTGCTTTTTCCATGATCCAATGGATGTTGGCAATTTGGTCTCTGATTCCTCTGCCTTTTCTAAAGCCAGTTTGAACATCTGGAAGTTCATGGTTCATGTGTTGCTGAAGCATGGCTTGGAGAATTTTGAGCATTACTTTACTAGCGTGTGAGATGAGTGCAATTATGCAGTAGTTTGAGCATTCTTTGGTATTGCCTTTCTTTGGGATTGGAATGAAAACTGACCTTTTCCAGTCCTGTGGCCACTGCTGAGTTTTCCAAATTTGCTGGCATATTGAGTGCAGCACTTTCACAGCATCATCTTTCAGGATTTGAAATAGCTCAACTGGAATTCCAGCACCTCCACTAGCTATGTTCGTAGTGATGCTTTCTAAGGCCCACTTGACTTTACATTCCAGGATGTCTGGCTCTAGGTCAGTGATCACACCATCATGATTATCTTGGTCGTGAAGATCTTTTTTGTATAGTTCTTCTGTGTATTCTTGCCACCTCTTCTTAATATCTTCTGCATCTGTTAGGTCCATACCATTTCTGTCCTTTATCGAGCCCGTCTTTGCATGAAATGTTCCCTCAGTATCTCTAATTTTCTTGAAGAGATAGCTAGTCTTTCCCATTCTGTTGTTTTCTTCTATTTCTTTGTGTTGATTGCTGAGGAAGGCTTTCTTATCTCTCCTTCTATTCTTTGGAACTCTGCATTCAGATGTTTATATCTTTCCTTTTCTCCTTTGCTTTTCACTTCTCTTCTTTTCACAGCTATTTGTGTGGCCTCCTCAGACAGCCATTTTGCTTTTTTGCATTTTAAATACCTCAGAGACAAGCAAATATTGTCATCAGTGGGCAGAATTAAAATCTGGCACTTGAATTCCACTCTGTCACAGTATGAGCAGTTGGCTAAAGAACTAAGAGATCTTATTAAGAAGTTAAGTGCATTATTTAAATGAAACTCCTATCATAACCCTCTCAGTCTGTAGCAACAAGGAAATTTGCAAAAATGCTGCTCATCGCACTTTTTTTTTCTTGGTTAATTTTACCAGTGTTCATTAATTTTCATTCTAAAAGGTCAAAAGGCAAAAAAGTGCAAACAGTGAATTTCAGAAAGATATTCGTTTCTCGGAAATAAAAGGATATCTGTTTCTCATTCTCCAAAGTCAGTTTGTTGCAGAAAGGGGGATTCCCTTCCAAGGCCTGAAACTGGGCTCTTGTCTAACACTTGGAAATGAATTGTCCAAGGAGACACATATGCTGACAAAGCAAGAGATTTTATTGGCAAAGGGCACCCAGGTGGAGAGCAGTAGGGTAAGGGAACCCAGGAGAATAGCTCTGCCACATGGCTCTGCAGTCTCAGGTTTTATGGTGATGGGATTAGTTTCCTGGTTGTCTTTGGCCAATCACTCTGACTCAAGAGTCCTTCCTGGTGGTGCATGCCTTGTTCAGCCAAGATGGATGCAAGAGAGAAGAATCCTAGGAGGTGGTCAGACGTGTGATGTCTCCTTTAGACCTTTCCCGAACTCTTCTGGTTGGTAGTGGCTTATTAGTTCTGTGTTCCTTATCAGGACCTCCTGTCATAAAACAACTCATGCAAATGGTTACTATGATGCCTGGCCAGGGTGGCGGTTTCAGTCAGTGTGCTTCCCCTAACAAATTTGGAATCCAAAGTCATTATGGCATAGTGACAGTATGTATGTTTATAATGGCAAGGGTATAATAATTCAAAAATATGTTAAGACATTTGAAAAACTACTGTGATTAACAGATGTTATTAAAATGTTGTTGACAGTGAAATACTATTTCCTTTTATAGTCACAGGCCCTGATAGTTCATATAGAATAATAGAATAGGTATTATGGAAGGTAGAGAATAAATAAGCTATAACATCAAGCATTAAATAAAATCTAGAAATTTCATAATGACTAATTAAACTTAAAAACAAACATAAGTAACTAAATACCTGCTTAATTCTTACCCACCTATATGTTGTTTTATTTTAACTAGAATTTAAAAAAAAAAAAAATCTTTTTCCCTGTAAAAAAGAGTTGAAGATGACTATTAGCTAAAATATAATCTAAAAATTACAAATAGTCTGCCGAAACTGCATTTAGGGGGACTTTGTTTAGCAAAGGAGGGTGATATTTGACTTCAGAATGTGTCCCTTTTTTATTCTCGGCCAACAAAAGAGGCACAAAGTAGCTGGGGGAAGGGGAGAGGGGGCATGGAAGGAAAAGAATTAAGGGTGTTCTGCATGATAATGCCAAAATCTGACTTCATTGTGAAAGTGGCAGCCTTGTAAATATGGCGGCAATTAGGAATACATTTCTCTTCCTCCACTAGGTTTAGAATGTACTGTCTCTGAGAATAAATGTTTGTCATTTGGGAAATGTGTTTGTGTGTAAGACTCAGCAGTTACCTTGTACATGCTGCTGCTGCTGCTAAGTCACTTCAGTCGTGTCGGACTCTGTGCAACCCCATAGACGGCAGCCCACCAGGTTCCCCTGTCCCTGGGATTTTCCAGGCAAGAACACTGGAGTGGGTTGCCATTTCCTTCTCCAATGCACGAAAGTGAAAAGTGAAAGTGAAGTCGCTCAGTCGGGTCCGACTCTGCGACCCCATGGACTGCAGCCTACCAGGCTCCTCCGTCCATGGGATTTTCCAGGCAAGCGTACTGGAGTGGCTTGCCATTGCCTTCTCCAACCTTGTACATAGTGACAAATAAATACACACGTCTAAAACTCGTTGGTGTTGGTGAAAACTCTAAGAGGAGTTGATTTGCAGAGCCCACATGAGCCCTGAGAAAAGTGCTTAAGTCCCCAGACTGTCCCTAGAGTGCCAGAGCACGACTGACTGAATAATGTGGAGAAAGGTACTACATCCTGAGGGTAGCAGGCGCTGCTTATTAAAGGAACCATGACGATAAAGGGTTAAGTTTCCCCAAAGGAAAATATTGACAATTTATAAAGCTCAGTGCAACTCAAGAAGAAAGGGAGCCTTTTATTGTTTGTTGTCATTGTCATTTTTGTTTTTTGAATGCGTACCTAAGTAAAGGAGAGTAGTTACCTCAAATGAGGTATGCATGTAATTGGACACATCTATGAGATTATGGAGCTGCTTTTCTCTTAAGTTATTAAGAAATTCCTATTTAGGATTAGTTTCCTTCCCAATATTGTGTCCTTTTTGTTTTATTGAAGTTCGGATTTTATTTAAACTCATACTACTTTAGTTGTGCTTCTATAAAGAGAAATAGATAGGGAAGTGTAAAAGAAAAATAGCACTGGACTAGTTAAACAAGAGGACTTTATTCAAGGTTATTGTGGTAGGGGAGAAAGAGTTCTATAGTAGGGGAGAGAGACTGAACACAACTCCACTGAAACAAAAGGCAGACAAATTTTGAAGCCCTGGGGAGATCTGGGGGACATTGTTTGAGAGGCTGGTCAATGTGATCAGGCCATCTATATTTGATAACTGGTGGTCACTGAAGTTAGTTTTTTTACCCTCCCACCGAGACTGGCACACAGGGGCACTGGCTTTCTTGATTATCTTTCAAAGAAATGGCTCCCAGGTCCTTGAGAAAAGCATTCCTGGGTTGTAGAAGATTTATATCTCAAAGGAACAAAGAAAGAAAAGTTAAAATCACAAGTTTTCTAAAGTAAGTGCTCTAAGTAAAGGGAGATCAGGTGCCTAGAGTTAAAAAGAAATCTTTCTAAAGTTGAGTCAAACTGAGGAGAACCTTAAGGCCATCTCAACAGAGGTAAAGCAAGGTGTGACACACCTTTACATACCTCTCCTTTTTTGAAGTGATTGAATCCAGGAGTTGCAGACAGAAACTAGCATCAAGGTGAGCTTGTTGTAATGAGGCTGAAAGGAAGGAAGTACCAGAGGGTTGTGAAGTATTATTTCATCTGTACCCTAGAAGAAGGATAAAATAAATTCTTTTTTTTTTTCCTGAATATTTTCTAGCAGACATTAACTCTTGGAAAGGATATGGAAGAAAGCTGAGAATTAGGCTATAACAAAATGTATTATCTCTTTCTGATAATGGAAATCCAGTGGGGCACCACAGAGAGAAAGCAGTGTCTCCCAGGAGAGAGGAATATTTTATCATGAAGTTATTAACATAGATTGGCATACCGTTATAATAAAAAGTAGGCAAGCTTTTCATTGGTTTTATTACTGTATTGAAATTATCTGCAGATATGCATTCTTTATTACCTACACCAGAGACAGACTGCCCCACTCTTGGCTCCCCACTGTGAAATAATACAGGCATTCACTCAAGAAACAGTTATTGAGGTTCTAGTAGATTTTGATCCCTGTTTTGAATAGAAAGGATGAAAAAATGACCATGAGAAACTTCTCAGTAAGCTAACTGTATGAAGGATTACAGAGGAGGTAAAGTATGGTTACAGTCTGGTATGGTAAGTGTTATGATGACAGGTCAGTAAACCAGGAGACCTGGTGTTGGGGCAAGCAATAACAACTTTATTGGGAAAGCCAGGAGGTCAGAGAAGATGGTGGATTAATGTCCTAGAGGACCATCTTACCAGGCTCTGAATGCTCTTTTCTTTTACACAACAAGGACAGAGGAGGTAAGGAGGTAATGTCCACTAAGTTGGAGCTTCAGGGTGTTATTTACAAAACAACAACAAAAAAGTTCAATATGTTTCAAACATTGTGATAGATGCCATTAGACAGCAGAAATAGAAGCCTATTATTTCAGCCATTCATTCTTTAAAATGTGGCAATATTAAACTGAATTTAAAAAAATCATAACAAAAGTTCTAAAATTTTTCTACAATAAGACAAATTTAGCACAGATAATCCCCCAATAAATAATCTCAAAGAATATTTAGAACTATTTAGAATAGCCAAGACATGGAAGCAACCTAAATGTCCATCAACAGATGAATGGATAAAGAAAATGTGGTACATGTACACAATGGAACATTACTTAGCCATAAGAAAGGGATGAAATAATGCCATTTGTAGCAACATAGATGGACCTAGAAGTTATCCTACTAAATGAAGTAAGCCAGACAGAGAAAGACAAATATCATATGTTATCACTTACATGTGGAATCTTAAAAAAGAAAAAAAATGATACAAGGGCTTCCCTAGCAATCCAGCAGTTAACACTCCACGCTTCCAATGCAGGAGGTGTGGGTTCAATCTCCAGTCAGGAAATGGCACATGGTATGGTCAAAAAATAAAATTTAATTTTAGAAAGATACAAATTAACTTATTTACAAAATAGAAATAGACCTACAGATATAGAAAACAAATTTATGGTTACCAAAGGGGAAAGTTGGAGGGGAGAGATGAAGTTTGGGATTCACACACACACACTAGTATATGTAAGATAGATATCCAACAAGGACCAACCATCCAACAATATAGCATAGGGAACTATACTCGATATTTTGTAATGACCTATAATGGAAACTAATCTGGAAAATAATATAGATAGATAGATATAGATATACATACCAGAATCACTCCCTGATGGCTCTGTATGTCTGTGTGCTCAGCTGTGTCTGACTCTGTGGCCGATGTTCTGTAGCCCACCAGGCTCCCCTGCCCGTGGAATTTTCCAGGCAAGAATACTGGAATAGGATGCCTTCTCCTCCTCTAGGGGGTCTTCCTGATCCAGGGATCAAGCACACTGGGAAGCCCTCCCTGGTGGCTCAGTGGTAAAGAACCTGGCTGCCAATAGACATAGGTTCAATCCTTGGGTCAGAAAGAGCCCCTGAGGGAGGAAATGGCAAGCCACTCCAGTATTCTTGCCTGGAAAATCCCATGGACAGAGGAGCCTACACGCTATGGGGTCTCAAAAGAGTCAGCTGCGACTAACAACAACACTGTGCTATATACCTGAAACTAATACAACATTGTAAATCAACTATACTTCAATAAAAACTTAATTTAAAAAAGAGTGAACTATCATATAAATGAATGAAGCTGCTTAAATGATGAGCAATTTAAAAAGTGTAGTCCACTGGGATAAGACGATATAGTAGACCACTCACAAGCCAAAAGAATACTGTTAACAATGTTAGAGCAAACCAGGCAGTAGATGAGCATCTGTTTAATGGGATATCTCAGTTAAGTAACATAAATTATTGATCAGATGGCAAACTGATCTGAAAGAAAATCATTTTTATATATCATACTCCTCTCATAAATTCAATACAGAAAATATCAAAGCAACTAAGGTTATTGGCATATGTAAGTGATAAAAGAATAAAATAGCATGGGCCAGTATCCCAGTTTTAGGCACTGCTACACTTAACATCCATTTTTTAACTTTTCAATACCTTATCATTGTGCAAAGGTATAATAATTTTATGTTGCGAAGGAATGATGCTTATGACCCAAAGAAATTTAAGCTAATATCCCAAGTTACCCTTCTAAATACCTTGTCCTTTCTGTTTCCTAAAATACTTAATACTCAAGTTCAGTTCAGCCAGGCAAAATTTGTACTGGCTAAATATTAAAAAAAAAAAAAAAAAAAAAAAGGCAACACTCAGCACATGGAAAATGAATTTAAATTTTAGAAAGATAGTGACATTTACTATGTTTGTAAATTTATCAGCAATAGCACAATAAACCATCCAAACCTATTAGATACCAAATTCTCTGATATGATAAATGACAATTATTTAGTAGAGTTAACCTAAACATTTTTTTAAACCAAGAGTAGGGCAATAACTTACAGTTTTATAAGTGAAGAAAAAAGATTGTAGCAATCTATGGTCTTTTCTTCTTTTCTTTTTTTTTAAATTCTCTCTCTCACTCTCATTCTTTTTTATAACTCAAATCTGAAATAGCAGAATGTTAAGAGCAGAATTTAGATGCTCATTTACATACATTTGCATCACTGGGGAAGACTTTTGCAACCAAATCAACAAATTAATACAATATTCTTCCTATATTATACTCTGCAATAAGAGGCTGTAATGTGTGATTAAAAAAAAGATACTAGTAGGGGTCATTGAATAGAGTTACTGACAAATCAGTAAAAACAACTTTTATTAGAGCAAAGGTAACTCCTGTTTCTTCAGGTATAACACATTGTTTGATGAGAGTTTTAATCCAATGTCAGATAAGTGTAACAAGGTGGAATTCTCAGGACAGAGGGAGAATCCAGCATTAAGGGAAATTCTGACCATCTTATGTGTGTTTGTGTGTTTACAGAGTATATATGCAGAGTGTGAAAATAAATTGCATACCAAAAGAATGTCTTATGCTTTATAGATTCTGAAATGGTCCTTGTTTTACTCCTCATGAAATAACCCTAAATGACACTTATGCCATATTAGTATGTTATATGCAAAAATATTTTCTAGTAGTATTAAGAAATTCATAGAAATCAAACTGATGCCTTGTTGCAATTCAAAGCAGTTTTTAGTCCAAATGACAGACTAAAAACAATACGCCATTAAATTGTTGGGACAACTATTAAATGACTCTGGATTTTAATTTTTAATACTAATTTTGAAATGTAATTGGTGAGGTTTCTGTTCAAATCACACAATAAACCCTGTTTCATTAGTCTCCTAACTTTTCTAGATGAGGAGGGCAGAAAGAAGACAGGAGAAGGGAATGGAAACATTGCCTTGAACATATAAATGGACTCTGGGGAACATTCTTTGAGTTCAGAAAGCAAGAATCATAGATTCAGAAATCTCTGACCCAAGAATGAAAATAGCGCTTCACTGGAAGAAGAAAAGTGTTTGCAATGCAGCATTTTTATTAACAGAAAATGAATTAATAAGCATTTTTATTAACAGAATGTCTCCTTTGTCCAATTTAATGGGTCTGTGGGTAGCAGATGATTGAAGTGAAAGTGTTAGTTGTTCAGTCGTGTCCCAATGGACTGTAGCCTGCCAGGCTCCTCTGTCCATGGAATTCTCCAGGCAAGAATCCTGGAGTGGGTAGCTATTTCCTCCTCCAAGCGATCTTCCTGACCCGGGAATTGAACACAGGTCTCCACCTCTCCTGCACTGGCAGGTGGATTCTTTACCACTCAGTCACTTGCCTTCCAGGCTGGAGCAGTTAAGAACTAGTGTGCTTTCCTCACCAACTTCTTTCCTTCAACAGCAAGAGGGAAGCTCCTGTTTTTCATGTTGCCCGTGGTGTGACGACAAGGAGGAAAAGCGCTGCTCAGCCACATCCCAATCTAATCGGAGGGAAAAATATATGTTTATTATGTTAAGTCACTGAGATTTCTGTATTTTTTTCCTTCCTTGCCACATCATACACTAGCTTAGTCTCACTAACATAGCCTGAAAACTGGAAACTGATGACATGAATCAGTTCACAAATTCAGATATTTTAAAAACTAGATCTTTATTTTCTATAGTTTAATTTGTATTCAAGCCCTCTGCCCATCATGGTAGACATGTAAGAAATTTGAATATCAATCTTAATTGAGGTTCATTCCCTCCTGCCCCCACAACTCTCACTACCTCTTATCCAAGTCCTGTATTTAAGCCACTTGGATTTACAGAGAGTAGAAGGCCCCTGGATCCTGAGTCCTCTATCACCCATGCTATGACACGGTGGCCAGCCTCACAGCCCACACTTTAGGTCCACATGACCTCTCCCTATTTATTATTTATTTGTTGTTTGGCTGCGTTTGACTCTCCCCTGATTCTCTGCCAGAACCCTCTGCTCCTGGATCCTCTGACAGTGATAGGATTTCATCTTCGATATCATGGCGTGTCCCTGACACACACATGCCTCCTCTCCCACTACCTCTCCTATTTGCCTCCACACAGCTTGGGAGGCATTTCTTCTTTGTCCAGGAAATGTTATCGTCTTCTCATAACTGAATGAAATACATTATCCATTCCCCAAATTATTTCCCTACACTACTCTAGGACTTAACGATTTTGAAATTAGATACAAAGCCAACTGCTTGAAAGTGGGGAACGGAAAAGGGTAGAAATAGCAGCTGGGGGAAAAAAAATAAATAAACATACATTAGGATTTCTAAAAATGCTGTTTCTAAACAGTTCATGAATTGCTTCATTTTTCTTATTTCCTAGAAGGGATTTTTATGTTAAATGCATATGTTGACATTCATTTTGGCCTTAAAATATGTGTTTGTGTTATTCTCACTCAAGGCTAATTTACCCACTTACAATCCAGTCAAATTAATTATTTTCTCATTTCATGTAAATGGCCTCTGGAAATCGCTTTTATCTTGGCTTGTGTTGCCCTTTCCCCATTCCAAATATATCTATATTCCAAGTTCAACTCAAAGGTTGGACTTCTAAAGACCCAAGGCTGTGCTATGCTTAATTGCTCAGTTACGTCCGACTCTTTGCAACCTCGGTGACTGTAGCCCGCCAGGCTCCTCTGTCCATGGGAATTCTCCAGGCAAGAATACTGGGGTGGTTTGCCATACCCTCCTCCAGGGTATCTTCCCAACCCAGGGATTGAACCCAGGTCTCCCGCACTGCAGGTGGATTCTTTATCATCTGAGCCACCAGGGAAGCCCAAGAATATTGAAATGGGTAGCCTGTCCCTTCTCCAGGGGAACTTCCTGACCTAGGAATCAAACCAGGGTATCCTGCATTGCAGGCAGATTCTTTTCCAGCCGAGCTACGCAGGAAGCCCAAAGACCTGATATCCTGTGCTAACAGAAACAGCCCCTCTGTTTAAACAGAGCACTTTGCCATTTTGAGTGTGTGCCAGACTGAGCAACATTGAGCAAATTACTACCCACCCTCTCATTTGTAAAAGATGGATAATAAATGTCTTCTCTATGATATTGTTGACAGGATTAAATAATCAGGGACTTAGATAGTCCTGGACTACAGTAGGCATTCCATAAATGACAGTCATTAATATAACAATATTAATAATATGAAATGATATGTTTTATGGTATTTATCTTTTAATTTCTCATTTTTGAGCTTCTTCTTGTAAAATTTACTCTATCTAGAAATATATATTGCTACAACTCAACATAGCAATTCATAAATGGTTATTTATTAAATAAATGAAAATCAGTGAATGAATAAATCAAGAGAATAGTTCAGTAATGTGGTTTAGCTCTGTGCTATGGTGACTTCAAAATGACAGAACTTAGATCTCTATCCATTGTTCCTGTGAGGTAGCCCCTTTTCAAAAGCATGATTAGCTGCCAATATATTTACTGTTCCCAGTCACTGTATAATCCTACAGTTTTGCATGAAACCAGCTACCATCCTGAGATGTTCAGTTCCAATATCTTCTGCTTTATAGAACTGCTCACCATCAAGAATCCAAACCTCACAGATCCCCTTCATCCTGTTCTGTGTGTGTGTGTGTGAGTGTGTGTTTGTTTTCTCAGATGCTCTTTGTGACTCCAGGACTGTAGCCCACCAGGGTCCTCTGTCCAGGCAAAAATACTGAAGTGAGTTGCCATTTCTGCCTCAAGGAGATTTTCCTAACTCAGGGATCGAACCCATGACTCTTGCATCTCCTGCATTGGTAGGCAGTTTCTTTAACACTGAGCCACCTGGTAGCCCTCACCCTGCTCTGTGCATTCCCTAATATGACCTCAGCAGCCATTTATTCCCCAGCTCCCAAGGCTCTGGGCTATGTTTTTGAAGCTTTCAAGCTATTAGGAGTTAAGTGTGCCTATATTTTCAACCCATTCTCTAAGTATTTTCTTTAACTTCTGATTTGAACAGAAATGTAATTGTCCCATGAGGAGAGGGACCTTACACACCCTTTCAGTAAGGGTGGTTTTTTTCCCCCTTATTCATACATCATGTTCTTCAGGGAGATAAGAAGAATATCTTTCATTGAGGTGGTCATTTAAAACAAGAGCATTTTTTAAAAATAAAGACAAGTGCTAAAAATCATACTAAGACTTCAATCATAAACTAGGACTCCCTTGGGTAGCTATCCACCATTGCCTCTTTCAAACTGTTTCTCTCCTTCATCTTTCAATAATTTCATTTTCTCTGACCTATGTGTCATGTTTTCACAATTCTTTCCCCTTTCTAATTTTTCTCTTTCTTGAAACTACCACTTTCTCTTGGTTGGAAAAAGCCCTGCAGCATAATTCATGATTCATTACATAGCTCTCTCACTGCCTTCTTTTCTGCCACAACTCCTGTCCTAATGACAATACCTTTATCTTAACGTCCTTATCTCCACTCATCTTTGCTTCAGTTCAGCCTCCCCCTCTCCCTCACATGATCAGATACTAGGCCTGCTGCTGCTGCTGCTAAGTCACTTCAGTCGTGTCCGACTCTGTGCGACCCCACAGACGGCAGCCCACCAGGCTCCCCCGTCCCTGGGATTCTCCAGGCAAGAACACTGGTATTCACCAATAACACACATCGGCTACAAATATGACTTTCCAACATTCCAACATTATCCTCTTATTCTTTCAGATCACTCACACTAGTATTCCTACTACAAAATATGATCTCCCTTTGTGAGAACTGGAATCCTTTTCTGCACTCTCCAAAAACCTATTATTACTTGTGCTTGCGTGCTGAGTCACTTCAGTCATGTCTGACTCTGTGACCTGGTTCTATGACTCAACAGTCACTCTTCACAAGCATGCTTAACCAATTCAACCCTTCTTTCCCTCCTTTTTATATACCTGAACAATCCCCAACTCAGATTAAATATAAAAATCTGTTCTACTTTGGTGCTTAGAAACCTTAGGAAATTGGAAAAAAAAATTCTTCTGAAAAGTCTTTCCTTAAATTTATGACCAAAAATCTCAAATGTACATCCAAATGTTCATTGTCCTACAATATATTCTCAGCACTACTCACTCTTTACCACTACTGTTTTCAAATTCTTTTTCCATAGATCTCACATAATTCTGTAACTGTCTCCTAAGCAATGGATGACCTTGCCATCAACCTCATACAGAAAATCTGTCCAATACTTCATTTTTCCTTTTCAATTCAGTTCAGCTCAGTCACTCAGTCATGTCTGACTCTTTGCGACCCCATGGACTACAGCATGCCAGGCTTCCCTGACCATCACCAACTCCCGGAGCTTGCTCAAACTCATGTCCATCAAGTTGGTGAGGCCATAAAACCATCTCATCCTCTGTATTCCCCCTCTCCTCCTGCCTTCCATCTTTCCCAACATCAGAATCTTTTCCAATGAGTCAGTTCTTCACATCAGGTGAACAAATTATTGGAGTTTCAGCTTCAGCATCAGTCCTTCCAATGAATATTCAGGACTGATTTCCTTGAGGATGGACTGGTTTAATCTCCTTGTAGTGCAAGGGACTCTCAAGAGTCTTCTCCAACACCATAGCTCAAAAGTGTCAATTCTTCAGTGCTCAGCTTTCTTTATAGTCTAACTCTCACGTCCATACATGACTACTGGAAAAATCACAGTTTTGACTAGACGGACTTTTGTTGGCTAAGTAATGTCTCTGCTTTTTAATTTGCTCTCTAGATTGGTCATAGATTTTCTTCCAAGGAGCAAGTGTCTTTTAATTTCATGGCTGCAGTCACCATCTGCAGTGATTTTGGAGCCCCCCAATACAAAGTCTCTCACTGTTTCCATTGTGTCCCCATCTATTTGCCATGAAGTGATGGGACCAGATGCCATGATCTTAGTTTTTTGAATGTTGAGTTTTAAGCCAACTTTTTCACTCTCCTCTTTCACTTTCATCAAGAGGCTCTTTAGTTCTTCTTCACTTTCTGGCATAAGGGTGGTGTCATCTGCGTATCTGAGTTTATTGATATTTCTCCCTGTGATCTTGATTCCAGCTCGTGCATCATTCAGCCTGGCATTTTGCATGACGTACTATGCATATAAGTTAAATAAGCAGGGTGAGAGTATACAGCCCTGACGTACTCCTTTCCTAATTTGGAACCAGTCTATTGTTCCATGTCAGTTCTAACTGTTGCTTCTTGACCTGCATACAGATTTCTCAAGAGCAGGTCAGGTGGTCTGGTATTCCCATCTCCTTCATAGTTTTTCACAGTTTGTTGTGATCCACACAGTCAATATACCCAATAATATTTGATAAATGGTTAAAGGTGGGAAGAGAGAAAATTAGAGAAACTGGGTGGATGGCTTGTTCATGGATCTCTATGCCTATAAAATACATATGCCTTCTAGATATTATTTCTTTTCTTAATATTAAGTTATACATTTGTCTCAGAATGAGGAACATTGTAATTTTCTGGCTCAGTCTTTCTCCATATGTTCACTTGCCTGAATTTTGAGGGGGTTTTTGTTGTGGGTTTTTTTTTTTGGTATTTTTGTTACTTTGGGTATCACTCTCTTACATTTCCATTAAAACCATAACTTCAAGTTGGTCAAGAAAATTCTAAGACCAAAAACAATTTCTGAAGCATTGTCTATATCACACACATTCTTTTAGGTAAAGGAGACAGAAAAAGTGAACAATCAAAACAGAATCCTTGCCTCTGCTGGAGTGGAGGACATAGGCAAAAAACAGGAAAATGAATAAGTATAAATAATAAGTGACACATTAACAGGTTCAACGAAGCAAACAAAACAGGGGAATGTTACAGTAAAGCAAGAGGAAGCTGGTGGTCAGGGAGGATCTCTCTGAAGTGGTAACGTTTGAGTTGCGATAAGACTTGAATCATTAAAAAGTGCCAGCTATGAAAGAACATTATGCAGAATAGTACCAGGAGAAGGACGAGTAAGGGAAGGGAAAGAGGTTGGTTTTTAAGCCAGCAGAAATATTGCCATTTTGGAAGGGGAACAGTTGGTATATGTAGGTACATAGAATTAGCAAGGTAGATGAGAAAGCAGTTTGGATTTTATTTTAAATGCAATTGGAAAGTTTAACATGGCTCTGTGTTGGTGAGTGAATAATCACTCCGGTTGCCACTAGGATGGACAGTGAGTGTAAAAATTGTCGTTAGGATGACAACCAGTTAGAAGGTTTAGAAGGTTGTTTTAATCATTTCAGGCAAGAGTTAGTGATGGGAATAATGAGATACAGTCAGAAAGGTGTTCTATTTTGAAGACACATTAGGCAGAATTATTGGTGGGCTAGATACAAACAGGGTGTGAAGAAAGTAATCAAAGATGACTCTAGGTTCGTGGCTGAGTAACAAGTCAGGAGCTGATTCAGTCTGAAGAAGACTTGAGAGTGTCTTTACTTGTGTTCAAGGTGGGTGAAAAGAATCAAGAGTTCTGTTTGACTCAAGTTTGCAATGACATTAATGCCAAATGAAGATTTTTATTACAAATTTATATCACAAAGTTAGCAATAAGCATCCAATTTATGGAGATGATATGAATCTGGAAGCAGAAGTGATTGTAGTGAGAAAAATGTCAAAGTCCTCAATGTAGAGACTGAACAAGATCACTTAGAAGGAGGGTATAGATTACAGATAGGAGCATGCTAAGTCACTTTAGTTGTGTACAACTCTGTGCAATCCTATGGACTGTAGCCTGCTGGGTTCCTCTGTCCACGGGGATTCTCCAGGAAAGGACACCAGAGTGGTTTGCCATGCCTTCCTCCAGGGGATCTTCCCAACCCAGGGATTGAACCACTGTTTCTTATGTCTCCAGCATTGGCAGGTGGATTTTTTTTACCACTACTGCCACCTGGAAAGCACTATGGACAGGATAGGAGAGGGCAGAAAAAAGAATCCATTGATGTTTCAATGTTAAAAATGGGCACAAAGTCAAGGATCCAGAAATAGAAACAGGGAGTGTCCAGAAAGATAGAATGAGAACCTGAAAAAAAAGTGATGAAAGCAAAGTATTGCATAAAATATATTAAAAAGGGGACATTAGAAAATGTCAGTGGGGTTTTTCAATTTTAACAGAAGGAAAAATATGTGGAATTGTCTTGTAGGTTATGATGAAATGGTCTTGATGTCTTGAAGAAAGTGAAAGAGGAGAGTGAAAGAGCTGGCCTAAATCTCAACATTCAGAAAACTGAGATCATGGCATCCAGTGCCATCACTTCATGGCAAATAGATGGAGAAACAGTGGAAACAGTGGCTGACTTTATTTATCTGGGCTCCAAAATCACTGCAGATGGTGATTGCAGCCATGAAATAAAAAGACGCTTACTCCTTGGAAGGAAAGTTATGACCAACCTAGACAGCATATTGAAAAGGAGAGACATTACTTTGCCAACAAAGGTCCATCTAGTCAAAGCTATGATTTTTCCAGTGGTCATGTATGGATGTGAGAGTTGGACTATAAAGAAAGCTCAGCACCAAAGAATTGATGCTTTTGAGCTGTGGTATTGGAGAAGACTCTTGAGAGTCCCTTGGACAGCTAGGAGATCCAACCAGTCCATCCTCAAGGAAATCAGTCCTGAATATTCATTGGAAGGACTGATGCTGAAGCTGAAACTCCAATAATTTGTTCACCTGATGTGAAGAACTGACTCATTGGAAAAGATTCTGATGTTGGGAAAGATGGAAGGCAGGAGGAGAAGGGGAACACAGAGGATGAGATGGTTGTATGGCATCACCAACTTGATGGACATGAGTTTGCCTAAGCTCTGGGAGTTGGTGATGGTCAGGGAAGCCTGGCATGCTGTAGTCCATGGTGTCACAGAGTCAGACATGACTGAGTGACTGAACTGAACTGATTGGGTATATATTATGTTTCAGGTACTGTTTTAGTTGATAGAGCCTTGTGAAAGTTGCTCGGTCATGTCTGACTCTTTGCAACCCCATGGACTATACAGTCCATGTAATTCTCCAGGCAAGAATACTGGAGTGGGTAGCCTTTCCCTTCTCCAGGGGATCTTCCCAACCCAGGGATTGAACCTAGGTCTCCTGCATTGCAGGAGGATTCTTTACCAGCTGAGCCACAAGGGAAGCCCTGATGCAGCCTTAAAAGTAGATAAAACACACACACACATATCCATGCCTTCATAGAACTTACACTCAATTTTGATTATCATCTCTCTAAGTTACTGGGATATAAACTTCAAGAAAGAAGGAACTGCATCTCTTTTGTCCCCAGCTGTACTCAACAACTGACACAAAGTAAGTGTTCAGTAAAATTTGTTAAAGGGTAAGTACTGTATGTAGGTCAGGAAGCAACAGTTAGAACCAGACATGGAACAACACACTGGTTCCTAATAGGAAAAGGAGTACGTCAAGGCTGTATATTGTCACCCTGCTTATTTAACTTATATGCATAGTACATCATGAGAAATGCTGGGCTGGAGGAAGCACAGTTGGAATCAAGATTGCCAGGAGAAATATCAATAACCACAGATATGCAGATGACACCACCCTTATGGCAGAAAGCAAAGAAGAACTAAAGAGCCTCTTGCTGAAAGTGAAAGAGGAGAGCGAAAAAGTTGGCTTAAAGCTCAACATTCAGAAAACTGAGATCATTGCATCCGGTCCCATCACTTCAAGGCAAATAGATGGGGAAACAATGGAAACAGTGGCTGACTAGTTTTTTGGGCTCCAAAATCACTGCAGATGGTGATTGCATCCATGAAATTAAAAGACGCTTACTCCTTGGAAGGAAAGTTATGACCAACCTAGATAGCATATTACAAAGCAGAGACATTACTTTGTCAACAAAGGTCCATCTAGTCAAGGCTCTGGTTTTTCCAGTAGTCATGTATGGATGTGAGAGTTGGACTATAAAGAAAACTGAGCACCAAAGAATTGATGCTTTTGAACTGCAGTGTTGGACAAAAGTCTTGAGAGTCCCTTGCACTGCAAGGAGATCCAACCAGTCCATCCTAAAGGAGATCAGTCCTGGGTGTTCATTGGAAGGACTGATGTTGAAGCTGAAGCTGTAATACTTTGGCCACCTGACACAAAGAGCTGACTCATTTGAAAAGACCCTGATGCTGGGAAAGATTGAGGGCAGGAGGACAAGGGGATTACAGAGGATGAGATGGTTGGATAGCATCACTGACTCAATGGACATGAGTTTAGGTAAACTCAGGAGTTGGTGATGAACAGGGTGGGCTAGTGTGCTGCCGTTCATGGGGTTGCAAAGAGTCGGACATAACTGAGCAACTGAACTGAACTGAAATACACAATTGTGGTAGTGTAACAGTAAAGTACGGAGAAGGCACTGGCACCCCACTCCAGTACTCTTGCCTGGAAAATCCCATGGAGGGATGAGCCTGGTAGGCTGCAGTCCATGGGGTCCTGAAGAGTCGGGCACGACTGAGCGACTTCACTTTCACTTTTCACTTTTCACTTTCATGCATTGGAGAAGGAAATGGCAACCCACTCCAGTGTTCTTGCCTGGAGAATCCCAGGGATGGCTGCCTGGTGGGCTGCCATCTATGGGGTCGCACAGAGTCAGACACGACTGAAGAAACTTAGCAGCAGCAGCAGCAGCAGCAGCAGCAACAATAAAGTAAGGCAGGTAGACTGCCCAAACCCAGTGCCCGCATATTTTACAAACTTAATATTTATTTTGATTAGTGTGAATCATAGTAAAACACTCACTGCCTTCTCTTATCTCCTCAGCAACTGAATGCAAGATGCTGCTCAACTGTTTTAAGCAATGTTATTTCTTTTGCTCCCAAATTTTATCAGTGTCATGAAAATAAACTTTTACATCATGAACACATGAAAAAGTTTTAGGAAGATTTTTCACAGCTTGGTCTCAAGAACTAGGATCACCTCAGTTCTACTCACACTGGCCCAAATGACACAGCACGCCTCTTTTTAATGAATGCCCAGGATGAAAAGCCACTTGCATAAACTCCCTAACCTGTTATTTAGAACACTTGGGACCCTTGGAACAAATGAACGATTACCTATAGCAGCCAATAAGAAAGATGCTCTCTGCCTCCCCATGAGGGACAGCTAGCTTCTTTGCCTCTGTAAACCAAGCCCACTGAGTAACAAATCAGAACAGAAGACTTCAGAGCTGGCTAAATCACTGCCTTTATAGCAGCAAGCACCGCAGTGTACATAAAAGAAAGAACTTTGCCCAGACATTACCTACAGTAGAATTCTTTCCAAGTCCTTTTCCTGAAAACAAGAAAGAAACAACACAAAAGATTAGCCTAGTTGCAGAAAGAGCAGTAAAAGACTGTCAACAGAGTTCCCTCTCACAAGTTCCTATCCCCAGGAACCTGAGACTTGTGTTACCCATCCCTCAGGAGCCTCTAGCGTCAGATCCACATGTGAGTCCCAGAACTGTTTCTCTGGCTATATTTGGCTGACTGGTTATTTCACTTTCTTTTTGCTCTACTCATCTTATTCTGTATACCCCTGTGAGGTGAAAACAATCCACATAGAACTAGACCATCTTACAGGACTCGTTATTTAATTTTCTCTTTCTGAATAATTCATAATGCATTTCCTGTGAGGTTGCCGCACATCCAGGTTTCCCATACACAATGTATTCCTTCTGTGGAAGACAGGACAAAAGAGCTCTGAATTCTCATCATCTCTTGACTCAGAAATGGATGCCAAGTTTGAGTGCTTGTTACCAAAAGCTTCTGCTTCATTCAGTCTAGTCTACGTATTGCCTGGCAATCATCCCACACTTATTTCTCCCTCTGCACCATTGCTCTTGTCTTAACTGGATTATTTATCTTCCTCTGTCCTCCCCATCCAATTCCAGTCCTACCAACTGCTTGAGTCTACCCAGGCACTCTCTCATTCTCCTAACTCTTCCAGTGATTTGTCTACCCATTTATTTGTCTTATCACCATGCTGTACTCTTATATCATTGTTACTAGTTTTTAACTAAATATCCAAGTAGCTATGTGTCCCATATTTCTAATAACCTAGGATACTAGGGGTTCTCTAGAGAAACACAACCAGTAGGATATATATATATATAGGCTTCCCAGTTGGCACTAGTGGTAAAGAACTTGCCTGCCTGTGCAGGAGACATAAGAAATGCAGGTTCAATCCCTGGGCAGGGAAGATTCCCTGGAGGAGGGCATGGTAACCCATTCTAATATTCTTGCCTGGAAAGTCCCATGGGCAGAGGAGCCTGATGGGCCACAGTTCATAGTGTTGCAAAGAGTTGGACACAACGGAAAAGACTTAGCATACATGCCCAGAGAGAGAGAGATTTTGCTTTTAAGGAATTGGCTTATGCAATTGTGGAGGCTTGGCAGATTGAAAATTTACAGGTTAGACCACTAGGCTGGAGACCCAGGGAAGTGTTGCAGCTCAAGTTCAGAGGCACTGGCAGAATTCTTTTCTGCTTGAAGGAGGTAGGTCTTGGTTCTATTAAAGCCTTTAGCTGATAGGATGAATGTCCTCCCCTCCCATTGTGGAAGATAATCTGC
Source organism: Bubalus bubalis (assembly GCF_019923935.1). Taxonomy (NCBI): domain Eukaryota; kingdom Metazoa; phylum Chordata; class Mammalia; order Artiodactyla; family Bovidae; genus Bubalus; species Bubalus bubalis. The sequence continues at coordinate 111,539,579 of NC_059159.1, read as the reverse complement.
TTTACTCAGAATCTACTCATTGAATTATTAATCTCATCCAGAAAAAAAAAACCTTCACAGAAACATCTGAATAATGGATTAATGTTTGGCCAGATATCTGGGCACTGGGACCCAGCCAAGTCCTTGTGTAAAATTTACCATCACACCCAGCAAAGCATTTATGTAAAATAAAAAGTCAGTGTGTTGAATGGATGTGTGAATGGCCGTTTGGGATTAATAAAGCAAATTCCTGCAGAGTTGGACACCTAGTCATCCTCTCAGCTTCAGCTTCCATCATTCTTTCTTCATTTTGTGCTTCCCAGTCATTGCATATGCCATCCTTCTTCCTGAGAGGGGGCTTTAGGATGTGCTGTACCTATGGTTCAGATGCTCTTTCCTTTTCACCTAACTCCACCTCATCTTTCATTCAATTGTAACTTTCCCAAGGAAATCTTTCCAAGTCCTTCAGACTAGTTTTCCCAATTTTGCGTTCTCATAGTACAGAATACAAAGTTTTGTAGCACTTAGTAAAATTTCATTCACAGTTATTTATTTTATATTATTTGATTAATATCTGTCATTGTAATGTCTGAAAAATACTTCACTGTAAATTTCCTGAGAACACAGACTATGTCTATTTTTCCTCATGTATCAACCCTTAGATTCTACTGGAGTGCCTGGTACATCAAAAGTAATCAATACATTTTTGTTAATCTTATTAAAAGAATTAATTAACTTTTATTAAAATGAATTAATAACCAAGGAGATTAATATTGCTTCCCTTATAGAATGCTTCTTAAAAGGCAGATGGCAGCCACACAGTGCTGTAACAGCCAGATCAAAACAGAAGAAAAATCAAGCTATAATTAATTCTTTACATACAAGGCTAAGTCATCAGTCTATTATCTGTCTGAACCGCCTGCTTATGTTGTTACAGACACAGTCTCAGCATCAGAAGAGTAAAACTTTAGGGCCTTCCAATATGAGATAAAGACAGGCTCTTCCATTAATTAATGCACATGAAGAGTATGTTATTTGTAGTGAGAGAAAGAAAGAACAAAATCTTAAATTTAAAGTCATTGATCATGGATATAGTCTTCAGGCATTAGTTCCTCGCTGATACATAATTAATTAGTAATGTATGAGCCAGTAAATATTTTGGAGTCAAATGTTTATCACTTTCAGAGTTGGATATTGTAATTAGAGTTTCACTCCAAAAAAAATAATAACTCTGAATACTTCAAACTGTTTGCATAAATCCTCTCTGTGTGCTTGTGCTTAGTCGTTTCAGTCTCCTCTGACTCTTTTGCGACCCCATGGACTGTAGCCTCCAGGCTCCTCTGTCCGTGGGATTCTCCAGGCAAGAATACAGGAGTGGGTTACCATGCCCTCCTCCAGGGACTCTTCCCAACCCAGGGATGGAACCTGAGTCTCCTGCGTCTTCTACATCGCAAGCAGATTCTCTACTGCTGAGCCACCAGGGAAGTCCCAAATCGTCTCTAGAAAAGTTTTACCCCAACAAAACCTGACTGTCAGTATAATTTTTGACCCTCATTGAGACTGCTGCCTTTCTCTATTTCTCACCTACTTAGAACTGAAAATACAAAGATTCACCTGCTTCATATTTACCCAATTTTGATAATTTTCATATACAAGGTAAAGCAGAATAAATAAAACATCTCAATGCCCTGCTCAAATATTTTGATAATCCCTCTCATACCAATGTTTTGTTCCCTTATTCAGATTTTATGTTTAAGTAACTATTTTACTGTTTATATTTAACTTCTGTGTCTCTTTCTTTCTTTAATTTGTGAAGTGAGAACAATAAGAGTCTATAACCCACAAGGCTATTCTGAGAATCAAGTAAAACTCTGTACCTAAAAGTCACGTGTTAACTAAATAGTATTCTTAAAATTTGAGATATAATTTACATACAATATTATATAGGTTTTAAGTGTACTACATGATTCGGTATATGTATATCTTGTGAAATGATCACTGCAATAGCATCCATCGCCACACATAGTTACAAATTTTTTTTTCTGTGATGAGAGACACAAGTAAACAGTACTTCTAAAGTAGCTGAGCAATTATTACAAATTGAACTATTTAAATAATCCATTTGATATGTAATTATCATATCAAATAACTACAGATGTGCCTCTATGGCAACAATATTAAAAAATGCTATGCCTAAAGGATCAGGCAGTTTATACATATATGCAACCCCTATACTTCATGCCCATCTTCATCCTGAATAGAGTCTGCACTGCCCCAATGAGTATTTCTATAAAACAAGTTAATGTATAACTGATCAGTAGTAGAGGACTGAAGTCAGCTTAACACACAAGTTTAACTTGATCCATATGCTACCTTCCTGAGCATATTAATATTTCACTCCAGTGATAATACTGCAGCTAAAGACAAAGAATACTAACACTTTGAAAATAGGAAGCTGGGCAGAGATACATAATACAGTACAATATAAATGTCTTAAAACTAATCTAGCAAACATAGAATGAAAAACAAGTGTGTTTTTACTGTGCATAGATATTGCTAACTAGAGAATTCCTTCATATATTCCCCAAATCTAAATTCACATATGTCTCACCTAAGCTCAGTAATACTTTTAATTTCCTCAATGAATCCCTGCAGCAAATCCTGTTAATAATTCTGCAACTTTGGCGATAACAATCATGCAGTTTAGTACTGAAAGAATAGGCTTTGGAAAGAAATAGACTTGAGAGCAAATTATGCTCCTACCCGTTGACCAGTCTTGAGTGAATCTCTGACCTCTAGAAGTGCCACTTGTTCATCTAGATCAGCAGTCCTCAGCCTTTTTGGCACCAAGGACAGGTTTCCTGGAAGACAATTTTTCTCTCTACAGGATGGTGGGAGGTGGGGCGGGTTCAGGATGATTCAATCACGTTACACTTATTGCGTACTTTGTTTCTATTATTATTACATCAGTTCCACCTCAGATCATCATCATTAGATCCCTAATCCAGATAATAGAGCTAATAATACTACCTGCCTTTGATTCACTCTGAGGATTCAATGATATAATTCTTGTAAAATATTTTATATTGTAACTTCTGCATTTAAACTATTGTTGAGACAGAACAAATATTAACAGTGCGTGTAGTCTTTTCTCTGCCAGTGAGTGTTGATTTACAGTTTCCTGCTCTTTGGCTTTTTCTATACGACAGAAAGTATTTGTGTGTTTTCAGGCTGTGGAAATGATTGCCCCACCCTGTGTGAGCAAAATTCAGCATGTTGATTTTCATTCTATTTTGCTATGTTAAATAAAAAGTTTGACCTCAATTATCTGCATATTATGTGCATTTTGAAAATGAAAGTATTGCCTGATAGGGGTTGCTGTTCTAGATAATTATCTCAGCTCTTTACTTCATATTTGTGTTTAACCTTAGCATCTCAACATTTCTTGCCATACTATGTCTTTAATTGTGACTATATTCAAGCATTTATTATTGATATTAAAAGCACCAAAGTGCAGATACCATTATCTTCAAGGAAATTCCAAAGCATGTCCCAAATCTGATGTTTAGATCTAAACCACTCAGCATGTTTGGCAAGATACTCACAACACAGCTATCTGTTTTTGGAATAAGTGCCCCTCTCCATTCTAGTTAATTGAAAACAACTCCAAATTGCCCTCCTGAGCATAAAGAACCAGGGATTAAGATATAGTAGCGGAAAAGTATCAGGGTTTTAAAGACTTATATAAACAACACAGTTGTTTGAGCGGGTGACAAATAAATTCAAGCTCCCCAGGACACACTTGTTTAGGATTTTCCCAATTAGGCATTTTATTTGATCTCCGGGTCTGGGTGAGCCACAATTCTCTAGAATTGAAGAGGAGATTAATGGACCAGAGACAATGGCTAATTCATCTCCAGGGCTTTGTTTATTGCTTGTCTTTGCTAATTTAATACTGTTATTTCCAAACTTAAATAAATCAAAATGAGAATTGGGCTAGGGCAGCATGTCTTGATGAGCTCCGCAATTGCAGGGCGATTCTTCACCACCCTAACCTTAACCTTAGGTGTCTTTTCTTGCAAATAATTCTCTCTTTTTTGAGAGGTGTAAATAGTGGGGGAATAACACTTTGCATATTATCTTGATTAAGTCTGCTCATTGGTGGCAGGGAGGATAGAGAATAACTTAGCATATTTACAAAGAGACTGAAGACACAGAAATTTCAAAGGGGTTTCAGTTGGGGGACCTGATTGCTCACAATTGCTTAGAGGAGAATGAATACCAATATGGGGCACAGATAAAAGAAAAAGCAGTTTTTTTCTTAATGATGGCTCTAGAATCTAAAATGAAGCACAGCAGGTTGGGAAGTCCTACAGAGATTTTAATTTTTTTAAGGTATCTCATATCTGTGGACTAACAAACTTTGTTTTCTATTCTTGCATGCCTTCAGCTTTGAATTTGGGAAGTTCACTTTGCAAATGCAGTTTCAATAGAAGAGAACTGATGCTTTTTCTATTTTGTTGGAAAAGAAATTAAAATAAATTTTTATAGTACCTCAGATTAAAAAGACATTAGCTAATTCTTTGAATATCAGCAAACTAAGCAACATTAAAACAAAATGTTTAAAGAAAAGGAAGGGCACACATAAAAGCTTTAACTCCCAGTCTGTCACCTTTTTTTGACCAGAGTGTGAATTCTGGGCTAAGATGTTGGCAGCTGAACACCTGAAAATTGTGATCTCAAGGTATCACACTCTTAGATCCATTTGCATTAATAAAAAAAATTTTTTCAAGCTCATCAACTCCTTAAAAAACTTCTTAGTCACCAAGCACTGTCTTCAATCAATATGGAAATTTATGGCAAAGTCCTTAGAATCTGCTTCCTAAACATTGTCCCTTGTCATGCACAAATAGAATCTAAGCTGGGTTTTTTCTTTTAATCATCTAGCAAGTCCCTCTATTTGCTTTTCACTAAGTCTAATAGTTATGCAATAATTGAAAATAATTTTAAAGCAGCCCATCTCTAATGAAAGAAAGCACAATGACAATAATTAAAGTTTATTAGGTTTGTAAAGAGCTTAACAGATTATCCTGTCTAAAAGCACTTTAAAAATGTTTGTTTCCTGTAACATATGGGGCAGGGAGAAGCAGCTCCCCCTCTAGCCATATAGCAAGTCCATAGTGAGTCTAGTCTTTTTATTACTTTGGGCAAAGGTTCTCATACAATCTTACTTGCAAAATTCGTATCTTTTTTCTTTCGTTTTATCTAACCACAGGGAGAACTGTCTGGGAATTGAATGTTCCTTTGCCCTGCTCTATCCTGGGTGCTTGGTCTGTACAAAGTAGGTAACATCTTGATGACACTTTAAAGAACAGTGGTTTTTATCTCTCAGTCCTGTTTCCCTTTTATAATCTTAACTTTCAGTTGAGTTCCTGTTTTTAAAATTTCCATTCTCAGGCAACATTCACACTTTATGAAAATAGCCATGCTTTCCAAGGGCTAATTGAAACTCTACAGCTTGTATTACATCTTTTAGCAAAATGATAAAATTACTTTATTTCAGAACCAAGCCATGGGGAATTTCGAAGTTATCAATTTTCCCAATTAAATAAAGCTTACAAACACTCATTTAAAATGCATCCCTTCTTCTGTATACAGATATTTATTGCATACCTGATAAATTACAAATTATTATGGTGGTGGATACAAACTGTGTGAAAGATACAACTCAGATATGAAAACTTCCCTAATGGGATTTAGTAAAGATGATGATCTATTCTTTACACAAACAATTAAAAGAGAAAATAGAACTATCCATGCATTTTGAAAGGCATAGAAAATATGATGGGACTTTAGAATAAAAGTATTTAACATATTTAGAATACTTACTAGATGCAGGCATTATTCTAAGGAAGGACTTTACTTTCATTAAATTTTTTTAATCTGCACAACAACCATGTTGAGTAGGTATTATTATTTTTACCTTCTGTTTACTGACGAGGAAACAGAAACAGAAGTAAATAGTGGACCTTGGATTTCAACTGAGGCACAGTAAAGCTATCTAAAGAACTAACATGATGTATTGGCTTCCTAACAATAGTGAAATATTATAGCTGTTCTAATCATAAATAAAACGAAAGAAAGCTGTTTGTACTAAATCCACACTTCTGTACATATTCTGTTTTCAGATAAATTATAAAATCACAAGGAAGTCTTTTCCTCTTTTGGAGTACCTGGGAAATAAAATACAAGGAAATGGCAACCCACTCCAGTGTTCTTGCCTGGAGAATCCCAGGGATGGGGAAGCCTGGTGGGCTGCCGTCTATGGGGTCGCACAGAGTCGGACACGACTAAGGCAACTTAGCAGCAGCAGCAGCAGCATTGTCTATACTCAACAGCAATTCTTTTCTAATCTAATGAATGATCTACAGCATTTGAATGAACACAAAAACACTTTAGAAGATGACAGTACTAGCAGAGAAATTGAAAGGGAAAAATTCTGTTACAGTTTGTAGGAAATTCAAACAATGGAACATATCTGATGGGTCACAGCATCAAAAATACATGCATATCTGGAGAAAAATCAATGCCCAAGTGATGTTTAAATAAATAAACAGAATAGGATTAAAAATGTATTAAAATAGGAACACATGGAGAAACAGAAAACTAAGAAGGGACATTTGAAACTCTCTGCCAACATTTTGCTTTCTGTGGAAAAGTCATTCTTTAGCTGCTAACCAAGGCCCATAGATGGGGAGAATTGAGAGGCACACCCATTAGGACCAACATAACACTACAGCTAACCAATTATCTCCACAAACAAAAGCATGAGTGTTCAGAATCGCCCCTTTGTTATCCCTTTCATTTCTTTGCATATTCTTTCCAAGTTATCTCTTAATAATATTCAAGATGGAAATGTTGTCAACTGTTAATTATATTACTAGCAATGGATCAGACTTAAATAAATTAGTAAGTTCTACATTTCAAATAATAATTGAAGAAACTGGCTCAGAAAGAGTGTGTCTTTTCTTTCCAAGGTCACATAATCAGGATATGGTCTAGGAACTAATTTTTATTTCTATTTAGTGAAACAGATGCCTTGAGTAAGGACTTTACTATTCTAACACTCTTCACAGAATCAATAGAAACTACTGCTCCAACATATATTTTTGATTTCTGCTGTTTCTGAAACTTAGACAGTTAAGCAGGAATCATGGTTTGTATAGAATTTTGGATAAAATACATTTGTTCATTCAAGAAAATACTTGTGCTAGGCACTGATAAAACAAATATGAAATCAGGAGACAGCACATTCAAACTGAGCAAAAGAGAAGAAATTGATTAGGGACAAAGAAAGATATAGTGCCCCATAGTTAATAACTGTGGGGTGTTCTTTGCAGCCCTAGCCTGAAGGGCCAGAGTCTAGAGAGTCCTAAACACAACAGGCGATCTTTCAAGAGCCAGGGAATCAATACCAGTCTCACTGTCTCCACCATGTGACCTCCCGCTGGTACTTCTCACCAGTTGAACCCAAGCAGAAGACCCCTAGAGTACAGAGCAGAATGGAAAAGACACGGATTGGACCTGAAGAACCTAGGGAAATATTTTCAGCACAAGCAGTCTATACCTTTCTTTAAGCAGCTTACTGGATAATGGGAAAAGACAGACATATAAAAAAACATCAAGACAGAAAAGTCTTATCAGTACCATAGTAGTTGAACAGTATACTTGAGGCTCTAGGAAGCACTCAGTTCTCACATTGCCTCCTCTCTATCAATCCATGTAATATAAATTCAAGAACCAAAGATATTGACTGTATGGGAAGGATCCAGTGAAGAGTGACAAAAGAAAAACAATAATAAAGAAGAAGGCTAAGAACATAGGAAAATGTAATGTTTGGTTTCTACATGGAAAAATCCATCAGATTAATAAAAAGCCTCTCCTAAACTTCAGAGCAAACAGTATTCCGTTACTCACACCACAGTCTAGGGCAGAATATTCAAACTTACCCACAAAGAAATCATTGATTAACAGAATCATTAACATTCAGAATGTTGGAAGGGATCTTAAGAAAAATCTTTTAGTTTTTTCTTCCTCCTTTTCATTCTCTTTTTACTTCTCACTTGAATTTTGAACATATACTATGTACTGTGCTCTTTGTTGGAGAAGGCGATGGCACCCCACTCCAGTACTCTTGCCTGGAAACTCCCATGGACGGAGGAGCCTGGAAGGCTGCAGTCCATGGGGTCGCTGAGGGTCGGACACGACTAAACGACTTCACTTTCATTTTTCACTTTCATGCATTGGAGAAGGAAATGGCAACCCACTGCAGTGTTCTTGCCTGAAGAATCCCAGGGACGGGGCACTGAAGCGACTTAGCAGCAGCAGCAGTGTTCTTTATACTGAAGAAAGAAATGGCAACCCACTCCAATATTCTTGCCTGGAGAATCCAATGGACAGAGAAGCCTGGCTACAGTCTATAGGGTTGCACAGATTCAGACATGACTGAAGTGACTTAGCAGAGCACATGCTGTTTATAAGGTGCTGGGAATAATGTGTCAAGCAAAGAAGACACATTCCCTGATATCATAAAATTTAAATTCTACTGAAAATAACTAACCTGTACCAACACAAATATAAAATACAATGTGGTTAATCCTATAATGGAAAATTAGGAGCAGTCAGAAACTGTTAAGAGAGAATAATCAACCTCGACTGGGAGTAAGAAATAGGATCAGGAAAAATCTCCCTGAGATAGCAGTGTTTAAGCTGAGAATTAATTAGGTGAAGTGGTGAGAAAAAAGAAATGCAAATCAAACCTACATTTAAACTGAAAGAAATACAAAATCTGAACATTTCTATGAAATTATAGGGAATATTGATATTATACATTTAAGATAACTAAATAAATAAACATGTGAATGACCTCTACATATAAGTTTTTCTGTTGGGAAAATTGAAAACAGTAGTCAATTTATGGAAATAAAGAAGCTAGGAAAAAAGGGAAAGATGAACAGTGAAAGATACTTTAATGATATTTGTAATATTTTCTTGAGATATCCAAGCCACAATACTAAAGCAAGTGGAAGATTTTCATTTCAGTCAGAAATTGAAGCAATTAGTCAAAGTGTGAAATCCATAATCATTTGTTGGGCTGCTTTTAAAAGTGTTTATCATCACATTTAGTAAATTTCAGTATCATAATTGACCATCTTCTTCTCTCACACATGGCAGGAAGAAGCACACATGCTCCTTACTGATGCCACTAGAAGACACACGCACTGAACCCCAGGAGCAAAATTTAACTTTAATGCATACATAGGAAAATCACTTTACTCATAACTGTGCACAAGTATAATTACTGAACAACGATGAAATGGCATGCAATTAAGTGGAATACCCAGGGATCAGCCAGGGTATAGTTACAGAACAGAGGAGACCAAAGGAATAGCTGCTTGGGGGATAGCAAAACCATGCATGAACAGTGTTCCCTTTCCCTCCCCTGTTGACTTCTCAGAGGAGGCTGGGAATGTATCCTAACAGATTTAGTTGAAGAACTACTGTCCTGCCAAACAACCCTTTGTCTTCTCCTTCTGGTTACATCCAGATTCTCTCTAGTAGTATATGTTTAAGGATAAGAAACAAAAAAAACAAACAAAAAAAATCAAAGTAATAAAACCATAGGCTGGATTTGTTACAGCTCCTAAAAGTTGTATCTTGGTCATCACCATAAAAAGAGAAATTGACACAACGATATTATGTGTGATTAGATTAGATAGCTGTGCTATAAGGATGATGATCATATGTCCCAGTTTTCCCAAGACAGTCTCATTTTGTGCCTATTGCCTCAGCAGAATTGTTAACAGTATCCACTTTCATTTCCAAAGGTGTACCTACTTAGGTAATCAATTATACAGTCACCCTATCAACAAGGATAGTATAAGTATAGCATATTGGGAAAATATGCTATTTGAGTAAACCATTGTATTCAAGGGAATAAAATTGAATTCTAGTTAATAAATCTGCATTTTCTTTCTGCACTGCTTAGTGGCAAATACGAATAACACAAGGAGAGATATTGCAGTAAACATTTGATTCCACCTTTTACAAATTGAATAAAATTCCACTCTTACATTGGGAGAGTAACAAAGTTTTGTCCAGCAGTTTGAGAGATGAGTGCCATTTTTCAAAGTCTTAACTCAAGATTTTAACTTGTATCAAATCAATTGGGATCATTGTGCAATTCAGTTCCATCATTATACTGATCTTTATATACATTGACTTATCTATCTCTCTGAAGTCAAAGAAAGTCTCAAGTATGCTAATATATGACAAAGAAGGTGTATGGCCTTCTTATCCCCATGATATTTGGTATAGCGTGACCTACTCTTCTTCACTGCACAACACCTGAATGGGCTTAATGCAATTCATGGGCATTTTAATCAAATAACCATAGAAGAAAAAAACATTATAGCCCACCACACCATTTTATTTTATTTGTATAGACCATACTTGATTTTTGTCTTAACATACATTTTCAAACTTTTAATTTCTGCAGTGAAATTTTTTGAAGATATTATTCACACAAGATTTCCTTTGAGAGCTGAGGCCATATTGGTATAATCCTCAGGATAAAATAGAAGCAAAGTACCAAACATCTGAACAAAAATTACTGAATAAACTTTCAGATCTATCCATTCTTTGTCTTGGAAACCATCACAGCTGTTCTCTAACCAAAAAATTGATCAGAAGATTCAAGCTGGAGATTTGAAGTTTATTATAAAAACATAATTAAAGAGGATATCTGAAATGCTTTCTACCTATAGCTTAAGAAATAGTAATTGAGTCCTATACAGCAGTCATGCATTAGGAGATGAATTCAACATGGTGACCTAAGAGGAAAATAAAAACTTTATTTATTTAAGTAATATATTATCAAAATCTGTTTATTTCACCTGAGAAATCAATGGATTGGATGTAAATGGAAAGAGTGAGCTAAGTTTCTGCTGAAAGTAAACCAAGAACAGAGTAAGACAAACAAAAGTGTAGCTAAGAACTCCCACCACAGGGGGTAACATTTATTTCTAGATAAATACGCCATGCTCTATGGATTTGACTCCAATACCTATTTATGTAGATGGAAAAAGAGAACAAACCAAATGTCCCCCTTCACCACTTCAAGGAGTAACTGCTGGGAAGAGGCAATTACAGTCAAATTGCTTACACCTTAAACCCCAGGTGCTCTAGACGGATGGACAACCCCTACAGTGTGAGTCTGTAGCTGTGAAACTCAGGGGAGTGGAGTAGGCAAGGCCATAACAGATGTGTTTTGTGAAAGAGAAAGCAGAAAGACCTTCAAAGTCAGAAGACTAAAGGCCTGTGGCAGTGAGTGAGAGCCCTATTTCAACAACAGAAGTACATTTAAAAACAAAAAACAACAAATGCATTTATCAAGGTAAAATAAAAATACAAAGAAGGTTAAAAGATGTAGGAAAGGAAGAATACGATATAAACTAAAAGGATGAGTCATTGTATGTACAGGTTTCCCGGCTGGACTGACCATTACATATTCAGAAAGTGTTTTTTGAGAAACTGTAATGCACAAGGCTCTATGAGGAACCAAAGATGAATCAGGCACATAAAGACCTTGCCCTCACGAGTGGGCTTTGAAGAGGAAAAGGATAGCTAGCCTATAAATAGACAACATGGGAAAATAAATACTTGATTGGACAACTTACTAGAAATTGTCTTCAAGCAAATATGCAGTGTTTGAGGACTCTGGCATCACACTTGCTGAGTTTGGATACCTGATTCTACCACTAAGTAGTTATGTGACCATGGGCAGGAATTTAAAACTATAAAATGAAAATCATGAGTCTGGTCTTCACATGAAAAGGGTAGGGGTTAAATTAGATAGTGCATATAAAGTATCCAGTGCTTGCTTAGCATGAACATGCAAATAGAAGTAGTTATATTATTTCTGTTCTAAGTGAAGTTTGCTATCTCCTCAGGAGTGTTGATTTTATTATTATTTGGAAAGATGAAGCTAATAATACCAACACATCTTATGGGATCCCAGTGTTGGGGAGGGAAAAACAGTTTTCCTCTGTCCTTCTAGGTTTTTGGCTGAGACCTCCCTGTGATAAAACACAGCTTGACAAGAGAAAAACAAACAGAAGTTTAATAACATGTATACTTGCTATATACATTCAAGACACCAAGGAAAACTCACTAGTAACTCCCCCAAATGGTTCAGGTTATCAACTTAAATACCATCTCCAGCTAAAGACAAAAGAAGATGTTGAGGGCTGGGGGAGCCAGTTATGAAAAGTTAGCAGTAAAAGCACAGTTAACTAGGGTAAAGTTGGTATGCAGATTTACATCCCAGCCTTCTCCATGAATAAGAGTTTTAGAGACTGGATCATCCTCTTCTTCCTGGTACAAAGAGGGAGACAACCTTATGAATGAAGATTTTTCTTTAAAATATCTCTTACAAAAGGGTAACTTCTACTCAGTTCTCAGCTTTTCCTGTGTCTGCAGTTTCTTGAAAATTACCAACTCAATATAATCCTTATGCCAAAAAGTATATTTTGGCAAATTCTGCTCCCTTTCACTGCTGCAGCTGTTGCTGCTAAGTCGCTTCAGTCGTGTCCGACTCTGTGCGACCCCATAGACGGCAGCCCACCAGGCTGCCCCTTCCCTGGGATTCTCCAGGCAAGAACACTGGAGTGGGTTGCCCTTTCCTTCTCCAATGCATGAAAGTGAAAAGTGAAAGTGAAGTCGCTCAGTCGTGTCCGACTCTTCGCGACCCCATGGACTGCAGCCCATCAAGCTCCTCCGTCCATGGCATTTTCCAGGCAAGAGTACTGGAGTGGGGTGCCATTGCCTTCTCCAGCTCCCTTTCACTAGGAAGGTAATAAGTGACATATTACAAATAATTATCATGTTTTGCACATTTGAGTTGCCTTATCAATATGGAAAAACATATGCACTTTAGATGAATTCTTTTAGTGATAGAATTTTCCCAGTATTAGTTTCTATTGGATATAGGTTTTTCTCCACCAAGATGAACCCCATCTTGGATTTTTATAATAGGGTTTTCTTGTCTGCAAGGTTTCTATGCAAATCTCTAGTAAGGAAATCCCAAACCAGCCATGAGCTGGTGTACCTTGCCCTTTAATTGATTTCCGGATAGAGAGCACTGCCCAGGGAGTCATGGAACACACACTCCTGTAGAGTCATTCTCCTTTATCTAGATTACCCTTGATGTGTTATCAGGAAACCCTGCAGTGCTCTCTCTCTTCAGGGGATCATTTTTTCCTTTGGGTGGAGATGCCAGGGTTTTACAGATAACACAGTTGGGGGTTTTCATGGTCATACCTCTTATAATCACAAACTGAGAAGCAAAACCTGTCTTGCAGCTAATATAAGTCAGCCTCTTAAATTCTAGCAATAGCCTATTCAACACAATATATGCTTTTAAATAAAGCACTTTTTTTTTTTCTGTTTTGTTTGTCAACATACTGTTTGATGCTCAGGATGATTTACTCAAGAGCAAACACTATCAGATACCTGCGGTTTCTCTGTACTACCTCAGGGGGGGCTTCAAAACCTGCCACCTCAGATCTCAGCACTTCAAAGAGTTTCCCCTGAAGCTGTGTTTACAGCCTAAGTTAACAAACAAGGTCGTGCTTGCGTTCACACACCTTTTCACCACATTAAAATCCTAGCTGCACCAAAATAACAACTCTCTCTGCATCAGTTGGTGGTGGATTTGGGGGTGCCTGCCATGCATTTTAACTTTTTAAAACCACAAACCACAAGCCAAGTGAAAAATCATCTAAGTGGACTTCTGCCAGATCTTCTAGCCAATACTTTTCTCTCTGTAGGATACAGCTCCACCTTATGGCAGGAAATTATTTAAAGTGGAGACAGGATATGGAAGGCAAGAAAGCGGCATGCATTCTTAATTTTTTTTTTTTCTCTAGAAGCACACTTTTCCTTTCATTTCAACTACAACTGCAGTTCTACATGCAGAAGAGACAGGGCGGCAGCCCTTCAATTTGTCATCCTTGGGAGCCTGTAAACACCTGGCCCTGTATGTGTGTGTTAGTTGCTCAGTTGTGTTTGACTCTTTGCGACCTCAGAGACTGTAGCCCACCAGGCTTCTCTGTCCATGGGATTCTCTAGGCAAGAATACTGGAATGGATTGCCATTCCCTTCTCCAGAGGATCTTCTCGACCCAGGGATTGAACCCTAGTCTCCTGCATTGCAGGCAGGTTCTTCAACGAATGACTGCTTTGAACACAAGAGTAGCTAAGGAGGCAAAGGAAAGATGGGTTTATAAACCTGCAAAAGGAAAAAAAACAGTCATGTACTGTTATATTCTGGTTAGTGGCAACGAGTCAGGCACCACTGAAGCAGCTTAGCATGCCTGCAGCGCTGTGTTAAGTTTCTCTGTCACCTTATCACCTCATCTTTCCGTTCATTTGTTTTGTATGTGTATGTCTTTTCCATTTTTCAAGTTTGCATGGTACAGTGTCTGCATGCTAGCTGCTGGAAACCAAGAACCACCTACTGCTAGCTAGGAAAGTGAGCAAAGTTTTCTTTTAGACTTTTTTAAACTTTACCATATATATGTGCTATTCCTAGACCCATTCATTTACAGTAAGGTGACAGCTGGTTAATACTACTTTTTTTCAAACTTTGTCATTGAGTATACCCGGTATATTTTAGAAATATGTTAAAATCTCATAGAAAACTTCTGAAATGTATTCACATTTATTCAAAAAGCTCTATATTTTAAATTTTGGAAAAAGGGATTCACTCTTGTTGCCATCCTATCTGTGTGCCTGTATGTTTGTTAGACAATTGAATGTATTTTAACTAAATCCACAGCTATCTTCCAAAATATTCACATTCCTAGTGTACCTATAGCATCAAGTGATTTTCCCAAGGCAGGCAGCTAATGAATCTTACTATCACACTACAGCACATCTTTCTACCACACCAATTGGCTGAGCCTTTGAGAAGAGTTTTATGGCAGCTGAACATTTAGCATCTTTCACTACTTTGCCTGTAAGTTTTTCCCAAACAGTAAAGTTAGAAGGAATCTTAAACAGAACCTCATATATCTTACTCTATCCTGGTAGTAAGCATTTATTGAATACCTGCTACAAGTAAGAAACTATACTAGGCTCTGCTGCTAAGTCACTTCAATTGTGTTTGACTCTTGGCAATGCTATGGACTATAGCCCACCAGGTTCCTCTGTCCATGGGATTCTCTAGGCAAGAATACTGGAGCTGGTTTGCCATGCCCTCCTCCAGGAGATGTTCCCAATCTAGGGATGAAACTCTCATCTCTTAAATGTTCTATATTCTATTCTTATACTAGATGCTATATGAATATAAACAGAAAAAAGATATAGTTCCTCTCTTCACTGGGACTCATGAAATAACTCATTTAACAAGCGTTGAATAACAACAACAGGTGTTCCTAGCAAAGGGAAAGAAGCTGAAGCTACCTCTGTAGGAGAAGATATGTGTGTAAACAACTGCTATTAAATTCAATACCAACTATCACACTCATAGGAGAAAGGATCCAATACTTCCTAGGAGAGAGAAGGGAAATGGGAGTTTTGAGAATGCTTCTTTGGGGAAGTTTCACTGGAGACAGATCTTTAGGGTGAATCCCTCAGATGTTTTGTTTCACACCGCTTACTGTCAAATGAAACATGCTTCATTTCAACATGGTATTCAATGAGATTATATATTTAAAGTAGAGATTATATACATACGTGTGATCTTGTTTCTTCTGTGATCACTGCCTCAAAATATCCAAACATATATTAGTATAGCACAAATTTTCATAAGTTTGGAGAAGGTTCAATAGCTGCTCTATGATTTCTGAAGATTCTGAGTGCTTACTATCATCTCCTGGTCAGCTGTGAATCTAAGCTCCTGTCTCCACTTAAATTAGTTCACTTAAATTGGGGACTGTCTCACTATGTTGTGTTTGCTGCTCCTCATAGAATCCAGTTTTGTCCCTTGCTTCTACTGTATGTCACTTCCATAAGGAATTTGAGAGTATGCAATGCACTTTGAGGAATGGAAGATAGGTTTGGGGAAATTAGATAGATGATGATGATGGTGATACATTGATGATAGATGATATAGACAGATCATCTCATAAAAATGCAAAAACTATGTAAATTGAATACTAGATCTGTTGTAATTAAAAATTTTCTGGGCCATTTCCAAAATATCTTCTAACTTTCTGTCAACCTAGTCAGACCTTCTTTTTCTTCCTACAACTTCCTACATCACCTACCAGAACATCAAATTTTTCTTTGCCTTTTTGCAGGAAAATGTAGCAATTACTCCAGACCTGCACAGTCCATCTTTAGTAATTCATCATAGCAAATATTCTCAGGAGAGCAAAAGAGCATTTATTTTACACAAAGCCGTCAACTTTATAAGATGGACATGGTTTTAAATAATAATGTTTATTTTCCTCAACTACACTTAAAGAGGTTTGTTAAGACAACAGGCCCAAGATGGTGTTGCTTATGTTGAGCTGCACATCACCAAACTGAGACTTAAGTTAATTATAGTTTCGGCTCACCCTGACATGAAATCTTAAATCAGCCAATGAGGAATTGCCTGATTAACGTGTGTTAGGCAATCTACCCCATAAACCTCTGTCATGCCCTACAAGGAAAATAACCTTGCAATAACTAGTCTGCTTCTTTGCCTAGACAACTTCTTGTCCCTGCTCCCTTCTGCCCGTGAGTCTTTCATTTAGTACAGCTCCATGGATTTCCTTTCTGTCTGCTAAACTGGATGCTGCCCAATTCATGAATCGCTGAATAAAGCCAAGATCTCTCAAATTTACTCAGTTGAATTCTGTTTTTAACAGGTCACAACAGTGCATAACATAGCAACCCCTTAGTAAGTGATAGATATTAATAACTTGGTAATATAACACAATTATGTAAGAATTAGCATGATAGAGTTAAGTCCATATATAATCAAATGGACATGAAGAAATTTATGTAATACATATGTCATAGATAGGCCTACAATTTTAATTTTATTCACCAGAAGAACTAATTTGTCTGGCTTAAATTGTTCTTTTAATACTTAACATGATATTGAAAATAGCACTTTGAATTATGCAGCTGAATATCTTGGCTCCAAGAATGACACATGAACTGAGAATGATTACTTGCTGGACACGTTATGATAGTAGCCCTTCAAAATTTTCAGCAGGTTAAGTATTTTCATCTTGACAAACTGATGCAATTACCAAAATAATTATCTGCCTATCCATTAACTATCTATAGATACCAAAAGTGCTAAGTTATTTCAGTCTTGTCCAACTCTTTGTGACCCCTCGGACTGCAGCCCGCCAGGCTCCTCTGTCCATGGGATTCTCCAGGCAAGAATACTGAAGTGGATTGCCATGACTTCCTCCAGAGGATCTTCCCAACCCAGGGATAGAACCCAGATCCCTTTTGTCTCCTGCATGGGCAGGTGGGTTCTTTACCACTAGCGCCACCTGGGGAGCCCATATAGATACTATGCTGCTGCTGCTACTAAGTTGTTTCAGTCGTGTCCAACTCTGTGTGACCCCATAGATGGCAGCCCACCAGGCTCTGCCGTCCCTTGGATTCTCCAGGCAAGAGCACTGGAGTGGATTGCCATTTCTTTCTCCAATGCATGAAAGTGAAAAGTGAAATTGAAGTTGCTCAGTCATGTCCAACTCTTCGGGACCCCATGGACTGCAGCCTACCAGGCTCCTCTGCCCATGGGATTTTCCAGGCAAGAGTACTGGAGTGGGGTGCCATCGCCTTCTCTGATATAGATACTATGGAGGAGGACTAAAAATAATATAGACTTTATCTTCTTTAAAAAAACAAAGTAAACATTAAAAGGACACACTGTTTCTCCTCTCTTCTATCTTTTACTTTAAGCCTTTGTTGAATCTTTCCCCTTGCTTAACTCACATTTTACATCTTACACAACTTGTGTCTTAACACAAATCTCATTCATGTTTTAGCATTCGAATTCAAGGTCAACTCTAGTTGTGAAGTCTTCTTTATTATTCCATAATACATCATATCTTCTGAACAACTATAGTCCTGGTTTATAATGAAATTTGGTACTGAAGCAAATGTTATCCTGTATCACTCAAAAATTGCCCCATATATTTAAAATTTTTGGTTGTTACCAGTATGTAAGCTCCAAGAGAATATTTTACTTCTTTTATATATATAAAATATATAATGCTATTGGGCTGCGCCCCACAGGCCTATAAGGCCTACACTTGCCCAGCTTTAAGACTGAAGAAACAGCCCAGCGTCAGCAACAGACATGTCAGTGGTTTAGAGGATAAGGGAGCTTACATGTCAGAAGTAAGGTCTTGAAATGACACCCCACAATGTGCAGTCAATGATGGGCAGGACATGGCAGCAGGCTTCACTCCTGAGGGGAGGGAAGATTGCCAGTTATAAGGGGAATTAATGTCAGGTGGGCTCATTACTCGGAGAAGGCAATGGCATCCCACTCCAGTACTCCTGCCTGGAAAATCCCATGGATGGAGGAGCCTGGTAGGCTGCAGTCCATGTGGTCGCTGAGGGTCGGGCACGACTTGAACGACTTCACTTTCACTTTTCACTTTCATGCACTGGAGAAGGAAATGGCAGCCCACTCCAGTGTTCTTGCCTGGAGAATCCCAGGGATGGGAGAGCCTGGTGGGCTGCCGTCTATGGGGTCACACAGAGTTGGACACGACTGCAGTGACTTAGCAGCAGCAGCAGCAGGGCTCATTACTTACCAAGGAAACCAGCAAAGAGGCATGCCCCTCACTGCCCCTTTGATAAGAACAATCACTAGCCTAGCGTGTGGGGCAAATATGCAGGAAGGTCAGTCATGTGCATAAGGTATGAGTGAAACAAACAGTGGATGGGCAGGGGGATGAACAGAGAGCCAGAGAACAGCCATCTTGAGTGGCCTGACCATACAGTCTACCCCTACATGCCTTGCACTACTCTTACAATCTTGGTCTGCCCTTCTTCTGGGATATCCCTGGGGTTAGGTATGTGGAGGGGTACCACAACTACATACCACAGATATAATACAGACAGGCCACCCCTGGTTTTCACAAGCCCAGGGCCCCTCCATGGGGAGGGGAAGGGCCTGGCTCTAAAACAAACATTCTGGGGGTCTAGCCAGAAGTCAGCCATCACGGTACAGGTCTGCCACTCCATGTTATGTTGGGTATCAACAGGGGTGAACCCATTTACGTTTCCAAACAGAAACTAGTCCCACTAGTTGGGCTCTTATGTCCAGAAGCCAGCCTAATCCATTCTCCCAGCAGATCCCAGGAGTGCTCATGGGTAGTCAGTTATACAGTAATGCTTACTTCTGAAGAGGGCCCTTCTGATATACTGACATATAGGATCAGAAGATGGTGAGTCTTTCCCCCCATTGTCAGAAGTCCCTACGTAGTCATATTAGCCAGGTCAATTTTTCATGGAGGTCCAGAGGAGGTCGACAATGGCGTCTCACCATCGACCTAGCAACCAGACCATTTCTCAGTGAGGCCAGCGCTGCTGCTCTATCCTTGAACAGTTTTCCTTTCACTTGGGCTAGGGCTGAAACAGAAGACATCTAACAGGCATAACATGGGGTGCTATGTGTGCTAAGACACTTCAGTCGAGTCCGATTCTTTGCAACCCTATGGGCTGTAGCCTGCCAGGCTCCTGTGTCCATGGGATTTTCCAGGCAAGAATACTGGAGTGGGTTGTCATGCCCTCCTCCAGGGGATCTTCCTGACCCAGAGATGGAACCTGTGTCTCTTCTGTCTTCTGCATTGAAAGGCGGGTTCTTTACCACTAGTGCCACCTGGGAAGCCCTGTAACAAGGGGAGATGGGGAAATTAAGCAAAATGCAAGAATTAACCACATCTGAGATAATACCACACCCACCTTTAGATTGTAGATCATTCAGTAGACATCACTGATGATCAAAGTATCTGTCCCTCAGCGCTACAGTGCTGGGTCTTACTCCAGGTTCAGATCACGCCCCTTGGCACTAGGCCTCCTTTATATTCATCTAGACATTCACATTAGGGGAAAACTAACCAGATCTCATGAGTCCCTCATACCCAACTGTCACACAACACTGTACATGTGCTTTTAGAAACAGACTTAAAGAAAGCCATGTCACAGTTTGTGACTTGTTATATTCTGTGGTGACTTCGCTATAGAATTTTCTTTTCTTCCTGAACGCCAGTTATGGCTAACAGTAACTGTCATAAATTCAGACCTCATCCACTGAAACGTAATATTGATCTCTCTAAAATTATCCTTATCTCCACCAAACACAAGCAAATCGAAGACTAATCTGTTTGCAAAACAAGTCTGGTCAATTGACCAGATAGGTTCCTCCAAACTGGCAGTGGTGGAACTCCTGAGGAGGAGTGTAGGACTAAATTCCCAATAGATATCTCAAGATCAGGAAAACCATGCCCATGGCCTGCCGTCAGCTCTGTGTTGGTGAATTTATCTCTTCTTTCCATGGGATTTCCCAAACAAGAACACTGGAGTGGGTTGCCATTTCCTTTTGCAAGGGATATTCCCAATGCAGGGATCAACCTGCATTTCCTGCATTGGCAGGTAGATTCTTTACAACTGAGCCATCTTGGAAGCCCTCTCAGTTCTAGAAATCCAAAATATCGAGATTTCTGTACACTCTAGGACAGTCTTTCCCATTCATCTGATAAGACTGCTCTAAACCAGAGTCTCAAATTTCTGGAAGGAAATGACAGAGGAAAAAAAAAAAAAATGTCACGGGGTGTAATTTACCAAATTGCTATTAAGTCATAAGTAACTTGAGGGGAAAGGCTTCCCTATATTTGGAAAACAGGTTAAAACCAGTAATATTCCAGACAAAAAAACAAATGCTATAACCATATTTATGAGTTCACTCAGTAAGCAATCCTCTTGTTAACATTCAATGAAGTCATCAGATTTTCCCTTTAGTATTCTTTAATTTCTTAGCCAGTTCTCCAGTATGATCTGAGATTTATCAGGGTACAACAGAGTACAAATGTCTATAAATGACAGGAAGACTTAAAAAGTCACTGTTAAACATTTGATCACAATGTAATTGACAAAAGAAACAATTTCTGCTGTGACATGCAACATTTTAAGATAACTAGAATTATGACTGATCCCTTGTGGCTCAGATGGTAAAGAATATGCCTGCAATGTGGGAGACGTGGGTTCGATCCCTGGGTTAGGAAGATCCCCTAGAGAAGGGAAGGGCTACCCACTCCAGTATTCTTGCCTGGAGAATCCCCATCTACAGAAGAGCCTGGCAGGCTACAGTCCATGAGGTTGCAAAGAGTAGGACACGACTGAGTGACTATGCACAAAATCTTAACCCTTGAAAACCTTAATGTTTGTCAAAAACCAAGAAGCAAGTAATTGTGCATTTCCTGATTGGAAACTTATGCCTTAGTCTTCTTCTAAGAAGGCAAGAGTAGGTAAAATTAGACCTACCCAGCAAGTAATGTTCCAATGGTTGTGGTATGGTTTAGTAGCTAAGTTGTGTCCAACTTTTTGCAAGCCCCATGGACTGTAACCCGCCATGCTCCTCTGTCCATGGATTCTCCAGGCAAGAACACTGGAGTGGGTAGCCATTCCCTTCCCCAGGGGATTTTCCCAACCCAGAGATCAAACCCCTGTCTCCTGCATTGCAGGCAGATTCTTTACCAACTGAGCCATCAGGGAAGCCCAATATTTTACTCTATTCAAAATGACCCAATACTCAATGAATTCTCTCCATTTAACTTAGTAAAGAATCTGTGGGCAATACAGGAGACCCTAATCTCTGGTGGCCTCAGCCTGCAATGGCTTGAAACAGGGCTTGAGTTCCCAGCCAGAGATTGGACTGGGTCCTGGAGGTGGAAGGACCAGATCCTAGCCATTAGACCAGTGGTCAAGGACAAAGGCTCTGGCCCTTCAGCTTTGAAGAAAATAATTTCCACAAAGATGGAAAGTAGTGAAGCAAGTAAAGAATTTTTTAGGAGGAAAAAGAGTACCCTACATGTGGATATACATACAGGCAGACTCTGAGGGAGAGTCCCTGAGTTGCTGAGTCATGTCCTCATGGCAGTTTGAATTATTTTTCTGGGGCATTTCTTCTGGTTTTCCTTTGGTTAATCATTTTGGTTTGCCATATTTGGCATATCTCAAAATCCTCCCATGTGTATGCACACATCTCTTAGACAAGACGGATTTTCCCAAAAGTGTGTCTGTGTAAAACATTCCTTGACATAACTCTCTTTTTCCCTGCAAGGAGCGTTTTCGGCAGATGTGTGGTCAGGGAAGTCTCCTGACTTGGTTGTTGTCATTCAGTGGCTCAGTCATGTCCAACTCTTTGAACCCCATGGACTGTAGCATGCCAGGTTTCCCTGTCCTTCACCATCGTCCAGAGCTTGCTCAAACTCATGTCCATTCAGTCGGTGATGCCATCCAACCATCTCATCCTTTGTTGTCCCCCTCTCCTCCCTTCAATCTTTCCCAACATCAGGGTCTTTTCTCATGAGTCGGTTCTTCTCATCAGGTGGCCTAAGTTTGGAACTTCAGCATCAGTCCTTCCAATGAACATTCAGGACTGATTTCCTTGAGGATGGACTGGTTGGATCTCCTAGCTGTCCAAGGGACTCTCAAGAGTCTTCTCCAATGCCACACTTCAAAAGCATCAATTGTTTGGTGCTTGGCTTTCTTTATAGTCCAACTCTCACATCCATACATGACCACTGGAAAAACCATAGCCTTGACTAGACAGACCTTTGTTGGCAAAGTAATGTCTCTGCTTTTTAATATGCTGTCTAGGCTGGTCAAAAACTTTCTTTCCAAGGAGTAAGCATCTTTTTATTTCATGGCTACAGTCACCATCTGCAGTGATTTTGGAGCCCCCCAAAATAAAGTCTGACACTGTTTCCACTATTTCCCCATCTATTTGCCTTGAAGTGATGGGACCAGATGCCATGACCTTCGTTTTCTGAATGTTGAGCTTTAAGCTAACTTTTTCACTCTCCTCTTTCACTTTCATCAAGAGGCTCTTTAGTTCCTCTTCACTTTCTGCCATAAGGGTGGTGTCATCTGCATATCTGAGGTTGATTGCAAGGTTCTCCTTGCAATCTTGGTTCCAGCTTGTGCTTCATCCAGCCCAGCATTTCTCATGATGTACTTTACATATAAGTTGAATAAGCAGGGTGACAATATACAGCCATGATGTACCCCTTTTCCTATTTGGAACCAGTCTGTTGTTCCATGTCCAGTTCTAACTGAGGCTTCCTGACCTGCATACAGATTTCTCAAGAGGCAGGTCAGGTGGTCTGATATTCTCATCTCTTTCAGAATTTTCCACAGTGTGGAAATTATTGTGATCTACACAGTCAAATGCTTTGGCATAGTCAATAAAGCAGAAATGGATGTTTTTCTGGAACTCTCTTGCTTTTTTGATGATCCAAAGCATGTTGGCAATTTGTTCTCTGGTTCCTCTACCTTTGTAAAACCAGCTTGAACATCTGGAAGTTCATTGTTCACAAACTGTTGAAGAATTTTGAGCATTACTTTGCTAGCATGTGAGATGAGTGCAATTGTGCGGCAGTTTGAGCATTCTTTGGCATTGCCTTTCTTAGGGTTGGAATGAAAACTGACCTTTTCCATTCTTGTGGCCACTGCTGAGTTTTCCAAATTTGCTGACATATTAAGTGCAGCACTTTCACAGCATCATCTTTTAGGAATTGAAAAAGCTCAACTGAAATTCCATCACCTCCACTAGCTTTGTTCATAATGATGCTTCCTAAGACCCACTTGACTTCACATTCCAGGATATCTGACTTTAGGTGGGTGATCACACCATCGTGATTATCTGGGTCATGAAGATCTTTTTTGTACAGTTCTTCTGTGTATTCTTGCCACCATTTCTTAATATCTTCTGCTTCTGTTAGGTCCATACAATTTCTGTCCTTTATTGAGCCCATCTTTGCATGAAATGCTCTCTTGTTATCTCTAATTTTCTTGAAGAGATCTCTAGTCTTTCCCATTCTATTGTTTCCCTCTATTTCTTTGCACTGATCACTGAGGAAGGCGTTCTTATCTCTCCTTGCTATTCTTTGGAACTCTGCATTCAGATGGGTATATCTTTCCTTTTCTCCTTTACTTTTGTCTTCTCTTCTTTTCACAGCTATTTGTAAGACCTCTCAGACAGCCATTTTGCTCTTTTGCATCTGTTTTTCTTGGGGATGGTCTTGCTCCCTGTCTCCTGTGCAATGTCATGAACCTCCGTCCATAGTTCATCTGTCTATCAGATCTAGTCCCTTAAATCTATTTTTCACTTCCAATATATAATGGTAAATGATTTGATTTAGGTCATATGTGAATGGTCTAATGGTTTTCCCTACTTTCTTTAATTTAAGTCTGAATTTGGCAATAAGGAGTTCATGATCTGAGCCACAGTCAGCTCCCGGTCTTGTTTTTGCTGACTGTATAGAGCTTCTCCATCTTTGGCTGCAAAGAAAACAATCAATCTGATTTCGGTGTTGACCATTTGGTGATGTCCATGTGTAGATTCTTCTCTTGTGTTGTTGGAAGAGGGTATTTGCTATGACCAGTGTGTTCTCTTGGCAGAACTCTATTAGCCTTTGCCCTGCTTCATTCTGTACTCTAAGGCCAAATTTGCCTGTTACTCCCGGTGTTCACTTGAAGATTAGAGAAGATTAAAATTTCATAGAGCCCAGGTAGATCATTTACATCTCAAAGACACTAGAGAAGTACCAGTTCCTTCTAGGAAGCTAGTTTAATCAATTACAAAATGCTCACCTTTAGAGCCATTAGAAGCCATTGTTCTGCAGATCTCTTGGCAGACCCATTTATCAAGGACAGCCACCACAAACCCCACATACTAGTCAATGGCCCTTCTAGGATTTCTCCTGCAATTTTCTGGACTATGCCTGCATCTCTTGGGCTTCACCTGTTAGTGAATGGTCACCTTGGATTACACCCTCAGCTGTCAGGCCTCACATGCTAGTGGACATCCTCCACAATATTCTATTTATCTGTCCTATATTTCCCGACTTTTTAGCTCTCACAGGAGTTTCCTCCACTGCTGGAGGCACGGGTTCACAGGTTCAGTTCCTGGTTGGGAAACTAATATCCCACATGCCAGGTGATATGGCCAAAAAACAAAACAAAACAGAGAGAGCAAAAATGATAAGGAAAAGTTCCTATAATTGAATAAGTTAGACAATTTATCTCCATATTACAGTATTTTCTTAATTTAGGGAAGCATTTATTTTGCAGTGTTTTCATCAATTTTGTGCTTAATAGAGACTAAAACAAAATTTGTAAGCTTTAGTTTGTAACTTAAACCCAAGAAAATCCTGAGTTATAATCTATTTAGGTAATAGATTAATCAATAATCTATTAGGTACTGCATACTATAGGCAATGTGATAAATAATTATGTTAATGGTATAGGGGAGCAAATGTCTCCCAAAATGTCTCTTTGGCATGTGGATTACTAAAAAAAACAAAGTTCAAAAGACTCAGGGAAAAAGGGGCTTCCCAGGTGGCACTAGTAGTAAAGAACCCATCTGCCAATGCAGGGGACACTAGAGACATGAGTTCCATCCCTGGGAATAGAAGATCCCCTGGAGGAGGGCATGGCAACCCACTCCAGTGTTCTTGCTTGGAGAATGCCATGGACAGAGGAGCCTGGAGGGCTATAGTCCATAGGGGTCTCAGAGCTTTCATCAGAGATATCTACAAAGAATATGGGTTAAAGTTCTGGGCAAAACTCTAGGCAGGGCATAAAAATCAGAGTCTGCTTTGTGTGCCCTTGTCTCCGCATGTCCAGCAAACACTTATTTACCAAACATTTGCTTTTCCACCTCCATGTGAATTTGCCTTCCTCTTCTTTGAAGTCCCAAACCACTGCCTGCAACATCCTCTTTTGTCCTTAGCTGAAGATGGTATTTAAGGTGAGAGCTTCAGCTATTTTGGTGAGTTACGCAGTTTTCCTGGATCTCTATCACATATATATGCTATTAAACCTTTGTTTTATTTTCTCCTGTTAATCTGTCTTCTAGCCAGCTGGAAGAATCTAGAAGGGTTGAGAAAACTTTCTTCCTCCCCTAAAAAGGAAAGAAATAAAGGAAGACCTTTATTTAATCAGTTTACTTTAGTTTTTAATCTATTTCAATTCATGTGAAACTGCAAAAATGCATCTCAGGGGGTCCAAGGAGTTCCAGTTCTTTATGATTCAGCACAAAGAGAATTCAGTGAGAGGCAAAGTGATAGCTAAGTATCATATATTAGAATAGGATGCTCATGAGGCTTATAAATGGGTGGACAAGAGGCTGCCACCCCAAGAACGTAATGGGCTACAGTTCTATCATCAGAGGAAAAGTGCGGAAGTGGGAGAAGGCCACCTTCTTCCTTGTTCTTGAGTAGATGTCGAGTTTCGATCATCAATTCTTCCTCCACATCTGGAGGGGGAGTTATCTTGTCCCTACATGGTCAAATTGGGACTGTCAAGGTGCCATAGATATACTAAAATATGATAAATTGTCTCAGGTTTCAGTATAATATCACCTCTTCCTTATAGTTCTCAGTGTGCACAGAAAAGCATGTCCTAGAAATCATTACAGTACTGATCTCAGGGGACAGGATGCAGGTCTCATGCCACCATTGTTTTATTGTTTGGGAGCATGTATCATGCTTCTGTTGCATGGTTTTGTTGCTAAGCTTGGTTTAGTGGTTAAGCAAACCTGCTTTCTTGCCTAATGTTTAACTTACAGGGGTTTCCAATACTTTTTTCTTTACTTGTGATCCCCTAGTGGGATTAACTGTTTAATCACTTACTTTGTCCCTTTACTCTGTTCCTATCACATGTATGTCAGAGTTTCTCAGCTTCAGCACTATTGATCTTTTGGAATGAAAAATTCTTTGCTATGGGGGGTGTCTTGTGTATCATAGGAAGTTAGGAGCAGCTCTGACCTATATCTACTAAATGCAGTACAAAACCCCACAGTTATTTAAAAATATGTCTCCAAACTTTGCTGAATATTCCTTGGAAGAGTGGGGAGCAAATCAGCTATGGTTAAGAACCACTGATACATATAAATTTGTTTTCTTTCATAAGTAAAAGATTCACATTTCACTTTAAATGACAAAAACATTCTGAAGAACCAGCACAACTTAACTGATGTTCATGCCTTACCAATGTAGCAAATAAAACTGGACTGCTTCTACACCAGGTTTCAATGGTGAGCTGTAGATATTAATAGATAAATACATACATAGATAGATTTTGTTTCCCACAAACCTTGCAATGAAATGTAAATATTTGTTGTGTTTTCTTAAAGGACACTGCTGCTGTGCTGTGCTCAGTCGCTTCAGATGTGTTCAACTCTTTGCAACCTGTGGACTGTGGCTTCCCAGGCTCCTCTGTCCATAGGAATCTCCAGGCAAGAATACTGGAGTGGGTTGCTGTGCCCTCCTCCAGGGGATCTTCCTGACCCAAAATCGAACCCATATCTCTAGCGTCTCTTGCATTGCAGGCAGGTTCTTTACCCACTGAGCCACTTGGGAAGCCCATAAAGGACACTACTTAAAGTTTACTTGAAGATTTTTACAAATAATGGCAGGTGGAAGATTCCAATGTATATGTCTGTTACTTAGCAGAGTTCTATTTAATACTTTTTTCAAAAAATTTTGCTGGAATATAGTTGATTTGCAATGTGGTGTTAGTTTCAGGTGTATAGAAAGTGAATGTAATACATATACCGACATCCACTCTTTTTAAGATTATTTTCTCATATAGGCCATTGCAGAGTATTGAGTAGAGTTCCCTGTGCTATAAAATAGGTTTTTATTATTTATTTTATAAATAGTAGTGTATATAAGATTTTTGAGGAATCATGTTACTCTCATTACATACGGAAATTTATTTTCTCCCAGATTTAAGGTCCTAAGACACAATGTAAGATACAGTTCTAACATGGCTACAGGTCCTAACTACGCAGAGGACTAAAATGGTTAGCCAATGCAAGCTCAATAAATTTATTCAAAAGTTGTTCTTAAGAGAAGATCCTGTTCTGCCTCAAATCATTTACTTCCATAAGTTCATCAATTACAGCTCTGTCCGAAAGTATTCAATATGCAGTTTTCCACACGTTAGAAGGGGTAACTTACCACTCTTGTAAAAAACAAAACGAAGAGCTAGTTGTTCATTTAATATGCTTTCAAACTTTGATATCTTTCTGCTTGAGCAACTGAAAGCTTGGGTTCTCATTGTAATTCTTTATGTGAGGAGCAAGGAAATTTTAGACCTAACTCTTAAAATATTGATTATTATTGAACTTTTAAAATCTCATTGAATAGATACTGCTAAAAATAGCATAACTCCTCAGACTTTTGATTATCTTTACATCTGCCTTTGAATCTATGGGATATGTTTTTTTAAGCTCTGTGAGTTTAAGATAAGTCCCCAGTTATTAATATGCTTGCAAAATCGACATCTATGTTATCATTGCCAGAATCAAGCAAGACAGCAATTTAAACGTATAAAAGAAAAATGAGTCTTGGACTTGCTTTTTACTTTCAAGCTAGATATTTTAATATTCTTTGCAAAAAGAATTGGATCTTTGCCCACTTGCAAGAGTGAAGAGGAAAATGATTACCCTTCTTTATAATAAGGTCATGATTTTATTATTATGAATCATGACAGATCTTAGAAGAATTATGAACTTGATAGTTATCTATCAAGGAGAGATTAACATTAATTATGATGACACAAGTACTTATTATTTGAGCAGGGCTAAACAATTCTCCAATATCTAAGTGGTTAATATTAATTAATTTCAGGCAGCAGAGTACTTCGTTCTGTTTTTGCCAATAATAATTTGAATTTTGTCAATGACATAAATATATTCAAAAGGCCACTATCTTAATAACTGCATGACCTGTGAGAATATTGTAGAGGGTTTTTAATTTTTTTAATTTATTTTTTCTTTTCTATTTTGTAGAGGGTTTTTTAGTGACTGTTTTGCAAAATTGATATCATTTGCTCCAGTGCTTTTCAGTAGTAGAATAATCTTCCATGCATGCATGCCCGGTCATGTTCAATTCTTTGAGACCCCAGGTCTCACCTGTAGCTCACCAGGCTCATTTGTCTATGGAATTTTCCAGGCAAGAATATTGGAATGGGTTGCCATTTCCATCTCCATTGGATCTTCCTGACCCAAGGATCAAACCTACATCTCTTGTTTCTCATGCACTGGCAGGCAGATTCCTTACCACTACACTATCTGGGCATATAAGGGTTAGTCTGTACCCTCAAGGCAGAGAATATCTACAAAACAAAAAGTTCCTCTGTGTTTTTTCCCCAGTAAATGCCACTCCAGACCAAAGACATGATTGAACTGATTTCTCTCGCAAACACTTGCATGCATACGTGCTCAGTTGCTTCAGTCATGTCTCTTTGTGACACTATGGACTGTCACATGCCCAGCCCCTCTGTCCATGGGATTCTTCAGGCAAGAATACCGAAGTGGGTTGCCATGACCTCCTCCAGGGGATCTTCCCAACCCAGGGATTTTATGTCTCTTATGTCTTCTGCATTGGCAAGCAGGTTCTTTACTACTAGCGCCAACTGGGAAGCCCATCACAACCACTTAGCTTTGGTTATATCTAAAGCTTTATAAGTACATACTCTGTGTTGCTTCTTTCAGTCACCTTAATGCTTTTAATATTTGTTCTACTGTTTTGTATATCAATTGTCCCTTCCCTCATACTGCAGAGTAGTCTCATCAGTTCACTTGCTCAGTCATGTCCGACTCTTTGTGACCCTGTGAACTGCAGAACGCCAGGCTTCCCTGCCCATCGTCAACTCCTGGAGCTTACTCAAACTCATATTCATCACATCCGTTATGCCATCCAACCATGTCATCCCCTTCTCCTCCCGCCTTCAAACTTTTCCAGCATCAGGGTCTTTTCCAATGAGTTGGTTCTTCACATCAGGTGGCCAAAGTACTGGAGTTTCAGCTTTAGCATCAGTCCTTCCAATGAATATTCAGGACTGATTTCCTTTAAGATCGACCGGTTGGATCTCCTTGCGGTCCAAAGGACTCTCAAGAGTCTTCTCCAACACCACAGTTCAAAAGCATCAATTCTTCGGTGCTCAGCTTTCTTTATAGTCCAACTCTCACATCCATACATAACTGCTGGAAAAACCATAGCCTTGACTAGATGTACCTTTGTAAAGTAATGTCTCTGCTTTTTAATATGCTGTCTAGGTTGGTCATAACTTTTCTTCCAAGGGCAAGTGTCTTTTAATTTCATGGCTGCATTCACTATCTGCAGTGATTTTGGAGCCAAAAAAATAAAGTCTCATAATGTTTCCATTGTTTTCCCATCTATTTGCCATGAAGTGAGGGAACTGGATACCATGATCTTAGTTTTCTGAATGTTGAGTTTTAAGCCAACTTTTTCACTCTCCTCTCACTTTCATCAAGAGGGTCTTTAGTTCTTCACTTTCTGCCATAAGTGTGGTGTCATCTGCATATCTGAGGTTATTGATATTTCTACCGGCAATCTTGTAGTCTAGTCTTCCATTATATGAATATACCATATTAATATGAATATACCACATTATATATTCTCTTAAAAATAGACTTAAAGTTTTTCTTTGTAACTTTTAACTATTATTTATAAAGCAGAAATAAATACTCTTGTTTAAGATTTTTGTGGTCAATTTTTTTTCTTGAATAAGTGCCTAGATATGTAACTGCTAACTCATACAATAGATAATTTTTTAAAATTCAGTAAAATTGATACATAACATTGTATCAGTTCAGTTCAGTTCAGCTGCTCAGTCGTGTCCGACTCTGCGACCCCATGAATCTCAGCATGCCAGGCCTCCCTGTCCATCACCAACTCCCCGAGTTCACTCAAACTCATGTCCATCGAGTCAGTGATGCCATCCAGCCATCTCATCCTCTGTCATCCCCTTCTCCTCCCACCCCCAATCCCTCCCAGCATCAGAGTTTTTCCAGTGAGCCAACTCTTCGCATGAGGTGGCCAAAGTACTGGAGTTTCAGCTTTAGCATCATTCCTTCCAAAGAAATCCCAGGGCTGATCTCCTTTAGAATAGATTGGTTGGATCTCCTTGCAGTCCAAGGGACTCTCAAGAGTCTTCTTCAACACCACAGTTCAAAAGCATCAATTTCAGTGCTCAGCTTTCTTCACAGTCCAACTCTCACATCCATACGTGACCACTGGAAAAACCATAGCCTTGACTAGACGGACCTTTGTTGGCAAAGTAATGTCTCTGCTAATTGTACAGTTTTAGGTATACAGCATAATGATTTGATTATGTATATTTGTGAAATAATTACCATAATAAGTTAATCAACACTCATCACCACACATAAGTACAAAATATTTTTTATTGCGATAAAAAAAATTTTTTTAAGGTTTACTCTCTTAGCAGCTTTCAAATATAGAATAAGTACTGTTAACTATAGTCACCATGTAACTACATACACCCCTCAAACTCATTTATCTTATAACTGTGAGTTATTTTTGACCATCTTCACCAATTTTGTCCGGCCCCCAGCCCCAACTCACTAATACGTTATCTGTATCTATGAGTTAGTTT
This sequence comes from Bubalus bubalis, assembly GCF_019923935.1. Classification (NCBI taxonomy): domain Eukaryota; kingdom Metazoa; phylum Chordata; class Mammalia; order Artiodactyla; family Bovidae; genus Bubalus; species Bubalus bubalis. The sequence continues at coordinate 111,507,858 of NC_059159.1, read as the reverse complement.
TTGTTTATGTCTTTGCCTTTATTTTTAAGATTCCACAAGTAAATGAAACCATAAGACTTCCCTGGTAGTCCAGTGGTTGAGACCCCATGCTTCCCGTGCTGGGGGTACTGGTTTGATCCCTGGAGGCAGGAAGTTTCTCATGCCTAGCTGCACAACCAAAAAAAAAAAAAAGTAAGACCATACAGCATTTGCAGTACTTGTCTCTCTCTGTCTGACATTTCTCTTAGCATAATACCCTCAAGGTCCATCCATGTCATTGCAAATGGTAGCATTTACATCTTTTTCTGGCTAAATAATATTCCATTGTATAGATCACCACATTTTCTTTATCCATTCATCTGTCAATGGACAATTAGATTGTTTCTTTATCTTAGTTACTTTAGAAAAAATAAAATAAAGTACTGCAATGAGTATGGGAGTGCAAATTTATTTTTGAGATAACAATTTTGTTTCCTTTGGATAAATACCCAGAAGTAGAATTGCTGGATCATATGGTAATTCTGTATTCAATTTTTTAAAGGAATCTCTGTACTATTTTCCATGGTAGGAGCACCAATTTACATTCTCGCTAATAGCACCCAAGGGTTGCCTTTTCCCCACATCCTTACCAACATTTATTATTTCTCCTCTTTTTGAGAATAGCGATTCTACAAATATAAGGAGATATATCACTGTGGTTTTGATTTGCATTTCCCTAATGATTAGTAATGTGTGCTTTTTTCATGTACCTGTTGGTCATTTGTATGTCTTCTTTGAGAAAAATAACTGTTGGGATCCTCTGCCCATTTTTAATCAGATTTTTTTCTATTGAGATATATGAGTTCTTCACATAAAGTTTCCCGTGTTAACCACTTTTAATTATACAGTTCAGTAGTCTTAACTATATTCATATTGTTGTGAAACAGATATCCAGAATGTCTTCATCTTGAAAAACTGAAACTCTATATCCTTTAATCAATAGCTTTCCTTTTCTCCTTCCCTCCAGCTTCCAGTAACCACCATTCTACTTTTTCTTTCTGCGAACTGATTACTTTAGATACTTCTTATGATTATACAGTATCTGTCTTTACGCAACTGATTGATTTTACTTAGCATACTGTCCTCAGGGTTCATCCATGTAGTGACATATGACAAGATTCCTTCCCTTTTAAAGCAGAATAATATTCTGTTGCATGGATGTATTATGTTTTGTTAATCCATTCATCTGTCAATAGATTCTGTTGTTACTATCACCTCTTGGCCTGTTGTGAATAGTGCTGCTAAAAAGAACGGGTATGTGAATATCTCTTAAAGATCCTGATTTCAGTTCTTTTGGATATGCACCCAGAAGTAGAATTGCTGGATCATATGACAGATCTATTTTTATTTTTTTTCTGGAAATTTTAAACTATTTTCCATAATGGTTATCTCATTTTACAATACCATCCCACCATCTGTGCACGTGTTCCAGTTTATCCACGTCCTCACCAACACTTGTCATTTCGGTGTTTTTTTGGGGATTTTGTTTGTTTGTTTGTTTGTTTTTGTAGTAGTAGTCACCCTAATGGATGTGAGGTTAGAAGTTTGTCAATTGTATTGATCTTTTCAAAGAACCAGTTTTCTTTTTCTTTTTCAATTTCATTGATTTCTGCTCTTATTTCTATTATTTTCATCTACCTTGTTTTGGGATCATTTTACTCTTCTTTTTTAGGTTCTTGAGATAGTATCTTACATTACTGATTTGAAATTTTTCATCTTGCATAATATAAACATTTAGTTCTCTAAATGTGCCATTCAACACTACTTTACCTGTGTCCCAGAAACTTTGATGTGTTGTATTTTCATTTCCATTCAGTTCAGTGCATTTTTTCCCCTTCAGACTTTCCATTTGACTCATGTATTGTTTAGAAGTTGTGTGGAGTTGTTTTGTTTCTGTTTGGAGATTTTCTTGTTATTTTTCTATTATTTATTGATTTCTACTTTGATTTCACTGCATTAGAGAATATACTTTGTATGAATTCAATTCTTTTAAATTATTGGGGTTTGTTTTATGGGATATTGTCTATCTTGGTATGGTTTATATCACCTGAAAACAATGTGTAGTCTTTGCTCTTCAGTGGAATGCCGTATAGCATAAATTACATTTTTCTTTTTCAGTGTGTTGTATGAATTACATCAATTGATTTCCATATATTGAACCAACTTTGCGTTGCTGAAATAAAACCCATTTGACCATAATAGTTTAATGTGTTTTTGTATTGTTGGATTCAGTTTGATACTACTTGTTCTACACTCCATGTCTATGCTCACAGTGGATATTTGTCTGCAATTTTCTTTGTATATGGTGTTCTTATCTAGATCTGACTTCAGAGTTAGGTTGGTCTTGTGAAATAATTTGGGAAGTATCTCCACCCTACTTCTATATGAAAGAGTTTGTAGAATATCAGCATTATTCTTAAATAAATATTTTATAAATTCTTCATAAGGAGCTTTGATGAAAGCAATATAGGAATTGCTTCAACCACAAATTCAGTTTAATAAATGGGTATAGGGCTTTTTTTTTAGGGCTTCCCATGTGGCGGAGTGGAAAAGAATCCACCTGCCAATGTAGGAGATGCAAGAGATGTGGGTTCAATCCCTGGGTCAGGAAGATCCTCTGGAATAGGAAATGGCAAGCCACACCAGTATTCTTGCCTAAGGAATCCCATGGACAGAGGAGGCTGATAGGCTACAGCCCATGGGGTCAGAAAGAACTGGGCATGAGTATACATGCACTATTAGGCTTTTTAGATTTCCTACTTCTCTTATCAAAGCACATACTCTGTATGATTTTTCCCATTTATTTCATTAAAACATAATTTGCATTCAGTGAAATTTATAATTTTAAACATGTGATTGTAGGTGTTTGACAAAAATATATAGTTATATACTACTACTAAGTCACTTCAGTCGTGTCCGACTCTGTGCGACCCCATAGATGGCAGCCCACCAGGCTCCCCCGTCCCTGGAATTCTCCAGGCAAGAACACTGGAGTGGGTTGCCATTTCCTTCTCCAATATATAGTTATATAAGTACTACCAAATGAAGATATAGAGCAGAAAGCATCCAATTATGACCCATGGAACAAACGTGGCCCATGGACTGCTTATGTTTGGCCCTTTAATTTCTAATCTGCACAAGAAATGTTATTTTCAGCTGCTAAGGAATTTTTTGAGGATTTATTAGTTTTCTCTAGAAAAATAGAGCTTTCGGACACCAGCAGAAAGTAAAAATGAAGTTCTGTATGGTTATCTATTTGTCAATGGTCTTACAGAGGAGAGAAGTTTTGGGAATTAACTTCAGTTGTCATTTCCATTTCCCAGAGTCTTAAATCTGGGTTTCTCAAACAAACATAAGCCCAGCATATTTTTGTTTTAAAAACAAAACAAGTGAAAATCTTGAATTATACAGAACCTGTGCCCATAGCCAGCACAGACCCTTTTGGAAGCTACAGTATGTTTTGACTCACTGTTACAGAACATCCTGAAACAGAAAATGTTTAATCCAGAATGTAATGCCTTTTAGAAAAATGCCCTTTGGAGGCTGCAAGTCCTACTTGGCATCAGTGTGATTGTCATTGTCATTGTCAAGATCTTCTGACTTAATGGGTGGAGGTTGACATGTACACAATGTGTCTTTCCTCAGGAATGCCATTTAATAACACCCTAATACCTGAAATCTGATGATGACAGCGATAAGAATCTTCTCCTATTCTGCCAGAACCCCCTGCTTTAGTCAGAAAGAAGGAGATACTTCAAAATGAATGCAAGAACAGTGAAGTTAAAGTCTTGGTTAAAATATTTTAATCATCAGACTGTATGATAGAAATGAATGTGTTCACTCCAGCAAAGGTATAGCATTAGCACAAAAGACTGAAAAGAAATGAATATGCTTGAGAGAAAATTTACAAAGGCATAGCAGTGTTGTGTATGTGGCAGGGGGTGCTGGGTGGTGTTGGCAGAGGCAAAATGCAAAAATATCACACTTTTATTAAACTAAACCCAGAGGTTGAAATTACATTCACTTTGAGTTGCTATTTTGTTATTTTCGGGATCCTTACTGCAAGATCATGCTAAAGGATTACCAAGAGGAAGAAGAAGGAAGATTTGAAATTCAGGAGACCTGAGATTTTGTTTGGGAACTTAGGTGTCCTTACCTATATTACTCGGGGAAGGCAATGGCAACCCACTCCAGTACTCTTGCCTGGAGAATCTCATGGACGGAGGAGTCTGGTGGGCTACAGTCCATGGAGTCGCTGAGTCAGATACAACTGAGCGACGTCACTTTCACTTTTCACTTTCATGCATCGGAGAAGGAAATGGCAACCCACTCCAGTATTCTTGCCTGAAGAATGCCAGGGACGGCGGAGCCTGGTGGGCTGCCGTCTATGGGGTCGCACAGAGTTGGACACGACTGAAGCAGCTTAGCAGCAGCAGTAGCAGCTACATTACTTAATTCTTTTCTGGTTCTTAAATCTCACTTCCTGAAAATGGGTATTTAAGGATAATTGTATCTCACATGGATTTTAAGAAGAAGCCATAAAAGGAAATATGATCATGGTTATACAATGATAATGTAACTTTTTAGCAATGCAAATATTAGTAACTTGTTTATATAAATGCAATTCTCAACTTTAGGAATTAGCCCTGTTGGATTCAGCACACAGTGAATTCCACAACAAAGCGAATAATTTTAATTTCCTGTCCACAGATACTTTTTAAATAAATTATTTTAGCTGTTTAGTATTATTATGATTTTTCACAATAATGAATCTGCTTTAAATAATTTATTGACTAAAGTTCTACCCTTAATCTACCATTCAACATAATCTTCTACCCCTTTCCCTCTAACTCCTAGAGTTGGCTCTGTCTTACAGGATTACTTTAATTTGTCTCATAAGAATGCTGTGAAAGAACTATATAACAGAAGGTTTTTAAAATTCTAATTTGAAGCTTAATGAAAGAGATGGGAATACCAGACCACCTGACCTGCCTCTTGAGAAACCCATATGTAGGTCAGGAAGCAACAGTTAGAACCAGACATGGAACAACAGATTGGTTCCAAATAGGAAAAGAAGTATGTCAAGCCTGTATATTGTCACCCTGCTTATTTAACATATATGCAGAGTACATCATGAGAAATGCTGGGCTGGAAGAAGCACAAGCTGGAATCAAGATTGCCAGGAGAAATATCAATAACCTCAGATATGCAGATGACACCACCCTTATGGCAGAAAGTGAAGAAGAACTAAAAAGCCTCTTGATGAAAGTGAAAGAGGAGAGTGAACAAGTTGGCTTAAAGCTCAACATTCAGAAAACTAAGATCATGGCACCTGGTCCCATCACTTCATGGGAAATAGATGGGGAAACAGTGGAAACAGTGTCAGACTTTACTTTTTTGGGGTCCAAAATCACTGCAGATGGTGATTGCAGCCATGAAATTAAAAGATGCTTACTCCTTGGAAGGAAAGTTTTGACCAACCTAGATAGCATATTCAAAAGCAGAGACATTACTTTGCCAACAAAGGTCCGTCTAGTCAAGGCTATGGTTTTTCCTGTGGTCATGTATGGATGTGAGAGTTGGACTGTGAAGAAAGCTGAGCACCGAAGAATTGATGCTTTTGAACTGTGGTGTTGGAGAAGACTCTTGAGAGTCCCTTGGACTGCAAGGAGATCCAACCAGTCCATTCTGAAGGAGATCAGCCCTGGGATTTCTTTGGAAGGAATGATGCTGAAGCTGAAACTCCAGTACTTTGGCCACCTCATGCGAAGAGTTGACTCATTGGAAAAGAGTCTGATGCTGGAGGGATTGGGGGCAGGAGGAGAAGGGGACGACAGAGGATGAGATGGCTGGATGGCATCACTGACTCGATAGACATGAGTCTGAGTGAACTCTGGGAGTTGGTGATGGACAGGGAGGCCTGGCATGCTGCAATTCATGGGGTCGCAAAGAGTCGGACACGACTGAGCAACTGAACTGAACTGAATAAAGTTCTAAGATCATGATGGTCATAAATTTTCTTCTGGGCTTCAAGGTACAAATTAATAGTAACCCTGATCACTGGAACAATATTTCTTTCTCTCACACATACCCTTCTCTGATCTCCCTACATCCACCAAAGGCCTTACTTTCAAGTTTTTTTCCTGTTGACTCACAAAATGAACATGGAGGTCAGCAATTCATTATGTGAAGTTGCAGAAAAAAAGTCTTTTGATCTTGTTGTAGCCACACGTTCTGGGAAACAGACTCACTAAAAGGGATAATGCAGATAGTGGAGTGCAATTTATTACACGGGCGGGCCCAAGGCAGAGTCTCCTCTTAGCCAAGGACCCCAATCAGTTTTTGTGAAAACCTTATATACCCTAAGTGTACGTGCTCAAACTCACCTCCCCAAATTCTCTGAAAGTAATCTGAACAAAGGAAAAGAAAGATATAATCAAAGTTAACCTGTGATTCGTATGTGTTAAGCCTAGGTAGTTAACGGTGGACAATTATCAACAGGCCTGTGGTCATACCCCAAAAAGCATAATAGAATTTATGAATCTATTTGGTTACACAGATAATTAGGGTATTCTTTTAGGCAATGGAGAGTCTAGGTATGAGCCCTGGGGCTCTTCCATCTGGGGATCTGATTTTCCTGTTGGTATGTTGTTTCCATAGATACTGGGCATATAGCTCAAAGTCCACAGACCAGCCCAAGATGGAGTCTTGCTTTCGAGATGGAGCCTGTTCTGTCTGTTTCCTCTTTCAATCTAACATATCAAAGAAAAGAATCTGGAATCCCAAAAGTCACCCAGCAGAAGGCGGCATTATCTTGACAAACTATAGCTGTGCTTAGGTGTGTTAGATAAATTTGTTTGGTTTTCAGTTTTACAAAACAGAGAACCTGACCAGTTTTTCCAGGATTTTCAAATGAGAGTAAATCTCAACCCGTATTGCTTCTACTCCGTGCAGCTAATCTTTGATGACACAGAGTGACATTTTACCAATCTCAATAACACCTGGTAAGTGCCTCCTGTTGATAGTAGTGTTGCGTTTTAATGAACAAATAAATGGCTTATCTACTCTTCTTGGCAAGAAACCCCAGCTATTGAGGCGAAGCACCAGCTCTCCCTATGTTACTTGGGCTAATTGACTCTTTGGATGAAGTTAAATCACACTTATCCCCAGTGGGATGTATGTTTGCCAGTAATCAATAGCTCAACAAGATCCACATGGCAGGTAATTAAGTGGAAAGTAATTAATACCCATCAAAGGTTTTATTAACTGTTTGCCATTCCTTCACTCAAAAGTTCCACTGCACTGTAAATAAGAGAGGAAGAGGCAAGACGAGAAGGCAGGGAGAAAACTAGCTTTGTTTTCTAGGAAGTCAAAGAATTCTAGTTTTCTTCCTAGGTTAATTCCATTTTGAGGCTGAGAACTTCTCTCCAAGTTATCATTTTATTGGTTTATTCTCTTTGTTCCACTTTTCCAAGGACTCAAATTAAACCAGGATCACAAGTAAATCCACTATTGTAGAAAAATGGTTTTATTCTGACATTATGAAGGAAAGGCAGAAAAATAAAATGCCACAGTATTAGGTACCTTTGTGTTGAAGAAACAGAGTACCAAAAGACTAAATTTGGGGAGAGAAATTCTACTTAAAAGAGAAAGCTGCTATTTTGGTGAATGGAATGCTCTAAACATCATAAATAATTTTTTGTTACTATCTTAGATTCTCTATATTTCTTAGTTTAAAACACTTTAGTTTTTGTTGAGAATAAATTCTGCCTCCTAAATCTCAACTACATCAAGAAGGATTTTACATTGTGGATTATCCTTTTTAAAATCTGTCTTTTTTGCCAATACCTTTTGGAAGATACATTCACAGGACTTTTTCTTATTTTTTTGCTTCTTGTTCCTCTTCTGATATAAGAAAGGAATTGAGCCAGTTCGCAAAGAAGCCCTGTCGGTAGGCAAGACTCTTGAATAAGGTAGGACACTTGAATAAGGAAAATGATATGGAGATGATGAATAAATTAAGAAGACACAAAACAAATTAATCCACTTGGGGAGGCAGTACTTCATTTACTTGAAAATTTTTCATTTACTGACCTGGTAAGGTTTAGGACTTTAAAGCTTGGATCATTATATTTTCAACCTCATTTAGTTATGGTTTAAAAAATGTAGCAGCATATGTTAATGATAGGCATCTGGAGAAGAGGTTGCTCCCAGCTTAGATCTTTATTATCACACCTCTATATCATACAAGCATGCCCTTATTGTAATTATTGAGATCTCAAAACAGTATTACTTTTTGAAGTAATAAAGGCACACATGTTCAGGAAGACAAAGCCTACTTAACGTACAAATACTTGACAAAGTGTTACATGCATATTTTACCCTATTAATTCTATGCTTATGGAAATTTTATAGTGCCAAACTAAAAAAAAAAAAAGTTTTTCCTTTAAATAGAACTCATTTTATTAATGAAAATGAGTATTTTAATTGTAAGTTTAGAGTCATAATTGAAAAATAAGCATGTCTGTCCTTGTAAAGGTAGGAGGAGAAGGGGATGACAGAGTGTGAGAAGGTTGGATAGCATCACTGACTCGATGGACATGAGTTTGAGCAAGGAGTTGGTGATGGACAGGGAGGCCTGGCAAACTGCGAGTCCATGGTGTCACAGAGTCAGACACAACTGAGCAACTGAAATGAACTGATCCTTGTAAAACTGATCTAGAAAGAGAGCTAGATCTATAGATGCTTTGAGAACTAATTTTTGTGTATTACTTAATGCTCAGAAAAATCTATTTAACTTAATTTAATGTTATTTGTGGGCCTCCCAAGGAGCTCAGTGGTTAAAAAAAAAAAAAAAAAAAAAAAAAAAAATGCCTGCCAATGCAGGAGAGTCAGGAGATTTGGATTTGATCCTTCGATTGGGAAGATCCCCTGGAGGAGGAAGTGGCAACCCTCTCCAGTATTCTTGCCTGAAACATGCCTTAGACAGAGAAGTTTGGTGGGCTATGGCCCATGGGGTCACAAAGAGTTGACACAACTGAGCACAGCACAGCAACAGTATTTGTATTAATATTACTCATGTTTTTATAGATATTCATACATCTATTACATCTATGTACTATACACAAGTGAATAGTATGATCCTAGGGCTTCCCAGGTGGGGCTAGTAGTAAAGAACTCTCCTGCCAATACAGGAGACATAAGAGATGTGGATTTGATCCCTGGCTTGGGAAGATCCCCTGGAAGAGGGCATGGCAACCCACTCCATATTCTTGGCTAGAGAATCGAATGGACAAAGAACCTGGCAAGCTACACTTCATAGGGTCACAAAGAGTCGGACACGATGTGTGTCCTACCAAAAATGTTTTAAGCAGCAAATAAAGTTTTCCCTTTTTGCTTGATTTCTCTGCCTGAACTCCTAGAGTTCAGTTCAGTTCAGTCGCTCAGTTGTGTCTTAGTCTTTGCAGTCCCATGGACTGCAACATGCCTTGCTTCCCTGTCTATCACCAACTCCCAGAGCCTGCTCAAACTCATGTCCATTGAATTGGTGATGCCATCAAACTCCTAGAGTACTCACTTTTAATCTTATTGCATATACTTGTGTGTATATATCCAATTACACATATAAACATACATATATATATGTATGCATAAATTCACATAAACATACCAACAGTGTTGAACTTTATCTGAGTCCTATGCTCCCAAGATGCAACAGTGGTTGGGAAGTGACTCCTACTCTCTGTATTCCCATAGAGGAAGGCTCTGAGGAGGTCAGGTCAGATGTTGACCAGTCAAGACTCTCATATTGTACTGGCTCTGTTTTTGCTTTCAGCAAATTACCCGAATTTGCTTTCAGCAGCCTGAAATTCCAGCAACTTGACAAATGACTAGGCAATGACTAAAAAATGACTAGGAAACTTATCACAGAGAAAGAAAATTCAGCTGCTTGGACAGGGTTTCAAGAATAGGCAAAAGGCTGAACTTAGACAAGAGAACTGTTAAACGTCTTTAAGAAAAGGAAACATAAGCTTACATGCTGATTGCCATTAATATTGAGGAAAATATATTAGTAGAAGGTTAAGTCAGCAGTTAGAAGGTAACATGTTAAAATAAAAAATGATTTGGATTCTGGATGCTTGATTCATGTATCATAATCATCACGGCAACATAATTTCAGCTACTATTTTTCACATACTTATTACTCTGCATCTAGAGTTCATTCCTTTAATAAATCTTCAGGGGGTTGCTATTACTAACCCCACTTTTCAGCTAAAAATACTGAGGCTTGGAGAGACAAAGAAATTTTCCTGAGTTCAAAGGGCCAGTAAGTGGCAGAACATGGATTCAAAGTCAGGCCTCTAACCATTAGTCAAAGTCTAAAAAGAAGGGAGTTCTTATATATGGATTTCTACAATTAAATAATTTCAAGGATTGCAAGTAAATCCAATGCCCAACATTCCAACATCTGACTTCTGATGGGTAGAAAGGAAAAGATCCTACTACCTTGGTCTAATTGTGAGCAATTACCAGTACACGAGAGAATTCCGCTGAGCTACTGATACTGAATGCTCCATAGTTTTAAAGAGGAGCGTGGCTCCTAACACACCCGGCATGGCTGCCACTCTATAGTTACACTGCTCGCAGGTCTGTAATGAGGACTTAATTTTCCCTCCAATCAATATAAGTGCCTATCAATGTGAAATAGCCACACAGCTTCCCTCAGGCTGGAGAGTAAAAAGCAATCCCAGGCTGACATAGTATATCTATAATATATCCAAGCATATTGCTTTTTTCAATATGCATTGCGGGTGTTATTTAACATGCATTGAGGGTGGCCAGCATGCAGGAATAATTAGAACAATGGACACCTCAAAGGGAACACATAGATGCCCTGCTGCACATGATAATGAAAGGTGCTATCAGAGGCAGATCACACCCAATTAAGACATAAAAAGGAGACATTATTAACGCTTAATTCTGACTGTGTCAAGAATCTCTGTTTGCTTTCCTTTACTGCTGATAACAGCACTGCCTTGACCTTACTGCAGAATTAATGGTAGGCATTTCATTGTGTGTTATTCACTGTAACCTACTGGAAATTTGTGTGTGTATGTATTTATTTATGTGCTTGTGATTTGTGTCTTTAGAGTGACATATCACTTAGCCTTAATTTTTTTCATAATTCTTTTAAAAATGCAAAGCCTCAGAGCAGAATCAGAAAAAAAACTCCATTCACAACATTCCAGCTTAATTTAAATTTGCATGAGCTATATAGACCCCCAAGCTAAGACTCCATTTGTTTTCTTGGGTTTTTTTTTTTGTAAATTCTATATACTTTATATATCTAAAGCCTATACTCTGGAAGTTTTGTTTTGTGTGTAATCATTGTACCTCTCCTCTGGAGGAATTGATGGTAATCCTTAAGCAGTATGGTTAGATGACCTTTGCCTTTTTTAAATTTTTTGAAGTATAGGTGAGGTACAATATGATGTAAATCACAGGTATATGAATAGTGATTCACAATTTTTAAAAGTTATACTCTATTTATGGTTATTATGGCTTCCCTGTTGGCTCAGATGGTGAAAAATATTAGCTATATATATGGTATAATATATTCTTGTAGCTTATTTTATACAAAATAGTTTGTACCTCTTAATCCCCTTCCCCTATATTACCCCTCCCCCTTCCCTCTCCCTATTAGTAATCATTCATTTGTCTTCTATACCTGCTAGTCTGTTTTTTTTTTTAATATTCACGTTTGTTGTATTTTTTTAGATTTCACATATAAGTGTTATTGTACAGTATTTGTCTTTCTCTTATTTCACCTGGTATAATACCCTCCAAGTCCATCGACACTATCGGGAAATGGCAAAATTTCATTCTCTTCTATGGCTGAGAAGTATTCCATTTTATATATAAATATATATCACAGCTGCTTTATTCATTCATCTATTGATGGACATTTAGGTTGCTTGTGTATCTTGGCAATTGTAAATAATGCTGCTATGAACATTGGGGTGCATATATCTTTTCAAATTTAGTGTTTTTGCTTCTTTTGGATATATATCCGGGAGTGAAATTGCTGGGTCATATGGTAGTTCTATTTTTAGTTTTTTGAAGATGCTCCATACTGTCTTCTGCAGTGGCGGCTCCAGTTCCCGCCAACCATGTACAAGGATTCCCTTTTCTGCACCTCCTCACCAGCATTTATTATTTGTATTCTTTTTGATGCTAACCATTCTGACAGGTGCAAGGTGATATCTCATTGCAGTTTTAATTTACATTTCCCTGATGCTTAGTGATGTTGAGCACCTTTTCATGTGCTTGTTGGCCATCTGCATTTCCTATTTGGGAAAATGTTTATTCAGTTCTTCTCCTCATTTTTAAATCGGGTTGTTTGCTTGTGTTATGTTGAGTTGTATGGGCTGTTTATATATTTTGGATATTAACCCCTAATCACTTATACAATTTGCGAATACTTTCCTCCATTCTGTGTGTGGTCTCTTTGTTTAGTTGATGGTTTCCTTTGCTGTGTAAAAGGCTTTTAAGTTTAATTAAGTCCCATTTGTTTATTTTTGCTTTCATTTCCTTCGCTTTAGGAGACAGACCCAAAAAATACTGCTACAATTTGTCAAACAGGGTTCAGCCTATGTTTTCCTCTAGGAATTTTATTGTTTCTGGCCTGACATAGATGATCTTTGTCTCCATCTTCTCTAACAGCTATTCTGGGATCCTCTCTTTGTGCCTATATGTATGGTTCCTGTTGCAGGACTCTTACTGAGTCCTAGTTTTCACTTAAAAACTTCCTGAAAGGACAATCTTTAATTTTGAGCCAATTTTTGTTAATATTAGTGATGTCTACGTAGTGATGCAAACCTATATTCTCTGCAGTGACTTGTGTTATTTCAGTTTTACTTTGTGTATGAGAGGGGTCATGATGATCTTTGTTTTTGTTTTTTTTTAAATTTTTTTTTATTTTTTAAACTTTACATAATTGTATTAGTTTTGCCAAATATCAAAATGAATGATCTTTGGAGGCAACAAAACTCTTACTGTTTGAAATCTGAAATAGGGAATTGACTGGTGGTACAGTGGTTAGGGCTCCAAGCTCATGGAGCACAGATTCTATCCCTGGTGGGGACACCAAGATCTCCCAAGCCACATGGCATAGCCAAAACAACCACCACCACGACCACAACAACCAAAAAACAAACAAACAAAAAAACCAGATCTTCCATTATAGCTGTGTCAGGACACTTTCTATGTAACAGCAGTCACGTTCTATAGGCAATAGGAGCTTGGTATTTGTAACATGTGTTTGAAAGTATAAAAGATAAATTCAGTAAATATATGTGGAGTATTTAGTACAAGCCAAGCCTATGTCAGCTGGTTTCTCAACAGCAAAACAGTTCATAAACTGATCCAAAAACTCATATCCGTGATGAGTCATACTACAGAGCAATTTTGAAGAAGGTATTGATGCCACACGAGAGTCCACAAGGATCCTCCCACACATGTTCTAGAAGAGAGAGAGAGGCACATTACTCTTCTGATAATAATTTTACCTCTTCAAGCATTACACTTTTCACAGCCAGCATAGAAGAACAAACAAAATCTAATCAAGCTTTATTACCTCTACTGAGTTATCTTTACTGTTGAGTAGAATGACACTTGACTGCACTCTACCAAAAAGTGCTTCTTAAGTACTGTCAGCTGATACTAAAAAGAGGAGGGTTATGCGTGCATGGTCAGTAAAGGGACTTTCAAGGCCTGAATCTTCTATGAGGGCTGAACGAAGTTAAAAAATTGAGTACCTTTTGTTTTGCCTCATTGTTCCTTCAACCTCCTAAATAAAATATTCATTAATAGTATGAAAAAGATATGAGTATAAATGGGAACAAAGGGACCATATCAAAGACTCACTACATCTGTTGGGCCAATGATGTAGTATGTAAGCTGGAATCTTACCAGTACCTGGTTTCCTTTATCACCCAAAAGAAGAGTTTAGTGCCCATTCTAAATACTCATGAAAATAGGAAGTTAATATGGTTGAGATTGTCCAACTCAGTGACAGATCAATTTGTAAATTCAGAGGGACAATGACATTGTTACAGCTTAATATACCTTCCATTTTGAACACTGACTGTGATATTCTTTTCTGGTCCTATTATTTCCAGGTGGCGCTAGTGGTAAAGAGCCCACCTGCGAATGCAGGAGCCATAGGAAACTTGGGTTCAATCCCTGGGTCAGGAAGATCCCCTGGAGAAGGAACTGGCAACCCATTCCAGTATTCTTGCCTGGAGAATCCCATCGACAGAGGAGCCTGGCGGGCTATGGTCCGTGGGGTCACAAAGAGTTGGACACGATTAAAGCAACTTAGCATGCATGCATTATACATAATAATTTCCACAAAATTAGTCTTTTTTTATGTGCAGTATTAGGCACAGGTATGCCAACTATTTTTTAAAAGAAGTTGTGCTTCTAGCCTGGAACTTCTTCTATCCTATGTTTCCCCAAATCAGGACAGACAGATACTTGGTATGTATGCTGGTCAATTACTGTTCAATTACTGCTTGCATTCCTATTGAGTCTCAGAATCCTTTTCAGCACAGCTCCTCTCCAGTACCACAGTCAATCAGAGTTACCTGGGAAATCAAAAACGTTTCTGCTATCCCTGGCACAGATAATTACAGAAATAATATTTTGGGGTTCATCCCTTACATTCTTCTCTGCCTGGTGCACTTATTGGCTTGTGGCTGTGTCAGTATGAAATTGTTTTTTCTTTAGTTATGTTTTTTTCACTTTGACCTGATGTCTTTTGTTACCATTTTACGTTTCATTTTATTCTGACTTTAACCAGAGTATGAATCAAATGTACCTCGGTATTAATAAATGCCCATTGATTTTCCCTCACTCATTTCAGGAAATGTCTTTACTGACCATTATGATGCTGTGGGGTTCACAACAGGCCTCCCTAAGATATACCACTTTGGCATGTGGGTTATTTTGAGCTAAAGACACTAGAGACCCTGTGAACTCAAGAAATTAGCTATTACCTTTTTTTTAACTATCTAGAAAAATTTAGATTGGGGATTTTTCCCAGAAAAAGAGTTATTTCCAGAGAGAAATTTTATCTAGGTGGCTCCATCTATATGGCAGGGCAAACACCTAATACATCTGTTCTTCTTATTGTCCTGTGAATGACCTTCCTGTCCTTAGAAGCCCCAGGCCCCTATTCCAGTCCTTAGCTCAGGATGACATGTAAACCTCATTTTACCTTTGTCTTTGGACCTCTCATGTGTGAGGGGTCTCTGACATGCTCATGTATGTGAGATTCCCATAAACATGAAATTATATTTGATTTTCTCCTGTGAATCTTTCTCATGTCAATTTAATTCTTAGATCAGCCAGAGGGCACTAGAAAGGTAAGATGATCATTTCCATTTTTTCATTGTGACTAAGAGAATGGGCCCTGGTGCCAATCTGTTTGTATTATGTGGCCTTACTTTGGTTTCCTTATCTGAAAACCTGAGGAGGAAATGAGTTAATACATACAAAGCACTTAGAACAGTGCCTACCACATAGCACGTGTCTGGTACATGTTAGTGCCTAGCAGTCCTTATAATATCAGCCACTCTTCTTGACCCAGGCTAGGTGAATTTACTCTTTTTTATCTGTACATTCTCAATATATAAGATCTGATCTCTTGTTTAATCAACTTTTGCTCATGGAACTCAAAGTTCACAATTATGTAAGTGGGACACATTAATAACAACAATAGCTGTAGCATAAATTTCAGTCTCATTCACCTGCTTCCATGGAGCCATATCTCTTTGAAAGTGCTATTGAATGACACCTCAGTGTCCTCTTAATAATTTCTTATCTTCTACATTCCCTTTTTCAAATCAGTTCACACGCATCGACTTGCCAGAGAGCATACACTTCACTTTCGAACTTACGCATGAATTAATTCAGATATTGTACACATGCCATGAAACAATTTAGTATTTACTGTGCTCAAAACTGTTAGCATCACAAAGTAGAGAAACAGAAACTTCTCTATTTCTTCCCCCTTTTTCTTTAACCTCATCTCTGTGTCTACCAACCTCCAGGACTTGCTCCCAAACTGCAAGGAGTTGACCCACCACACATGTCTTTTGTCTTTACACTTCCAATCATCCTCAGTGTCTGAAATACTTGAAAAATACAAGTGTATAACCCTGGAACACCCTAGCTGCACAGTTCCTTGATGTTAACAAAACTTATGTACATTCCTCCTTTCTACACCTAGATATGACTGTATCCGCCTCCTGCGTGTTTCGGATTGAATCCACCTACAAGACCTCAAACCCAGAAACCCTCTTTCCTGAGCAGTTGTCATCCTTCCACCCCTCTCATTTTGTTTTATGACACACTAACTTGGGTTATAATTACTTGTACTTTTTAATTATCTCCTATAATATATTGCAGGTTTTTTGAGAGGAAAAAAGAAACATTGGTTTTCTATTCATCAGCAATGCCTGGTGCATAGGAAGGGCCATTTTAATGTATGTGGAATAAATCACTCTGCTGGATAATTATATAAAGATGTATCCTTCTGCATTCCTTGAATGCTGTCCTGGGGCTCATTTGTATGATCTGTTCCTAACAAAACATCCTGCACCTAGTTTTCGTAAAATAAATCCATACCATTTGATCACCGACTTACACTTCACCAGTGGTGTGTTTTGTAGGAAATTGTTTAATCTCTTAGAGCCTCACTTCTCCTTTATATAGAAGACAGAATCTTTCTGGTATTGTTATGAAATGATAATAATGAAAGCACCTAGTATACAGGACTAGCTGTTCTAAATACTTATCTGTCTTTAATACGTGATGGCCCTTCTAAAAACTTGAATACCCTGAATAGATTTTAATACACAAGAGATTATTTATCCTCACATACTAGGAAAGAGTAAACATTTTTTGATAATGCCTAGTTTTTATGAGAATATAAGCAAATAGGTATATGCTTATAAATGCTGGTGTGAATATAAATTAGCATAAGCTTTGGGAAGAGCCATTTGGCAATGAGAAAAAGGAAGACAAGATAAACAAGTCAAGAGAGAGGTGAAGGAAAATCATAGGTGGAAAAGGAAGAGAGAGATCTAAGAGACTGGGGAGTGAGAGGAAATAAGAAAGAGGTATTGGATAGGTAAAGAGACTGGAAAGAGAAAAAGGAGAAGAGCAAAATAGGCTTGATGCCCTAGATGAGCAAAATGCTTCTGAGTAGAGACACTGATGAGCCCAGGAGTAACGAGCACAGCATCAGTGCTCAGTGGTAGCTCCTCCCTTCCTTTTCCTCTTGTGTGCTTCTGCTCTGCTCTTTTACCTGCGTCACCTCCTGGCATTGATCCCAAAAAAGAGAGCACGTGCAGTCATTGTCTAATAAAGCCTTCTGTCCTAGGCTTTGTTCTCTCTGGTCACATTTAATATTTTTCATATTCTTTTGACAGTTACATGTGAAATGTAGGATCAGTAGGAATTTGATCACAGACTACATGAACATCAGAAAGCAGGACAGAAATTACATGTACTATTTTCTCTTCATTCTGCATAGCAATTCTGATGTGATTTCTGATAAGAAATATATATATATATATATATATTTGGTTTCATCCCCATTCCTGGCAGAACTCCTTGGAATTTCCTAAATGATGGGGGAAACTCCTAAATTTCCCAAATGATGGAGGGTTTGTTATGTTAATAAGGTAACTTTTGGACACCACCTAAAGATAGAGGCTGGTTGCCAGTCAAGCTATCCATGTGATTAGAGGACTAGAACTTTTAGTCTCACTCCAGACCTCCAGGGAGGGGAAAGGGGCTACAGATTGAATGAATTGCCAGTGGCCAAAGATTTAATCAATTATTTCTCTGTAACGAAGAGCCTATAAAAAGACTGAGTTCAGAGAGCTTCCGGTGGGTGAACAGGCTGAGATTTAGGGAGAGTAGTATGAGGAAATTCTGTACCCTTTCCTCAAACCTCACCTTATCCTTCTCTTCCATCTGGATGTTACTAAATTATATCCTTTTATAATAAACCTATAATCTTTATGTAAAATAGTCCTCTGAGTTCTGTGAGCCATTCTAATGAATTAATTGAACCCAAAGAGGAGGTGATGGGAACCTCTGATGTACAACCAGTAAATCAGAGGCACAGTTAACAACTAGACTTCTGACTGGTGTATGAAGAGTGTATGTGAAGGAGAGAGGAGAGCTTTGCAGGACTAATTCTTTAACCTGTGGAATCTCATGCTGTCTCTGGGTAGAGAGTGTCTGAATTTATTTAAATTCTTGGGGCTTTGTGCTGGGGTCCAGAAATTGCTTTTTGGTGGTGTAGGAAATCTCTTCTCCCCTCACAACTGGAATCAGTACCAGAAACTACTTAACGGGTAAATATTGGATGGCCCATTTCTGTGACTACCTATACGTGTAGTTTTGGCTTATGTTGCCCCCATGTGTCTCGTTTCTTTCTTTCAGCTGAAGGAATCAGAAGTTTTAGTTTGAAGTCTGAGTTTCCCAGAACTTGGAGAGTTCTGTGACTCTTTAGTTGGAGACTAAAGTCAGTGATTCCTGTAGAAGGTGAGGAAGCATCTGGTAGACAAGGCTCAAGAAAGTGGCTCTGCTTTTTATTGTTCCATGTACGATTTCTACTGGGGAAGAGTTTGCATTCTCTAAATCCTCATATTCTGAGTGCTCACCAGACTGTGTACAACTGGTCAGAGGACACATTCATAATCGTTCCTGTCTCCTCTCAGCAGCCAATTATCCATGGCCTGTCTTTAACTTATATCCAAAGTTTGCCCAGCTCTTCACAGCTTGTAGACCCTAATGGGTTCATATTGACTAAAAAAATTATAGGCCTTCTTGGCAGATGCACTTACCCCCATAAGGATAGACCTCCAGCCCATCTAAGTTCACTTTCCCAAATTTCTTTTTGCATCCTCACTAATTATGCAGTGGAGTTTTTCTGCCCTGGCTGCTCCCCTCCTTCATATCAACCATTTCTGAAGCCGTCTGAGGTCAGCCATCAGCCCTACTTGTAAGAATGTGGGACTCTCTCAGAAGTTAACCATTGAGGAGTTAACTCAATGCTATAGCATCCCATCCCCCACAACCCTGAGTGTGTGGAGTCACACGTATTTCATGCAGAAAAGAAGTTACTACTCTGCCCCTTCCTGAGATGCATTTTGTCCTCTCTGACTAAAAATACACTTCTTATACTTTCCAGGTCTTCCCTTTCTGGGATTAGCTTATTCCTCCTATTTCTGCCTGAATCCTCTTCTCTCCAGAGAGGAAAAAAAAGTGAAAGTGTTAGTCACTCAGTCATGTCCCACTCTTTGCAACCCCATGGACTGTAACCCGCCAGGCTGCTCTGTCCATGGGATTCTCCAGGCAATAATGCTGGAGTGAATAGCCATTCCTTTCTCCAACAGATCTCCCCTTGGACACAAATTAAGTGATGGTGATGGCATAGCACCATCTTCTTACCTAGAACCACACTGATTTTCTCATCCACCCATCTCTTTCACCAGAAAAGCAGAGCAAAACTTTTCTTCCCACTTTCCCAGTCCCTTTATTACCTCCAGGGGACTTATCACATGAAAATAGTTGCTTTAGCCAACCTGATTTATTAAACTCTTAGTTACTTCCAGGCTTATGTGAGTGAATCTCAAAAATGCCTGAATTCTAATAATATCCCATCAATGATTATAGATTCCCATTCCTTCAAAGATTATGCTCTTTACAAGTTGGTGAAGGGTGCATCTGATGGCATGCTTTCTCCATGATTCCATACATATTCTTTAAAATCCATTAGAATCTTTTATGGAAGAAACAGACAAAAGAAATGTGAGTTGGTGAGCTAGGCAAGGACTGGGGGAGTCTGAGAGAGTTTAGATACATGTACATTGATAGATAGATACATATACTGTATAACTACTATATGGTGTGGTGTGTATGTATACAGGTGTATTTATACATATATAAATAGACACATATGTATGTGTATAAGGCCCCTTTTGTACATGTATAAATAAACACCAGAGACTTATGTCCTGTGTGAATATTTCTATTTACAATCCATCAAAGGAATAAAGGTAGAGCACTAATATAAGAAAGTATAAGAAAGCATAAGAAAGCAAGAGCTTACTATAACAGAAAAGTAAATCTCAACCATGACCCCTAAAGATTTATAAGAAAAATAAGCAAGTTAGTCATGTCTCTAACTTTCCATTGGCTGTAAAACGAAGCTTTAGATCCACTTTTGTTGCTTCCCTGAAACAAGTATACAGATGTACATCATACACTTTGTGCACCTTAAACCGTCTCCTGGGTTTACTGTCTCTCCTAGGATGATCTCATTTTTAATACTGCATGTGTTCTTAAAAACTAAATTTTTTTTGTTAATTTTATCAAATTATTTGTTAAATAAAATTTGCTAAATTTTACTGTGAAATGTATAATAAACACAAATATATACATATACAAACACAATCTCTGTGTGTGTATGTGTACATAGATCAAAAATTTTTTAATATTTTAGAAGAATGCAGCAAATAGAGCATGTTAACTTAGCAAAGGCTTATATAATAAAACCAAAATAGCTTTTGCTAAATGTTTATCAGTATTATCAATAATCTCTAGGTGCTTAAAATTGTACTATGTAACACAACTAAAGTGATTTCACATCATATGAAAAAAAAATTTTTTTAACTTATTTTTAGGAATTAAGTGTATATGAGAAGATGTGAGAATGAAGGAAAATGAATAAGGCCCAGTTCTAGAAATGGTGATATTTATCAAATCCAGAAGTAAATGTATTATAATATTTTAAAATATGCAAGTACAAGGAGAATTCATGGAACTCTAGCTCCAATCCAAATGTATTGGCAAGCACATTAAGTTTATGGTGGGGTCTAGAAGGCAGTGAGAAGGCTTCCCCTATGGCTCACCAGGAAAAGAATCTGCCTGCAATGCAGGAGACACAGGAGATACAGGTTCAATCCCTGGGTTGGGAAGATGCCTTGGAGAAAGAAATGGCAGCCCACTTCAGTATTCTTGCCTGAAAAATCCCATGGACAGAGGATCCTGGTGGGCTAC
This sequence comes from Bubalus bubalis, assembly GCF_019923935.1. Classification (NCBI taxonomy): domain Eukaryota; kingdom Metazoa; phylum Chordata; class Mammalia; order Artiodactyla; family Bovidae; genus Bubalus; species Bubalus bubalis. The sequence goes on along the minus strand of NC_059159.1, from coordinate 111,486,696 downwards.
AATCCAAAGGGTCGCAAAGAGTCAGACATGACTGAGTGGGTAAGCACACAAAGCACGCAGACAGAGGGAGTTAGTATGCATGTCTACATCAGGGCTTTGGGAAGTATGAGCTAAGGTACTCATTGAGTCATGAAATCAATAATGTACTAGAAACCTTTTAAATGGAATAGAATAGAACTCTGCATAGTCACTGGAAGGACTGATGCTGAAGCTCCAATACTTTGGCCACCTGATGCAAAGAGCCCACTCATTGGAAAAAACACTGATGCTGGAAAAGATGGCAAAAGGAGAAGGGGGCAGCAGAAGTTGAGATGGTTAGATTGTATCACTGACTCAATGGGCATGAGTTTGAGCAAACTCCAGGAGATAGAGAAGGACAGGGAATCCTGCAATGCTGCAGTCCATGGGGTCGCAAAGAGTCAGACATGACTGAGAGACTGATCAACAACAAACAAAATAGAAAAAATAGAAACATGAAATAGAAAAGATAATGTCTGTGTATTATCCAAGGCAAGGGTGCTATTTCAAGATACTTTGTTTCAGGGAGACAGATATACTGTGCTTTTGGTTTAGTTATTGTTTTTGTTGTGACTACCTATTGTATGTTTTGATAGCTCCTACCTTTTATAGAATTAGTGAAAAATAATTTGCATGACACCAATAAGGCAATGTTCTACTTTGAAAGTATTGTAAATGGTGACCTTCCTGTTCAAATGACAAAGCACTTCACAAATAAAACCCTACAGTTGAAATAATCAACATGAAATGATGATGTGTGGAAAGAAAAGGAGTGGAGAGTGGAGCAGTGGGGAGTGGTTGACAGTGATAAAGAGCCACTTCAATCTATCAAAGAAAAAAATTCAGCTATTAGATTAGCTACTGCCCACAACTAGTGGTTTCTTCTCCACTTCTACATCCCGTACACTGTGTGCTTTTTTTTTTTCAAATGTGTGAGTTCTTGGACAATACAGATTTTGACATTTCCCATAATATAGAATGGCTCAAAAATCATTACAATCAACAATCATTACAATCAACTGGGTGAAATGGCTGGAAGATGCTTAAATGCCTTTAGTGCCAGCTTCTCACTCACTGAAGCAGACCTCAGACCATCTCTCACTGTTGATTAGGCCACGGCTTAATGCATTGTAGCTGGGACTCTGATTTGCTAGGAAAAGGGGAGAAAGGGGAAAAGAGGCAAAAAGTTGAATGTTTTAATATGAACTGAAAGGTCTCTCTCCTTTCTATATTTTGTAACTTCTTACTGCTCATATTTTCCTTCTGGTTACATTGAGAAGATATTTTGGGGATTCTGCATTAGGGCAAGGTTCTCTGTGCTTCCTGTGTGACTTCTCAATCTTAAGAGAACTAAGTTTGAGAAGGTTTTCCCTAAATGCATGTGATTTAAAAATTTATTATGAAAATGAGCTCTGTGCTCATCTCAAAGATCCAGACAGACATCTCCACATGATGGAGAGAATCTTAGTCTGTAAGTCAGTTCACCCAGGATTCTCGTCCAGTCACTGACAGATGTTGATGTAAAATGGACACATTCCTGCATCTCCCTAGATTTAGTAATCTGTAAAACAAATTAGAAACTTGGCTAAACGTTCCTAGTATTTCCTTCTATTCTAAAACCCCTCTAATTTCTCCCTGACACCATGGAATAAATACAAAAATCCTCGCCAAATAATCCATGTGTTTGTTTAAGCATCAAGCCATGACAATACCAACAAAATAAGTTATACCTATAGACTGCTCATTATTTGCAACCTCTTGTTAGTTATTAGTTCTTATAAACTAGAACAATTCTAAGGAAATTATGTGAACGCAAAGAGGGAAAAAGTAAAAAATAAAACCCATGTAAGATCCTACCAAGGAAAGGATCAGTACAGATGTATCTTTATGGAGAAATAATAATAGTAGAAAATTCTATTCTGATGTCCTCTGATTGGAGATAACCAACAATGCAATAGATGAACAGAGTCTGCCCACCATAATTCCACTTGAAAGAATGATTGAGGAAGCTTGTAGAGAAAAAGTGATCCTAGTGGAAGAAAAGTTTTTCAGGCTTGACCCATAACATCTCTGTATAAATACCAACAGGAGTGAGGGTGGGTGGACTGACTCAGCGCCTAGGACCTGAGTTCTGGAATAACTCTTATTTTAACTTGTTTTCTAACTGATGTTGTGGTGTAGGGTGAGGGACTAGGTAGGAGGAGGAAGTTGGCAATTATTTTGTTGGTAGATTTAAGCACCCACACTTCCTGGTGAGTACAAATGACATGAAGTGGTTCAGAGTTGAATACTGTTCTATTTTAATAGAAATATATTTAACAACCTATAACTCGTATATAAAAACCTATGAATTTTAAAGATACTGTTTTTTAGGATGTCCAAGGAAAATAAGTAATTAATCTGAAGAAAATGGGCAATAAATAATAATCCTTGTGGTGTGCAAATATAGCAAACATCTTAAAGGTGACCCATGAATGGGCAAAGTGTGGGGAAACACTTGACTTTCTAATTTCCTGTCTGTGCATATGTTTGGATTTTATGCAAGCTTTCATTTCTACTTTTTTTTTTTTTGGAGGGCATTTGAGAAGACATATTTTTAAATAATCAATTTAAAATGCTAACGGCAGCCTCCCATCTTTCTACTTGTTTAAAGGGGGATTTCCTCCCTCTCAGAACAAGGAAAGGTAGGGCTAAGCACAGTTCATCAAGACCAGGAATCTTAGCAGCAATGGTCTGTTGTAGGCACTGTTGAAACAGATTGGTTATAACACCATGTCTAATAATATCACGGAAAGCAAAACTATGATGGGTGTCCAACTTGGCAGGCCTTCCTCCAGAAAGACCATTTCGTTTTTGGCAACCAAAAAATAAAGCTTCATCAGATATACATGAGAGATGATTCACAGCATCTAGTCTCCAGACCTTACTTTCCTTCCTCCCATGGAGACAAAAAAGCCACAGCTCTTACCTCTAAAAACTGCATCACAGGAAGATGTTTTCAAAGCACTCTTCCTGGTCACTAACTGCTATAGACTGAAGAATTGTCCTGTTTCTTTAACGGTAATGAATAACAATGATAATACACGTTTTCCTAACTATGCTGGGAAAAAAAATCAAGCCTTTAACCCTTAGGTGATGTTAGGTGGGAAAATGTAAATTCTTAAATACATCATTTTATAGTGATTAATCAGTTTGGTAGGGTTATGGGAATTATAACAGATACTAATTTTTTTATTATTATTGAAAAATGGTAAATCTTGAAAGGGACATTCTGTTGCTTCAGAACTATAGTATAGAGCACTGATTTGGGGGCCATATTTAACCTCCAGTTAATTAACTGTTTGGCTCTAGGAATGATATTAAACTTCTATAAGGCTTCAGGTTACCTATGCAAAATAAAATGATAAGAATATGAAATTTAAAAGGTATATGTAATATTAAATGATATATTAAGTGCATAGGAAAGCAACTGGCATATTTAAAATTAAAGGCATTATTTTTGCATTGATTTTTATACATACAAGTTTCAAGGTCAACTTGATACTGTAGCTAAAATCTGGAAATGTCAGCTTGTTGTGCATAGCTACACTTTTATTAATGTTGTTCATTAAGTTTCTACTTTCTACATTCCCCTCCCCTGCTTTGCTCTATTTCATTCTCTATTGTCTTCTTTTAAGAACTTGTAGTTGCTTGCATTGTTTCCCTGCATAGTGGAGGATATTGGCAACCCATGTTTTATTGTATTTCATTTTTAGGGATGTGTTCTCAGCCCCTTAAATGTGGCACTGCATCTCCTTTTTGTATTGTCAACTTTTTAAAAAGCTTGATTCATTTAGCTGTGCACAGGCATGTTGTTAGAACTAGACTCTCACAATCCACTTGGGAGAACAAATAAAATCTTCCAGCCTCTGCTGATGCATAATCAATAAGGACCTGCCTGTTTGAGATTTTACTTATCTTATAGCTACCTCTGGAGCATAAAGGGAGATTAGAACACTTAAGAATTCTGGGGGTATTCATAAACTTTGCAGAGAGATTTTGGTTTCTGACTTAATGGACCCACGGTGAATATTTTTTATTGTTTTCCATCTACTGGAGATAGATTATCCATCTCTTTCCCTTAAGACATCCAATGTTAGCACCCGATTTACTCCTCAATTAGCAGGTTCAAATCCTTATCTCACTGCTGTTTTTGGCAGTACTTTTGGGAGAATATAGAAACATAGACGTTTCCTGATTTGACAGTTGGTGAAGGGGACTGCAAACTTTTTACTATATTATTTTGTCTTTTTCATTTAGCAAGTAGGTAACTCAGATACTAACTGTATTAGTTTCCTAGACCCACAACTAAGTACCACAAAATAAGTGGTTTAAACAATAACAAAGTACAGAAAGCTCTAGGCAGAATCTGCTCCAAGCCTCTCTACTAACTTCTGACAGTTCCCTGTCTTGTGGCAGCATGACTCCTGTCTTCATCTGACTTTCTCTCCATTTGAGTGTCTGTGTGTGAGTCAGTGTGTGTGTGTGTGTGTGTGTGTGTATTCAGTGGTATCCAACTCTTTGCGATCTCATGGACTGTGGCCCACCAGGCTCCTCTGTCCATGGGATTTCTCAGGCAAGAATTCTGGATTGGGTTGCCATTTCCTTCTCCAGGGGATCTTCCCGACCCAGGGATCAAACCCACATCTCTTGCATCTCTTACATTGGCAGGTGGATTCTTTACCAACTGCATCACCTAGGAAGCCCTCCCTATGTCCAGATTTCCCCTTTAAATAAGGATAAGAGTCCTATTGCATTAAAGGCTTCCACCCCTACCCTGGTATGACCTCATCTTAACTACATCCACAAGGCTCTATATCCAAACAAAGTCACAAGTCAACCCATAACACAACTGAACACATAAAGTCATCTATGAATTAATTACTCTATTCTAAGACCTAGTCTATAAGAAGAGCTTATTTTTCAGATTGATCTCTGGTAGATGAATTTACAGCATAGGGCTCCCAAGGATCTCACTCAAGATACCGAGTGACAGAAACACCTGGAAAAACACAGGGACGATTCTTGTTGACTGTGAGCTGACTGTGTAAGGAGAAATAGCACCTATCTTTTCAGTGCTGTGCCCCAGGTCTCTAGCAATCCCAACACACACACAAGCCAAGCATGGAAGCTTCTCACATACAATGTGGATTCACAACGTGACAGCACATCTGTACAGTATAAAAAGTCTAGACAGACCACTTCATGAATGTAATTCACACCTACGCAGAGGCGTAAAACTGTGAATATGTTAGCTCCAATTCAGATAAATTAAGCAATTGTTAAAGCATCTGATTCTTATTTCATAAGAGTGAACCTGACATAGAGGTCCATCTTTACATCTAGTCACTCTAAATTCTTTGAACTTACAGGGATGGGTCCTCACCATTCACATTGACCTAGGGAATTTAGTGAAAGCATGACGATAGATTTCAGGTGTACATTTACCCATAGAAGCAGAGCTTTATTTGGGAGACAGTCACTTAAATAGTTCCTTTAAAACTATGGTTTACTGAAAATTATGTCTATGCCTAACAATGCTTAGCACACAGCTGGTGCTGAACAAAGTATTTGTTGAATGAATAAAAATGACTTACCAAGAAATCAGTACTTACCCTACTTTAAATTTTTTCCATAACTATTCATTCATCATGGACATTTGAACTGGAGACTAAGACAAATGGGAATAAAGGAGAAAAAGGCTGAAGACAGAAAGGTGAAGAAAAATGCAAAGAAAAGGAGAGAGAAAGAGAAAGGACATCAGAGAGATTAAAAGATCATAATTCCTGTTCTGGGTGCTACACCACATGGCCCTTTCAGAGGTCATTCTTACTAAAGTACACTGGTACTTTCAAACAGAACTTGGAATTTGAAATGGCTTTTGAAAATGTAACATTCATTTAGTGTAAGATAAATTATTTGTTTCAGTGAAGTGAAAGTTGCTCAGTCGTGTCCAACTCTGCAACCCCTTGGACTATACAGTCCATGGAATTCTCTAGTTCAGAATACTGGAGTGGATAGACTTTCTCTTCTCCAGGGGATCTTCCCAATCCAGGCATTGAACTCAGGCCTCCCTCATTGCAGGTGGATTCTTTACCAACTAAGCTATCAGGGAAGCCCAATTATTTGTTAAAAGATTTTTTTTTTTAATGTTCAAGAGGCTGAGTTATAGCAAGAACTCTTAAATCCTATTGGCTTCTTTTGATTGCATTTGCAAGTACTTCATGAAAATGTGCAAATCAGCCCATTCTCAGTGTTTCAAGCTTCCTGTTGATTGTGTGACAGAGTTGCCAAGCACATAACACATTTGTTTTATAGCACCACATGATGAACCTACAGTGTTTTACCTCCAGGACTGAAAGTCCTTAATTTGTTCTTTGAGGAACAGCCTGTTTTCATCAGGAGACACGCTTTCGTTGATCAAGCAATTCTACAGAAAGTGAAATTCAAGAAAAAGGATCTGGAGATATGGGTTAGTGAGGAAGTATCTGCCCAGTGCCTGTGAAACATAGCAGTTCTTATTTTCCAATTAAACACATTTATTACTTTTTAAATGAAGTTTCCAGAATAGGCCTACATCCAGCATAACAGCAATCTCCAGGGCAAAGAAAAAAAAAATGAAACAAAAGCAAAGAAAACATTGATTAGTGACTCTGTACTGAGTGTTCTGTTTAAGAGAAGTCATATAAGTGTCAAAGAGTATACAGCATATTTAAAATATGACTTTGGTAAAACTTGCTCTCTGCTTAAGAATCTATTATCTTTTTTTAAAATCCAGCTTAAATATGTTGTAGAGTAAGGAAAAATATATGTACAATAGATACTGTTTTTCTGGTTGGTATTAGAATTCCTCTTAGGGAATACAACAATGCACTATATATATATATATATATATATATATATATATATAAATTATTTATCTCCTTCATGTCAGCCACTCATCCCCCAACTACCCTCTTCAGACACTGAGGAGGTAGGGGTGAAATGGCAGACACTTCTACTCCCCATGTGCAATTTACACTCTAGTCTGCATTAATGTGTGCTCAAGCATATCTGTCTCTTTGCAACCCCATGGACAGAGGAGCCTAGCAGTGCTACAGGATAGTCCATGGGATTTCCCAGGCAAGAATTCTTGCGTGGGTTGCCGTTTCCTTCTCCAGGGGATCTTCCCAACCCAAGGCTTGAACTCAAGTCTCCTGAATCTCCTGCAATGGCAGGCAGATTCTCTAGTTTGAACGCATCTGAAAAAAATCACTGGGGTTTAAGGTGAGGTTTGGGGAGCCGGGCTGAAGAAAAATAAGAAAGACTTGTAATGTACTCAGAATAGGAAAGGAGGAGTAACTTAGGGACAGGGCGAGCACAAAATCAAGTAGAAGGTAAGGATTTAGAGAAAAGAGAGGGATAAGAATAAGGCAAAAGCTTAAACCTGAGGTAGTGAAAAGGTCTGAGAAACACTGAAAAATCAAGTTGTCTAATATCCAGCTTTAAAATATCTGTTGAGCAAGTATTTTGTTATTACCTGTGAACAACCAGAAGAATCCTCTACACTCCTGGAACTACCACCATACATAGAGAACTGGCATTTAGAAGAAGCTAGAAACTGGAGCAGAGATGTCTAGTAAACATTACACACAGGGTAAGTCAAGGGACTCGGATAGGTCTAAATGAGAGATGAAAATCTGAGCATATCTTAAAGTGCTGTGGGGCCTCAAATGAAATCCATTAAAGAAATCTCTTCCACTCGTGTGTGTGTGTGTGTGTGTGTGTGTGTGTGTACATACCTGTGTGTATTTATTTATTATATACAAATAATTTCAGGTTAGAACTGGACATGGAACAGACAGGTTACAAATCGGGAAAGGAGTAGGTCAAGACTGTATATTGTCACCTGCTTATTTAACTTCTATGCAGAGTACATCATGAGAAATGCCACACTGGATGAAGCACAAGCTGGAATCAAGATTGCTGGGAGAAATATCAATAACCTCAGATATGGAGAAGACACCACCCTTATGGCAGAAAGTGAAGAACTAAACAACCTCTTGATGAAAGAGGGGAGTGAAACAGTTGGCTTAAAACAACATTCAGAAAACTAAGATCATGGCATCTGGTCCCATCACTTCATGTCAAATGGATGGGGAAACAATGGAAACAGTGACAGACTTTATTTTGGGGGCTCCAAAATCACTGCAGATGGTGATTACAGCCATGAAATTAAAAGACACTTGCTCCTTGAAAGGAAAACTATGACCAACCTAGACAGCATATTAAAAAGCAGAGACACTACTTTGCCAACAAATGTCTGTCTAGTCAAAGCTATGGTTTTTCCAGTTGTCACATATGGATGTGAGAATTGGACTATAAAGAAAGCTGAGCATCGAAGAATTGATGCTTTTGAACTGTGGTGTTGGAGAAGACTCTTGAGAGTCCCTTGGATAGCAAGGAGATCCAATCAGTCCATCCTCAAGGAAATCAGTCCTGAATATTCATTGGAAGGACTTATGCTGAAGCTGAAACTCCAATACTTTGGCCACCTGATGCAAAGAACTGACTCATTTGAGAAGACCCTGATGCTGGGAAAGATTGAAAGCAGGAAGAGAAGAGGATGAGATGGTTGGATGGCATCAACAACTCTATGGACATGAGTTTGAGTAAACTCCAGGAGTTGGTGATAGACAGGGAAGCCTGGTGTGCTGCAGTCCACGGGATCGCAAAGAGTCAGACACAACTGAGCGACTGAACTGAATTGAACAAATAATTAACCTTGAGAATTTAGACTTGAATCCCAAATTCAACAGCCAGACATTTCTGTTTCTTCAGTTGTAAAATTAATCATGCCTGGTGCTACCTGCCTTCACAGATCCTCAGTATGCACATCTGTGTGATAGGGGTTATTTCTTTCTGTTCCACAGAACAATTCTGAAAGCCAAATTCAACAATATGCATTACAGCAATTTGTAGTTTGCCACCTCCTAAACAATAAAATAAATAATAATAAAACAATAATTTTTATTTGGACACCTCTGAACATTCTAAAGCTCTTTATTGTACATTATCTTCTTTTTTGTTTACAACTACTCTGCAAGATAAACCTTACTAATACTACTGAAAGGCAATAAGAGAAAGCTCTGAGAGGCTAATTGAGTATCTCAAAGTCACACAGCAAATGTGAGCGATCACTTCTTATTTCAAGAATGGCATTTTTTTACAACATGCATTTTTTCTAACTGCTTGAAGAGATATAACAAATAACCTGCAGGAACATCAGTTTCACCTAACCCATCTTGCCTCTGACAGTAAACCAACTCTGTACAAATGACCCACTGTCAGAGACTTTGAACTGTCTTTATATTCAGTTAAAAACGAATATCCAGAGGTATGGAGCCATTCCCTTCTCCAAAGGATCTTCCAACCCAGGGATCGAACCCAGGTCTCTTGCATTGCAGGCAGAGCCACCTTTACCCTCTGAGCCACCAGGGAAGCCCAACACATGGAGAGGGTAGACTAAAAGGGAAGAAAGTGAAGAAAATGTTGACGTTGAAAACAGAGTTTTTATCGTGCTGGGTAATTGCTTTCCATAGGGTCTTTTTTTTAAGCAGAAATTATAGATCCATAATATGCTAATGAACATTCACACTCACAGCATGTGCTATAATGACTCCAAGTGGAAAAGCATGCAATTTCCATTCACTTTGAGCAGGCTGCCAGATGAAATCCTACCTGGTTTCAAGCAATCACAGATTAAATAATATCAGTAGCTTACATAAAATACACACACACCCCACCACCGTCACCACCAACATCACTACCGCCACAATAAAATAATATTCTGAATTACAATAAAATAGAAATAGAATCAGAGAGGAAAAGGAATCTTCAGAAGAAATTGTGGAATGACTCCCAAATTAAGCATTTTTAAAGGTTAAACAAAGCAGAATATATCAGGGAATCTGATGGAAACCTCCTTCTCATCCTACTTTACTGTCAATTACGATTGTTAGAAATGCCAGAACCTGAGAGGCATAACATCAACAAAAAATGTTGTAGTGATATTAAGCACAGGACAATCCTCTTAACACTTTTTATAGACCAATACAACTTCTCACCTCTCCATATGGCTCAGCTAGAGTATGGGTGTATTATACATGTATGTGAATAGAGTACCCAATCTAGCCCCTGCCACCCATCCCTTCACAATAACACAGTTGCCAGCATTTCAGATCTGAGCACACTGAATTTAAATCATTTACTCATGTTCTCCCCACATCACTTTGCCAACTGATAGGGAAAACCCCAGTCAGTAAGTGCTGATAATGTTCATTATTCCTGTCTGTGCTGTGTGACTGCAGTATGGTACAGACATGACTCTGTGTGGTACTGTCACCTCTTTTTTCTCCTGTTTTCTCCACTTAGGACTACAATAGATTTAGCCATTTGTCCTAATTGCTTCCTGAAGATGAAGTTATTCTACTCTTGCCCTTCCTTCCAAAGAATTCTATGCATGGTTGAGACAATACTTCCTCAGTCCCAGAAATATACATCTTATCTAGTTCCCCAATTTAAGACAGTTCTATATTTATGTATACATGGATATACAAGTGAATACACAGGTATGGTTTTAGGTTGGGTTCCTCCAGAACCTTGAAATCAGGACTGAGTAAAAATAGTTGGTTTGGAACTTTATCCCAGGAAATATTAGTGAAGGAGGGCAGTCATAGGTTGTGTTAATTCTTCTTCCACTTTGCAAGAGGGCAGACCTGACTCCAACTATTAAAAAAAAAAAAAAAGCCGCTGGTCAAAGACAACAGAGTGTGGCATTTAGAAGTCAGCTGTTTGTCAAAGACAAACAGAATGTAGCATTTAGAAGTCAGAACTGGATGCATTACTGGTTAATGTCCTAAGGAATATCACCAGGCACCAGCAGCATTTGCTTTAGGATAGATATAATGCAAACAGGATAATAATGGAGTGCACATGTCAGGGTGCTGTTAGGATAAAATGGATACATGTGTATAAGCCACTAGGGTCTGTGCGTGATAAGTATTCAATAGGCATGTTATGCCTATGATAATTATGATTATGATGATAGATTATTTTATCAATTTGTTGTTTCTTCATTTTCATTTCCATAGTTATCATTCATCTCTTCCTTTTCTATATTCCTTGCCTGTTACAGAAGTTATTTTATTGACTTATGATTATAGTAAATTATTAAAATGTAGAAAATAGAGAGATACAATTGGAAATACAGAAAGGAGCAATGAGTGGGACTGAAAACACATATCACAGTGACCTACACATTTGTCATGACAGATATATTATACATCAACATATAGATATTTCTCAAAGCTGTTTAAAAGGCAAGATTAGCAAGATGGCAAGCCAGAACTAGCTTCTTGTTAAATCTGAGCAAAGATGCCAAGAAAGGATTGAGAATCTCTTCTGAAGTCAAGAGGCCTGGGTGTTTCAAGATCCAAAGACAGCACAAGGGAAAAATCAGCCACATTTTCCCTAAAAAGTGTGTTCTATTACCAGAGATACAGAACACATCAGCATATGATATGTTTGCTCTTTATACACAGATGTAGTGTGTGGATTGGTAGTATTTTTATGGCACTGAGACCAGAATTAATACTCCACAGTTCCATTTATTAAGTAGCTAGCTCCAAGCAATTGAAAAAGTATTTATGGTTCTAACAATGTAGTAATCATTAAAAAAAACACATATTTAAATAAAAAATAATATTTCTGTTTATTTCTTAAGTAAATATTATAATGGAATCTGCTTTCTGTTGGACACTGCATGCTAACACTACCTGCAAAATCTAACTCTTGCTTTCCTTCAACTAAGAATAATCTTTGACTTTCTCACCTGTGTTTCTTACGTGCGATGGCAAGTGAGAAGTGCCAGGGAATCAAAGTCCCCCAAGAGTATTTCCTAACCAATTAGTGATAAGAGTTGATGTATAAATACTCCAACTCCCTTAGCCATGAAGGGGTGGAGCTGAGGTGTTTGTTCTAGTCTGTCTCCCTGAGTTCCCTTATGGCATTAAGTTTCAGTTACCTACAGTAGAATTCTGCATGATAATGCACCACTTTACTGGCTGCTTTTCCTTCTGTTTAATTTTCTTACTCCCCTTCTAGCATTTCCTGGAATCACCACCTAATCAATAACCTTTGTACTTGAACACTTGTCCGAGAGTCTTGTTCTGAAGGAAATCAAATTAAGAGGAATTAATGATTCATCAGCCTTGTGCACTTGCTAGTAATTCTTTCCTTGTAAAATTTCTCACTTCTTTCCTTTTCCTTTTATCTTAGATGCTAACGCAAAGTGTTATGTATATGACAGGCACAGTTAATCATTATATTCTCACAGAGCCTAACCACACTACTGTTCACTCAACTGCAATACATCATGCACCCAAATTTTATATACTGTGCTCAGTGCTGGAAATACTAATATAAATAAATATAAATAGAACATACAATTCCTGCCTTCACAATTTTATAGTCCCCAGAGAAGAAATACTTACGAATTGATGACTACTAATATTAAGTAAATGCTTGAAAACTCTCAATAAATAGTTCCTGAGTACTTGAAGAGAGATAGACATCCTTCTCATCCCCATAATTTTCTTTCTTTCTTTTTATTTTTGTTGTCTTCCCCTCTGTCACTTCATACAGCATTGTCAGAAAAGAGCAAAAGCAGTGAATACAAATCATAAATCACATGTTAGTAAAACCCTTCTTTGTTGTTTCTGCAGTGAATGTAGGGTCTATTTGACCCATTTGTTTAGAATAATGCATTGTGAGCCCAAGATTATAAATCTCACCTCGGGCAGACATACAGAAAAGAGAGCATGAAAGAATTAACACCAATCTATCACCACTGCTAAAGAAATAGTTTAAAATTACCACTCATGGTGGGATTAGTAAAGGAGGTTGATTCATAAAAAGAGTCACTTTCCCCCTTTCACAACTTATCTTGTTAATAGTAAAGGTCCCTTGGGAAAGTCATCGTCACTGATCAGGGATCAGGAAAGTGCTACCTAGGCCATAAACATTAAGTTGAGCAATCCTTTGCCAGATTACCCATGATTCCTCAAGTGGGATTAAATTAAATAGCTAGCTAGCTAAACATAAAGATATATATTGAAGGATGCAATAATTAATTGTATTAATTATCCTTAATTCCTTGCCCACCATCTACAACAAAGATAAAATGACTTTTAAATAACTAGAGTTATTTTCAATTTAGCTATATTTTCACCAAAGGTCTAGGTTTCCCTGGTAGCTCTGCTGGTAAAAAACTGCCTTCAATGGAGGAAACCCAGGTTTGATCCCTGGGTTGGGGAGATATCCTGAAGCAGGAAATGGCAACCTACTCTAGTATTCTTGCCTGGAGAATTCTTTGGACAGAGGAGCCTGGCAGGCTATAGTCCTTCTACAAAGATTTGGACATGACTGAGCAACACTTTCATCAAAATTCTAGAGAGGTCTTGTTAGGGGAGTAGAAGGAAAACTTATATTAAAGCTCAACATTCAGAAAATGAAGATCATGGCATCCGGTCCCACCACTTCATGGGAAATAGATGGGGAAACAGTGGAAACAGTGGCAGACTTTATTTTTCCGGGCTCCAAAATCACTGCAGATGGTGATTGCAGCCATGAAATTAAGACGCTTACTCCTTGGAAGGAAAGTTATGACCAACCTAGATAACATATTAAAAAGCAGAGACATTATTTTGCCAACAAAGGTTCGTCTAGTCAAGGCTATGGTTTTTCCTGTGGTCATGTATGGATGTGAGAGTTGGACTGTGAAGAAGGCTGAGTGCTGAAGAATTGATGCTTTTGAACTGTGGTGTTGGAGAAAACTCTTGAGAGTCCCTTGGACTGCAAGGAGATCCAACCAGTCCATTCTGAAGGAGATCAGCCCTGGGATTTCTTTGGAAGGAATGATGCTGAAGCTGAAACTCCAGTACTTTGGCCACCTCATGTGAAGAGTTGACTCATTGGAAAAGACTCTGATGCTGGGAGGGATTGGGGGCAGGAGGAGAAGGGGATGACAGAGGATGAGATGGCTGGATGGCATCACTGACTTGATGGACGTGAGTCTGGGTGAGCTCCGGGAGCTGGTGATGGACAGGGAGGCCTGGTGTGCTGCGATTCATGGGGTCGCAAAGAGTCGGACACGACTGAGAGACTGATCTGATCTGATTGCATACAATATCATAAGGCAAGTTATAAAGTTATCATGATCTCAACTAGTGGTCACAATATGAAGACCTCAAATATCAGGAGGTGGTAAAAGACAACCAAGTGGCTACCACAATGAGGGCTTGAAAGGAAGGTCATAATTCCCTTGAACAATTTAATACTCTATTGGTCTGATATAGCCTACAATTTGTGTCCTTGGAATTAAGCACTGATGGAAAGGAAACTTGAAACTAAACCAGAGCATTCCTCGAATGAATTGTTGATAAGGAGATATTGTGTTTATATGGTTATGGATGCTATGTTGCTACAAGATACAAGGGAAACAGGAAGCTTTTCATGGCCCTACCATCTCCTTCAGTTTCGGACTGCAAGAAAATTCACTTCTCTGCATCCATGCATACTTTTATATAGACACAGACCCACACACACAAAGACAAGAACATTTTAAACCCCTATACAAAATCACACATAGTACCTATGTCCCTGACAATTTTCAAAGCCAGTCACTGGTTAAATACCAGGAATTAACTAGTGGCAATGAAATGTGTATTACATCATATTCAACAATTATGCATCACTTCCAAGAACAAAGGGACAAAAATAATTTAGAAAAATACCCTTTTTCTCTGTAATTATTTGTAGTGACCTTTTAGAAAATAGTAGTAAAGTAGCTGCTCCTTTCACATTTTGCTAGAATCCATATCACAAACTCAGTAACACTATACATCTTACATTTTGTAGCATCTTTTGGTAGTACTTCGAAAAGGAAAGAAGCTTCAGGTTTATGTGTTTGTATAATTTGGGGGATTTTAAGTGGGTGTGCCGAAGCAGGGAGAATAAATAATACATTTAGCAAAACTCCCCTATTTTAAACTAACTAAAAGGGAACATCCTGAATTAATGACTATGTTGAAGTCAGTGGTATCTCTTTCCCTCCTGAGTATGTTCAGTGCCTCACACTAGGCTAATAAAATGTTGCCTAGAAGCAGTCATTAGAGAAACTACTTTACTAAGTAAGAATGTAAATAAGGGTAAGTCACAATTTGTAGTGTATCGATTGTTTTAAGGGAATATTCTGAAGTACTATTTACATTAATGAATTGAAGATGACCCTAACAAACTAGTTTATGTGATAAAATCAAGCCATGGACTCTTATAACTAGAGAACTCATAGTCCAAAAGTTGTTAGACATTTACCCAGCAAGCCCAATAAAAATATATCATTTCAAAATAAACACTACAAATCTACAGTCTTGCTACTATATTCCTTTTACTTATACTGGACAAAGAAAAGGAGCATTGGCAATTTGCCATATACAGATACACACACATACATCCTTTGTTGATATTTAGCACAGAAGAAATAAAAACCTCATACATTTTTTTTTCTCTTGCTATCTAGGGCCTAAAAGAATATCATAAAGGGTGAAAAGTACAACATCTAGAAAAAAATTAATATACTAATAACCAATAAATGGCCCCTCTGGAAACAAAACAAAGCAAAGATAAATAACAAAAATAATATTTTTTTCTTCTAGGGAATAATAATTTAAATACATTTTTTAAAGGTGTAAAAATCATGATATCAGAGACCAAAGAAACAAATAAAAAACTGTTGCAATGATAGTTTTGGGCAAATATTGATGAAGAGATGTATTAAAAGACAATTAAAAGAGCATCTTTAAAAACACATACTACTGACTGAACTATGAGCCCAGCAGGCAAATGCCAAGAAATAAGGGTCTGATATTTCCTCTTTCCCCGACATTTGTATTCAAGAGTACTGTGATTTTTTAAATGTGGGAGACAGCAGTGTCTATAATCAAAACAAAACAAAAAAAATGCATTTTAGATGTGTAATGAAGAGTTTTCTTTGACAGGCACAGAGAACAAACACTGTTCCTGGACTGATTCAGGATAACTTACCACCAATTCTATAAAGAAAGATAATATTCAAAGTCATACAAAAATATATGGTTCTTTGTTTCAGTTTGAGCCAATCTCTGTCAGTTATCAATAAAGAAAATATGAATTATTTTTATCATTAAAAAAAAACTGAAATTTTTTCCATTGATTCTTGTCTGCTTTCAGTGAAATTTCAGAGGATTTTATGCAGCCTCCAAATAAACATCAAAGCTGCAAGAGTTCGTGAAATGATTTTCTCAATCTCATAGATACTTAGAAACCCGGTTTCAGCTCAAATAAGCTGTCCTGATAGTATCTCTTAAAGAACTTAGCAGAGTGGATGTGTCTTTGGTTCAGAGATAGAACAAAAGCTGACAGACAATAGAAGTTCATGTTTCCCTGTTTTTATTAGCTGACAGACAATAGAAGTTCATGTTTCCCTGTTTTTATTTTTTCTCATCAATGTCACAGAATCATCACCAATTAACTATCCTGGCAAAAACCGCATTACAGTAATCAGCCGCCCAACAAGATGGGTCTTTTACTAAAATGGAGAGAATCTGAAGAGAGTACATTTTGAGTGTAGTTAGTCCTTGGCTTCTCTGCTAGGATGGTAAAGGAGAGTCAGGCTTCATTAATGTCAATGCTGATAAAATTGCTGGAGACATGGGGACTTCAGTTGTGGAGAAGTGGACTAAGTCTACCAATTCTTTTAAAACCAACATCTAACAAAGCTTTCTGAAAATATTACATATGGCATGTATCAACCTATGACATGTGACCAATAACAACAGATATAAATTTAACATGGGAAATTAGATATGAAAGGCATACAAACTCATTAATAACGTGTATTATTCAACTCTAGATACAATGCACAAGTAATTAAGCACGACACAGTTGGAGGGTCAGAGGACAGTTTTGACCACGAGTGCTGTCAGGGGCGCAATGCAGGAATTTACAGTGAGGGGCGATGGAGGTGTACCTTTTGAGTTGTTGGGGATGTTTGGGGGGAAGTTTTCCAAGAGATTTGATAGTGAAAGGAGCCGTCTTGCATATTGTCAAGATTACATAGGAATGAAAAGGCTGGTAGCAGGGAAGAAACAGAGCTTTATTACTGTTGAGAGATATATTTGCATTAGAAAGAGAAGTCAACAGTGGATAAATAATCTTGTTTAAAGAGTAATAATGTTGTCAGATACCAAAACCAGTCATTATCTGTGGGCAATGCCCAGCACTGGGTAACATAGAGGGTATGATAGAAGTAACGGTTATAGTCCTTCCATCAAGAAACTTGTATTAGAATTGAGATACTCACAAACTAAAGGAAACTAAAAGACTGCATGCATAAGTGCGTGCTAAGTCTCCTCAGTCATGTCCAACTTTTTTGCGACCCCATGAACCGTAGCCTGCCAGGCTCCTTTGTCCTTGGGATTCTCCAGGCAAGAATACTGGAGTGGATTGCCATGTCCTCCTCCAGAGGATCTTCCCAACCCAAGGATTGAACCTGTGTCTCTTATGTCTCCTGCATCGGCAGGCAGGTTCTTTACCACTAGAGCCACCTAGGAAGACCAAAAGAATGCATAGCAGTATGCATAAAATATAGTTACCCAAAAAATGTACTGGAGAAAAGTATCATTATTGTTCAGAAAAGAAGTTTAGCATAAAAAAGAGAAGAGTCAAGGCTCTTAGAGGAATTACAATAAAAGTGGGCCAATTGAATTTCTTTTTTTAATTCTATTTTATTTTTTAAATTTTTATTTAAAAAAATTTTTAAATGTTGTCTTAGTTTCTACTATACAGCAAAATGAAGCAGCCACACATACACTTATATCCCTTCCCTTTTGGACTTCCCATTCAGGTGACCACAGTGCACTAAGTAGAGTTGCCTGTGCTCTCCAGTGCGTTCTCATTAGTTATATATTTTATATACAGTGTCAATAGTGTATATGTGTCAATCCTAATCTCCCGCTTCCTCCTACCTGCCCCCTGTTTTCCTCTTGGTATCCTTACATCTGTTCTCTATATATGTGTGAATTTTAAAGTGAGAAAGGGGAGATGCACATGCAAGCTGTGACGTAAAAGCAGGTGTAGGTAGGAATGATCACATTCTTTCAGGGGGATTTTGAGTAAATAGATTGGACTGAAGCACTGGGTTCTAGACTGTGGACTTCTTGATCGTCATGCTGAGAATGATATTATGTTCATGTCCAGTAGAACTTTCTGTGATGAGGGAAATGCTTTATACTGTTGCTGTCCAATGTCGTAGGCTTATGTGGCTATGCTGCTGCTACTGCTGCTAAGTCGCTTCAGTCGTGTCCGACTCTGTGAGACCCCATAGACGGCAGCCCACCAGGCTCCCCCGTCCCTGGGATTCTCCAGGCAAGAACACTGCAGTGGGTTGCCATTTCCTTCTCCAATGCATGAAAGTGAAAAGTGAAAAGTGAAGTCGCTCAGTCGTGTCCTACTCTCAGAGATCCCGTGGACTGCAGCCCACCAGGCTCCTCCACCCATGGGATTTTCCAGGCAAGGGTACTGGAGTGGGGTGCCATTGCCTTCTATGTGGCTATGGAGCACTTTAAATGTGGCTAGTGTAACTAAGAAATGGAATCTTAATTTTATTTAATTTTAATTAATTAAAATTTAAATTTAAGTGGCCACATGAGATAAGTGGTGTCAGTGTTAAGCAGCACCGCTCTAGAGAGTAGGGAATCACTGTAGGTTTTAAGCAGGGAAAGACAAGATAAAAAATATATCTTAAGCAGATTAATTTAGCAGCAGTGTTTAGGAAAGGGAGAAAATGAGTAGTTCTTTTGAGATTGTGCTAAATTTATAAATTGATCTGGGAGAATTCACATTTTTAAAATGTATTCTGATCATGAACATGATGTACTCTTCCATTTATTTAGTTTTTAAATTTCTAAATGTCTTTCAACAGATTTTAGTGATATACTCTTTCATTTATTTAGTTTTTAAATTTCTAAATGTCTTTCAACAGATTTTAGTGATATACTCTTACATTTATTTAGTTTTTAAATTTCTAAATGTCTTTCAACAGATTTTAGTGATATACTCTTTCATTTATTTAGTTTTTAAATTTCTAAATGTCTTTCAACAGGTTTTAGAAACTTACAGCAACATAGTTCATAATAACAAAAATGTGAAAATGACCAAAATGTTCGTATATAATATGTGAGTAAAATACAGTCTAATTGTCTATTGCAAGAAAATGAAAGAGCTATAGCTATATGCAACTTTATGAGTAATATTGGATAAATGAAATAACAAAATGGTATATATAGTATCACTACATTCAAAAAGGACAAAATAACAAGCAAGCAAAATTTTATTATTTATATACATAATAAAATCATAAAGAAAAACAAATAAATGATTTACTATAAAAGTCAGGATAATAGTTTTTTAAATATGGAAGGGATGCTGTTGCAACACAGGAAATTTCTAGGGTTATTTTAAATTGGTTTTATTTCTCAATTAAGGTAGTTTGTGTAATAGACCAGTTATATTGTATATATTATGGCTCAGATGGTAAAGACTCTGCCTGCAACGTAGGAGACCCAGGTTCGATTCCTGGGTCAGGAAGATCCCCTGGAGAAGGGAGTGGCTACCCACTCCAGTATTCTTGCTTGGAGAATTCCATGGACAGAGGCACCTGGCAGGTTACAATCCTTGGGGTCGCAAAGAGTCGGACATGACTGAGTAACATTTTCACTTTTTTAAAAAACATAATAGTCATACAAGTAAAACTATTATTTGCAACAAAAACAAATGTTGCTCAAATGCTTTGCTGTTACTGTCCGTAAAATTTCTAAGCTATATAAACTCATCTGTTTTCTTCAATAAAATTACTTACAAAGGCATCAAAGGCTATAGAAACCTTGTTTATGCATTAAAAATCACAGGGTTTTAAAATTTTTCTACTTATTGATTATAATTTTACCCACTTGACAACCTTTCATTATCCTGTTCCACAATTGTGTAATTACATATTGATGAATCTGCTCCTATTGAGTTGTATCAAAATCTTCCAATATTGGTAAGATTCTGAAATTTGGTAAGCTGGCTAAGGCAAAAGTAATGATAATCTCAGAGTACCTGGCTATTAATTTAAAGAAACCTCATTTCTCCCATTCAAAACAAAATAAAAGCAAAAAACGAAAAACTAAGCCTTCGAAACAAGTATACACATTAAAAAAATAAAAAGAGTGTTGATTTGTATGTGTCCAGAGTTCCCTGTATTTTGTAAATCTCTAAAGAATATTATCCATGTGAAACTAACATTGGCATATGCCACCTGGATGTTTTCGGAAATAGTAAAGCAAATAAAAGAGAGATGAAGATTTTTCAGGGTTATAGACTTTGAATACAATAATTTCAAGGGCATATAGAGGATTTAGAAGAGAAATCTGGCCTGCACGGGATGAAATTTTCCTCTGTTTGTTATTTAGTCACTCCCTGGTTCCTTTAATAGCTTTTCAGTGAAAGAATTAAAAGAGAAGAGCAGAGGATTGTTTGGGGAGTGACCAGGGCAAGGGGATAGGGGAGCTGCGGCCTCTTGAGAAAGGGGAAAGGATTCTGAAGAGATGGGAAGAGAGTTATTAGACCCAACTATGGAAAGAATATAAAAACATTCTGAATCCCAGAGGCTCAAGCAAAGGAAACCTTGGGGAGCTTTTCTGGACCTGAAAAAGGAATAAGGGCTGAGAAGCAAAGGCACAATGTAATTTCCTGACGTGGAGAAAAACTGCAATAAGAGCCCACAAAACAATTAATCCTGAATGCTGAGAAACAGGTACACCAGAGGACTTGTCTTTGCTTTATTCAATGGGATTCTGAATGTGAGCTCATGGTCAACAAAAGCATCTTTCTCCTCAGCCAGTAATAGCATACAGCTAACATACTTAACTCCTTTCTGTTTATATAGCTATAAATGGGTTACACATCTTTGTGTAGTTTCAGAAACAAACAAACAAACAAAAAAAGCCCTTACCTTTATTTCAAAAGATGTTTTCACAAGAATCCATATTATTTCCTGATAAACTCCTCTACTACCATTAAGGAAAAAAAGTTGTAAAGACTTCATGGTATAAAATTTGAGTGATGTAAAAAGAGAGTGGTGTAGATTGGCCCCTTTTGAGAGCTTCTGTGTGGTTTGTGTGTGTGTGTGCCTTCATTAATGGATTTAGAATCATTGAATTGCAAAAAGAAGGCAGAAAGGTGATGTTTTGACAAAATGAGCTCAGTTGTTTGGAAGCGGCCCCTGAGGCAGTAGCTCTGAACTGAGGGCCTTGTGGATTTCTCCATAATGCAGATAAAACTTCATGATATATTTAAATCCTTTTCCGCAAACATTTTCCTGATTTGTTGCCAAGCTGTCACTGAATTTAGTAATCCAGACAGATTACCATAGGGGTTCTATTTTTAGGGTCCTTCTGTTACTGCGGCAGTTGCAGCTGATCGGATTACAGCTATATCCTACCCATGTAAAACGCACTGATGCTTCCAGAGAAACCTGCACTCCACTCCCGTAATTACAACGTCAGACTCACTCCTAGATATTTCTCCCTAAGTTGATTTTGTAGCTGCATTGTGGCCAATCCATTATTAACTCACTAGATGGTGTGTTTTCTTTTAGTTTTGTTCTGCGCCTTTCAATACTAGCTTACTATTGTGTGTTTTAGTGATGGGGGGTGGGGGGTGGGACGTGGGTGATGGAAAATGCATGGTGTGGGTCGCAGAGGACATAACATTTCTCTAATTTTGAAGGCAGAAAAATGTGTAACCCAGCCTTTACTCTCTCCTATAAATGACAATATCTCCATCTAGTGGTGAAAATGAACTTAACCATGGCGCTGTCAGATGAAGAAAGAGGCAAATTTGCCTCGGAGCATAAATTATATTTTACCTTTAGAATGCAAAGGGATTCCCTGGTGGCTGAGATAGTGAAGAATCTGCCTGTAATGCAGGAGACTCAGGTTTGACCCCGCGTTGGGAAGATCCCCTGGAGAAGGGAAAGGCAACCCACTCCAGTATTCTTGCCTGGAAAATTCCATGGACAGAAGAGACTGGTGGGCTACAGTCCATGGGGTTGCAAAGAGTGAGACAAAACTGAGCGACTAACACTTTCACTTTAGAATATACATTTTTTCTTAAGAATACATAGTCACTGAGCCAAACTAGACTTCTTCCTGCAGTCTTTGCAAGGGAAAAATAATTCGATTTACTTCAGGGGAAGTTTGGCCTCCAGAAACGACTTTTCAATAGCCAGGTGTACAAGTTGTCAATAATCTTTTTTGTGATTTTTTACAAGGCTTTGGAAGGGAGGCAAAGTCTAAGGAAATACTAATAACAAGTTGATTTAATATCACATGGATTCTTGTATTTGGTCTAATTTACCCAACAAATTTCTCATCTCCCTATAAAACTTCTATTAATTTCATAGTATATAGACTCCAGTGAATTAGTATATATTATACACACCTAAGCAAGTAAATTACATTATTTCCTTGAAAGTATAGATGCCAAAGAAGAATGTTAAGATTTTCCCATTCTGTAAGATATTGCAACCTTAATTAAAAAGTTCTTGTAATATAAAGTCAATAATTTAAGGCTGTCTTTTACAAATGTTCTTGATTACTGCTATTTGTATTTGCAAACTCAGGATTGTTTTAAATTAATCTTCCAACTCCTATTAAGTTGTAGAACCAAGACAGCCACTGAGCTTGCAGCAGATTTCCACCAGGTGGCAGCACTTTTGTGGATACATTCCGGATCCTGGTCCTTAGACTCTAATTCCCAATTTTGGTGTGCCATGCATAGCATTTTGAGCTTCTCTTGCGACTCAGAATCTGCCTGCAATGCAGGAGACCTGGGTTCAATCCCTGGGTCAGAAAGATACCTTGGAGAAGAGAATGGCAACCCACTCCAGTATTCTTGCCTGGAGAATTCCATGGACAGAGGAATCCGGTAAGCTACAGTCCGTGGGGTCACAAAAAGTCACACGACTGAGCAACTAACACTTGCACTTTCATAGGAATTTGGTCTCTCTAAAAGGACTGCGTAGGGTAGCCCAGTGCAGAAGTCAGATATTTCAAGTCAGAATGCCAAATGATTTGTGTAAAATTGAGGATACTCCTTTCTTGAAGCTATAATGTCAGAATACATAGAGAGAGATCAGAGAGAGACAGCTATGAAAATAAATACAAATACATGAGCAAATACACATCTATTTTCCAGTTCTATGTGCTGAGCAGCCATAAGAACAATCACATTCCAGTAGTTATGCAAACATAGTGACTAGATTTGACTAAAATCATTCTCCTTAAAAAGAAGTGAGAAACAGAAATGAGTGATTTCAGGACTCACTGAGGGAAGTGCAAGATGAGCCTCGAACATATGTTTAGCCAGAAAATATGGAAGTTCTCAGATAAGATGGAGATCTGTCAAAATAACAAAGAGTCCAGACCAAAGAGGCTCCAGTGGTCCAACTTTAGACAATATGTACATCAAAGTAAATGATAATATTAGCAGATTATAAGAAATCAGGGTTATGATTATCAATGATAAACTGAGAAACTCTTCTAAAGCAAAGAAAACTAAAGAGACAGGACAACTGAATACAGCATGTGAATCTGGATTGGACCTTGAACCAGATATTGTCTGTTGGAAGGAGGATGTCTATAAAAAGACATTATTGGGACAACTGAAAAACATAAAGTGGGCCTGAAGATTAAATAAGAGTATTGCATAATGTTCATTTCTTGATTTTGATTATTATGCTATGGTTTTGTGGGGAAATATTCCTGTTTTCAGGAAGTGCATGCTGAGATATTTGGTGGTGAAGGCTAAAAGTTGCTTTCAAATGAATCAGAAAAACATGTGTCTGTGTTGTATGTAGAAAAAGAGAAGAACAGAAATGAGTAAAATGCTACAATGCAAGGGTCTGAGTAAAAGTTATATGAACATTATTTGCATTATTCTTACAACTTTCTACAAGTCTGACATTTTTTTCTTCAAAATAAAATTTAGAAATTTAGTGTCTAGAAAAGTTATACTAACACAGTTCCTGGCACATATAATCTTCACAAATATCAAGCTTAGAATTCATGATTCCCACAGAACCTTGTGAATTAATCACATAGTATGGGCTTCCATGGTGGTTCAGCAGGTAAAGAATCTGCCTGCAGTGCAGGAGATCTAGGTTCGATTCCTGGATTGGGAAGGTCCCCTGGAGAAGGGATAGGCTACCCGCCCCAGTATTCTTGGGCTTCCCTGGTGGCTCAGCAGGTAAAGAATCTGCCTGCAATGCCAGGTTCAATCCCTGGGTTTGGAAGACCCTCTGGAGAAAGGAAGGGCTACCCACTTCAGTATTCTGACCTCAAGAATTCCATGGACTGTATAGTCCATGGGGTCATTAAGAGGTGGACATGACTGAGCGCCTTTCACTTCTCTCTTCTTCATGATAAACTAAAGGGCTTACCTAGTGACTTAGACAGTAAGGAATCTGCCTGCAATATGGGAGACCTGAGTTTGATCTCTGAGTTGGGAAGATCCCCTGGAGACAGGAATGACAATCCACTCCAGTATTCTTGTCTGGAGAATTCTATGGACAGAAGAGCCTGGTGAGCTACCGTCCATGGTGTTGCAAAGAGTCAGACATGACTGAATGAATAACACTTCCTTTTTTCATGATGAACTAAAGTAATATGCCCCTGCCATTCAACATTTAATAATTCACAGGGTGAAAAATAAAATACCTGTGTGTTATGTTTAAGTTAGAGGATATACTTTAAAAATGATGTAATAAACAGTTTAAAAAGCTGAAATGATGACAAGATTTTTCTTTCCTTCCTTCTTATGAGCTCCCTGAAATAATAGTAAATATACACAAGAAGAATAAATTACAGAGGTAAAAATAAAAGATGTCATCAAGCAACCACATAAATATTGCATTTCTGTAATATAGAAAATATTGATATATGGATATATTCAAATAGAAAAAAAAAAAAAACTCTGAAGGAAAAGCCTAAAAAAGATGAGAACAATTTCTTTCTAATTAATCACAAATGGCCAAGCTCAATATTACAAAAAATGGAGAATGTACAGGGGCAGAACTTGTCAGAGTACTTAGTATTAGTAAAATGTTGAGTATAGAATGGCTGAGCCTCTGTAAGATCATACTATAAACTGCCAAACAACAGCACAGAAGGAGGAGGTAATCTTGTGGGTACACTCTACCCCAGCTCTCTCTTGTGTTCAAATGAGTGAGGATATCAGTCATAGTGTAGAAGGCCAAGAGATTGCGAAATTGTTGCCAGTTAGCCTCTTGGCCAACCGTGGAGCCATATACCTCTGAACTTTTTATTATGAGCAGAGAATAAATTCTTATTTGTTTAAGCCATAATTCATCAAGCTTTCTTCTATCTGGAGCCAAAAACATTCCGATATTGATCCAACATTTAAATGTGAAAATGCAATCATTAGAAAAACTCACAATAATAATATATGCTATTAACAAAAATGTGTAGGAGTAGGTGGGGCTGGGGAGATCAAGTAAGAAAGATACCTTCCTCTTTTGCAGGAGAGATAAATTAAGAAATGGATGTTGCTAAGTCACTTCAGTCGTGTCCGACTCTGTGTGACCCCACAGACGGCAGCCCACCAGGCTCCCCCATCCTTGGGATCCTCCAGGCAAGAACACTGGAGTGGGTTGCCATTTCCTTCTCCAATGCTTGCAAGCGAAAAGTGAAAGTGAAGTCGCTCAGTCGTGTCCGACTTAGCGACCGCATGGACTGCAGCCCACCAGGCTCCTCCGTCCATGGGATTTTCCAGGCAAGAGTACTGGAGTGGGTTGCCATTGCCTTCTCCGAAGAAATAGATGTATAGGTTTATAATAAGAATTATTGAGTTGAGACATATTAAAATATAAACTTTCGAACGGGTTTATTTATAGATAGAAGTGCATTCTCAGACAACAGAAGAACCAATTAAAAGAAAAGAATTGATTCAAATGCCATCATTATAAATTAAAGCATCCAAAATTATGAGATGAGATGAGAGAAGATGAAAGAAGATATCATATGATTATCATTTTCTTAATTTTTTGAAGTTTATTTCTTTATTTTTGGCTGTGCCGGGTCTTTGCTGCTGCTCAGGCTTTCCCCTAGTTGCGGCGTGTAGGGGCTACTCTCTAGCTGTGGAGCCAGGGCTTCTCATTGCAGCGGCCTCTCCTGTTGCAGAGCACGCGCTCTAGGGCACGCAGGCCTCAGTAGCTGTGGATTGGATGCGTGGGCTTAGTTGCTCCATGGCATGTGGAATCTTCCCAGCCCACAGATCGAACCTGTGTGCCCTGCATTAGCAGGCAGATTCTTTACCACCAGACCACCAGAGAAGTTCTTATTTTCTTAATTTAATAACATGTGAATATTTACTGTACAAATTTCAAAATATAAACAATGATTTAAGGTTTTTCCCATGTGTCTGTTGTGCAGTTTTTCCCTCAAAAATGGACATAAGAAAGCCAAAATATTTTCTTTTTTTTCTCTCTGCACAGTTGAGAAAGAATCAAATATTCACAGTGTAAAGAAACCAATTTACTTAGTCTTTTGGAAATAGATTTTAAAGATCCTTGGAAAGAAGTAATTGAATGATTATCTGATTTCATACACTGTCAATGGGTGCTTTTTTTCCCCCTTACATTTCCATTTTCAGTCCTCTCCTTTCATTTCTTCTCATTGTGTTAGGTACACACCCTCCATTTGATGCTAATGGTCTTAAACATCTGAAAATCTTCCTTTAAAGCGTGACCTGACTTTAGGCAATCTCCAGTACATCCGAGAGTCCATTGGCACAGCACCAAGAAGCAAGAGTATTTAAAAGCAAGATCATTCATCCAAGAAGAGGGATGCTTTCTGCCAGAGTTCTATTTTCAGATTACCAAGTTCTAAATGGAGCCATTCATTCTAATTGACAGTTGACAATGTTAATAGCCAGCAAAGTGCTTCTGTGAGCAAACATTCCTATTTTCCTTTGTGTCTGCTTCCACCCCAGTGATAACCATTGGCAGCAATCAGTGCCCACACTATGCTTCTGTACCAGCCCAGATGATTCTTGTGAGAGGCTGCTGTGCCTCATCCCTGCTCTCACAGACCTCACTCACTTCATCAAGACTAAAATTTACTTTCAGATTGAAAGTGGAGACATGGTGAGCTTTACTTCCCCAGGGGACATCCAGATGTTCAACAGGTCACCAGATATTCAAGGCTAGAGCTCTTGGGAATCAATTCTTACACATTATATCTGAAGTCCATCAAAATATGGATGAAGGATAAAAATGTAATGCTATATAAAATCATTACTGCTTCCATTAAACACACAGCTTTCCCTCATTGTTGATAATTTTTGTTTTTATATTCTTTGAAAAATGATTTTCCACATTTTTCATGCCTACAGCTTATGCATCCTTGGCTAAATTGTAAATCCCATGAAGAAATAGAACTTACTTTTTAATTTTTTTACATTTTTTAATACAGCACGTTCCAAATAGAAAAAGGAGTTCGTCAAGGCTGTATATTGTCACCCTGTTTATTTAATTTATATGCAGAGAACATCATGAGAAATGCTGGACTGGAAGAAACACAAGCTGGAATCAAGATTGCCGGGAGAAATATCAATCACCTCAGATATGCAGATGACACCACCCTTATGGCAGAAAGTAAAGAGGAATTCAAAAGCCTCTTGATGAAAGTGAAAGAGGAGAGTGAAAAAGTTGGCTTAAAGCTCAACATTCAGAAAATGAAGATCATGGCATCCAGTCCCACCACTTCATGGGAAATAGATGGGGAAACAGTGGAAACAGTGTCTGACTTTATTTTTCTGGGCTCCAAAATCACTACAGATGGTGACTGCAGCCATGAAATTAAAAGACGCTTACTCCTTGGAAGGAAAGTTAGGACCAACCTAGATAGCATATTCAAAAGCAGAGACATTACTTTGCCAACAAAGGTTCATCTAGTCAAGGCTATGGTTTTTTCCGTGGTCATGTATGGATGTGAGAGTTGGACTGTGAAGAAGGCTGAGCACCGAAGAATTGATGTTTTTGAGCTGTGGTGTTGGAGAAGACTCTTGAGAGTCCCTTGAACTGCAAGGAGATCCAACCAGTCCATTCTGAAGGAGATCAGCCCTGGGATTTCTTTGGAAAGATGATGCTAAAGCTGAAACTCCAGTACTTTGGCCACCTCATGTGAAGAGTTGACTCTGATGTGAAAAGACTGATGCTGGAGGGATTGGGGGCAGGAGGAGAAGGGGACGACAGAGGATGAGATGGCTGGATGGCATCACTGACTCGATGGACGTGAGTCTGAGTGAACTCAGGGAGTTGGTGATGGACAGGGAGGCCTGGCGTGCTGCGATTCATGGGGTCGCAAAGAGTCGGACACAACTGAGCGACTGATCTGATCTGATCTGATTGTACATCCATTTAGGAGGACATTCATGGAGTTTATCACTAGATGGCAGTAAAGATCAAAAACTGAATGAAACCAAAAAACTTCTAAGTAAGAATTTTGAAATAAAATTTTAATTTGAATAATTGAAATCAATATAAAAGTTTTATGATCAAATACAAGGACTAATACATATCTGAAAAACATGCTGGCTACCGTTTGCACTTAAAAAGTGGATTATTCAGGGGAAAACAATGGAAATATTGAAATCAAATGGTTAAAAAAACACAGCTAATAATGATATGCCTGTTTGTATAATAATTATGCATACAAACAACTCCCGGGAGACAAACTTACAAGCATTTTACATTATGTGACAATTTTGCCTAAAATATTAAAGTACAATTCTGTGCCTTCTGTCAAAAAAAAATGCATTCCCCAACAAGTAGAGAAATTTCTTCATTTAGTATTTTAATATTCTTCATTCTAGCATAATATTTTCTTCATTTTTCAAAAGCAATTGGATAATGCAAAAACATAAAACAGTATTAGAATGATGCACAATAATTCTCATTATATTTAATGACACTTTGCTGTTGTTGTTTAGCCATTCAGTCCTGTCTAACTCTTTTGCAACCGTGGACTGTACCCTGCCAGGCTCCTCAGTCCATAGGATTTCCCAGGCAAGAATACTATAGTGAGTTGCCATTTCCTTCTCCAGGGGATCTTCCTGATCAAGGGATAGAAACTGCATTAAAAATTTTTAATAATTTCACAGTTTCTATTTTTTTTGCCAGTGTTTTATTTAGAAAAAGTATAGTGTTTGTATAGTGCTGGAAGAAGCACAAGCTAGAATCAAGATTGCCGGGAGAAATATCAATAACCTCAGATATGCAGATGACACCACCCTTATGGCAGAAAGTGAAGAGGAACTCAAAAGCCTCTTGATGAGAGTGAAAGTGGAGAGGGAACAAGTTGGCTTAAATCTCAATATTCAGAAAACTAAGATCATGGCATCTGATCCCATCACTTCATGGGAAATAGATGGGAAAACAGTGGAAACAGTGTCAGACTTTATTTTTTGGGCTCCAAAATCACTGCAGATGGTGATTGCAGCCATGAAATTAAAAGACGCTTACTCCTTGGGAGGAAAGTTATGACCAACCTAGATAGCATATGAAAAAGCAGAGACATTACTTTGCCAACAAAGGTCCGTCTAGTCAAGGCTATGGTTTTTCCCGTGGTCATGTATGAATGTGAGAGTTGGACTGTGAGGAAAGCTGAGCACTGAAGAATTGATGCTTTTGAACTGTGGTGTTGGAGAAGACTCTTGAGAGTCCCTTGAACTGCAAGGAGATCCAACCAGTCCATTCTAAAGGAGATCGGTCCTAAGTGTACTTTGGAAGGAATGATGCTAAAGCTGAAACTCCAGTACTTTGGCCACCTCATGCCAAGAGTTGACTCACTGGAAAAGACTATCATGCTGGGAGGGATTGGGGGCAAGAGGAGAAGGGGACGACAGAGGATGAGATGGCTGGATGGCATCACTGACTCAATGGACGTGAGTTTGAGTGAACTCTGGGAGTTGGTGATGGACGGGGGAGCTGGCGTGCTGTGATTCATGGGGTCGCAAAGAGTCGGACACGACTGAGCGACTGAACTGAACTGATAGTGTTTGTTAGTCAGTCATCTCCAATTCTTCTCAAGTACATGGACTGTAACCCGCCAAGCTCCTCTGTCCGTGGAATTCTCCAGGCAAGAACACTGGAATGGGTTGCTATTCCCTTCTCCAGGGGATCTTCCTAACCTAGGGAAGGAATCCAAGTGGCTTGCATTATATGAAGGTTCTTTACCATCTGAGCCACCTGGGACCTATCTTGGAGCATATTTATCATTTTGTTTATTTGCTTACTGTGAAGAGTTATGATAAAACATTTTGTTGTATAGACTTTGCCCTCTAAACAACACCATTTTGTCTTTTGATCAGAGATCAAGGGAACCTTAACACCTACATGGACAGATTTACCTCCAAGAAAGATCACAAAAGTAGGATGGATTAGTGAATTGCTCAATGGATTGGAAGGTCTTCCTCTCAGCTCTGTTTTGGCGTCACTTTTCGCTAAACAGTCCTTGCAATGAATTACCCTTTACTTAATTGGAGAAAGAGTTGCAAAGAGTTGAACATGACTCAGTGACTGAGCGCAAGCACGAGCTTAAGCTTATGGTGGCACCAGGTGCCAGGGGCTTGTACTAGACCAGACG
Organism: Bubalus bubalis; assembly: GCF_019923935.1. Taxonomy (NCBI): domain Eukaryota; kingdom Metazoa; phylum Chordata; class Mammalia; order Artiodactyla; family Bovidae; genus Bubalus; species Bubalus bubalis. The sequence goes on along the minus strand of NC_059159.1, from coordinate 111,455,791 downwards.
CTATTTTTTTTGTTTGTTTTATCTTTTAAGATAAAAAAAAGTCTTGACTCTTTTGAGTGAAGATAGGAAAGAACCAGTAAAGGGGAAGATTAAAACACAAGTAGTTAATAATCAGCCCCATGAAGTGTAAATTCTTACCTATTTGGCGCATTTATATTTGTATTCTGTGCAATCCATCCAAACACAGAGAAGCAAGAGGAAACAACGGTTGTATCCACTTTAAAAAAAAAACAACTAACAAATGATTTTACTGCAGGTTTTTTAGTAAGAAGTCAACTTTGTGATTTTATATAAAAGTAGAAATTTTTGGTTTGACTTTTTAAAATTATTTTAGAAAACGACAGAAAAATCATCAAAACAGAAACTTGCAAGTTTTCAGAGAAAATATTAGAAAAACTATTATACGTGACTAGGTCATAAATTCCATATGGCTAGCTTGGATGTAGAGCAATGTACAAACCTCTTATTTTGTCTTTAGTTAATTGGGTCTTTCTCCCATGCTCCCAAACACTGGAAGAAAAAATAATTCTGAGCCCTATCTTGTTTAAAATCCAATAACGTCACTGCCTCTAAGGAACAAATGAAATGGCCAGTGTCTCACAGCCCAAGTTAACCTCTGATGTCAAGTTTTTCCCCCGAGTAGACGAGAAGTGTGAATCAGCAAACAGAATGTCCAGGGGACTCTGAGCCAGAGCCCTCAGTTTTTCCCTCCACAGTGACTCACTTCACCATGGTACACTCCAAAAATTCTTAGAGAGTAGCCAAGGAAAGAGAAATGGGAGAGAAACTAAGAAACTGAGCTGTTTTTTCTAGACAGATAGAGGAGGATCTAAAAATAGATTATTAAACAGACTAAAATTCACACCAGATGGCACTAAAAGTTCATTTTTTTCCTCCTTAAACTGAGTGTGAATTTTTTGAAGAATAATAGATTATATTTAGACAACAAAAAAGAGCTGCATTCAGGGTCGGCTTCATGAATACGTAACCTCTACCATGGGGCCCCACTCAGAAGTCACCACCATTTGGTTCAATGGTCTGCTCTATCTGTCTTGAACTTCTTAATAATTTTTGGACAAGGACCCTCACATTTTGCCATGTACCCATGCTGGGCTATATTTCCTCTGATCGATTTAGAAAGACTAAAGTAGACTTCTGAATGTGGAGAATTTAAGAGAAAAAGCACACATGCTAGATAAATGAGGACAAACATATTTAAAGTATAAAAGTTGAGAGACTTGAAATGAATAGTTGGTTTGCATGCTGACAACACAACATTTCCAGTGGTCACGATCTTCATGAAAATAAAACAATAATTGTTTCCAGCTAGAAGCCAGAGACTTGAAGTTTATTTCCATTAGACTGGCCAAAACAAAACAGACTTCTTTCTAGATGGGTGGTTTGGTGGATGACTCAGCTTGGGACTAAGCCTGAATTTCTATGGATTCCTGTGGTGGGGTAAAAAAGGTAGAAAACAAAAACAAAAACAAAAAAACCCACATACACAGTGAAATTCTTGATGTATAGATATATTCAAGCAATTTTCTTTTCCTTTTCTTTCTCTCATACTGTTTTTGCATTCTATTCCTGTTCCTTTTTTGCAGGTACTTTTCCTACTTTTACCTTGGACCCATTTTTAGTTCCATGGCCTTCCCAGGCGGCTGCATATTTCAAACAGCAAGATCAATAGATGCAGATAACCAGAGAACATTGTTTAGAGCCTAATTCAGAAACCCCAAACAAAAAAATAACTGGTAGTTAATTACAATTTTTTTTTTATTCTTAGGTAAAAAACCAAAGTTTTTAAAAAGAGAATGATAAGCATTAAGCCTTTTATCACATGAGAACCAGAAGGATTATGTACTAGAATAGTGCAGTATTTTTTTTCCTGACAGCTCCATTCAAGTTCTAACTTACCAATAAGAAGTCTCTTTACTTCTGTTGGGCTTCCATGATTGTTCAGCAGTAAAGAATCCACCTGCTAATGCAGGAGATGCAGGTTTAATCCTTGGGTCAGGAAGATCCCCTGAAGAAGGAAGTGGCAACCCACTCCAGAAAATTCCATGGACAAGAGGAGCCTGGCAGGCTACAGTCCATGGGGCCACAAAGAGTCCAACATGACCGAGTACACACATTTGCAGAAAAACAGAGTCAATAAATAAGCTTTTCACTGTTTGAAAGGCTAACACTACTGAATTTAATAATCTCCAGTGAGGTAAGAGTATAAAGAAGATAATCCACAACTCAGTTTACTACATACAAGAGCTCTCATTTCATTGCTCTTTGCAGCACCTAAAAATGATCTGATGTTTCTAATATTATTGAACATTTCATAATGTATTCTCATATTAAAGGAAGCTTTCTTTGGCAAAAATGCATGGCAAGCTCCTCATCATAGCAGAAGCTACTGTGTTTTAATTTTTACTGAGTTCTTTATGTGAGCTCAATGCTGATTATCTCATTTATTAATAGTTTTCATCACAAGCATCAGTGTCCTCATTTTACAGACGAGCAAACTGTGGCACAGAGAAGACAGGAAACTTAGGCAAGCCTCACAATCAGTGAGTGGTAGGGCTGTATTTGAATCATGAAATCTGACTAATTCTCAATTATGATTATGAAGATGCTGATCGCCTGTGAATCAGTCTTCAGAGCCAGAAAAGCAAACAGTGGTAATATAAGACGATGCATTGTTTATACATCACGGCTAAAGAAAAGATTTGGAAGGCGGGTCACTTTGGCTATTGAATCAATATCCCAGGTTTCTACCACAGAAACTAAAGAAAGGATCATTTCCACATGACTACACCTTAGGTATCAAGAAACGAAAAAGACTTTTCTTTTCCTGCATTTCTGGCTCAGCCTGAAACAGGTATACAAACTCCACAACAAGGATTTCTTTTCAGAGCTTTCAATTTTTTTAAGTTATTTTGGTTTGGAGTTGAAAACTAGTTTGCTACTGCTGCTGCTAAGTCACTTCAGTCATGTCTGACTCTTTGTGAAACTATGGAACGTAGACTGCCAGTCTTCTCTGACCATGGGATTCTCCAGGCAAGAATACTGGAATGGGTTGTCACGCCCTCCTCCAGGGGATCTTCCCGACCCAGGGATTGAACCCATATCACTTATGTCTCCTGCTTTGGAAGGCAGGTTCTTTGCCACTAGCACCAACTGGGAAGCCCCAAAACTATTTAATCCTAGTTTAATCACTGTAAGATCTATATCATCCATAGCAAAAAAAAATGGATGAAATATAAACACCATTCAATTGTATTAACTGTTTCGCCTATCATTACCAATTAACTCAGGATTTGAAAGCATTGGTTTTTTTCACTTTCTCTTAGATGGCTTAAAGCATATAGTTTGTACTCCTCCACACCAGAATCTACAAGTAGTCTGTGTGTGTGCATATTTTAACAAGATCACTGTAAGTGTACAAAAACTCATGTAATCAAGCAAGGAAGCATAAATGAAATTTTTTTTTCAGCAAATGCAAAACACTAGCTATCTGCTTTGTGTGTTTGTTCATTTATTCCCTAATAAGGAGGGGAAAAGCTTTCTTATTAGCATTGTACTTAATTTCATATCTTGTCAGGGAATCTGAGTTGACAGTTTTTTATTCTTTTTCCTCTGAATTTTGACAATGAATACATTTCTCTAATATTTGATATTTACATCTCGATTATTTTTCCTTTAAACTTGGGCATTAAAAGAAAATTTGCCATCAAAAAAAGAAAAGAAAACCACCTTTATGGCCTTGTTTATTAGAATCACCAAAAGAATAAGTAAAATCACTGAATCTCTAAGGAACAAAGGACATTTTGATTGTTACCTATTAATAAAAATAACATCTTTGTCAAAAGACATGGTGTCTTCTGAAGCAGGTTCTCATTAAGTCTCATTTCTTTCTTAATTTTCCTTTGGGGTCAGAAGAACTATGTTCAAATTTATATTCAAAATTCATTCACCATTCACATACTGTGGACCTTGGGCAAGTCATGTGATCTTAGGAACTTTAGATTCCTCATATGTAAAAAGCACACGACACTTCCCTGCCAGACTTGTTTGAAGACTAAATTAAAAATGTGTATATGTATAACAGCTTAGACTAGTTCTTAAGAATAAGAAACTCTCAATAAATTTATTCATTCAATAATTCAATAGGATGAAGTTTTACTGATCCTTCACATATTCTTCATTTCATAGCTTTTCCCAATTCTGTTACACTCTTATTTCACTCAAGTATTTCATATATGTCTATATATAATGATTATTACATTATATCATCAACTTTTGCATGATTCTTTCTGGATTCAAAAGTTGATTACCACTTTTTTTCTTAATATACTTTTTTTTAGGAATATTTTAAGTTTGCAGAAAATTGTATAGATTTCCCTTTTAGTGTCTCTCTATATCTCACAATTTTCCCTATTATTAACATCTTAGATTAGCAGGTACAATTTAAAATTGATGAACCAATATTGATACATTATAATTATCTAAACTCTATACTTGGGTTTCACTCTTTGTTTTATTGTCTGTCCCTGGAATTCTAAAGGTAAGAATTCTGGAGTGGATAGCCATTCTCTTCTCCAGGGGATCTTCTGGACCCAGGGATCCAACCAAGGTTTCCTGCATTGCAGGCAGATTATTACCATCTGAACCACAGGGAATCCCATATAACTCTATCAGTTCAGTTCAGTTCAGTCACTCAGTCATGTCCGACTCTTTGTGAACCCATGAACTGCAGCACACCAGGCCTCCCTGTCCATCACCAACTCCCAGAGTTTACCCAAACTCATGTCCATTCAGAGAAGGCAATGGCACCCAACTCCAGTACTCTTGCCTGGAAAACCCCATGGACGGAGGAGCCTTGTAGGCTGCAGTCCATGGGGTCGCGAAGAGTTGGACATGACTGAGCGACTTCACTTTCACTTTTCACTTTAATGCATTGGAGAAGGAAATGGCAACCCACTCCAGTGTTCTTGCCTGGAGAATCCCAGGAACGGGGGAGCCTAGTGGCTGCCATCTATAGGGTCGCATAGAGTTGGACACCACTGAAGCGACTTAGCAGCAGCAGCAGCATGTCCATTGAGTCAGTGATGCCAATAACCATCTCATCCTCCGTCGTCCCTTTCTCCTCCCGCCTTCAGCCTTTCCCAGCATCAGGGTCTTTTCAAATGAGTCGGCTCTTCACATCAGGTGGCCAAAATATTGGAGTTTCAGCTTCAACATCAAATCTTCCAATGAACACCCAGGACTGATCTCCTTTAGGATGGACTGGTTGGATCTCCTTGCCGTCCAAGGGACTCTCAAGAATCTTCTCCAATACCACAGTTCAAAAGCATCAATTCTTTGGCACTCAGCTTTCTTTATAGTCCAGCTCTCACATCCATACATGACTGCTGGAAAAACCTTAGCCTTGACTAGAAGGATCTTTGCTGGCAAAGTAATGCCTCTGCCTTTTAATATGCTGTCTAGGTCATAACTTTCCCTTTCAAGGATTAAGCGTCTTTTAATTTCATGGCGGCAGTCACCATCTGTAGTGATTTTGGAGCCCAAAAAAATAAAGTCTGACACTGTTTCCACTGTTTCCCCATTTTTTCCCATGAAGTGATGGGACTGGATGCCATGATCTTAGTTTTCTAAATGTTGAGCTTTAAGCCAACTTTTTCACTCTCCACTTTCACTTTCATCAAGAGGCTCTTTAGTTCTTCTTCACTTTCTGCCGTAAGGGTGGTGTCATCTGCATATCTGAGGTTTTTGATATTTCTCCCAGCAATCTTGATTCCAGCTTGTGCTTCATCCAGCCCAGCGTTTCTCATGATGTACTCTGCATATAAGTTAAATAAGCAGGGTGACAATATACAGCCTTGACGAACTCCTTTTCCTATTTGGAACCAGCCTGTCATTCCATGCCCAATTTTAACTATTGCTTCCTGACCTGGATACAGGTTTCTCAAGAGGCAGATCAGGTGGTCTGGTATTCCCATCTCTTGAAGAATTTTCCACAGTTTATTGTGATCCACACAGTCAAAGGCTTTGGCATAGTCAATAAAGCAGAAATAGATGCTTTTTTGGAACTCTCTTGCTTTTTCCATGATCCAGTGGATGTTGGCAATTTGATCTCTGGTTCCTCTGCCTTTTCTAAAACCAGCTTGAACATCTGCAAGTTCACAGTTCACATATTGCTGAAGCCTGGCTTGGAGAATTTTGAGCATTACTTTACTAGCACGTGAGATGAGTGCAATTGTGCAGTAGTTTGAGCATTCTTTGGCATTGCCTTTCTTTGGGATTGGAATGAAAACTGACCTTTCCATAACTCTATAGGGTTTGACAAATGCATAGTACATGTATTCACCATTATGATTTGTACTTAGTGTTTTAATTAACCTAAAAATGTCCTGTGCTTCACCTATTTATCTCTCCCTTCTTCTTCCTAACCTTTGGCAACCACCAGAAGGTGCCCAATATGCTACTGGAGATCAGTGGAGAAATAACTCCAGAAAGAATGAAGGGATGGAGCCAAAGCAAAAACAATACCCAGCTGTGGATGTGACTGGTGATAGAAGCAAGGTCCGATGCTGTAAAGAGCAATATTGCATAGGAACCTGGAATGTCAGGTCCATGAATCAAGGCAAATTGGAAGTGGTCAAACAAGAGATGGCAAGAGTGAATGTCGACATTCTAGGAATCAGCAAACTGAAATGGACTGGAATGGGTGAGTTTAACTCCGATGACCATTATACCTACTACTGTGGGCAGGAATCCCTCAGAAGAAATGGAGTGGCCATCACAATCAACAAAAGAGTCTGAAATGCAGTACTTGGATGCAATCTCAAAAATGACAGAATGATCTCTGTGCGTTTCCAAGGCAAACCATTCAATATCACAGTAATCCAAGTCTATGCCCTGACCAGTAACACTAAAGAAGCTGAAGTTGAATGGTTCTACGAAGACCTACAAGACCTTTTAGAACTAACACCCAAAAAAGATGTCCTTTTCATTAAAGGGGACTGGAATGCAAAAGTAGGAAGTCAGGAAACACCTGGAGTAACAGGCAAATTTGGCCTTGGAATATGGAATGAAGCAGGGCAAAGACTAATAGAGTTTTGCCAAGAAAATGCACTGGTCATAACAAACACCCTCTTCCAACAACAGAAGAGAAGACTCTATACATGGACATCACCAGATGATCAACACGGAAATCAGATTGATTATGTTCTTGGCAGCCAAAGATGAAGAAGCTCTATACAGTCAGCAAAAAAAGACCAGGAGCTGACTGTGGCTCAGATCATGAACTCCTTATTGCCAAATTCAGACTGAAATTGAAGAAAGTAGGGAAAACCACTAGGCCATTCAGGTATGACCTAAATCAAATCCCTTATGATTATACAGTGGAAGTGAAAAATAGATTTAAGGACCTAGATCTGATAGATAGAGTGCCTGATGAACTATGGAATGAGGTTCGTGACATTGTACAGGAGACAGGGATCAAAACCATTCCCATAGAAAAGAAATGCAAAAAAGCAAAATGGCTGTCTGGGGAGGCCTTACAAATAGCTGTGAAAAGAAGAGAAGTGGAAAGCAAAGGAGAAAAGGAAAGATATAAACATCTGAATGCACAGTTCCAAGAATAGCAAGAAGATAGATAAGAAAGCCTTCTTCAGTGATCAATGCAAAGAAATAGAGGAAAACAACAGAATGGGAAAGACTAGGGATCTCTTCAAGAAAATCAGAGATACCAAAGGAACATTTCATGCAAAGATGAGCTCGATAAAGGACAGAAATGATATGGACCTAACAGAAGCAGAAGATATTAAGAAGAGATGGCAAGAATACACAGAAGAACTGTACAAAAAAGATCTTCATGACCCAGATAATCACAATGGTGTGATCACTGGCCTAGAGCCAGACATCCTGGAATGTGAAGTCAAGTGGGCCTTAGAAAGCATCACTACGAACAAAGCTAGTGGAGGGGATGGAATTCCAGTTGAGCTATTCCAAATCCTGAAAGATAATGCTGTGAAAGTGCAGCACTCAATATGCCAGCAAATTTGGAAAACTCAGCAGTGGCCACAGGACTGGAAAAGGTCAGTTTTCATTCCAATCCCAAAGAAAGGCAATGCCAAAGAATGCTCAAACTACTGCACAATTGCACTCATCTCACGTGCTAGTAAAGTAATGCTCAAAATTCTCCAAGCCAGGCTTCAGCAATATGTGAACCGTGAACTTCCTGATGTTCAAGCTGGTTTTAGAAAAGGCAGAGGAACCAGAGATCAAATTGCCAACATCCGCTGGATCATGGAAAAAGCAAGAGAGTTCCAGAAAAGCATCTATTTCTGCTTTATTGACTATGCCAAAGCCTTTGACTGTGTGGATCACAATAAACTGTGGAAAATTCTTCAAGAGATGGGAATACCAGACCACCTGATCTGCCTCTTGAGAAATCTGTATGCAGGTCAGGAAGCAACAGTTAGAGCTGGTCATGGAACAACAGACTGGTTCCAAATAGGAAAAGGAGTTCGTCAAGGCTGTATATTGTCACCCTGCTTATTTAACTTATATGCAGAGTACATCATGAGAAACGTTGGGCTGGATGAAGCACAAGCTGGAATCAAGATTGCCTGGAGAAATATCAATAACCTCAGATATGCAGATGACACCACCCTTATGGCAGAAAGTGAAGAGGAACTCAAAAGCCTCTTGATGAAAGTAAAAGTGGAGAGTGAAAAAGTTGGCCTAAAGCTCAACATTCAGAAAATGAAGATTATGACATCCGGTCCCACCACTTCATGGGAAATAGATGGGGAAACAGTGGAAACAGTGTCAGACTTTATTTTTCTGGGCTCCAAAATCACTACAGATGGTGACTGCAGCCATGAAATTAAAAGATGCTTACTCCTTGGAAGGAAAGTTATGACCAACCTAGATAGCATATGAAAAAGCAGAGACATTACTTTGCCAACAAAGTTTCGTCTAGTCAAGGCCATGGTTTTTTCCAGTGTTCATGTATGGATGTGAGAGTTGGACTGTGAAGAAGGCTGAGCGCTGAAGAATTGATGCTTTTGAACTGTGGTATTGGAGAAGACTCTTGAGAGTCCCTTGGACTGCAAGGAGATCCAACCAGTCCATTCTGAAGGAGATCAGCCCTGGGATTTCTTTGGAAGGAATGATGCTAAAGCTGAAACTCTAGTACTTTGGCCACCTCATGTGAAGAGTTGACTCATTGGAAAAGAGTCTGATGCTGGGAGGGATTGGGGGAAGGAGGAGAAGGGGACAACAGAAGATGAGATGGCTGGATGGCATCACAGACTCGATGGACGTGAGTCTGAGTGAACTCCGGGAGTTGGTGATGGACAGGGAGGCCTGGCGTGCTGCGATTCATGGGGTTGCAAAGAGTGATCTGATCTGATCTGATCTATCTTTGTACTGTCTCTATAGTTTTGCCTTTTCCAAAATGTCATATAGTTGAAGTCATACAACCAATTTTTAGATTGACATCTTTCACTCAGCAATGTAGAAGATTAATACATGTCTTTTCTCCAATGTCTTGATAGCTCATTTCTTTTTATGGCTCAGTAATAAATATACTAGTTTATACATTAATCTTTTGAAAGACATCTTGGTTGTACCCAAGTTTTGAAAAGAACCAATAAAGCTGCTAAAATCACTTGTATGAAGGTTTTTATGTGGACGTAGTTTTTCAACTCATTTGGGTAAAGACCTAATAGTGTGATTGCTAAATTATGTGACTGTCTTTAACTTAAAAGAAGCTATCAAATTGTCTTTCAAAATGTCTGTACTATTTTTCTTTCCTGTGAACAATGAATACGACTTTTCTGTTACTCCACTTGGAATGGATTTTGGCCATTCCAGTAAATGTATAGTGGTGTTGCATTTGCTTTAATTTTCCATTCACTACTGATGTATGATATAGAGCATCTTTTCATATGCTTATTTGCCATCTGTGTATCTTCTCTGGTGAAATATTTATTCAGATCTTTTGTTCCTTTTTAATTTAGGTGCATGCATGCTAAATTGTTTCAGTCACGTCCAACTCTTTGTGAACCTGTGGACTGTAGGCTGCCAGGCTCCTCTGTCTAGGGGATTTTCCAGGCCAGAATACTGAAGTGGGCTGCCATGCCCTTCTCCAGTGAATTTTCTCGACATAGGGGTGGAACCCATGTCTCTTATGTCTTCATGTCTCCTGCATTGGCAGGTGGGTTCTTTACCACTAGCGCCACCTGGGAAGCCCTTTTTAAATTAGGTTTTTTTTTTATATATATATGTTTTGGATGCCAGTGTTTTATCAGATGTTTTGCAAAGATTTTCTCCAGGTCTATGACTTGTTTTCTCATTCTGTTTACCTTGTCTTTTACAGAGCAGAAGTTTTTCATTTTAATGAAGTCTAATCAATGTTTTTCTTTCATGGATCATAGAGTTATATATTTTTATCTTCTAAAATGTTTCTTTATATCTCTACTTACTTACTTCATACTCTCCTATTCAACTGTGTATCCACTTATCAAGCCTAGAATCTGGAATTTAGTCAGGAGCCTCTCAAGTAGTTTTTTATAAAACATGTAGATCAGTATCTCTGAAAAGTATCACCATACAGAGTCCTAGAAGGAAAAGACTGGCCCCCCAGGCTGGGAGTTACCTGTTAGTGTTAAATAAGGGACTATTTAGAGAGGTGGAGCAGGTTATAGGAAACAACATTGCATGTTGCAGCGCCCAAGGACCAGTATCAGCATGAATTCCAGGATCCAAGTAACAAGAAAGGAAAAGTTCTAAAAAAAAAATTCTTGGGAGCTTGGGCCATCCATAAGATGTTATACTTGTAGAACACACATGTTAATAAACCTATATAGAATCAGATTTATAAATCTGTATAAAATCTCTATAGAAGGAATACCTCCTCCTGATCTCCCTTTTTCTCCCAAGGCCTGAATTCACCCAGAAGTCAGAAGATAAGTGAGCCTGTAGGGTGAAGTCTTCAGAAGTCAATTTCCAGAGGGGAGCAAAAAAGAGTAGAAAATGGATGGGGATGGTAAGACAGGAAAAGAAGAATAACAAGGTTAGGCAGTTTCTTTATAATTTAGAAGAGGAGGAAGTGTGGACTCAATCTTTTTCTTTTTTTTGGCTGCCCAGCAGGGCATTTGTAAAATCTTGTTTCCCCAATGAGGGATCGAACCCATGCCTCCTACAGTTCTGAAGTGAAAATATGGAGTCCTAACCACTGGACTGCCAGAGAATTCCCCAGCAGAATTTTTTTTGGCCATGCCAAGTGGCATGTCGGATCTTAGTTTCTTCATGCCCTGCAATGGAAGCACAAATTCTTAACCACTAGATGCCAGGGAAGCCCCACAGTTTCAACTGGCAGAAATATTATTTGATCCACCTTGACCTTATGTTTAGAACAGTGACAACAAAAACACCTGGATAAATCCATCCTGTCTCAATGAACCAGCACCACGTTCCTTCTAGTTTCCCACTCAGGTACTTCTCAATCCATCACACAAGGGAGGTATCACATATAGTAACAAAAGAACTAAAAAAGTCAGCGACGTAATAAGCAGCATGTCTAAACGGCAACCCACTCCAGTACTCTTGCCTGGAAAATCCCGTGGACGGAGGAGCCTGGTAGGCTACAGTCCATGGGTTGCAGAGTCGGACACGACTGAGCGACTTCACTTTCACTTTTTACTACTAGCCTCAGTTGGGCTAATATGTTATGGACCAAGTCGTCATGGTTGTTCCATAAGATGTACGTGGAGGAAAGTGAAGGAAAGGTAATTAAGGCAAATAAAGCTACAATTAAGTGAATAAAGCTAAGATATAGTCAGAATTTTAAATACCCAGCTGAATTATTTTGGGAATGAATAAATTATCACCTCTGTGGTAAGAATACTCTCATAGGAAAATTTTGATTTTTTTTTTTTACAAAAGTGCAAAAGCAATTCAATAAAAGAAAAATAGCCTTTTATACAAATGGTGTGAGAACAATTGGATATTCATAAGCAAATAAAAGAATTTTGACCAAGTCTCATCTCACATGTTACACAAAAATTAGTTCAAAATGAATCACAAACTGAAATAGACAATGAAAAACTATAAAACTCAGAGGAAAAACAGAGGAGAAAATTTCCAGGACCTAAGGTTAGGCAGAGTCTGTAGATGTGACACCAAAAGCAAAATCATTAAAAGGAAAAAGTGAACCTCATTAAAATTTGAAATATTTCCTCTGAGAAAGTCTTTTATCTATTAAGATGATAAAAAGCTACAGACTGAAAAAAAATATTTGCAAACCACATATTTGACAAAGGACTAATATCTAGAATTTATAAAAAGTTCTCAAAATTCAACAATAAAAAAATAGACAATGTCAAAATACAAAATAGTGACAATGTCAAGTGCTGATGAGGTTGTGGAGAAACTAGATTACTTATATATTTATTGTGGGAAAGTAAAATGGTACACCATCCTGGAAATCAATCTGATAGTTTCTTAGAAATCTATACAAAGCTGAAACTCCAGTACTTTGGCTACCTCATCATGCGAAGAGTTGACTCATTGGAAAAGACTCTGATGCTGGGAGGGATTGGGGGCAGGAGGAGAAGGGGACGACAGAGGATGAGATGGCTGGATGGCATCACTGACTCGATGGACGTGAGTTTGAGTGAACTCCAGGAGATGGTGATGGACAGGGAGGCCTGGAGTGCTGCGATTCATGGGGTCGCAAAGAGTCGGACACGACTGAGTGACTGACTGAACTGACTGATACATGCAACTACCATTTTTTTAAAAAGTGAGGAATTTTTATTGCTGATGCCATTTCATCTTTATACTGGTTCATGAAATATAGCAGAATGTTCAACTGTTACAATGCTGATGCAATAAATTCCACTATTATACAGAGATACCATCTCAATAATCTGTAACCAGATGGTAAAAGGGTTAGTTGTTCAGTTGTGTTCCACTCTTTGTGACCCCATGGATTGGAGCCTGCCAGTCCCCTTCATCCATGGAATTCTCCAGGCAAGAAGACTGGAGTGGGTAGCCATTCCCTTCTCCAGGGGAACTTCCCAACCCTGGGATTGAACCCAGGTCTCCTGCATTGCAGACAGTCTTTACTATCTGAGCTACAATACATACAATGCAAAGTAAAAGTGTTAGTTGCTCAGAATTTCATGGACAGAGGATCCTGGCAGGCTATAGTCCATGGGGTCACTAAGAGTCAGACACAACTGAGCACATACACAAAGATGGTAAAATGTAAAAAGTACAGTTTCTAACTCTGTGAATATTTTATTTAATATGCAAAATCTATTTCAACAAGTGATCATAATATAAAATTCAGATTCCTGTCCCTTGATATCAAATTAAGCAACTGCACTACACACAAAAGAAAATCAGAATAGAAAAATCAGTAACACACCAACTGTCCTGTAAAATCATTTTATTTTCTGCAAGATAAATATTTTTCTTAGGCATTGTTACTAGAACAACCTCTTTGTAGGGTTTTATAGTTTGGAATAACTATATTTAAAAAAAATTTGTATTTATAAAGAGTTGTAATACAAAAAATGATTTATAGGCTATTTTTCAGGAAGAAGTTACTAGACTATATTTCTATTGAAGAAACTTTCCTATTTAAATCTATGATATGGAATGAAAAGATGATTAAAAAGTCTTCTGATCAAAAAGCTTGAGATCATCAAAGGAATGTTTAGTCTCTTCCACAGAGAGCCACCAGGATTTTTTCATAATCTCCTTTGGTTTCATCCTGTTGATAAAAATAAAGTATATTTAATGCTACCTGAGACCACAATCAATAGAAAATATTTTTAAATTGTAGACTAATTATTGTATTAGGCTTAACATACATCACAGTATATCAATTTTTTAGGATCTTGGATAAGAATATCACTTATTTAATTAATAAAATTTATATAGCAGATAACTGGTATTTTTAATTGATTATATGAAAGCAATAGCTTTCAAAATTCAGATAGCAAACTTCTTTCGATTATTCTATATTAAAGCCATTATTTTCCAAGAATGAAATATAACACAGAATAAATATAGCAAAATATAATTTCATATCACCTCTGACTTGCTAAACCAGAGTGAAGGTTACAAGTCCACGATAGTCTCAATTTTCATGTTAGATTTTTGTTATCCAATATAAATGCCAAATTGAATTTAAATAGTCATCTATCTTTCATTAAGTTCAAAACTCCTTGACTTGTCTTTCTTTTTTACTTTCTTTTTTTTTTTCTTCTTTTTTACTTTCTAACTTGAACATGCATTCTATATTTTCTACATATGACAAAGTTAAGGAAAATTTTAGAATAAAAAGTTTCTAATCCTCTGATCAATATTCATTGCAACATAAATCATTATATATCTCTACCAAAGTATTTTGATTGCTAAATGTATGTATGGTAAACTGTTTCCATGACTATTGAAAAATCTGCAGTCTTTCTACATAGAACTCACTAGAATATTTTACCAGTGAAAGTTCAATTTACTTTAAATTATGTATCTTTTTAAAAATTTTTATTTTTTGGTCATACTGTGCAGCAAGTAGGATCTTAGTTCAGCAACCAGGGATCAAACTCATGTCCCTTGCAGTTAAAGTATATAGTCTTAACCACTAGACCACAAGAAAATTCTCTGTATCTTAATATAACAAATTAATCTTATATATGTAATTTATGGATACAGTAAGCCAGCCCTTCTTTATGAAGAAGTTGCAAAAAAATTATCATTTGTGGGGGTAACATTATGAGAATTACAACATACCAGGATGGCTTGACAGAGAGAGATGCCATATAACTTCTGATAGCATGCTTTGATGTCATTCATGTCAATTTCAGAACGGGAAACCATAATCCTGATCAGTGTCTTATGACGAGTTCCAACACCCTGTCAGAAACAAATGATGGCAAGTGTCCCTTATATTCCAAGCTTACTCTTAAGGTAGTATGTGGGTATGAATGTGAAGTTCTTTTGCTAACCTATATAGTTTTTATGGAGAAACTATTTCCACAGTAAAATATGCACAAACACACACACTTCAAACAAGTGGTAATAAAATGACACGAACTCAACTGTGACAAGAGAATTATATAGAGAGCTTTTAAAACCTCCTAACTGATCTTCCACTATCCAGTCTTTCCTCTGTCTAAGCTATTCAAGAATTGCAAAGTAAACTTTCTACGTTGTAAATCTGATCATTTGATTCATCTGCTTAAAACCTTTTAGTGACCTTCTGTTAATTTTAGGATGAAAATCAATCATTTTACCTGGGCTTACAATGCCCTGCCTAATTCTACAACTTCTTCCACCATGCACCATCACTCTAATTATATTTATTATCCTGAAAGGGACATGCTGTGTTCTCCTCCAGGACCAGACTTGCTTTATCCCTTCATTCTTTACACTCCTGCTCTCATCTGGCTAATTCCTGTTCAAATAGCATGTTGTGATTTAGCTGACAGCTACACTGCTTTCCAAAGTCTGGGACACAGGTCCCTCTTCTCATTTACAATACTAGGTGTTCTCATTACCCATCTAATAACCTCACTAGGTAACAGCAGGCATGGGGTCAGGAACTGTACTGCCAACTACCTGGTGGAACATGCCTATCACATCACAGGGACTCTTTTCTATTAATTGAACGGTTACATTGCTTTCTCCTAAGACTTCCTTATTTTGGAGTTGCAAAGGGAAAAAATAGACAACTTCATAACTTTTCACAAGTATATAGGTACCATCCTATATAATAAAATGCAAGCTAGACAATAAAGTGCAGTACTTAAAGTGATATCTCAAATACATCTTAACAACACCTTACACTTTGATGAGCTTAGAATGACATTTTAAAATCTTAGAATGACATATGGAAGGCAAAATAATAAAAATGATAAATGAAATTTAGAAGAGATTGTAAAGCTTAGAATCTTAGCAGGTTGCTAAAATCATACATTAAAAGAGGAAGTATATCGCCCTTCCTCTGCTGACTCAGATTTTACGCAAATCATGAGTAATCTACAAATTGCTTTCAAGCTCACCTTACTATCTTACCTATAAAAGAGTATAACAAGTCTAACAGAATTTTATTTTAAGAAGTGCATTACCTCTTGCATTGGATAGAAAATAATTTTTAATGAAAAGATATCAAAAAATAAATGTAATTTTTAAACAATATGGGATTTTCTGTTCTCTCCATACACAGTAATTTTTCCCTCAAAGCAAATCATATGTTACCTTCATGGCCTGATGGAGCTTCTCAGCAAAGAACATTGGCTTGTTTGTAGCACACTTCACTGTAAGAGAGGCATGTTTTAGTTGATATCTTTACCACAAAAGAAGAAAGATACATATGAAAGAAATAGGAAATACAGAGGTTTTCAAGTAAGATTCTGTTCTCTTTTCCTGTTCCTCACCATCCACCCCCAGTAAGGGATATTTGGCTTAAAAGAAGCTATTTTCTAGATGGTGATTTTGAATATTCTGTCCTCTGACAGTATCATTTATCTCCTATTATCCTAAGTCCACCGATAGCAACTTCAATAGTTCATGTTATCCTGAGTATACTCTTCATGGAAACAAGGAAACCAGTAGATATGTTAAAGGCCGTGTTGGCAGGCAAGAAATACTTTTTTTCCTGTTGTAATAAGAAAAAAAATCCAAGTGGGACAGGACAGTCATAAAATATAAGGCAACTGCCAAATAAAATACTAACAGATGTGTCAATCAGTATTAAGAAGATTCTCTACCTTCTTACTCCAAGTGTCATCTATGGACCAAAAGAACTGGAGTCAACTGAGAATTTGTTAGAAATGCAGACTTCCAGTTTCCACCCAGACCTACTGAATTAGAATCAGCGTTTTAGCAAGATTCCCAAAGGATTCATGTGCACATTACTGTT
This sequence comes from Bubalus bubalis, assembly GCF_019923935.1. Taxonomy (NCBI): domain Eukaryota; kingdom Metazoa; phylum Chordata; class Mammalia; order Artiodactyla; family Bovidae; genus Bubalus; species Bubalus bubalis. The sequence goes on along the minus strand of NC_059159.1, from coordinate 111,438,849 downwards.
TGAGAAGCACTGCTTTATAGTGTAGGTTTCCAAACTTGGACTGGTCATCTGAATAAAAGGGAAAACTTTAAAATTCTTTTCTTCTGAAGGCCTAAATCCTTTAAGCTTGCCCAAGATTACTCAGCAAGTGACAGACCAGGATATGGACCTTCATTTATCTAATTCCAAATCCCATGCTCTTAATGACCATTTTGACTTTCCTTTTTGCCATGCCCAGCCTGGTATATTGCATGGTACAAGTAGATGCTCAGTATTATCCACCAGCTCATCTTTTTAATCAAGGAAATAATACCTGTAATCATAACAAGACTATTGCATCACTTTAGTTAAATATTTATTGCCATTATCTTACATGCTACCTCTATTTGCAACATAAATTATATATGAGTTTTTGTCTTATTATTATATTTTGTAGATTATTGGACAACATTGACAATACAATTTCAAGTTAGAAAACTCTTCCCCCTCCAGGACTACATACCAATAACTGTGAGGCATTTCTCGATGTCACCTTTCAACTCCAGGTCCAGAACTTTGTTCATGTCATGCTTACTATACTTGGAATATTTCTGAAACACTGAATATTAAGTTTAAATTTAGAGATGTACAAAACATCCTTTTTTTTTTTTTTTTAGCAAACTAGCAAAATCAGGCATGGCCACAAAGTCAAAGCATTCCTTATGTGTATGCTAAGTCACTTCAGTAGTGTCTGACTTTTTGTGACCCCATGGACTATCATCTGCCAGGCTCCTTTGGCCATGGGATTTTCCAGGCTTATACTGGAATGGGTTGCTATGCCCTCCTCCAGGGGATCTTCCCAACCCAGGGATCGAACCCACATTTCTTAACATATCCTGCATTGGCAGGCAGGTTCTTTACCACTAGCACCACCTGGGAAGCCCAAAGCATTCCTTAGGAGGACTGAACTTCAAAAAACACAATGTAAATCTAACTATTCATCTGAGCATATTTTGGATACATCATCTTCTCTGAGGGATGTAATTCACATGGCTATTTTTGTGCTTCTGTGTATTTTGGGAAAATTTTTGCAAATGTTGACATTTATTAGAAGTGACATTTGATTGACAGCCGTAACTCCACATCAGAGCCAAATGTCACAGCAAATGGATCTTTCTTTATATAAAGATCTGTGTTGTAGATTCCTCTTAATTCTAATCTCAGAGTGCTAACAGAGTGCTGTTATCAAATAATAAACTTGAAGTAATCATCACGTCCTGCACTTTGTCTTGACTTCCAAAACACTCAGGGCTAAATCTTGTGGCAAGAACTCTCTTTTAGCTTTTGTTTCTGAAGTTTCTAGATACTCTTTTCTTCACTTAGCCTCAGGTGTTTTTTTCTTCATTGTAATTTCATGTGTTCTGTTTTACCTGTATATATTGTCAGACCTATTCCAAATATTTTGAGGAAAAAAAAATAGTAAAAATAACAAACTAATGTTCTACATGCCAAAGTCATAAAATGTGTTTCAAATACTATCAAGTGGTGTCTGTACAAAGCGGGACAAATGCACAAGTAGCGATAAGAGATCAGGAGCACTGCATCCGTTTGGTTTCAGAGTGCCACTGATTAAGATTTCTTTCTTGCTTTCTCTTGAAAGTGTTAGTCACTCAGTCGTGTCCAACTCTTTGCGACCCCATGGACTATAGCTTGCCAAGCTCCCCTGACCATGGGATTCTTCAGGCAAGAATACTGGAGTGTATTTGCCATTCATTTCCTTCTCTGGGGAATCTTCCTGACCCAGGGATCGAACCCAGGTCTCCTGCAGTGCAGGCAGACTCTTTACCATCTGAGCTACCAGGGAAGCCCTTTCCTTTCTCTTGCTTGTCCTCACTGGAAAAAAAAAAAAAGTGACTTCTGCAAACAGTCCCAGGGAACATTTGTTTTCTTCTTACCTCTGCGAAGATGGGGATAGCTCCTGGTGGTAAGAATGGTAATGAACACATTCACATCTGTCCCTTTTCTTCTTTCTCCTGCTTCATATAAGGCCTGTTAAGAAACACAAAAACAAACACTTGACCATCTGAGGACTTGATATCTGCATAAGAATGTCAGATCTCTTCAAAGATTTTGGAGGCAGCTGCTTTGTGTCCGATACAATCAGAGCAGGTGGCAATGCTAAGATTACAAGTTCCTTAGAGATGGAAACCTTGTTTTGTCAAGTATCTTCCATAATCTCTCAAGTTGCCTTGCAAACGCTAGAGACTGAATCTATGCATGCAAAATAAATGTTTATTGAGTTAACTTGCTTTAAGATTGCATTCTATATCAAGAAAACATCAAGGGACACTCTCTAATTTTTACTTTTACTTTTAAGTGTTCAAAGTGATTTTCAGTGAATGGTACTAATAAATCAATAATTCAACCATTACCTAGGTGTTGATTTTGATGTAAGAATTTTGGGATTCAAATTCTGACTCTGCAACTTAATCGTTCCTAGATATTAGTACTAAGATATCTTAGTAATCTTATGCAGTTTCACATTATTAAACTACAGACTTTCCTCTTTTGTAAATGGAAAAGATAATCTCTGCCTTATTGTCACCAACATGCTCTGTTACCTTTGAAATGTTAATTACCACCCCCCTCCTGGGTCACACTAATCCATGTAATGGCCATAAATACACATCTAAGAGCCCTGATAGTCTTTTTTTATTTTAATTTTTGCCTGCACTGGGTCTTTGCAGCTGCATGTGGGCTTTCTCTAGTTGTAGAGAGCAGGCACTATTCCCTAGCTGTAGTGTGCGGTGGTTTCTCTTGTTGCAGAGCACCGGCTCTAGGCACATGGGCTCAGTAGTTGTGGCACATGGGCTTAGTTGCTCCGAGGCATGTGGGATCTTCCTGGACAAGGGATTGAACTGGTGTCCTCTGCATTGCAAGGCGGATTCCTAACCACTGGACTACCAGGGAAGCTCCCTGATAGGCTTACAATGGAAAGCAAATTCAGAAGTATCACAAGCAAGTAAGAGTAATTTCTTACTATGGGCAGTTACTCAAAGTTATTCGGGACTTTCTGAGCAAACAACTGATATAGAAGCATTTATTCAACAAAAGTCAATAGATGCCTATTATGTGCAGGATAATGCACTGATATAGTGAAGAGAGTGTAGTAGTCAAGTAAGTTTCTATTTTTACTAACTCACTGTGATGCCTTTGTGGAGAATACTAACTGTACCATGAGAACAGCATATGTAAATACTAGATGCCATTTTTTTAACAAAAATTCCAAGTCCCAAAATGACACAGTTTTTCTAATATTGCCAATACACTGATGTATTAAAAAAACAAGCAACCTCACTGAAACAATATATAATAATATACTTCAAAATATATAAATGCTATAACTTTTATAATTTTAATATCATTACCATAATATTTTTACAATATAAACTTACACCTCTAAACCAATGTTCACTGTTTAAAGAATTGTTAGATGTGTTTATTTTTTTCACTTTTACTTTCTTATACCTGGTAAAATAAAAACTCAGGGTTTTCTCAATAACAGATCAAAATTTTACTATTCTTTCTCAATCCTCTCCAGCTTCAAGAACAGTGCAACCGTTGAAAACATAAAGACCACATTTCCTCTCGTGGATTGTTTGAGTCCTGGCTGGTGGGCATCCTTCAGGGAATGGACATTAGGTGCCATTATCCTTTTGGAGAATCTCATATCTGCTTTCACATGGAGGCCCTCAAGTAGTACCTCACCTCAGGTCGGACCTAATTGAAGTAGCAAAGTGGATTCTAAGAGTATTCATAAGCACTTGCTTACCCTGGCATCTGAATCAGCCAAGTCGTCATTTACAGCAAGCTCCTCAGATCGGTCACCCTGGAAAATATCCCATTCTCGTGTAAGTAGTTTTCTAGCATATAATCACATGGCTTATTTATTCTCTTAAAATCAGATGAGTAATATTCTTTGCAGAAAAAAGGGGTGAATTGCTCATTTCTAGAGAGAGATGAAATCTAAGATTTTACTTTTCATCAAAGAAGAGATATTTCCAGATCTATTTTAGTTATACCTTAGCAAGAGAAAGCAAAGCCTTCTCATAATCTCCAGATGTGTCTGAGGCGATGTCTTTAGCCAGATCTCTCTTCAGTTCTGAGAAATAGGAAAAGTATATTTTGTAGTAAACTAGTGATAATGGTGATGGTAATAATATCTAACATCTCTATATTGGGTCACAACTTGCAATGCCAAATGTTCAATGATTTATGGAACACATTTCAAATAGTTTCATTTTTTAATAAAGCAAAATCAGATCAAGTAAAATTTTTGATCATCAAATTTATTTCCTATAAAGCAATTAAAACAATTTAGATAACACTGTGAATGAAACTCTACAGCCCTAAAGCTTTTGCTAACAAGAATAAATTGCACAGGAATACATTACTAGATAACTATTTCTGAAATAAACTATACCAGAATTTAAGCAATGGGGTGAATAGAACAGTTATTTAAAAGGATAAAACAAAGTGCTTGCTTGAACATAAGAGTATTTATTTACTTTGAAGTGATAAATATCTTATATGGAATACAATTTAGTTATGTATGCATATGTGTATGTATACACATCTACAGTAGATATAGATTTAAAATGTTTCTCTGTTAAACACCCTTACTTAACATTAAAAAATAATGCTGTTATTATCTTTTCAGCAAAAATTTACCTGAATTTATAGTTGACTAGAAGGCAGAACATTTTAATAAACAGTCACTGAACTGTACCTCGGGAATAATTTATGGCTATTTGCCTTTGTAAACTATGTTTTATAAAATAAAAAAAAAATAGTAATAATGCCCCTCTTGATGACTGTCACTGATAAATAGACCTAAGGTAAATATTGATAATGAGGTAAGAATTGCAGAACATGAGGTTAAAAGCTTCCTTATTCTGATTCCTTTATTAGATTGCTGTGAAAATAATACACGAGGACTATTGTATTCTCTGTGCTTGGTTTTAAAATCACGCAGAATGATCCTCTATGGTGCTACATATTGGGTTGGGAAAATTAAACAAAAAAAAAAACAAGGGGCTTGGGAAACTAGAAAAAGAAAATAGTGATGAGCCAACACTGCCCATGACCCATTTGCAGATATCCTCTTTACAGTGTTAAGCATACCATTGAAATGAGATGTTTCACTGAATAGATAAAATGAGCCGTGGCTAGTCTCTCATCCCCATGAATCTAACTGGATGTTAACAGTGAGTAAGTCATGTATGTTCATAATGGTAAAGTTAGCTTCCATCAGAGAATTATAAGCACCAAGCTGTTTACCTTTTCAAGGACAAATGTTTGGAGGGTTTTTGTTTGTTTTTGTTTGTTTTTGTTGTTGTTATCTTTTCAAAGTGAAAAGACAACGGGACATTTTTATGAAATAAATCTCTGAAAAGTAGGAAATGTTTTTAGAAAATTCTTTAAATTCAGATCTTTGAATTGAGGGTTTCATTGCAATACAATGTGGCCATTTGTCCCAGACACAATTTTTTTAAGTGCAAAGTTGATGAGGACTGAAACAATCATGTCCCTTATTTGTACCCCACTAACTCTATGTGTCTGGTAACCATATGTGCTTGTGATAGACCTGTGACAGACAATGAAAGAAAAATTTTAATATGTACTTTTCCCATAATTAACATCCACACTCAATTTTTCAAAAAGTATATCAGAATTCCTTTTCAACTAAGACACTTGGACTGTTAGGCATTAAAACTTACCTTCTCTATAGACTCTGTTAATTTCTCTGATTTCTCTGTTAGTTCTTGATGCCAGAATTTCATTCAGAGTGTCTTCATCAGTCCCAAGGCCCTGAATTGAAAAAGATTTAAAAAAAAAGAAGAAATGTAGAAAAATCTTCATTCAAAAGTATCAACTAGTTATTATGTTCCAAAATTTGTCTGAATCTGACATTTAGTAAATTTCTCACATTTAATAAATATCCACAATATTTATTAATTGCAATAAAGTATGCATTATATTGCTTAAAAAACAAAATGGGTTTAATGCCAATATTTTGGGCAAATAAATACAAAGTGAGATCTATTAAATATGGTAACATCATGAAGATAGTGGAAATAGCATAGTTGTTAACACCAGCATCTATTTTTTCATTTATTTATTCATTCACTTATTCATCTTATTACCACTGATGGGTGGCCCTATGCTGGTTGTTGAGAATATACTAGGAGGCATAAGTGGTTTGGACATGCTTTGAGGAAAGGAGCTTTGTTTAAATCAGGTGGTTTACCTTCATGGCAGCACGGAGCTCTTCAGCATCAAACTGGGCTGGAGTTTTCAATAGAGCCAAAACAACTTCCTCAAGGTGACCGAGGAGGGCTTTCTTCAGAACTTCATCCAGAGGCTATAATAAGAAGATATATAACCTTTTAGTAAATAACACATTAGGTGATATAGTAAAGCAGTGTTATTTGATGTGTAGCTAATCTTACTGAGTCCTAAACCTAACCATTTTTCATAGCTCCTTCCCTTTACATAGAAAAGGGTACCCAATATTTAATATCTTAATCTTTTTGGTTCTAGAGTGATTAGAATGAAATTTACTGAATTTATTGATAACTCCTTAAAGGATAGCATTCTCAATCTTTTATAGAGGGAATAAATGACAAAGCTCAAATTATAAAGATTGTGTATCAACTGAAATAGTAATAAGAATACTTAAAAAATAATGTATTAATAACTTTTCCAACCATTGAAATTTGCACTTTTCAAATAAGCACTGTAATCAGACATTATGTGGTTTTCTAACTACACTCCTTAAAAAAATTACCCATATTTTGTATAAAATAGAAACCTTACTTTTAAAGTAGAATTATACATATAAACTTTACGTTCAGACACTAAACAACTCAGTTTAAAATTTAACAGAAGTCACATTTCAATCAGAATATATTTCTTACTGCCAACAGTAATCTTGATGTCTGTTATGCTCAAGTTAAAGGCTTATCTCTAATGTAGAACACCACATGTGCAAAGAATCAAAACAATGCATAAAACCAGCAAATTTGATAGCATTGATTACATTGCAACCAAGAAAATAAATACAGTAATCCCAGACTTAGTTGTAATGGAAAACAGTGGCTAGAGACTGAAAGAACTAGGCAACTGAATTTCAAAATCTACGCACGCATACTTAGTTGTATTCGACTCTTTGCGGTCCCATCAACTGTAGTTCACCAGGCTCCTCTGCCCATACAATTTTCCAGGCAACAATACTGGAGTGGCTTACCATTTCCTACTCCAGGGGATCTTCCTTACCCAGGGATCAAACCTGTGTCTCTTGTGTCTCCTGCATTGGCAGGCAAAGATTCTTTACCACCACTCCCTGAGAAGCCCATCAAACGCTATATTTAAACATAAATATGACTGAAATTAATTATCTAAATTAACCACTACAACCGACCTTTCCTTTCTCCTGCAGATAGGCCGCTTTGATCTGCTGACGCTGTGCATTGTTTCTCTTAGTCAGAATTTCAATGATGGTTGCTTCATCCACACCTGGAAATAAAGGGCCTCTAGACTTTAAAAATCAATTTTCTTTATTGTGAATAACAGACATAAAATGATTCATTATCAAGATGCTTCAAATGAAGATCTTAACAAAACAAAGAAGTATAAATTATAACAGGCTGGGACATGGATGCGACTCTGTATATCAGATGAAAGCACTTGGGATGACATTCTCTTCTCTCTGAGAAAGTGAAAAAATGGTTCATTTGTGTCCTACTCTTTGTGACCCCATGGACTGTAGCCTGCCAGGCTTCTCTGTCCATGGGATTCTCCAGGCAAGAATACTAGAGTGGGTTGCCATTCCCTTCTCCAGGAGATCTTCCCAGCGCAGGGATTGAACCCGGATCTTCTGCACTGCAGGCAGATTCTTTACCGTCTGAGACACCAAAGGAAGAAGAAATTCTCCCCAGCCCTCAGTGCTGCAGTGTTTGTTCCGAGTTCACACCTTAAGTGCGAACAGAGGTGCTGACTTCAGCATTCAGTCTGTTAGAAATGAGATTGATAAAGATCTTGTATCTTCAAAACGAAGCAGACTCTTTCCATTGCACATGTTTGTTTTTCAGTAGCCATTCTGAAATGTCTAGGAGGGGACTGTTTGGGGAAGACAGAATTACCTTTAACTGTGATTGCTTTGTGCAAGGCCTCAACATCCGAAGATGGATTGAACGTAGGATAGGGGCTCACTGCTGACCCAGGACCACCTTTGGATCCTTTCACTGTTTTCTGTGAATGAGAAATAAATTACTGTCCATTCACTTACATTTGCTTCTATTTTAATACTACGATTTAAGTAAGTTATTTTATTGCCTCTCGACTTACAATGTATTCCTGCTCTTCATTTTCAATAAACCAGGCCTGCTTGAGGAATTCAGATACCATTGCCATTTTTGAAGGATCTGAAAAGAAAACAGGTTGATGTTTTTACAAACCACAAACTCACCACATATACATACCACTCCACTCCCTTACATACGTAAGACGTAGAGCTGCCTTGCTTTTACTTTCCAGGATTACTCTTAGGAGCATCATACAATGCTAGATTTAGTGTATTTCTGGCCATGCTGCATGCCAAAAGATGTGGGATATTAGCTCCCCAACCAGGGATTGAACTTGCACCCACTGCAGTGGAAGCAGGAGTCCTAACCCCTAGACTGCCTGGGAAGTCCCTAGATTTGAATTTATTTTAAAGAGACTCTACTACCTTTGAATAGAAACCCAAAGCCTCAGAAATGTAGCTCTTTCTCAGTATATTCAGGCCTAACCTTAGGGCTCAGATGACGTCTATAAGTAAGCATATAGGCTGTAAAGAGCGAAGCTGGTGTTTCATTTCACTGTCCTAAATTTACAGATCACCCGCTGTATAGCAAGCCCTGAGGGCACAAAAACACTGAATCATCCTTTGCCTCAAAGAACTTAAAGCCAGTATGTGCTCTTCCTAAGAAAACTCAAAAGTTTAAGAATTCTTAGAGGAAGTTCTGGGTGATCTGAGACTCTTTTGGGGGAAGGTTTGAGATTAAATTGGCTAAAAAGTTAAAGAGAACAAAACAGAGGAGCCTGTCATATTTGGGAAGTTGAAAAGAGTTTATTAGCTCAAGAAGCCCAAATTTAAAAGGTCAAATGTGTTTCCAAAGTTTTGGATAAACATTAATGGGTTTTTTTTTAAGTTATATTTCAGAAAAATGACTCATCCTGTGTCATAGAGAATGCCTAGGAGATGGGCAAGATGGAATATTAGAGACCACTTAGTAAGCTGTGGGAGAATCCATGTAGGGTTAATGAGGACTTGAACAAAGCTATTGGGGAGAGAAAGAACATTATACTGGCATTTATAAGGTAAGATAATCTATGACAATCTACAGGAGTGGATTCAGACTCAAAACTCTACCTAAAAAAAAAAAAAAAAAGATATTCTTGTGAGATTTCTCCTTGAAATAATTCAGTTTTCTTTTCCATTCCTTGGTATAAAATTATTTCAGCACCTGGAATAATCACTACACTCACATTTCTTCTATTTGAGCTGTCTGAATTCTCATCCTACATGTGTTGTTTTTCTTTTTTTACCAATACAAAATAATCCTGGAAAAGAATTATTTTATACCAGCTGCTTTGCTCTAACAGGATTCTTTAGAGTGAAACTGCACCATGCATGCCCTCCATTGGAAAACTGTATGTTAAAGAAAATTGCTTGACTTACTATCATCATTCAGCAATATTTTTATTTAATAAGCTATGTATATGTTTAAAACTTGAAGTACATTAAAAAATTAATGCGTTTACTGCATTATCTACAAAAGAAACCCTCAAGGATCCTTTTTGTCTAGGATTTTTTTTTTTTATGAGCCTAAGCTCCAGGTCTATGCTGATCGATCTCTCCACACCCTTTTATTTCTCTGGAGACTGCTATTATGAGTACATCTGAAAGAGACTGGAAGGAAGATCTTAGCAGTTTTGAATTCTCCCTGTGAAGCTAAATGACTCGTGAGGAGTAAAACCCATAGCCTGATTCTTTACCGGTATGTTCAAAGTATTTCAATCCCCACCTACTGAAAAGGGGCAGAAATTCTAAGTAATGAGATTAAATACATGAGGGAAATAATATCCAAAGCAGAAACTAGCTCTACTTAATTATCATGGGAATTGTTCAAATTACTGTTCTGTCATCTGTGAGGAGAACCAATATATTGTGCTCTTATTTAATCTCTGCCCCCAGCAACTGATCAATTTAAAGTTAGCTCCTGAGGTGAAGTGATGGTGTACAGTTTTGCACAAGGTTTTAGTTCCTGTTACACCATAATCCGCTGCAACTCTTGTTGGCACATGGAGTTTCATTTTCCTCTTGCTTAATTGCATATACAAAACTTCTTGCAATTTCTGGCAAGGTTGCAGGTATTTAAAATATCCATTTTTTATCTCATCCACGCCCTTTAGAAAGTAGACTTCTCAAAATGAGTGATATAATCGGTCACTTAGTGGAATAATTTTCCCTCAGTAATAGAAACAGATATTCCAATATTTCCACTTTTTTCAATTAGAAGCGAAAAACTTCAAAAGCGATCAAAAAGGAGATTAAGAATATTGTCAAATATAACTTTTAAAATGATCCTCACAACTTCAAAATAAATTTTATGAAAACTTTACTGTACATTACAATTTTTTCACTTAAAAATGCTTATATAATGCATTAATTTCTTAAAAGAATAAACTTGAGAAAGACTAGAAAATATTTCTCTATTAATTATATTATACAAAATAACAAAAATAAAAGGGTTAAATAATTTGTTTCACATATGTCCATAGAGAACACAGCTTTGTGACATATCTTCTGTGTTCCTAGATTTTGGTCAGAAGCTATTTAGGTGACCTGGAAAAGTGATCTGGAATATGGTTTGGAAAAGAGAAGTAGCCTGAATAGAACCTTCTTCAGGAAAACAATTAGAGGAAAATGGACCCTCAATTCAGACAAATAAGATCCACTAGCTCTCAGCAAAGCTTAAAGATAGAAAGATTGTGACAGGATGTTAAAAAAAAAAAAAAAAAAACTCCCTACAGGAAACAGATTTGTTCATATACTGCTAGTTAAGTGCTCAAATGCAACTCCATGTTTTAACAGAACCTTGAATAGTTGCAACATACCTTACAAATACCACAAACAGCAAAAATATTTTGCTCAAATTGTATTGCTAAACCATTCTGTCTTTTCAATACCTAACCTCTGCATGAAAACCAATGTGTTGTACTCGATAAAACCCACTTAATAATTTGAAAGTAAGATTTCTTAACTATCAACAAATAATGCATGCAAACACATTTTATAGACTGCAACATGCTATATAAATGTTTGTCATATATTTTTACTATTCAGAGAATGATCCAGTCTAGAAATTAGAATTGTACATTAAAAATAAAAAATTAATAATCCCATGAGTTCACAAGAGCCTTTTTTCCATCTTTCTTTTTAGTTGCAACATTTATTTTATTTTAGTTGCAACATTTAGAATATGTACTAGGTATTTAAGAGCCTATTTTCTTAATATTCCTTGGCTCAATATATATTTAATCTGGCTACCAATGAGCTCTGAAACCAAGATCATCTCAGTCCTTAGCATCATCTAATTTGAAGATGAAATTGAACATCTATAAATAGACTGATTTACATGGAAATCAATAAAATTCCAGCGTTGTTCTAATTAATAATCTGTGAAGATGCACTGCCTACCAATCTCATTTATCTATGAAAAAGTGTATACTTTTCTAGAAATTAACATTTTTATGTCATAAGAGAGCTCTCTTCCTCTCACTCAGCAAGAAATTAAAAGAAAGTAAATATGCATTAAATGATGCTTGCTAAATGTAAGAGAAAGGTATTCTAGAAATGGTACATTAGCAATTATACCAACTGTACAATTTGAGAAAACTAAGACATTGTATGAAAGTTAATTTCCTGATTTTTTTTTAAACTGCACTATGGTTGAAGTATTTAGAGACAGAGGGACACCATATCTGCAGTGGTCTCATAAATGTTACAGTAAAAATAACTATATAGAGAGGGTAGAAGAAGAAAAAGGAAGAATTAATGATAAAGCAAGTGTGGTAAAATATTAACACTTGGGGAATTTCGGTAAGAAGTATATGTAATTTTGTGCAATATTCTTGCAACTTTTCTGAAGGTTTGAAATTATAACACGACTGTTTTTAATAACTTTAAAAACCACATTTTCTATCTCAGTCACCTTCATGAAACCCTACTTCCAGAATTTTTGACAGAGGAAACTGAGTTTTGTGGTCTATCATGCCTTCCTGATGGTAAGTAAGAAAGATCAGAGTTCTGCAAAAACAGCAGCAGAAATTGATCTTTGCAGAGGACAACATCATTATCCCCATTTTCTACCTGGGGGAAAAATGTAATTTTTTTGTCAGTTTTCTAGATACTAGTGACAAGCATCAAGGCATACATAAATCTATGCTTTCTGATTCCAAAAGAGTGTATATGCTTTTAATGATCAACGATATTTTTAATAGCGGTGGCTCAGACGGTAAAGCGTCTGCCTGCAATGCGGGAGACCTGGGTTCGATTCTTGGGTTGGGAAGATCCCCTGCAGAAGGAAATGGCAATCCACTCCAGCACTCTTGCCTGGAAAATCCCATGGACGGAGGAGCCTGATAGGCTACAGTCCATGGGGTCGCAAAGAGTCGGACACGACTGAGCGACTTCACTTCACTATAGTTAAGAATCAAATTCATTCACAGTAAGCCCATGGAGACTGTGGCAGGTTTTACCCCAGCCTGAGGGAGTTTATTTTTCAGTGCTTTGGCCTGTGTAGTTTTTTTCCTCGATTATATATTTCACAAGTCTTTCCCACACCTACTCATGTGAGAAAAGGCAATTAGACTGTACAAAGGCATGACTTATGAAGAAACACTTTATGAAAGGTAGTTTCATGAATGTTTTGCTTCCAGGCCTTTGAGTAGGGTGTTCTGTTTGCCTGGCATGCTATTTCATTCTCCATATCCAATTCTCTTTGCCTAAATGATGCTTCTTAGAAAGGACTTAGCCTAGACCTCATCACATCCTCCAGACGGGCCTTCCTTAGTTTAACACTGGGGTAAGCGACCAACCATCTGTGCTCTCCCAAAGCATCCTGCCTTCACCCCTACACTTGCCCCTATTGTTCTGCATTATCACTTTCTATTTACTCATCTATATTTTTAGAGGCATTCCATGGGGGCAGTGATAATCTACCATGCCTGGCAGAATGCCTGGTACTTAGTATGCTGGAAAGCATTACTGAATGAACAAATAGTGTATCAGTGCTAATTATTTAGGAAAAATATCTATACTAATTTAACTAATGTTTTCTATCCACAAGTATAGGATGTAAAAATAAGAACTGAGGAGTTTTGAACCATATCTTGACTCTCTTTAGCTGGCCGTATGACCTGAAGAAAGCATTTAACTTTGGGGGTGAGGAGGGCTCTCCAATTATAAAAATAAGAGTTGGAATGCACAGTAGCTGAGATTCATTACAGCTCTGAAATGCTAGTCTTAAATTTCACCTCAAGTACCAGGAGGTGGAAAAAATTAGCATAGTGAAAGAAAAGTAGAGTGATGTTAGTCGCTCAGTCGTGTCTGACTCTTTGCAAACCCACGGACTGTAGCCCACCAGGCTCCACTGTCCAAGGAATTCTCCAGGCAAGAATACTGGAGTGGATAGCCATTCCCTTTTCCAGGGGATCTTCCTGATCCTGGGATTGAACCTGGATCTCCTGCATTGTAGGAGGACTCTTTAGGGTCTGAGCTGCCAGGGAAGCCCACAGTGAAGGAAGGTATTACATAAATTGTGTCTGTTATCTTTCTTATAAAAATCTCTCCCATTTTAAGGAAAGAGGAAATCATTTACTCAAAAGACAGCTTTTGGTTTATCACTGAAAAATAATATGTCCGCTGGTTTCAAATATGTCATCACTTAATGGGTCTAGAGAAGATTAAGCAGCAGCTGAGCAAGCTAACATCAATAGAAACCAATCTTTGCAGATCTTCTGATTGAAAAAGTATTTAATAACCACGAAACTTTAGCTGGTTTCTTAATAATATTATTATTAGCTATTCTGTCAACAGCTGTCAAATGATGGCTGTCTGCCAGATGTGGTTGAGCCTGGGGCTAGGGTGGTAACCCAGCTTCTGGAGAAGAGGCTAGGACTTTTGAAATTATGAAACTGGCATTTTACCACATTTGAGGTGTTCTGCAATGTGCCTACCAAAATACATTCCTGTGGGCAGAGGAGTCCAAACATAATTTTAGACACAAACTAGGCAAGAAAAGTACATAGTTTTTGATTAACTAGCACTAAAAATTAGATATCAGATCATTTAACTTAACACTGAGAATGAGCTAAGAAAAAATTCTTGAAGGAACATTTGTAATAAACAAGAGCCAGATATATGGTTAGGATTCAAAAATCCCTCACTTTTGCACATACATCCAACACCAGTAAAATCTCTACTTTAGATATGCTTTTTGCTTTTCTAAGGAGTTTTACAACCATTAGCTCATTCGACAATCAAGATGCTACTAAGTGGAATAATTTTTAGAGGGCCCTAATGACATTCCCAAGGGATAACTTATCTGACACCACCCAGGAAGTGTTTCCTTTCCCCTTAGGTTTTCAAATCTGCACTTGAAAAGCCAGTCTATGACACAGAGGCTCCAGGGGAAAGAATGTGGCCACACCCTCTCTAAATGAAATAAGTGGATCCTCTTATTTATTTATACTGCATGAGAGAACATAACATTAATTTAAAATGTTAATTACAAAGGGCATAATTTCCACTATGAGATTTGAATCTTTTTTTTTTTTTTTTTTTTTTTTTTAAGAAAAAAATAAATTATTTAAGTCCCTGGAACCCACCTCTGGGTTCTTCAGGCCTGGCTCCCCACAAACACCCACCATCCATCATGATTTCTACATAAAGTTCATACAGATCTTGGAAACTCATAGCTTGTAGGAACAAACACATTCATCTCTTCTTTTCCATGGTAACTCACCAACAGTACAGAAAGCCAGTATTAAGCAAAGTTTTCTTGTTTTTAAAATTGTATTTTACTAAGTAAAAATATAACTACAATTTGTGATTTCCAAAATATAAATTCCCAATGTAATCTTACAGAAATGTTTGTCAAAGATATAAGTGCAGTAGCCAGAAGTTCTACAGTAGTAACGTTAAACACTGACAGTAAAAGTTATCAAAACAGCCAAAACTTAAAGGAAAACTAAGACTTACCTTTTTGTTTTTTTCACCTCCGTACAAAGAACTAAAGAGAGATTCTTCTCTGAACGGTTTGTGCTGGAAGTGGAACCCTGAGCTTCTGATTTTATAGAATTTCAAAGAGGCCACACCTAGCAACCAGAAGTTAGTAACTGGCAGTCTTTTGTTTGAAATACAGGGCTCAACCTTGCCCCAGAGTGAAACAAGCCTTTCAAAACTATTCGCTAAGCCAACTCAGAGCTAACAGCAAGAAGGAAAAGAAACGGAAGTACAGATTTTTTTTTTTCCCTTCTTTAGTTTGCACTGCTTTTTTCAGGGGAGCAGAATACAAGAAGTGTTCAAGTATGCAGTACTATCTGCCTCAATCCTGATACCAATGACTGACATTTTTTTTTAGTTAGATGAATTGTGGAATGAAAAATCATAAACTTTAAAACAAAATAAAACTCTCACTGGTTAAGTCTCAGCTTCACCACTAGTTACTATGTGATTTGGGGGACATATTTAACTTCCCTGAATTTGCTTCAACTTTTGTGAAATAGGGATAGTACTTTCTAGGCTGCCAACTTACTAGAATTCTTGTGAGGATTAAAAAATAATATATCTGCAAAATTTAGTGTTATGACATACTGGGTCATTTTTGTTATTTTGTTATTTATTATTTTGTTATTTTATTCTTTATTTTTTAAATTGGAGTTATAATTGCTTTACAATATTGTGTTAGTTTCTGCTATACAATAATGTGAATCAGCTTGGATAGTTTTCTATTTCTATTTCACCAGCATTTTTCCTGCCTTCAAAACAAAATATGTTCTATGCTTACATATACCTTGTTGATATATATAAGAAATGAAAAAGACATAAAGTTTCAAATTGTCTCAAAATCTCAAAGTTAATTCTAGAAATATAACCATTATGACATTCTAAGAAAATATTGACATTAGAGAAAGGCTTAATACATTAATTATTTTTATAGACTAAGTTATATATAAATTTTCATACAAATAGATCCTTGGTATTCTGCAGAATTTGAACAATAAACCAGAACTACAAAATGAGAGGATTAGTGGAGTAGCAGCTGTTTCAGAACGAACAGGTATCACAAGAAATTTCCCACTTGACTCTAGGAAAGGAAATTTGTTTGGTAGTCTCGATGATGATTCATTTTTATTCTTCATGAAACCTTATAAGGTTATATATGATGTTTTCATTAAACTATGCACAAGAATGGACTCTCTCATAGTATTATAGATCAGTTTATGCTACATTTTAGTAGTTCTTTTTTCTTTTAGATATCTCAGGTTATTATATATGTATATATCAGGTTTGGAAAAATCAGTGAAGATAGTTTCTTATGATTGTCAATTTTTAAAACATATTCTAAATTTTCAGTGCTAATGTTAATGAAGTCAACATATCCTGAAGAGGGAGATCATCTAATCTAAATATTTTGTCACCTACCATAACAAGTATGTTTTGAACTATTTAATTAAGTGCCAACTAATTAATTGATTGGTATTATTGCAAATTGGTATTATTGCATCTTGGACAGAGGTAGACCAGCTTTTTAATACCACATTTATTTTTGTCAGGTGAAAAAGGAAAAGATAATTACACAAATTATCTTATATTTGTATTTTTATTCCTGATTTTGACAATGGAAACATTGGAACATGCACAGTGACACTCCTGTGAAATGAAGAAAAAAGTCCATATAGTTTTTAGAAGACTACCTAAAAGAAACATATGGCCCCATTTTGTCCTGTTTTTGTGGTTACCAGTAGCATTAATGTGGAGGAATTGGGTTGTATATTTGGATTTGTAATACACTGGCAAACATATGATAGCAACAGTAGATGTGGTACCTTGGCAGAATTAAGGACAAAAAGTTAGAAAAACATTTTTTTCCAAAATTAACTTTCAGCTGTAACTCTAAAGGTAATGAAACTCCAAAATATAAAAAGAAAGTCACTAATCATATAGGAATATTTCTGTGAGTAATCTATTGGAAACTCTGTCCCCCCAATAATGCTGTCAAGTGGAATCTGGAAATAAAACATATCATGTGTTACCATTAGCAGCTTAAGGGATAATAACTGGTTAAATGCTTCGTGTACGTGAAAAGCCACATACTCCAAGACTGGGGGAATGAGTCACCACTCTTGCTGTTTCTAGAAGATGACTCATTAGTTCCATTTATTTTACACAGAGAGAACAGAAAATGAAGAAAAGGGGGAGAAAGAGAGAGTTAAAGTATCTATTATGTTTTATATTTTCTCTACTCCTGTAGTACAGACCTGATAGTGAAAAGGAAATAAAACAAGGATACAAAGTATGGAGTCTCTCACACATATCATACTTTAACAGAGCAAAAGTATTTGGACAAAATCTGACAAAACATCTGATTTAAGTAAGGGGTTTCCTCCACCCCTTTGTTTTAGGTTCTATCTAAGCATTCCTTTTCATGTGGAGAAAGAGGAATGCTCAGAATCATCAAAGACAGCAATTCTCTGAAATCTCAAAATTTCCCCACAGCTTTCTCACACCCATTATCCACAGTCAATGAAAATACTGCCTTAGTTTGTATTTCTAATGTGTGCATAGGTTAAAGAATTTTGAGAAATAGTGTTCTAAATGGTTTTCCCTTTATCTCTGGAAATATCAGATACTCATCATCACAAACACAACTAAATTATTGATTGTTATTATTACTCAGTTATTCCCAACATCATGTGAAATAAAAAAATAATTTTTTTAAAAAAATTTTACCCTCCCGCCCATTCAATGAAATAGTCCAATGAAGACACTGAAGGCCAATGGAGTGAATTTTCATTGGAGTGCATCATCTCACTGAAGTAAAAATAGACAAAAGCATGTATGTGTAACAAGTTGGAGGAAGGAACTTCATCTTCTTAACTAGGCATCCCAGGAACCAGGGAGCACAGCTGGAGGTGAGCAGCAAGCAGCCAGTGAAGCTTCATCTAGTGTTTGCTTTAGAGTGGCAGTGGTGATCAGATCAGACGGTGGCATTATAAATGTAACAGCACTTGAATCATCCTGAAACCATCCCCCCTGCACCTCCCCTCCATGGAAAAATTGTTTTCCAAGAAACCAGTCCCTGGTGCCAAGAAGGTTGAGAACCTCTGTTCTTAACACATCAGTACAGGAAGGTGGTTAATTGAGAATGTGAAGGAATAACATTTAGATACATTATCTTGCTTCCTTGATATGGATTTAACAGGGAAGAATGAAAGTTATCTCCCTGTCTGCCAAAGAATTAACCATGACTAGAATGCCCAGGGATTTGGAATCTTCTTATCCTCATGGACTTTGGAAGGAAAATAGTTTCCTAAGTTTTTCATTAGGGTCAAGCCAAAGTAAAACAATATTTTGTTTGTTTTGAAGGTCCAGACACATCTAGAGCAATGTTTCAACTGCTAAATCAAAATCATTAGTGAATTATGAAGTCAATTTGTTACGCAATGATCAACACTAAAAAGAAAGAAAGGAGTAGAATAGAATGAAATAGAACAACGTGGAAAGTATTGGTATGTTTCATTTATTATAAGGTAAGTATTATTTTGTGAAACTTTAGCTTATAATGCTATGTGTGTTGATGCTTGTATGAATGGTGTAAAAATGTAATAGGTTGGTGGAAACAAAATTAAGGTTTCACACCATGATTTTAAATCATTATAACTAGGCTCAACACATCTGTATTAATCAAAATAGAAACCACTACAATCAACACATTTTTGCCAATGAGAAATAAGTCTGCTTATTCCTGCAGCATAACAATCTGTGCTTTGGAATTTGACTAATTCTTGGAAAGCGTTTTCTGCATCCTACTGGTTGTGGAAACGTTTTGCCTGAAAAAAATGTTGTCAAGATGCTTGAAGAAGTGGTAGTTGGTTGGTGGGAGGTCATTTAAATATGGCAGATGAGGCAAAACTTTGTAGCCCAGTTCATTCAACTTTTGAAGAATTGGTTGTGCAATGTGCTGTCAGGCATTGTCATGAAGAAGAACTGGGCCCTTTCTGTTGACTGCCTGCTGCAGGGACTGCAGTTTTCAGTGCATCTCAATGATTTGCTGAGCATACTTATCAGATGTAATGGTTTCACTGGGATTCAGAAAGCTGGAGTGAATCAGATCTGCAGCAGACCACCAAACAGTGGCCCAGACCTTTTTTTGGTGCAAATTTGCCTTTGGGAAGGGCTTTGGAGCTTCTTCTCAGTCCAGCCATTGAGCTGGTTGTTGCTGATTGTCATATACAATTCACTTTTCATCGCACATCACAGTTTGATCAAGAAGTGGTTTCTTGTTATTGCATAAGAATAAGAGAAGACATCTGGTCCCATCACTTCATGGTAAATAGATGGGGAAACAATAGAAACAGTGACAGACTCTTTTTTGGGGCTCCAAAATCACTGCAGATGGTGACTGTAGCCATGAAATTAAAAGATGCTTATTCCTTGGAAGGAGTTATGACCAACCTAGACAGCATATTAAAAAGCAGAGACATTACTTTGCCAACAAAGATCTGTCTAGTCAAGGCTATGGTTTTTCCAGTAATCATGTATGGATGTGAGAGTTGAACTATAAAGAACGCTGAGCACCGAAGAATCGATGCTTTTGAACTGTGGTGTTGGAGGAGACTCTTGAGAGTCCCTTGGACTGCAAGGAGATCCAACCAGTCCATCCTAAAGAAAATCAGTCCTGAATATTTATTGGAAGGACTGATGTTGAAGCTGAAACTCCAATATGTTGGCCACCTGATGCGATAGAGTTGACTTATTTGAAAAGACTCTGATGCTGGGAAAGACTGAAAGTAAGAGGAGAAAGGGACAACAGAGGATGAGATGGTTGGATGGCATCATCAACTTGTTGGACATGAGTTTGGGTAAGCTCCAGCAGTTGGTGATGAACAGGGAGGCCTGGTGTGTGCTGCAGTCCATGGGGTTGCAAAGAGTCAGACATGACTGAGGGACTGAACTGAACTGAAGAGAAGACAACACATCAAAACGACAATTTTTTTGATTTGCAGTCAGCTCATGAGGCACCCACTTATTGAGCTTATTCATCTTTCCATTTTGCTACAAGTGCAAAATGATGATAGAAAGGTCAAGGTTGAGTTCTTCAGCAATTTCTCTCTTGAGTCTTCTGCATTGACAGGTGGGTTCTTTACCAATGCAGGAGACTTAAGAGAGTATGTTATTCCTTTGTAAAAACATTTCACTATTTATTTATCCATTTTTCTCTAGTCACATATTGGAATGTTTCTAATTTCTGGCTATTACAAACTGTGCTACAACAAACATCCTTATACACACCTTCTGGTTCTTTTGCTAGGTCATGGTGTTTGCATGCATTCTACTTTAGTCAATACTGCCACTTAGTTTTCCAAAGTTGTACCAAGTTACACTTGCAAACAGCAGTAAATGAGAAATCCAGTCTTTCCTTATCCTTGTCTTTTTCATTTTAACAATTCTGGTGTTGTGAGTGGTATTACCTTGGGTTTTTAGTTTAACACCCTAATATATATACGTTGATTATTGGATATATTCTTTCTTAGATTCCAGTTCTAGTTTTTGGTCCATTTTTTCTGAAGGGTCGTCTGCCTATTTCTTACTGATTTGTAGGTGTTACTTATATATTCAAATGTTTTATACAATGTTCACAAACAGGCAAGGTTTATCTATTTTAATTTTTTGAAAAATACTTTAAATTGAAATAAATTTACATACACACACATACACACTTACACATACCACATGCACAAAGTAGTTGGCCTGACCTAAAGAAGTGGTTGCAATTCTCAGTCCTGGAAGGAACACAAGAGCTTTGGGTTTTCTAGATCATATAGTGTGCTTGAATCCTCTCAGATGCTTCTATGCTAGCATGGTCACAGAAGGGGCTGACTCCATGGGACATGAAAGAAGTCAGCACCAATTGCCATGGTCTCAGGGCCTTACTGAAGGTGCCCATGATTGAAATGGTCATCAGCAAATGAGATCATTGAAATTAAGAGCAATGTGGTGCCCTTTCTCATTTCACTAGGTCTTCCAAAACCTTGTATTCCGGTGTGACGCAGGGATAAGAGAGAAAGTGCTGAACACGCACTCAGGTTAAATTTACTGCTAGTCTCAGGGTGTGAATTTTGAGGTAAAAGTGAATCCAGTTTATAACTTTAAGAAATATTTTATCTCTCCTGTGTTCAAATTGTAATTCCAATAGCTGTCAAACAAAAAGAGGTGATAGCATACTTGTGCTAAGATCTTATATCTCTGCTCCTCTGTGTTTTCCTTTGTGGGTGATAAATCATAGATAAAATAGAAATTCAAATTCAGTGGAGGCTTAATATCTATTATTATATGACTTAGGAAAAGTCAGTGAATAATTCAGTGAGTCAGTTCTTACACTCCTACTAACAGGATCTTGCTAGGATTAGAAAATGTTTCACAAGTCTTTTTTATCCTTGAATATGGTGTCACCATTCCTCTCTATGTTATTCTAAAAAGGAGAGAGAATAAAATGGTCACATTGGCTGCTGCTGCTGCTGCTGCTAAGTTGCTTTAGTCGTGTCCGACTCTGTGCTACCCCATAGACGGCAGCCCACCAGGCTCCCCCGTCCCTGGGATTCTCCAGGCAAGAACACTGTAACTAATTTTATTTCAATAAATTATCAAGAAATTTGTAGGCAGAAAAATTAAGGTGTCTGTTAAGGTCAAGAGGTCAAAATCTGCTTTCCAGGTTCAAGGAGAGCAAAGCATCTGTTTAAATCCAATGTTGTGAAATTTCAGATTTCCTAATGCTAGCTTAATTACCATATATTTTGTACACAAATTATTTTATAACCTTTAGTAATTTGTGCTATCATAATGATTTCTTCCTTTATGTTCAACCAACTTGCAGCAAAACTTTGTGATGAGAAAAATACATATATATATATAAACTAATTTCATGATGATATTAGTTTGAGTAATAAATATTTATTCAAAACTCCAGTTGGCAGGGACACTTGTTAATTGCTGGTAAGGAATACACGATGGGACTACCCTTTGGAAGATAGCCTGATAATTTCTTAAAAAGTTAAACATAGTCTTAGGATACAGTCCAGTGATTGTACGCCTAGATACTTACTCTAATGAGTTGAGAAAATTATTTTATCACGAAAATCTGCACACAAGTCATTATAGCAACTTTATTCATAATTGCCAAAAATTGGTGGCAACCAAGATATCCTTTAATCGGTGAGTGGATGAACTATTATACATCCATACAGGGCTTCTCAGGTCACGCTACTGGTAAAGAATCCACCTTCCAATGCAGGAGATGCAAGAGATGCAGGTTCGATCCCTGGGTTGGGAAGGTCCCCTGAAATGGGAAATGGCACCCCACTCCAGTATTCTTGCCTGGAATATTCTATAGGCAGAGGAGCCTGGCAGGCTATAGTTCATAGGCCACAATTCATGGGGCCTCAAAGAGTCAGACATGACTGAGCAACTGAGCATAAACATACATACACACACACACATAATGGAATTTTATTCAACAATAAAAAGAAATATGTTATCAAACTAGGAAATGTCATGGAAGAATCTTAACTGTGTACTGCTAAGTGAAATAAGGCAGTATGAAAAGGTTGTATACTATATGATATTAACTATATGACATTCTGGAAAAAGCGACCTCCAGAGACTGCAAAAATATCAGTGGTTGCTACGAGTCTGGGAGAATGGTAAGAGAATGAGTAGGTGGAGTACAGGGGACTTTTAGGACAGGGACATTTTTCTATACTATCATAATGTTATATATACGATATTTTGTATTTGGCAAAATCCATAGAACTGTACAACATAAAGAGTGAACCCTAATGTAAATTCCTGTGTTAGCTAATAATAATATATCAATAGAAGTTCACCAGTTATAACAAACGTACCACACCAATGCAATATATTAATAATAGAGGAAACTAAGGAAGAGGGCCTTTATGGGAACTCTCTGTATTTTCTATTCGGTTTTTCAGCAACCCTTAAACTGCTCTAAAAACTAAATTTATTAATTAAAAAAAACACAGTTGACTATATAACAATAGATTCACATCTTTTAATTAAATAATAATGCTATTTGCAACTTCTATTTGAATTCAATGGGTTAAATAGATAATTTAAAACAATTCTTTAAATAGGAACAATTGGAAAACTGGATCCCCATTTTATATCATGTTAAAAATATTTCAGATAGAACTAAGATTTAAATGGAAGTAAATATATAAATGGGGCTTCCCTGATGTCTCAGCGGTAAAGAATATACCTGCAATGCAGGAGACATAGGAGAAGCGGGTTCAATCCCTGGGTCAGGAATATCTCCTGGAGGAGAAAATGGCAACCCACTTCAGTATTCTTGCCTGGAGAAACCCATAGGCAGAGGAGTCTGGCAGGCTACAGTCCATGGGATCACAGAGTTAGACACGACTGAGTGAGCATGCAAGCACAAATATGTAAATAACAGGCATAATCTCTGGGCTAGGAAACATTTATTCATTCATGGAAATCTAGTATGATTTAGAGAGAGAGATTTTAATAAACAAAAATAAAAGTACATGTGGAAAAATATAAATAAAATCAGTAGATTCTCATAAAAATTCAAATCTTATTTTCATATATTAAGAAAAGGCTGATATGTATACTTAGCAGGAGCTTTTATAGACTGTTGAGGAAAAAAATTCAAGCAACCTAAACAGCAATAGAAGTGAGGCGGAAATGTGAATATTCAGAGAAGCAAATTCAAATGGCCAAACCATGGATTTGTGTAAGAAATTTCTCCTTGTCCAAAGGGTATTCCTACTTCCTCCTGCTTACTCCTCTCTGTTGACCTGATCTAGATTATGTAGCAGAATTGGGAGTAGATGTTCCTTTGGTTGTTGGAGAGGCAGTGGATGGGTCCCAATGCCTCCTCTCATAAAGATGAGGGATGCCTTGTCATCCCCTTAGGACTGTAGCTAAAGATTACCAACAAGCTCCTTGGTGTGCACCCCCAAGAAAGTGCAGGTCCTGAACTACTAGCAGTAGAAAAAGAAATTTATTTCACCAACAGAGAGTAAACAACAAATTTTGTTTGCACGGTTTCAGATAAGGAAGCAGTGGACATTAGAATAAACTTTAGACTGATCATTGTCTCCTGGTACCCTAAATATTGATTATTATGAAGAATTTAAAAGCTATTTTGTCTAAAGTATATTGTTATCTGACTTTGACAAGGTCCTAAAGCAACTTTACTTTCCTATTGCAAAATATATGTTACTGTAGTTTCAGGGTAAAGAGTTTTGCAACAACATACCATATTTTTTCAACATGCAAAAGAATGGCATGGGATTTAAGACTGATTTTAATAACTGAATGATTCAAAATGTCTTTCAATGTCATAATTGTACAAAAATGTTGATATAACTCCTGTGTAGCTAGCTAGTATATAAAAATTATTCTTTTAATTTTTAGATACTTTATAGTTTTTGTACATACATATTATGGAAGGTCATGAAACCTGTCATAAAATAAGTATCAGAATACAAGACCAAAAAGAGGAGAAAAGTTGCACACTTTTTATAACCAAGATCATCTTTAAGCTCAAAGCCAAACATGCAAATTCTAACATTTTCCCTAAATCTGCTACATAACCAGGAGTCTTTTGGAGAGACTAAAAATAAGCAAAATGTGAAAAGGAAACAATTCTAAATTCCATGTGTGTTAGCCAGGTTCAGAAGAACCCCAAGAAATTTAAATTCAGCTAATGGGTTTATAGTGAGCAATCCAGAGAATTAAAGATCCTTAGGCTTCAACAACAGCTCTTCTTTCTATTTGAAACTATATCCTGTTGCCTGGTTAAGGTTTAGCATTTTTAAGAGGCAGTGGCTGGTGCTTGCAATATGCACATTTCAGTTTAATTTCCATCTGGGTGAACAAGAAGTCAGCTGCCTGGAGCTGAGGTATATTTACTGTGGACACAGGTAAATTTGCTTAAACTACCCTAAGTGTAAAGAGAATAAAGGCTTAGTTGAGTAAAGAGAGAGTACAAAAAACTCACTGGGATTAGAAATGATGGGTTAGGCAAATCTTCTTTGTAGCATTTGATATTTGCAATATGGAAATGAAATGCAGATCAGAAGAACTGCCTCTCGGACTTCTTAAAATGCAGTGTCTCCTAAACTTCCTTTAAACGAAAACATCTAAGTTACGTTTCTATGTAGCTTGAGTATACTAAGTTTAATATCACTATGAGATATTTTTTTAAAACTCTATAGATGTGCTTTTGTGAAAACTAGTACTGAAAGAGAACTATTGTATCATGAATGTCACTGCCATACAGGAGACTTTTTGAGAAAAAGTAAGGCAGAATCCATTTTGTGAACAAACCAGTTTTGCAGAAGGAGTCTCCAAAGTTCAGAATGTCTAACTGCGGTTTGATGAATCATGGCTTTAAAATTTGCTCCAGGGTGGGGAAGAGGGGGAGGGAGATTTGCAGGGAATTGCTTGGTCGTGTCAGAACTTAAGTAAGGAAAACATAATACCATGCCTTTTCTTGAAATACCAGTATTTTTCTTTCATAGGCAGTTTGAGTTTAATGTGACACATGCTGGAAACTGAAACATAAACTCTTAAAAATAAACACAGAAGAAGCTTTTTTTTTTTTCAAGTTACTCATTTCACTTTAAGGGAAAATGGCAGAAAAGTCACTCCCTGCCCCCCGCCCCCCGCACCCTGGTCCTGTGGGAGGGCACTCGGATGTGCTTAAAATACTTGTGTCTTGAAGATGCTGCAGTGCTTAATAATTTAGGTAAAGTTCTTTCAGCTATTGAAACATACCATTCTTTATTTCTGCTGGTCTCATGAAGGCTCAGAAAAGACTCTAAGACTGATTTCTAGTGCAAGGCATTCTCTGCCTTTGAGCTTCTCTCTGTGGAAATTCTATTCATATTTTTAGACACAGCTCAAAAGCTAATCCTCTACAGAATAACTTCAAATCTCTACAGAAAGGAGTGCTGCTTCTCAGGAGAGCAAACAGCACATTTTTGGATCCTGAATACAGAATCATTTTAACTGAATGTTTAGCATACCTATTTTTAAAAATAATTTTATTTATTTATTTATGGATTTTTGGCTGTGCAGGGTCTTCATTGCTTCTTGGGCTTTTCTCTATTGTGGCCAGTGGAGATTACTCTCTAGTTTCAGTGGATGGGCTTCTCGTGCTGTGGAGCCTGGCTCTAGAGCACAGGCTCAGTAGTTGTGGGTCACAGACTTAGTTGCCTTGTGGCATGTGGGATCCTCCTAGACCAGGGACTGAACCCATTTCTCCTGCATTGTCAGGTGGATTCTTTACCTCTGAGCCACCAGGGGAGCCCCCCGTGTACCTGTTTTTGTATTGTTTCTCTCACCTACTAGATCAAGTTTCTTCAGGATGTATTCTTATTCAGCCTCAAATTGTCCACAGGGTTTTCCAATTGTAGGGGCACACACACTGAAAATCAAACATTTATTCAATTATTTAGCAGAATGATTCAGCCCTATAGTCAAAATGTGTGAGCCTTCCAACAGATGTCAGCAATCTCTTGTATTAGGTCCTCTTCCAAGCCCTGGGGCTTGGTGAAACACAAGCAAAAATCTACCATCCTTACAGAACTAACATTTTAATGACACTAGTTGTATTATGTCAGAGAACCTGAAGAAGGAATTCATAGGGCCTAGACTCCATTTTAGGCCTGTTCATGCTGATCATGCTCGGCCACCTTTCCAATGGACTCTGAACTCTGTGTTTAGTGCCTATGAAAACAACAACAGAAGGATAAGACCTCCTCCAGACAGGGGAACCTTGAAGATCTTATCTAGGTTACTCATCACCTAAGAGAAAACATACACTAATCACCCCTTCCTCCAGATCAGATCAGAACAGTAGCTCAGTCGTGTCCAACTCTTTGTGACCCCATGAATCGCAGCACTCCAGGCCTTCCTGTCCATCACCATCTCCTGGAGTTCACTCAAACTCACGTCCATCAAGTCAGTGATGCCATCCAGCCATCTCATCCTCTGTCGTCCCCTTCTCCTCCTGCCCCCAATCCCTCCCAGCATCAGAGTCTTTTCCAATGAGTCAACTCTTTGCATGAGGTGGCCAAAGTACTGGAGTTTCAGCTTTAGCATCATTCCTTCCAAAGAAACCCCAGGGCTGATCTCCTTCTGAATGGACTGGTTGGATCTCCTTGCAGTCCAAGGGACTCTCAAGAGTCTTCTCCAACACCACAGTTCAAAAGCATCAATTCTTCAGCGCTCAGCCTTCTTCACAGTCCAACTCTCACATCCATACATGACCACAGGAAAAACCATAGCCTTGACTAGACGAACCTTTGTTGGCAAAATAATGTCTCTGCTTTTGAATATGCTATCTAGGTTGGTCATAACTTTCCTTCCAAGGAGTAAGCGTCTTTTAATTTCATGGCTGCAGTCACCATCTGTGCTGATTTTGGAGCCCAGAAAAGTAAAGTCTGACACTGTTTCCACTGTTTCCCCATCTATTTCCCATGAAGTGATGGGACTGGATGCCATGATCTTCGTTTTCTCAATGTTGAGCTTTAAGCCAACTTTTTCACTCTCCACTTTCACTTTGATCAAGAGGCTTTTGAGTTCTTCTTCACTTTCTGCCATAAGGGTGGTGTCATCTGCATATCTGAGGTTATTGATATTTCTCCCCGCAATCTTGATTCGAGCTTGTGCTTCATCCAGCCCAGCGTTTCTGCATATAAGTTAAATAAACAGGGTGACAATATACAGCCTTGACAAACTCCTTTTCCTATTTGGAAGCAGTCTGTTGTTCCATATCCAGTTCTAACTGTTGCTTCCTGACCTGCATACAAATTTCTCAAGAGGCAGATCAGGTGGTCTGGTATTCCCATCTCTTGAAGAATTTTCCACAGTTTATTGTGATCCACACAGTCAACGGCTTTGGCATAGTCAATAAAGCAGAAATAGATGTTTTTCTGGAACTCTCTTGCTTTTTCCATGATCCAGCAGATGTTGGCAATTTGATCTCTGGTTCCTCTGCCTTTTCTAAAACCAGCTTGAACATCAGAAAGTTCACGGTTCATATATTGCTGAAGCCTGGCTTGGAGAATTTTGAGCATTACTTTACTAGCGTGTGAGATGAGTGCAATTGTGCAGTAGTTTGAGCATTCAGACAGGCCATAAATTTTTCTCTATATACTGGAGTGTAACCTCGGGTTTATTGATTATTGGCTAACTGTTTGAGCACATGAGCACGTAGCATGTGAATGATGGGGTTATTGGGATTGTATTTTCCTTGGTTTATGTAAGTCTCAAGGAATTTGGAGTGGTGGGTTCAGACACGTACACATGGGGTATAAAAGATTTTCACAAATGCTGGTCGGGGTCCTTGGCTAAGAGGAGACTCTGCCTTGGGCCTGCCGGTGTAATAAACTGCACTCCACTATCTGCATTGTCCTTCTGAGTGAGTTTGTTTCCTGGGACCCATGGCTACAACAAACCTACTCCAAAAAGAAAACTTACACTTTCTGTCTCTATGGAATTTTTAAATAGTCTACTCATTAATAGTGGAGGGTTTGAAACTGCACTTTTGCCTTATGAGTTAACTGCAGACAACAGATCATGTATGAAAGGTTGTCTGATAGTTTAGGTTGTTCTCTTATAAACATAGCCAATATCTTTGATTTTTTTAAAAAAAGCTAGAGTATGTTGATAACATAAGGCAGAGAAAATTAAAGGTTTGAAAGCATCTAAATGCAATTCTCTGCCCTCTGTGGACACACTGTGAAGAAATCACATCTACCCCTCCTTAGTATGGATCAGAAAGGGTTATGAGAAAAAAGAACTTTGAAAAAGGCAGGATCAGCACTGTGTCCAAGGGTGAAAGTCAAATTCAAGAGGAAGTGCTTGTCCCACATTGGCCAATAGAAGCAGAAGCACACAGAGGATTAGAAGACTAATCAACCAAAGCTAATTGTAGTCGCTCTTAACAGTAGGGAAGCAAAAGGCCAGACTCGTCAAAGTTTTTGTAAAGGGCCAGAACAGGATGGATGGTATTAAGGAATTATTAATACCTACTGAGCTCTTGCAGGTAAGAGTGCTAAGTCACCTCAGTCATGTCGGACTCTTTGCAACCCCATGGACTGTAGCCCACCAGGCTCCTCTGTCCATAGGATTTCCCAGGTAAGAATACTGGAGTAGGTTGCCGTTTGCTTCTCCAGGGGATCTTCCTGACCCAGGGATCAAACCCACCTCTCTTGCGTCTCCTGCATTGCAAGCAGGTTCTTTACCACTAGCACCACTTGGGAAGCTCTCCAGGTAAAAGTAAGGAGGCTTTACTAAGAAAGAGGGGAGAGGGCTAGATTCAAGACACAGAGGGAAGATCTTGATCAAGTAAGCACTATGGAAACCTCACCAACTTGCCAGGGGAAAATAGCATTAGAAGTAAAGAAAGCTTTTCAACTAGTTTGTTGTCTTTTTATATGTAAATTAACGTCTTTTTCATATAAATAGTATCTGTGGTATTGTTGATTTGTGCTGTTACATATAAGTCCCCTGGATAAGTCAGGTTTGCTAGTGCAAACACTGAACTCCAACAAGCTCAGACAGAATGGGGAAAATAGAAGAGAACAGTATTAGGTTTCTCTTTTGTAACTCAAGAACAGATCTAGCCCTCAGACTCTTAGAACTAGAAATCTGCATGTGGTTTGAAGTTTCTTTCTTTTTCTCTTATCTCTGCGTTAATCAGACCAGCTTTTCTCCTAATGGTGGGAAACTTGATAGACAACATTCTTGTTCTTCACACTTCTTATCACTTGTCTATCAAAGAAGCATTGCTTCTGTCTCTGTGTTGGGGAAAAAATACTGGAAGGGTTGCTATTGGCATATTTTGGATCAGTCATTTATTTCTGAAGCCATCTACAGTGGTCAGAGAGTTAATTTATTATGACTGAAAGACCTACCCCTAACCAGTTGGTTGATTTTATCCAAAAGAAGGTAGGGTTAATCTTAGCATCAGTAACAATGTTTCTCAGACAAAGCAATAAATGTCTACAGCATTCTTTCAGGGAGGAAATCCACTGTTTTCCTCCATGTCTCCACTTTTATTGTCTGGAAAGGTTTAAAATACTTAACTTTTAGCCTAAAATGTATTGCCTTTATTTTTCCCCTTGGTATAGCTGGATAAACATCTTCTATAGTCCATATAGTGATTTATGGGTAATAGGAACTTTTAAATGTAAGTAAAATTTTTGTACATATTTGTACAAAAAAATCAAATCCTACTTTCAGTATAAATAGCATTAAAGTTAAATTTGTTTAATTCTTTAAGCATCTGATATTTCTACAAATATGTTATAAGTTTGTAACCAGTGCCACAAACAAATAAGGCCTATTTTCTTTTTACAAATGTCATAAAACCTCATTTCATTTATTCTTTATTGTAGTGAAATATTGTGAAGGTGAGGAAAATATAGGCCGTATCAATGTCCAACTGCCAACATGACCTTTTTGTTGTTCTTTCATTTTTGTTTCTCTGGTCACAAGCCTTTATATGGTACATCACTGTTTGCAGAGTCCCATTATGTAATTCTCTCATTTTAATCATGGTTGACTGCCATATACTTTCTTGCATATGTCTGCTCACTCACTCAGTCATGTTCACCTCTTTGCAACCCCATAGACTGTAGCCCATCAGGCTCCTCTGTCCATGGGATTTTTTCAGGCAAGAATACTGGAAGAGGTTGCCATTTCCTTCTCCAGGGGACCTTGCCGACCTATGGATTGAACCCAAGTCTCCTACTTGGGAGGCGGATTCTTTACCACTGAGTCACTAATCTGGGTTATAATATTTAAATTTCTTTTAAAAGAAAAGCAAAATCTAAAGCAAAAGCATTTGTTTTGTTTCAAGAAATAAAGATGTTTTTCCTTAAAAAAATAAAAGCAATCATTTTATAAAGATTGCTACCTTGCTCTTCTTTTTTATATATATTGTTTTTTATATATAATATATATATGATATAAAATGATATAATATTATTTTATTTATTATTAAGAGCATTAACCAACATCTGTCATTTTTAGTCTTGATTTTCTCCTAATGGTTGATCTTTTCATTTTACTTTTTTGATGCCTGAAGGTAATGAACCACTTTCATATACATTCATAGATTATAATTGTACTATTATAAAGGAAAATGAGGATTTAAGGTAGAACTCTGTGGAAGAAAATGTATGTGTGTATATATTATATATATTCTGTCAGTGCTGAGAATATATATATGTGTGTATATATACATATATAGGTGAAGTAAAATAATAGAACAATTTCTATTTTTAATTGACCAGTTTAAGCAACTGCCATGTTCATTAAGAGCCTATTGTTGCCCCGGTTCTGTACCTGTCCTTCAGATAAAATCTTATTTTGCAGTCTCAGGAAGAAACTCTTTCCTTCAGTATCTTTTCTGGGGTAAAGGCAGAACATGTTTTATAAAGTAAAAATGTAAGAATTTCATCTCTTGGTTTAATGTCTCAGTTCAGTTCAGTCACTCAGTCGTGTCTGACTCTGCAACCCCATGAACTGCAGCACGCCAGGCCTCCCTGTCCATCACCAACTCCTGGAGTTCACTCAAACTCACATCCAAGTCAGCGATGCCATCCAGCCATCTGTCGTCCCCTTCTCCTCCTGCCCCCAATCCCTCCCAGCATCAGAGTCTTTTCCAATGAGTCAACTCTTCGCATGAGGTTTAATGTCTAAAAAGACCTTAAAAAGTGAAGATAATGCAATGGTTAAATATTATTTTTGCTTGTTTTATTTTATTTTTCCCTTCTCATCTGCAGTCAACAACTAAAACCCTGAAGGCTGCCTCTTCCTCTCCCATTCTGTCCTCAGCTTCACATATATCCTTGGCCAAACCAGACCAATTTCTTTACCATTTTCCAAAAAATCTCCATTCCTGCTCTTGCACAATTGCTCATTCTGTTTCCAGTAAAGACACTCCCCTTTTTCCCCATAAATCTTTGCATTCTTTAAAGTGCAGCTGCAACCTATACTATGTACTCCTTAAGTTTCTAGTTCATTCCTTTGAGTAAACAATCATACTCTTGTTTATACTAGTACTTAATAGTTCCTTAGTCTTAGAAACATCTTTAGAGAACTGACAGACTTTTCAAAGCTTCTTTAATTTCAACCTTAAAAAGATCCAGTTAGAAATTATTTTTCTGTGGATAAAAGTGAGGTGAGACTCACAGGATTTCAGATTTTTTTTTTCCTTGTAAAAGAAAAGTGAATTGTGACAATATTTGAACTTTCTTTAGGACTACAAATGACATTCCTGCCGACTACAAACAGCATAGTTCACAGTAGGTGTTCCAATTGTTATTCACAAGTTCCCATTCAGAATTAGAAGGAAAAATGAGAAAAATCAAACTATGACTTAAGAGGAAGATGGCACTGAATTTCTTTTTAAATAATTTGGTATGAATATACAATTACTTGTGTGGTTTTCTGTGTAATTGTGTGTTTGATATCTATCTCCCCTAACAGACTGTAAGTTCCCTGATTTATTTCGTATTAGTTCCACTCCCCAGCACAGTGCCTGGACTACAACAGGTGCTTAATAAGTTCTTGTTAAAGGAATAATGAATAAGATATCTCTATATTAGAATGAGCTCATTTTTCTGAGGAATTCTTTAATAATAAGGTACCAATCAGAACAATCTGGTTGACTATCCATGGTTGGAAAGCTGTTACTATTCTTTTGAGCTCAAAGGAAATCTACTAGCCATGCTTGAACAGAATGAAGGTGAACCAATACTGACTGTTAAATAAACAACACAGGTGCTGTGACTGAGTAACAGATATGGACAGTTTTTATCTCTGAGGTCAAGTCTAGTTTCAGTTTCTATTTTCTAACATTCTTTTTTCTCCTTTCATTTTAAAATGAAATTTTTTTTACTGTTAATGACATGATGATAGTAATGAAGAATGGCTTTCTTCTTTAATAACCCATTGTAGACCCATCGCTAACTAACAAAATTTGGAGTGAACAGAATGCGATTTAGACGGATATCTAAGTAAGGAAAAAAGTATTATTTGTGTGTAATTTTGAAAACAGAACTGGAAGGTAAAGGAGGGTGGAGAGGAACATTCTAAGGGTGAAGCTCACTGAGAGAATTAAGGATGAAAGAAGCACTGTTAATACTCCCCTGACTTTTAAGTTCCTGAGTAAATAAATCCTTTCCATAGTCCCAGTGTAGAGTTGTCTGAAACTGAATAAGTAAGGAGGGAATTCAGGCCATCATGGTAAACCTGAATTAAGACTCGTTTCTTTAATACTCTGGCTGTTGCTGATACAAAGTACATGACTGACCAATCAACAGGATTGACTTACCCATAATTCTGAACTTTGAAACATAAACCTTTACCTGGCTTTGTCCCTAGGTGCGCAGGTGGCAGAGTAATGGTGCCATTGTGTTTATTTATGGTTGACTAGCTGAATCCTAGTGGTTTAAGACTGAGACCCAACAGAAACCAATCTATAGGACACACTCAGGCACTACTGATATTCCTGAGACAAGCCTGAATTTTCCACTTGCCTCAAATGGAAACCAAGGAGAGTGGAGAGCTGTTTCGCAGCCCCAGTAGAAATGCTTTACATCCCTATCACAATGCTTTATCATTTAAGTTTTACAACACTGAATTGGTTCCATTCTGCTGTAACACAAATATGTAAGTGTGTGTGCATGTGTGAGCATCTGTGTCTGTGTGTGTTTTAACACTTATTCAATGTCTCGGTTCCTAGATAGCAATAACTTCAATTTTCTCAGTATTTTTGACAATGATAATGGACATTGTCATTATCCAAATGGACAATGTCCATTTGGAATGGACATTCCAAAGCATTTCCTTTGGAAAAAGTTTAAACACATTGGAATAGTGGACTCTGCTATAGTATCTGGCTCAGAGGGAACTGTAGTTATCATGTTATATTTATCTTACCCTCATTCCTGCATAGATACTTCGTTTTCACCAAGACTAATAAGGCAAATGTTGATTCAGAAAGGTACATTTACTTCTGGTCATTATTCAGTTTAAATTATTCATTTTACCTAGAAAATACATTAGAATGGTACTTACTAAAACTAGAAACATAAATAATTCACTATATTTATAAGACAGTTCAGATAAGGTGCCTCAAACCATTTTGTTGGTTTGAGTGGAATATTTAAAATACTTATAGCTAGACATATATATTATGTTGCTTATTTTTGAATATGTATTTTAAAGTTGTCTTCATGCCAAGAATCATGTTACTGTTCAAATGAAGTATATGATTGAGCATCTATAACCTTATCTTCTGACTGTGCCTGATTCTTGACAAAACCATCATGTGGGCAGGGATATTAAAAAGTGCCTAGAGCTTTCTTCCAGAGAAGGCAATGGCACCCCACTCCAGTACTCTTGCCTGGCAAATCCCATGGACAGAGGAACCTGGTAGGCTGCAGTCCATGGGGTCGCTAGGAGTTGGACACGACTGAGCCACTTGACTTTCACTTTTCACTTTCATGCACTGGAGGAGGAAATGGCAACCCACTCCAGTGTTCTTGCCTGGAGAATCCCAGGGACAGGGGAGCCTGGCGGGCTGCCATCTCTGGGGTCGCACAGAGTCGGACACGACTGAAGCGACTTAGCAGCAGCAGCAGAGCTTTCTTCTCAATCGTGTAACTATAAAGTCTTTTAAATGAGAGAGGTGGAAGTGAAATCCCATCTGCTACATCCAGCAAGGGTGAAATTTTCTGTTGGTTTTACATTTCAGGGCTTGCAAAACTTTTTTCACATATATTTATTTCATCCACATAATTATATTGTGAGAAAGATTAGGCAGGTAATATTTCACATATTTCAAAAGTGAAATGCACCGAAGTTGAGATTTAGTTAAACTGAATAATTAATAAATAGAGGAGTCAGGACATGAATCTAGATTTATAGTGCAGACCACAATGCCCAATTTGACTTAGCTATTTGGAGGCATAAAATTATCTACAATTCTAAATTAAAGATGGACAAAAATTTAGAAAGAATTTTTGATTGACAATAAAATAAAAACATAAGACTGGAATATGAGGGCTATAGTGACTACAAACCTACACATACACCTACCGTGAAATACTGACAGACCCACAGGCATCCACTTTGTTTCCCTTCTTTAGGAGGGTGGGGAGCCTCAAAAGGACACTCATGTTTCTAACTACTACATCATTATTCAGTTTCCTGTATGATTCTTGAAAAACCAGCTCTTCTGGAGTTAGCACTCATCTCTTCAAAGTTTTTTTTTTTTCCTTTTTGAAACTTTCGTTCTTCTCAGTAATTTTTCATACTTGACATTTGAGACAAAGCTGAGTGATGAAATAATGAGATGGTTTGATTCATTCTTTGTCTTCATAATTAAAAAAATGCAGTGCAAAGGCACCATGCATGCCTAGTTTTTGTCCACTAAAAATCTTTTCTCTGTGTTTGCTCTTGAACTTCACTGTTTTTCCTGATTTTCTTTGACTTTGAAGTTCTTTTATCCTTGAATTACATCTTACCTTTCAGTTTTTAGGTTGGAATCTTCTTTCATTATATCTTGAATCCTGTGTCATGAAACCATTGAAATACTTAGGTTCCAATTTTCTTAAAGTTCCTTAGAAAATAAATATATAAGCTGACTGTCCAAACAATTTTATTTGATTTTTTAAATTTCAAATAAGTTATAATCCCCACAAAACTGTCAAGAATAAGTTTTATTGATTACAACAAATGTAATACAAAATGTCATTATTCCATCTTCAAAACAAACCAACCAGAAAACTACAAAAACATAATATAAATCAAAAGCATAGATATCATGATTTACTTTGATTTCACAAGTATTGGAGAATAATCCAATTAAATAAACTTCAAAATACTCTGCAACTCTGTATGTCCAATATATTTAAATAACTGATGATTTTTTGATTGGAATTTATGTTTCATTCAGCTTTATAATAATTTAGACAGTTTCTTTTGGGGGGTTATTTCTTTTCATTTTTTTCTTTTTAATTTATTTTTTTATTGAAGGATAATTGCTTTATAGAATTTTGTTGTTTTCTATCAAACCTCAACATGAATCAGCCATAGGTATACACATATCTCCTCCCTTTTGAACCTCTCTCCCATCTCCCTTCCCAGCCCAACCCTCTAGGTTGATACAGAGCCCTTTTTTGAGTTTCCTGAGCCATACAGTGAAGTCCTGTTGGCTATCTATTTTACATATGGTAATGTTGGCTTCCATATTACTCTTTTCCTACATCTCACCCTCTCCTCCCCTTTCCCCATGTCCATAAGTCTATTCTCTATGTCTGTTTCTCCACTGCTGCCCTGTAAATTCTTCAGTACCATTCTTCTAGATTCCATATATATGTGTTAGAATATGCTATTTATCTTTCTCTTTCTGGCACACTTTACGCTGTATAATAGGTTCTAGGTTCATCCATCTCATCAGAACTGACTTAAATGTGTTCCTTCCTTTGGCTGAGTAATATTCTGTTGTGTATATGTACCACAACTTCTTTATCCATTCATCTGTTGATGGACATCTAGGTTGCTTCCATGTTCAAGCTACTGCAAATAGTGTTTCAGTGAACAATGGGATACATGTGTCTTTTTCAATTTTGGTTTCCTCAGAGTATATGCCTAGGAGTAGGATTGCTGGGTCATATGGTAATTTTATTCCTAGTGTTTTAAGAAATCTCCATACCATCTTCCATAGTGGCTGTATCAATTTGCATTCCCACCAATAGTACAAGAGTGTTCCCTTTTCTCCACACCCTTTCCAGCATTTATTGTTTGTAGACTTTTTGATGATGGCCATTCTGACTGGTATGAGATTATATCTCATTGTAGTTTTGATTTTCATTTCTCTAATAATGAGCTATGTTGAGCATATTTTCATGTGATTGTTAGCTATCTGTATGTCTTCTTTGGAGAAATGTCTGTTTAGGTCTTTTTCCCACTTTTTGATAGGGTTTTTTTTTTTTTTTTTTTTTTTTCTGGCATTGAGTTGTATGAGCTGCTTGTATATTTTGGAAATTAATCCTTCATCAGTTGTTTCATTTGCTATTATTTTCTCCCATTCTGAGGGTTGTCTTTTCACCTTGCTTATAGTTTCCTTTGCTGTGCAAAAGCTTTTAAGTTTAATCAGGTCCTACTTGCTTACTTTTGATTCTATTTCCATTTCTGTAGGAGGTGGGTCATAGAGGATCTTGCTTTAATTAGGTCAGCGAGTGTTCTGCCTATGTTTTCCTCTAAGAGTTTTATAGTTTCTGGTCTTACATTTAGGTCTTTAATCCATTTTGAGTTTATCTTTGTGTATGGTGTTAGGAAGTGTTCTAATTTCATTCTTTCACATGTAGCTGTCCAGTTTTCCCAGCACAATTTATTGAAGAGGCTGTCTTTGCCTCTTCAAAAATAAGGTACTCGTAGGTGCATGTGTTTATTTCTGGGCTTTCTATCTTGTTCCATTGGTCTATATTTCTGCTTTTGTGCCAATACCATACTGTCTTTATGACTGTAGCTTTGTAATACAATCTGAAGTCCGGAAGGTTGATTCCTCCAGTTCCGTTCTTCTTTCTCAAGACTGCTTTGGCTATTCGGGATCTTTTGTGTTTCCATATGAACTGTAAAATTTTTGGCTCTAGTTCTGTGAAAAATGCCTTTGGTAATTTGATAGGGATTGCATTGAATCTATAGATTGCATTTGGTAGTATAGCCATTTTTCACAATACTGATTCTTCCTACCTAGGAACATGGAATATCTCTCCATCTGTTTATGTCATCTTTGATTTTTTTCCTTCATGTCTTATAATTTTCTGTGTATAGTTCTTTCATCTTCTTGGGTAAGTTTATTCCTAGATATTTAATTCTTTTTGTTGCAATGGTGAATGAGATTGATTCTTTAATTTCTCTTTCTGATTTTTCATTGTTATTATATAGAAATGCAAGTGATTTCTGTGTATTGATTTTGTATCCTACAACTTTGCTAAATTCACTGATTAGTTCCAGTAATTTTCTGATACTATCTTTAATCTTTTCAATGTACAGTATCATGTCATCTGCAAATAGTGAGAGCTGTACTTCTTCTTTTCTGATCTGGATTCTCATATCAGACAAAATAGACCTTAAAATAAAGAATATTACAAGAGATAAGGAAGGACACTACATATGATCAAGAATCAATCCAAGAAGAAGACATAGCAGTTGTAAATATTCAACATAGGGGCACCTCAATACATAAGACAAACACTAGTGTACATAAAAGGAGAAATTGAAAGTAAGACAATAATAGCAAGAGACTTTAACACCCTACTCACACTAATGGACAGGTCATCAAAACAGAAAATCAATAAGGAAACATGTCTTCAATGATACATTAGATGAGATGGATCTTATTGATATCTTCAGGACATTCCATCCAAATGCAGAAGAATACACCTTCTTCAGGATAGACCACATCTTGGGTCACAAATCAAACCTCAGCAAATGTAAGAAAATTGAAATCATATCAAGCATCTTCTCTGACCACAATACTATGAGACTATATATCAATTATAAGAAAAAAAACCTGTAAGAAACACAAACAAATGGAGATTAAACATCACGTTTCTAAATAATCAACAGGTTACTGAAAAAAATCAAAAGGGAAATCAAAAAAGTTCTAGAAACAAATGACAATGAAAGCATGGCAACTCAAAACCTATGGGATGCAGTAAAAGCAGTTCTAAGAGGGAAGTTTATAGCAATACAATCCTACCTCAAGAAACAAAAAAAACACATCAAATAAACAACCTAACTTTACACCTAAAACAGCTGAAAAAATAAGAACAACAACAACAACAAAAATTAGTAGAAGAAAGGAAATCACAAAGATCTGAGCAAAAATAAGTGAAAAAGAAATGAAACAATCAATAGTAAAGATTAATAAAACTAAGAGCTGGTTCTTTGAGAAGATAAAATTGACAAACCTTTAGCCAGACTCATCAAGGAAAAAAGAGAGAAGAATCAAAGGAACAATTAAAAATGAAAAAGGAGAGATTACAACAGACAATGCAGAAATACAAAGGATTATAAGAGACTATTATGAACAACTATATGGCAATAAAATGGATAACTTGGAAAAAAATGGACAGATTCTTAGAAAAGTTCAATCTTCCAAGACTGAATCAGGAAGAAATAGAAATTATGAACAACCCAGTCACAAGCACTGAAATTGAAGCTGTGATCAAAAATCTCCCAAAAAACAAAAGCCCAGGACCAGATGGCTTCCCAGAAGAATTCTATCAAACATTAAGAGAAGAGCTAATGTCTATCCTTCTAAAACTCTTTCAAAAAATTGCAGAGGAAGGAACACTTCCAAACTCATTCTATGGGCCACCATCACCCTGATACCAAAACCAGACAAGACAACATGAAAAAAGAAAACTACAGGCCAATATCACTGATGGACATAGATGCAAAAATTCTTAACAAAATTTTAGCAAACAGAATTCAACAACATATCAAAAAGCTCATACAACATGATCGAGTTGGGTTTATTTCAGGAATGCAAGGCCTCTTCAATATATGCAAATCAATCAATGTGGTACACCATATTAAAAAATTGAATGATAAAAATCATATGATAATCTCAATAGATGCAGATAACGCCTTTGACAAAATTCAGCACCGATTTATGATTAAAACTTCAAAAAATGGGCATAGAAGGAACCTACCTTACATAGTAAAGGCTATATATAATAGGCCTACAGCAAACATTATTCTCAATAGTGAAAAACTGAAAGCATACTCCCTAAGATCAGGAACAAGACAAGAGTGTCCACTTTCACCACTATTATTCAACATAGTTTTGGAAGTCCTAGCTATAGCAATCAAGTAGAAAGCTTTATAATGTAAAGTATTTTGCTTCCATTGATGATGTGACTGATTGGGGGAAATATTAAAAATTCCAACTTAAAGACTTTCCTGATTGTTGAAAAGCAAAAAATAAATGATTTGATTTTCATCATTCTCGAAGTACCTATCTTAGATTTTTTAAAAGTATCATCAAGATGATGACTTACTCTCACCAAAAAAAAAAAAGAAAGAAAGTCCTTATACTTTCGAGCTTAAAATATAGCAATGATTTCTAAGAAGCAAAGTTTAGGAAACCCTGTGTTTCTTCTTATAGAAATAAATTTGTGAAAAAAAAATGATCTACCATGAATTTATCTCTTTCAAGTGAGAGGAGATTCAGAAACTTTTGATGGGTCCTCAGTAAATGTTTTCCTGCTACCCGTGATGATTGACTAATATTTCAGCACAATTTTGGGTAGAGGAGCAATGCAATTAAGACATGTTCTAGGAAATATTCTGTGCTATTTCACATGATACTTAGTTAATGCTAGGATGACATTACTTCTTTCTGAGAATATGACAAGACATATGAGGAAACAGGGAGTATCGATTGAAAGGTACCTCTTGAAAGTATTTGGATTATGGACAGTTACCTCATCTGTCACGGAAACAGAAAGCTACTTTGATGAGCAAGAGGCAGAACATATCCTGAGTACAAATGGGGAGGCTTGCTACAACTGGTTCATCAGGGTGGGGCCACAAGAGTCAACTAAGGAAAAAACTACATCATACATAAAATGCAAACATCAAGCCAATTGTTGGCCAGAGTCCTGATAGAGTCCTTAATAAGATTACCAAGAAATAAATACCTTGGCTTACCGTAGAGTATACAATGTGAATCATAAATACTCATTCAGTTCAGTTGCTCAGTCGTGTCTAACTCTTTGCGACCCCATGAATTGCAGCATGCCAGGCCTCCCTGTCCATCACCAACTCCTGGAGTTCACTCAAACTCACATCCATCAAGTTGGTGATGCCATCCAGCCATCTCATCCTCTGTCATCCCCTTCTCCTGCTGCCCCCAATCCCTCCCAGCATTAGGGTCTTTTCCAATGAGTAAACTCTTCACATGAGGTGGCCAAAGTACTGGAGTTTCAGCTTTAGCATCATTCCTTCCAAGGAACACCCAGGACTGATCTCCTTTAGAATGGACTGGTTGGATCTCCTTGCAGTCCAAGGGACTCTCAAGAGTCTTCCCCAACACCACAGTTCAAAAGCATCAATTCTTCAGCACTCAGCTTTCTTCACAGTCCAACTCTCACATCCATACATGACCACTGGAAAAACCATAGCCTTGACTAGACGGACCTTTGTTGGCAAAGTAATGTCTGCTTTTGAATATGCTATCTAGGTTGGTCATAACTTTCCTTCCAAGGAGTAAGTGTCTTTTAATTTCATGGCTGCAGTCACCATCTGCAGTGATTTTGGAGCCCAGAAAAATAAAGTCTGCCACTGTTTCCACTGTTTCCCCATCTATTTCCCATGAAGTGATGGGACCAGATGCCATTATCTTCGTTTTCTGAATGTTGAGCTTTAAGCCAACTTTTTCATTTTCCACTTTCACTTTGATCAAGAGGCTTTTGAGTTCCTCTTCACTTTCTGCCGTTAGGGTGGTGTCATCTGCATATCTGAGGTTATTGATATTTCTCCCGGCAATCTTGCTTCCAGCTTGTGCTTCTTCCAGTCCAGCATTTCTCATGATGTACTCTGCATATAAGTTAAATAAACAGGGTGACAATATGCAGCCTTGACGCACTCCGTTTCCTATTTGGAACCAGTCTGTTGTTCCATGTCCAATTCTAACTGTTGCTTCCTGACCTGCATAGAGGTTTCTCAAGAGGCAGGTCAGGTGGTCTGGTATTCCCATTTTGTGGGTCATTTATTATTGATGGAGTTCCAAGTATAGAGGCTATTCTATTTTTTTACTGTTTTCTTTATGGGATTGGATGTACAGAAAATTTTACACATCCAGTAAATAACTTTACCCAAACTCTAGTGTGATGAAACATTGAGTTATGAAGGTGTTTTAATTAAACTATTTTATTCAAGCTATAATTTAAAACATTAGATTAAAACTAGAAATAGTAAGAGAAACAAAATTAATTTTTCACAAAAATAAAGATTATAATTTTTAGAGAATTAGTCATTACAAAGTAAATCTACAGGTTACAGAGTAAAGCAGTGGCAGTAGGTGAAGATTTAAAGGTAGATATAATTAAACTACTTTGAATCATACCCACTTATTTTTCACTCTGTATTTTCTGTATGTCTTATATGTAGAACATGAACATTTTCTAGAGAAAGACTCTTTACCATCCAAAATCAGCTTTCGTATTTTTTCTGCCTTCCCATTTTGCTTTAGCCCATCTTAAGTAATAAAGGTTAAAGGTAACATTTATTGCTCACATTCACACTGTAGAGCATTATACAAAAACTTTGTACTGTGTATTACCAGAGATAATTCTTAAAACCATCTGCAAACCAGATACTAGTATTTTCCTTCCCTTACAAGAGGCCTTACATTGGTTAAATAACTTGCCCACAGTCTGTATGTGAAAGAACATGAACTTAAACCGGGGTCAATTATTTTCTAAACACCATTCTCTGAAAAGCTATGCCATAAGCAATCCAAGTGCAAGCTTCTTCCTTATAGAAATTTCATTTTAATATAGTTTAGTGTTAAGTGTATTTCAAAAATTATGAGAAAATGAATTAAGCCAGAGGAGTAAAACTTTATTTCACACACATACTTTTTTTGTTGAAGTTTGTTTATTTTGTTTTTACCATGCCTTTTTCCTTTTTTAAAATTTTTTTAACTTTCCATTTTAATTGGTGTATAGTTGATTGTTTTTTTACCATTCATAAAGAAGTTTTGGGGGGACTGAATTTATGTCATTTCTCTCATCTTTAAAAGAGAGATGGTGTCAATGTCATTTACTTTTTGCATCCATGGATATGATGTGAAGATGATGTATTTAGAATAATAAGATGAAGAAAGTTCATCTTTATAAGAATTAACAGCAGAGATTCTGGAATCTAATTACTGCAGAACAAATTTGAATTGCTATTTACTAACTATATAAATTTTACCAAGTTTATTAATCTTTCTGTGCCTCAATTTCACATCTGAAAAATACACATAACAACTAGTATTCCATATAGCTGCTACTTGATTATATGAGAAAAATCTGTGTAGAAAGTTTAGCACAATGTCTGGTAGATAGACACTTCTCAGAAAAAGATTTGTTTTCTTTGTCACAACAAATAAACAAAAGACTAGACCATAAAAATAAGAATATGGCCTCTAGACCACATTAAGGAAGATGATTTTCCAATATAAAAGTGACTTTTGAAATAAGACCAGTTTAGGTTTTCTTTTGGAAATGGTTGTTTTACCAGTTTGCATTTTTTTCAGAATAAAAAGGAAGTTATTTTAGAGAATGAATTCATTTTTAGTACTGCTTTGATGTTCTCTGAACTTCTTTCTGTGTTTTGAGACACATGATTCAATTTTCCTAAGAATTTATTCCTTAAGGAAAATAGATTAGAAGAGATCTTAAGAAGCTGAAAGAAAACAAGTGAATTATTTATGATTGCATTTCTCCTGATTGTGTTTGTGAGCTGCCATTCAGAACAAGCAAAATGTTTATCATTTTATTATCAGAAGACTGTATGTCATAAAAAAGGAATAAGGGAAGTTTTATAAATGATCTAATGAAAAACTCTGAAGAAAAACAAGCAGCAGGTTAGAAATGTTGCCAGTGATGCTATAGAAACAGAAATATTACTGATACTAGAAACCAAGGAGGAGAGAAAGACAACAAGGGTTTCTGAAGCTATAATGTTTAATACTAGAAACTCAAGGAGATGCAAAGCCCAAAGGCTGCAAGTGCTAAGCCTGTCACAGCATGTCTTTCTTTGGAGTCTGTAGCTGTCAAGGCTCTTCCTTTGCTGGTTGCTATAGAAATAATTATAGTACAAGACGTTGAGAATTCAAAGCAGATGGATGTCAAAGTAGAAACGCTGTCATCTTTGTGTGTTTACTCTAATATCCTTAGGGTGAAAAAGATAAAATTAAAGACAAAAAGCATCATATTTTGAATTGAAAATTAAGAAATATAGGT
Organism: Bubalus bubalis; assembly: GCF_019923935.1. Lineage (NCBI taxonomy): Eukaryota > Metazoa > Chordata > Mammalia > Artiodactyla > Bovidae > Bubalus > Bubalus bubalis. Next base: position 111,394,395 of record NC_059159.1, on the reverse strand, counting down.
TTCATGGTTTAACGAAGTATTTCATTTCAGCACAAAGCAGTTAAGTGAGGGCTATTCAGTGAAGCCTTTAGAGTGATCAGCAAATGCTAACAAAAATAGAAACTAAGGGTTCTTGTCAAGTTGGAGAATGTTTGATTTAAATCAAGAAACTGAGGATAAGTATATCTTTGAAAGGATTATATCATCCTGTAAGTGATCTCTTTTTAGGTTTGTAGTTATATGCCTGGATATCACTACCTTGAAAAAATATTGAAAAAACAAAGCTTTTTTTTTTTGCTATCACCATATTAACTTTGATTCTTTCTTTCATTTTAATTTCTCCTGTTAGATTTATCATATATAAAGGAGATATTATAAGATATAAATATATGTGTGCATATATGTACATTTGTGTGTGTATGTATATAGGTAGATATTATTTTTATTCTGTTCTATCTTTTAATCTTTCTTTTAAGCAGTACTATAGTATCTTGATTTCTAAAACTGATTTTTAAAATTTCTTGATATTCAATAGAGCAGTCCAAGCATCTTCTTCAAATTTCTCTGGGCCAAGACATTTTGATAATTTCAAGCACTTAGTCACATTTCCCATTTTGGCATGATAATTTATAGAAGGATACTATGATAGCAATTATGGCTTTTTGATCATTATGAAATAGTAGATGACAGAGTTTACTAAAAGGCCTAAGTTCTAAGACCACATACTGGTTCTACAGCGGCTATTCATTTCTTTTGACTCATCTGATGTCGAAAATTTGTAATTCCAGCTTGTGGGAAAAAAACACCTGAATTTAATCTACCTGTATACCCAAGTTAATCATTCCATAATTAATACTCCTATTTAAGTTTATCTTCAGTATCTCAAGCAATTCTGCCAGTTAAGAAACTAAAATAAATGTATGGGTGTAGTAATATTTGCATTCTTATAAGCAGTGATAAACAGCTCCAATTCTAGTTCAAAGAATGAAACGAATAAAATGCTAAATGAAAAATACTAAGAGTTGGACATGACTGAGTGACTGAACAAACAAATAAATTTTGTTAAACATGTGTGTATGTATATGCTCAGTCATGTCCCACTCTTTGCAATCCCATGGACTGTAGACTGCCAGGTTCCTCTGTCCATAGAATTTTCCAGGCAAGAATACTGGAGTGTGTTGCCATTTCCTACTCCAGGGGATCTTCCTTACCCACGGTCAAACTCACATCTCTTGACTCTCCTCCACAGGCAGGTGGATTCTTTACCATTGCACCACCTGGAAAGCCCTAATTAAGATTGTGCTAAACATCAGTTCAATTCACTTCAGTCACTCAGTCGTGTCCGACTCTTTGTAACCCCATGAATCACAGCATGCCAGGCTTGCCTGTTCATCACCAACTCCCGGAGTTTACACAAACTTGTATCCATCAAGTGGGTAATGCCACCCAGCCATCTCATCCTCTGTTGTCCCCTTCTCCTCCTTGCCCCAATTCCTCCCAGCATCAGGGTCTTTTCCAATGAGTCAACTCTTCGCATGAGGTGGCCAAAGTACTGGAGTTTCAGCTTCAGCACCAGTCCTTCCAATGAACACCCAGGACCGATCTCCTTTAGGATGGACTGGTTGGATCTCCTTGCAGTCCAAGGGACTCTCAAGAGTCTTCTCCAACACCACAGTTCAAAAAGCATCAATTCTTCAGCACTCAGCTTTCTTCACAGTTCAACTCTCACATCCATACATGACCACTGGAAAAACCATAGCCTTGACTAGACGGACCTTTGTTGGCAAAGTAATGTCTCTGCTTTTTAATACGCTATCTAGGTTGGTCATAACTTTCCTTCCAAGGAGTAAGTGTCTTTTAATTTCATGGCTGCAGTCACCATCTGCAGTGATTTTGGAGCCCAGAAAAATAAAGTCTGCCACTGTTTCCACTGTTTGCCCATCTATTTGCCATGAAGTGATTGGACCAGATGCCATGATCTGCGTTTTCTGAATGTTGAGCTTTAAGCCCACTTTTTCACTCTCCTCTTTCACTTTCATCAAGAGGCTTTTGAGTTCCTCTTCACTTTCTGCCATAAGGGTGGTGTCATCTGCATATCTGAGGTTATTGATATTTCTCCTGGCAATCTTGATTCCAGCTTGTGCTTCTTCCAGCCCAGCATTTCTCATGATGTACTCTGCATAGAAGTTAAATAAGCAGGGTGACAATATACAGCCTTGATGTACTCCTTTTCCTATTTGGAAGCAGTCTGTTGTTCCATGTCCAGTTCTAACTGTTACTTCCTGACCTGCATATAGGTTTCTCAACAGGCAGGTCAGGTGGTCTGGTGTGCCTATCTCTTGAAGCATTTTCCACAGTTTATTGTGATCCACACAGTCAAAGGCTTTGGCATAGTCAATAAAGCAGAAATAGATGTCTTTCTGGAACTCTTTTGCTTTTTCCATGATCCAGCAGATGTTGGCAATTTGATCTCTGGTTCCTCCGCCTTTTCTAAAACCAGCTTGAACATCTGGAAGTTCACGGTTCACATACTGGTGAAGCCTGGCTTGGAGAATTTTGAGCATTACTTTACTAGGTGTGAGATGAGTGCAATGTGCAGTAGTTTGAGCATTCTTTGGCATTGCCTTTCTTTGGTATTGGAATGAAAACTGACCTTTTCCAGTCCTGTGGCTACTGCTGAGTTTTCCAAATTTGCTGGCATATTGAGTGCAGCACTTCCACAGCATCATCTTTCAGGATTTGAAATAGCTGGAATTCCATCACCTCCACTAGCTTTGTTTGTAGTGATGCTTTCTAAGGCCCACTTGACTTCACAAACATAGAGCATTGTAATAAGTTCTGGTGTTTAAGAGTAATCCTGTTTGCAAAGGTCTAAGCATTGGGTTGGGACTTCCCTGGTGGCTCAGACGGTAAAGCGTCTGTCTACAATGTGGGAGACCTGGGTTCGATCTCTGGTCAGGAAGTTCCCTGGAGAAGGAAATGGCAGCCCACTCCAGTACTGTTGCCTAGAAAATCCCATGGACGGAGGAGCCTGGTGTCCATGGGGTCGCAAAGAGTCGGACACGACTGAGTGACTTCACTTTCTTTCTTTCACTAAGCATTGGGTTGAAAAAGTTATTTTTCTTTATATATAAAAATTTCCACAACCAGTCAAGACTGAATATAGTAAAAGTTAAATGAACAATATAGCTGTATAGAGGAGGAAGTGACTACCAAGAGATGGAGGTCATTGGGAAAGGCTTTATTAAAGCATTAAAAGAGGGTAGCATTCACACAAAGAAGTTGCAAAAGAGTAATGGTAAGAATCATTAGCCTGTATAAAGAAACTAGAAATGTGCATAGTGGGCTAGCTAATTTCAAATTATAGTGAATTATATGCAAAATATGTAAAATCATATGGCAGAAATCTCTGCCATAAGCCAATACCCCAGATGAGGAAGTGGTATTCCATGAAGACTGATGAAATCAGGCTTCTGCTCATCCAAATTTAATAATTTTTAATTATGTGTATCAAGCCACGCTCTTGTCAGCTGTCCATCTATTTTTCCTTTAGCAACATCTTGGGATATTACTCATCACCATAGTGATGACTCTGGAGAAGGTGATGGCACCCCACTCCAATACTCTTGCCTGGAAAATCCCATGGACGGAGGAGCCTGGTAGGCTGCAGTCCATGGGGTTGGGAAGAGTCGGACAGGACTGAGCAACTTCACTTTCTTTTTTTTTTTTTTTAAATTTAATTTTATTTTTAAACTTTACAATATTGTATTAGTTTTGCCAGATATCAAAATGAATCCGCCACAGGTATACCTGTGTTCCCCATCCTGAACCCTTCTCCATCCTCCCTCCCCATACCCTCCCTCTGGGTCGTCCCAGCACACCAGCCCCAAGCATCCAGTATCGTGCATCAAACCTGGACTGGCGACTCATTTCATACATGATATTATACATGTTTCAATGCCATTCTCCCAAATCTCCCCACCCTCTCCCTCTCCCACAGAGTCCATAAGACTGATCTATACATCAGTGTCTCTTTTGCTGTCTCGTACACAGGGTTATTGTTACCATCTTTCTAAATTCCATATATATGCGTTAGTATACTGTATTGGTGTTTTTCTTTCTGGCTTTCACTTTTCACTTTCATGCACTGGAGAAGGAAATGGCAACCCACTCCAGTGTTCTTGCCTGGAGAATCTCAGGGATGGGGGAGCCTGGTGGGCTGTCGTCTATGGGGTCACACAGAGTCGGACACAACTGAAGGGACTTAGCAGCATAGTCATGACTCAGTGGTTGATTATGGCCTCTTCACCTCTACTCCTCAGGAATCCTATCATTCCCACTGACTACAGGGAGCCCAGTTCTCTAATAATTATTGTCTGTCCTCAATCTTGGTGCAGTCACCACTGAGCTTCCTGACATAAAAGTACCTCCATCACTAGCATGTTCCTCATAAGCTTAGTGATGAGAGCATTCTCTGCCCCTTCCAAAGAACTTAGCCATCTGGCGGGTACTCAGCTGTTACACAATAGAACCATTGTAGCATGCTTACTTCTCTGAGCCTTTTGATCCCTTCCTCAAAGCTCTGCCAAGGGAGTTCTGTCATTTGCACTTAATTTAATATGAGCCTTTTGTCCCCACAAGCCTCCAGTAACCATCCATCCCAACAGTGTTTTAGGACCATTTCTAGGTGCTCTTGCCAGGGAGCTTTCAGTCATGGGAGAATTCTCCCTACTGGACAATTCTCCTTTATGGAGCTTATCTTTCATCATCCCTAATCCCCAAGCAAGTCCAGTGCTATCAAGATCAACTTCTTGGAATACTCTCTCCCACCCTACCTCTGATTTATTTTGCTACAATTAATCATGTCCTGAGGTTTCTTTGGTAAATAACTCCTTTTTGCCTCTAGCAAGAAAGTACTTCATTAGTTGGCCCATGTTGAGACTTGTTATAGAACTAGAAGACAAGGGGAGGAAATGGGGTCAGATCTTAAAGAAAACGACTGTTATGCTCCAAGGCATCCATCTCAGTTGAGGTTTTGGTATGGTCTTCAGGCAAGAGAAAGCTGCTGTTCTTCAGGAAAACAAAGTAGACTATGCTTGCAGGTCCAGGGGTTCCGAGGAATCCAGGGGCCCTTATTCTGAGCATGTCTATATATATATCTCCATTCAATGTCTTAGGGACTCCCTTCTTCCCTATCAGGGTTTTTATTTTAGCATAAAGACTTGCCAAAGCTGTGGATTCAGTTTTCATTAGCTCTCCTATTTTTACAATAAAAAAGTGTGTCTGAAATAATAGAAAATTTATGTATTGCCTCTGCTCCCAGTTCTTGACACAGAGCTCTAGAGCCTTGTAATTCCTAAGTGATAAAAGTACTAGGAGCAACTTTAGTTCTAATATTTGACCTTTGTGCTGACATGAGCTCCTAAATCCCTTAGAATTTATCTCTGGGTGATAGCAGTGTCTTGTGTTCTAATGAGGTGAGTCTTGGTGGGCTCTTGGATGAGGATTGGTCACCAGAAAGAGCAAACCATGATTAGAGGCTTGGAATTCTTTTAGCCCCACTACCCATTCTCTGGGGGCTTCCCTGGTAGTTCAGTCAACAAGGAATCTGCCTGCAATGCAGGAGACTGGGTTCGATCCTTGGGTCGGGAAGATACCCTGGGGAAGGAAATGGCAACCCACTCCAGTGTTCTTGCCTGGAGAATCCCAGGGACAGAGGAGCCTGGCAGATTACAGTCCATGGGGTCACAAAGAGTCTGAAACGACTGAGCAACTAAGCATGCACGCATTCTCTGGAGAGGGAAGAAGGGCTGGAAATAGAGTTAATGATCGATCTTACCTATATGATGAAGCCTCTATAAAGATCCCAATATTATGAGGTTTGGAGAGCATCCCAGCTGGTGAACATGGAGAGTTGCTGGGAGAGTGACATGATATACCCAGAGAAGGCATGGAAGCTCTGCATTCCTTCCCGTGTACTTTTCCCGTACACATTTCCATCTAGATGTTTATTGTATCCTTTATCATAGTCTTTGTTATATAATAAATGATCAAACATAAGTAAGTGTTTCCCCGAGTTCTGTTAGTTGTTTTTTGAGCAAATGATCAAATCCAAGGGGGAGGAGACCATGGGAACTTCAGATTTATAGCCCAGTTGAATGAAAGTTGTGGGCATCCTGAGCAACGACTAAGCGCAATTGTCATCTTAGGTGGGGAGAAGTCTCGTGGGACTGAACACTTAACTTGTAGGATCTGGTGCTCTCTCCAGGTAAACAGTGTCATAACTGAGATAAATTGTAGCACATACAGCTGATGTCAGAGAGAACTGCTTGGTGTAGGAGAAAAAACCCACACACCTGATGTTGCAAGTGTTGTAACCGTTGTACACAACAAAAGACCAAAAAAGTTTGGAAAAAAAAAAAAAGAGACACAGAGGAAGAGTGAGCTTTTTTCCCCCTCGTATAATGCCTCATCCAATTTCCACTTCAATCTGCCTTCTAGCTACAGAAACTCAGGATCTCTTTAAATGCTCCCACACAGACTTTCTAACTTCTTTTTCACAGTACCCAGGTTGGTAATTGATTAATCTGAACCTGTCAGTTTTCTTCTTCAAACCAACAGTAGCACTTAGCAACAACGAACACAGTCCTTATAATTACTGAGCCCTCCTTATCTTGGAACTGCTTAGAACTGTGCGTCAGTATGTCTCCTATCATCTATTCCCATCCAGACTCAACAACGGTGGAAATTATAGCAATTATAATGCCAGAGTGAGCAGGAGGTTTTAAACATGGTTTATCTCCAACAATGGGATCTCTATTACTATCTAGCTGGCAAGTGATCTAATTCCAAAATTGCATCCTAAGACTATGCTACCTGGGACCACTTCTGAAATTACCTATTTCCAGTAGGCTTTTAGCATTAGTTTCCTAGGGTTACCATAACAAAGTCTCACAAAATTTGTGGCATAAAGCAAGAGAAATTTTTTGTAAATTTCCAGAGGCTAGATATCCAAAAATCGAAGTTTTGGTGGGGTTGGTGTCTTCTAGGCACTCTTAGGAAGAATCTGTTCCATGCCTGTCTCCTGGCTTCTGGTGATTAATTAGAAATATTTGGCATTCCTTGGTGTATGGATATATTACTCCAACCTCTTCATCTATCTTCACATGTTGTTCTCTCCTTTTGTTTCTGTGGTCACATGACATTCTCCCTGTGTATCTCTGTCTCTTTGTGTTCAAGTTTCCCTCTCCTTATAAGGACACCAGTCATATTGGACTTAAAATCAATATTGCTCAGTATGACTTTGTCTTAACTTGAGCACATATACAAAGACCCTATTTCTGAATAAGGTCACATTTACGCATTAGGATTTCAACATATCTTTTGGGGAGACACAGTTAAACCCTTAACAGTCCCAAGGACAGATAAAGACAAATCCTGTGATGAGAATTTGTGTGTAAGTGATTTATTAGGATATATTACCAAGAAAATGTAGTACAAGAGGATGTATTATCAAGCAGCACCCAAATGAGGGTAACTTTTGCTCATTCTAGTCATGGAGTCCTGGGGATGGTATAGGTCACAACTCAAGTGTCAGCAAAGACAAAGATGATTCTCACCTCTGTACCCATGAGTCATTGGTTCAAAGCTCTAGCTGGAGGAACATAAATTCCCAGGTATATTTATTCCTGCGTGTAACAGGAAAAGTGTTATGATGGCTTGAAGATAGCTGTTATAGAATAATTTATGCCCCCCCAAACTCATATGTTGAAGTCTTTTTTTTTAATTTTTTCTTCCAGAAACATTTTATTGTGATCCCTTACACATTAATAACAACTTTTCCCAAAGGGATGATACATAATGTATTGCTAGCATCTGGTCAGTGGTATCACTGAATGTCTAAAACCTCCTCAGTTAAGAAGCTCTTTTTTTCCCCCAATCCTTGGTGCTGATACCAGACCAGCCCTTTCTCCCTTTTCATATTGACATGATCTGGCTCTGCACTCTGACCTCGCTCAAGAACAAGCTATAGGGACTTCTTCTGGATTCTTCTGGGCAAGTGCAGCTGAGATACTCAATAGACTGGGCCACAATTTAAAGAGCTTTTTTTTTTTTTCATCTTCTGAATTTCTACTATTAGAACTGGATTATTAATTCAAGATTTGTGTTTGCCTTGGTGGCCAATATACCTATCACACAGCCCAAGAATCACCTCAGCTAAGCCAAGACTTTGTCATGACAGCAGAGGTCTGTCTCAGACTTTTCTTCCACAAAGGGCTCAGTCAGCAGGAGATAAGTCCTCTCCTAGCTCATGGGGCAGCCAGGGGCTGTGAAGGCTTCCGGCTCCTGGTGATCATAACACGTTCTCGTACGTGCCGGTCTCCGTGCTGCCTGTGTCATGAGACCTACCTAATCTGGTGGGTCCTCGCCAAAGCAAGCCCAGCTCTGGGGTCATCCTACACCTACTTTTCTCTGGTTTGTGCTGATGCTTCTGTAGGTTGTGCTTCCACAGTGGGCTCTGGCTCCAGAGGAAGGGATGGTGGCTTTGTGAGCTGGGATGTTCCTCCAACACCTGAGGAGAGCTTCCTGCATGTGGCTGCTGAAGACATTGCCTGTCCTAGGGCTTGATTAGAGCCCAGAGGCTTCTGGAAACAGGCGGCTTTACTGGTTGAAGCAGTCTGGTGCTTTGATTTGGGATCTTTAACTGGTTTGGTCCAGACCAGTGCCTCCCCGACTTGTAGAGCAGCTCCCAGCTTCTGGGCTACCTCCACCATCTCCGGATCAAATTCCAGAGAGCTACTCTGCTTGAGTAGGTTGACTTTCTTCTCCACCTCCTGATACTGGGCCAGGGCGTCCCTCCTCTTGCCCTGGTTATACAGCAGCACAGCATAGTTCAGGTTTACTAAAGGGTTACACTTATCAAGGCGGACTGCTTCATCATAGGCTCTCTTGGCATTCTCTGTATCCTCCAGATTGGTCAGAGCCACAGCCAAGAGCATGTAGAGCTCCCCCATCTTGGGCTGGAAGTTGATGGCTGCACTGAGGAAATGGAAAGCGGACGCGTACTTCTGCATAGTCAAGTGGACAAGGCCCAGATTATAGAGAATCTTCCAGTCTAAAGGTGCCAGGTAGTTGGCTCGTTTCAGGCAGCTGATGGCTGCCACATATTTCTTCTTGCCAAAGAAGCACATTCCGATGTTATTCCAGAGTGGAGGGCTTTCTATAACAGCACACGCTACAACTTTGTATTTGGTGAGGGCAACATCAAAGTCCCCGTGGGTCTGCATCATGCTGCCTGCTGCCAAGATGGCCTTGTAGTTGGTAGGGTCGTAAGTCAGTGTGTTTCCAAGATGTTCAAATGCCTTCTGGTAAATGCCGAGCTGTAGGTAGAGTAATCCTAAAGCTGTAAGAAGTTCTGTATTTTCTGGTGAGAACTCCACTGCTTTCTTGTAGATTTCAATGGCCTTGTCCAAGTCTCCCTTCAGCAAGAAGATCTTGCCCAGCATTATGTAAGTCAGATCATGTCTGTTAAGATGTAGGGCATTGTGCAACTGGTCTTGTGCCTTGTCAAACTGTTTCAGATAAATGTAGCAAACTCCTAGGTTATGACAGATTTCCCAGTCTTTCTGATTAAGTTTAGCTGCTTCATTATATATTTCAATGGCAACTTTATGTTTTCCCAAAAGAAATAAAGATCTGGCCACCTGCTTGAGGTTATCAGCACACTGAGGGCTGAGAAAAGCACACATCTGAAAGAGTCTTAGGGATTCTTGGATATTTCCTTCCAGGCGAAATATCAAAGCTTGGACATAGATAGCATATTCACATAACCCATGAGTCTCCGGAAGCTGTTCTTTGATAAGAGCCTGCCATACAAACTGAGTGACAGACACAGATGCTTAATCAAAGCCTGCCTCTCATATTCTCTCATATGTTGAAGTCTTAATTCCAAGTGATGCAGACTGTAACTGTATTAGAAGATAGGGCCTTTAAGGAGGTAATTAAGTTAAAATGAGGTCATGTGGGTAGACCCTAATCCAATATGACCAATGTCCTTATAAAAAAGAGATTAGTATACAGATGACACAAAGACAGAGGGACAACGACCATGTGAGGACACTCCAGAAAGACATAATAAGTGTTCTACTGAAACTTGAAACACATACTTTGTCAGTTTCGGCTCTGAAAAATTACCCAGGTTTGTTTTTATACAATGGAGACAGAAACAAGTATACATATGGACCTTAGGAGATTCCTTTAGATGCGTCTTGATAGTTCTACATATGGTGATAAAGTGAGTGGCTTAATCCAGTAACAGGAGTTGGATGAGGGCAAGGTACCAACAGAGCATGGATGCTCCAAGGTTGAAGAAATGGATCACTCCACAGAGTGATTAACCTAGACCACATACAATTTAACCAAGGATGAATAGTTGCAGAGGAGTAAGAAGAGCCCTTAGTTGATGGCTGCTGTGGAAAACTCTGCTTCATTCGATATATCTTATATTCTGTTTTCATATTTGCACACACAGGGACTTCTCTCACAGTCCTAAAAAATACAATTCATAGCCAAGTTTGAGGAATTGTTATATGTAGTTGGGGAAATGTATGAAACAATCACACAAATAGCAGAATCTCTTTGCTTCTCTAAGGGACAATTTAAGACTCACATTATTGCCCATTAAGTTAAACCTGTTTTTATATGCTTTTATGTTTTCATATCTAATCAGTATAATGTCTCATTGAAAGGACATTCTACTATATAATGCAATATTAAAGCTGATCTTACTTTAGTCATTACTAATCATAATTGTATTGTTTGCATACTTTTTATCTTTAGTTGGAGTTATAATTTTATATATTCATTTCCTACAGAAATGATTTTCTGTGGATCTGTAACTCAATTAGTATTCAAATATTTTTGTTAATACACAATTAGAAAAATATCACAATAATGATAATTTAACTTTCAAACATTTAAAAATAGAATGTAAAGATGCAAGTTTTATTTTAGAAAAAAAAGCAAAATGATGGATATGATATTATCATTTTTTTCCAATTAGGAATATTTTGTGTAAATATATACAAAATTCAGTTTACTATAATCTTGATTCTGACAAGCATAACAATAAATCTGAAATCACTTAGTTGAATTTTTAATAAATAAATTAAAACTTTTGCATGTGACTCTATAAGTGATATAAGAAAATTATAGGTTAACTGCAGGGATGAATCCATTTAGAGGTATTGTTTATAGTCATAGAATGGAAAATATTCCCAAAACAATTCAACCTATGATAGAATAGTCTTCAACACTTTTCTCAGAAAATAAACATCTAATAAACATCTAAATAAAGCTTGTATTATATTCTATAGGAATAATTATTTTGATGTTAGTTTCACAAATGTTATTTTCACACCCAATGTTAATTAACTTTCAAATCTGTTAATTAAAACAGCAGAATCTCATGTTGTAATATAAATAAAAAGACAATTTTCTTCCCAGGGAGCCAAGCTAAGTCAGTATTCAGAGCCTAGAAACAGAACATAGACAAAAATATTAACCTTACAACTCAGGCAACCTCTAATTATGCATACATGAAAATATAGATTAAACAAAATTATTAAAATTGAATAGCTCCATGCTTACAGTTCATTAGCTCTTGATGAAAAAGAGGACAAAAATTGTGTAATTCTTGTATAACTAGTTAGGAGCTGATGGTGGAAACATTTTGTGAAAACACAAATCAGTTCATATTCTAATATTATCTCAATCAAACCTACTCTTACTCATGTCTCTACCATCCTCCTTGTTTTCTCTAACCTGCAGAACTTTATCCTTATTATCATCCCTTGGCCAGTAACTGAGAAGAGCTTCTTGGAGGATATCCCACCTGCCTTCTCATCTCAACCAATATCAATCAAGTCAGGGAATATTTTAGGTACTGAAGATATAGGAGTGAACAGAAGTCCACATACCTGTCTTTTCAAGATTATATTTCACTCAAGTGATAGACATAAATAAATTAAACATAACTAAATAATGATCTTCTCCACCTTTGGCTGCAAAGAATATAATCAATCTGATTTCTGTGTTGATCATCTGGTGATGTCTATGTGTAGAGTCTTCTCTTGTGTTGTTGGAAGAGGGTGTTTGCTATGACCAGTGCATTCTCTTGGCAAAACTCTATTAGCCTTTCCCCTGCTTCATTCTGTACTCCAAGGCCAAATTTGCCTGTTACTCCAGGTGTTTCTTGACTTCCTACTTTTGCATTCCAGTCCCCTATAATGAAAAGGACATCTTTTTGGGGTGTTAGTTCTAAAACGTCTTGTAGGTCTTCATAGAACCATTCAACTTCAGCTTCTTCAGCATTATTGGTTGGGGCATAGGCTTGGATCACCATGATATTGAATCGTTTGCCTTGGAAACGAACAGAGATCATTCTGTCGTTTTTGAGATTGCATCTAAGTACTGCATTTTGAACTCTTTTGTTGACCACGATGGCAATTCCATTTCTTCTAAGGGATTCCTGCCCACAGTAGTAGGTATAATGGTCATCTGAGTTAAATTCACCCCTCCCAGTCCATTTTAGTTCGTTGATTCCTAGAATGTCGACGTTCACTCTTGCCATCTCCTGTTTGACCACTTCCAATTTGCCTTGATTCATGGACCTAACGTTCCAGGTTCCTATGCAATATTGCTCTTTACAGCATCAGACCTTGCTTCTATCACTGGTCATATCCACAACTGGGTATTGTTTTTGCTTTAGTTCCATCCCTTCATTCTTTCTGGAGTTATTTCTCCACTGATCTCCTGTAGCATATTGGGCACTTTGGGCTCCAAAATCACTGCAGATGGTGACTGCAGCAATGAAATTAAAAGACGCTTACTCTTTGGAAGGAAAGTTATGAACAACCTAGATAGCATATTCAAAAGCAGAGACATTACCTTGCCAACAAAGGTCCGTCTAGTCAAGGCTATAGTTTTTCCAGTGGTCATGTGTGGATGTGAGAGTTGGACTGTGAAGAAAGCTGAGCACTGAAGAATTGATGCTTTTGAACTGTGGTGTTGGAGAAGGCTCTTGAGAGTCCCTTGGACTGCAAGGAGATCCAACCAGTCCATCCTAAAGGAGATCAGTCCTGGGTGTTCATTGGAAGGACTGGTGCTGAAGCTGAAACTCCACTACTTTGGCCACCTCATGCGAAGAGTTGACTCATTGGAAAAGACACTGATGCTGGGAGGGATTGGGGGCAGGAGGAGAAGGGGACAACAGAGGATGAGATGGCTGGATGGCATCACAGACTCGATGGATATGAGTTTGGGTAAACTCCGGGAGTTGGTGATGGACAGGGAGGCCTGGCATGCTGCGATTCATGGGGTTGCGGAGTCGGACACGGCTGAGTGACTGAACTGAACTGAACTGAAATAATGATCTTAAATCCTGAATCTTACTCTCTTACTTTGCAACCTTAAACAAGTTATTTAACCTACTAAACCTCAAACATTTTTTCATCTATAAAAATTGGGATGATAATATTATCAGTGGCTGTGTGTATACAGACACACACATGGGGGCTTCCCAGGTGGCACTGGTAGTCTACCTGCAATACAGGAAGAGGTGAGTTTGATGCTTGGGTTGAGAAAATCACCTGGAGCAGGAAATGGCAACCAACTCCAGTATTTTGGCCTGGGAAATCCATGGACAGAGGGGCTTGGCAGTCTATAATCTGTGGAGTCATAAAAGTTGTACACGACTTAGCAACTAAACAACAACAACATACACACACACACATATATAAACATACATAGAAAAGAATGTATATATACATATATACTTATCTTCCTTAATTAGCTTTCATTAACAGAGAATTATAAATCCCAATTAGATTGAGCAAAGATTCTTATGTAGACAGAAATCAAGCTCATATAAATTGCCTTTGTTGCGACGATGGAATAGAGAGAAAAATATAAATTACGGATGATCCAGTGAGCAAAGAACCTGGTTATTCAGAATCCAGAAAAAAAAGAAGGTTAAACATCAAATATTTTACTATAAGGCTGCTTACCTAACCAGAGAGGTACTGATTTAATTCATGATATGATTTCTATAGAACAAAAGAGATCACCCTGCCCGCAAATAGTTTCCAATATCCTACCTGTAGAAAGCCAGTGTTGTAGTTGTTCAGTCCCTAAGTCATGTTCGACCCTTTGTGACCCCCTGAATGACAGCATGCCAGGTTGCCCTGTCCTTCACTATCTCCCAGAGTTTGTTCAAACTTATGTCCATTGAGTTGGTGATGCCATCCAAACATCTCATTTTCTGTCATCCCTTTCTCCTCTTGCCTTCAATCTTTCCCAGCATCAGGGTCTTTTCCAATGAGTTGGCTGTTCACATCAGGTGGCAAAAGTTTTAGAGCTTCAGCTTCAGCCTCAGTCCTTCCAATGAATATTTAGAATTGATTTCCTTTAGGATTGACTGATCTGATCTCCTTGCTGTCCAAGGGACTCTCAAGAGTCTTCTCCAACACCACAGTTCAAAAGCATCAATTCTTCAGTGCTCAGCCTTCTTTATGATTCAACTCACACATTTGTACATGACTACTGGAAAACCTGTAACTTTGCCTTTGTTGGCAAAGTGATGTCTCTCTTTCTGTTTTTTAATACACTGTCTGTGTTTGTCATAGCTTTTCTCACTAGGAACGAGTATCTTTCGATTTTGTGGCTGCAGTCACCATCCACAATGATTTTGGAGCCCAAGAAAAATTCTGCCACTGAAAAAATCTGCCATTGTTTCCACTTTTTCCCATCATTTTACCATGTAGTGATTAGTCATGATTGATTGCCATGAAGAAAGCCAATAGGAGTAATTTTCTTAGTCCTCTTAACTGTTTTAGGTCAGTGTAGGTTTCAAGGGATATGCATTTACTATTAACAAATAAATAATAAATAAAATTGCTTGTTAGGTTGCAGAACATGAAGAGACAAGAAAGGTAAAATGGCACTGACGGTGGAGGCCAAATGGTGCAGAGGATGTACTGCCTGCATGGAGCTTTTTAAATAGATGATCTTGTTTTAGTATCTGGCAGCAACCTAATTTTTTTTGATAGAATGTGTCATAATTTACCCAATATAAGTAGGAGCAGAGTCAGAAGGTATATCCCAATCTATACCTAATTTGAGGAAGTACAAAAGCAAGCAAGAGTCTATTTGAGGTGGGGAATGGCCAGGCCAGGAAATAGGAGAGGGACTCGAGTAGTGCATGTTGCCTCACCCATGCAAATTCAGAAAGCACTGCTGAGTCAATCAGGTGTAAGCAGTCACGAGGTACTCTGGGAAAATCCAGAAAAACCAGGGAAGCAGTTACAGTAAGTCTTTTACATATGAACCTTCAAGTTTCAAGCTTATAAAGATACGAACTTGCGTTCACATGTCCAGTCATGAAAGTTAGTTCACATGTCTGGCATACATTGTTATGTGTGTGCATCCTCTACAAGTGATTGTGCTTTTATGCACTTTACTGTATAGTACAGTGTAGAATACAGTAGTACAGTGTCTTTATTTCAAGCTAGATCTGAAAGAGGATGACTTCATTGAACTCCTTTCTGTGCAACACAAGGAACTTAATACTGAAGACCTTGGAATTGGAGGCCCAGAGAAAGGACGAAGAGAGACAGAGAAAGAAGTGATTAAAGAACCAAAGACTTTCACGATGTGGAAAATGACAAAGGGGTTTTCTTTATTTCAGGAGGCCCTGTTAGTTTTTTGAGGTACAGGACCCAAAAGGAGAAAAGAGCAGGAAGGTTGCAGCAGCCATTCAGAATGCAGTCCAGTGATACTGTGTCATCTATGACAAGAAAAAATAAGCTACATTCTGGATTATTTTTTCAAGAGGGTAGATAGAACTGAATCCAGCAAGAAGCTGGAGTGAAATTGCAGCTTGCCCTCTGTCTCTTAACACTGACAATGCTTCAGTTCTGCCATCTCCCACCTCCTCTCCTTCCTCCAGGCAGTAACTCTTCTTATGTGTCCACACGATGCCAACCCCTGTATGCCAGCTGTTGTACTGTACTACTGTACATTTCAGGTACTGTACTATAAGATTAAAAATGTTTATTTTTGTGTTTTTTTATTTATTATTTGTGTGAAAAGTAGTATCAACCTATTACAGTACAGTACTATATAGCGGATTGTGTTAGTTGGGTACCTAGGCCAACTTTGTTGGACTTAACAACTGCTCTCAGAACAGAACTCGTTCCTATGTAGGGGACTTACTATATGTTAAATCAGGAAGAGAGAGTCACTAAAGCAGGCTGAAAAGGGAAACAATCCATGTCAAACCAGAAGAAATATTAGTGGTTGCAGAGTAGCAAAGGAATGTATGAATAGTACCCACATGACCTTTTGTTAGACATTGTTCCATCCCACTAGTATTCTTGTTTATTCCATACATAAATGTCTTTAGCAGGCCTTCTGGAATTTTTGTAATTATGACATATTATTCATGAAGCCCAGATATTTCAGAATTCACTGACCTAAGACTCAGGGAAAATAATTAAGTGGTGCTTTCTTTTTATTCCTAAATCATGATGGCAAGAGTCATCCCACTTGATTGGTAGAAAGTAATGACCATGAAAGTGTAATTTCACCTAAGGTGTCTCATATGTTTTTCAAGTCAATTTTTAGCCACCATCAGCATACAGGGTCTGTGGTCACTACTGTGCTGAATAGGGTGCCCATGAGCTCACAAGAGTTAGCTGTGCACATTTATTGCAAATCCATGTTTAGTGAATTTATGTTGATAGCTTTAAATTGGCTATGGTGGAAAACACTAAAAACTCCTCCCTGGAGAGCTGGTTGTCAAATATTACCTACACGCCATTAAGTTTGCCCTGGTCTTCCTTTCCACCACCTCTCATTTGTGGTTTGATTCCAGTGCTTATGAAGCCTTTTGGAAAAGCCTCACTATTGCCATTCCCATGGTTTCTCTATTTTGTTAACTTTATGGTGTCTCAAAATGAATTCAACAAACAGTGTAGGAGATAGATGGTATTACAACCCTTCTCTGATTTGTTTTATTCCTTAAGAACCTCCTGCCAACTACCAAAATGTGTGGTTCTCCTTCCCTGATGGCATGTGTGTGTATGTGTGTATGTGTGTGTGTGTGTGCACGCACGCATATGTGAGGGTATGGGAAAAGAGAGAGAAGAAATGTTGTCTGATAACAGGAGGGGCAGTCAAAAAATTAGCAAGCCATTTAAATTCATTATTTAAAGTTATGCATTTGTTGTGCTCTGTCTACATCTCTTTTGCCCCATTTCCCAGATTAACTCTTCACTCCTTTTCACTCTGCCCTTTGTTCTGGGAAATTAACACATAGGGGCTAGCTCAACAGTTCTCTTTCTTCCTAACCCATTTAGTTTGGCCAAAGGAAGACCTCAGCAGGAGATCTGAAGATTGAATGATTTGCTCTCTAGCTGCTCTCGCTGGGTTCTCATAACTGTTCTTTGCTGTGTCCCTCTGTTCCAGGCTCAGAAACAGCTCCCTGCTGTTGCTACTGTCAGGATACAACACCATCCGTTATTGTTTTCCTAAAACCTCACCCTGTACCTTAAAAAAAAATCCTTTCTATTAAAATCTCATCATTTATCCTATTTGAGTAGGCTATTCCTTATACCACTGGGATCTTGGCTGATATGCCATTTAAACTAAGTCATAGTCCATGAAATTTAATATTCTTCTCAGTAAAAGTATTTCTAGTTGGTAATATTAATAAATCATATACTCATGTTGTTTTGACTGTGGAAAAACAAAAAACCTAAGAACAGTTCTGCCAAAAATAGCTGTTTATATCATCTTAATTATTGTACATCTACCTCACCTATCATTTTATGAAATCTTGCCAGAGTTTAGTAATTTTTTTCTGAATAATTACACTGGACATAAACAGTGAGAAAGAGCCATAATCAAAGAGAAAAATAAGGATAATGAAGGAATATTGAGGACACAAGCTCTCAAAATATGTGTAAAAATATTTCTAATGCATATTGGTATAAGAAAAATACAATAATTTTATCAGTATGTTAAATATACGGGATGAATTAAAGCAAATAGATTCCATTTCATGAACACTCTTTCTGGGTTCAGTTACATTATGGTGACTATCTGGTGATATAATTTGGTTTAAAGCAGAGTGGTGTTAGAAAATCTACTCTCGTGTTAGCCAGATCTTGAGTTTCACATTATTTTGAAGAGTTTGAAGAGTTGAAGAGTTTCTGGAAAAATATTTCCCTACTCATTTATTCTCAGAAAACCATCAGGAGTTAATCAGGAAACATTTCAAGCTCTCTAACCTTCTATGCTTCGGGCCATCCGTCCTGAGTCAGTCATCTAGCTCAAATGTTGCTCCAATGCTAATGCAGTCTCAAGAGTGAGAAAGAGGACACTCTCACTTTGACCTGCAACTAAGAGAAAGGTCGTGTGACATGACTGACACTTTGTGAAAGCGTGGGAAGGAAATATTGGCTCATGTTATTATAACCCAGTGACTGCATAGTTTGTACAAACTATGTATTCAACTGAACAAGGGTTTTGTTAACATTTCCTCTCCTTATATTTTCTTTTTTTTTTTTAATTTTATTTTATTTTTAAACTTTACAATATTGTATTGGTTCTGCCATATATCGAAATGAATCCGCCACAGGCATACATGTGTTCCCCATCCCAAACCCTCCTCCCTCCTCCCTCCCCATACCATCCCTCCAGGTCATCCCAGTGCACCAGCCCCAAGCATCCAGCATTGTGCAGCAAACCTGGACTGGTGACTCGTTTCATATATAATATTATACATATTTCAGTGCCATTCTCCCAAATCATCTCACCCTCTCCCTCTCCCACAGAGTCCAAAAGACTGTTCTATACATCAGTGTCTCTTTTGCTGTCTTGTATACAGGGTTATTGTTACCATCTTTCTAAATTCCATATATATGCATTAGTATACTGTATTGGTGTTTTTCTTTCTGGCTTACTTCACTCTGTATAATAGGCTCCAGTTTCATCCACCTCATTAGAACTGATTCAAATGTATTCTTTTTAATGGCTGAGTAATACTCCATTGTGTATATGTACCACAGCTTTCTTATCCATTCATCTGCTGATGGACATCTAGGTTGTTTCCATGTCCTAGCTATTATAAACAGTGCTGCGATGAACATTGGGGTACACGTGTCTCTTTCAATTCTGGTTTCCTCAGTGTGTATGCCCAGCAGTGGGATTGCTGTATCATAAGGCAGTCCTTATATTTTCTATTAACTTACCTAGTGGCTATAAAAATGTGATCTTGTAATTCACCATTTAAATTTAGTTTTAAAACAGTGTGATAAAAATGATGAATAAACCCAAATAAGAAGAAAAAGATTTTAAAAATGTATATACTGTATATAAAATGACAGTATGTATACATGGAGAGAAAAAAGGTCTAAATTATTACCTTATTCACTCCAACTGTCAAAGGTTGAACATAATGATTTGGACATATTATGACCTCAAGACCTGTTTATTGGATTTAATGCAAATATTTGAAATAAAGTTAAAATTGCATTGTCTATTTATGAGAGAAGTTCCAAACTTAAGCATTTGTTTTGTTTTTTTAACACATAATGAAAAATTAATCTGCTGACAGAACCTTGGCAACACCAAAAAAAAAAAAAAAACAAAAAAAAACCCAATGACTCTTTCAAGGTGCTGAAGATTACCTAAAAAGGCTTGTCAGCAGAACCATGACACAGGTAGACGTGGTGCCTGATGCTCCCTGGCTGAGGATTCTTTCTGATGAAATACAAGCTACCCACCTGTGACTAAAGGTATTAAGAGTGATGAAAAGTATGGACAGGGTAAAAATTGCTTAGTGCTGTGAAACTAATCCAAAATGTACATGAATTCTAATATTTCATGCTCATTATAAAAGAGGTCTCTGATGTCTTAACACACCTTCAAAACCATTGATTCAGATATATTCTTTTACCTTCACAAGAATCTCCACTCATGAGCTCTCAACTCAATAGCAGCATTAATTCTAAAGAAAGTAAACAATCTACATTAATCAGGTATAAACTTTCCCAAGTTGTCATATATAATTAGCATGAACAGTTTTGAAGAGGCTAGTTATGCTGTTGTTTCTTTAGAGATGAATTTAGGTTGATAGGTTAAAATATTTTCTTGATTCTCTTCAGCAAACAAGACAACACGCTTGTTTTTGTTTGTTTTGTTTTTCGGGGTTGGGGGGGGTGGTTTTTGTCTTTTTTTATTTTTGGTGGTAGGGGACAGTTCATGTATAGATCCAACATCAGAGAGCATTGAATCAAGAAGTGTTAGGGCAAAGTTGAGACTAGGGTAAAGTTGAGATCTCAGTACAGAGCCAAGGTTGTAGCAATGGTTTCTGACAGAACTGAGGAGTAATTTGAAGATAGAATTGTTGGAATTTGTAGTAAAATTGATGATCTGGATGAGCAAAGCAAGACAAAAGACATTTTCAATCCAATTGCATTATTCAGGAAGGGATAGGCTACATTGTAGTAGGGAAATGACCCTTGAAATCGCACCAGCTTAATATATAAAAGTGTATGTCTTGTTTACCAAAAGTTAGTTGGAGTTTGAATTGATGCTTTTGAACTGTGGTGTTGGAGAAGACTCTTGAGAGTCCCTTGGACTGCAAGGAGATCCAACCAGTCCATTCTGAAGGAGATCAGCCCTGGGATTTCTTTGGAAGGAATAATGCTAAAGCCGAAACTCCAGTACTTTGGCCACCTCATGCGAAGAGTTGACTCATTGGAAAAGACTCTGATGCTTGGAAGGATTGGGGGCAGGAGGAGAAGGGGACAACAGAGGATGAGATGGCTGGATGGCATCACTGACTCGATGGACGTGAGTCTGAGTGAACTCTGGGAGTTGATGATGGACAGGGAGGCCTGGCGTGCTGCAATTCATGGGGTCGCAAAGAGTCGGACACGACTGAGCGACTGATCTGATCTGATCTGAGTTCTATACAGCAGGGCCTTTTCCAGTAGTACCACAGATACCTAGGCTCTTTGTATCTTCCAGGGCCATCATCAGAAATTCTTATTTTCCAGGGTAGCTACACTGAGGGAAAAGAGAGCTGAGAATTGTCAGGACTTCTCACTGCTGAGACTTAACTCTGGTATGTGTTCTAAGCCTTAGAATCTAAGGCACAGACCATAGAACTCATCAAATAACCCATGTGCTTTCCTCCATCTTCCAGTCTGTATGTAATTAGATCAGGACAATCAGATTACTTCCGGCCAATAGGCTGAGTGGCAATGGTGTGTCATCTCTGGAATGAGACATTTAAGAGTTAGTGTGATTTCATCAAGCTTTTTCTCCCCCTGTCATATGACTGCAGTTCCAAATGATAGATCTACAAGATTGTAAAGAAAAAAAAAAAAAAGAAGAAAAACCTGTTTCCTAAGTCACTGTTTAGAAGGGAACTGCTCTAGAGAGCTACTGGACCCACATATGTCTTTGTGTGGCAAGAGCAAAGTTTTACCTGCTAGGCCTTAAAATTTGGAATTTGTTTTCAGAAAATAACCAAGCCTATCTTTACTGATACAGCAGTGAAGATGAGTGCTTCAGGACTAAGCCCTCCAGTGGAGAAAGTTATAATGAGCTTGGTTTCCTAGAATCCTACTACTGTTGAAAGATGAACATTGCTGTTGTTCAGTCTTTATGTCATGGCAGACTCTGCGACCCTATGGATTGCAGCAAGCTTCCCTCTTCTTCACTATCTCCCTGAGTTTGCTTAAACTCACGTCCATTGATTGAGTGATGCCATCCACCCTTCTCATCCTCTCATCACCCCTCTCCTCTTGGCCTCAGTCTTTCCCAGCATCTGAGGCTTTTCCAATGAGTTGGCTCTTTACTTACATCAGGTGGCCAACATGTTGGAGCTTCAGCTTCACCATCAGTCCTTCCAATGAATACTCAAGGTTGATTTCCTTTTAGATTGACTGGTTTGATCTCCTTGCAGTCTGAGACTCTCAAGATTCTTCTACAATACCACAATTTGAAAACATCAGTTCTTCAGCACCCAGCCTTCTTTATGGTCCAACTCTCACATCCACACATGACTAATACTACAGCTTAGTATTAGACATGAAATGATTGGAAAAGATGCCATGATCTTTGTTTTTTGAATGCTGAGTTTCAAGCCAGCTTTTTCACTCCTCTTTCACCCTCATCAAGATGCTCTTTAGTTCCTTTTCACTTTCTGTTATTACAGTAGTATCATCTGCACATCTGAGATTATTGATATATCTCCTGACAATCTTGATTCCAGCTTGTGATTCATCCAACCCAGCATTTTGCATAATATACTCACTCCAGTGTTCTTGCCTGGAGAATCCCAGGGACGGCGGGGCCTGGTGGGCTGCCGTCTATGGGGTCGCAGAGTCGGACACGACTGAAGCGACTTAGTAGCAGCAGCAGCAGCAGCACTCTGCATATAAGTTAAATAAATAGGGTGACAATATACTGGTTGACATACTCTTTTCCCAATTTTGAACCAGTTCATTGTTCCTTGTCAGTTTCTAACTGTTGCTTCTTGACCTGCATACAGGTTTCTCAGGAGGCAGGTAGGTTGTCTGGTATTCCCATCTCTCTAAGAATTTTCCACAGTTTGCTGTGCTCCACACAAAGGCTTTAGTGTAGTCAACGAAGCAGAAGATGTTTTTCTGGAATTCTCTTTCTTTCTCTATGATCCAACAGATGTTGGCAATTTGATCTCTGATTCCTCTGCCTTTTCTAAACCCAGCTTGTATCTCTGGAAGTTCTGGATTCACATGCTGCTGAAGCCTGGCTTGAAGGATTTTGAGCATCACCTTGCTAGCATATGAAATGAGCACAATTGTATGATAGTTTGAACATTCTTTGGCATTACCCTTCTTTGGAATTGGAATGAAAACTGACTTTCCCAGTCCTGTGGCCACTGTTGAGTTTTCCAAGTTTGCTGTCATATTGAGTACAGCACTTTAACAGCATTATCTTTTAGGATTTGAAATAACTCAGCTGGAATACCATCACCTCCACTCGCTTTGTATGTAATAATGCTTCCTAAGGTACGCCTGACTTCACATTCCAAATGCCTGGCTCTAAGTGAGTGACCACACCCTCATGGTTATCTGCATCATTAAGACCTTGAATAGTTCTTCTGTGCATTGTTGCCACCTCTTCTTAATACCTTCTGCTTCTGTTAGGTCTGGGGCTTCCCTGGTAACTCAGTTGGTAAAGAATCCACCTGCAATTCAGGAGACTCTGGTTTGATTCCTGGGTCAGAAAGATCCACTGGAGAAGAGATAGGCTACCCACTCCAGTATTCTTGGGCTTCCCTGGTTGCTCAGACAGTAAACAATCTTCCTGCAATGTGGGAAACCTGGATTTGATCCATGGGTTGGGAAGATCCCCTGGAGAAGGAACAGCTACCCACTCCAGTATTATGGCCTGGGGAATTCCATGGACAAAGCCTGGAAGGCTAAAGCCCATGGAGTCACAAGGAGTCAGACAGGACTGAGCCACTTTCACTTTCTGTTAGGTCTTTGCCATTTCTTTCCTTTATTGTGCCCATCTTTACATGAAATGTTACCTCAGTATCGCCAATATTCTTGAAGAGATCTCTAGTCTTTCCCATTCTATTGTTTCTCTCTATTCTTTGCATTGTTCACTTAAGGTTTTCTTATCTCTCCTTGCTGTTTTCTGGAACTCTGCATTCAGTTGGGTATATCTTTCTCATTCTCCTTTGCCTTTTGCTTCTCTAGTTTTCTCAGCTATTTGTAAGGCCTTCTCAGAAAACCACTTTACTTTCTTGAATTTCTTTTTCTTGGGGATGGTTTTGGGCACTGCCTCCTGTGGAATGTTACCAGCCTCTATCCATAGTACTTCAGGACTCTGTCTACCAGATCTAATCCATTGAATCTATTTGTACCTCCACTGTATAATCATAATGGATTTTATTTAGGTCATACCTAAATGTTCTAGTTAACAGCATTATATGAACAAGGGTAAGGCTATGAAATAAGAAATGTTTCTGTGCAGTTTAGAAGCAGTGATACATTTTAAATATAGCAGCTAGTTTTTCCAAGAAAGATTTTATACTACCCCAACAATGTTTTTTCACTCTTTTTTTCAGCATATAAAACAATCTGATAAAAGTTGTTTTTAAGTGATGCATGCATCCAGTTCTTTTATTAAAATAAATCTTCCCAATTTACCTTTTCTCATATCAAAAATAGTTTCAGGTATCTTTAATTGGGCATGATATAGATTACAGAAATTGTAGACTCATAGTTTCACTTTCTGCATAAAAGATACTATTAATATTTTAAATGTGTTGGCTTCAGTTTTTTAATAATATATTTGGAAGAAGAAATTGACTCTCTCAAAATTGGAAACAATTCATATTAGATAATCCTAGGAAAACAAGCCAAAAAACTACTTTTACTAACTACAGATTTTAATTTAAATATAAATTGTACATAGTTTGAAATTACTTAATGGGAGACAGACATCTTTGCCTCTGGAAGAGCCAAATTTCATGACTGGTAAATATACAGTCAAAGAAACAACGAAAAGTATATCTTAAATTTTGCTTTAAGTTTCAAATCTTTTGGTTTCCGTCAAGATATATGAAGTCAGGTTTATGACTAAGAAAGCCACTTTTTCCCTCTCATGCAATGAATCAGATGCAACGGGAAGTTAGCTAGGGCTTAACATGGATTAAAAGCAAGAGAACTGATAAACTGTCAAATGCTCTCTTTTTAAGACAATAACAGGAAACAAAATGTGCAAGCACTACTTATAATTTATAGAACTATTACAGACCTAGGAATTGTTTTATCACTCAGAACAACATAAAAGAGATGTCTTAAAGATATCTCATAGAAAAAATGGAAAATCAGTCTTGTTATGAAGTCATTATAAAAAGAAAATCTTTCTCCTTTTGTTTATATTTCTCTAATAATTGATTTTATATACATTATTCTTTTAAACATCTTACCCTTTGTTATGGTAAAGAAAAAAAATTGCAAGTGAATATTTAGAATCTCTTGTATCTCTCACATACCAGGAGAATTTTTCCCTTGTCCCCATAATTTGTGGCTTGGTTGTGCAGCCTGGAATAGTGAGTGAAGGACGAGAAATAAGAACAGTATACTGTAATCCATCTGATTGATTTTCATTGCTGAAAATCAATGAAAAGTTATTCACAGTAAAAAAAAAAAAAAGAGTGAACAGCAAGGACAGGAGATGCAAGAGGCTGGGTTTAAGGAAGATGTTAGAAATTGAGGGAGAGGGACTTGTGTTGTAGTCCAGTCGTTAGGACTTTGTTACCAATGTAGGGGGTGAAGGTTCAATCCCTGGTTGGGGAGCTAAGATCCTACATGCCTCACAGCCAAAAACCAAAGCAGAAAACAGAAGCAGTATTGTAACACATTTAATAAAGACTCTAACAATTATTTTAAAGTAGAAATTAAGAAAAAAAGAAAAGAAATTGAGGGAGAAGATTGGGATTAAGTTGCCATTCTGTAATGAGTGTGTCTCTAGGGTAACTGAAAGAGAGATGAAAAAGATTTCTATGTTGGGTTATGTGTTATGAATGGAAGGCTTCCCTTCCAGAGGATTCAGTAAAAATTAAACAGCCCCTCTCTCAATTAGAGATGATTTTTCTCAACAAAATGCTGAAATGGACCAAAGAGTAACCAGCTTCATAAGTTGTCTTGACTTTTAACAAGATATTTTAATTATCTCAAAAAAAAAAAAAAATAGTTCACCAGATATCATTTTGTTATACCAAGCCAACAGGAAAACAACAACTAATGATTGATCAATGTGATTAATCACTGAATGAAAATTCTCAAAATAACAGACTGGACTCAGGACATATTTCAGCGAGGAATGCTTCTACTTAGAAGTAACAGAAAACAGGTCTAATAGAAGTTTAACAATGGAGGGACATTTTTCTTATATCACAAGACATCTGAAAGTAAGGCTGTGTTGGCATTTGCTTAGCAGTTCAATAATGGCAGACCTAACATCTGTTAACTTCTTTACCTCTCATAACTGAAATGTGTCTGCCACTTTACAGTAGCAAATCCTTGAGATGAGAGAGAAACTGGTTTGATCCTTCTAGCTCATTAAGGAGGACAGCATGGGAAATAGAGTGGCCTCAAGAAGGAGGCTTTAGGGAAGACTGCAGAAAGTCTTTTGTGTAGTTCCATATTATCTACTTCATTTGATTTCTAGGGATGTCCACAGAAAGCAATATTTTTGTTTTTTATAGCTTTCCTGTGACTATCCTCACTATTCAGATATTTCCTAGCCTGGTGAATAGCAGGTTGAAACCAGAGTCAGGGAACAAGGATGTATCTAGGCCCTGAGGCATAAATTATTCCTTCCATCCAGCTTCTTCCTGAAGTACACATCTTTTCACAAAGCAGGGTTAATATAAGCAATTTGGCATATATTTTTATCAGAAAAATCAGGCTTTTTAATTCTGAAAACGAGCTGTCTTTTGGGTAGCAATAGAGGGGAAAGTTATACCATGAAGGGCTTTATTAGTGATATGAAATAACTGGCATATTTTATAATCTTAAAATCTCTAGTAACATAAAGGAAATGATGTTCTGTAGGAAAAAGATTGAGTTTAGTGTGGTTCCTGACTCAAAACTTTTATATTTCCACCTGGATGATGGAGATTTGAAAACTCTTGAGATATCCACCAGAACAAAGTCAACATAGCCTATGCCACCTACTTACATGTAGCTTCAAGCATGTTAAAATAATGCAGTGGAGTATAGCTTGCAGCATCCTTGATTTTGTGCAGCACCACCTTTCTGTCTGTTTTGTTTGGGAGGCTGGAGTGGCTCTGGTCAGTCCTTGTTTAATGAATATGAACATCTTTAATCTGAGACATTACAACCCTGGGAAATAATGAGGAAGTATTCATTGGGAGTATTTTGTTGTTATTGTTGTTCCTTACTGTGGGTTCTATTACCACATCTCTCATTTAGCGTTGGTATGAGATTAGACCTTGATCACTTCTAGATGCCTTCTCATGTGTGCTTTTCATCTGAGTTTACTTGTCTCTTGAAGTTGAAGAGCTGGGAGTGCCCTGGATGGATAGACTTTGCATCAACAAAAAGCTGAGTTTTTTCAGGTGGCTCAAAGAAAGAAAAGAATTCAACTGTGGAAAAAAGTATTTTGTTACACAATATGCAAACATTTGTACTGACTTGTAGAACAAGTTTCATAAAACACACCCCCAACTAAGATAGATAGCATACAAATAGCCTATTCTTCCTACTGATTCTAGCACCATATAGAATGTGTTTCAATTTCCTCATTGTTACAGATTGTAAAAAGGAAAAAAAAAAAAAACAAACAAACAGATTTTGGTGCCATATAGATAGAACTGAAAGGTGACAACAATTGGTATAATATAAAAGTGGTAAGAATAAATATAGTGTAGCAGTTAGCATGTAGTTAGAGGCTCAAAGAATAAACGCTGAGTATCTGAGCTGCTCAGAATTTCTCAAATTTCTGAATATTTAACTCAAATTAGATAATAGCAACAAGTGCATGCATGTGTGTTAAGTCACTTCAGTTGTGTCCGATTCTTTGCAACCATATGGACCGTAGCCCACCAGGCGCCTCTGTCCTTAGGATTTTCTCCAGAATCCTGGAGTAGGTTGCCATGCCCTCCTCCAGGGGATCTTCCCCACCCAGAGATCGAACCCACATCTCTTCTGTCCCCTGCAATGGCACGCAGATCCCCTACCACTATTACCACCTGAAAAGTGAAAGTGAAGTCGTTTAGTTGTGTCCGACTCTTTGCAACTCCATGGACTTAGCCTACCAGGCTCCTCTGTCCATGGATTTTTCCAGGCAAAAGTACTGGAGTAGGTTGCCATTTCCTTCCCCAAGGGATCTTCCTGACCCAGGGATTGAACCCAGGTCTCCCACATTCCAGGCAGACGCTTTACCATCTGAGCCACCGAGGAAGCCCCAAAACAGGTATATGTATGTGTGTGTGTGTGTGTGTATATATATATATATATATATACTTTTTTTTTTTGGTACGAGGCCAAGTTCTAGGTGCTTTTCTCATATGAACTCATTCATACTTGTTAAACTTATAAAGTAGGTGCTGTTTTTATTCCCATTTGTTACGTGAAGAAACAGAGGCTTTAAGCAACCTGCCCTAGGTATTAGAACTGGGGATTTGAACTTAAGTTAGCTTCCCAGGTGACACTAGCGGTAAAGAACCTGCTTGCCAATGCAGGAGACACAGGAGATGAGGTTTGATCCCCAGGTCAGATTGATTGCCTGGAGGAGAACACGGCAACTCACTCCAGTATTCTTGCTTGGAGAATCCCATGGACAAAGGAGCTTGACAGGCTACAGTCCATAGGGTCACAAAGAGTCGGACACAACTGAAGCAAATTAGCACCCGCACACATCTGTCTCTGAGCTCTGTACTCTTAAACAGTGCACTATACTGCCTCTGTAGGACTTTGCTACTGCTGCTGCTAAGTCGCTTCAGTTGTGTCCGACTCTGTGCGACCCCATAGATGGCAGTCCACCAGGCTCCCTCGTCCCTGGGATTCTCCAGGCAAGAACACTGGAGTGGGTTGCCATTTCCTTCTCCAATGCATGAAAGTGAAAAGTGAAAGTGAAGTCGCTCAGTCATGCCGACTCTTAGCAACTCCATGGATTGCAGCCTACCAGGCTTCTCCGTCCATGAGATTTTCCAGACAAGAGTACTGGAGTGGGGTGCCATTGCCTTCTCCACTGTAGAACTTGAAAGAGCGAAGAACTAATCTAACAAATTGTGTCAATTTGTTAATCCCTAAAGTCTGTAGGATTATCTAATCTAAATCAAACCTCCCAGGAGATCTCAAGCATTATTGACACAATTTGTTAGATTAGGTCTTCACTCTTTCAATCCAGACTCACATTTTTGTCCACTGCGTCAAAGGATAGACTAACAATCCAATCAAAGGAAATGGGTGGTGGTGGAAGTGTTTAAAGGTTAGATGTTTTGCAGTTTTAAATAAATAATACAATTCATATTTAACTATTCTTTAAAAAGTCATTCAATCTGCTTGGCATAGAGTCAGGTTAAGCAAGAGTTGTTGAACAGAATCAAAATAGTATTAATTTGGAGATTACATGTTAAAATTAGTACAAGATCTCACCTATAATAAACAAAATCAAAGTTTAGGAATTGCCAATATAGATAATCAAATCCTTAAATAAACAAACAATTATATCAGTACACACACAAAAATTAATGAATAATGACTCCATGTAAACAGAGCTTATGCTTCTGTTACATGTTTCTTTTTTTCATAATTTATTTATTTATTGGGTGTGCTGGATCTTCCTTGCTGCATGGACTTTCCCAGTTGTGTAAGAGCAGAAAAGTGAAAAAGTGAAAGTGAAAGCTGCTCAGTCATGTCTGATTTTTGTCCACGGAATTCTTCAGGCCAGAATACTGGAGTGGGTAGCCTACCCCTTCTACAGAAAATCTTCCCAACCCAGGAATTAAACCAGGGTCTCCTGCATTGCAGACGGATTCTTTACCAACTGAGCTATCAGGGAAGCCCTTTACAAACAGGGCTTGTGTCAACTCTTTATTTGTCTTTCTTTATTTGTCTTTCTCATTGAAGTGGCTTCTCTTATTGCTGAGCATGGGCTCTAGGGCATGCTTGCTTCAGTAGTTGCAGCACGTGGGCTCAGTAATTGCAGCTCCTAGGCTCTGGAGCACAGGCTCAATAGTTGGGGCCCATGGGCTTAGCGGCTCCATTGCATGTGAGATCCTCCTGGACCAGGGATAGAACCTATGTCTCCTGCATTGGCAGGTGGATTCTTCACCACTGAGCCACCAGGGAAGCCCCTACATGTTTCTTATTATAATGTATTTTGTGTGCAATTTCCAAGAATTAAATTACTCAATAACTCATCTTCCTTTTTGATAACAAGGTGTCAACAAATAAGATCCAACTTAGCTTTTGAATAACATATACTGCTGGTTATCTTGATTAAAAAAAAGTTTAGATTTAAGACATCTTTCCTTATATCCCCAAATGCAATTATAAGGCATGATAATTGTATCAGACACTGTAGTAAATACAGCATAAATATCATTAACAAAGCCACAGTGGGGATATGTGGACAAATTCCATTTATCCTCTAGTCAGCTTCTTAATGATTCAACGTCTTAGTCTCTGTGGTTTTCTTGCCATTCTGGACAGGTGACAAGGCCACTGACTGCCTAAGTTTTCCAGAACATTCTGCTGTATGTCAGGCCCAGCTAGAACAGAGCAGAATGGCAGACTCATCGTAACATAAAAGTAACACTTTTTAATTCTTTGAATGACATTAGCACTTTGGGCTTCCCTTGTAGCTCAGTCGGTAAAGAATCTGCCTGCAGTACAGGAGACCCAGTTTCAATCCCTGGATTGGGAAGATCCCCTGGAGAAGGAAATGGCAAACCCACTCCAGGATCCTTGCCTGGAAAATCTCATGGACACAGGAGTCTGGTGGGCTGCAGTCCATGGGGTCGCAAAGAGTCAGGCACGACTGAGCAACTAACACTTACTTAAGGAACAGCACCTTTAGCACATGATAAAATTGAGCAAGATGTTTTTCTCAAGTGCAGACCATGAGAATGAGGAAGAGGAAACTTATCTCTGAAGAGAGAATAATCTCATATACTAGACATGTACCAGCAGCTGGGCAAATAGCTGATCAGAGGAGTAATTTAGAAGAGAAAGTTACATGGAATTAGAGTAAAAAACTAGGGTTTAAATGTCAAATTAACCACTTTTTAGTGCTTTAAGCCTGAAGAAGTCTCCCATCTTCTGTAAGCAGTGATTCCTTCACCAGTAAAATTTGATTAATAAAACCAATTGTGAAGATAATTTTTGAGAATTAAATAAGAATATGTCTGATAAGTGTTTAATATAGGGCTTATACTTAGTAGATGATAAAAATTTTGAGATAAATCCAAACATCATGTTAAATTTTTAAAAGTGGTTTATGTGTCATATGGACTTTTAACCGTCCTTTTTAATTTTTCCATTTTTTTCCTGAATATCTGCAGATTACAAAGGATGTGCACCAAATGCAACGTAAAGACAAATAATCAAGCAAACGGGTTTTATGAGAAAAGATGAAAAGGTAAAGGATACACACCTTGTCTTACTGCATGAATTGCATGCGATTTCAGTTGTATCCAACTCTATGCGACCCTAGGGACTGTAGCAGCCCAGGATCCTCTGTCCATGGGATTCTCCAGGCAAGAATATTGGAGTGGGTTGCCATTTCTTCCTCCAAGGGATCTTTCTGATCCAAGGATCGAACCTGAATCTCTTATGTCTCTTGCATTGGTTGGTGGGTTCTTTACCACTAGCACCACCTGGGAAGACCTATGCTATGGTACATAAGTACTAAAATCTACCATTGACCTAATTTATTATCTTGTTAAAAATTATACACCATCACGAACTTGACAATAAAAATTTATAGTCCTTATTTTGAGAAAATAACGTATACAGGACCTGATGTACAGGTCCTCACAGAAAATCAATTTGTATTTGTACCGTCCTGCTTCAGCGGTAGGTGTTAGCGCCCCCTATTGACCAATCGTGTAGAGGAAAACACGCACATCCAGTCACGCCTCTAAAAGCTACTAAGAACTTATCTTGTGGATTTATAGGTGGGAAGACATCTAGATAGATAAACACATAAATGCAAGTACACACACAAAACCACTATCTGCATGTATGCACATGCTAAAAGGTTCACACTTTCACTCCTGCCCCACATGCATAGACTTGACAAATGCTGAGTATATGGAGAACCTGTTGATGCAACTGAACAATATCCTCCTTTATATATAGCAGGAGTACAATCTAGGTGAACTAATGTAGGTCTTTAATAATAGCTACGTAAATCTCCATGCCAGGCACCAAGACAGTCTTTATTTATTTATAAGTTATTTATGTTTAATGCTTAAAGTTTTGAATGCACAATCTACCATAATAGAAGTACTAGAGGTCAATACAATGCATTAGAACTATGTACAATGCACAGGTTAGTACCAAAACCTTTCTACCCTATAGAGTTTTACAAAACTATCAATGACGTCAGACACTAAGCACTTAAGACACCAATTTTTTTTCCTTCTACTACATTAGGAATGCCAATGGACAGATCATTTCAACTTGCAGCATTCACCCATTTCTAGTATGAAATTAAGTAATTTTCTACATGTATAATAAAGTTTATCTACACCATTTTCTTGATTTTGATTCATTGCAGCAAAGACACTATACATCAGCAGATCCAGACAATATTTTAATTTCATTATGAGGCACTCAGGAATCAGTAATGCCTGCATTAAGTTTAACTATTGTTTCATAGTGTTTTATTAGTTTCTGTGTGAGACTCTTTAATTCATTGAACTGTTTAGTTGATGTTCTATAGAAGTCTACTCTGGGCCAGGCAGTAATGCTAAGTGCCCGCTATGCAGCAATGAGTCAATCAAGCAAAATCTCTTCCTTCGTGGAGATTACATTCTAATGGGGAGATATGAATGTTCCCATTCAGACACATCCAGACTCTGAATATTTCAGATAAGTAAAATGAGTATTCATCATTCCTTTAATGAAGTTTGGAAATGTAAGTTTTTATTCTCTTATGATTGCCTGGATACTATAGCAGACCTGTTTTTAGTAAGCATGTGGCTCTATTTTAGTTTCTTGTTGATATTTTTAAATGGGTCCAAAAATGCTAATAGATACCTTATGGCTATCAGATGTTGTGAAATAAAAATGTGGAATTAGTGGTGCCCACGATGTGTAACTTAGTGGGAGATGTGTGTGTGTGTAAGAGAACTTATTGCTATTTCTTTAAGACCTTGATCTTTTTCCAGTCTCCCAAAATATAATCCATCTCTATCACTAAATTTACCAGTCTCCTCATTTGCAGGGAATTATAGAGAAACACTAAATTAAGCATGCTTTGAAAAATCCTCACAAGCTTTAAAAGAGCAGGAAAGATCATCAAAACAAAAATACCTGTATACAGACCCAAGTGGGGTTCATGTTTAAGGTTACCTTCTGTTAAAACTCTGTTTTTAAGCTATTCAGATTTAATTTTTGAAGCCAAAAGATACCCTTTCCAAGAGTGATGTGTGAGCATGTTTCTAAGTCTAGATTTGACCAAGGAAGGCAGCTGCTTTACCATTTAGCTCCAGGTTGTATTGACTACCGCTGGGCTGAAAAGTGACGCTACCCATGCTCAAGTGCAGGGGAGACACGTGATCCAGAGTCTCAGCTACTTTTCATGTTACTAATCCCAGCACAATAAGAAATGGGTGGCCTTAACCATTACTGTCTCTCCTTATAATTGGGGTTTGTTGAGGTTTTACCCTATAAAATGTGCCCAAGTAGTAAGGAGCAGAGATTGCATTTAGCTAATACACTTTTAAGGATTCTCTCTCATGTCTCTATAAATATAACCATGAGAGGAAAATGAAAATAGCAAAGAGAATATTTGAACCAGGTTATGACCAAGTAGTACAGAAGAACAAACACTGGTAAGGTCCAGTGAAGGTAATTGGAATGTAAACTTTGCCCTGGGCTACCCAGGGGGCACGATGGTTAAGAATTCGCCTGCCAGTTCAGGAAATGCTAGAGATGTGGGCTGGATCCCTGGGTCAGGAAGACCCTCTGGAGAAAAAAATGGCAACCTGAAGAAAGAAATAAATTGCCTGGAGAATCCCATGGACAGAGGAGCCTGGCCGCTACAGTCCATAGCGTCACAAAGAGTCAGACACGACTGAAGTGACTTGCACACACAGAAAAAAATGATATCTAGAAGGATAGTCCTGATGTACCTATTCACAGGGCAACAGTGGAGAAGCAGGCATAGAGAACAGACTTATGTACATGGGGGCAGGAGTCGGGAATAGGAGGGAGAGGGTGGGATGAATGGAGAGAGTAGCATGGAAATACATACACTGACATGTGTAAAATAGATAGCCAGCAGGAATTTGCTGTGCAAATCAGGGGATTCAAACCAGGGCTCTGTGACAACCTAAAGGGGTGGGATGGGGTAGGAGATGGAAGGGAGGCTCAAGAGGGAGTGAACATGTATAACTATGACTCATCCGTGTTGATGTATGACAGCTCGTTTTTAATGTTAAATATCCTTCGTGCTATTATCCATACATTTCTTTTCTTCTTCCCTCTGCTGTTAGTGTTCTTGGTTAATAGAAGGGAAATGATTGAAAACTATTTGCAGCTGCCTTCTTTGCTTGCTTGCTTAGCGGCTTCAGCCATGTCCGACTCTATGATCCTATGGACCATGGCCTGCCAGGCTCCTCTGTCCATGGGTATTCTCCAGGCAAGAATACTGGAGTGGGTTGCCATTTGGTTCTCCAGCTACCTTCTTTAAGTAAGGTAAAATTCAACAGATAAATGCAAGTTCTTTCTCAGCCTTCAAGAGGCTTAGTGCTAAAGAATAATGCTTAACGTAATTGCCATGCAGTTACTCCACTTTTTTTCTTATTTGCAGAAAACTACTGCAATCATGTATTTAATCATATATTTACATTTGTAGAAGTCTGAAATGGTCTTGTAGACAATTTGTAGAATTCTGTATCTTTTCAAGTGTCAGTGTTGACAGTTGGTCTTCTGGAAGAGGAAGCAGAGAGCTTTCATAGCCCCAACAACTCAGTTTGGAAGCTTCTTCACACTCTAAGACTTAGAACTCACGAAGAGAAACAGAGGGAAGATTAGAAGTTTGGACCTTGGGAAGTTAGCTTGACTACTTCCTTGTATTCTCACCTGGGTCAGTACCAGAAGTTATTCTTCTTAATTGTAATCTTAAAAAAAATTTTTATTGGAATATAGTTTCTTTACAATGTTGTGTTAGTTACTATACAGCAAGGAGAATCAGCCACATGTATACATGTATACCCTCTTCCTTGGATTTCTTTCCCATTTAGATCACCACAGAATATTGAAAAGAGTTCTCTATGCTATACAGCAGATTCATATTAGTTATCTATTTTTATCTATTTTATACATAGTATCAATTGTGTTCAGTTTAGTTCAGTTCAGTTGCTCAGTCGTGTCTGACTCTTTTCAACCCCATGAATTGCAGAATGCCAGGCTTCCCTGTCCATCACCAACTCCCGGAGTTTACCTAAACTCATGTCCATCGAGTCGGTGATGCCATTCAGCCATCTCATCCTCTGTCATCCCCTTCTCCTCCTGCCCCCAACCCCTCCCAGCATCAGGGTCTTTTCCAATGAGTCAACTCTTCACATGAGGTGGCCAAAGTATTGGAGTTTCAGCTTCAGCATCAGTCCTTCCAATGAACACCCAGGACTGATCTCCTTTAGGATGGACTGGTTGGATCTCCTTTCAGTCCAAGGGACTCTAAAGAGTCTTCTCCAACACCGCAGTTCAAAAGCATCAATTCTTCGGCGCTCAGCTTTCTTCACACTCCAACTCTCACATCCATACATGACCACTGGAAAAACCATGAATCAAGGCAAATTGGAAGTGGTCAAATAGGAGATGGCAAGAGTGAACGTCGACATTGTAGGAATCAGCAAACTAGAATGGACTGGAAAGGATGAATTTAACTCAGATGACCATTATATCTACTACTGTGGGCAGAAATCCCTTGGGAGAAATGGAGTAGCCATAACGGTCAACAAAAGAATCCAAAATGCAGTACCTGGATGCAGTCTCAAAAACGACAGAATGATCTCTGTTCATTTCCAAGGCAAACCATTCAATATCACGGTAATCCAACTCTATGCCCTGACCAGTAATGCTGAAGAAGCTGAAATTGAATGGTTCTATGAAGACCTACAAGACCTTTTAGAACTAACACCCAAAAAAGATGTCCTTTGCAGTATAGGGGACTGGAATGCAAAAGTAGGAAGTCAAGAAACCCCTTGAGTAACAGGCAAATTTGGCCTTGGAGTACAGAATGAAGCAGGGCAAAGGCTAATAGAGTTTTGCCAAGAAAATGCACTGGTGATAGCAAACACCCTCTTCCAACAACACAAGAGAAGGCTCTACACATGGGCATCACCAGATGGTCAACACCGAAATCAGATTGATTATATTCTTTGCAGCCAAAGATGGAGAATCTTTATACAGTCAGCATAAACAAGACCGGGAGCTGACTGTGGCTCAGCTCATGAACTCCTTATTGCCAAATTCAGACTGAAATTGAAGAAAGTAGGGAAAACCACTAAACCATTCAGGTATGACCTAAATCAAATCCCTTATGATTATGCAGTGGAAGTGAGAAATAGATTAAAGGAACTAGATCTGATAGATGGAGTGCCTGATGAACTATGGACGGAGGTTCGTGACATTGTACAGGAGACAGGGATCAAGACCATCCCCATGGAAAAGAAATGCAAAAAAGCAAAATGGCTGTCTGAGGAGGCCTTACAAATAGCTGTGAAAAGAAGAGAAGCAAAAAGCACAGGAAAAAGGAAAGATATAAGCATCTGAATGCAGAGTTCCAAAAAATAGCAAGGAGAGATAAGAAAGCCTTCCTCAGCGATCAATGCAAAGAAATAGAGGAAAACAACAGAATGGGAAAGACTAGAGATCTCTTCAATAGTGTAGTCTTAATTTCAAATGCTCCTTGTAAATTACAAAATTAATAGTGTACTTGACAAAAGTGCTATGTTATTTTTCTCTTGAGTTACTTTTCAAACTTCAATTTGGGAAGTGAAGACTATATTCATTTACTATATTCATTATATCATTATATATTCATATATTCACTTATATATTAGTGAATATTTACACTATATTCATATTCATTATATCTTTAACAACCACAATTTAAGTGACTTAAAAATACACAAATTTATTATCTTATTTTGCAGGTCACAAGGCCAACACAGTTCTCACTGGGCCAAAATCAAGACGTGAGCAACCTCTAGGGGAAAATTCATTTCCTGCTTTTTCCAGCTTCTAAAGCTACCTGTGTTCTTTGGTTTGTGCTTTTTCCTGGAACTTCGAAACCAGCAACATAGGATCTGACAGTACATCTGTTGTCACATCTCTGTCTCTGACTCTCCTCTTCTAAGAATACTTCCACTTTTAATAACCTTTGTGATGACATTAGAGCCACCCAGATAATACAAGAAAATCTCCTTAATTTAAGCAGCTGATTAGCAACCTTAATTTTACTGCAACTTCAGTTCCCCTTTGTCATGTAACCTAGTTCACAGGTTTGGGGCCATTGGGACATCCGATGGGAGGATATTTTTCAGATGCCACTGTTTTGCCCACTGTTGAGACAGTAGGTGAGAAATACATAAGTAAATTTGATAATATAAAGTCAGTTGATAAATCCACTTAGCAAAACTTGAATGAAAGCTTTCAACCTGACTTCCAGATTATGGGATGATTTAATAGCTCATTTTAAATAGCATGCAGACATGATTTTAATAATATTCCCTAGAAATTCACTTAAACATTTTTGAGACTATAATTGATTTTTAAGTTTCTTTTTCTGTCTCAAAAATAAGCATATATAAAGATAACAATGTTAAATAATGGAAAATCTACTGTTCTGCCCTTCTCCCTTTAGCTTCTTCCAATGTATATAGGCTCTGATGAAGAAAAATGATAGGTTTATGGAAGGAAAGAGCATTTCTTTTAACAAGCAAACAAAAAAAAAGAAAAATGGGAAAGAGAAAAGGTAAGTTGGAAAGTGTACTTTATAATTCAAAGTTTGGACCTGGTAGAGTCTCAGTTAGAAGCTTTTATTGTATCATTCATTGCTCTGTCATGGTTCAAAGTTTCATTTGCAACTTTTGTGAATAATAATCCCTCATTTTTTTCTGTCACAATTTACGAGGCAAAGTGCTAGATTCCAGGATTCTAAAATGGAATAAGGGTGACAGCATAAGAACATATAATTTCAGTGCAGTAAGGGAAGTGTGGTAAGGCAGATATTTGTGGATTATTAGGGGAGCAATAAGAAATTGTATCTAACACATCCTGGAGAAGAATAGCAAAGACAGATTCAGGAATAACTTCTGAGCAGATAAATGCCTGACCTGAGTACTAAAGCATAAGAATGTATGGGTAGAAGTGGAACACACGTTCTATGCTCATAGAACACCATGAAGGGGAGCGTGAAGAAGCCCCTAGTGTACCGGGAGTTCCAAGCTTCTCCTTGTCACCGTGGTCAGCTTCCCTCCACTCTTCAAGATACACCTCAAACCCATCTGCTCTGGAATATCGTCTCTAACCCCCTTTACATAATCAAACCCCATTAGCACAGCGCCCTATTTACTTCTTTAGTGGTATTTATTGCGATCTTTAATTATGTTAATTCACATGTTCAGCGTTTCGCTTTTTTCTCCTCACCACAATCTAAACTCTACCAGATACGCTCCCATCAGCGCATTTTTCTAAAGTTTTTCTTTAATGAAATATCTGCAGTGATTTTGATGATACTTTCTGGTAAGGCTCAACCTTATTCTTCCTTGTATTTCAGCTGCCCATAAGCTGCAAGAAATCAGAATAGAACTGGAAAAAAAAACAGAAAAATGTGAAACTGGCACATGGTCATCCCAACGCAGTGGTGTCCCCATGGAAGATGATTTCTTGGGATTTGGACAAAGAGAGAACAGACAAGCTTAGAAATGTCATCCTTTCTCATGACTTTAGAGTAACCAAAATAATTTTTAACAGCATTAATTTTTGGCCTTTAAGTAAGTATCTTTCTGATATTTGAATTTGTATTGCAGAACAGTGTATTAAAAAAATTGAAACCATCACATTGCTTGACTCCATAAGCAATACATTTGAAGGCATTTATTTCATGGCTATCCAAATATATATATGTTGTTTTCTTTTTCAGATCTACTTTTTTTTTTTCTCTCAAAGGACTTTTGAAAAATCACTTCACAATATTATATTGAGAGGTAGGTTCTGGCTATTAGGTAAAGCACATTATCTGGATAAGTGACTAAATTCATACTGTACCACAGCTTGAGAATCTTCAAAATTATATCTTTGAAAGTGAAAATCTACTCTCTCTGATTTTTGTAGAAAATAGTCAGATGTGTATCTTTTAATTTAGAGTTCTACCAAATCACCGATTATATTAATAACTAAGACACACACACACATCTCTTCTTAGGCCGGAAATAAGGAGTTAGTTGCCTAAGACTAGAGTTTTTATTTTCCATTCTTTCCAGCATCTGGTAGCTTAGAATCAGACACACAACAGGTATATAAAACACACTCGATGAAGACTCAGCCATAATGTCCCACTGGGTTCACAATCCAGCATCTAAATTTATTTTTCAGGTAAAACAAAATGCTTCCTAAAACTAACTTTACATGGAGAGAAATTTTTTCTTCACTCTTTTTATTTAGACAAAAAATTGATAAAATTTATATGTAAGAAGCATATATCTTAAACAGACCTTCTTTTGATTAAAATGGGGAAAAAAACCCTTTTATCTTAATATGATGACTTGTCTGCATTAGGTCTAAGAAAGAAAAAAAAAAAAACCACACAATTATGTTTATTTCCAGTTGGACTGGACAAAATCAGAATGATGGAAGCCATCCAAGCCAAAAACAGTAATCTTCTTAATCAAGATTATCCTTTAAGACTACAGAAAGACTGGGAGGACATTTCATTTGCATTCTCTTCTTCCCGCCCCCCACCATGATTGGTATTATAACTAATCTTCAATTACTAATGTTATTACTGATTTTCAGTGGTGAAGCTTAATCATTAGTTGTCTTACAAATTGCCATTAGTTCCCTTGCTATATTTAATTTTTAAAATTCTTTTCAGTATAATGAATATTTACTTTATTCTTCCTATCAAAACCTTTTCAGATTTACTTCTTTGAAATATTCTCATCTGTAAGTAGCATCCTAGTTATAACCTTAACTGTTATGAATGTTTTCTATCTTGGAACTGTATATATTTATTTCTGTTACAAAATATAACATGAACTTTAAAAGAAGTAGAAGTTTTATGAAAGTAATCTCATTATTATTCAATAGTGTTCCCATAAATGTATATAGTATTCCTAAAATATTTATCTGTTTTTTAAAACCTTATCCCACCTGATAAATCAACATGGATTCCATAAGAAATATTTCAAGATGACCTGAAAGTTAATGAGTTAGTAGGCTAGGTTCAAAGCTCAAGAAACCCATGAAATGTTATGAGAAACACTTAACTTTTGAGTTTGCAAGTCTTGGAAGAGAATTAATTTTATGACAAAAAATAAAATAGCATGCAGTTATAAACATGAATTTTCATTTAACTTATTTTTATCACCTCAAATCCATACTCTCATTCCACACTTCTTTAAAGCACTGATGTTTGATAGCATCAGAGCAAATTAAACAAGATGATGGCTGGCTGAAGTCATTTGAACAAATGATTTTTGTTAATAAAATATCAGCTGTCATTATACATTGTGATTTAGAGGAAATATAAAAATATGACTCCTACTGGTTGTAACATTAATTGTTTAAAATCTTGTCACTGCAAAACTTTTATACACTGTAGAATTTTTAGTTTATACAACTAAAATTTATGGTGATACACCACTAACATTTAGACCATTATTTAAAATAATTATGTGTTCTTTATGGAAGAATGACTTTATCTCTATAAGACAAGATTCAGCCATAAATATGGTGTATATTTTTCTTTCATGATTCTTGTAGATAGCCAAGGTTCAGGGAATAAATATAGTGGAAAAGTGTCTTAGAAATATGATTGAAAATACAAAAATTTTCAAGATATTTTTAAGACTTAAAACACTACACTTGATTGCATATCCATTCATTCCACACTTATCTATTAAGTTAATAGTGGCTATCCTCTAGGGATACTTTAGTTAATAAAATGTTCTTTTTATATTTACCCTTTCTGTCTGTTACTTGTGTAGAGTACAGGTAGAAACGTTCTGTGAAATGTATTTCCAAATAGTCTTTAAAAGTTTGGTATTGTGTTTTATAAAGTTATTCTTACAGCTGTTTTTCTCCCCTCAAATGAGTACCCAGTTACTTGAAAACATTTAACTGCAACAGCAACGAACCCCTCGATTTTTACAGTTGTAAGTCATTTCCCACAAATTTCTGGAACATTAAAAAATATTTTCAAAATGCACATCTCAAAATTTAAAGCATATGGTATTTCATACAGGATTCTTTGCTTTTTATAAGTAATTTTATTGCTGTTTTTTACAACATGTTGACATAGTACTGTTTGCTAATAATTTATTTGAAAGGATGCCTCATAACATGGTAAAAGGTGACATGGTGACATTTTAACATAGACTTTTCCTTGTGTTTTTTACCTCATTAAGAGGTTTCTTGTGCCTGTAGTACAGTTGATTATAACACTGGAATAATCATAGGTTTGATTTCTGTGTGGGTTGCATGGTATAAGTCCTTCATTGGCCTTTAATTGAAGCCGCTAATTATCTTTCAAATGCTAAAGGCAAGATGTTGGATTGGTGTCTTAAACCTTGAAAGCCTACTAAAAACAGATGCTGGAGTTATGATGGTCACTATCACGTTTATATATATTTATAAAGTATCCTATCATTAATATAAATGTCTTCATAAACATTTAAATGTCACAATGGTGTTTCGAATTTTATGCCTGTTTTGTTTTCTCTTGTCAATAAAGTTGGATAGGTTAATGCCAGCTTAATGATAAAGTTTGTTCTCAGAGTTAATATTTATAACTAAGTACCTAAGTACAGGAGTAATTAAGTCTAGAGCCTGAATAATTTAAATGGTTGAAGCTTAGAGAATATCCATGGACAAATGACATTTAAGGAAAAAATCTCAACAGTAGGGCATATCTTTAAATAAAACAACTGAATCATTTTTAAAGCATAATATGTCTATATGCATTTTCCATTATCCACTATTTCATAACAGAGAAATTAGGAAATTTTAGCTCATAATACAAACTTTTGCAGCCTTGAAAAAAGAAACATAAAATTGGAGAAAAGATTTTCACTATTTACAAAATGTGAACAATATTTTGCTTAAAAAAGTCATGATAATAAAGACTGTGCTATGACAGTGCATGACTATAGCAAAACAAAATACCGTAGTTTCCTCAAGTTATATGGGGTGAGTTACAAAAAAATATGGTATTTCTGTAACACAGAGAGATGCAAAAACCAGGATTTTGCATGAAAAAACACAGTCCCAGCTCACTAGTTTGAATTTAGGGAGGGGGCGCAGAATAAATATGCCTTCAGAAAAATTACCGAATCATAGAATCTGAGTCATAATGAACTTCAAATGACATCTAATCCACTGACCTTCTTTATTCCTGAATCCTTCTCATAACTTCCCAGCCTATTGGCCATTTACACTTTGTCCACATGTCTCTTATGATGGAAAAAATAGCTGAATAGTGCTAAGGAGAAAGTTCAAAGTCTCTGTTAAAAAAAAAGTGATCGTATCTATTTTTATCAGGTCCATGTTATAAACTGTGTTATCCCAGCTGCATAGCAAAGAATCCACTACCTGCTCACACAGACACACAGACACACAGACACACACACACACACAGACACACACACACAGTGTTCCTGAGATGTTTGAGCACAGGTAAAGAAATAATTGCCTACGGGCAAGGAACATCTGATCCCATGAAGCATTTTGGAAGGAGATATTAGAGGATCTTGAAAGATACTTTGAGGCCTTGTGAATTTATGAGATATATTCTTGAACTTTATTTTTATATCAATCATTCACTAATAAAATCACTGCTTTCAGTGTGGAGTCATAGCTTTTAACCAATCCTATCTTGTTGGAGATTCGGATAAAGAAGACAATCTCATGAAATACCAGAAAGCAACACAAGGAAAGGAAAACTAGTTTGAGTCCTCAGTCATATTCCTCTGTCTTTAAATATGCATTACTAAATTTCCTACAAGATATCTTAATATATTTATTTTTATTCTATGTGAATATTACTTTCTCAATGTTGGGATCTTTTTTTTTTTTTAATCTGGCAATTTAGGGCTTCCCTGGTGGTGCAGTGGTGAGGAATCCACCTGCCAATGCAGGAGAAATGGGTTTGATCCCTGGTCCGGGAAGATCCCACATGCTGAGGAGAAACTAAGCCCATGTGACACGGCTATTGAGCCTGTGTTCTAGTGCCCAGGAGCTGCAACTGCTGGACTGGCTCACTTTGGGTTCGGTTCTCTGAACAGGTGAGGCCACTGCAATGAGAAGCCTGCACACGCCAACTGGAGTGGCCCCGCTTGCTGTAACTAGAGAAAAGCCCTCACAGTGATGAAAACCCCGTGCAGCCAAAACTAAAATAAATAAAAATTTAAAAATATTTATTTACCATATTTATTATGTTACAAAAAATCCTGCACAAAATGTAACATAATCATAGGAATAATACCTCATCATAT
This sequence comes from Bubalus bubalis, assembly GCF_019923935.1. NCBI lineage: Eukaryota > Metazoa > Chordata > Mammalia > Artiodactyla > Bovidae > Bubalus > Bubalus bubalis. The sequence goes on along the minus strand of NC_059159.1, from coordinate 111,350,858 downwards.
TCACAGTTCTATCCACAGCCAAGGAGGGGAGATTACACAGATTTTTAAAATCTTTTTAAAAAGAGAGAGAGAGAAGTTTCTGCACTGCAATGAGGACCCAGAGCCGCCAAAAAAATAAATAAATAAATAAATAAATCTGGCCCTATATTAATATCTCTAAAGACATGAAAAGTATTATTTCCTAAGAAACAATGTTGCTGCTGCTACTGCTAAGTCGCTTCAGTCGTGTCCGACTCTGTGCGACCCTATAGATGGCCGTTCACCAGGCTCCTCGTCCCTGGGATTCTCCAGCCAAGAACACTGGAGTGGGTTGCCGTTTCCTTCTCCAATGCATGAAAGTGAAAAGTGAAAGTGAAGTCGCTCAGTCGTGTCTGACTCTAGCAACCCCATGGACTGCAGCCCACCAGGCTCCTCCGTCTATGGGATTTTCCAGGCAAGAGTACTGGAGTGGGGTGCCATTGCCTTCTCCAAGAAATGATGGGACCCCCCCCCATTTGTAAAGCTATTTTACTTAACACAATATGCTTTCTGTTGTGACTCAGACTGCATTAATTTTAGTATCAAAATGTACTGTTAGAATTCTCAATGTCTTTGTGACTTTCTAAACTGTAATTGATCACTTTGTGACAAACCTTTTCAGAAATTTTAGAATGACTAAAAACTTGTGTGAATCCTCAAGACCTAAAGAAAACAACATTGGATTGCGTTGAAAGGGCAAACTCTTCAAATTATTTATTACAGATAACTCACCATCACAGACACATGAGATTAATAATTACTGACATGCATTGTACACTTTCAAAATCCATACTGTGTGTTATATGTCTGCTTAATCACTGGTTCATATGGTCTATTATAGAAAATAATTTTTTCCTAAATTTGCAAATTATTTAAAGAATAAAATTGAGTTTTAGTAAAATTTTATCCATTCACAAATATATATTGAATGTTTTACTATAACCAGACACTATTTTCATTAGTCAGCTTTATTGTGGTATAATTTCACTGAAATGAATTCACTAAAATGAACCAATAAGTGTTATAGTTCAATGAGTTTTAACAAATACATATACTTGTGCAATCTATACCATGATCATGATATGATATAGATACTTCATCATTCTTAAATGTTCCTTATCCACATTTCCTCATCTAGGCAGCCATTGATCTTTCTGCCATACATTACTCTTGCCTATTTTAGAATTTTATATAAGAGGAATTATTCAGTAGGTACTATTTTACATCTGGATTTTTTATTTTTACTCAGCATAATGTTTTTGAGAATCACTCATATTTTTGTATTTCAGTAGTGCATTCCTTCCTGTTGCTGAGTATTCCTACTATATGGATAGGCCAGAATTTGCTTCTCTATTTACCTGTTAGACTATTTTGCCTGTTTCCAGTTTTAGGCTATTATGAACCAAGTGTTATGAATATATATGAATATATCTTTATGTGGACATATGTTTTTATTTCTCTTGAGTAAATATATACAAGTAGAATTGCTGAGTCATATGTTAAACTTGCGTTTAACTTTCAAAAGCTCCAAAAATGCAGTAGCGGTGAAAATAAAGAGTCAAGATTTCTTCTCTCATCAGACTTACATGTGGACTTAATTGGATTTATATAAAACATCATGCTGTTTTGATGTTTTACAATTGAATTGATATACAAGGTATATTAATTTTCTAGTGCTTTATAACAAGTTACCACAAGCTCAATTGATTAAAACTACGTACTATAATATCTCCGTTTCTATGAGTCATGAGTCTAGGTACAACTTAGCTTGGTCATCTGTTCAGGATCCCATAAAGCTGTAATCAAGATGTGGGAATGGCTATGGTTCTTTCTAGAGCTTGGAGTCCCCCTCCAAGTTCATGTGGCTGTTGGTAGAAATTAGTTCCTTGTGGTGACAGAACTGAAGGCCCCATCTTTTTTGTTGGCTGTTCACCAGCAGCTGAGCTCAACTACTTGAGGCTGCTCACAGTTCATTGCCACATGGCCCTCTCACAGACCTCTCACAATACAGAGCTCACTTTCTGGAAGCCAGTATGAGAACCTCTCTGACTTCAGGGAGGACCTGATCCTTCTTTTAAAGGGCTCATCTGATTAAGCCAGACTCAACTAAGATAATCTCTTTGCTTTACTCAAAGTCAACTGATTAAGGACCTTAATCATGGGAATTATACCTCATCAAATTCACAGTCCCGTCCACACTCAAGGATAGGAGATTATACAGGGCATGTACACTAAAGATCAGGTATGTCAGGAGTCATACTGGACAATATTAATTTATAAATCATGAGGCAACTGATTAAAGTTAATATGTCCTGGTTTTGATGTTGCTTTGTAAGATTGTTGAGGCATTAATTAGCTTATACTTTTAAGTTATGTATGCTAAATTAAGTTTAAGTTTAAGTAAGAAAAAAACAGTGCATAATTTCCAAATCTGTAGAGAAGTACAGTAATTATTTAAAAGAAAAAAAGATAAGGGAAAGAGCAAACAAAACAGAGAAATCAGGGCATATACAGAATAAAATTATTATAATAAATCCAAATGTATTAGTAATGATAATCCATGCATATAGACTGAAATGGTTATAATCATTCCCATTGTATATGAAGTGGAGCAAAACTTGTGTGACTTTTATATTACTGGTGGCATTGTTAAATGCGGTGCACTTTGGTAGAAGGAAAATTTGGCAATTTGACAACCACTCTGATAGTTTTTTAATGGAAAAATCAGAAAATGTAGAGAAAGCCATGATGCAATGCATTATTTAAAGTTCTAGAAAGGAGGAGAGGGCAGAAGTGAGGAAAGAGGGGAGAGAAGAGAAATGAAAAGAGAGAAAGAAAGGCAAATAGTTTAATTCTCAGAAATACAGTGGAATGTTAGCATAAATTGTGTCATTTGCTAGATAACTGCAAGCATTTGATACCTAAGAGACTAAGTAACACTGGCAAAAATTACCATCAAATAACAGAACTTTTTCATGAACACTCTGATTATAACAATATATATATAATATATGATGAGGAAAAAAATATTTGAAACTATGTAAGTGATTATTTCAGATCAGATCAGATCAGTCACTCAATCGTGTCCGACTCTTTGCGACCCCATGAATCGCAGCACGCCAGGCCTCCCTGTCCATCACCAACTCCCGGAGTTCACTCAGACTCACATCCATCGAGACAGTGATGCCATTCAGCCATCTCATCCTCTGTCGTCCCCTTCTCCTCCTGCCCCCAATCCCTCCCAGCATCAGACTCTTTTCCAATGAGTCAACTCTTTGCATCAGGTGGCCAAAGTACTGGAGTTTCAGCTTCAGCATCATTCCTTCCAAAGAAATCCCAGGGCTGATCTCCTTCAGAATGGACTGGTTGGATGTCCTTGCAGTCCAAGGGACTCTCAAGAGTCTTCTCCAACACCACAGTTCAAAAGCATCAATTCTTCGGTGCTCAGCCTTCTTCACAGTCCAACTCTCACATCCATACATGACCACAGGAAAAACCATAGCCTTGACTAGACGAACCTTTGTTGACAAAGTAATGTCTCTGCTTTGGAGTCATGTAAATATGAATGACTTTATTCCTTTCAAACTCACTACAATGTAATTTAAATTTAAAGAAATGACTTCTTATTTCAAATACACCTCAGAATCTTTCTGAAGATATATATCATAAATTAGATGGTCTCCGTGTTTTTAGATTTGCTGAGGTATACATTTCACAAGTGGCCATCTAAAAATATCACAACTACATTTCAGGCTAACTTATAAACCTTTGGTGCCACTCTGCATTTTCTTTGGTTCCTATCATGGAGAAGCTAAAGTATACAAAAATCTCCTGCTGTTTCTACCAAACCTTTGGGAATAAACTCTTAATATTGCTTCCTCTATTGTTATGATCTTGGGCAGAATATTTCACTTCTCTCTCTCTTTCTCTCTGTTTGTGTGTTTAATTAATATGGGTAAAGAGTTGGCTATGGGGCTTCCCTGGTGGCTCAGTGGCAAAGAATCCACCTGCAATGCAGGAGTCGCAGAGGGGTTCGATCCCTGGGTTGGGAAGTTCCCCTGGAAGAGGGCATGGCAACCCACTCCAGTATTCTTGCTTGGAGAATCCCATGGATAGAGGAGTCTGCAGTCCATAAGGTCACAAAGAGTCAGACACAACTGAAGTAATTTTAGCACACACATTGGCCATAAGACTTCTGATCTCTTGGCTTTGTAGAGTAAGAGTTGCTCAGTTATGTCTGATTCTTTGTGACCCCATGGACTATACAGTCCATGGAATTCTCCAGGCCAGAATACTGGAGTGGGTAGCCTTTCCCTTCTCCAGGGGATCCTCCCAACGCAGGGATTGAACCCAGGTCTCCTGCATTGCAGGCTTTACCAACTGAGCTATCAGGAAGGCCTTCTCTTGCCTTTAATTATAGACAATTAATAATCTCTTGGATTTACTTATTTATAATTCCATCTCACTTGCTCCTGTCATTTTAGAATAGAGGCAGCAGAATGACAGCCAGTATTAATGCTGAATTATTACTAAACAATAACATTTTATTTCAGCCCTCATCTATAAGGCTGGCAGAATAATAGTAAGGATATTAGGGCTGAAGGACACTTTAGACATTGGATAGCCTACCCTTCTCTCAAGGAAACTAAGCTTCAGTGCTCAGTTTTTACTTAGAAAGTTAACAATAAAACAGAGTAAAATCAAGATTCTGGACCCTCTGTCCAGTAAATATAATAATATTTACAAAGGGATTAGTAGAATGGCTGGCTCATAACCATGGTAATAATGCTTTTTTTTCTGCTTTACCATACACAATAGATATTCTGCTGTATATTCAGACAGAAAATAGTGATTAAATGTTTTCAATAGCTTTCTAAAAAAAAAAATTAGAATTTCAAGGATGAGAATAATATCACTATTTATTTGCAAATAATTTCATGTTTTCCAAATAGTTAATTCAAAAGGCATTTGTTAAGTTCTTACCATGTATAACCCCCTCATGCACTCTAAGGTGATGAGATGACTGAAAATCCGAATTTCATCTTCAGAAAGATAATAATAATAAAAAACATTGTTTACACATTTACCGCATGAAAAGGTTCTGTGCCAAAGAATTTGTGTGCATATATATCACTCAGTTCTCACAGTATTGCTAACAAGTTATGTACTATTAGCATTGCTTTTTTTTCCAAGTGAGAAGATAGACATTGGGGGCATTTGTGCTACCTCACAGCTAATTAGCGGAAAAGTTGGGATTCAAAGACATGTATGTGTAGAAGTGCTAAACATTAACATTAATATTTACTATACATAACAATGCTTTTCTGACTTTAATTACCATGAGTCACCATTTTAAGATGAAGACCTGGCATGGATCTCTTCTTTCCTCATCTTCAAGCTGTGCATAAATTGTAAAAATACTTGTTTGAGACAATTGCATATGAGAATTATATTGAAAAAGAGCAAAGAGAAAAAGAGTACTCATCTCACACACTAGTAAGGTAATGCTCAAAATTCTCCAAGCCAGGCTTCAACAGTACATGAACCGTGAACTTCCAGATGTTTAAGGTGATTTTAGAAAAGGCACAGGAACCAGAGATCAAATTGCCTACATTTGTTGGATTATCAAAAAATAAAGAGTTTCAGAAAAACATCTACTTCCGCTTTATTGACTATACCAAAGCCTTTGACTGTGTGGATCACAACAAACTGTGGGAAATTCTTAAGGAGATGGGAATATACCAGACCACTTGACCTGCCTCTTGAGAAATCTGTATGCAGGTCAGGAAGCAACAGTTAGAACTGGACATGGAACAACAGACTGCTTCCAAATAGGAAACGGAGTACGTCAAGGCTGTATATTGTCACCCTGCTTATTTAACTTATATGCAGAGTACATCATGAGAAACGCTGGGCTGGATTGAAGCACAAGATGGAATCAAGTTTGCTGGAATAAATATCAATAACCTCAGATATGCAGATGACACCACCCTTATGGCAGAAAGTGAAAAAGAACTAAAGATCCTCTTGATGAAAGTGAAAGAGGAGAGTGAAAATGTTGCTTAAAGCTCAACATTCAGAAAACTAAGATCATGGCATCCGGTCCCATCACTTCAGGGGAAATAGATGGGGAAACAGCGGAAACAGCAGTCCACGGGGTCGCAAAGAGTCGGACACCAGTGAGCGACTGAACTGAACTGAATAGGTAGAAGGAAATAAATAACACTGAATAGAGAACAACAGGAACTAAGAAGATGCAGGAAGGAGAAAAAAAGAGCAAGAAAATAAGTGAAAGTTTGGGGAAAGAATCTGATTTTTTGTAATTTGGGGCACTACAAACTAATGCCCAGTAGGTGGTGCTAGAGTACATCTAGTCCAACATTCAAAAAGGCTGGCCGGGTCCCTTTCCTCCCACACACAGAAACAAAACAAAACGGAAAAACCCACATCAATCAGATACTGGGAATTGAGACGTGATTATTAGTTAGTGAAGCCAGCTTTAAATTATGTTTTAAGCCATATAATGAAAAACAGATTGTTTGTAATGTGATGCTGTTGTGAGGAAGTGCTGGAATGCTGACAACATACATCACAATCCTTTATTCAGCACCTTTCCTCTGCAGTTTTCTTTCCGTTTTCACAGATGTTTCCTAAGTACAGAGTCACTGGAACTTTAGAGACTCCCAGTTCCACACAGTAAATGCAATGTAAAAGAACATTTACAGTTGCTCGCTTCCCTGACCTGTTTCTCACACTGAAATAAAGAGAACAATAAAATGTCCATATAATATGATTTTAGTTAAGAACACACCATCATGTGTAAAAAAAAAAAAAAACAAACCTGTCATAGTTCTCAATCAGTTATCACAGTTATACATTCTCAGGAAACTAAAGACCTGACAGAGCTAACAGCTATTTCATTCCTCACCCAGGTCAGCCTCCTACAACACATGTTCATTGAGCCCTGATGCTCCGAGATAAACTTTCCAGTATGTTGACAAATGGTCACTCATCATTTTCAATACAACAATCAGTTCAGTTCAGAGGCTGAGTGTGTCTGATTCTTTGCGACCCCATGAATCGCAGCACGCCAGGCCTCCCTGTCCATCACCAACTCCTGGAGTTTACACAAACTCATGTCCATTGAGTCACTGATACCATCCAACCATCTTATCCTCTGTCGTCCCCTTCTCCTCCCATCTTCAATCTTTCCCAGCAGCAAGGTCTTTTCAAATGAGTCAGTTCTTCACATCAGATGGGCAAAGTATTGGAGTTTCAGCTTCAACATTAGTCCCTACAAGGAACACCCAGGACTGATCTCCCTTAGGATGGACTGGTTGGATCTCCTTACAGTCCAAGGGACTCTCAAGAGTCTTCTCCAACACCACAGTTCAAAAGCATCAATTCTTTGGCACTCAACTTTCTTTACAGTCCAACTCTCACATCCGTATATGACTACTGGAAAAACCATAGCTTTGACTAGATGGACTTTGTCAGTAAAGTAATGTCTCTGCTTTTTAATATGCTGTCTAGGTTGGTCATAGCTTTCCTCCCAAGGAGCACGCCTCTTTTAATTTCATGGTGGCAGTCACCATCTGGAGTGATTTTGGAGCCCCCCAAAATTAAGTCTGCCACTGTTTCCACTGTTTCTCCATCTATTTCCCATGAACTGATGGGACTGGATGCCATGATCTTAGTTTTCTGAATGTTGAGCTTTAAGCCAGCTTTTTCACCTCTTTCACTTTCATCAAGAGGCTCTTTAGTTCTTTTTCACTTTCTGCCATAAGGGTGGTGTGGATATCTGAGGTTATTGATATTTCTTCCAGCAAACTTGATTCCATCTTGTGCTTCATCCAGCCCAGCGTTTCTCATGATGTACTATGCATATAAGTTAAATACACAGGGTGACAATATACAGCCTTGACGTACTCCTTTTCCTATTTGGAACCAGTCTGTTGTTTCATGTCCAGTTCTAACTGTTGCTTCCTGACCTGCATACAGATTTCTCAAGGGGCAGGTCAGGTGGTCTGGTATTCCATCTCTTTCAGAATTTTCCACACTTTATTGTGATCCACACAGTCAAAGGCTTTGGCATAGTCAATAAAGCAGAAATAGATGTTTTTCTGTAACTCTCTTGCTTTTTCTATGATCCAATGGATGTTGGCAATTTGATCTCTGGTTCCTCTCCCTTTGCTAAAACCACCTTGAACATCTGGAAGTTCATGGTTCACATGCTGCTGAAGCCTGGCTTGGAGAATTTTGAGCATTACTTTACTTGCATGTGAGATGAGTACAATTGTGCGGTAGTTTGAGCATTCTTTGACATTGCCTTTCTTTGGGATTGGAATGAAAACTGACCTTTTCCAGTCCTGTGGCCACTGCTGAGTTTTCCAAATTTGCTGGCATATTGAGTACAGCACTTTCACAGCATCATCTTTCAGGATTTGAAATAGCTCAACTGGAATTCCATCACCTCCACTAGCTTTGTTCGTAGTGATGCTTTCTAAGGCCTACTTGACTTCACAGTCCAGGATGTCTGCCTCTAGGTGAGTGATCACACCATTGTGATTATCTGGGTCATGAAGATCTTTTTTGTACAGTTCTTGTGTGTATTCTTGCCACCTCTTCTTAATATCTTCTGCTTCTGTTAGGTCCATACCATTTCTGTTCTTTATTGAGCCCATCTTTGCATGAAATGTTCCCTTGGTATCTCTAATTTTCTTGAAGAGGTCTCTGCTGCTGTTGCTGCTGCTGCTGCCAAGTAGCTTCAGTCATGTTCAACTCTGTGCAACCCCATAGATAGCAGCCCTCCGGACACCTCGATCCCTGGGATTCTCCAGGCAAGAATACTGAAGTGGGTTGCCATTTCCTTCTCCAGAAGAGATCTCTAGTCTTTCCCATTCTATTGTTTTTTTCCCATTCTATTGTTTTCCTCTATTTCTTTGCAGTGATCATTGAGGAAGGCTTTCTTATCTCTCCTTGCTATTCTTTGGAACTCTGCATTCAAATGGGTTTATCTTTCCTTTTCAGTTTAATTATGAATGAATATTTGACAAGCCATTTATAAAAAGTAAATATAATCTCCACTGGTCTCTTACTAAACTCTTGTGTGCTAAATTGCTTCAGTCCTTTCTGACTCTTTGTGACTTGATTGACTGTAACCCACCAGGCTCCTGTGTCCATAGGATTCTCCAGGCAAGGGTAATGGAGTGGGTTGCCATGCCCTCCTCCAGGGGAATCTTCCCAACCCAGAGATGGAACCCGCATCTCCTGCATTGCAGGCAGAGGATTCTTTACCCACTGAACAGCTGAGAAGCCCTACTAAAGTCAACATTTATCTGTTATTCCTGGCAAAATCTTTTCACTTCAGTCTCATCTGACCATGGGCAGTTAAGAGATTATTGTACTTCTTTGATATCCTGAAGGGTATAGCTAGTGTAAATGGAGTTAGGTAGATTGCAAGAGAATACAATGCATTTTCATACGCAGAATGACAGGACTTTTAAATCAATGGGTGGTGACATTTGTAACTTAGGTTTCCTTCCTCCTTCTGGTTTCAAATTTGAGGAATAAAGAAAATGATGATAGTAATCAGATTATAAGGACTAGGTCACTGATGGAGGTTTAGGGCATTCCTTTGGTCACCCAAGAATTGAATGGTGTGATTAGTGACAGTCCTTTCCTTCTTTTATAGGTACTTCAGGTTATGAGGGGAGAGGACTCCCTCAAAGTGTGAGACAGTATAAGTGATAAGTGTAAGTGATTGAGATGTTAATTTGTGCTTTGTTCTTGCATTTTATCCCACTCTCATCTACTCTGAGAAAGTGGTCAGTCCCTTCCGTCAGTCCCTTCATGCTCTCTTATCTCATAGGAGGTTTTTCTGTATGACACAAAGAATAATTGTCTTCCCAATACTGGAAGGGATTATGCCCAGGAAACAAAGGGAGAAAAGTACTTCCTGGAAAAGAGGAGGGGGAAAGGGAGGTGTCCTCCTGAAGTTGAGGTTGCAAAGGGAGAGCTGGAAGTTCCCAGTTAGAGCCTGCAACTATGAGGCCTCCTCACAGCATCCCAGGAGATGAGAAAAGTTTTTGGTTGGGTGGGAATTGATGGCTTCATGGAGACTGAAGTTCAGACAAAATTGGCTGGGCTTCCAGATAGAACAGAGAAACCCAAGACTCTCAGATTTCAGTAACTTGTATGAGCTAAGACTAGGCATCTCAGTTCAGTTCAGTTCAGTTCAGTCGATCAGTCGTGTCCGACTCTTTGCGACCCCATGAATCACAGCACGCCAGGCATCCCTGTCCATCACCAACTCCCGGAGTTCACTGAGACTCATGTCCATCGAGTCAGTGATGCCATCCCGCCATCTCATCCTCTGTCGTCCCCTTCTCCTCCTGCCCCCAATCCCTCCCAGCATCAGACTCTTTTCCAATGAGTCAACTCTTCGCATGAGGTGGCCAAAGTACTGGAGTTTCAGCTTTAGCATCAGTCCTTCCAAAGAAATCCCAGGGCTGATCTCCTTCAGAATGGACTGGTTGGATCTCCTTGCAGTCCAAGGGACTCTCAAGAGTCTTCTCCAACACCACACTTCAAAAGCATCAATTCTTTGGCACTCAGCTTTCTTTATAGTCCAATTCTCACATCCATACATGACTACTGGAAAAACCATAGCCTTGACTAGACAGACCTTTGTTGGCAAAGTAATGTCTCTGCTTTTCAATATGCTATCTAGGTTGGTCATAACTTTTCTTCCAAGGAGTAAGGGTCTTTTAATTTCATGGCTGCAGTCACCATCTGCAGTGATTTTGGAGCAAAAAAATAAAGTCTGACACTATTTCCACTGTTTCCCCATCTATTTCCCATGAAGTGAGAAATAGATTTAAGGGACTAGATCTGATAGATAGAGTGCCTGATGAACTATGGAATGAGGTTCGTGACATTGTACAGGAGACAGGGATCAAGACCATCCCCATGGAAAAGAAATGCAAAAAACCAAAATGCCTGTCTGAGGAGGCCTTACAAATAGCTGTGAAAAGAAGAGAAGCAATAAGCAAAGGAGAAAAGGAAAGATATAAGCATCTGAATGCAGAGTTCCAAAGAAGAGCAAGAAGAGATAAGAAAGCCTTTCTCAGCGATCAATGCAAAGAAATAGAGGAAAACAACAGAATGGGAAAGACTAGAGATCTCTTCAAGAAAATTAGAGACACCAAGGGAATATTTCATGCAAAGATGGTCTCGATAAAGGACAGAAATGGTATGGACCTAACAGAAGCAGAAGATATTAAGAAGAGGTGGCAAGAATACACACAAGAACTGTACAAAAAAGATCTTCATGACCCAGATAATCACGATGGTGTGATCACTCACCTAGAGGCAGACATCCTGGATTGTGAAGTCAAGTGGGCCTTAGAAAGCATCACTACGAACAAAGCTAGTAGAGGTGATGGAATTCCAGTTGAGCTATTCCAAATCCTGAAAGATAATGCTGTGAAAGTGCTGCACTCAATATGCCAGTGAATTTGGAAAACTCAGCAGTGGCCACAGGACTGGAAAAGGTCAGTTTTCATTCCAATCCCATAGAAAGACTAGGCATCTAGAGGTAACCAAATGGGTACAAAGACCAAAGGACTTCTCCCTTTGAAACACATGCTTCATGTTTCATCAGATGGATGTGAGTGAGAGAGCACCTAAGAAGATTCAAATTGAATTATGAAGTTGGAGCCCAGAGAAAGGTCTACGGCTCTTCTTAAAATAAACGCTCCTTCTGAGATTTTGGACTAAGACGACATTTATAATTCAGTTCACATTTATGTTCTCATTCTGAGATTTTTTTCCCCTAGGAATTATCATTTTAACTAACTGTCCATCTCAGCCAAGGAAAAAATAGTGTTGGTTTCAAAGAAAATAAAAAATGTGAAGAGAGAAGAGGAAATTATATGAGAACAACTCTTTTTATTTTATTTTAATGTTCTTGCTTGGATAACTACTTAGTTGGAGGATCGAATGATAAAATAAAAACTCCAGTAAATATTATTTCATAATAAATCAGTTTTTGTGAAATGGGGATCAGAAGGATGGAATCTGTAGATTTTAATCAACTTGTTACCTGTATGTGTGTACTGCAACAAAAGAATCGTGTTTGGGTTTTCATAATGTAAATCAAGAGACACCCTCATGGCTAAGTTATCCACTGAAATAGAGAAGTTATCCTTGGCAACATTCTACATTAGGGTAACAAGTAGGTGACAGACATCAAATGAGACAGGGGCACACCTTGGGTCACACTATTGTTCATGTAGTTCATTCCATTCTCTTTGAATCTGCCTTCCTTCAGTTCTTCAAACAAACAAGGTGTGTGCTAGCTTGTGGTTAGAATTCTCAGGGGGAAGTTTTTCCTCTTTCATCCTACCTCCACTAGCGCTAAGGCCAAAGCAGGCAAGTGCTTTCACCATCTCCGCTTTAATGGTGAGTGTGCGTGCGTGCTCAGTCATGTCTGACTCTTGGGGACCCCATGGATGTAGCCTGCCAGGCCCCTCCCGTCCATGAAATTGGCAGCTTTTTCCCTTGAGATTTTGCCTTTTGAAGAATCCCAGCATTATGCAAGGGTCCTTACTGGTATCCCCTTACTCAGCGTTGCTCCCAAGCTTCATTTCCTGTTCCAAGGGCACATCTAATACTGACACACCCTGCATCTTCGTCACTTTATAACAAAGCCCTCTGCTTCCCCACCAAGTTTTTAAAAAGTAATTGTTATGTAGCATTGGGATTTTTTTAATGTGTTTTACCAAAATAGGTTTTTCTGGATAGAAAATCAACTATCTTAACCCCATTTTCCATTAAATACAATTGAGTCAAGTTTTTGCCCCATCACTACACCAAACTAATTTTAAAAGATAATTTTCAGAAAAAGGTAAAAATCATAATTTTCATACAGATAAAAAAATGAATACATGTTAAAGGATTTATTTTATTCTTGTGATAGAACCAGACTAATGTTATAATCACTTCAGAGGAAAATAAAAACAGCCCAAATTTATTCGGAGTAAAGGAATGTGGACGTGAATTGCAAATGGAGACAAAACTGTGGTTTTTCCAAGTCATTCAAGTTACTACCAAACTGGATAGAAAATGTTAATTAAATACTACCAGACAAGTCAGAATTTACCTAACAATTACCTTCATTTACAAAGAGTTGCAAAATGGCTCAAAGACAATGAACTGGCTAGAATCTGGTAACCCAGAAGGATTTCTATTAAGACATAAAATTTTATCTACACTAATCTTGTCAAGGTCATTACTAACCTTTACACTGATATCGTTTCTCAGTAATTATCTTGCTCTAGCTATTAACAGCTTTTGACATAACTAACAACTTCCTCCTTTTTGGAAAAAAAAAAAAAAAATGTTTTTGCTGTCCCCTTTGCTGGTTCCTGTTGATTGTTTTCATAAACTCTTCTCCAGGTGATTTAATCCAGTTCTGGGATTTAAATGCCAACTATGTGCTTACAATTCCTAATATTATATCTTCAATTTTAATTTCCTCTGGGAACTCCTGACATGTATTTTAAAAATTCACATTTACTGTCACATTGCCATCTTAAAACTGTGTTAGCCAAAATTCTACTTCGATTTCTTTCAATCAATCTTTTTTAACACACACACACACATATACACCCCACTGGTCCTCTTTCAGTTCTAGTTACTCAAGCCAAAGGTATACAGTTATCCTAGGTATCTTCCATTTGTCTCAGGAGACTCATTCTCCATCCTTCCACTCCCCAATTTGTGACAATGAAAACAGACTTATGGGAACTAAATGAAGATTGCCCTTTGCTTTGCAATTGGTTTCAGTGAGTGGGGAGCCTTTGCTGAAGTTTGGAGTGGGGGAGGCGAGGGAAGTCAAAGTACTGATTCCTTCATCAACATCCTCATGGGGCAGTTTTGAGCTGGGTGCTCTCCTTAAGATTGCTCTGTTAAAATTCCACTCAACGCAAGTTTTTATATTCATTCTCCAGGGCGTTGCACTATGCCTTGGGTTCCTCTTTACCCTACTTGCATCTTTTTAAATAATTCCTTTGGTAACACATTGCTGATTATCATACTTTAATGTGCCATATCTTTTGTGATAGAACATTGATGCAAGCCCTCTGTTTCACATCCAGCAAATTCTCCTCTTCAATTTCCACAATACATCATTTGACCACGTCTCACAAACACTTCCCTGTCCAAGCACGGTCATCTCTCTCTTCCGTATTACTGCATAGTAGTGGTTTTGCCCCAGAGACCACTGCCTTCTAAAGCCCAGAAGAGCGTGCAGTAGAAAATGTATAACTATCTTTTGAAATACAAAATTTATTTTTTCTACACTGATCTTGTCAAAGTCATTAACGACCTCCACACTGAAGAATTTAATGTCATTTCTTAGTAACGATCTTGCAGGTATATAACATAATAGCTCATAGTTGCCCTTCTACAGTCTATTCTCCAACACAAAAAGAGCAACCTTCTGAAACTGTTGTGGCCACGCGTTCCGGGAAACAAACTCACTGAGAAGGACAATGCAGGTAGTGGAGTGCAGTTTATTACATCGATGGGCCCAAGGCAGAGTCTCCTCTTAGCCAAGGACCCTGACCAGTTTTTGTGAAAACCCTGTATAACCTAAGTGTACGTGTCCAAACCCACTTCCCCAAATTCCCTGAAACTAGTCTGAACAAAGGAAAAGAAAGATACAAAGTTAACCTGTGATTCATATGCCTTAAGCCTAGGTAGTTAACAGTGGACAATTATTAATAGGCCTGTGGTCATACCCCAATAAGCATAATAGAATGTATGATTCTATTTGGTTACACAGATAATTAAGGTATTCTTTTAGCTACAGAGAGCCCTGGGGCTCTTCCTTCCCGGGGCCTGGTTTTCCTGTTGGTATGTTGTTTCCATAGATATTGGACATATGGCTCAGTCCACAGTCCGGCCCAAGATATAGTCCTGCTTTCAAGATAGAGCCTGTTCTGTTTCCTCCTTCAAAACAAATATGTATCTCATGATCCAGCCTCTCACACCTGTTTTCTGTCTCTCCTGGATCCTCATTCTACTCCAACTCTTTTTTTCAGCTACTTTTTAAATATGTTTAGCATACTCTTTTTCTAGCATACTCTTGTCTCAGAGTCTCTTCACTTGTCTGAAATGTGCTCTCCTTAAACATCCATTACCTCAACTCTCTACATAAAGGCCACCTCATTGTCATATGAAAGGGCAACCTTAGCTCTCTCCACAAGCATTCTCTATCCTTCAGTTCAGTTCAGTTGCTCAGTCGTGTCCAACTCTTTGTGACCCCATGATCGCAGCATGCCAGGCCTCCCTGTCCATCACCAACTCCCAGAGTTCACTCAGACTCACGTCCAATGAGTTAGCGATGTCATCCAGCCATTTCATCCTCTGTCATCCCCTTCTCCTCCTGCCCCCAATCCCTCCCAGCATCAGACTCTTTTCCAATGAGTCAACTCTTTGCATCAGGTGGCCAAAGTACTGGACTTTCAGCTTTAGCATCATTCCTTCCAAAGAAATCCCAGGGCTGATCTCCTTCAGAATGGACTGGTTGGATCTCCTTGCAGTCCAAGGGACTCTCAAGAATCTTCTCCAACACCACAGTTCAAAAGCATCAATTCCTCGGCACTCAGCCTTCTTCACAGTCCAACTCTCACATCCATACATGACCACAGGAAAAACCATAGCCTTGACTAGACGAACCTTTCTTGGCAAAGTAATGTCTCTGCTTTTTAATATGCTATCTAGGTGGTCATAACTTTTCTTCCAAGGAGTAAGCGTCTTTTAATTTCATGGCTACAGTCACCATATACAGTGATTTTGGAGCCCCAAAAATAAAGTCTGACACTGTTTACACCGGTTCCCCATCTATTTCCCATGAAATGATGGGACCAGATGCCATGATCTTAGTTTTCTGAATGTTGAGCTTTAAGCCAACTTTTTCACTCTCCACTTTCACTTTCATCAAGAGGCTTTTGAGTTCCTCTTCACTTTCTGCCATAAGGGTGGTGTCATCTGCATATCTGAGGTTATTGATATTTCTCCCGGCAGTCTTGATTCCAGCTTGTGCTTCTTCCAGCCCAGAATTTCTCATGATGTACTCTGCATATAAGTTAAATAAGCAGGGTGACAATATACAGCTTTGATGTACTTCTTTTCCTATTTGGAACCAGTCTGTTGTTTCATGTCCAGTTCTAACTGTTGCTTCCTGATCTACATACAGATTTCTCAAGGGGCAGGTCAGGTGGTCTGGTATTCCATCTCTTTCAGAATTGTCCACAGTTTATTGTGATCCACACAGTCAAAGGCTTTGGCATAGTCAATAAAGCAGAAGTAGATGTTTTTCTGGAACTCTCTTGCTTTTTCGATGATCCAATGGATGTTGGCAATTTGATCTCTGGTTCCTCTGCCTTTTCTAAAACCAGCTTGCACATCTGGAAGTTCACGGTTCACATGCTGCTGAAGCCTGGCTTGGAGAATTTTGAGCATTACTTTACTAGCACGTGAGATGAGTGCAATTGTGTGGTAGTTTGAGCATTCTTCGGCATTGCCTTTCTTTGGGATTGGAATGAAAACTGACCTTTTCCAGTCCTGTGGCCACTGCTGAGTTTTCCAAATGTGCTGGCATATTGAATGCAGCACTTTCACAGCATCATCTTTCAGGATTTGAAATAGCTCAACTGGAATTCCATCACCTCCACTAGCTTTGTTCATAGTGATGCTTTCTAAGGCCTACTTGACTTCACAGTCCAGGATGTCTGCCTCTAGGTGAGTGATCACACCATCGTGATTATCTGGGTCATGAAGCTCTTTTTTGTACAGTTCTTGTGTGTGTATTCTTGCCACCTCTTCTTAATATCTTCAGCTTCTGTTAGGTCCATACCATTTCCATCCTTTATTGAGCCCATCTTTGCATGAAATGTTCCCTTGGTGTCTCTAATTTTCTTAAAGAGATCTCTAGTCTTTCCCATTCTGTTGTTTTCCTCTATTTCTTTGCATTGATCGCTGAGGAAGGCTTTCTTATCTCTTCTTGCTCTTCTTTGGAACTCTGCATTCAGATGTTTTCTCCTTTGCTTTCGCATCTCTTCTTTTCACAGCTATTTGTAAGGCCTCCCCAGACAGCCATTTTGCTTTTTTGCATTTCTTTTCCATGTGGATGGTCTTGATCCCTGTCTCCTGTACAATGTCACGAACCTCATTCCATAGTTCATCAGGCACTCTATCTATCAGATTTAGGCCCTTAAATCTATTTCTCACTTCCACTATATAATCGTAAGGGATTTAATTTAAATCATACGTGAATGGTCTAGTGGTTTTCCCTACTTTCTTCAATTTCAGTCTGAATTTGGCAATAAGGAGTTCATGATCTGAGCCACCGTCAGCTCCTGGTCTTGTTTTTGTTTACTGTATAGAGCTTCTCCATCTTTGGCTGCAAAGAATATAATCAATCTGATTTCAGTGTTAACCATCTGGTGATGTCCAAGTGTAGAATCTTCTCTTGTGTTGTTGGAAGAGGGTGTTTGCTATGACCCATGCATTTTCTTGGCAAAAGTCTATTAGTCTTTGCCCTGCTTCATTCTATATTCCAAGGCCAAATTTGCCTATTACTCCAGGTGTTTCTTGACTTCCTGCTTTTGCATTCCAGTCTCCTATAATGAAAAGGACACCTTTTTTGGGTATTAGTTCTAAAAGGTCCTGTAGGTCTTCATAGAACCGTTCAACTTCAGCTTCTTCAGCGTTACTGGTTGAGGCATAGGCTTGGATTACTGTGATATTGAATGGTTTGCCTTGGAAACGCACAGAGATCATTCTGTCGTTTTTGAGATTGCATCCAAGTACTGCATTTTGGACTCTTTTGTTGACCATAATGGCTACTCCATTTCTTCTGAGGGATTCCTGCCCGCAGTAGTAGATATAATGGTCATCTGAGTTAAATTCATCTATTCCAGTCCATTTTAGTTCACTGATTCCTAGAATGTTGATGTTCACTCTTGCCATCTCTTCTTTGACCACTTTGAATTTGCCTTGATTCATGGACCTGACATTCCAGGTTCCTATGCTATATTGTTGTTTACTCTATCCTTACTTCACATTAATTCATAGTACTTAATGCCACTTGACGTCACTTATATGTTGCTTATAGATTTGTTTGCTCTGTCTTATTTGGTATCTAAGTTCCATGAGAGCAAGATATTTGTCTATTTTCTGGTGATGTTTCTGTTCTATCTAGAAAAGCATCTGGATTATAGTCACAGCCAATTAAACATATGTGGAATGAAATGAAAGAATGAATACATGAGTTATCAAATGATACAGAAATTGTGTTTTGAAACCCTGAATGATAAATGGCCAGTCCAAATTCTACTTGAGCTTCATCTATTTTTCAACAGGAAGCAAAAGATTTCCCTAAATAATCTCAACCATGATCGAATATTTGAAAGCTATTGATTGGTCTCAGAGTGACTTTAAAACTGAAACACAAAATCAGAATTGAGGAATGGGTTGTAAGGAAGCCAGTAGTGAAGAAATTAGCCTGCCAGATAAGCAAGATGGGTACATAAGAAACTTCAGAACGTCATAGTAGGTTCAAGCAATATTTTGAGTAAAAGAATATAATTATGTTACATATAATTAATGTTTGTTTTAAATTAATAAAAGCACCTTGAATAAAATAATGATTGTCAAATGAATTTCTAAACTCTCTATTAGAAAGGAAATATTAAAATATCAATTTATATTTTACACAAAGTAGAACATAAGTGCCCTTCATCATCCTTTCACACAACTGACTTGCTTTATTTTTTTACAGTTTTGCATTTGGAATCCCCACCCCTACTTTTTATTGTATCAGTATCTCTTAAAATTGGGCTCTTTAATGAAGCAATCTTGGTTTTATCACATTTTTTATAACATTTTCAACAACTCTCAAGTTCACCTCTACTTCCATTAAATTATTTTTTCCATGATAGTAGTAGAGTGTAAGTTGGCATTTTTCTGAAGATTCCCAGCATCAAAATCATCTGGGAGAGTCCAGTTCAAATGTCTATCAGTTCAGTTCAGTCACTCAGTCGTGTCCGACTCTTTGTGACCCCATGGACTGTGGCATGCCAAGCTTCTCTGTCCTTCACCAATTCCCAGAGCTTGCTCAAACTCATGTCCATTGAGTCGGTGATGCCATCCAACCATCTCATCCTTTGTTGTCTCCTTCTCCTCCAACCTTCATTCCTTCCCAGCATCAGGGCCTTTTCCAATGAGTCAGTTCTTTGTATCAGGTGGCCAAAGTATTGGAGTTTCAGCTTCAGCATCAGTCCTTCCAATGAATATTCAGGACTCATTTTCTTTAGGATGGACTGGTTGGATTTCCTTGCAGTCCAAGGGACTCTCAAGAGTCTTCTCCAACACCATTGTTCAAAAGCATCAATTCTTCAGCACTCAGCTTTCTTTATGGTTCAACTCTCACATCCATACATGACTACTGGGAAAACCATAGCTTTCACTAGACAAACCTTTGTTGGCTAAGTAATGTCTCTGCTTTTTAATATGCTGTCTATACCTGTCTTATTTGATAGGAAAGAAAAATAAGACCCACTTAAACAGCTTTTGAACTGTGGTGTTGGAGAAGACTCTTGAGAGTCCCTTGGGCTGCAAAGAGATCCAACCAGTCCATCCTAAAGGAAATCAGTCCTGAATATTCATCAGAAGGACTTAGGCTGAAGCTGAAACTCCAATACTTTGGCCACCTGATACAAAGAACTGACTCATTGGAAATGGCCCTGATGCTGGGGAAGATTAAAGGCGGGAGGAGAAGGGGACGACAGAGGATGAGATGGTTGGAAGGCATTACCGACTCAATGGACATGAGTTTGAGTAAACTCTGGGAGTTGGTGATGGACAGGGAGGCTTGGCGTGCTGCAGCCCATGGGGTTGCAAAGAGTAGGACATGACTGAGAGACTGAACTGAACTGACTGAAACTTGTTAAAATCAAATGGAAATGGGGGAAGATTATTGACTTGAGAAATTGAAAAGAGCAAGTGATAATGGTTTTGGATATGGTTTGTTCCATACATTCAAATAATAGCTTTAGAACCTACTATGTCTCCATCTCTAGACTCTATTTTCCTTCCTATTGAGTTGATTCCCAAGTTCCTCATGACAAGATGTTTTTCATTTTGAGCATCTCCTCCCAGCAGCTCCTGAAAAAGTCCCCAAATTAATTGATTGGACACTTTATGAGACTCTATAACTTTTTCTCTGTCCTAACAATAATATTTGAAATTAAAGTAGAAAAAATATAGATTTATAATAGGGATAAAACAATAGAATTCTTAGACCTAAATCTAGCAAGAATGGTTTAAGACATAAAAATTAAAATTTGAAGTCCAAATGAAGGACACAAACTGAAATAATAACTAATATAGAAATGTTGGTGCTTCTAAAATTAACACATGAATGTTTATCCATTTCAGATTACCATCTCAATGAACTTTTCTATGGAACTATATAAAATAATTCTGAAATATGTACTGCAAGAATAAGTCTCTAAAAGAAGCCAAGAAATTTCTGAATACTGAATAAAAACAATTAAGAAAAAGTGAGAGAATTTTAGATACTAAGATAATTATAAAGTCACTGTAATCAAAAGTATATAATATTTATATATAAATATATTAGTCAGATATATTGGAGCATCCACAGAAAGATAAGTATATATGTGGTTTTTATCTAACTTAGTGAGCAAGAGTGTTTAATTTAACAAATGGTGCTGATACACTATATCAGAAGGAAAGATATATTATATTCAGAAGAAAACAGAACGGGACACTGATCTTTTTCTTTTTAAAAGAAAAATATTGGAAGGAACTGTAGGAGGCTATTGGTATAAATCTGAGACGGAAAAGACTTTCTTAGGTATGACAGACATCTCAAAAACCATAAAGAAAAAACTAGATATATGTGGCTATTTTAAAATCACTTATGTTTTCATGGCAAAAGTTACCATAAACAAAATGAAGAGGCAAATTTAAAGATAGGTTTGTAAATTAAGTATGGAAAAGGCTCTATTCTTCTTAGAGACTAGTTACTGAAAGATCATTGTGTGTAAAATTCATGCAGAATTCATGGGATCACCTAACTCTATATACAACAAAAAGATATTTCAAACTTTCTCAGATTATTGACAGGATTTCACAGTTAAAATTTTTATTGCCCAGGAATACCTTTCTCATTAAGGGAGTCTTCTCAAAAAATATGAAAAACTATTCTAAGTCTTTATTTTAAAGTAAATAATAGGCAGGATAGTATTAATTGGATAATAGTATGAAACAGAGCAAAACAAACACAAAGGCAATGGAAAATAATTAATAAGATCTCAAAATGTTCTCTTCTAGATTTTCTTTTCTTGTCAGAAAGACAAAATTTGGAAAAGTCAGCAGATTTACACTGCTGACTAAAAAAGAATTCTAGAAATGTGAGTTGAGGGAGAGAGCATAACATTTTTTCCTAGCTGTTTCAGTGAAAAGTAGAATTCTGAAAAATAAAAAAGGCATATGCCACAACATAAGCATATAAAGAACCACTTCTAGACTACTCTGAAATTATAAATAAAACATAGATGTTATAACAACCAAGATACATTTTAAAGGCAGAGATAGTTTTGATTAATGAGTGAAATCCTGTAGAATCTCTTCCTAAGAAAACTAGAAAAAGACAGTCTTGGCAAAAACTGCTTTTCTCAAGAGCCCTGGTAACTGTGAGCTCAGATCATTTGTGTTTAGAGGAAGGTGGCAGAGGGTTGGGTGATCATTCACTTTTGAAGGACTTCAGAGGCTGAATGTGCTCAGTCTGTCCTAGATTCATTTCATTAAGAGAGAATGAACTAGTTAACATTGCCAAAATGAAGTTCATGTAAGGTAACAGGCCCAGGGATTTTTCTGACCAGCTGTCTCTTTAATAAGGATATATTTTCCATCACTGTGGCTAAAACAAAAATACAGAAAATAAGACAGAAATTATCAACAGTTGAAAAGGATGTGAAACAACCAGAAAACTCTTTTACCTTGCTAGTGGGAGAATAAATTGGTACAATCATGCAGAAAAATTAAGTGGGAAGTTCTTAGTTAAACAAACAAATGTTTTGACTCAGCAATTCCGGTCCTACATTTCAGTTCAGTTCAGTTCAGTCGCTCAGTCGTGTCTGACTCTTTGCGACCCCATGAATTGCAGCATGCCAGGCCTCCCTGTCCATCACCAACTCCCGGAGTTCACCCAAACTCATGTGCATCAAGTCGGTGATGCCATCCAGCCATCTCATCCTCTGTCGTCCCCTTCTTCTCTTGCCCCCAATCCCTCCCAGCATCAGGATCTTTTCCAATGAGTCAACTCTTCACATGAGGTGGCCAAAGTATTGGAATTTCAGCCTCAGCATCAGTCCTTCCAATACATGGGCCAAAAAAAAGTGAACATATATTTACCAAAAAATGTGCCCAATAATGTTCATAGCAGCACTTTTCAAAAAGACACAAACTAGAAATTACCCAAGTAGCTTCTATCTATAGAATACATTCATAAATTGTGGTAGCATCATCTAATGGGTGGAGAAGGCAATGGCACCCCACTCCAGTACTCACCTGGAAAATCCCATGGATAGAGGAGCCTGGTGGGCTGCAGTCCATGGGGTTGCTAAGAGTCGGACACGACTGAGTGACTTCACTTTCACTTTTCACTTTCATGCACTGGAGAAGGAAATGGCAACCCACTCCAGTACTCTTGCCTGGCAAACCCCATGGATGGAGGAGCCTGGAAGGCTGCAGTCCATGGGGTCGCTGAGGGTTGCACACGACTGAGCGACTTCACTTTCACTTTTCACTTTCATGCATTGGAGAAGGCAATGGCAACCCACTCCAGTGTTCTTGCCTGGAGAATCCCTGGGACGGGGAACCCTGGTGGGCTGCCGTCTATGGTGTCGCACAGAGTCGGACATGACTGAAGCAACTTAGAAGCAGCAGCAGCAGTATCTAATGGGACACTATAGCAATGAACAATGAGGATGAATGAAATACCACTACACACAACTTGATTATTCTTTCAAATAGAACATGGATAAGTCTTGAGAGTATGATATGCTACAAAAGAAGTCAAGCACAAAAGGGCACATGTTGTTTGATTCCTTTAATGTTTAAGCCCAAAACAGACAAAGCAAATGATGGCACCAGAAATTAGGATAAACGTCACTCTTGGAACATAGAGTTTGGAGACTGTAAGGGGGCATGAAAGGCTGAGGGGCTCTGGAATGCTGACAGTGTTCAGTTTGGAAAAATTTACGGTGTTAAACTTATATTTTGTGCACTTTTCTTTATGGATGTTACATCTTAATAAAAATTCCTCATTAGATTTGCATTTGTTGTATAGAGCAAGAAGCTGTGGGGAAAAGAAGTGAGTAACTTAACTTTCTTTAAGTAGAGTAAATAGTTAATGCAAATCTTAACTAAAAAACAAGCAATGACTTTCTATACATAGACTAATTTGGGTTCATATCTATCTTGCCCATTAGTCTGGGGAAAACACCCCCTTTGATTCTTATTTCAAAACCCAAAGCAATTATTGCTTCTACTGCAAAGAACAGTTTTCATGTCACTTAGCTTCATTTCCCAATTTTCAGAAATATGTAGAGTAAGAATATTGCTAACCAAAGAGATATCATCTTGTAAATCACTTCACTGCCTGCAGCAATTTTAACTTTGGAAACTCTTTTCACATGATGCTATTCCCTGGCCCATAGAGGCTCAATGAAGTGCCTTGCCAATAAATATTTGAATGGGAGTGACTCCTCTGAGTATGTGTTGAAGGCTTTTGAAAACTTTCCAGACACTAAGCTAAGCAAGTACTGCTAAGATGACAGGTGAAGTTTTGCCCTCCAGCACTGTTAAACTCACTTCCCAAGGTGCTGAATTTTAAAACTTGGTGAACTTTTACAAACTGCACACCACCAGCATTCCAGAGCCCCTCAGCTTTTCATTCTCCCTTGCAGTCTTTACTTTGCTCCTATTTTTCTAGTTTTCTAAGGTAAATACCACTTCAGTATTCTTGCCTTGAGAATCCCATGAACAGTATGAAAAGGCAAAAAGATAGAACATTGAAAGATGAACTCCCCAGGTCATTAAGCACCCAATATGCTACTGGAGAACAGTGGAGAAATAACTCCAGAAAGAACCACAACATGGAACCAAAGCAAAAACAACACCCAGTTGTGGATGTAACTGGTGATGGAAGTAAAGTCTGATGAGGTAAAAACAATATTGCATAGGAACCTGGAATTTTAGGTCCGTGAATCAAGGTAAATTGGAAGTGGTCAACAGTGATGGCAAGAGTGAACATAGACATTTTAGAAAACACTGAACTAAAATGGACCGGAATGGGTGAATTTAAATCAGATGACCATTATATCTACTACTGTAGGCAAGAATCCCTTAGAAGAAATTGATTAGTCCTCATAGTTAATGAAAGAGTCTGAAATATAGTACTTGGGTCCAGTCTCAAAAACGACACAATGATCTCTGTTTGTTTCCAAGGCAAATCATTCAATATCACGGTGATCCAAGCCTATGCCCCAACCTGTAATGCTGAAGAAGCTGAAGCTGAATGGTTCTATGAAGACCTGCAAGACCTTCTAGAACTAACACCCAAAAAAGATGTCCTTTCATTATAGGGGACTGGATTAAAAAATAGGAAGTCAAGAGCTACCTGGAGTAACAGGCAAATTTGGCCTTGGAGTACAAAATGAAGCAGGTCAAAGAGTAACAGAGTTTTGCCAAGAGAATGCACTGGTCATAGCAAACATCCTCTTCCAACAACACAAGAGAAGACTCTACACATGGACATCACCAGATGGTCAACACTGATATCAGATTGATTATATTCTTTGCAGTCAAAGACGGAGAAGCTCTATACAGTCAGCATAAACAAGACCGGGAGCTGACTGTGGCTCAGATCATGAACTCCTTATTGCCAAATTCAGACTGAAATTGAAGAAAGTAGGGAAAACCACTAGACCATTCAGGTATGACCTAAATCAAATCCCTTACAATTATATAGTGGAAATGACAAAGAGATTCAAGGGATTAGATGTGATAACAGTGCCTGAAGAACCATGGATGGAGGTTCGTGACACTGTACAGGAAGCAGTGATCAAGACCATTTCCAAGAAAAAGAAATGCAAAAAGGAAAAATGGTTGTCTGAGAGGCCTTACAAATAGCTGAGAAAAGAAGAGAAGTGAAAGGCAAAGGAGAAAAGGAAAGGTATACCCATTTGAAGGCAGAGTTCCAAAGAATAGCAAGGAGAGATAAGAAAGCCTTCCTCAGTGATCAATGCAAAGAAACAGAGAAAAACAATAGAATGGGAAAGACTAGAGATCTCTTCAAGAAAATTAGAGACAAAGGGAACATTTCATGCAATGATGGGGCACAATAAAGAACAGAAATGGTATGGACCTAACAGAAGCAGAAGATATTAAGAAGAAGTGGCAAGAATACACAGAAGAACTATATCAAAAAGATCTTCATGACCCAGATAACCACGATGGTCTGATCACTCACCTAGAGCCAGACATCCTGGAATGTGAAGTCAAGTGGGCCTTAGAAAGCATCACTATGAACAAATTAGTGGAGGTAATGGAATTCCAGTTGAGCTATTTCAAATCCTAAAAGATGATGCTGTGAAAGTGCTGCACTCAAATATCAGCAAATTTGGAAAACTCAGCAGAGGCCACAGGACTGGAAAAGGTCAGTTTTCATTCCAATCCCAAAGAAAGGTAATGCCAACGAATGCTCAAACTACTGCACAATTGCACTCATGTCACACATTGGCAAAATAATGCTCAAAACCCTCCAAACCAGGCTTCAACAATACATGAACAATGAACTTCCAGATGTTCAAGCTGGTTTTAGAAAAGGCAGAGGAACCACAGATCAAATTGCCAACATCCATTGGATGATCGAAAAGCAAGAGAGTTCCAGAAAAACATCTACTTCTGCTTTATTGACTATACCAAAGCCTTTGACTGTGTGGATCACAACAAAGTATGGAAAATTCTTAAAGACATGGAAATACCAGACCACCTGACCTGCCTCCTTAGAAATCTGTATGCAGGTCAGGAAGCAACAGTTAGAACTGGACATGGAACAATGGACTGGTTCCAAATAGGGAAAGGAGTATGTCAAGGCTGTATATTTTCACCTTGCTTGTTTAAGTTATATGCAGAGTATATCATGCGAAATGCCAGGGTGGATAAAGCATGAGCTGGGATCAAGATTTCCAGGAGAAATATCAATAACCTCAGATATGCAGATGACACCACCCTTATGGCAGAAAACATCCTTATGGCAGAAAGCAAGGAACTAAAGAGACTCTTGATGAAAGTGAAAGAGGAGAGTGAAAAAGTTGGCTTAAAACTCAACATTCAGAAAACTAAGATCATGACATCTGTTCACATCACTTCAGGGCAAATAGATGGGGAAACGCTGGAAACAGTGCGAGACTTTATTTTTCTGGGCTCCAAAATCACTGCAGATGGTGACTGTAGCCATTAAATTAAAAGACACTTGCTTCTTGGAAGAAAAGCTATGACCAACCTAGACAACATATTAAAAAGCAGAGACATTACTTTGCCAACAAAGGTCTATCTAGTCAAAGCTATGGTTTTTCCAGTAGTCATGTATGGATGTGAGAGTGGACTATAAAGACAGCTGAGCACCAAAGAACTGATGCTTTCTAACTGTGGTGTTGAGAAGATGCTTGAGAGTCTCTTAGACTGCAAGGAGATCAAACCAGTCAATCCTAAAAGAAATCAGTCCTGAATATTCATTGGAAGTGCTGAGGCAGAAGCTGATGCTCCAATACTTTGGTCACCTGATGCAAAGAACTGACTCATTTGAAAAGACCTTGATGCTGGGAAAGATTGAAGGCTGGAGAAGGGGATGACAGAAGATGAGACAGTTGTATGGCATCACCAACTTGATGGACATGAGTTTGAGTAAGCTCCGAGAGTTGACGATGGTAAGGGAAGCCTGGTGTGCTGCAATCCTTGGGGTCGCAAAGAGTCAGACACAGCTGAGTGAATGAACTGAACTGAAGGTAAATCCAAAGTAAGCAGAAGAAAAGAAATAAAAATTAGAGAAGAAACCAATGGAATCAAATAAAAGACTTTACTAGAGAGAAAATAAATGGCACCAAAATCATTTTTATTGAAAAGATCAATAAAAATGATAAATATCTAGCTGCTGCTGCTGCTGCTAAGTCGCTTCAGTCGTGCCCGACTCTGAGCGACCCCATGGACTGCAGCCTACCAGGCTCCTCGGTCCATGGGAGTCTCCAGGCAAGAGTACTGGAGTGGGGTGCCATTGCCTTCTCCAAATATCTAGCTAGGTTAACTTAAAAAAAAAGAGATAGAGAAAGCACAAGTTACAGATCCTACAGGAATTGTGGTTAGGGGTAGGGAGTAGATAGAGAGTCAGAAAATTGCTCTTGGCCACAGGGAGAAAAGAGAGTAAGGAATTGGTTCAAGATGAGGTCCTAGGGACAATCTAGTTTTAGGTTGAAGCAGTAGAGGACAGGACATCATTTTTTAGTGTTCAAGGAGCAGGGTGTGAAAAGCTCATGGACAGTTCTTGGATTTGTTGGCACCAAGGTGAGGTTTCGAGCATCATCAACTTTCTGGCTTCAACCAGTCTAGGGTCTATATTCTCACGGTCAGCAGTTTTCATCTGGTGGAGGGGTCTGTTTCCTGTAAAAACAACGAAGGAATGTGTGTCAAGCCTTTATCTCTATCTTTCAGGGAACTAGGAGTTCAGTGATTCTGCTATGTGGCAGAATCATAGTCTAAGTTGTTACGAGTTCCCTAGCCCAACAGCTATTCTTTATTTCTACATTTTCATATTTCCCAATCATTAACTCTTGAATCAGCATTTTACATTAAAAGACAAGGACACACGGCCTTGTACACAGTTTCATGGTGAAGTTAATGACATGGTCAGCTGCCTATTTTTATTTATGCATGTTGGCAAGATGAAGAGGTCAGAGCGGGAGAAATGCTGACTTTTTGGAGCACATTTGAGATGTTACTTTTGAAAGTTTCTTAAGTGCTAGTATGCACTTTGACAGTGGTCCTGCAGAAAGAAGGGCGGGGTGGCTAATAATATCCAGCTGGGGTCTGATGCTATAAAAATGTGAGTTTAAAAAAAAAGAACTAAGGGTATATTTGACGAAATCTGGATATTATAGCTTAAAAAAGAGTAAGAGAACTGAACAGATTTTCAGACTGAGGAAATGTAGGCAACAAGACCGAAATCAAATCAGAAGCAGAAATGCAAGAAATACTATGCATACTAGAAAAGTTCAAATACTTCCTTTGCTAAAGCATTTCTGGCTCCTCTACTAGCTTCATTATTTAATCATTAATTCAGTCCTATATTCACTGAACAACCATTTATTGATTGTCTGCTATGTGCCTCAAACAGTGCTGGACACTAGGGCTATGATGGAACCCAAGCAGACTTTGGGTCCTGCATTTGTAGAGCTTGCACAGAGTTGGGAAGATCACCGATAAGACAATGAATAAAATTGGTATTGAGGCAGGGATGGAGGACTGATCAAGAGTGTATCAAATGAATATAGACCAGTGCAGGACCCTTAGAAGTGTCAATATCAAGTCTGGAAAAGATAAAATTATATTTATTTATTTAAATGCATTTTAAAACATCAGAAAGACTTTAAGTAAAATGAGAATTTTAGAACTTGGTTATCACACTTAGCTGGAAAATTCATTCACGCAACATGCTTTCATTCACAGGGGTAGAGATAAAGGCAATAGTATTGTGTGTATGTGTGCAGTTTATGGTTGATGGGGCTTGATATAATGTTTGGATTAAGGCAAACTCTTCTCTGTAAATAACCTGAAGGATAGAAAAAGACCTATAAATGTCATGATTTTTGTTTTGACCTTCCCACTATTAAACATGTGTATCATAAAAAATCAGTTGTCTATGCCCTGCTTTTTACCCTTATCTGAGGTGGAAGTCAACGATGCCCTCACAGGGCATTTATTTTTATAGCGTGTTAAGCTGTAAAGCAACACCCTTTAGCTATTTCTGATTTAAGGTGTACACTGTACCATACATTTTTGTTTGTTTAGAGTATGAAGCTTGGAATTTATGGGGATGTTCTGTGTGAATCTGAAACATCAAATTGTGTATCCACATATATAGAGACCTGGAAGTATCTGTAGATTTTAGAGTCTAATTAATAATTATTTAAAGAGTAAATTCCTCAAAGACTCCTGCTGCCTCTCAAAATGGTTCTGATTTCTTACCCTGTCATGTAGGTTGATATCAAGGCAAATTGGAAGTGGTCAAACAGGAGATGGCAAGAGTGAACATCAACATTCTAGGAATCAGTGAAATAAAATGGACTGGAATGGGTGAATTTAACTCAGATGACCATTATATCTACTACTGTGGGCAGGAATCCCTTAGAAGAAGGAGTAGCTATCATGGTCAACCAAAGAGTAAGAAAGGCAGTACTTGGATGCAATCTCAAAAACAACAGAATGATCTCAGTTTGTTTCCAAGGCAAACCATTCAATATCACAGTGATCCTAGCCTATGCTCCAACCAGTAACACTGAAGAAGCTGAAGTTGAACAGTTCTATGAAGACCTACAAGACCTTCTAGAACTAGCACCCAAAAAAGATGTCCTTTTAATTATAGGAGACTGGAATGCAAAAGTAGGAAGTCAAGACACCTGGCTGCTGCTGCTGCTGCTGCTAAGTCACTTCAATCATGTCCGGCTCTGTGCAACCCCATAGACGGCAGCCCACCAGGCTCCCCCGTCCCTGGGATTCTCCAGGCAAGAACACTGGAGTGGGTTGCCATTTCCTTCTCCAATGCATGAAAGTGAAAAGTGAAAGTGAAGTCGTTCAGTTGTGTCCGACTCTTAGCGACCCCATGGACTGCAGCCTACCAGGCTCCGCCGTCCATGGGATTTTCCAGGCAAGAGTACTGGAGTGGGGTGCCATTGCCTTCTCCAAGACACCTGGAGTAACAGGCAAATTCTGCCTTGGAGTATGGAATGAAGCAGGGCAAAGGCTAATAGAGTTTTGCCAAGAGAATGCACTGGTCATAGCAAACACCCTCTTCCAATAACACAAGAGAACACTCTACACATGGACATCACCAGATGGTCAACACTGAAATCAGACTGAATATATTCTTTGCAGTCAAATATGGAGAAGCTCTATTCAGTCAGCAAAAACAAGACTGGGAGCTGACTGTGGTTCAGATCATGAACTCTTTATTGCCAAATTTAGACTTAAACTGAAGAAAGTAGGGAAAACCACTAGACCATTCAGGTATGACGTAAATCAAATCCCTTATGATTATACAGTGGAAGTGAGAAATAGATTTAAGGGACTAGATCTGATAGACAGAGTGCCTGATGATCTATGGACAGAGGTTCGTGACATTGTGTAGGAGACAGGGATCAAGATCATCCCCATGGAAAAGAAATGCAAAAAAGCAAAATGGCTGCCTGAAGAGGCCTTACAAATAGCTGTGAAAAGAAGAGAAACGAAAAGCAAAGGAGAAAAGGACAGATATAAACATCTGAATGCAGAGTTCCAAAGAATAGCAAGGAGAGATAAGAAAGGCTTGGAAAACTCAGCAGTGGCCACAGGACTGGAAAAGGTCAGTTTTCATTCCAATCCCAAAGAAAGGCAATGCCAAAGAATGCTCAAACTACCACACAGTTGCACTCATCTCACACACTAGTAAAGTAATGCTCAAAATTCTCCAAGCCAGGCTTCAGCAATATGTGAACCATGAACTTCCAGATGTTCAAGGTGGTTTTAGCAAAGGGAGAGGAACCAGAGATCAAATTGCCAACATCCATTGGATCATAGAAAAAGCAAGAGAGTTGCAGAAAAACATCTATTTCTGCTTTATTGACTATGCCAAAGCCTTTGACTGTGTGGATCACAATAAACTGTGGAAAATTCTGAAAGAGATGGGCATATCAGACCACCTGACCTGCCTCTTGAGAAACCTATATGCAGGTCAGGAAGCAACAGTTAGAACTGGACATGGAACAACAGACTGGTTCCAAATAGGAAAAGGAGTATGTCAAAGCTGTATAATATCACCCTGCTTATTTAACTTATATGCAGAGTACATCATGAGAAATGCTGGGCTGGAAGAAGCACAAACTGGAATCAAGATTGCTGGGAGAAATATCAATAACCTCAGATATGCAGATGACACCACCCTTATGGCAGAAAGTGAAGAGGAACTAAAGAGCCTCTTGATCAAAGTGAAAGAGGAGAGTGAAAAAGTTGGCCTAAAGTTCAACATTCAGAAAACGAAGATAATGGCGTCTGGTCCCATCACTTCATGGGAAATAGATGGGGAAACAGTGGAAACAGTGTCAGACTTTATATTTTTGGGCTCCAAAATCACTGTAGATGGTGATTGTAGCCATGAAATTAAAAGACGCTTACTCCTTAGAAGGAAAGTTATGACCAACCTAGATAGCATATTGAAAAGCAGAGACATTACTTTGCCAGCAAAGGTCCATTTAGTCAAGGCTATGATTTTTCCAGGGGTCATGTATGGATGTGAGAGTTGGACTGTGAAGAAGGCTGAGCACCGAAGAATTGATGCTTTTGAACTGTGGTGTTGGAGAAGACTCTTGAGAGTCCCTTGGACTGCAAGGAGATCCAACCAGTCCATTCTAAAGGAGATCAGTCCTGGGTGTTCATTGGAAGGACTGATGCTAAAGCTGAAACTCCAATACTTTGGCTACCTTATGCGAAGAGTTGGCTCATTGGAAAAGACTCTGATGCTGGGAGGGATTGGGGGCAGGAGGAGAAGGGGATGACAGAGGATGAGATGGCTGGATGGCATCACCGACTCGCTGGACATGAGTTTATGTAAACTCCGGGAGTTGGTGATGGACAGGGAGGCCTGGCATGCTGTGATTCATGGGGTCACGAAGAGTTGGACATGACTGAGCGACTGAACTGAACTGAACAGGGGAGAAATTAGAGAATTTCAATGTAGGAATATATAAATGTTTTTATAAATTTTGGTGCAAGTTTTCTTTCTTGAAAAACACTTGAGACCATACACATTCTCTTTCACTCACATCATGCAGTGGATAGTTTCTAGTCTGACCTGATCATATTCATGGTGTTACCAAAAGCCCCAAGGGGCTGTAGCTATTAATACAAGAAAGGAACAGAGTTATAAGTATCCATATGTACTTGTGTGCAGTGACAAAAAATTTGCCTGCCAATACAGGAGACATAGGTTTAATCCCCAGGTTGGGAAGGTCCCCAGGAGAAGGAGATGGCAACCCGCTCTGGTATTCTTGCCTGGGAAAATTCCATGGCCACAGGAGCTTGGCAGGCTACAGTCCATGGGGTTGCAAAGAGTTGTGCACAAGTGAGTAACTGACATGCACATGCATGTAGCAGGATATCTAATTCTATTACTCTTTTTTACTTCATTTATAATGACTTTAAAGATCTTACTCATCTTGGATTGCCACTGATATCCATTTGTTATCAATACTGTCTCTCATAATGAATTCTGCATGTAGGTTTCCAGATGATTAAAGAGGTTTATGTTAATTTTGTTGCTGTTCAGTCGCTATGTCATGTCCAATTCTTTACAACCCCATGGACTGAAGCATTCCAGGCTCCTCTGTCTTTCACTATCTCCCAGAATTTGTTCAAATTCATGTCCATTGAGTCAGTGATGCTATCTAACCATCTCATTCTCTGCCACCCGCTTCTCCTTTTGCCTTCAAATTTCCCAGCATCAGGATCTTTTTCAATGAGTCTGTTCTTTGCATCAAGTAGCCAAAGTATTGGAGCTTCAGCTTCAGTGTCAGTCCTTCCAATGAATATCAGGGTTGATTTTCTTTAGGATTGTCTGGTTTGATCTCCTTGAAGTCCAAGAGACTCTCAAGAGTCTTCTCCAGCACCAAAATTTGAAAGCATAAATTTAAGCTATTCAATTAATTTATTTCAATATAAAATTGTGGTACAGTGTTGCTTTTAATTATATTTTTATAAAATAAATGACTTTTTCCAGATAAATATATATAGTTAAAAATAGCTCATTGTTACATATTAAATGACAAAGAAAAGCTATTTCCATTTTGCTTTTAAACTTTCTTTTTCCCATTTTAGTCCTATCCATGTGTCTAAAATTGCATAAACGGCAAACACAAATTTTCCAAAAGTACAATAGTACACTAATTATGCCTTAGGAGCAGAGTCAAAGTGGAAATTAGCATTTTACAATACAATGTGTTAAAATGAATGAATCATTTGCTAACTGTTGAAAAAAACAACAAAAACAAGAGGCTCGATAAACACAATTCCTTAAAGAAAATACCAGATAAACAGATAGCAAGATTCCTATTGTGTTCCTGTCATCCCCACTATTATTGCATACATAGAAGATTTGATAGTTTCTTACAGAAAAAAATGTAAGAATAGTTTCAGTTTGACACACTGTCACGTGGATAATACAAACAACTTCAAAAGCTTTACAAACAAGGACAGGCCATCCAATTTGTTTATTCGAAGAATAATGCTGAATTTATGTGTACTTGGAAAAGAAAGATGAAGTCCTAATTTTAATCCTCCAGGTCTGGGAGTTGTTTACTTTCTCCATTTCCATAGCGACATCCTGGTCAAGATGGCCATTATCTAGATGGCCTTAGGTTGTTATCCCTAAGTGCTCTCTGCATTTCAAGTAGACCTTGGATAATGCTCTCATTTCCTGATTGTATTTCAAGCCCTTTATAATGCAATTCCCCTTAAACCTTCAGTCTAAAGTAGCTTTTCACTGTCTATTTTATGTCCCTTATATGCTTTAGCTCATTAACAAGTTCAATTAAAGAAGCACACAGTGCTGGGTACTATACTGAAAAAGTTTTAGTTGCTATCTTTTTTTTTCCTCCTAACATTTTATTAAGGTCTGAATTGTAACTCCTCCCTAAATTCTTATGTTGAAGTCTCAACCCCTAGTACCTCAGAATGTAACTGCATTTGGAGTTAAGATCTTTAAGGGTATAATTAAGCTAAAATGAAGCTATTAGGATGAGGCTTTAATCGAAGATAACTGTTGTCCTTAACAAGGAAAAGGAGAGACACAGAGATGTGTAGGCATAGACCAAAGCCACATGAGGACAGCCCGACTACAGACTCAAGAAACAGCCTTCAGGAGGAACCAACCCTGGCAGCGCCTTGTTCTTAGACCTCCAGCCTCCAGAACTGTGAGAAAACAAATGTCTGTTGTTAAAGCCATTCAGACTGTGGTATTAATATTTTATTTCGGCAGCAGCCCTTGCAAACTAATACACATGTATATTTAATAAGTTATCAAAAGGAACTGATAACATTGCAAAAATACCAATTTGCCCTGAAGTTAAATTCATAATCCAGAAAACATAGAGCCAATATAAAAATGGATTTTGAATCCATCCCCTCTTTACATGCTTTCCCCCGTCTCTCCAAATCTAGCACAGCTCATCTATTATCCCATGAAATGTTCTCCACTGCTCTGGGCAACTTTAACTCCCTTCTCTGGACCTCTTGAGTACCTAGTTCCACATCCAGTGGAAAGAAATATATTCAACATCAGAACTTTGTTCTTATTCTGACCCCAATGTTGAAAACTAATATCAGTATATTTGTCTACTGAAGCTGGCACAGAGGGAAGGAAGATGGAAGCCCCTTGCCTGCTTGCTCCATCTACCAGTGCTCATTCATTCCCTTCTCCATTGCTCACAGTGACACTTGGGACACCAGCGCATGAGACATGGGTTTAAAACCCTTGCATCACATTACACTTCATTATCTTAAAATATCCTCATAAGATAAGAGCTCTCATATGAGGAGGCAGGCTACACCATACACTTAAAAAACCACAACACTAGGATGACATACAACGAACTGAACTGAGCTTAGAGGGATGAATTTTATTAATAAACTGCTTGCTAAGTGCATTTGAAGCCCCACATTTTTCTAAATTAAACAACAAAACTTCCATCTGGTCTGAGAATCTAAGAACAGGAACTACCCATGGAACAGGGCTCTGCTCAAAGTTGGTGTGGTTTTGGCTTCGTGACTAATCCATATGTGGGTGTCAGGTCAAGCTTGACCACAGGGCATTTCTTCAGTGTGAGCTGTTGCAGAACTGTGGTGATGAAAACGAATACTTCATTTCATGCAACCTCTTCTCTGAGACACTTCTGGATTCCCATTCCAAAAATGAAGACTTTCTCAATAAGACTTTTATTCAGTTCCCTGTTTTCATTCAGAGATCTCTCAGGTCTAAGTAAATTGGGATTATCCCAAATAGTTCTGTATAAAATAGACAAAAATAAAAAATTTTTTAAGAATTTGTTTTATCAGTTTTGCTTTTGTTGCCAACTTCTCCATAATAATTTTGCTTTGGATAAAGTCTTTCATACAAGTTCAGAACAATGTATATAAAGTTATATGTACATATATCTGTGTGTGTGTTTGTGTGTGTGTGTGCGCGCGCACGTGGGTATGCTGCTTCCCAGGTGGTGCAGCAGTAAAGAATCTGCCTGCCAATGCAGGAGATGTGGATTCAACCCTTGGGTCAGGAAGATCCCCCTGGAAAAGAAAATGGCAACCCACTCCAGTATTCTTGCCTGGAAAATTCCATGGACGGAGAACCTGGCAGGCTACTGTCCAGGGGTTGAAAAGAGTTAGACATGACTGAGTATGCAAACGTATATGTATATAGTTATGGAGGTATATAATTAGATAATTATTGTGGATATATATGGCATTATTCCCTTTAATATGTTGACAGATTTAGTTATCATAAAACTTAGTACAGTTCAGTTCAGTTGCTCAGTCATGTCCAACTCTTTGCGACCCATGAATTGCAGCATGCCAGGCCTCCCTGTCCATCACCAACTCCCAGAGTTCACTCAGACTCACGTCTATAGAGTCAGTGATGCCATCCAGCCATCTCATCCTCTGTTGTCCCCTTCTCCTCCTGCCCCCCATCCCTCCCAGCATCAGTCTTTTCCAATGAGTCAACTCTTCGCATGAGGTGGCCAAAGTACTGGAGTTTCAGCTTTAGCATCATTCCTTCCAAAGAAATCTCAGGGCTGATCTCCTTCAGAATGGACTGGTTGGATCTCCTTGCAGTCCAAGGGACTCTCAAGAATCTTCTCCAACACCACAGTTTAAAAGCATCAATTCTTTGGCAC
This sequence comes from Bubalus bubalis, assembly GCF_019923935.1. NCBI lineage: Eukaryota > Metazoa > Chordata > Mammalia > Artiodactyla > Bovidae > Bubalus > Bubalus bubalis. The sequence continues at coordinate 111,314,484 of NC_059159.1, read as the reverse complement.
TCAGCTTTCTTCACAGTCCAACTCTCACATCCATACATGACCACTGGAAAAACCATAGCCTTGACTAAACGGACCTTTGTTGGCAAAGTAATGTCTCTGCTTTTGAATATGCTATCTAGGTTGGTCATCACTTTTCTTCCAAGGAGCAAGCGTCTTTTAATTTCATGGCTGCAGTCACCATCTGTAGTGATTTTGGGGCCCCAAAAAAATAAAGTCTGACACTGCTTCCACTGTTTCCCCATCTATTTCCCATGAAGTGATGGGACCAGATGCCATGATCTTCGTTTTCTGAATGTTGAGCTTCAAGCCAACTTTTTCACTCTCCGCTTTCACTTTCATCAAGAGGCTTTTTAGTTCCTCTTCACTTTCTGCCATAAGGGTGTTGTTATCTGCATATCTGAGGTTATTGATATTTCTCCCGGCAATCTTGATTCCAGCTTGTGCTTCTTCCAGCTCAGCGTTTCTCATGATGTACTCTGCATATAAGTTAAATAAACAGGGTGACAATATACAGCCTTGACGTGCTCCTTTTCCTATTTGGAACCAGTCTGTTGTTCCATGTCCAGTTCTAACTGTTGCTTCCTGACCTGCATATAGGTTTCTCAAGAGGCAGGTCAGGTGGTCTGATATGCCCATCTCTTTCAGAATTTTCCACAGTTTATTGTGATCCACACAAAGGCTTTGGCATAGTCAATAAAGCAGAAATAGATGTTTTTCTGGAACTCTCTTGCTTTTTCCATGATCCTGTGGATGTTGGCAATTTGATCTCTGGTTCCTCTGCCTTTTCTAAAACCAGCTTCTACATCTGGAAGTTCACGGTTCACATACTGCTGAAGCCTGGCTTGGAGAATTTTGAGCATTACTTTACTTGCATGTGAGATGAGTACAATTGTGCGGTAGTTTGAGCATTCTTTGGCATTGCCTTTCTTTGGGATTGGAATGAAAACTGACCTTTTCCAGTCCTGTGGCCACTGCTGAGTTTTCCAAATTTGCTGGCATATTGAGTGCAGCACTTTCACAGCCTGATCTTTCAGGATTTGAAATAGCTCAACTCTACAATTATACCTATTTTTCACAAAAATGGTTTCTGGTTAATTAAATAGTGAATAAAATACATGAAACATATTTTAATTTTTTATTATTTTAAATGAATAATTCCACAAAAGTCTCAATAGAATATTACAAAATTGTGGTTAAATAAAAGGTAATAAATATTTTAATCTCCTTGGCTTTAAGCAAAAGGAACAGGAAGGATTAGACTATTGAGGCCACATCCCTCACCCTGGTGTTCTTTCACTGTGTTTAGAGAAATAACCTTCACACATCATTACAGAGAGGAGCCAGGTCTCCTGAAAGCAACTCTGATTGAGGGGGTTGCCCACATTTGGTTCTCTCTCCTCCTTCCACCTTTTGTTACAAGCACTGCATCAGGCTCATCCACAACTAATGATAGTGTGTTACCTCCATCCTCAGCCATACATCAGAGACTCACCTGACTTCAGGAAGAACTGGGTCTCTTTGTCTGTAGATGTCACCCTCTTCCTAGGAGAAAACTTTGTTTTCTCTGCACCGGAGGTCATAGACCTGGAGGATTACAAATGATATTCAGTCCTCCAACAAACTTCGTTTTGCTCTCATAATCTTTTAAAAGTAATTCATTGCTGCTAACATTTAAAAATCAGAAGATTCCACAAGAAAATCTCCATTTCCAAGTTTTTGTTTATAACTAAAAGAGCTGATAACACTGCTACAGTGTCCTGCTCACCAATAGTTTACTGGGCTGGATAGATACAACAGATGACCTCTCCCCACTGCTTCAACATACAATCACTCTTCATATTTTCTATTGTTCAGTGTGTGCTTGAACTTGTGACCTTTTGAATAATTTCCCCATAATATCAAGTCTTGAATTACATATTCATTTAACTTAAACAAGTGCCTTCTTACAAAGAGTATTTCTTTATTAGCACCTGTGTTAACTGAGCTTGTTTGCTCATTACTCAATAGTCAATATAATCACAAGTTCTTAGGATACTAGAACACTTGAGATACTTGGGGTTGTACTAACAGAAAATAAATGCCATTCAGTTTACACTGACTGTATTTCTTTTTATAGTAGGTTTAAAAATGTTTAGGTTTATCCAGCGTAATCACTAGGTGGAGAAGAGATGTGTCAATCTCTCTGACAATAAGCTTTCCAGGGGGACAGACTATACAGTGTATCCCACCATTTTGCTGGTTACAGAGATCGTGAAGGTGCTGTTAGGAGCACAGGATAATAATTTCCCTCCCTAAAAGCCTAGCATCTAAGCCATCAGTCAGATGAGGTCTTGGGTAAAGAGGGAGAAGCTATACAGAGTACTGTACATATGGCTAGCTGAGTGTATAAGAATGCAGTCTTGGGAATTCCCTGTTGGTCCAATGGTTAGGACCAGGTGCTTTTGCTGCTGGGGCCCAGGTTGGACCCTCAGTAGCAGAACTAAGATCTGGCAAGCCATGTGGTATAGCCAAGGAAACCAAAAAAAAAAAAAAAAGAAAAGAATGCAGTCTTTACCAGTTTGCTGGAAACATCAAGCCCTCACTACATGGAGCATATAATTTCCATCAAACCAGATTTGCATATTAAATAGGATTTGCACTGGATGTGAATCCTTCTTCTGTTACCAGCTGAAAATGTGATCTTAAGTAATTTGCTCGATTGGGCTGAAAGTTTCTTCATCAGTAAAACTGGGATTATGATAGCACCACTATGTAGGATTACTCTTGAGGTCAGAGTAGATATATCTGAGCTTTTTGTACCCAGTAAAACAGTTGTTGTTTTAGCTGCTAAGTCATGTCTGACTCCCTGCAACCCCATGGACTGTAGCCTGTCAGGCTCCTCTGTCCATGACGTTCTCAGGCAAGAATACTGGAGTGGGATGGCTGCCATTTCTTTCTCCAGGGGATCTTCCAGACCCGGGGATCAAACCCCTGTCTCCCAGGTTGGCAGGGGGATTCTTTACCACTGAGCCACTAGGGAAGCCCCCAGAACACAGCAGGGGTCTCTAAATATTAGTTGTACTCTTCATTATTCCCACCACGGCCATCACCACCCATCAGTCTCATTTTTCACTGCCTGAGGTACTTTCAGCTCAGCCTGCCCTTCTGTAATTGATACAGGCAAGCCTCTAGCTGCATTTTCTTCACAAATATTTAGAGTGTCTACTATGTGCCAGGCACTGACCTAGGTGCTTAGGTTGAGGAAAAAGCAAATAAACAATGAGAGAGACAGAGAGAGAGAAAAAACAAACCCCTGCTTAGTGGCTTATACTCCAGTGGGGAATTTCAGGCTGCTTTTCATATATGGGCTGGTCTTACCCATGTAGAGGGTGAGCCCATGAAGCCCTTGGCTCACATCTCTCCCTGTGAGCCCACTTTTGAAATTCGATTTACTCTGAATGAATTTGTATTAAGATTTCATCCTTCCCATTATCTGTGAGGAAAGAAAACTGAATTTCTCTCCAACTTCTTTCAAGAGAAACAGAGCGGATGAAGTTTGGTTAAGAAGAATGAAAACTTTTCCCAAATTAATAAAGAGCAAACAAAGAACTAAGCAAATTTTATCTCAAGAAATAAATGGTGACTTCAGTTCAATTCAGTTCAGTCGCTCAGTCAAGTCCGACTCTTTGTGACCCCATGAACCACAGCATGCCAGGCATCACTGTCCATCACCAACTCCCGGAGTCCACCCAAACCCATGTCCATTGAGTCAGTGATGCTATCCAACCATCTCATCCTCTGTCGTCCCCTTCTCCTCCTGTCCGCAATCTTTCCCAGCATCAGGGTCTTTTCCAATGAGTCAGCTCTTCGCATGAGATGGCCAAAGTAATGGAGTTTCAGCTTCAACATCAGTTCTTCCAATGAACAACCAGGACTGATCTCCTTTAGGAAGGACTGGTTGGATCTCCTTGCAGTCCAAGGGACTCTCAAGAGTCTTTTCCAACACCACAGTTCAAAAGCAAATGGTGACTTACTCATCATGATTTACTTGATACATATGAATAAAGGTGCATGTTTTCCTGGGAATGAAATAGCCATTCAGAGTAGTGTCTGCTGTAGTACTATAAGAAAGAGAAATACAGCATTATAACACATCCTGCAAACTCAAATAACTCATCACTAAGCTGCCTCCCGCACTGCATGGACTATTTTTATTAATGCTATTTTTCACTGTAATAATGATATGACATCTTTGTAAATCTCTATTCATTCATATATTGATATATTTTTTCTGAGCTCCATGCTTAGTCGCTCAATTGTGTCTGACTCTTTGTGACCCTTTGGACTGTAGCCCACCAGGCTCCTCTGTCCATGGTATTTCCCAGGCAGGATTACTGGAGTGGGTTGCCATTTCCTTCCCCAGGGGATCTTCCCAACCTAGGGACTGAACTCGTGCCTCCTGTGTCTCCAGCATTGCAGGTGGATTCTTTACCACTGAGCCATTAAAGTTACTTTTTACTGTAATAATGATATGACATCTCTATAAATCACCATTCATTCCTTAATTGATGTATCTTCTACCTATTGTCAAATTACTAAATTATTCTTTATTTTGTATTTGTTAGACATATTGAGCATTTAATACACTGAGGGCATTGCTATGAGCTAAAATTTCCAGAAAATCATCACAGTATTTCTATGACAGAGTTGGTCATAAGTGGACATGCAATTACAACCAGAAACTTTTAAGGAAATTATAAAGAATTTTCTTTGTATACAGCATGTTTTTGTCTTTTACTAATAGATTAAAAATATATACATCAGTTAGTACTTGATAGAAGTATCTAGGAATTGGAATGGAATTGGAACTAGGAAATCTGAATTCTAGATATTTTTCTAAGTGAGATGTTGGGCAAATCTCATATCTACTCTATGATTCCATTTCCTAGCTATGAAATGATGTTAGTTGTACCTGGAGGATCTAAGTTGCACCTGGAGGATCTAAGTTGCTTCTAGATCAAGTATTTTATTTTTCTAGTCCCATACTCAGACTTCTTTATGCATGCTGTACACCTTTCCGCTTTATACTTCTGTAATTATGCATGGCTTAGATTGTCATGTTATGTTTCCACATGGTACTCCCTAACTTCCAAAATGGCCCTCACTCTCAGTGACACTTCAATGTGATAAGTTTGAGAACGGTCACTGGACACAATTGTCTTAGCCACTTCTGGGTTCTCTCTTCTGATTACCCAACCTATAGAGAAGGTATATCTCATCTATAGTTGTTAATGGACTAAGCTGAGGAGCCAGTTTCATACTTCCCAGGAAGACTGCAGTCATCCAACTTCACCAGAGTATGAGTGGAGAAGTATGTCTAATCCAGGTGAAAACTATGACTAAGGCTCCTTAGTCTAGCTCTCAGCCAAACTGTGCAAACTAATTCTGTTAATTTAGAAAGTTAATATTTGAAACTCTCTTTGACCTTTCATCTTGTAGTTGGTATTGAACTTCGGCAAATAATATGGATGTTACTCATTGTGTGTCCTCAAAACCCAACAAAGGATAAGACCAAAAAAAGGGATGGACCTATTTGTTGGAAGGATTACCTGTTCCTATGTGTAGCCACTTGCCTTTCTCAGTACATTCCTGTCACTCCCTCTGTGGATTCAGCTGCTCAAATTCTAATCCATATAAAAAAGCACATGTTCCTACTCTTTGGAAACCTAGCATGTAAAATTTGATTTCACTAATATGAAAATGTGAGTGATTATATATTCTAAAGGAGGACTTAATATATTAATGCATTCATTGTAGAATTTCTCTTTCTATATATATGTTTCCAAAACTTCCCATATAAAAGTGCCTTTCTACACAACTTTTAAAAGAGTGTATATCCAATAAATACTTATTAAGGTACTGTTTAACCTTCGTGTGTGTGTACATATGGCACAAGTAATAGCAAAAATTTCGCCGCCTTTACCTAAGATTGTTTTGCTTCAATCTATTTCATTTTAACTTATTTTCTGTATTTTGATCTCTTGTGCTTTTAGTTGGAAAATCGTAAATATCCAAGTATAGAATGGATTAGTCCCAAATGATATATATCAAATGCTTTTATTAATATGTTTGTGCTAAAATTCTTGGGTCATATCACACTACTCTCATTGGCCAATGCATCTGATCTTTTTAGTTTATATATTACTTCATTTCTTCACTTTTAATAATATAATGAATAACTATTTTCTAAAATATGTTTCTCCTTATTAGTGAGGTCCTCAGATGTGTTTTCAGGATCCCAAAGTATATGATCACTTTCATTTCACCCCAAATGCCTCCGGTAAATTTGTTGTCTGTTCCTTATTTCTTAGTAAAGCTTGTAGATTGTATTCTTTTATGTAGTACCCAAAGTCACCCTACAGAAGCCTTTGAGACAGAAGAGCTGCATCTTTAAATGTAGGACCTTTTTGAGGGGCTTCCCTGATGGCTCAGATGGTAAAGAATCTGCCTGTAATGCAGGAGACTTGGATTTGATCCCTTAGTCAGGAAGATCTCCTGGAGAAGGAAATGGCAACCCACACCCGTATTCTTGCCTGAAGAATTCCATGAACAGAGGAGCCTGGTGGGCTATAGTCCATAGGGTCGCAAAGAGTCAGACATGGCTCAGCAGCTAACACTTCACTTTTTTATTAACAAGTTAAAGATGAAATCTGCTTCAACCAGAAAGGGGATTTGAAGGAAAGAGATCACTGTGAATAGGTAGTATCACGTGAAATATGGAGAGCAAACTAGAGAGGCAAAATCCAGGGGACTGAGCAGCTAACTGTCTGGGTTTGACTGCTCAGCTAGTGGTCTTCCCCTTTGAGGTCCCTGGGCTGAGGCCACCGCATTCTGCTGTGCCAATTACCACATGCGGTGAGAGACATTCCCATACTTTCACTATTTAAAGATGGGAAGAGAAAAGACACTGAGAGTTTAATTTTTTTATCTTAACTATATGGAATGGAAACAGTTTGAACTACTAGAACTTAAGTTGTTTACATACATATTTAATAAAGCCTATCTACTTAGCCTATACTGGCATGCCTTTGGGAGCTGGAGAGTCTGGCATAAAGTTTAGTAAACTTTCAAATACCTATAAATGTATACTCTGTTCAATCTATTTGTGGCAACACTAGATTCCTCCATCTATTGTCTAGCAAAATTCTTAGCTATTGAAAATGAAGCCATATCACATTAGCAGGTGGCTAAGGCTGCTCATGGGGGTAAGTTAAGTGAGTCTGTATAATACTTAATAGCTAAATATAAATTATGGTTAGATTATCCATTGCTCCAAATTTCAATATTCTTCCCTCCCCTTAATTAGTAAATATATGATGAAAGTTAATGGCATTATAATTTAGTTATGGAAAACATTCACATAATTTCCCTTGCTCTAGTTTAAATTTCATTAAAGAGTTTCAAAATAAAATAAAATACTAAAATAATATTAACATAATATAGATTTTGAAGAACTTCCTTCATTCATTCTAATGCTTTAGATTCCACACTCCTCCCACACCACTTTTGGACCAGTTGTTGTCCCAAAGGAGAAGCATATTCTTACCAATGAGGAATAGTAAAAGGGAAAAAGGAGGTATGCCTGAATATTTCATTTATAAAAGCTTCTGTGTAGGGTAAAATTTTCCTGTCTTCAAACCTGGGTGATTTCATCCCAGTGTTTCCATCTGAGGGGAAAAAAAAACTGATTTTTAAAATTTTAATTTAAAATGAAAATATACTCATAAAAATTATATTTTTCATCTGAAAGCATGTTACCAATTTATTCTTGAATTTTGACTTGAATTTCCGGATAGTATATCAAATAAAGAAAGCTCCAATATATACATGTTGATATTATTTCAAACCCTGAAAATAAAGAGAAAGTGTATCTTAGAAAAAGGTATTAGCAAAATCAGATCTTCAATTTACTTTGTATTTGAATACTAAGAATCTAAGGAAAATAATCTACATATGATTGTTCATTAACAATTATTAGTAGTTGCCAATTATTAATAATTGTTAATGAGCAGTCATATGTAGATTATTTTCCTTGGATTCTTAGTATTCAAATACAAAGTAAATTGAAGATCTGATTTTGCTATAATTATTTACAAATACAATTGTATTTGTAATTTGTATTTGTAAATGTAATTATAAGTTGTATTTGCAAATACAATTATTATACATTAAGGTTTATTTCAAAATATAGGCTTAATATCTTGCCCATTAGAATAGCCACTATCAATAAAACAGAAAACAGCATATGTTGGTGAGAATATAGAAAAAATGGAACTCTAATGTATTGATGGTAGAAATGTAAAATGATGAAATCTATGGAAAACAATATGAAGAACTCTCAAAATACTTAAAAAAGAATTACCATGTGACTGATCAACCTCACTTCTCAAAATACACTCAACACAGTTGAAAATATGGACTTAAAAAGATTTGTAAAACTATGTTCATGGTAGCATTATTCACAATAGTCAAGAGATGGAAACAATCCACACATCGATTGATAGACAAATGGATAAATAAAATGTGGTATATACATGCAATAGAACATTTTGCAGCCTTAAAAAGGAGATGGTGCCACTTGCTATGATACGGATGAGCCTCAAGGACATTATGCCAAATGAAACAACTTAGTCACAAAAGGAAAACACTGTGTGATTCTTCATATGAGGTATTGTCATCCAAATCATAAAAGCAGATTAGAAAAGTAGTTGCCTAGGGTTGGCAGGAGAGGGGAGGGTAAATTGGGGTTTAATGGGCATAGAATTATAGTTTTAAAAGATGAAAAAGTTCTAAAAATCTGTTGTACAACAATGTGAACATACATGACGCTACTGAATTGTACACATAAAAATATTCAGGATAGTAAATTTAATCTAAGGGGCTTGCAACCACAATAAAAGATAAAATTAAAAATTTTTAATGTACAGATATTACTATAAGGCAAATTAAAACATTGGAAATAGCTCACTACAAAATAAACCATTGTTATAATGGTTATGATCTATATATAATAATGTCTTAAATCATAAATAGCTATTGAATGCTTATTCTGCTCTATGCTCATTTCACTGAACTGTGCCTCGAGGATCTTATGGACCTTGCTTAAGGTGACTCAGCTCAGAAGAGACAGGTGGGATGTAAACTTGGACTTACCTGGCTTCAAGGCCATAAGTTTGTATAAGTGCATAATGGAAGGTTGAGTACATTCAATTTTTTGAAATACTAACTTTTAGTGTAGTTATTTTATTTTTAAAATTCATTCTTTAAACACGGTGTCTTCACTTTTGATATCATCTATACATTGGTAAGATGCTTTTTATTTATTATGAAAATTAAAGCTAAAAGGTCTATATAAAACTTCATCTTTTCTCAAGGATGACTTCACATCAAAGAATGCGATCAGTTTTCTTGAAAACCTACAGTCAGAAATATCACATTAAACAGTTTTTCTAGGCTGTTCTAATTGTAAATTCAATTCAGTGATGACCTAACGTTTCAGATTGCAAAGACTTAGCTGCAGTGTACGAGACCAGGGTTCAATCCCTGGGTTGGGAAGATCCCCTGGAGAAGGAAATGGCTATCTCCTCCAGTATTCTCGCCTGGAAAATTCCATGGACAGAGGAGCCTGGCAGGCTACAATTCATGGGGTTGCAAAGAGTCGGACATGACTGAGTGACTAACACTATTGCCAACGTTAAAAATGTTATTTGCATTTTCTACTAAATCTTACAAAATCTAGTAGCAAAAATGAATGGTTAAATTAATATAACATTTAAGGTTTTCATGATGATGATAACAATAACAATGATAATTCCAAATAGTGATCACTTGATTGCCCTGTCATTGGAAATGGGGGCTGTAATTAGTCTCACTCTAGAGATGAGAAACATGCAGCACAGAGACGGTTAAATATTTCACCAGGACCACACAAGAGACAAAGTGAGTCTCTAATTCAAATTTGTGGTTTCACTGCACTGGGACTTCAGAATTTGTTTGTTCTCTAAACAACCTTGCATCACAACATGTGCAAGAAATATGCCCAAATTTAGCATCAGAGCAAAGAGAACTCCTTCCCAAACATCTTTTCTCAAGACCTGGTTTTACATCTTTGGAACAGGGCAATCTCTTGCAGTGAGCCAGTAGATTCAACAGTTCTTATGCCATAAAATTTCTAACATGCCTTCATAGTGCAAGGAATTAGCCTGAAAATAAATTGCCCAAATGGATTTGCCAACAATGGTGTCTATAGTATCGTACAGCATGGTACGAGAACATGGCATTCTATTCAGAATATATTGTCTCTATTTGCTATTTAAAGAAAACAAAACAAGTTATGAATGCTGCATAAAAGACACTGATTTTGCACACTGTAGAGCCATGAACATTATATCCAAGACCTAGGACTATTTGGATAAATATCAGGATTCAGATTTTCATCATCATGAACTTTTCTTTTTATATCAAGGCTTAAGCAACCTATTATTTATTTTAGCATGAGGAAAAATAATAGAAACAAACAAATGCCTCTGTTTGCAAAGGAAATTCAGGAACACAAATATGTAGATCCTAGGAAAAAAGTGAATCCAATTGCCAATAACTACAGCATAAAGAAGAAAGGAGAATACAAGTCTGAAGAATATTCCACCTAAAATGAAACTGTTAAAACATCTGTAGAATTTTGCTGCTGTTGCTGTTATACTAAGGGAATTTGCTTTCTACAGTCTAGTATCTTACAAGAACTATAAGAAATTTGATAGTGTCAGCACAAATAATAAACAATCTATAATAGGGATAGAAGAGAGCTTTTTTAAAAAAGATTTTTTGATGTGGATCATATTAAAGCCTTTACTGAATTTATTACAATATTATATCACAAGGTATGTGGGATCTTTGTTCTTCAACCAGACAACTGGACTACCAGGGAAGTCCCTAGAACAGAGTTTCATTTGAGCTAAACTGAGGACTGTAGCCCAGGAGACAGATTCAAGAAGCACTTGAATTGTGTTTCCCCAGAATTAAAATGGGGAAAGTTTGTATAGGAAAAAACTGCAAAGTTACCTAAGGTGTCTGTCAAGAATTATAGTTGGCAAGAAGTAAGTGTGGTTTTTAAGCAAGGATTGCCTAAGGTCCGAAATAGTTGCTTAGTTACAAGGAGAAACCTTCAAACCATAAGTTTGTAGCTGGCAGCTACTAGCAGATATTGTTTTGAAAATGGCTGGTGTTGTCCTTGAGTTTGATATAGCACAGAAAATTCAAGTTCTCAGTGATGCAGGAACGTGTCTGAAACTATGTCCACAATGACCGTCCAGCTCCATTACAGATTCCTGAACCACAGTTTTATATTTTGTCAGAACAAAGAACAAGCATCAAACATGAGAGGGGTACATCCTTCAAGGTTTCAGTGAGTCAGCATGACATGGTGTCTGAGAAGGAAATTTCATCTTCGAAGGAGTGCTAGAATTGGTATCATAGGAAGAGGGTGATATATTATCCCTATCTTCAAAGTGAATAAGTCTTTTCAGTCATGTCTAAATCTTTGCAACTCTATGGACTGTATGTAGCCCACCAGGCTCCTTTGTCATGGGATTCCCCAGGCAAAAATACTTGAATGGGTCGCTATGCCCTCCTCCCAAGGGATCTTCCCAACCCAGGGATGGAACCTGCGTCTCTTAGGTCTCCTGCATTCAAAGGTGGATTGTTTACTGTTGAGTCACCTGGGAAGCCCTGTCCAAATTTGAGCACAAAGCTGAAGCCAAATCATGTACCCACCATGATAACTTCCCCAGACCTCAATACCTGAAAATTGCTTCCATCAATAGGTAAAAATGGTTTAAGAAGAAAAAAAAAAAAAGCTGAAGTGTTAAGAATGATAGTGGTGTGATAGCGATATAAATTATCTTACTGAAAAGGATATTGACAATCTGTATGAAAAACTCAAGAATCCTTTTACTATGTGACCCAGAAATTCTGCTTCATAACATAAGAGTACTATGAAAAAGAAGACAAAATTGATGCACAAAGATGGTCATCTTAGCATTGGCAAGATATTCAATATCTGCTCTACTGAGACACTGACTAGTAAAATGTGGGGAGGGTACAGACCATGGAGTACTACGCAGTTGTTAGAAGCAGCAAGTTAGAAATACACCTGACAACCATGATTGGATCTTAAAAATACAGGGTTTCATGAAAAAGGTTAGAAAGGAGATGGAAATAACAATGGTAATTTACATATATTAAAGTTCATGATAAATATAAGAATATACACTAGTACATGAAAATATCAAGCCCATTTTATAAGAATACATAAGACAAAAAAACAGTACTTAAACAGATTAAGAATAAATGTCAATGGGTTGGGAAAGGGACTGGGAGTGGGATGTAGTTAATGTAAGAGTAGTAAACGGCCAATATCAAAAGAGGGAAATACTTTGTCGCAGAAAACAGAAAGTTGTGATTAACTGTCATTCACCTTAAATACTGATAAATAGTCATCCATACCAGCTCCAAAGAGGTCACTCACAGTGCTTATAATTTCATCATCATTTAAGATGGTTATTTTGGCGACAGCATATTTGTTGTGGTATGCATTAATCAGAGCATCAGTGATATCTTGGATATGGTCCTGAGGACACAAACCTTAACATGATTCTTCATCGCTTCTTACATTTTACAGCACATATGACTCTCATGCAGGAAGAGCCATATTACCATGTAACTTGAAATGAACCCAATTAACTTAGGAATGTAAAGAATATAAGTAGATCATTTTAAATCTTGCAACTGATTTTACTTGTCAGTGGTAATGATCAATCATAAAAGAGTGTAGTGAAGAAAACCAAGTTACCAAACTCAATTTTCTTCTTAAAAGTTTTTTTTTTTCAATCAATAAAGAGTATGCTTATGTCTAGAAGCACACTTAGAAAAATTAGAGGTTAACTTATAGAGAAAATGCTAAGCAATAAATATAAGAGGTTTTCAAACCTATTGTAAGAATTTTACTATAATCACCAGGCAGAAGGAGGTGGGATTGGGATAGGTTAGGGAGTAGGAAAACATTTTATGAATTTCACAAACTGTTTTATTTACAGTATCTGATCCAGAATTCCAGGCTGGTACCTTGATATAGATTGTTTTCTGCCCATTCCTTTTAATCAGATGGGACTTAAGTCCACACTCTCTTCATTTGTTCAATTATCTACTTTTTCATGTTTCCCCCCAATGCTTTACTCTCAGGAAATAGTTCCCTAACAACTAGGATTTTTTCTAGTATTTACATAACTCGAGAGAGAAATATTCTTTTTTGTGGACCATCAAATTGGGCCAAAACATTTCAATGGCCTCACAAAAAGGTTTGCTTCTGTCATCTGGAAAACGTTTCTACATGTGTTATGATCTCAAAGTTCACTTCTCCATCGGAAAGAAACTCAAGAAGAATATGAGACTAAACTGGAAGCTTCCTATAGGACATTCCTTATAATTATTCAAAGAACTTTCTGAAAAAGCTATGCTGATACTTTTAAGACCTCATAGTTTCAGAGATAAAATTAGAGAAACAAAATTATTGGGTCATTTCTTCAGGAAACCCATTTACATGTTGATCATCATTCATCAGCCAAGGACAGATTCATATTTCAAGTATGAGCCTTATCTCCACAGTAAGGAAATTCTGAGATTTCAAAAAGTTCAAAGTTCTTTTTTGTGTCCCTACATGAGAACTAAGTAGTACTGCCCTATAATCTCTCTGACTGGACTTTACATTTATTAATGGTTTGGGTGAGGTTCATTATGGAAAAACTACATCATCGAAAAAGCAAGAGAGTTTCAGAAAAACATTGATTTCTGCTTTATTGACTATGCCAAAACCTTTGACTGTGTGGATCACAATAAACTGTGGAAAATTCTGAAACAGATGGGAATACCAGACCACCTGACCTGCCTCTTGAGAAATCTGTATGCAGGTCAGGAAGCAACAGTTAGAACTGGACATGGAACAACAGACTGGTTCCAAATAAGAAAAGGAGTACGTCAAGGCTGTATATTGTCACCCTGCTTATTTAACTTCTATGCAGAGTACATCATGAGAAACGCTGGGCTGGAAGAAGCACAAACTGGAATCAAGATTGCCAGGAGAAATATCAATAACCTCAGATATGCAGATGACACCACCTTTATGGCAGAAAGTGAAGAAGAACTAAAAAGCCTCTTGATGAAAGTGAAAGTGGAGAGTGAAAAAGTTGGCTTAAAACTCAACATTCAGAAAACGAAGATCATGGCATCTGGTCCCATCACTTCATGGGAAATAGATGGGGAAACAGTGGAAACAGTGTCAGACTTTTTTGGGGGGGAGCTTCAAAATCACTGCAGATGGTGACTGCAGCCATGAAATTAAAAGATGCTTACTCCTTGGAAGAAAAGTTATGACCAACCTAGATAGCATATTGAAGAGCAGAGACATTACTTTGCCAACAAAGGTCCGTCTAGTCAAGGCTATGGTTTTTCCAGGGGTCATGTATGGATGTGAGAGTTGGACTGTGAAGAAAGCTGAGCACCGAAGAATTGATGCTTTTGAACTGTGGTGTTGGAGAAGACTCTTGAGAGTCCCTTAGACTGCAAGGAGATCCAACAAGTCCATTCTAAAGGAGATCGGTCCTGGGTGTTCCTTGGAAGGAATGACGCTAAAGCTGAAACTCCAGTACTTTGGCCACCTCATGCGAAGAGTTGACTCATTGGAAAAGACTCTGATGCTGGGAGGGATTGGGGGCAGGAGGAGAAGGGGACGACAGAGGATGAGATGGCTGGATGGCATCACTGACTCAATGGACGTGAGTCTGAGTGAACTCCGGGAGTTGGTGATGGACAGGGAGGCCTGGCGTGCTACGATTCATGGGGTCACAAAGAGTTGGAGACGACTGAGTAACTGAACTGAACTGAGCTGAACAGCAAAAGAACCAGGGTAGTACATACAACTGTCTGAGTTCTCAATGCATTCACCACTTATTTTTCTCCTCACCAAATCCTTTGTCCCATCATGCATTTAAACCCTTACCTTATCATGTTGTAAGATGATCTCGTATATGTAGAGCAATAAACATGCCCAATAGAGAATAAATAGAATAGTAATAAATAGTAGAGAATAAATGCCTGATTCAGGGCATGATAAAACTCCTGGGGAGCATTTATAATTTGCAAAGGAAGGTATCGGAAATATGGTATGAAATCAGCAGGATTTGCAGCACTGGAGGCTTGGAGTAAGTCATCATCTGTTTTAACAATTCTAAGAAACTCCTCATCACTGTGGTCATATCTCTTGCCAAAGCAAAGGGTACAGACAACATTGGCCATAGCACAGGTAATAGCACCTCTAGGTTCAAAGCTGCCACTCTTGGAAGTCAATTCTGTAAAACTTTTACCAGCTCAGAGACTTCCTCGATGACATGTTCCTCAAGTAAGCAAGACCAGGTGGAGGATTTTGTTTCTGCTTTAGGAAATGTTCGTAAAGCATTGGAAGCAATTTTCTTATGAAGTGTCCAATTCTCCCCATAATTGAAAACGTAAGACTCTTTCATTGTGCCAGGAAAGAAAATGTATACACATTAGGTCAGGCTGCAAAATGCTCTCCATTTCTGAGTAGCACTTCTTTCACCATTTCCATCCCATTCACCACCAGGACAGGCACCATGCCAAGTTTGATGAGAAAGACATCTCCACATTTCTTCCTCATTTCCATGAATGTAAAGTAAGGATGGTCTCCAAGCTGAAGAAGATTTTCCACGATGGGGAGGGACCATGGGCCAGGAGGAAACACCTCCTTCCTCCCTTTGTTTCCTAGTTCTCTTACAAAAACAAAAACCATCACCAAAATTATGCGAGAAGTGGTCACCTCTCCTGAAGTGACTGCCATGCCAAATATCATTTTCAGGTATAAAACACCTAAAATAGAAAAATTTAACCATCATTTTTGCTATTCTAAGCATAGACTAAGTAGTCTTTCTCCATGTAAACATTTAGGAGAAAAGTACAGACTCTTTATATTTAGATGAAAACTATTATTAAACAATGCACCAAGAGGGTAAAATTAAATTCTTGTATAATTCACTGTATGTCTATCTCAGTTCTATTATTTGCATGATTCTAACCATCAGACTAAATCCTTTCATGTCAGTTGTTGACATCATAGACAGAAGAAGAGGATAACTCACTGAAGGAAGCAGCCTGGTGGGTGGCAAATGGATTGAGGCTACAGAACCTGATTTCATACTCATTAGCTGGGGGAATCTTCATCCTGTCACTTAATCTAAGTGCATCCCAGTTGTCTCACCTGTGTTCTACTTAACAAAAATTAGTCATACATTTTCTCAACAAATATTTATTGAACACCCCAATGTCAGGCACTGAAAAATACAAAACAAAATTTCACAGATTAATGAGGAAACTAGAAGAACAAAAATAAGATTGCAAAGTAATAAGTGTTATAAAAAACTGTGTATAGTGTCATCTGTCATTGTGTGAGGGTGAAATGCAGTCATCATTAAAAAGTACTTGGTTAGGGCTTCCCAACTGGCTCAGGAATAAGAGTCTATTGGCCAATGCAGGAGACATGGGTTTGATCTCTGATCTGGGAAGATTCCACGTGCCGCAAAGCAACTAAACCCGAACGCTACAACTACTGAGCCTGGGCTCTAGAGCCTGGGAGTCACAACTCAGCCTACGTGCCAAAACTCCTGAAGCCTGGGTGCCTAGAGTCCATGCTCCGCAACAAAAGAAGCTACCACAGTGAGCAGCCAGAGCACTGCAAGGAAGGGTAGCCCTCACTCCCTGCAGCTAGAGAAAAGCCCATGCAGCGACAAAGACCCAGCATGGCCAAAAGTAAATAAACAAATAAAATTATTATTATTTTTAAAAGTACTTGGTGAATTACAAGCCATTTAGTAGAAATCTAATTGGCTGTCTGCCTAGTCTATTCTTAAACTTCTCAGCCTGCTTGTAAAAGTGACTTTCTGAAGCAATTCTGCTGGTTTGAAACCTGTCCGTACAGTCACAGATGGTTGATCCAAGGATAAGCCTTCAGTCCAAGATGAACCTTAGGAATATGGAACTGGGACTGTGAAGGTTCATCTTCTCATTGGGCAGCTAGGTCTATAAGACATAAATCTGAAAGTAAAACTTGGGGACATTTCACCTGCCAGGAGGACCTAAGAAACTGTGAGAAAAATAAATGAAGTAAAAAGCAAAAGAAATAAAAGATAGAGAGTGGTCTCATGACCTTGTATTCACTGTTTCTAGTATCTTCATGAGATTTTGTCCTCAGACTGAATTCTTTCTGTTTAAACTAGCTAAAACTGGTTTCTGTTACCAAGAGGGTCATACCTCTCTCCCCTGCAAAATAAAGTTTAATAGACATGAAGAATATTTTTGTTAGTTATTGCATTTTTAAGATTTTATCTATTTATCTGCCTGCACTGGGCCCTCACTGCAGGACCCAGCTTTCTCTAGCTGCTGCGAATGCAGGCTACTCTTCCTTGCAGTGCTCAGGCTTCTCATTGTGGAGGCTTCTCTTGTTGCAAAGCACCGACTCTAGACACCTGGGCTTTGGCCGCTGCAGCACGCGGGCTCGCTGGTTGCAGTGGGTGGCTTTAGGCTGTGAGTGCTTCAGGACTTGTGGCACATGGGCTTTGTTCCTTCATGGCATACGCAATCTTCCCAGACAAGGGTTCGAATTGAACCTGTGTCCTCTGCATTGGCAGGCAGATTTCTATCCACTGTACCACAAGGGAAGTCCAGCTATTGTATTTTATAGTAACTACAGAGAGAATACAAAACTTTCTCTCCCTTGAAAGAATATAACTGAATTTCACACTTGGCAAATTAGTTCTTGAGACAAATAACATTGGTGGGCAGTATACTCATTGGCCAGTGTAAATGTTCAGTTCTTTTTGGGTTTTTGAGTACACCAGCACTTGATTTCATGTATATATATATATGTAATACATAGATACATATACACACTGAGAGGCACCCTTGCTAGCAGCAATGAATTTGTTTTCCAGTTCAGAAGAAAATGATAGGGTGGTAAAAAGCACTACACTTACATTCCACTTAAAAAAAAGGCACCAAGGACCAAAGAAATGTGTATCTTAACTCTCCCACCCTGAATATGCAAGAAAAACCTTGTTACCTATCTTATTTGATTGTTTCACCTTTCCAAGTTCACAGATAAAATGTGGCTAATTACACTCACTTGGTTGGCATTGTTTCCTAAGGAATAAACTTTGGGGTTGAAAGTTAAAGATCAACTTCTTTTCATGGGGAAAAAAAATGTGCAGTTAAACTAACAAGAAAAACTTGAGTCCCCAATCAAGGCAACAGCTGCAATTTGCAAAACTTTCTTTTTCTCTCAGTTCAGGAAGAAAGCAGTGAGAATGTCACCATGCTGTGGCTTTGCAGCGTACTGATTTTGTGAAAATTCTCCTGCTTCTGTGACCATTTATCCCCTTACTAGGTGCCAGATCCAGAACTAAGTACTAATCCACACTATCTTTCAAAACTCATACCTCTGTGAGGTAATGTATCATCCTGTTACAGAAAGGCTTCACAAGATAAAAAAAATCATTTTCTTCATTTATTTCCCATTAAAAAATACATTTACTTATTTGGCTGTGCCAGGTCTTAATTGTGATGGGAAACCTTTAACTGTGGCCTGGTGATCTTTTTTTCTATTATTGTTTTCAGTTGAAGAGTCCAAACTCTTAGCTGTGGCATATGGGATCTAGTTCCCCAACTGAGGACCTTGTAGAGTCTTAGCCACTGGACCACCAGGGAAGTCCTTATTTCCCATGTTTTTTAAGCTTAATATCAAATCACCAATTACTTGGAGCACTTGCTTTTTCACAAAAGTCAAAAAAGTCCATTTCTCTTAGGCATTCACCAATACTAATTTGTATATTGACAACAGTCCTATTATCGGTGTTTTCAAAACAGACTACTAAGTAGATGAGAATGAGTGTGGTTAGAAGTAAGTGTGATTTGACTCCCACAGAGATGACTGAGTTGCCCTGCCTACCTCTCTCGCTATTTAGCTGTGGAAACTCCGTTAAATTATAGTCTCTTTTGGTCTCAGTTTTCTCATCTGTAAAATGGTCCCTTCAGACTAGAGGACCTTGAAGGCCAGCTGCAGCCTTCAGTAATCAAAGTTAGAAGGAAACGCTGGACAGAAGCCTGAGTGTGATGTCCAGGGTTAATTGCCAGAGTTCCCAGAGCAGTCAACGGTTCATCAACAAATGTCAGTAACTGTGTGACTGCCTTGGATTCTTTTTCAACTTGGGCCCTTCTAGTCTTTAAGAAATTCTCCTTGGCAGTTTACCAGACCCAGACACATTGCCAACTTTCCCAGCAACTTTCTTGGAAAGCTCTGAAGGCACATTCTGTTCCTGTTGTTTTGGGGTGAAGTGGGGCTGAGAACAGAGGGTGTTCATCTCACTAAGGGTGGGCTGCTGCATCGTCAAAAATTCAAGGTGAACTCTAACCCTTTTGCTTCCCATTTGCATGGAATTAAGGTGAACTCTAACCATTTAAGAGAACTAGGTGAAAAGAGCACGAGGAAGTTGAAGGCTTTTGCATTGATTCTCAAAACTAAACACACACACACACATCAGGCCTCCTCCAGAAGCTGTGAAACCATTACAGGGTGTGATCCCAAACGGATTAATTAAATCCAAATCTCTAGGGGCGGAGGCATGTTAAAAAGTTCCCCAATACAACTAAGCGGCATTCCAAGTTGCTGTCCTTTCTGGGGAGAAAACAACTGGCTCTGAGATCAACAAATCCATTCAGTTAAGTTACAATGAAGCTTGGAAGGCCCACCTGTGCCCAGAAATCTTGCAGTCAAACATGAGGAATCTGGCGGAAGGATCGAACGACAGACAAGGTTTTGAAGAAAGCTGAGGTTATCCTAGGAAACAGGAACAGCGTAGTTACAGAAGCAGAAGGCCTGGGGGACGGCTGGGAGAGAACATTCTGGTTCTAGAAAGTGAGGGGTGGACCCTGGACCCGTGTGGGGAGGAGTCTGGAGCTGGATTAGGGCATTTGAGAGTTAGACAGAAGACTGGAGAGGTCTCTGCAGCCAGAATTAGATCCTGGAAATTGGGAAATTCCAGCAGAGTGGAGGGAGAGGGACTACACCTGGAGCAAGGCGTCTCAAAAAGGGTGTCGGATGGAAACTTATTTTGGAAAGGAGGATGGAAAAACTTAACTGTTTTTCAATTGCCACTAATAAGCAGAATTGAGGTGGAAAGGTATGTAGCAAGGAAGCAAAGAGCAGGAAGGAAAAAGACAACGGTGCAGAGGTACTGCTTTACCGTGAATTTCAGGAAACCTGAGGCATGCTCTCAGCGCTCTGGGCACCAAGCGCAGGAGCAAGAAGGTGGACAAGACGAAAAAGCTAGGAAACTCAGGTTCCCTTTTGCGGGCATGTTGGTAGCATCCCCGGAGTCTTCATCAAGTGGACACATTGTTTTTTCCACAACTAGAACAGTTAACTTCTGAGTATGACATTCATAGCTTTGATTTGAGAAAAAATTATCCGCATCAAGTTTTTGTTTGACTAGGATAAACATTAATTTTTCTACCTCTCCAGCATGTACAGTCTAGTTTTTCTACGTGTTATTAGGGAAATGGTGTGTGGCTCGTTGAATTTTCCTATCAAGATGTCTATAAGTTATTACATAACAGACTTTTCTTTAAAGCTTTGGCATTTTGGGCCCCATAATTATTTACGATTTCAAGTCAGCTTTTAATGAGATTGTCCAAGAAGGATCATTGATAGCAAGTACTTTCTCACATGAAGAAAGCAAGCCCACAAAGAGAGTGATAAACCTCAAAGAGTGATCTTCAGGCCCTGAGCTATAGTATCCTATTCACAAAATATCATATATCTCTAAATATTGAAATTCTCAAAATAATATGATAAAGAAAAAAATCTGACAAGGACTTACAAACCATAGGGACTTTCTGACACAGGGGCAGAACTTTTCCAGCATTTAGTCATGTCATACTTAGTTACCAAAAAAACCCACTTTTTTTTAGTACTAAAATTTTTCTTTAAGTATTACCTTCTTAGTACAATTAACCCCACATTGGATTAATGTATAGACATTACACAGTTATATAAAATTCCTCCTTCGAGTACTCACGTTTCAGACAATTGGTAATAATTGCTTGGCAATGTGTCATTTGAAAGCTTTGTTAGTGGACGATAATGAGAATTGCCCTGCATTCCCATTGATTAAGAGGAAAATCCTTTCCATAATAATAATTGTGGCAGCTAATGTTTATTGTGCGCTTACAAGGAATAAGCATTGAAAGTACTTTACATATTATATCAATTATTTCTTATACCCAACTTCTAAAAGAGCTGCTATTTTTTTCTCTGTTTGGCAGATAAGTTTTGAGCCAAAGAGAAATTAGAAAATAGGCTAACGATGGACATGGATTTGAGCAAACTCCAGGAGATAGTGAAGCACAGGGAAGCCTGGTGTGCTGCTGGTCATGGGGTCACATTCAGACACAACTGAGTGACTAAACAACAGCCGTGCTTTTAGCCTCTGATGATACTGCCTTCTACTGGAGAATTCATGGGTTTAAACTTTGAAACTTCTGCTGCTTACAAGAGCAATCCTTACTGATGTGACTTCATAATACAGGAGGTGTATTAGGTTGTCAGGTGTGGCTTCCACCCATGTACCAAATGGTCGGAGATGGAATACTCATTTCCAAGGAATGTTGTAACAAATCATCACAAACTTGGTGGCTTACAACAACAGAAATATATTAACTTACAATCTGGAGGTCTGAAGTCTGAAATCAAGGTGTTATTAGGACCCTTCTCTTTCTTAAGGACTAGAGGGGTAATTTTGCTTTGTCTCTTTCAGGTTCTGGTGGCTTCAGGTGTTCCTGGGTTGTAGATGTATCGCTCCAATCTCTGTCTCAGTCTTCTCCCAGTCTCTCCTCTGTGTGACATTTATTAAGGCACTTGTTATTAAATTTAGGGCTCAATCAAGAGCCCTCTTAGAGAGATGTGATTGGATATTAGTCATGCAGATGTCCTCTGTCTAAGTCTGGAATCAGGAACTCAGGAGTGAATGATTTCATTGGCCTGCTATCCTGTTGGTGAAATAGACAACACTTGGTCTATGGCATATTCTGCACTGTGCTAAAGCCTTATACAGTCTCAATTTTTATAAATCACAAGTATTTTCTTTCAAATACTGTTTAATGTTTTTCATTCTGATAAGTTTCACACATGGAATCTCAACAGACTCTAAACACCAAAAACAATATTGAAAAATAAGAGCAAAGTTGGAGGTCTCATATTTTCTGATTTCAAAACTTACTATAAAGCAATAATAATCAAAAGAGTTTGTGTAAACACAGACACATTGATCAATGGAATTGAGTAAAGAACCCAGAAATAAATCCTTACATATATGAAAATGAAATCTGTTAGTTGCTCAGTCGTGTCTGACTCATTGCAACCCCATGGACTGTAGCCCACCAGGCTCCTCTGTCCACAGAATTTTCTAGGCAAGAATACTGGAATGGGTTGCCATTCCCTTATGCAGGGGATCTTACCCACTCAGGAATTGAACCTGGTCTCCTGCATTGCAGGCAGATTCTTTACCATCTGAGCCACTGGGGAAGCCCAGAAAAATATTTACATATATGGTCAAATATTTTTCTACAAGTCCCAAGATCATTAATGATGAAAGGACCGTCTTTTTGGCAAATGGTGTGAAAACTGGATTTCCAGATCCAAAAGAATGGAGTTGGACCCTTTCATTATACCATATACAAAATTAACTCAAAATGATAAATATATCACAGTAAAAATTAGTTTTATAATAAAACTATGAATGTATCAGAAGAAAACTTGAGGAAAACGTCCATGACATTGGATTTTGCAATAATTTTTTGGACACAATACTAAAACATTGTGGGGAAAACAACAACAAAATAGATCATTTGTACTTAATCAAAATTAAAACTTTTGTGCATTAAAGGGCACCATTAACATAGTGAAAAGGCAATCTATAAAATGAGAGAAAATATTTGCAAATCATATATCTGAAAAAGGATTAACATCTAGACAATATAAAGAACTCTTAGAATTCAACAATGACAATCCAAGAGAAAAACATGGGCAAAGGACTTGAATAGACATTTCTTAAAAAACGACCCAATCAAAAAATGGGCCAAAGAACTAAATAAACATTTCTCCAAGGACATGCAGATGGCTAACAAACACATGAAAAGATGCTCAACATCACTCATTATCAGAGAAATGCAAATCAAAACCACAATGAGGTACCATTTCACACCAGTCAGAATGGCTGCAATCCAAAAGTCTACAAGCAATAAATGCTGGAGAGGGTGTGGAGAAAAGGGAACCTTTTTACACTGTTGGTGGGAATGCAAACTAGTACAGCCACTATGGAGAACAGTGTGGAGATTCCTTAAAAAAACTGGAAATAGAACTGCCTTATGATCCAGCAATCCCACTGCTGGGCATACACACTGAGGAAACCAGAATTTAAAGAGACACATGTACCCCAATGTTTATCGCAGCACTGTTTATAATAGCCAGGACATGGAAGCAACCTAGATGTCCATCAGCAGATGAATGAATAAGAAAGCAGAGGTACATATACACAATGGAGTACTACTCAGCCATTAAAAATAATACATTTGAATCAGTTCTAATGAGGTGGATGAAACTGGAGCCTATTATACAGAGTGAAGTAAGCCAGAAAGAAAAACACCAATACAGTATACTAATGCATATATATGGAATTTAGAAAGATGGTAACGATAACCCTGTGTACAAGACAGCAAAAGAGACACAGATGTATAGAACAGTCTTTTGGACTCTGTGGGAGAGGGGGAGGATGGGATGATTTGGGAGAAAGGCATTGAAACATGTATAATATCATATAAGAAACTAATTACCAGTCCAGGTTCGATGCAGGATACAGGATGCTCAGGGCTGGTGCACTGGATGACCCAGAGGAATGGTATGGGGAGGGAGGTGGGAGGGGGGTTCAGGATGGGGAACACATGTACACCCGTGGTGGACTCATGTTGATGTACAGCAAAACCAATACAATATAGTAAAGTAAAAAAAAAAAGAAGATATGCAATGGTCAAAGAAAAAAACAAAAAAAACCACACATGAAAATGCTCAACAACACTAATAATCAGGGAATTGAAAGTCAGATCACAATGAGATACTACTTCCTACCCATTAGAATGGTTATTATAGAAACAAAATGAAGCGAAACAAAAAACCTCAAGAAATAACAAGTGTGATCAAGGTTATGGAAAACTGGAAACTTTATGCATTTCTGGTGGGAACAAAATAGTGCTAGTGGAAAACAGTATGGTGCCCCTCTGCTAAAATTAACATTTAATTATCACATTATTGGAAAAGATTCTATCTTTGACAAAAATTTAACTAGGCTTCTCTGAGTCCTCTTTTTGACTAGGCATTATCCTGGGGTCTGCAGTCCAATTGTAGCAAGAATCCTGCTAACTCAGTTTAGAGGAAATCTCTCACCCTTGTTCAAATTCCTCTTCTGCATCCACAATAGCTGATTCTTCTGGTCAGCCAGCCTTTAGCAAGAATACTATTAGGTCAGTTTAGCATGAATGCCCTTACTTGTGATGTTCTCTCATATTTATTTTCCAGCCACTGGTCCCCTCAATCTGCTCATTGGTTACAAATCCCTAGCTTTCCTCACTGTATTCAGAGTTGAGCCCAATCTCTCTCCCTTGTGGTGATGGTCTTGACAACTATCACCATAGTTCTGAATAAAGTCTCCCTCACTGGCTTAATATGTATCAGAATAATTTTTCCTTTATCATGATCCAGAAATTAACATCTGGGTATATACTAAAAATAACCATAACTGGGAATTCAAATAGATATCTGTATATTCATGTTTAATGCAGCATTATTCACTATTACTAAAGTTTGGAAGTACTCAGTTGTCCACCAATGGAAAAATGGACAAACAAAATATGGTATGTACATGCAATGAAACATTATTCAGGCTTAAACAGAAAAAAATTCTAACACATGTTACAATATGGATGAACCTTGAAGATATTATGCAAAGTGGGAAAAAAACCAGCCACAAGAGGATAAGTATTGTGTGATTCCATTCATATGAGGCACTTAGAGTAATCAACGAGAAGGCAATGGCACCCCACTCCAGTACTCTTGCCTGGAAAATCCCATGGATGGAGGAGCCTGGTAGGCTGCAGTCCATGGGGTCACTAAGAGTCAGGCACGACTGAGCGACTTAACTTTCACTTTTCACTTTCATCCATTGGTGAAGGAAATGGCAGCCCACTCCAGTGTTCTTGCCTGGAGAATCCCAGGGATGGCGGAGCCTGGTGGGCTGCTGTCTATTGGGTCGCACAGAGTCAGACATGACTGAAGCGACTTAGCAGCAGCAGCAGCAGAGTAATCAAATTCATAGAGTCTAAAAGTATGATTGGTGTTTGACAGGGGCTGGGGTAAGGAAGAAATGGAGGAGGCATTGCTTAGTGGATAAAGAGTTCCAGCTGCAGAAAATGTAGGAGTTCTGGACAAGACTGGTGGTAACAATTGGATAACCATGTAAATGTACTTAATACCACTGAACTGTATGCTTATAAATGGATAAAGTTTTATTACATGTACACGGAAGAACTATACAAAAAAGATCTCATGACCCAGATAACCACGATGGTTATAACCACTCACCTAGAGCCAGACATCCAGGAATGTGAAGTTAAGTGAACCTTAGGAAGCATCACTATGAACAAGGCTAGTGGAGATGATGGAATCCCAGTTGAGCTATTTCAAATGCTAAAATATGATGCTGTGAAAATGCTGCACTCAATATGCCAGCAAATTTGGAAAACTCAGCAGTGGCCACAGGACTGGAAAAGGTCAGTTTTCATTCCAATCCCAAAGAAAGGCAACACCAAAGAATGTTCAAACTACTACACAATTGCACTCATCTCACACACTAGTAAAGTAATGCTCAAAATCCTCCAAGCCAGACTTCAACAGTATGTGAACCAGGAACTTCCAGATGTTCAAGCTGGATTTAGAAAAGACAGAAGAACCATGGATCAAATTGCCTACATCCATTGGATCATCAAAAAAGCACAAGAGTTCCAGAAAAACATCTACTTCTGCTTTGTCGACTACGCCAAAGCCTTTGACTGTGTGGATCACAACAAACTGGAAAATTCTTGAGATGGGAATACCAAACCACCTTACCTGCCTCCTCAGAAATCTGTATGCAGGTAAAGAAGGAACAGTTAGAACTGGACATGGAACAACAGACTGGTTCCAAATAGGAAAAGGAGTACATCAGGGCTGTATATTTTCTTCCTGCTTATTTAACTTCTATGCAGAGTACATCATGAGAAATGCTAGGCTGTATAAAGCACAAGCTGGAATCAAGACTGCAGGGAGAAATATCAATAACCTCAGATATGCAGATGACACCACCCTTATGGCAGAAATTGAAGAACTAAAGAGCCTCTTGAAGGTGAAAGAGGAGAGTGAAAAAGTTGGCTGAAAACTCAATGTTCAGAAAACTAAGATCATGGCATCTGGTCCCATTACTTCATGGGAAATAGATGGGGAAATAATGGAAACAGTGAGAGACTTTATTTTGGGGGGGGTGTGGGGCTCCAAAATCACTGCAGATGGTGCCTGCAGCCATGAAATTAAAAGACACTTGCTCTTTGGAAGAAAAGCTATGACCAACCTAGATAGCATATTAAAAAGCAGAGACATTACTTTGCCAAGAAGGTCCATCTAGTCTAAGCTTTGGTTTTTCCAGTAGTCATTAATGGATGTGAGAGTTGGACTATAAAGAAAGCTGAGTGCTGAAGAATTGATGCTTTTGAACTGTGGTGATGGAAAAGACTCTTGAGAGTCCCTTGGACTGCAAGGAGATCCAACCAGTCCTGAATATTCATTGGAAGGACTGATGCTAAAGCTGAAACTCTAATACTTGGCCACCTGATGCAAAGAACTGACTCTTTTGAAAAGACCCTGACACTGGGAAAGACTGAGGGTGGGAGGAGAAAGGGACAATAGATGATGAGATGGTTGGATGGCATCACTGACTTGATGGACATGAATTTGAGCAAGCTCCTGGTGTTGGTGATTGACAGGGAAGCCTGGCATGCTTCAGTCCATGGGATTGCAAAGAGTCAGACATGACTGAGCAACTGAACTGAACTGAACTAAACTGATATATATTGGGCTTCCCTGGTGGTTCAGTGGTAAAGAACCCACCTGTCAATGCAGGAGATCTAAGAGATGTCAGTTCAATCCCTAGGTGGGGAAGATCCCCTGGAGGAGGTCATGGCAACCCACTTCAGTATTCTTGCCTGGAGATTTCCATAAACAGAGGAGACTGGTGGGGTACAGTCCATAGGGTCACAAAGAGACAGACAAGACTGAAGTGACTTAGCATTATATAATATATATTATATTATAAATATATATATGTACATATATTTACCAGGGGCTTTCCAGGTGGCACAGTGGTAAAGAATCCACCTACCAATGCAGGAGACTCAAGAGGCCCAGTTTCTGTCTCTGGCTTGTGAAGACCTTCTGGAGAAGGAAATAGCAACTGGCTCCAGTATTCTTGCCTGGAAAATTCCATGACAGTGGAACCTGGTGACCACAGTCCATGGGGTCACAAAGAGTTGGACATGACTGAGTGACTGAGCACACATACACACACACACGTATATACCATAATTTAAAAAAAGAAAATGAGAAATTCTCAAGTGAACAAACTATAATTCTCAACATAGTATTATAATACTGTTCAAACTTATTATGTGTTCCTCATTCAGCTAATGTCATGGTATAACTTTAAAAAAGAGAACATGTGATCAAACTTTTTTCCCAAGCATTTCCTCCAAGCATTTTAAATTTTTAAAAAAACTTTAATTAATTTTAATTAATCAATGTGATTAATGTTTAATCCTTTATTCATATATCACTACTAAAATTTCTGAGCTGAATAAGCTGGGAGTTTTTTTTTAGTTTTATTTTAAAATTGTACTTTTTGGATATTTGACATTTTCTTAAATGTAAAAGCCATTCCTTCTTGAAAAAAATAATTTTAAAGAGAGCTTGACCTCCAGGAATAATTATTATGATTACATTAATAGCTTTGGATTTGACTTGAGAATACAGAGACTCCATCTAGAGGGCTGGAAGTACATGCAAGAAGATAATCAGTTCATCAGTTCTAAGTACTCAGCCACTCCAGGAAAATGGCCCTTTATTATTTTATTCACTTTTCTATAACTGTTATTAGAAAGAGTCTGTTTCTTGGGGCTTCCCAGGTGGCTCAGTGGTAAAGAATCCACCTGCCAATGCAGGAGCTGCAAGAGACCCTGGTTCAATCCTTGGGTCAAGAAGATACAGAGAAGGAAATGGCAAACTACTCCAGTATTCTTGCCTAGAGAATTCTGTGGACAGAGGAGCCTGGTGGGCTACAGTCTATGGGGTTGCAAATGAATTGGGCAAAACTTAGGGACTCAGCAACACATTCAATTTCTGAATAATACTATTTCTGAATCAAATAATACTTATGCTCTTTATAAAATTCATTCCCTCTTATTCTTTCTATTTAGGAAATAATGTCTATTCTTATAATGCAAGTTTCTAGTAAAGAAATGTGCTCATATCTGTTAGGAAAATAGTGTTATTTTAAAGAGGAAGAAAAAGTGAAAGTGTTAGTCGTTCAGTTGTGCCTGACTCTATGCGACCCCATGGACTGTAGCCCTCTAGGCTCCTCTGTCCATGGGAATCTCCAGGCAAGTATACTAGAGTAGGTAGTCATTTCCCTCTCCAGGGGATCTTCCTGACGCAAGGATTGAACCCAGGTCTCCCACATTGCTGGCAAATTCTTTACTGTCAGAGCCACCAGGGACTCAAAAAGGAAGTCCGGTTATTTAATTTGTGATTTCTCCCAGCATATTAATGTTTAAGCAGCAGCAAACTACCTCTCAGTTAAAGAGAATCATTATCAATATTTGAAGACTTAAGCAGAACTGGGGGGCCTTAAATCCTGAAAGAGTCTTCTCAGTGGCTGGTTTTGTGGCTATGATTCCTACATATTTAGCTACTTGGTAAAACTAAGAGTGCAGATAAAGAATCTCCAAAAATATTTTCTTTGTGGTTTAAAAACCAAAAAGTGATTAAGAAATCTATATCTTAGACCATTAAAAAAAATTCTGATGAAACTGATTTCTTTAAAAAATCAAGACCCTCTTCAATCCACTTGCCTGGGGAGAAGTCCTCACCTGAGACTAAAGGTTGCAAAGGGTAGAATTGTCAATGGATATTCAACTGTTGAAATTTTATTAGGATTTTAATTATTTATGTTTGTGCTCTGGTTACAAATAGGAATAATTTTTGAGTGATCCACTCTAAACCCTGTTTTTCCAGTAAGTCCTTTTGGGGTACCTTTTTGCAGAAATCGAGGTATTTCTGGAACAGATACATGGTGTTGTAGCAAAAACATCTAACTCCTATCATTTTTTGAGGATTATTTGGAGTTTTATACAAATTGTCTTATTTAATCCTTAATAAGAGCTTTTGAGTTTGCTATAATTGTGCACATTTAACTGTGGTTCGATGGTATTTTTTTCAAAAATAGTACAAAAAATTCCCATATCCTCTTCAAACAATCTCCCGAAATGATAACGTTTATCACATTATCTTTATCATTCTCTTTGTCTCTGCTTATAGTAACTACAGTATGACTCAAACCAGGAAATTAGCATTGGTACACTAATATTATCAAATTCAAATTGCCTGATAATGTTCTTTATAGCAGAAGAAAACATATTGCCTGTAGTTACCATGTTGTTACAGGCTCCTTCAGTATAGAATCATTCCACAGTTTTCCTTTGTCTTTCATGACTTTAACACTTTAAAAGAGTACAGTCTAGGTCTTTGCTAGAATATTGTTAAATGTAAGTTTGTTTCATGTTTCTTTATGATTATGTTCAAATTATTCATTTTTGTCTGAAGGGTCCAATGGTCATTGTAGCACAATAAAAGTTACACAGCTAATTAAATTTGAGGCCAGGATTTGAATTTGATTGAGAATCCAAAAACTACATTATCAACCTCCACTCATTACATCATGAATAATTACAGAATTTCTCATATAATCTCTCAATAAAGGATAATGACTTCTGTAAATATCACAAAGATTTCCTATTGCATCTGCCACATTATAAAATGTGAAGGCAGGAAAATCAAGTGGTATCATGGAATTGACCTGATACCATTCCTGTATTAATACATGTTTATTAACTATTACTTGGGAAATGTAGTCCAAAAATTTGGATTAATGTAAAACTTCATTGTATTGGTGTGTCTTGGTTTATCACTTTACTTACTTAGGGTTTCCCCAGTGACTCAGCAGTTAAGAATCTGCCTGCAATGCGGGAGTCTCAGAAGACTAGGGTTTGATCCTTGGATTGATAAGATCCCCTGGAAGAGGAAATGTCAGCACACTCCAGTATTCTTGCCTGGAAAAGCCCATGGACAGGGGAGCCTGGTGGGCTACAGTCCATAGGGTTTTGAAGCAACTTAGCACACACATGCATGTATAATTTTCTTTCTTATTTGGCATCTGTCTTCTTTTCTTGCCCTAAAATGTGTTACCTAATAGAAAAGTTTCAGTGTAATTCTATAGCACTTCAATTTACACTAGTCATTTTCTAAAGAACATAATATAATAAGCATTATAATTAAACTACACCCCATCCAGAATTTCACCTTCTAGAAACTTTATACACATATAGTGATTTCTGTGTAATATTCTGCTCTTTTAATTTCAATATCCATCAAATTAGCAAAGTCAATGAAAAAAATAGTAGCATGAGTCAATATTAATAAATAAACTTCCGTATTTCTGAAACTTCAACATCTTGGGGTATTTTTTCTAATGTCATTACTATGTTGTACGTTTAAGCAATACTCAATTAATTCTCAATTATCACTAATATTTTAATCATGAGTATCTTTAAGAGCAAACTTAAGTTCTACAAATAAAAATTTCCTGGATTGCCTTTATTTTAAAATTTCAGTTTGTAGACTTTCAAAATCATGATTAACCAGATTTCCAGTTAAACTGAAAAGTCTCTGAAAATAAACATGGTGTATTTGGTTCTGGAAATAACAATAGAAAACATCTCAAGGTGTCATATAGTAAAATATAAATATTAATATGTGAAACTTTTGTTTTAGTATGCATGTATGTGTGTGTCTTTTGTATAATGTGTAGAAAGGAGAAATAGTTTATTTACTGTGACACAATCAAAGAAGGCTTGAAAGTCACTGGTTTAATCAAATTCAAATCAAACTCATTCATTGCCATTTTTGCCTATGGGTAACAAATGGGACATCTGTTTATTAATTTTCTTTTCTCCTGCCTACACTAGACATTTCTAGGGACCTTTCACAGCCTCTCCTCACCCTCCCTCAAAATTCACAGAGATAAACTTGTCATCTAGAAATAATTCCTCCTCTTCTACTCTAGCTTTCTTGTAAAATTAAAGCAGTTTCAGCCAGCACATCAGATAGATATTTATCGTAGCTGTTAGAGTTCTCTTCTTCCTGTTGGTAATAATCTTTAGTCTCTTCTTACCTGATGAAATTTACCTAAACAAAATGTCAGTTTGTCTAATTTGCTTACCCTTGTATTTTGAGTTCCTACCCCATTGTATGGGCATGTTTATTAAATAAATAATTGAATGAGTACAAAGTACAGTCATTCACGTGTCCAACTCTTTGTGACCCCATGAATCGCAGCACGCCAGGCCTCCCTGTCCATCACCAACTCCCGGAGTTTACTCAAACTCATGTCCATCGAGTCGGTGATGCCATCCAGCCATCTCATCCTCTGTCATCCCCTTCTCCTCCTGCCCCCAATCCCTCCCAGCATCAGAGTCTTTTCCAATGAGTCAACTCTTCGCATGAGGTGGCCAAAGTATTGGAGTTTCAGCTTTAGCATCAGTCCCTCCAATGAACACCTAGGACTGATCTCCTTTAGAATGGACTGGTTGGATCTCCTTGCAGTCCAAGGGACTCGCAAGAGTCTTCTCCAACACCACAGTTCAAAAGCATCAATTCTTCAGCTCTCAGCTTTCTTCACAGTCCAACTCTCACATCCATACATGACCACTGGAAAAACCATAGCCTTGACTAGACGGACATTTGTTGGCAAAGTAATGTCTCTGCTTTTGAATATGCTATCTAGGTTGGTCATAACTTTTCTTCCAAGGAGTAAGCATCTTTTAATTTCATGGCTGCAGTCACCATCTGCAGTGAATTTGGAGCCCCCCAAAATAGTCTGACACTGCTTCCACTGTTTCCCCATCTACTTCCCATGAAGTGATGGGACCAGATGCCATGTATCTTAGTTTTCTGAATGTTGAGCTTTAAGCCAACCTTTTCACTCTCCTCTTTCACTTTCATCAAGGGGCCCTTTAGTTCTTCAGTTTCTGCCATAAGGGTGGTGTCATCTACATATCTGAGGTTATTGATATTTCCCTGGAAATCTTGATTTCAGCTTGTGCTTCCTCCAGCCCAGCGTTTTTCATGATGTACAACCTATGTACATAAGAGATCCTGTCTACCAGTATACAATGACCTTTCTAAAACACTCCTCCATACCAAACTGTTTAATTTGATTCTTATGGGACTAAAGCATTTTTCCCTGAGATTGCACAATTTAAGGGGTAAGGGGGAAAAAGGACACTTCTTTATTGAGATTACAATAGGACTGGCTGCAAATTAAATGCAACCAGTTTGGGATTTTGGAATTAGCAAGATGTAAATTCATATAGAATGGATAAACAACAAGGGAACTCTGCCTAATGTTATGTGACAACATGGATGGGAGGGGAGTTTGGGGGAGAATGGATACATGTATATGTATGGCTGAGTTCCTTTGCTATCCACCTGAAACTATCACAGCATTGCTAATCCACTATACTTCCATATAGGGGCTTACCTGGTGGTTCAGTCGTAAAGAATCTGCCTGTTAAAGCAGGAGACACGGGTTCGATCCCTGGGTCGGGAAGATCCCCTGGAGAAGGAAATGCAACCTGCTCTAGTATTCTTAACCTGGGAAGTCCCACAGACAGAGGAGCCTGGCAAGCTATAGTTCCTTGGGGTAGCAAGAGTCGGACACAACTTAGTGACCAACCAACAACAATACTCCAATATGAAATAAAAATTTAAAAGTATATATATAGTATAGATTAACAAGGTCTTACTATATAGCCCAGGGAACTAAATTCAGTTTGCTGTGATAAACTATAATGGAAAAGAGTATATATATGTATAACTGAATCACTTTGTTCTACAGCAGAAATTAACACAACATTGTAAATCAACTATACTTCAATAAAGTAATTTTTTAAAATACAGCCAGCAAAAATGTTTTGTTTGGCCCACATATTTTAATTAATGTCCTATATTTAGGTATTAGAAATTCTCACATAAAAACTCAGCTTGTCTTGAAAGATGATAAGATCTGGCAACGCCAGGTCTATGTTTGGCTGGACCTGGGGTAGCTAATTCATTTCAGTGAGTCTTGAGTATAAATCTTTTCTTCTGGTTTGTCTCCCTTACTAGACTGTGAGTTCCCCCAGAATCCTCCTATCATGAGTTTTTTAGTTAAGCTCAACAGACATAGGGCTTCCCTGGTGTTTCAGTGGTAAAGAACCTGCCTGCAATGCAGGAGACACGGGTTCAGTGTCTAGGTTGGGAAGACCCCCTAGAGAAGGAAATGGTAACTGACTCCAGTATTCTTGCCTGGGAAATCCCACAGACAGAGGCGTCCGTGGTGTCACAAAAGTCAGACACGACTTACCGACTAAACCATCAACACTACTAGCAGACATATGTAGGGTGAAGGCATAAATTATGAATGGCTCACAGTGCTGAAGGTCAATTCTGAAGACAACTTATATAACTTTGAGTTCAGTTCTCTCTTCTCTTTCTCACTATCTCTAGTGTTCATCCCACAGAAATTTTATCTAAGCTCATGTTTCAGCTATCCTCTCTGCCATAAGGCAAAAATCTGTAAGCCTGCTTCCTGAGTTCTAATCAGAAATCACTAACTGCCCCTCAACAGTTTGGACTATGTCACGAGCTTACTCTGTTATCTAGCCAACACACACTTTCTAACCGATGACCCTAATTTTCTTTTACAGTTACCATTATCTTCCCATGCACATAACCTGGAAACCTCAGCAATTTTAGATTCCTCTTCTGCCCTCCCCAGCCTCATTCAGTGAGTTATCAAGTCTAGTTTATTCATTCTTTACAATAGTGAAGGTCTCTTTTCCTCTCTTTTCCTTCCTCTATTCAAGGTTGAGTTTTACTTTTTGATAAACACTTAATTGCTCTCCTTGTCTCAAGCCTTTTGCCTTTCAATACAAATGTACCTATTTTGTTGTTGTTCAGTCACTCAGCCATGTCTGACTCTTTGCAACCCCATGGACTGCAGCACTCCAGGCTTCCCTGCCCATCACCATCTCCTGGAGCTTGGTTGGTGATGCCATCCAACCATCTTATCCTCTGTTGTCCTCTTCTCCTCCTGCCTTCAACCTTTCCCAGCATCAGGGTCTTTCCTAATGAGTGGGCTCTTTGCATCAGGTGGCCAAAGTATTGGAGCTTCAGCCTCAGTCCTTCCAATGAATATTCAGGACTGATTTCCTTTAGGATTGACTGGTTTGAGATCCCTTGGAGTCCAAGGGACTTGCAAGAGTCTTCTCCAACACCATAGTGTTCAGCCTTCTTTATGGTCCAGCTCTCACATCCATACATGACTACTGGGAAAACCATAGCTGTTACTATACAGATCTTTGTTGGCAAAGTAATGTCTCTGCTTTTTAATATGCTGTCTAGGTTTGTTTATCTCTAATGCCAACAAATATTTAGCCAGTGTCTACTACTGTCTTAGAAATTAGGGATACAGCAGTGAACAAAAGTGACACAAAGTCCTTGCTTTCATGGATTTGTAACCAGTGAGGGATACAGCAAACAAACACATGTATAATCATATAATGTCACATACTAATAAATTATATGAAAAAATAAATTATATGGGGATAGGCAATAATGGATTGGGCTTCCCTGTTGGCTCAGCGGTAAAGAATCCGCCTGTCAGTGCAAGAATCTCAAATTCGATCTCTGAGTTAGGAAAATTCCCTGGAGAAGGAAGTGGCAACCCACTCCAGTATTCTTGCCTCAGAAATCCCATGGACAGAGGAGACTGGCGGGCTATAGTCTATGGGGTTGTGAAGAGTCAGACACGACTTAGCTACTAAAGAACAACAGACTTAGCTACTAAACAGCAACAACAACAATAAAGGATTAGAGAGGTATGACTTTTGAAAAAATAATAGTAATTCTTTCAGCATTTAAATTCATATGCAATTCAAGGGCACATTACATAGAGTTTCCCAGATTAACTTTCCTGAAACATGTCACATAATGTCTCTTCTCTATTGAAACACATTTAACAGATATTCATCCATAAAACAAGTGGAATAGAGTCCAAGTCTGGGCCCAGGTATTCTTATTTGCCTTTAGTGTATAAACACAAAACTTGGTTAATTTCTTGGCCTTATAATTTGCTATTTAATTGGTGTATTACTATCTTAAGCCTTTCTGAAGCACCCTTACTCTCTCCTCCCTTCTTCCTGCTCTAGGTCACCCGGTGTGACAGAATCCACCACCTCGTAATGAACTGTCTCTTTGTGTTTATATTTTATATTCCCAGGTGGATGGCATATTTTTGAAAGATAATTGTCTCATATTACTTTATATTCTTCTTAGTGCTTTATAAAGTGGTTGGCATACAAATCCATGTTTGTTAAGTGTTGACCAATCAGCTACATGAATTGACCACAGGCAGCCTCTTGGCTCCAAGTGGCACACCCTTGCATCATCTGCTCTTTTCTCTTGGTGACATTAAGCCTATACCCGAGACAGAATCATCACTTGAATTTTCCATTTGAATATGCCTTTTATTTTTCCCTTAAAAGCAGTATGTCACTGTAATCCACATAGAGCTTACATCATTTTGTTCTAGGGTGAAATGCTTTGCTTCATCAGGGTGTTAGCTTTCTACACTTGCCACAAGGGGGAGCAGCAGTTCTTTTTCAGGAACCAGAATGACTCCACACTTTTCATTCTTCTACAGTTTCCACCCCAACATTCTGCTCTTCCCCACACGTGGTCACATAAATTTTTCTGTTTTTGCTTTTTCTCCTGCATGCATTTTCCACAGGTGAAAGGAAACTTCTTCACCTTAAAAAATTTAATTAAGATTCCATTTCTCTAGGCATTAATAGTTTAATTTCCATTCAGATTCTTAATTCCTTATTGTTATTGAACTCTTCAACACTTCTGGAAAATAATTATTGTTGGGAACAATTCAAGGCCAAATGAGAAATTATCTTTCAATTGCTATTTGATGTGGACAAAAAGTAGCATATATTTTTGTCCCTCAGTTTACCTAAAGTAGGGAGTGTAAATAGGTACTTAGTACTTGCCAAACAGGAAAAGCTCTTAAAACATCTTAAAACTGGATGTTTCAGCACTCTACATATATGCAGTTCTAGAGTTAGCAGGAATATTAGAAATAATCTGGACCCAAATCCCATTATAAATAAGGACTTTGAATCACAGGAAAATCAGATAATGAGCTGAACTAGTTCACGGGCTCATTCAGGTCCAAGGCTTTTTCCATGAAGCTCTATTGTCTCTCTTTTGTACAGGCTTGAGGCTCAGATTGACTGAAAGAAGTATGATAAATAATAACAAAAAAATTATATCTATGATAATATTATATAGTATGATTTTACATTAAATCTGGTTTAAACAGAGAAAAGAAATAGTTCTTTTACAAGTCCAACAATATTATGCTAAGGATCATTATAAAAATGTTGCTTTCAGTTCTGAATACTACAAAATACCTTACATACATGCATAGGCCAAATGTTACCTTGCAGTTGTTAAAATTATTCAAGTAGATCTATTTGTACTGGCTTGAGGCTCTGATTGAGTGAAAGAAGCATGATAAATAATAACAACAGTAGAAATTATAGCAAAATAATATTATATAGTATGATTTCTATTTATATAGATAAAACTATATATGTAAATGCATCAGTAAAGTTCTGTAAGTTTATACAGTCAAAATTGTTAACCTTGACACTTACTCTAGGGAGAAAGAGAGAAGGGAGCAGGTAAATGCCTTCCAGGGAGGCTTTCATTTTGCACTGCATTTATTTCCATAAAATTAGAGATTCTGCAACAAACATGCATAACTTCTGAGTTTATGAGCACTTAAAAGGCAAAAATTAAAAGTATAAAAAGAAACTCCACATTATTATAAGAAAAAATTTCACTTTTATGAAAGGCCATTGAATTTGATTTAAAAAAAAACCAAAAAACAAAGACTTCCTTTATTTTCTCACTGGAAACATAGTCAGTGATTAGCCAGCGTAATAATAAGAGCTCAAAATTCAGTCTTAATGGCGACTCCATACTGAGTTACAACTAACAAAGAATGGACTTGTTTTGCAGGAGTGATTAAAAAATTCTTATGGGTGACTTCCTAGAACATCAGCTACATTAAGTCTACTATGCACCACAGTGAATATCTTGAAGCAGTAAAGACATCTAGGCTTTATTATTGCTCAAAGTTCAGAGTCAGATGTTTTTCACCCTCTGCTAATGCTTGGCCTTTGAGAACGGCCAAGCCCTGGAGAGCTACTTCCAGGTAGCCCTCCATAGACTTCTGGCTAGTGTCTCCTGAGGTTCACTAATCCTCTATCAGCTTTGCTTATTAAAACACAATTATGTTCATGAGTTTCTTTTATTTAAATTTAACTCCATGGTTTCTCCTTCCCTAAAATTAGAACATAACATAAATTTTGAGTCTTTTATGTGTTTCTTGCCTTTATATGATTTTGGAATCTTTTACTAAAAGGAAACATGTAGCCATGGCCCTCCCCCCTCTTCAACATTGCATAAAGGAAATGGTACTCAGTCTCAACCCTCTGACTTAGAACTGCATGTTAGAACAAACACTCCTAGTTCTTCTCTCTACCTGGCCATTTCTCTTTCGGATGAAGAAGCAGCTTATTAGAGTGATGAGTTCACTGAGAATCTGAATTTCATCTGTGCCACGTTTCTCTATTGACTGAGATAGTCAATATTTGAGGCCTTGTCCATGAATGACCCCACCTCTTCTCTATTGTTGTTTTCCTCTTGGAATGTTCTGTTCTCAAGTAACACAAACTTTCCTCCTCCACCTCTTTTGTATCCATTTAGTACCTTTCTATAGGGCATGTCTGAACTCTATAGATTTAGGAAATAGAATCCCAGGCAGAGGAAGTCCTACAATATATTCAATTCCACTATTTTCAGAATCTGCTCTGGACTTTGACCCCCACTTATCACCTTGGGTTAGTTCCAAATTGTTTATAAACCTAGAGGCAGATTTGTAGGCAATCTGTATTCTCTGAGCTCCAGAACTGTATATCGAAGTGTATCTTCTCTTGGGCATCTCAAACTGACCTCAAAATTGACACAGCTAAACTGAGCTCATAATCTTCTTCCTTATGTAAAAATAAATTAACAAAATGCTGGTCTTTTTTTAAGCATCCTATAGCTCAGCAAATGCCATCTTCTCTCTAGTTGTACAAGCCAGAAGTCTTTCCTGGTTTCTCTTCTCCATTTCATATGTTTCACATATCCAATTCATCACATTTCTCTCCATCTCTACTTGGAGAAGGACATGGCAACCCATTCCAGTATTCTTGCCTGGAAAATTCCATGGACAGAGGAGCCTGGCGGGCTACGGTCCATGGGGTCTCAAAGAGTTGAACACGACTGAGCGCATACACACACTACCTCGTCTTCCTTATTCTTAAACAACCTCATCTCTAACCTGAACACCTGAACTACTGCCATTGCCTTATAATTGGTCTACCCACTTACCCCCTGGACTCTGTTCATGAGCTCACCAAGTTAGAGCCTGAGGCATTGTTTTCCATGCCGTTGATGGCATTCTATTTTGCTTTCAATAAAGACAAAAGAACTCTCAGCATAACCTATAATGTGAAAGTTGCTCTGTCGTGTTCGACTCTTTGCGACCCCATGGACTATACAGTCCATGGAATTCTCCAGTCCAGAATACTGGAGCGGGTAGGCTTTCCCTTCTCCAGGGATAACCTATAATAGGGGTCAGCAAATTTATTCCTCTAAGGGACTAGATAATAAATATTTTAGGTTTTCCAAGCCACACAGTCTCTGTTGCAACTTTCCAACACTGTTATTAAAATAAAAAAGCAGCCACAAACAATACGCAAAGAAACAGAACTCTGTGTTCCAGTAAGACTTCACATTATAAACAAACAACAGGGTTTGACTGATATGCTCTACTTTGCAAATCCCTATCCTAAAATATTCTGCGTATGGTACCCCTATTCATCTCTCTACTCTCTTGCAGAATATCCTCCTGCCATTGCTATTCCAGTACTTGCTTCATGCTTGTACACTTAGTTCACCACATGGCCCTCACAAATGTCCTTCTCTCTGCCTGGTTTGTTCTTCCATCTCTTCTCCTGGTTAGCTCTTACTTTTCTTCAGATTTTGACCCAAAGCCGTCTATGGCCTCCCCATCTTTTTACAGTCTCTCAGAGCCACCTA
Source organism: Bubalus bubalis (assembly GCF_019923935.1). NCBI lineage: Eukaryota > Metazoa > Chordata > Mammalia > Artiodactyla > Bovidae > Bubalus > Bubalus bubalis. The sequence continues at coordinate 111,274,601 of NC_059159.1, read as the reverse complement.
GATCCTTCCTCCAGAGACTTGTTACGGGCAATTCTTATCTCTGCAATTATCCAAGTAATGTATGCTATTTTTTTTTTTTTTTTGGAAAATTGACCCGTTTTAATGTCTGCTTTCTAAACCTCAGATAACCTCTACTCTCTACCACCCAAGTGTGAGATCCAGAAATATAAGGATAGTATCTTTCTCTCATTGCATCTCCTGGCCCTGGGGCTCAGCACATAGTTGGCACTCAGGAAATTCTTGTTGGCTGACCAAGTAAATGAAGACATGGATGAATTATTCCTACTCTCATCTTCATCCCACAGTGGGTCTCCTACATCCCACAGTGACCCATGTCTATTTTCTCAAGTTCTTTCTTCATAAGTTGTGTCTAGCAATGTTCTTCTCTCTCTCTTTCCATATCAATTTCCCATTTTTCTTCATGCTTAAAAGAATTTTTATTGCTGTTGTTTTCACCTTTCTGTCCTTTGCATAGATCTGTCTTCTTTGGTAAGTGTTCTTTTAGCTTTTCTTTGGCCCCCACATGCTCATGCCACAGATTTGTCAAATCTCTGCAGCCAAAACTCTCCCTGAGCACATTTGTAGTATGACAAAGTTGCTTTTATTCACTTATTATAATGAGAGAGAACATGCACGATGAGAACCCTTAGGGGCATCTCAGTGAAAGGGTGTGAGAAGGAACTTAGAAGATTTGGACACTATATTTGGTGATTTTAGGGAGAGTTCAAGGAAGCAGAGTTTTGCTCTGAAATAATTGCTGCTATCAGAAATTGAGGATAATTCCTTAAATTCTTTGGGCAACTAAATAATTATTTTCTAGGAGGTAAAGAGGAATGCATATAGCTAAGCCTGTAACTGATCAAAAGGCAGTAGTTACTCACATTAGCCAGATTAGGGTAACATCTGGTCTTTTCTACCATTTGGGTAATGTCCTTGTTTTTGTCTGACAACATATGACTACAGGAAGTTCTTATCTCTGTCTTGATCCAACAAAGTCAGTGTGGCCTTGCCTGGTTTGGGCATTCTCTGAAATTATTTCTGTTTAGTAGGAGAAGGACATAGCCTAGCTATGAGTGTGGCAGGCCAGCTCCTAGCAGCACAAGGACTTCTAGAGTGCCAGGGAGCTCCCAGCTTTTGGAAACTGCTATCTTTCTCTCAGAGTGAGTCCTCTGAGAGAGGAGTGAATATACACAAAGGGTGTCCACATACAGCAAGGCTCTCTGTGCCCTGTTCTGTGCCTGGTAATCTGCCCAGAAGGCTGACCTTGGCTAGCATGGAGTAGAAGTTCAAGAGTAAATACTTTTGTTTATCACTTTTCACTGTGTCCTAGTTGAAGAGTCACATTAAGTTATGAAGTTAGATAAATAAAATTCCTCACTTAATGAAAAATGTGTGGAATCCTTTGGCCTGTGTTCACTATTATAATCACAGATAAGAATTTGAAAGCACAACAGTCCTCAGTAATCTCCCCCCAATACATCATTTTTTAAAAATCTCTTGTGTAATTTTGCAAAGACTCTCCATATGATGTCAACTAAGAAGACAACTGAATTTTAGAAAACAACCAATTCACTAGCACTGATTATTGGCTGTAGCCACTGAATCTTGGTATGACGTGTAAAAAGGATTTATGAAAAGAAGCCAAGCGTAAGGTGCAGCCAGGGGAATGTGATAAGGAACAGTCTGCATCTTGAATTTAGAGTTTGAGGCTTCATATTAATATTAGTTGGTTCAGTGAAATAAGAGTTGCATAAGCTTGCATTGGCTGATCAGAGTAGAAAACACCTGATATACCCAAATCCTTTTGAGATCAGTGAAACACAAATTATGAAAGTTTCTGGAAGTCTCTGTTCAGTACTTATTTCTGGGAGAAGAGCTTTGATGATATTTGAGGCTATGTGAAAGCAGTTATCAAGGCTGAACAGAAGCAAAACACTAAGTCATTGGTTGGACATATAACTTCTTGGCTGGGGGAGATGGTGTTGAATTTGAAATAAGTTTGAAAATTTTATGAACCACACATATATCATAAATTCATATTATCACATTATTTATCATTTAATAATCTACAGATGTATCACATTATTTATCATTTAATAATCTACAGATGTATCACACTATCATTTAATAATCTACAGATATATCACACTACTTATCATTTAATAATCTACAGATGTAGATATTGGCATATGTGTGATTACCTTGGAAATGTGGGTCCTGAGGGAAAACTAATCCATAAAGTCTAGAAAACTCAAAGGCTGGGGACTGGAATCATCTGAGATCTTGTTCATGCACAGGTCAATGATGGCTGCAAACTGAGACTTAAGCAAAGGTTCTGGACTGGAGCACTTATGTATGGCCTCTCCATGTGGTCTGGGCTTCTTCACAATAGGGCTTCTGGGATATGAAGGCAAGCATCCTGAGAGAGAGGCAAGTGGAAACCTTTTGTGATCTAGCCTTAAATGTCACATAGCATCACTTCTGTTATATTCCATTGATTGGGCAGTCGCAGGCTCCCTCTCAGACTAACTTACATCAGCCTGCTTTTTGTATGTATCATTATACATCACGTCACAAAGAAAACTGGTGAGTCAAACTTTGGGGAAACCCAGTGTATTTTTTTTCACTGAAGTATTGAAAGAATCCTCTGAAAAAGTTAGAATTGAAACCTAACTTGATGTTATAAGATGTCATGGGTACCATGAGAGGGAAATGCCATAAAAGCAGTCAGAGCAGGAGAAAGAGAACCCTGAATTCTATATATAAACGTTGCCCAAGTCTCTGGGTGATCCCTGGACTGTGCATGTATGCAGTGGACTGACAGGAGAAGTGAGACCTGAGCTGCTGCCCGGCACAAGTACAGTTCTCAGTGTGAGTCTAATCAAGTTAATATCCTGATAGCCCATGAGACGCCTTGTTCCTCAGGGGGGTTAGGATAGAATAGAACAGAGTAAAATAGAATAGAATAAGACAGTATAACATAATACAATATAACACAGTACAATACAATACAAATCTGCAATGTTGTCTTTTTTTTCTTTTAAACTATTGAGCTCAAGATCTTCGTTTTTCAAGTCATATAAATTTTCAAAATGGAAATCCAGTTTTAGGGTATCAGATTAATGTACAATTTACTATCCAAATTGCTTTGTAAGAGACGTCTGAAGTTTAAGGAAATCTTTTTTCTAACATTAAGCTTTCATCAACACTCTTATCTTTGAGGTAGAAAGTTGTATTTTGCCAAGAAAAACCAGAACTCCAACGTCGGCTTTATTTACATGATCTATAAAGCTGCCATGCTGTGTTCAGCCTTTCGAGTTACACTTATTTAAAGAAAATCTAATTTAACAATTGTGTTGTGACATCCTTTACTGTCTAGTAAAATCTTAGTGAGCAAAGCAATTCTCTATAATTAAACAGTACAGTATATTTTATTCTCAAAGAACTGATAAACCTAAAAAACATGCTCTAATATTTTTTAACCACTTTTAATTTCAAGTAAGGTATTTCACTGGTTTGATAGATTCAAGTCATAATTTATCTTTAGTCCAAAACACGTATGTTTTGTTTTGCGTTTTTACTTTGGAAACCTTTACATCGTTTAAGAAAACAAAGCATTATTGAGTTTAAAAATGTAATGACATTTACACTGAATATTTTGTGGCAGGCATGGCTGATAAACTAGGATTTCTGATTTCCAGCCATGGGCTAGTTCTGGCATCTCCTCTCACTCACTGGCAACCCTGGTTGCTCTGGTTTCCCTACTCTTGTTAAAGGGAATTGGATAACATGACATACCAATTGTGAATTAAGAAGCATTAATATTTTTAAAGCATGGTTGCAAAAATAAACTTCCCAAACCAGGAATGACTACTTACCAAAAATTATGATGATTCCTCCTCAGACATGTTATTTTTTAAACCATATACTTTTGTTTTATTTTCTGGGCTTTCCTCATGGCTCAGCTGGTAAAGAATTCATAGGTTTTATTTCCTACAGGGTATTAATTTGATATTTCAGAAGAAAAGAAGGGATGATTAACTGCAGATTTCAAATGCAAAACTTGAAACTTTGCCTATATTCTTGACTACAACTGTATCATGAAACAAAAATAATATTTTCCAAAGAAAATTAAATGAGAGTTTAAAAGTAATAACTACAATGGCAACTTTTCGTTGCATCACATAAGTACATGCCTCACTAAGAGCTATTTTAGATCCTTTTTTTCCATCCATTAGACAAAACTATTTAATAACTATGAGAATACATTCTTCATTGTTTAAGACTTACTGAATCATCACAAGCAGATGTATTAATAAGGCACTGGAATCACACAAGGACCTGAATCACTATGTCTTTAAATTTAAGAAAAGATTAGTTTCTTATCCAAAGAAATAAATATTTATAGTTTTTATATACAAGACATATTGTGTGTATATATATATTTGAATTTCTGTATAGCATAGAAATATGCCATATATATATATATATATATATATATATATCCTGCATGGAAACATATAGTAATCATAGAGTATAAAATAGAATATAAAAATTGTTACCAGAAACAAAGAGCATTTTATCATGGCAGAAAGAGCTAAAAACTGGAAGGAAATAAACTATTTACATTTTTGAATGCTAAAAATGCAGAAAGAATTTTTTCTCTTCTTAAGTGTTTCCCATGTTTCCATATTTTCTAGACTCAGCTGGGTATTACTTTTAAATCTTAAAAAATTCTGCCACAAAAAAAAAGGCAAGTAATTTTTTGACAGGATTCACAGGTAAAAATAGGAAATGTAACTCCTGTATGATCTAAAAATCGTAACCTTTGTAATTTCAAGTTTAGTAATTAGTTTAGCATTAAAATGACATTAGTCATTTTAGCATCTTAGTATCATAAATAATAAAGTTGCAGAACCTTTAGTGAAATATTTCTATCAAATTCAAAAATGTATCAAATGATGTCTCAAATGACACACTAATGAATCACTGTTGTATTGCACCATTTATATATTTGATGTAACAATAACAAATAATAACATGTTAATAAAATTTACCTAATCTATGTAAACAATGCACAGACTTATAATAACATTTAGACCAAATAACTTAACTTATTGACATAAACAATTACAGATATCTTTAGAAAAAAATTGCAGATACTTTAACAAGAATAATTAAAATTAGAGAAGCTAACTTCTGCAAGACTAAAACCCCAAAGTATTTTCCACTTTCACTAAAAATTTTGCTAGGTAACAGAACTTCACTTCTGGGTCAAAATCATATCGCAAATTTTCAGGCCAACAGATTCTGTCACCTTCACTCAAAAACAGCTAGAAAAGGTAAAGGTACATGCATTCTGGAAAAAAAAAGATTATAACTCGATATGTAGATGTGAATATCATTATGTCATTACCCATGCATGCTAAGCTTCTCATTCTTGCCTGAGTCTTATGTCAGAGAAGAAAACTTTCTTCTGGGTCACTTATTTCCACCAATCTTCGTTCTTTACCCCATAGGAAATCAAGGCTTAAATTTCTTCAACTTTTAAGTAAATGTAGATCTTCAGAGATGGGGAAGACACCCAGCTAACAATTTTAAATCATTTTCTTAGAATTTCCAGAAGTTCCATGTGGCCAGACACATTAAAAAAAAAAGTGACAAATACTCGTCTTCAACAAATTCCATTTCAAAAAAGAATTTTGGGAGAAACCAACAAACAAAAAACCACAGGTAGAATCAATGAGTGGGTAAAAAAAAAAAAGAGCTATCTGAATTTAGATGGAACATTTCCAGGAATAATAACACAGGCATGCATTCTAATCCTCTTCTTGATCTTCATTCTGATGTGGAGATCTAGATGGAACTTCGACTTTCCAGTTCATCGACTCTAGCCATGGGCTTCTGCCCTCTGAGTAAGGGTATAGGCTCCTAGTGTCTGCATATTGAGGTGATCCTCTCACTTCACGGAGAGCAACTTTATGGGATGGAACAGGATACATTTGATCTCCTTGCCTGTATCTGATTTGGGAAACAGTGAGTTGAGGTACAAGGATTTGCACTGCAAAAGAAAGGCAAAATGGCTTGAAGACAATTTTACCCTCATTGGGGACTTTTTCTGGGCTCCCTGCAAACTCCTCCTGAAATAGCTCATGCTGACTCACTGGCTTTGGGGACACACTTATTGTAGTCAACATTTTTTATGGCACTTGATTGTGAGATCTTAGATTTAGCCATGTTGCTTGGCAACACATGAACATTTTCACTTTGACTTACCTAAATTCAAATTTTAAACTTTCAGAAAGAGCACAGATGGTTTTAAGATTTAGCATTTTATATTTATAAGGAAAAAATATACTCTCTTCTAATGTATTCGCCTACCAGAAGAAATTCTAAGTTTTGTGCTAAACAACTCCATTTATATCTATTTAAATGTCCCTGCCATTTCCTTCAATTTCCATCCCAGCTGTTCCCATCACTATCCACAGTCCCCAAAAAAGAAATCTATCCTTATGCATTTTTAGTCATACTGTCTGCTTTAGAAAGGAACCTGCAGTAATTCAAATAATGCCTCAGTTTATCATCAAACATAATTGGCAAAAGAGAGCATGAAGAAGGTGAGGAAGAAACAAAGAGGGAGAAAGAAGTGGGAGGAGGATGAGCCAGGGATGGAGAGGAGAAGAAAAAAGAAAAAGAAAGAAAGAGGGATGGAGGAAGGAGGAAGGAAGGAAAAAGAAGGAATTTACATATGAACTGCCATTCAAGAAATTACCTTTCTGTATGTGACAAACTATTTTCAAAGGGACTTATATACACAGTAATTATCATTAGGATTCAAACAATGTAATGAGAACAGAATGGACATTTCTTCAAAATTTAACATATCAACAAATGTTTGTAATGACTCTGAAACACAGATACTCATTACAGCATAATTTAATACAAATTATTTAACACATCCAAAAATGAGGGAATGCTGATTTATGATATATTAGCATATCTATGCACTATGGACTTCCCTGGTGGCTCAGATGGTAAACGCCTCTGCCTACAATGCGGGAGACCGGATTCGATCCCTGGGTCGGCAAGATCCCCTGGAAAAGAGAATGGCAGCCCACTCCAGTACTCTTGCCTGGAAAATCCCATCGACGGAGGAGCCTGGTAGGCTATAGTCCATGGGCTCGCAAAGAGTCAGACACGACTGAACGACTTCACTTTCTGTCTATGGAGATATGCTAATACCCTATGTGGACAACAACATTGTGATTATGGATGATTTAACGATAAGTAAAGATGCTAACAGTATATTAGATTATTAAGCATAAGAGTAGCTTTCAAAACTTTCATGCAGAATATGATTCTAGTTTCTGCAAAAATAAAATGCGTATGTGGACATAGAAAACAAACTTATGGTTACCAAAGGGGAAGGTGTGAGGGAGAGATAAATTATGAGTATGGAATCAACGGATATGTAAAATAGATTAACGACAAGGACTTATATATAATACAGGTAACTATGTTTAATATCTTGAGAAGAATCGAAAAAAATAATATATATGTATAAGCAAATAACTTTGCTGTACTCCCAATAACACAATATTGTAAATCAACTATACTTCATTAAAAATTGTGTGTGTTTGCTGCTGCTAAGTTGCTTCAGTCGTGTCCGACTCTGTGCGACCCCTAGACGGCAGCCCACCAGGCTCCCCCGTCCCTGGGATTCTCCAGGCGAGAACACTGGAGTGGGTTGCGATTTCCTTCTCCAATGCATGAAAGTGAAAAGTGAAAGGGAAGTCGCTCAGTCATATCCGACTCGAGCGACCCCATGGACTCAGCCCACCAGGCTCCTCCATCCATGGGATTTTCCAGGCAAGAGTACTGGAGTGGGGTGCCACTGCCTTCTCCGTGTGTGTGTGTATGTGTGTGTAATAAGGGCAAAAGATATACCAATTTTTTTAATTGTAGGATTATAAGAGACATATTATTTTACCAAGTTTTACTCAATAAGTATGTACTGCTTTTATAATATGGAAAGTAAGCCAATTTAAGTTACTTTTATACATGTTGTGCAGCAGATGAAATTAACGATCAGTTCTGTGCTGAGCTGAATATTAACATAATGTATATCATCTCCAAACCCATCCTTCTATGCTCCACTCTGTGATACCTAGGTTTCAACTTTGCAAATAATCTGCCTCCTTTCCAGCAAGTTTCCTGTTAGATTCTACCAATGGGGGCACTACAGAGACTATTTGCTCATTTATGTGGGTGTCATCCCAGCAGTGGCCTGTAACATCATGATTTGTTTCACTCAGAAGCTTATGTCAGCACTCCCAGAACAAGGCTCACTGCACCCCCTTGGTTCAGTTCAGTTCAGTTCAGACGCTCAGTCATGTCCAACTCTTTGTGACCCCATGAATCACAGCACGCCAGGCCTCCCTGTCCATCACCAACTCCCGGAGTTCACTCAGACTCACGTCCATCGAGTCAGTGATGCCATCCAGCCATCTCATCCTCTGTCTTCCTCTTTTCCTCCTGCCCCCAATCCCTCCCAGCATCAGGGGCTTTTCCAATGAGTCAACTCTTCGCATGAGGTGGCCAAAGTACTGGAATTTCAGCTTTAACATCATTCCTTCCAAAGAAATCCCAGGGCTGATCTCCTTCAGAATGGACTGGTTGGATCTCCTTGGTAGTACTAGCATAAACCGGGCAGTGTCCTCTCCCAATTACTAACCCCCCTAACTCAGTCACCCCTAAAACTAATCATGTGTGAGGGGAAGCAAAGCAAGAGAAGGCTCCCCTTCCACATATCAATGCTGAGCTCACATACTCGGCTGCATCCTGAGTGGGCAGTGTGTACCCCAATGGTGGGGCAGGTGGCAGAGGTACAGGGTGGCTGGCAGGCCGATCAGATTGGCAGGCAGTAAATCATCTTATTCAGCAATTCTCTTTAAAAACTGTTATGATACAGCAGACTTCAAGTCCAGGAGTAGAAATGTATAGTAACTGAGGACAAAGGTTGGGACCTCACCCATGGCCTGTTGGAACAGACCCTGTTTGAGCTCTGCCTTGATTCTGTCACCTGAATCGAGGAGATTCACTTGATTTTGTCACCTGAATCTGCCAGCTGGGGAGTCACAGGCCAGGGCCAGGAGTTCCACAACTGAGTACACTGGCCTTTTGTGTTGGCCAGGCAAGATAAAAGGTCATGATGTCCCAGAGGGAATCACTACTGTCCCATGCAACAGAACTGAAATCAGGGAGCAATAAGAACATTCACATTCCTCTGGCTACAGTGACCCTGAACTATTCTGTTTGTTTTCATAAAGACCATACACAGTCTTGGAAGTTGCACAAAACCTGGCAGGCACTTTTAGACTTCTTAGGGCTCCTGGGACACTTACAGTGATAATTCAAATGCTGTACAATTAGCAAAATCTTTATGCATTGATTCTCAAATAAAAAAGTATGCATGGGAATATGAACCAGCTAAAATAAGTGAATGCTATAGACCTATTATAAATTTGCTAGACTAATGTTTTTTATTCCTCTTACATTTTTATATGAGTGATTACAGATGATGAAAAGAATGCTGTGGACTAAGTAAAATTTCAGATCTTGTAAAGTAGTTGTTGTTTAGTAGCTCGGTCAGTCAGTTCAGTTCAGTTGCTCAGTCACGTCCGACTCTTTGCGACCCCATGAATCGCAGCACGCCAGGCCTCCCTGTCCATCACCATCTCCTGGAATTCACTCAAACTCACGTCCATCGAGTCGGTGATGTCATCCAGCCATCTCATCCTCTGTAGTCTCTTTTCCCTCCTGCCCCCAATCCCTCCCAGCATCAGAGTCTTTTCCAATGAGTCAACTCTTCACATGAGGTGGCCAAAGTACTGGAGTTTCAGCTTTAGCATCATTCCTTCCAAAGAAATCCCAGGGCTGATCTCCTTCAGAATGGACTGGTTGGATCTCCTTGCAGTCCAAGGGACTCTCAAGAGTCTTCTCCAACACCACAGTTCAAAAGCATCAATTCTTCGGCATTCAGCTTTCTTCACAGTCCAACTCTCGCATCCATACATGACCACTGGATAAATCATAGCCTTGACTATACAGACTTTTGTTGGCAAAGTAATGTCTCTGCTTTTCAATATACTATCTAGGTTGGTCATAACTTTTCTTCCAAGGAGTAAGCGTCTTTTAATTTCATGGCTGCAGTCACCATCTGCAGTGATTTTGGAGCCCCCCAAAATAAAGTCTGACACTGTTTCCACTGTTTCCCCATCTATTTCTCATGAAGTAGCTCAGTTGTGTCCAATTCTGTGACCCCATGGGTTGAAGCACACCAGGCTTCCCTGTCCTTTACTATCTCCTGGAATTTGCTCAAACTCATGTCCATTGAATCTATGATACTATCCAACCATTTCATACACTGTCACCCTCTTCTCTTCCTGCCTTCAATCTTTCCCAGCATTAGGGTCTTTTCCAATGGATCAGCTCTTTTCATCTGGTAGCCAAAGTACTGGAGCTTCCACTTCAGCACCAAGTCCTTCCAATGAATAGTCAGGGTTGATTTTCTTTAGGATTGACTGATTTGTTCTTTAGGATTGACTGGATTGACTGTAAAGTAGGGGGAAGGGAAAACAAAGGAGAAATAAAATTTTGCACTGATGAACTGTGAAATTTACCTGTGTAATGTGGGAAGGTTTTTAAGAGTTTAGAAATAAATTAAGAATGAGCTATGACCAAGGAAAAAAAAAAAAAGATAGAGAGAAAAAAGAAAAGAAACAGAAATGATTCATTTTTAAAAAAAGCAAAAGCAGTTTCTGCAGCAAGTCCAGTGGTCCTGCCTGGCCACTTGCAGCCTCACAGTGGCATATTCTAAGATCCTAAGCATCTGGGCAAACAAGGCTCTGCAGGGAGCCTATGGAAAACCCCAAGAGGAGGACCACAGTGCAGACCTCTAGGATATGGGAGCAAATGGATGCTATCTTCGATACATTTTTTTCTTCTTTTGAGAAACAGTTCCTGGAGTGCTTTTGATCCTTAAGAGACTGAACTCCTGACCATGGGACTGTTGATTGAGGGAAAAAAAAATGCACAACCTTAAAACTGAGAGTTAAGCTTTATTTGGCAGACAAACTCAGGACTTCATCCCAGGATGCAGCCTCTCAGATTGCTCTGAAGAGATAAGGGGAGAGGCAGGATATACAGGAGTTTTTGCAGCAAAGACTAGGTAGTCAGAACTTCCAAAGGCTACCTGTAATTAATCAGAAAAGTAGACATATCAAGTTAATGAATTTGGTACTTTTCTATGTATGGGAAAGTGCAAAAGTCTGGGTTCATTGAAATCATTCCCTTGATATGAACGTCAGCTATCTGAGGGCAGCATCCTGTGCTTTTCAGTCCTGAGAGTCCTTAAAGTGGTGTCCTTAGGGTGCACCATTGAGGTTGGCTGTAGCAGCTGATGGCTTGATGGCTGCAATGATCTTTGTTCACTGATATGGCAGGCAACATTTTTTCACTCACAAGACATGAAAATGACCATCCAACCTGTAGTACCCATCATGAATGAGGTATTACATGGTCCACCAAACCAAGAGTTTGGGCAAGTGTATCATCAAGTGGATATGTTTTTAAGAGCTCAGGGTAGCTGCAGCCTTCCCTTGTATTTCAATGTCCCTCTTTGAAATCCATCCTACTTTGGTGTCTCTTCTTCTCTGATCCAAGGAATTTTCTTATGACAGAGGTAAACAGCTTGAGCTGTTTACAGATGGATAGATCCTTAGGCAGGTGGCTCTCACACAATTTAGACTTCAATGCACACCAAAAGTTTCAATAAACTGGAAATTAAAACTATTTTCCTGGTCACTTTAGGCTCCTAATGGGATTGAACTAACACTCAAAAAAAGGAGGTGGCTGCACAGGCTGGGGAAGTTAGTGTTGGTTTTCAAGAAGACTTGAGTTGCTTCTAAACAGGCATGAGGGTGGGGAGCACGCTGACTGGATCCTCTGAGCACCTGTTAATACTTTCACATCCAATAGTAAAAGTTAATAGAAAACTATGGAAACCATAAAAAGGCAGGTTATTGAGGATTCAGATCCCTCAGAAACAGAAATTGAGATGAGTCCCCTAGCAAAAAAACATAGTTAGCTGAGTTTTAATGGAACACACAAAAAAGAAAGCTACAAATATTGACCATCTAATGATTAGTTTTATAAATAAGGACTATAGAAAGTAGGCATGCTTTCTTCCTTGCTTATATGTATTTAATTTGTATTATTATGTATTCATTCATTTTTATCTTTTCATCTTTTCTTATTATTTTACTTAAAATTTATTGGGTGGTAGATCTATTACAATTTAGAGTACAGATGAGTCTCCAGGTGAGACTGTAACAGAATTTTAGAAGGTAGTAACATCACCCAGCAATGGATACTGACTCTAGAAATGATTACTGCTGTTAGGACTTTGTGTCTCCCTTTTCCCAGAAAGAGAGGAGAGCAAAGGATGGTCTTTCTAGGCAAAAGAACAGTGTTTGATTTTTGGCAGTTGAAAAATGAATAGACTTATGGGTATAATGCAGAGTAGTCCAGGAGTGAATTATGCCAGTCCATTAAGCTATTTCCTTTCACCTCCAGACTCTTCACTCTGTACTCACAGCCGAGACTGCAATCAGCATTTCCCCTTGACTTCATTGTGTCTTTCTAGACGAGCAGTAGGGAGCACTAGAGGGAGAAGGGCAGGCATAATGGAGGAAAGACAAGCTCATGCTATGTCCTTACTCTTCCATCAACATTTCCCTACCAATAGTCTTTTTCCCAGGGTAGTAGCAGGAACAGCCCCTTAAGAGCACACAACAAGCTGAATTCTTCCCCCAGAAGGCTGGGTCTCAGCTCTGCAGATCCTCCTCCCAGGGTTTGAATAACTCACACCAACACCTTCCCATTTTCTCCCGCCCTATGGTTATCTGAGAAGACTTTACAAATAGCAGAAGAATGAAGAGAAATGAAAAGCAAGGGAGAGAGGGAAAAGTACATCCAATTAAACAGAGTTCCAAAAAATAGCTAGAAGAGACAAGAAGGACTTCATCAATGAACAGTGCTTAATAATATAAGAAAATAGCAAAGGGGGAAAGACTAAAGATCTCTTCAGGAAAATTGGAAACATCAACAGAGCATTCCACCCAAAGATGATCACAATAAAGGATAAAAATGTTAGAGACCTAGCAGATGCTGAAGAGATCAAGAAGAGATGGAAAGAATGCATGGAAGAATTGTATAAAAAAGATCTTAATGAACCTGACTACTATGATGGTGTGATTAGTCACCCAGAACCAGACATTCTAGAGTGCAAAGTCAAGTGGGCCTTAAGAAGCACTGCTGTTAATAAAGCTAGTGGATGCAATGAAATTCCCAAAGAATTATTCAAATCCCTAAAGGATAATGCCATCAATGTTTTGCATTCATTATGTCAGCAAATCTAGAAGACCCAGCAGTGGCCACAGGACTGGAAAAGGTCAATTCTCATCCCAATCCCCAAGAAGAGTAGTACCAAAGAATGTGCTAATCATCGGACAATTGCATTCATCTCCCATGCTAGTAAGGTCATGCTTAAAATCTTGCATGCTAGGCTTCAGCATTATGGGAACCAAGAACTTCCAGATGTTCAAGCTGGGTTTAGAAAAGGAAGAGGAACTAGAGATCAAATTGCCAACATTCACTGGATTATAGGGAAAGCAAGGGAATTTCAGAAAAACATCTGTCTCTATTGCATCAACTATGGTAAAGCCTTTGACGATGTGGATCATGACAAACTGTGGAAAGCTCTTAGAGAGATGAGAATACCAGACCATTGTGCCCGTCTCCTGAGAAACCTGTGTGCGGATCAAGAAGTAACAGTTAGAACCCTGTATGAACAACTGATTGGTTCAAGGGTGAGAAAGGAGTATGACATGGCTGTCTGCTGTCACCCTGTTTGTTTAACCTGTATACTGAGCACATCATGAGAAATACCGGCTGGATGAGTTACAAGCTGGAATCAAGATAGATGTGAGAAACATCAACAATCTCAGATATGCTAATGCAGGTAGTCACCGGGTATTGTACAGGGAAACCTGAAGTGCTACTGTCCATGGGGTAACAAAGAGCTGGACACAACTTAGCTACTGAACAACGATGAACAACCATCCAGAATATACTATAATTCAGTTGTACTGGGGCTAGGGAAAACTAAAAGCTTAATTTAAGCTTTGTTTCTCTTTCCATAGTCCCAAAGGAAATGACTGCCAAAACTTGGATATGAACCCAGATGAGACTAATCCAAATATGGACCAACTGTTGAACAAATAAAATTTGGTATGACCATACAATGGAATATTACTTAGCAATAAAAAAGAATGAAGTATTTATACAGAGTACCAAACATGAATGAACTTTCAAATCATTATGTGAAAGAAGTCAAGCCAAAAGGACAACATATTTTATGAATCCATTTATACAAAATGTCCCCAATAGACAAATCTGTAGAGACAGAAAATGGACTAGTGCTTGCCAGGGGCTGTGGAGAGATGGAATTAGGAATGACTGCTAATGAGTATCGGAGAAGGCAATGGCACCCCACTCCAGTATGCTTGGAAAATCCCATGGATGGAGGAGCCTGTTAGGCTGCAATCCATGGGGTCGCTAAGAGTCGGACACGACTGAGCGACTTCACTTTCCCTTTTCACTTTCATGCATTGGAGAAGGAAATGGCAACCCACTCCAGTGTTCTTGCCTGGAGAATCCCAGGGACGGGGGAGCCTGGTGGGCTGCCGTCTATGGGGTCGCACAGAGTCGGACATGACTGAAGTGACTTAGCATAGCATAGCTAATGAGTATGGGATTTCTTTTTGGAATGATGAAAATTCTCCAATATTAGATCGTGATGATGAATGTATCCCAAAGCACTGAATCATACACTTGAAAAGTATGCATAGATTTTATGGCATGTAAATTTCATCTCAAGAAAACTGTTCCAAAAATTGTAATTAAAACCAAATAATAAAACATGGGGATGATTAGCTTCATTTGTATTTACTCCAGGAAAGTAATTACTTTATTTTTGTTAATCAGCCTGAAATGTTTTCAAAGAATGGCATTTTGTGTGTAAAAGCTGTTTTGCATGTGTGTGTATGCAGAGGTGGTGGGAGGTGTTGGTGCGTTTTCCATGAAAGGCTCTCACAGAGAGGTCTTTAATTGTTCATGGTGTTGCCATGTTGATTTCTGAGACTTTGCAAAGTATTTGTGATCCTGGACTAAAAAAAGAGAACAGGACACCTGAAATGACCACATCATTGTTAATCAGCTATACTCCATATAAAATAAAAAGTTAAACATAGATAAGGAGAGCATTTCACAAAAAAGGAAGTATGATGGCTAATACTATAAAAAGAGATGCTTAACTTCACCTAGAGAATGCAAATGAATTTAACAGGAAGCAATCACCTCACACCATCAGACTGGCAACACTGGAGTGGTAACAAGTGAGGAAGAGAACTCTCCTACATTACTGGTGGAAATATAAACAGTGATGGCCATTCAGGAAAGCATTCTAGCATTCACATATTAAAATGAATAATCCACATATCCTTTTATTCAGCATTCCTTGTATTCTAATCTATAGAAATGAAAGCACTAGTACATAAAGAATAGTAACAAAGATGTATTTTACAACTTCAGAAACAATTGGGTACTAATTTAATATGCTGCAATAATTTCATATATTACTTAGCCTCAAAAAATGAATTATATATATATATATCTCATATATCCCTGGTCTATATATATTTGCCTGGAAATATGTTCTTGATATATAGATAAACAAAAACAAAATTCAGAGAAATTTAGCACCATTCTATTTACATAAAACAATGTTGCAAAATGTGCTATATATGTGCCCTGTGTTTCTGTATGTATGTGTGTATGGTTCCATATATGTGGGAAAGGTATAGAAAGGTGTAGAAATTACCTACACCAGATAAGTAATTTTTAACTATATGGATATGGGATGAGATGGGGAGGGGAATGTGGAATAGAGGGAGAGGAGATGTCAGTTCATAAAAACAACTGAGCCAGCATGTATTATATTGCCCCATTTATGTCATTTTATATACAGTATAAATATACGTGAGTGCATGAAGCTGCATAAATGAATTTAACCAACGTGCTACAAATGGATATGTGAAAGTAGCAAGATTTCAGAGGGTATTTTCATTCTTCTCTATAAATTTATGGTATACTTTAAAGTTTTACAAAGGTTATGAGCCATTTACATAATCAGAAAACTTTATAGGACTATTTTTGATGGGGAAAATAGATAACATAAGCAATATTTTGCTATTGTTATTTTTAAAGTCATTGAACTTGTAATATCTTTGTTAATTTGTAGGTTCAGAAATTAAAATACTTTGGAGAAAAGGTAAAATTGAAGATTACCTTTGCTAGACTGGGAATAAAATATCCAGCTAATCAATATCATAAATCTTACATGAGGAAGAGGTATGTGTAATTAATAGACAATGGTTTTCAAAATCCCTAACCCTAGTTCCCCTACCCAAGTCGAGGGTGAGGCATTATGAAAATGGGACTGCTGAAATCCACTGTATTCCTTGCTCTAACATTCATGTCTTATGTGGTCTCAGTGTCTTCTCATTCCTGGGCCCAGAGTTTCTGATCTGTTAAGTGGCCCAGACTAGATTAAATGTTATCCAACCTGATGATCAACAGACTCCCCTACCATGAGGCCAGTACCAAGCATAATGAATCTGAATCTCTGATGCTGGAGGTTAGAAGTTTAGATAGCACTAGTGGTAAAGAATCCACCTGCCAAAGCAGGAAACACGAGACATGGGTTCGATCCCTGGGTTGGGAAGATCCCTTGGAACAGGAAATGGCAACCTGTTCCAATATTCTTGCCTGGAAAATTCCATGGATAGAGGAGCCTGGTGGGCTACAGCCCATGAGGCTGCAGGGTCAGACACAACTGACAGACTGAACACACACACACATACACACATATATATTTTTTTAATTCACACACTAAAACACCATCCTTTACCAGGAAGATTGTGTGCATAAAGAAAGAGCATGGTAGACGTCTGTATTTTTAAAAGTCCCTCAAGTCTGGAAGAATTAAAATCACATTCAAAACCATGTCATATTCAGCTATGATTGTTTTAAATCTCTGCTGCATTTCTTTGCTGCCACACCCTCAAACTGTGGAAAACGACTTATCTCCAACGATCTATTGCTGCTTTGGTGACCGATGCCCGTGACTGATTTGCTGCTCCTGATACGCACTGATTGCAGTGGTGTCACAAGGTCTGGCAAAGGGAGGACAATTAGCTTTTCTTCCTATATTATCTGCAGGTAAGGTTGTTGAGGCTGAGCAGGTACCACCTGGAAATAAGTGAATCCTTTACTTGCCATTATTTCTTTATCTTTGTGGTGAAAACTATGTCTCTCCTTCCAAAGTGATGAACTGGATTTTCTGGATATGTGTAGTATTAGTCGATCTAACTATTATTGAGATTTTTCAATGTACAAATAAAAAGAAAATGGAATGAAAAATTTTGTTACATAAATTACATTCTGGAACATTTTGTCAAACTAAACCACTTGTGTTAAGAATCTAAAGGATCTAGAAAACTGTGTGTTTCAAAAAGGAAAAATGTGTTTTCTTCTTACTGCTCCATATATTCTAAATACCAAATAAGGCATAAGTTCATTATGTATTTCAAATTGGGTGCTTTCTGCTCTTCAATTAGTGGAGAATGCTCACATAATAAATATCTTCTTTGGTTACTTTCTAATTTTCATAGAGTTTAAAATATAATGTAATCAGTTAAATATTCATTACCAGTGATGAACTCATTAGAAAATTTATCTTTTCATATATTTTACACTTCTATGACATGTTTCAGTGTGTGAAAATGAGGAGTATGTTGTGTTAAAAAATTAATTGCTATTATTTCAAAATTACTTTGTTAAAACAAGTGTGATGTATGTGAGGTCTTAGTTCTTTCATTTTTTACTTATTAAATATCTTTAATTAAGAGCCTATTATGTCCCAAGCATTTTGCTAGGTGCTAAAAATTCAATGATGAACAAAATATAGTTACCATTTCCCTGTTTCCTAGATGTGGTTGGTACACTGTCATATAAACAAATAACTGTGATAAAATGTAATGAAATGGCCACAATAAAGGCATAAAACTTTCACTTTATTTATAACTTCCAATTTTCCCCATTTCCCCTTAATACAATAAAGTATAATGATATATTTAAATGCCCTGATATGTTTATATGCCTTTAGCCATCAAATGCAATATATTTTAATATCTCTATTGATCTTGCTTCCCATTTAAAGGAAAGGTAGCTTATAAAAATGGCATGAGTTGAATGAACTGCCTGTTAATTTTGAAATATTTGTTTCAATATTTAAAAAAATAGTGTTTTTAAATGAAGAATAGCATCTATAGGATCATATGTATATATTATATTTAATAATATGATCAAGGAATCATATATATCATATCTAATAATATATTATACTTAATAATATAATTATAAATGTCAAATTCCATTGTTTTCTATTGAAAAGACTTTTTAAAATATGCTCTCTGTGGAATTTTCTCCTTTTTCCTCACTCCTTTCTTTCTCTCCTCAGTATCAAGAGTCATAGTGTTAAAGCAAGTGAGGTGTTAAATTTAAAAAAATAGATATAATAACAACAATAACAAAAATGGAAAGAAAAGAAAGTCAGAAACACAACATTTAGAAAATGCATATTTAACCAAATCTGGGAGATCAAGCCAGACAGCACTTGGTAAATACTCTTTGAAGACAGTAATGCTCAAAGGTTGTGTTTGCTGTTGTGCTTGAAGTTTGCTTTATGTGGGATCAAGGACACCAGATGACCAGTAATCTCACTTGCCCTTTCTTTTTCTACTCTCTGTGGGCTCCGTACATACCTCCTTTCCCCTGCAACCTTGCCTGCCCCTGGCCATCTCCCAGCTCACTTGTTCTTCTAAAGATGTCTGGGATGGTTAGGATTCAGCAGGTCACACCTTAGCCTGTCAGGACCTGGCGCCTTCTATGCCCAGCATTAGTTCATCGCTTCATTTACCTTCCAAAGGGCCCACTGACAAGTCTGCCTTGTTAGACATAAATCTCAGTGAGCCCAAGGCAGCCAGCAGTCTCCCGTTTGGTTACCTGTCATATCTCCTTATGTTTTGGCAATCTGAGACACCCGTAGTTCTCAAACTCGGCCGGCGCCATGCCAAGGAGGGTGAATGTAGGATAAATGACTCCACTCAAGGGCTTTTAGATTTAATCTGCACAAAGTCACGATTTACAAACTGCATAGGGTTAGACACGAATTCATGGTGAATTTTTCTAAAGTTTTAGTTTAGTTTAATTCAACTCCCCAATTATTTATTAAAATTATGTAAGCTGAGGGAAACTATACATGGTACTTAAGGTTTAAAAAATTAACTTATCACTCAATACCAGTTTAGATCTTTACAGCAACCTTGCAAGATAGGTAGGTAACTATTTCTTCCATTGCACTGAATTCCATTCATTTATTCATCAATTCATTCACTTAACAATTTTTTTTTTAAGAATCTACTCTATCTGGTAGTGCTCTAAAAAGACTTGATGAAATATTGTCCTTACTCTATAAAGACTACCTGTCTTTCAGGAGAGACACAGAATTAGGCACACACTACATAGAGTAAATGCAGTGACAGAGGTAAGCAAAGGACAGTATATCCAATGATGTGAGGTAAGAGGTTATATACAAGGAGAGTATATCCAATGAGGTGATGTAAGAGGGTATATACAAGGAGAGTATATCCAATGAGGTGAGGTAAGAGGCTATATACAAGGAGAGTATATCCAGTGAGGTGAGGTAAGAGGCTATATACAAAGGCTGGATGCACCAAGGAGGTGGTGCCTGAGGTGAAGCATGAAGATAAATACGAGTTTTCCAGGAAAAGAAAAAATCCTGACATGTTTTGCCCCTATTTTGTAATTTCATGAACTCCTCTGAGGTTCATATTCATATTATTTGCCTCTCTTCAGATGTTTTAATCCAAACTTAATGTAGTTATGGGAACTAGGCAAAGTCACTTAGCAAATAATTGGCAGAAATGGGACAAAACAAACTCGTTCTGTCTGATTCACATTTAGTGCTCTTTTCATGAAGCAATGTTATTTCCTTGGAGGAGCTAATTCTATTTTGAAGAAACTATTGATAGTGGATAAGAAGTGAATTATGAGATCACTGTAATCTAATTATAAGCCAGAGAGCCAAAATAAGTTAAAGAATTTTGCCTGAAATACTCCAATTTTCTAACTCCTCTGTACAAAATAAGTGGACAAAAATTTCCATTTATATTTTAAATTAGGCTTATTATGTGGTATTTCGCATTTTTTGTGAAGCACAGCTTACCATTTAAACTTGGCTAAATAAGAACAGAGTTTGAGTTACAGTTTAATTCCACATTGAAGAAGCCTTTTTTTTTTTTTTAAGAATCATCAGAGAACTCAAAAGCATGCTCTTACTCAGTCAAAGAGAATGTTTAAAATCACTTTCCTGAATAATTAGAGGAAGTGAGTTCAGGTAAAAGAATATAAGTGCATTCCTCTTATAGACTTTTCTGGCAAAACAGCAGGAGGAACTTTACAAAAGGTCACTAAGAATACACAATGGAAAACCACTAGACAAGAAATGTCAGCTCTGCCATTTGCTGTGTGGCTCTGAGTACATCAGTTTACCAAGGTCAGCCCTTTTGCTTTCTTTTGTGTAATGGAGACAATGCTCCTATTTTACTCCAATTTATAAGGTTCCAGTGCATAAATTAAGTGATAAACATATATATGTATGCATATATCATTATATATGTACATATATCATTTATATGATACATTATAAATGATACCTATATCATTCATATATATGCATATGTATTATATATATGTCATATGTATCATTATAAATGATACATATATCATTTAATAATTTGAAACATAAAACACTATACTTAAAGGACTGAAAAGAAGAATGATTGTATTTGTTATTATAAATTAAATATTTTATGTGTATTAAGAAGAAGGTTTGAATTAACATGTCTTCAAGGGAAAAAAGTTAAATAGACATCTTAGGAAAATCATAAGTCCACTCATGAGTAGATTGTAACAACTCTCATGTTGTTGCTTACAGCTTATTTTAAATCTCAGCATAGATAGGATGATAAACAGGGTATAACTTAACTATAATCTACACATTAGAATGGATTATTAACATTTAAAGTTTTCTAATCAGGATAATTAGGTAGCTTTTGAAAGACCCTAATCAGTGTTGTATGTCTTTCTATATCAGTGACTTCTAATGATGACATCCCAGCTGCAACAGAAAAGAAGAGATATTTACAATACTTTTCCCCATTGGAAAGGTGATTTGAGAACTTGGTGAGCCAGCCCCTGCTATCTATCCTTCAAAGCAGCGCCCTAGTCCTAGGACTCCTATTCTTTTCCAGAGCCCAACAGCAAAATCAAAGTCTCAGTTTCAACCAGATAACTAACTGATCCGCAAAACTGTCGCATTGCCTCCAAAGAACTTTTCATGCAAAGTCAGTGACTGAAGGTGCTCTGTCACTCAGCGACTCTGAGACCCCATGGACTGTAGCCCTCCATGCTCCTCTGTCCATGGGATTTTCCAGCAAGAATAGTAGAGTGGGCTGCCATTTCCTCCTCTGGGGGATCTTTCTGACCCAGGGATCAAACTCTAGTCTCCTGCAGCTCCTGCAGTGCAGGCGGATTCTTTACCACTGAGCCACCTGGGAAGACAATGACTGGAGAAGAGAGAGCTAAAATTTCACCTAAAGAAAATGTTGCTTGAATGCCTTTGTACCTTTTTGGTAATACATTCGTTTATGCTGCTTTGTGTCTGTGACTTGATTTTGTTGTAATGTACCACTGGGCAGATTGCAAACTTGTTGAGGAGATTACTTGAAGAACTATAATATGAGTTCTTATTCGAAAGATTCAAAAGAGCTTATTTTTTGAAAACGTTGCTTCCTCTGAAGAATTAATGTGATTCCATCTATTTTAATAAGAGAATCATGCAGCCTACTTTATCTCTTTGTTTCCTTTGGTTTGAAGAAAACTCTAAGTTAGGTTTGATATTTGATTGTGTGTCCTCTGGGCTGATCCAAACAGCCTTTATTTTTGTTTTGTTCCTTTATGTAGTTTTGATTTTTTTGAATTTTGGTCAAATTGCTCTATATTTTATTATTCTAATGGATTTTTATTTCATTTTTTGTTATCTGAAGTCCTATATGTATAAAGATTAGAATTATGAACATACTTACAAATAAATGCATCATATAATATGAATTTATGATATTATAAATCCATAATTTATCATGCAATTATGGACTACTGTAGGAAAGTAATTATGGACTACTGTAGGAAAATCTTGCAACAGTAAAAAGACTATTTGTTCTCTACAAGCTTACTTTCATAGTAAATAATTGAGAATAGAGAAATTAGTGAACATTGGAAGCAACAGTATAAAAACCAAATTCTTAATGAGCTGTAAATTATGGGAAAATAGAATGCTGTGCACATTTTCAATAAGGAATTTTATTAAGTGCATCTATAATAAATGGCTTTTTCAAACAGTAGAATTAGAATAAAAGTTCTCATTATACATCTTTTAAAATGTCTTTAATAGTATGTTGTAATACTCAGTCTTTATAAATTTTCTAAACTGAGAAAAGTTGCTAAGCAAGTTTTTAAATCAATAAATTATTTTGAAATTGATAAAATACTTTCCTATTGCCACCCTTCTCAGCCCCAAGCTAATGACAAATGCAGAATCAAGTGGAGGAAGTGCAAGAAAAGGCTTAATATCACTTTGAAACGGCTGTTCTTTAGGTGTTAAAATTTTTTTTGTAGGAAGTCAGGAACTTGCATTCAAACGGGCTAAAGCGACTGACTGATTAGCACTAACTTCCAGTATCCGTGAAGAAGTTAGTGCCCAGTTTTTCCCTTGAACATTTACTTCCTTTGTACCCAACATCTTTGAGGTTTAAAATTAGGATTAATTTCTTAACTTTCATGTTGTGGTCCTTATCATCTCTCTCATTAGTCTAATCTGAGTTAATTAGAATCTGTAGTTACTTCTCAATCTGTGTTATACTAGAACAATTGAAAAGAGAGGCACAGACACAATTATGTTGTTTTATTGTCTAGGGGAGACAGAAAGCCAGTGGGGCTTCTCTTATTAGGTTAATATCTACCTGACTTCAAAATGTTCCAATGATACAAATAGCAATGGGAGCAATTGCACTTCCAAATTCCATCCCTTTTCCCCTCGCCCTACCCTTTGCAATCCAATTAATTCAAAGGTGATGGAAGAAGAGAAATGTTCTACATGTCAAAATGACAATGCCCATTACATGATTTGCAGAATGAGTAGTATGTGTGATGGTCTGGGGTGAATTCATGTTTTGGCTTTTAAAATAAATTCCCATTTTTGTCATGTTTTGTTAAATCCATTCCTTTCAAATCAATATGGATGAAGTATGTGTCTAAATAATCTCTTTTGATGACCACAATGGTTTGATAAATATGAGATTGAAATAAATATAAAACTTTGTGAATCCATTACCTCCAATTCCTAGATAATCTTACGGTTGTGGTGTGGCTTGATACCCCAAAATAAAACTTCGCTTTTGAGTATAGCTTATGAGGCCAACTTTTATTCTAAAGGTTAGATACCCAGTTCTTCAAAATCTACGTGGCTTAAATCTGATCTGAATGTCAATGAACAAACATGCTATTTTCAAAAACATAAAAAGAAAGGCATACTATTTGATATAATTAAATATACATGCCAGTTACTGTAATCAAGTAACCTATAAGCCTCCAATCCAATGACTGAAAATTAGTATGAAGAATATAATCAATATGAATGATTCATTAATGTTTAACAAATAAAGGTTTTATTTTTAAAATACATAGGTACAAACAATATTCATTGTAAATGTAGAAAGATCTTAAATTTCACTCCTTAAGAAAATTCTAGTTGAAAATCACCAGGAGCCATTAGAACATGAATAAATGTAAAACAAATGAAAAACAGATTTTAAGGTACCAAGATCAGGTGGTAGGAAACAAAATAAATGTCAGCTACTTAAGAAATCTACATTGAATAAGAAACTACTAATACTCTTCCAAAAGGGATATTAAGGAATTATCTTAAAGATATTCTCCTCAGAGCCCTCTAGATTCATAAAAGCACTAGCTAAGTTGTTTTTTCCTTATGTTTAAACAACATATATAGAGTGAAAACAATGTTTATTATTAACTAAAAATAGATTTTAATTGATTATAATGTAAAGTTGTTTCTCAAAGGAAGCTGTTATTTTCCGGAATATTTTCAAAGGAGAATTTTTTCCATAGGCCCATTTAGGTAAATTGTACAGAACAAAAATCCTAATAAATATATTAGATATTGGAAACTATATAGCCACTAGTTTTTCTACTCTTTTAAAACATATAAATTATATAACAAAACATGATTAAATATTTTTATTAAAAACCAAAATTTGGATTGGTTTTTAGAAGCTGAAAACATGGTCAAATTATTTCCTTTTATTATAATCTGTTTTTAGCTGATACATGTTGCATTAACTTTCAGTTGCAATGTTTATGTCTATTGGGTTGCTTCACAAATTATGAGTTAGAATTTTACTTGCAAAGCAAAAATATGGTAATTCTATGCTCTGTTCCAGTCCAAAGAGGAAATTCAATCCCATTTTCTTGATCATCAAATGAGGGCAATACTTGCTTAACTTATCTCCTAGTATTATTGTAAGAATATTGATAAAATATATGTGAAAGTTGGAAGACTAATAAAACCTTTGGAAAATGAATAGTGATACCAGAATTTTTACTACCTATCATGTAGAAAGATCAATGCACTCTATCTGGATGATTTGAGCAGAAAATAATGTTCCAAGCATGCTTTTTATAATATTGCAATATTACACCTTGATGGAAATATGCAGAATTAGCTAGCCCGTATGCTGTTTTTGTGCCAATTAGAAAAAAAGAACCTCATCCTCCAGATAAAAGAATACCCTTGCCAGGACAATGACTGGTAAGTGGAGTACAGGTTGGGTTAACTTAGGCACACTTGTGTTGTACACAACCTTTATAACTATACACTGTGACTCAGCAAATACGCTTTAATTTAAAAACTCAGGTTTCCACTAAAATATCAATTGAATATGCTAACAACTCACATGGTCTCACAACCAAGTAAAAACTTATGTCCCATGTGGTTAGATTAACTGTGGCTATATGGGATGAATATGCTCTAAAATAGGTGTAGTAATAATGGCCACAAATTTCCTGAAGTGCAAAACTTAAGCTTTAATGTCTATTGCTATAACAGTGAAAATATATTCAAGCTTTATTTGTCACTTACAGTTGCCTAGAAGTCACATTAAAAATACTAAAACAAGTAAATCTAAAAATTTTCAGTATTATATTTTATATAACCCAATATATCCAAAATATTATTAATCTAACATATAAAAAATAGAAAATTTATTATTTTTGTTCTTCTCCTTTATTTTTCACATTGTATTATTAATAATCATCAGACATGCTTTGAAATTTTTTTAATATATGGCACCAAAAAATGTAACAATTTTTTAAATAATACTCAAAGACATAAACTATTAACCAAATTCCAGAAAGTAATATTTTAACAAAATACATAGGTATATATAAAAGATTTTGCAGAGTAATGTCTACTTCATTGAAATATTAATTTCCTATACTTATTAACTAATGCTGTTGATTGTCATCTTTCTTCATAAAATGACTTTATATTTGTGATAGTCATATTCATAATTTTCTGTTTAAAAATTAACTCAAATGTTACCTCATAAAAACTAGTATCTCCTCCTATGATCTTCTAACTTGATTGAACTTTGTATTATTTACTTTCAAGAAAGGAAAAGGAAAACTCAATTTATTTCTTTGTTAGAATAACCTTTCAATACAGAAGGAGTTAGAGAATGTGTTTGATGCTTTATATTACTATTTTTTTAAGTTGCAACTTGGAAAATGAAATTATGAACAAAATTCTGTGTTGACACTCAACTACTCACAACCCTAGTCCCTGGGATAATGCAAGAATTGTTAAGACCTACCAGGCATTAAAAAATTAATGTTTACTCAAAGTTTTATTGCACAATTTTTTCTACTTTTATATACTTCTTATATGCTGTAGCGAGAAGGCAATGGCACCCCACTCCAGTACTCTTGCCTGGAAAATCCCATGGATGGAGGAGCCTGGTAGGCTGCAGTCCATGGGGTTGCTAAGAGTCGGACACGACTGAGCGACTTCACTTTCACTTTTCACTTTCCTGCATTGGAGAAGGTAATGGCAACCCACTCCAGTGTTCTTGCCTGGAGAATCCCAGGGACCGGGGAGCCTGGTGGGCTGCCGTCTATGGGGTCGCACAGAGTCGGACACGACTGAAGTGACTTAGTAGTAGTAGTAGTATATGTTCTACAGAATGTCCACTTTTTAGAGATAAGCTTTATTATTTTGATGGAGAAAAGATTCTTGAGGATTTATTCTATTCTATTATTCTGTACAACTGTAGTCACCATCAAGTAATGAGATGAAAATTCTGAATAGATGTTCTCTACAGGAAAGCAAATTTGAATGTAATAACCTTCCCCTCTCCAAGTAAATGACTAAATATCATTCTGACTTTTTATATGTTTCTGCTTAACTGACCTTGGAAGTTTTCATTATGTCCATTGTAAAGTATATATGTGTAATATATGTGAACACTTGATAAACATTTCAGAAATTAAATATTTTCATTTTCCATAATTCTATTTATTGAAAATATCTATACCTCCGATTTCTAAAAACATCTTGAATTAATTTTCTTTTGTATGACATTTTGATAAGATGAAAAAGATGGAAATTTTATAATAGACAATCGCATAAAATCATTTTCCTCAAAAATGGTTACATTGTCTTAAAATTACATATTAAAAAAATCATACAGCAACCCTTCATTGTTTTATATGGTATACCACCCAAAACCAGTCAGTGAGAAAGTGTCCAAAATATTGGGAGCAATTAATCATTAAAATTTTATCCTTTACTGAATCTTTTCAGTTTGCAAAATCTACTCAGTTGTATAAACAACTTTGTATCTGGACTTGACTTGGTATGAACTCAAATGACTTTTACTGGTAAATGACACAAACTGGTTCTAGGTTCACAAATTGTTCTTGCTTCTATTGAAAATTAAAAAGACTGCTCATGGAATTTATTTCAGAGAAAGCAATTGTCTTGTTATATTCCTCTTCATGAAGTCCTCTGAGTAGGGAAGCATTGTAAGATTTATTTCAGCAATGTAATTCATGCTACTATAAATATGCTGAATCTTCTAGTAACTCCATGAAGAGGCAATGAATTGCAGTGATAAAGCAGTGTTCTATGCAGAGAACGATGCACAAATAAGAAAAGCATGCAGCCTCATCTCTTTAAAGGAAACTAGCTTTTACAAGACAAATCTCATTGCAGATAGTCTGTTAATACACCTGACAGTTTTTACACTGACATTGTATTGTGTATAACGCAGGTTGTAATAAGTAATACAACAGTTAGCGTATAGAAAACCATACTGTTTTACATATTTTTATTTTAATATAAATAGTTACTGTGGAATTTGAGTTCCAGCATATAAAAGGAAACTACGTCTTTGCAAATTTATGAATTAACTAAATCTTTTTTGTATTTTGGTGTTCCTACTGGAAAATGTTTTTCATCAATGTCTAATGCCATATTTAGCCATATAAATGTCAATATTTATTCACATGCATCACAAAGAACATGTCCACTTCTGTTGAAGTGTAAAAAATATTCTAGTTAAAACATAATATTTGTTTATAGTCTTAAGAAATACATCCAGCCTTGTTGTTCTTTTCTGAACATAAAGCTGTTGAGAGTTGTCACTTTGTATGTAAGGAAAGATCTATCTATTTCTACCAGTAGAATGGCTGCTGGTCAGTTTCACCCATTTATATTTATGTATCATTTTGGATTTTTGAGCCTCAGGATATAGTACAGGCAAGGGCAAAGATGGAGAGCTGGAGAACACAGCAATATTTGAAATTTTGTGAAACATTCTTTATTTTTGCCCTAAACTACTTTGGGTTCTTTGCTTACAATGCTAGGCTTGTCTCTTTGCTGATGAAACCAAGAGACTGAAACTATTGGGAGCTGGATACAAATGTGTGCTTCTTTCTCCTTCCTTTCCTGCCTCCATGCCCATTAAAGCACACCACTCTTGCAGTGTCATTCAAGACCATCCCATGCTCTGCCATGCTGCATTTCATTGTTCACCCATGCTTCCCTCCTAAGTAAAGAGAAACAGATTAGGAGATGTGTGCATTACAGTGGTCCTTGCAGCCTGTGCCCTGCTAGAAGAGTAACAAATACCTGGGAACTCGGTAGGAAATGCAAATTCTTGGGCCTCACCCCAACCTACTAACTTAGAAGCTCAGGGGGTCAGACA
The DNA here is from genome assembly GCF_019923935.1 of Bubalus bubalis. Taxonomy (NCBI): domain Eukaryota; kingdom Metazoa; phylum Chordata; class Mammalia; order Artiodactyla; family Bovidae; genus Bubalus; species Bubalus bubalis. The sequence continues at coordinate 111,245,934 of NC_059159.1, read as the reverse complement.
CACCAACTTGTGTTTTGACAAATCCTCCAAGTGATTCTGAATTTTGAGGACCATTGGAATAGTGAAAGGCAATACACAATAGTCCAAAGTCACATAGCCCATGGTAGAAGAACCTGTGGTAGAAGAACCGAGAAAGCCTGTGCTCCTACCCCAGTTCAGATCCACTTGCCCAAGACTCTATGCATGTACAAACATCAGGTTCTTCTTGTACTTGTATTTAAGGATGATTCAGATATTTTTGAAACAGAACTATTCCAGGACTTTAATTGAAGGAATTAATTACAGCACAGGTTTTTATATTTTAATACTGCAAAAATAAGTGAAAATATAATGAATAATGACTATTTTTATTAAATATTACTCTACTTTGACAATCCTATTGGAGATAATGGCTCTCTGATCAAATTCAACTGTTTCTAGAAAAATGCTCATATAAGGGGAAACTTGAATATTTCAAAGTGCTTAACAAAATCTTTGTGAAGTCTGCTTCGACGCATCTGTTTGAGAAGTGAATCTCTTGCAGGACAACACTGATGTATTAAACCACATTCATGTGCTCAAACACCTTTCTTTTCTTCATCTTGGTATCAGAAAATCCACTAAAACACACCAGGAAAATGGTATTCAGTTCTCTTGGTACTTTCAGACATTCTATGCTTTAGAACTATTTGTAAACACATAAATGAACTATGGGCATCATCATAATTCTTTTACTGTTTGCAGCTAAGATTTACTCTGCATCCCTCTACTCATAAAACAGCTTTTTTTTTTTTTTTTTTTCAATTTACTTCTGGTAATATCCATGTATTTGCATTTTACGTATTTTAAAATGTTAACATGGTGGTCCATCTTACCCTTCAAAATACTTAGGGATTTAACAAACTCCATTATTTTGGAGAAAAATGAGTCATCTTTCCTCTCAAAGTTAATCTTTCACAAATGATCACAGTTTGGTATGAGCATGAAGTTTTCAAATGGGGTTCTGTTTTGTTTTCATTGTAATACAGCTTTAAATACACTGTGTGGTAAAATTAGGAGTTGTGGAAAGAAGACAAGTTATCAGGGGTGATTATTAACAGGTTTGGTTCCCCTACACCTCAGATATTCCCACCCACCCTCTCAAGGGAGACTTGGTGTTATACACAATGAAATTATCATCACTCAGGGGCTTGCACTGCCAAATGTAATCCAGGTAAAACACATTTGTATGATGCAGCCAAGTGTATGACTTAGCGTGCTTATGATGGAATTCCTTTTGGTCTGTAAATTGATAGGCACAGCCAGAGGGATTATGTAAATAATCAAGGGAATGAAATGCAATGCAGAGGGTGTAATTCTATCCCAGGCTGCAAAGCAAGAGGCAGCATGTACCTGGCAATATGCTGGTCTCAAGCGAGGTATCTAAAAATGGAAGCAGTTACTTTTTATAGTCCTGCTCCTCATGGGGACCAATCTCTCCACACTTCTGATGCTACCTGGGAGATTCTAAATCATTCAGTAATTTGCTGCCCACAGGTCTCTTGGCAAACTTTAGGCTTCTGAATTTAGTGAGCTGTCTTCATAATAATTAAAAAAAAATCTATTATGTGCCTAGTATAAAAAAGGAATGGTTTCTTACATCACTACCCCTCTTCCCAGGATCAAGATAAATATTTATTTATGTAATTAATAATTACTCATTGAATATACCAACTTTAAGCCATGTGTTGCACTAGTGTCTGGGGCACAGTGTAAGCAAAACACAGCCATGTCACATCCAAGTGGATCTGAGAGAGTCATAGACACCCTAGTGTGGTACATTCTATGGTTAAATATGGTTAAAAGGCATTGTGTGTGTAAGAGCTCAGGTAGTCTTAAGGATGGGGAAAGTTTTCCCAGAATACAGACCTAGTAATACCAAGACCTGAAGTAGTAGTTAATCAAACAGAGAGATGGAAGAGAGATTATTATGGAAACAAAACTTAGAGAACAATTTCATAATTATATGCAACAAATCACTAAGTTCATTAGGTCTAATTGCTTCCTACCAAACACACCAGTGCCTTAAAAGTCAAGAACATTTACTGGCCATTATTTGTCTAGTATTTTGCCAGTCCCCTGAGTGGACATTTTCCTGCATTTTTTGCCTTTATAAATAAGCATAGTCTCTGGAATATTGTAGATCCTCAATAACTATCTGATGAAGTACTATTTAAAATAATCTCCCCTTGTATCATGTAGTCTAAATAGAGGAAAACAATCAAATCATTTTTCTAGAAAATGTCTGCACATATCTTTAGCTTTCTCTTAAGAGCAGAAAGCTATCTTTAGAAATATCAATCACACCAGTGATATCCTATCTCTGAGTATTCAACCCCAGGATGTTGGGGTGTGGGGGAGGAAGTCTTTTAAAGAGTAACTTTTATCTTAACTATGAACTTTAGCTTCAAACTAGTTTAATCCCAATCATCATATAATGACCAAGCACTTTGGACTTGGCCTTTCCCAGTGTTACACAAGAGAAAGTGTTTCACCGTTAAGCAATTATTCTTTATTATCATATTCTACCACATTTATGGAATTGGTCCTCCTCTTTACCTGCCTTAAAATGCAATGTCTTTAATGTGACATTTAATTGAAAAAATATATATCTACATATTTACTATGTATGTATCAATTATGTAAAAACCAAGAGGCTATCTGAATCTTGACTTTGAATCCAAGATTGCTTCAGGGAAAGATGAAAGTTGCTTAAACACCAATTGTTTTCAGTAATGCAAGTTGAAGATTAAGGACTTCAGCAATCTAGAATCTGTTAGGAGGCTGAGGATCTATTTACCTATTTACATTATATCTAATAGAGAAAACTTCGTCAGTCATTCCTTAAACACTTGCATACAAAATACTTTTTATAAGCAAGGAAAACTCAAGTTAATGTTTAATTTGTTCTCTTTATTTTTTTTTATTTTTTTTTGAGATTTATTTATTTTTATTTTTTAAATTTTATTTTATTTTAGACATGTAATATGAGTCAGATTATTATCATCTATAGCAAATAAGTACCTTCATGAGCAGCTTTGGAGTATAAAGTGCACAGAGAACTATGCATTATGAAAACTGAAACGCAGGCCTATCTAGTCCAAAGCATTGTTTCCCAGCTGGAGACACAGAGGACTTGAGAGCCCAGGGGCCTGCTCCTGTTCAGGCTCCCAATGCTGATTTTGGAAGGGCTGCACAGGGTCCCTGGACTCCCATGTCAAATCAAGGCTCTCTTCACTTAATCCAGCGTCTCAGTTTTTTTGCAAAGATATCCTCAACTGGAGCGATTACTAGATTGTAAAGTGTATCTCAGTTCTACTTTAGGATTTTCCAAGTTGGAGTGATTAATACATTGTCAGTTTCCCCAGTGGTTCAGATGGCAGTGCAGGAGACCCAGGTTCGGCTCCCTGAGTCGGGAAGATCCCCTGGAGGAGGAAATGGCAAACCACTCCAGTATTCTTGCCTGGAGAAGTCCATGGACAGAGGAGCTTGGTGGGCTACAGTCTATGGGGTCTCAAAGAGTCAGACACGACTGAACAATTAACACTTTCACTTTCAATACATTGTAAGCTTCTGAAGAAAAATTTAAAAGTTATTTGCAAGCAGTATCATTACATTTGGATTACCTGTTATAATCATTGACTTCTGTGGAGGATATTTTAGTTTATTAACCTGTTTCTTTCTTTTTTTTGTTTTTGCTTCACACTGTCAATAATTACCCAAGATTTCACAAATGCATGGGAATTTGATACATAATTTGTATTCCCTAGTAGGTGCATGTGTGCTCAGTCACTTGGCTGTGTTTGACTCTTTGTGACTCCATGGATTATAACCCTCCCAGAATCCTCTGTCTGTGAATTTTCCAAGCAAGAATACTAGAGTGGGTTACCATTTCCTACTCCAGGGGATCTTCCTGAGCCATAGATCTAACCCGTGACTCCTGCATTGGCAGGTGGAATCTTTACCAATGTGCCACCTGAAAAGATATGCATGTGTGTGCTAAGTTGCTTCAGTCATGTCTGACTCTTTGCAACCCTACGGACTCTAGAAGGTACATATATTCAAATTAATCCTTTTCTGGAAAGATTTTGAGAGTAATTCTTAAAGTAATCATTGACTAGTTTTCACAGTTGTTTGATTACTTGGTAACTCCTGTGATATATTAACCCAGGTAGTCTATTCTGCCATTTCCTTACCTGCACAAGATATCTAAATTATTGCCGAATTATTTTTTCTCTCAAGACCTTTTTCTCTTACTAGAATGACTTGGTTCAGAACAGGCTCAGGCAATATAATTTATGGTTCACAGTCTTTTCAAATATACAGCAAAAATTAGGCTGATGAATCTTCTTACATCATATAGGCGCCTGGGGGAAAGATGCATAACAGTACCTCCTCTATTACATCACTATGAAGCACATAGGGAGTAAAAATTGAAAAGGACTTGTGATTCTGAACTTGGGCCTGAACTTGAAACTATTCCTAAGAAATCATAATTTTAATGAGGACTCTATTAAACACTCTCTCTGTGAGACTGATGGACCTAAAGCATTCATTATCCAACCATGCCATGACAGCCACTTGTGGAAAGATATCTGAGAAGAGCACCCTGCTAGTGACAACAGAGCCCTGGAATTCATTTTAAAAGTAGGTCTTTGACTTGGTTATGCTGCTTCAAGAGTCTACTATTAGGATACCTATCCCCATGACTGTTATTCACAGGGATGATTTCTTTTAGCAACTTTCATTTTTTTCCCAGCAAATACTTATTGAGCTAATTATGTGATATGATATTTTTATATATTTAATACAGTATGGAATATAATGTTTTATATCATATAGTGATAAGGGAAAAAAATTCTTGAAATAATACTGACCCTTACCACATGAAGTACACTCTAATATATTATTTTCTACCGAATTCTATTTTTAAAAATGTCACAGAGAACAAATCTGACACCATACTGGATCTATTCTTTTAGTTCTAACCTTTGGGTTCTATTGACTGGCTCTGCACCTTTATAAAAGAATGTTGACTATTGCCTGAAACAAACATGATAGCCCAGTCTCAAGGCCCTGCCTCCCCAGCTTGACCTTTAAAGGTATAACACTTTTCATTCATACAAAGATTTAAAAAATCGCAGAAGAGAATAGCATTTGTCTTGTTAAAAGTTTAGAGGAACATCATGACTGGACCTAAGTAGACAGCTGTAAGAACAAAGGATTCGATTAGTCCCAAGGGGTTTGGCCAACACCAAGTAGTTTGCTACAACCAGCCATATCCCCTTCCCTTTTAGCATAAAAGAAGCATGAATTCTAACTCAGTTTTGATGGTTCTTTGGGACACTAATCCATCATCTTTTCAGTCTGCTGGCTTTCTGAATAAAGTCTCTGTTCCTTGCCCCAACACCTCATTTCCCGATTTATTGGCCTATTGCGAGGCTCTATGAGCTTGGACTCAGTAGTAAAAACGCTCATTTTAAACCCACTAAATTGATATCATTTACATTTCAGTTGGACAATTAATTTGACTTATCATTTGATTTGTCATTTGAAAAATACTGTTTCAAACCATACTAAAAATTTTAAGCCATTTAAAAATGATTTGTAAGCCCTGTACATAATTTTGGGATTTTGAAACCCTTTAAGAGTTTTTAGCAAAGAAAAAGAGTTATCCTCTTCTATCTTATTTTACTTTGTGCTCAATTAACATTTAATTAAGGGTAACAAATAATAATTATATGGTATTTTAATTAATTTTCTCACTATATATAGTCTGATGAAAATTATTGTTAAATCGGATCTTTCTCCACACAAAAGCAGTGACCTCAAATGACTGTACCTATGAAAAGAAACATCCCCCCATTTTTTCCAGCTTTATTAAAATATAATTAACATATAACATTGTGTAAATTTAAGTTATATGACATTCATTTGATACACGAATATACTGCAAAATGACTATGGCAGTGTTAGCTAACACTTCCATCACATCATATAATGGCCATTTCTTTCTTGTGGTGAGAGCATTTAAGATCAACTCTTTTAGCAACTTTAAAGTATACAATATTATTAACTGTAGTCATCATGCTGTACATTAGGTCCTCAGAAATTATTCATCTATATAACAGGAAGTTTGTACTCTTTGACAAACATCTCCCCTTTTCCCCACCCCCCCACAAACCCCTGGTAAATCATTCTAGTCTCTCTTTCTGGTATTTTAGGAGAAAAATCTGGGCTTCCCTGGTGGTCCAGTGATTAAGAATCCCCCACTGAAATGCAGGGGACACTAGTTCTATCCCTGGTTTGGGAAAATCCCACATGCCTTAGGCAACTAAATCCATGCGCCACAACTACTGAAGCCTAAGTGCCCTAGAGCCTGTGCTCTGCAGCAAGAGGTGTCCGAGAACCTCAACTAGAGTAGCCCCTACTTGACCCAACTAGAGAAAGCCAGTGCACAGCAACAAAGACCCAGCACAGTCAAAAATAAAAATTAATTAGTTGATCAATTAATTTAAAATAAGTAAACAATAAGTTCTTTAGGAAAGAAAATTCTGCCTGTGCCATGGAACATGACTTGGAGGGAATGAAGACATCCCAGGTGTCAACCATCTGTTCAAGAGCCTGGACCTTCACTGAGTAGCAGAAGGGGATCTGTGGCCTCTCCTTGGCATGACTTGGCCCAGATTACCAAGGAACATTTGTAAAGCTGAAGTTTTAGGATGGTGATTTCCACGTGAGCAGCGGTCAGACCAAGGAAAGAAGGAACTGAAGCAAGGGGATTATGAAATCAGTCTAGTCGGTTAGAGCCGGATTTTGAAACTTCAGACTATAGAATCTACTTGAATGATAGCCATGTGTTCTTTGTTGTCCAGATTAGCTAGTATTTTAGTCACTCATGTACTCATTCATTTAAGATGTATAAAACAATTCCTATGCATCAAGACTGGATTAGGTGTCAGGAATTTAAAGAAATAAGGCAAATTCCTGGTCTTAAAAGAGATCCACATTATCTTTCCCCTGAAGAAAACAAATCTTAGGCTTTCTGTAATTATTTCTCTTTTGCTCTTTCTGGGATTGCCTGGTGGCTCAGATGGTAAAATGTCTGCCTGCAATGAGGCAGATCTGGGTTCGATCCCTGGATTGGGAAGATCCCCTGGAGAAGGAAATGGCAACCCACTCCAGTACTCTTGCCTAGAAAATCCCATGGATGGAGGAGCCTGGTAGGCTACAGTCCATGGGGTTGTAGAGAGTCAGACACGACTGAGTGACTCCACTTTCACTTTGCTCTTTCTATGTGCTTAGTAAAACTCTGAAAATCTAGCCTGGCTTTGTTGTGCTGAGACGAACATATATTATAAGAAAAAACCAGCACAACAGGAAAGTGGAAACTTGAGAGAACAAATCTGGAGTCATTTGGTTCAAAATGAACATCTCTATGGAGGCTTTGCTTCCTGTAAAAAAAATCTTTTCAGGTTCTGGATTCTGTTTTAGAGAGATGGCATTCCCTTAATCCTACATTATAATCTTAGTATAAGCCTTTTCAAAACATGTTAACTATTAGGGAAATCAATTGTTTATCACAAAGAACTGAAAGATGAATGAATGACACTCTCCATTATTCATCAACAAATCTCTCTAAATGTGTTTAAGCTCTCAGGAAGTAATGCTGGCAACAGCTGAAACAGGCTTACAGAATACTAAGGGACATAAGATAAAGATCTGAGCAGTACACAGAACAGAGGTAAAGTTATTCAAAGCACACTTTCCCCCAAACTCCAGCACACACAATAACTCCCTCTGTGAGTAGCAGGCTTCAGTGCAAGATCACAGAACTATCATTTGAAACTATATCAAGAAATCTAGTCATTAAAGAGCCAAAAATGGAGATCAGAATCTTCTTTCAGATTAACTGAGGATATGAAGCAGAAGAAAATGGGCAAAATGTCTTTCCAGTGAAGTGAGGAAGAAAAAGTAAAGAAAAGAAAGCAGTAATCTATAGTTCAGAGTAGACCCCTAAAGTATAGGCATCAAATATTGTACGCATTTTGGGTCCCTGTAGACTATCTCATCCTCCACCAAGTTGCTATTTGTTCCACATTCCTGAAAATTATAAAAATACTGTAGAAAACTTAAAGTTGTAATTGAGAAACAAGAAAACTCTGAAAACTGCTCAATAATCCTGGTAATTATCACTGCAAGGGGACTAGGTTCAACGGCAAATCATTCCTGGGATCCCACTTGGCCCAAATAATTGGTACTCAGTACTTTCACAGGTAGTCGATGGTACCTAGCAAATAGTTCTTTACTGCACTAACTGGCAAAATAAAATGGTAACATGAAATGCTTTCTAAGGCACTTTCCTGTCTTAAGGCCTTATATGTACAAAGCTTTTGGAAGGATACACCCACTTGATTAGATACATACAAATATAATTAAAGAAAGATTCTGTCGTAGAGAACACATCTTAACAGTGACATTTCTGATAGATAGCACCATAAAGTGGGTCTTTAGGTTTCTAAATTTATCTATCTTGATGGATAACTTAATATGCTAAATAAAAGCCCCAAATGGACACATGACTTATACAACATCTGTTGACAAAGACCACTTCTTTAACCTGATAAAAATGCAGTTTTCCCTGGATTTAATCTATGTGTTAAAGTTTGACCTTTAATTTCTTGCACAATAAGTCAGCATTATTTGGTGCTGCTAAGGAGTGTAAACTAATTTCCACACTTGCTGTTATGTAACCTGTAGCTTTATCTTCCCCCTTAGCATTCTCATAACCTTGTATACAGTCTTTTGTGAAAAAGCACACACCCTGAGTGTACACCTAAGATCTTGTTTATATTTGGTTGCTGTGGCGGTAACCTCAAGAGTACTTTTGTGGTAGGTGTTGCTGTTTGCATCAGAACTAGAATTCACACTTAACTTCTATACTCCAGAACCTGGTAAACACAGTGAATTCCAGGGGACTACATTGTTTTGTATGCAAACACTGTATGCGAACAGTTGACTCATTGGAAAAGATCCTGATGCTGGCAAAGGAGAAGAAGGTGGCAGAGGATGAGATGGTTGGATAATATCACTGATTCAAAGGACATAAACTTGGGTGAACTCCAGGAGATGGTGAGAGACAGGGAGGCCTGGTGCGCCGCAGTCCATGGGGTTGCAGAACTGGTCATGTGTTGAGTAACACAGGTTAGTGAATGAACAACAGCAGCACATTGTTTTGTATGTAAACAGTGCCTCTTAGAATTTGATGAATTTTGTACCCTTAATGGAGGTATTCACCTCTTTGGAGAGAGCAAGTTGGGGGGCTTGCTCTGAGAAAGAGGCCACATTGTAAAACATTTCTGAATTGCTTGATGTTAGTAACTCAAGTCTTGCTAAAACGGTTGACTTCTGTTCTCTAACAATTAATTTGTCACTAACATCTTGAAAGAAATCAGAATGTTGGACTTCCCTGGTGGCCCAGTCCCCTGCATGGAGAATGGCTTCAATCTGCTAATCAGGGACCTAAGATCCCACATAATGTGTGGCGTGGCTAAAAGAAAAAAAAAAAAAAAAGAAATGAGAATGTTATTTAAAGCATATTATTTCATGAACATATAATACCCTATTCTGTCTAAAAGGTGTGAGTCTTAAAACAACATTTCCCTTATCAGCAGCTTGAAATATAGAGTATTGGATTAGTAGCCAGGGGATCCAAGTGCAGAAGGAAAAAGTTTTAATATACTGAAATTATTTAGGCCTATAATCTCTTGGATTGTTATATAACATTTCACTCCACTCTTTGGAAATGTTTCCAAACCACAGAAAGTCTTCTGACTTGCAAATAAGTTACTGTGCCAACAGGCTTCTGCCAGTCTTTTGAGCTACATTGTCAGATGAGTTCCCTGAGCACAAATTATTATTTGAGGGACTAGATTCACGTGGTTGGAAACATCATACTTTCAATAATCTTTAACACAAAAATCAGGGACCTCATTGCATGTATTTATTTGGACATTTGCTAGGAGCTGTAGGACTGGATGTAGTGAAGAGAGTAAAGACAATTAAGAAATGGTTCTTGTCCTCAAGCTGCTCAAAGACTAGGATAGAAAACAGATACATAATCACAACCATAAGGCAATATGGTTAAGATCAGTGCAAGGTGTTATAACAATAGCAGGGTTAGCAACAGACTGATGGAGCCTAGAAAGACCTGAACAGGTGAAACTGAAGCTGGAAATTATAGGTAACATTTAAGCTGTTCAGAGAAGAGAAATTAAGACTTTCATGGTAGATGGTACAACATTATAAATGATAGAAACTTAAAAGATTAAAATCTGTTAAGACTATTAAGGCAATGACAATTTATATGGCATGGATGATTTAGAACTCGAAATATGTTAGGGGTATATGGAAGATGACAAGGAAGGTAGACTGAATCTTTAGTTTGGTGTACCTAGATGCCAGACAAAAAGGCTGCACTTTATCTCATGAGAAACTGGAAGCCTTTGAAGAATTTTTTGAGCAGGGAGCTAGAGACATAATTATACCTTTATTTTAACAAGATAATTCTGGTGGCCATATTTAATGAACATCTATCAATTTTCAGTTGACTCCACCACCCTTGGTTTCAAATATTGTACTTTCCTCATTCTTCGTGATTCTGGTGGGGTGGCAAATGCAGGTCTCCACCTCTCCACCAAACAAGGGTCTCTATCTCTCTACCATGAGGTTGGGCACATGGCACAAGCTTGCTAATCAGACTGGCCTAGGAGTGGACCCTGGCCCAAGATAGCTTAATGTAAATCTTTGGGGGTAGGTATGACCACATCTATACTAGTGGTCATAATGCTTTTTCTCTGCATTTTCTATCCAAAGGGCTCATTCATGTAAGCCTGTGGTTCCTTGGCTATCTTTGTCACCACTGTGTGAACAGAACCTGACCAAGGAAGCCATCAGTGAAAAAAGTAGAGCTGGGGGATAGAAAGAGAAACAGATTTCTGATAGCATATTTGAATACCTGTCTCTAACTATGCTTGAGGCCAACTCTCTTCTTTAGTATTTCTTATTTAATAAAATATTTTTTTTATTTCATAAGCATAGTTTGAATTTGGTTTCTGGATTTGTAGCTGAAAGTGTTCTTACTAACGTAGAGAATAAAAGTCAGATAAGAGTGGAAGAAGAGAGATGCACTTATAGGAATTAAAATAATATACATGAGTGATGATAAGGGCCTGAACTAAGACAATGGAACTAAAGAAGAGGGGGTATATCAAAATATATGAATCCTGAATGGATACTTATTAGATATGTGAGGGAGGAAGGGGAGAGGAGGAAAGAAGAGTGACAGATGATATCTTATCCATGAAACACTCTCCACCATAACTTCTAGGCAAGTGAAAGGTCCCATTCTTCACTAAACAGAATGATTGAAGAAGCAGGATATACTTTAGTTTTCCTTGGGGTTCAGTCCAAGGAAATGTATACAGTTTATTGCACCCTGGTGAATAGCCAATGTGAAGAAACAGAGGCTATTGTGTGCATCTCCTCCTCGATACTCCAGGAGTCAAGTTCCAAGCTTAGCGTAATTACGCAACATGGCAGTTGATTTCCTTCATCTAAAAGCTGGGCACTGTCAGATGTGCCCTGCCAGCTAAGCTGAGCGCTGGAAAGGATGAGGATGACTCACTGTGCTCTGCTTCTGTGCCTGCCACTGCTTTAAATGGGATAGAAACTTAAGCCCTCATCTTTGAAGCTCGTCTTTGCGGGTAACTCTTGAGCAGAGCCGTAATTCAATCTCCAGGTCCCAGAGGTACATGTGATAGTTGTTTCAGAGAGACGATGCCACATCTGTGCCAGAATGCAGCTGGAAAAGGATTTTGTGTGATTTGTCCAATATGATGGAATGAAAAAAAAAAAAAAAAAGAAACAGACTGAGCAGGTGCTTAAAATAAATATATGTTAGTACTTTAAAAAAGAAGTCAAATTATATGTCTAAATCTGTAACCTATAAAGAGCACATTCAAATTTTTATGTAAAGCCCCAAGATTTCAATATAAAGAGAATGAGCAAGAGGCCTGTTCATGAAGAGACATGCACAATACACAGACTCTAGGAAACCTATTTAGCCTCATGGGCAATCAAATACATACTATTGAAGCTAAGCCAAAGTACCATTGCATTGCTAATAATGAGGAGGCAGGAAATTAAAATGTTAAAGTGAAATTGTCCTTTTGGAATCGAAGATGTCAATATTCAACTTATGGTATTTAAAAACCATAAAATATCATTACTCTTTCTCAATATTCCTACTTCTAAGATTATATCCTGAGGTTATTATTCAGCAGAAGAAAAAGTATTGTATATAAAATGTGCATTATAGCATTCTCTATAATATCAAATATATTAGAAAAGTTTAACTGACCAATAATAGGGAGTGGATAACCAAAAATGCTGCCAAAAGGGATACAGGCACAGGGATACAGGGATATTATAAAACAGTGTGGAAATATGGAAAATAACTTCTCAAATAAAGCAGTATAGAAAACTGAACATATACTCTATGAATAAAAACTGTACATTTGGATAAAGACTAAGTTGGTTCAAAGAAAACAGAAAGGAAGTAATGTATGTATTGAAACTTTATTTATGACAGATTAAAAGAAAGACAAAAAAGGAACTACTCAATAAATAGTACTGAATGACATAGACAAAATCAATTCCAGGTAGTTAGAAACTTTAGTGTGAAATGTAAAATTGTCAAACTTTTAGAAGATAGTCTAGGAGAATTTTTTCTGGCTTCAGGACAAGGAATAACTCCTTAAACAGGAAAAGCATTTACCATAAAAATGATACAATTGACCTCATGAAAATAAAAATACTTCTGTTCATCCAAAGACACCCTCAAAACTACAAGCTACAAATTGAGAGGTGATATATGTAACACATATAACCCACAAAACACATATATCCAAAAAGTATACAGACTACAAGATTTAAAAATTGGGTGAAAGTCATGAATATATGCTTCACAAATAAAGAAGTGTGACTAGCCATTAAAGAAACTCATTAATAATTAAGCAATTTTACATGACAATCACAGTGAGATATGTTTCATTCTGGGGTTGTTATATATATACAACCCCTTCATGGATTACCCACTGCTCAACTCCAGGAAGAACCATTCTTATGCCCTTAAATACAAGCGTCACCCCCTTGAACCTGTGGAATGCATTGGCTCTGTTTCACAACCACTAAACTGGCAGAAAATCAAAAGTCTGCCATATCAGCAAGGATGTGGGACAATGAGAATCTCAGTCACAGCTTACTGACATGTAAATTGGTTCAACCCCTTTGAAGAACAGCTTGTCATTATCCAGGATGATTAATGGCAGGTTTAGAGGAGGAATGGGAAAGTGTTAACTAGTGACAAACAGAGAAATAAGCAGATATATTAAAAATAAAACTGTGGAATGGCTCCAATAAGCATATGTTCCCCACCCCCAAGATGTCTCTAGACAAAAGTGAGGAAAGCAGATCAAGACAGGATAAAAAAAGCCCATCAAGATAGATGGGGTTAAAGCCCAGGAGAGCACAGGTAAAGGTGAAGTTGAAATAATTATCCAGGCTATCAGTGTTAGTAAACCGACTAAGTATACACCAGTGCACTATGACCTGTGGACCAAATCCAGCCCAACGACCTATTTTGTAAATAAAATTATATTAAAACACAGTCAGTCAGTCAGTCAGTTCAGTCACTCAGTCGTGTCCGACTCTTTGCGACCCCATGAATCACAGCACACCAGGCCTCCCTGTCCATCACCAACACCCGGAGTTCACTCAAACTCACGTCCATCGAGTCAGTGATGCCATCCAGCCATCTCATCCTTTGTCGTCCCCTTCTCCTCCTGCCCCTAATCCCTCCCAGCATCAGAGTCTTTTCCAATGAGTCAACTCTTCGCATGAGGTAGCCAAAGTACTGGAGTTTCAGGTTTAGCGTCATTCCTTCCAAAGAAATCCCAGAGCTGATCTCTTTCAGAATGGACTGGTTGGATCTCTTTGCAGTCCAAGGGACTCGCAAGAGTCTTCTCCAACACCACAGTTCAAAAGCATCAATTCTTCAGTGCTCAGCTTTCTTCACAGTCCAACTCTCACATCCATACAGGACCACTGGAAAAACCATAGCCTTGACTAGACGGACCTTTGTTGGCAAAGTAATGTCTCTGCTTTTTCATATGCTATCTAGGTTGGTCATAACTTTCCTTCCAAGGGGTAAGCGTCTTTTAATTTCATGGCTGCAGTCACCATCTGCAGTGATTTTGGAGCCCCCCAAAATAAAATCTGACACTGTTTCCCCATCTATTTCCCATGAAGTGATGGGACCAGATGCCATGATCTTGGCTTTAAGCCAACTTTTTCACTCTCCACTTTCACTTTCATCAAGAGGCTTTTTAGTTCCTCTTCACTTTCTGCCATAAGGGTGGTGTCATCTGCATATCTGAGGTTATTGATATTTCTCCTGGCAATCTTGATACCAGCTTGTGCTTCTTCCAGCCCAGCATTTCTCATGATGTACTTTGCATAGAAGTTAAAACACAGTCATATCCTTCCATTTCTGTATACTCTATAAGCTGCTTTGCTCTACAACAGTGAAGATGAATAGCTGTGCAGAAACCTATGGCCTCTTAAGCCTAAAATACTTACTATCTCATCCTTACAGAAACATTTTGCTGACCCTGGACCAAAATATTAGGGAAAGTTAAAAAAAAAAAAGAGTGCTTGGTAAAATTTTTAAAATATATTTTAGTGAAACAATGAAAATATTTTTTATTTCTATCATGGAAGAGAATTACAAGATTCATGTATATAAAGTCAAAGCTAAACTGAAAGATAACAAGGTCCAAAGTGTGTTCATGACAGTGGTTGCCAATCTGATATCCAGTTGAAACTAAATCTAGCAGACTTTTTGATCTCTAGTAAGTATAGTGCAGGGAATCCCACATGGTACGGTGGTAAAGAACCTGCCTGCCATTGCACGAGATGTGGGTTTGACCCCTGGGTTGAGAAGTTCCCCTGGAGAAGGAAATGGCAACCCACTACAGTATTCTTTCCTGGAAAATCCCATGGACAGAGGAGGCTGGAGGGCTACAATCCATAGGGTTGCAAAGAGTCAGACACGACTGAGCATGCAAGCATAGTGGAAAATGTGGAATAGAAGGCCAAATACAGCTGTAGGTATAGCTGGCCCAATGAAAATAAGCAAAAAATAAATGGTGAGAGATTGAGGTTTGCTTCTAGATTGCCTGGGTATTCAATTGCTTTTTATGACTCCTGCAGTTACAACAATAGTTTACAATGGGGGTATCCACTCACAGATGTATTTGTCAAGGTAAGACTAAACAATCATAAATTATTTCCAAAAATCAAGATTAAAAGCTGTCTTGATGTCCAAGAGTGCTGGTTGGGGACTCTGGTTTTTAACTATAATATGAATATTTTACCTGTGGCAACTCGAGTTGAAACATTGCTTGGGTAACCTGGAAGCAAAAATCGTTAACTGTTCAGAAGATGGATACAAAAATCTAAGTACTTCTCTAACATCAATATCAATAATTTACAAAACTTTACAATGATTATGAAATATTTTACGTGCAAGGCAAGCTTCCCAGGTGGTCCTAGTGGTAAAGAACCTGCCTGACAATGCAGGAGACATAATAGATGAGGGTTCAACCCCTAGGTCGGAAAGATCCCCTGGAGGAGGGCATGGCAATGCACTCCAGTATTCTTGCCTGGATAATCCCATGGACAAGGGAGCCTGGCAGGGTACAGTCCGTAGGGTTGCAAAGAGTCAGACACAACTGAAGCAACTTAGCACAGCACACATGTGCAAGACACTCCCCTCTGAGCCCAATTTGGTACGAAGCTGAGTGAAATAGGCCATTTTCTCAATGTATAAGCTGCTGGAAAATGAGCAAAGGTATATATGGGAGCAAGATCAAGGTGTTAACACATTTCTATAGGAGGTGGCAAGTCATAGGAGGTTGGGACTAAATTGATTTGGATAGTAGGTTGGAAAGGATTGGGAAAACAACAGGACTCTGAGGATACTTCTGACCTCACCAAACCTTGGTTTTTCCATCTGTACAATGGGGAAAATAGTTGTATTTTCAATCTAGATTTATAAAGCACTTAGAATAGAATTAGATTCATAATAACTTCAGCTGTCATTGTTACTCTTTATTTTGGCTAATGTAGTTTCTTGAAAGTTTGATTTTGAATCATGAACAGAACTCCAATAGTTCAAAATGGTTGTGTGTAGAATCCCAGGCAGATGCAATGGAATCAACTACTGGATACTTCATTGGTATGAATTCAGAATGTAACAGGATTTACTGGGGGAAATGCCTTTTTAAGCCAGATGCCTAAAACAGTCTTTGAAGCACCAAGGTTTTGGAGTCCTTGAGTCTATATTTACTCAGTTTTATGAATTTCCTATTTACACTCTTGAAGGAGAATGCCACTAGTTGCCACTAGTCATTTTCTGTATGTTGACTGGGGTAAAAGAACTTATCCATGCACATATCAGTGATAGCCAGATTTGGATGCACATAAAAGTATCTCTAAGGTCAGTCCATACTCAAATGGTGGTTGAATTAAAAGTGTGACATAATGTTAATTTTGATACCCTGTAATGTTGTAGTGGGGTCAAGTGGTAAGGAATGAATAACTTGCAATTCTATGGAACAGTGTGGAATATGTGTATATAGGTATTTCTAAAAATCCAAAGAACTAAAGAGCCTCTTGATGAAAGTGAAAGAGGAGAGTGAAAGAGTTGGCTTAAAGCTCAACATTCAGAAAATTAAGATCATGGCATCCGGTCCCACCACTTCATGGGAAATAGATGGGGAAACAATGGAAACAGGGGCTGACTTTATTTTGGGGGGCTCCAAAGTCACTGCGGATGGTGACTGCAGCCATGAAATTAAAAGACGCTTACTCCTTGGAAGGAAAGTTATGACCAACCTAGACAGCATATTAAAAAGCCAGAGACATTACCTTGTCAACAAAGGCTCATCTAGTCAAGGCTATGATTTTTCCAGTAGTCATGTATGGATGTGAGAGTCGGACTATAAAGAAAGCTGAGTGCTGAAGAATTGATGCTTTTGAACTGTGGTGTTGGAGAAGACTCTTGAGAGTCCCTTGGACTGCAAGGAGATCCAACCAGTCCATCCTAATGGAGATAAGTCCTGAGTGTTCATTGGAAGGACTGTTGTTTATGCTGAAACTCCAATACTTTGGCTACCTAAAGCGAAGAACTGACTCATTTGAAAAGACCCTGGTGCTGGGAGAGATTGAAGGTGGGAGGAGGAGAGGAAGACAGAGGATGAGATGGCTGGATGGCATCACTGACTCAATGAACATGGGTTTGGGTGAACTCTGGGAGTTGGTGATGGACAGGGAGGCCTGGTGTGCAGGGGTCACAAAGAGTCAGACACAACTGAGTGACTGAACTGAACTGAACTGAAAAATCCTAGAAACAATTTTTGGCATTAGCTGTGTGCTTCTAGAAATTTTGCAGTTTGCAAACTGCATTGGAAATCTAACTTCATATTTGGGAGGCAAAATCTCTTAGAAAATCAACTAGTTAATGCACAATAAACTTCCCAGTAGTTCTAGGCCTTTGGACTTTTGAAGTTCTTTTTTTTTTTTTTTTTTTTTGAAAAACAGTTTGGATCACCCACAGATAATGTTAGGAGATTATAAGTGTTTATGGAGTTCATGACCCTCATTTAAAAAACTAGTCTTCATATAGGAACATGAGGAAGAGAAAAGTGCCATTGCTTTTTTTTTTGTTTAGGAAAGTTGTATCCTGGGAGAAACACTCCCCAATGATTTAGAGGGAGGCTTTGAAATCTGGGCTCAGGACAAATGATACTATTGCCTGAGGGAAACCATTTCCTATGTTCACACACCGCTTGTTTCTAAATGTTTAAATTCCATGTTCTAAATTGTTATTCAGTGCTTTAAAGTCATAGTAGTCTGACTTCAGAGAGAAAAGAACTCTGGACTCTCAGGTTGCTGTACAACCCTTTTCAAAACTAACCACAGCAACTTCGAAAAGATCTTGGATTAATACCTACTTTTGTTTTGTTCTTTGAAGGAGGGGAAACTTGGACAAATAATTCTTTATCCATCAGAAAACACACGAAAGATACACAAATTTATCCTTTTAGCATATTCTTGAAGTGTTATCCAATACATGCTAATCATTATTTATGTTGTCACAATACATAAGAATTGAGACTAAAACAATAGGCCACGGGAGCAAAATATTTTAAATGGCATGAACCTCATATTTCCCGAGGGCAGCCATTTCTGGGTCAGTTTGAAGGTAATAAAAACAGTTTCTCAGGCTTTTAATATTTATCATATTGCAAGGTCTACAGCCTCATCAAGGAATCATCCGTTATTTGATGTAGTCCTTTGGTTGTCACATGTGGTCAGTAATCTTCTATTGGCTTCCTTTTTATATTTTTAAATTAACCATTTTAAAGGGAAAAATTCAGTGAAATTTAGTCCATTCACGTATGGTGTAGCCACCGCCACCCTTTTCTAGTTCCCAAACATTTCCATCACTTCAAAGTAAAACTCCTTCCCCATTAACCAATTTCTCCTCAGGCCCTGGAAACACCAGTTCACATTCTGTCTCATCTGTTTCCCCTTTTGTGATCCATTCTTTTTAGTGAAGGTTCTTACCAGGCTTTTGCTGTCCATAAAGTCATCTGAGAGCACCTGGCTGCAGCCATTTATAGCTAAAGAAAGCTGATCCTAGAGCCAGGGACACAATCACTCTTGGTCTCTAAGCTCCCAATAACAACCTACTGCTGCCTGAATGCTCTCCTTTCTCCTTGGTTACCCTACCTCCTGGGCATTGCATGAGTGCTACATCTCTGCTGCCATGACTGACCCAATGGAGTCTTCAAAAATACCAGTGATAATGTATCTTCTGGGTTTCTTAATGTACCAAAGCCACTGTGGGGAGAATCTTTCACTCTTCACTCTTGTATTTCATATCATGTGAGTAATGGATATAAACCAAATACTACTGGAATTTCTTTGTGTCAAGGGGAGAATGACTTTTCATCAATTAAGAGTTTTTTATTAATTATTTTCAGCCTACTCTCACCTTACCTTATGATGAAAACCCACGTTTGGGAAAAGGGGTGCTGACCTAGCAAATCTGAGTAGCAAATGGCAAACTGTGATTAGATTCAACCATCTCTGACAGTCGAAGTATTACTATGGACTCAGTTGTTTGCATGTGTATGCTTAGTTGCTCAGTCATGTCTGACTCTTTGTGACCCCATGGACTATAGCCCACCAGGTTCCTCTGTCCATGGGGATTCTCCAGACAAGAATACTGGACTGGGTTGCCATGCCCTTCACCAGGCGATCTTCCCAACCCAGGGACTGAACCCAGGTCTCCCGCATTGCAGGCGGATTCTTTACCGTCTGAGCCATCAGGGAAGCCTCTCCGGTGCTATCCTCACTTAGAGTTATTCCCAGGAAGATCTTAGCCCTTCAGTTAAAAAGTGCCCCCAGTGGATCAACGTGATCAGTACTCTGGACACATTTAGAAATCTGAACACTGGTAAATTTTAAACCTTGAGTTTAGGTTCAACCTGGAACTCTAAGTACAAGTATTAAACTTAGTATTGGAGCAATAACAAACTTGTATGATTTTATAACTTTAATAGGAATTGACAATAAATTTCTATAAAAGGGAAAAATGAAAAAAAAAAGGGGGGCCTCCAAAAAAAATAATAACAGCACTTCAGATCAGGAGTTTTCTAGGTTTCTATACACATACACCTTTATGCATGTGAGTAATAATAAATAATATATAACATATATTATAAGAGAGTATGAATATTTTGATATTGATTGCAGTTTATTTAAAAAGTCTCAAAAATATGTGCAAACAAAAAATGAACAAGCATAAAAATCTGATAGTCTTATGAAACTAGTTTTTTTTTTAAATGATTGTGTTCTTTTTAGAAAAATCATTTCCATTTCACTCATTAATAGCAAGCCAGATCATGTGGAAATTCTCCTAAAATACAACAAAAATGTGAGATAAAAATATAATAAGTAAGAGTTAAATGCACACTTGGCTCAACAATAAAAAAAAAAAAAATCCAGGAGCCAAAGGAACAAAGAGGAAACTTATAACTGAGAAGTAAACAAACTGTTCCTGCCCTTGATAATGTGCTGCGCTGATAGCCAAAGGGCTTAATAACACAGTAAGGAGAGCAGTCAAGGTTGCATGAAAAGGAGATAGGACTAAGACCTCACATCACTGAATGGCTGACATTCACTAAAGAATGATAGAAAAATATGCCCTTTGAATCACTGGATGGGGAGGCAACAGCATTACCAGCAGCTCCTTAGTCTAGGCTGTGGGTATAAAATTAATCTTCCTTCCTTGAAATTTCATCAACAATGGCGTTTACTCCTCCTCTGTGTTACAACACTTAGACTTGAAACTGTAGTCCCTCCCAAATGCTAATGAAAGGAATATCAGAAAGATAATAATAAAATGTTTCTTCTTCCCGTATAATACAGAGGAACAGATACAATTTCTTGTCTTAAATTTAGTTCTGATAAAGTGGTAAATTGAGAACATTTATGAAAACATCTCGAATAATTCTCTTTCCCAGGATGGAGATTTGAATAAAAATGAATAATCATGCTCTATTTTGTAACACATTCTTGGAAGTGTTATTTATACAACTGAGCCTTTTAAGACATTCAAATTCTGGAGGTTGCTCTGCTGTGTTTGTGAAATGCAACGTCAATGAACTACTATGTATTTTCTCAAGTAATATTATTTGAATTGACAAATTATTTGAGGTTTTGTTGTTAGTTCAGAAGAACTTTAAACCACTTTTTACCATTTATTTGTAAAGACAAAATATATCTGTGATTCTGTTGAATTCTTTGGTTAAATAAAGATTTGAGATTATTCATCTTATTTAAATCAACACAACCTAGTACAAAAAAATTTATAATTTTTAAAAGAATCAAATAAAACTCTAGAAAGGAAAAACAGTGTCATTGAAATTAAAAGCTCAATTAACGCTCTAACAACAGGTTAAAAATAATTGAATGGAGAATAAGTAAAACAGATTATGGATTTGAGATTATGTTATGATGTATCACAGGCACAAGGTATGGGGATTATGAAACAGAGTGTTCAAGACACAGAGAAGAGAAGGTCCAATATACGTCTAATAAAAATAAATGCTATAGCAAATACACATGCTCTTTAGAAGAAGATAAGATCATCATAAGCCTTCAAAATTTTTAAATTCAATGCCTAATATATATCTAGGATAGTCAGAAGAAGAAAAGACAGCATGAACAAAAACCAAAAGGAACTGCATTTTCTCAAGGCAGAGACTTAGGATATTTGAATGATTAGACACAGACTTTAAAAGATCTATATTTAAAAAATGAAACTAATCAGTGAAAAAGTTCACTGAAAACTCAACATTCAGAAAACTAATCATGGCATTCGGTCCCATCACTTCATGGCAGATAGATGAGGAAACAATGGATACAGTGAGAGACTTTACTTTTTTGGGCTCCAAAATCACTGCAGATGGTGACTGCAGCCATGAAATTAAAAGACAATTGCTCCTTGGAAGAAAAGCTATGATCAACTTAGTTCAGTTCAGTCGCTCAGTCGTGTCTGACTCTTTGTGACCCCATGAACCCCAGCACGCCAGGCCTCCTTGTCCATCATCAACTCCTGGAGTTTACCCAAACTCATGTCCATTGAGTCAGTGATGCCATCCAACCATCTCATCCTCTGTTGCCCCCTTTTCCTCCTGCCCTCAATCTTTCCCAGCATCAGGGTCTTTTCAAATGAGGCAGCTCTTCGCCTCAGTTTGCCAAAGTATTGGAGTTTCAACTTCAACATCAGTCCTTCCAATGAATACCCAGGACTGATCTCCTTTAGGATGGACTAGTTGGATCTCCTTGCAGTCCAAGGAACTCTCAAGAGTCTTCTCCAACACCACAGTTTAAAAGCATCAATTCTTCATCACTCAGCTTTCTTTATAGTCCAACTCTCACATTCATACATGACTACTGGAAAAACCATAACCTTGACTAGCTGGAACTTTGTTGACAAAGTAATGTCTCTGCTTTTGAATATGCTGTCTCATTTGGTCATAACTTTCCTTCCAAGGAGTAAGCGTCTTTTAATTTCATGGCTGCATCACCATCTGCAGTGATTTTGGAGCCCAGAAAAATAAAGTCTCACACTATTTCCATTGTTTCCCCATCTATTTGCCATGAAGTGATGGGACCAGATGCCATGATCTTAGTTTTCTGAACGTTGAGCTTTAAGCCAACTTTTTCATTCTCCTCTTTCACTTTCATCAAGAGGCTTTTGGTTCCTCTTCACTTTCTGGCATAAGCGTGGTGTCATCTGCATATCTAAGGTTATTGATATTTCTCCTGGCAATCTTGATTCCAGCTTGTGCTTCTTTCAGCCCAGCATTTCTCATGATGTACTCTGCATATAAGTTAAATAAGCAGGGTGACAATATACAGCCTTGACATACTCCTTTTCCTATTTGGAACCAGCCTGTTGTTCCATGTCCAGTTTGAACTGTTGCTTCCTGACCTGCATACAGGCTTCTGAAGCCATGAAGTTAAAAGACACTTGCTCCTTGGACGAAAAGCTATGACCAACCTAGACAGCATATTAAAAAGCAGAGACATTACTTTGCCAACAGAGGTCCATCTAGTCAAAGCTATGGTTTTTCCAGTAGTCATGTATGGATGTGAGAGTTGGAAATAGCTTATTATAAAGCTGCTGCTGCTACTGCTGCTAAGTCGCTTCAGTCGTGTCCGACTCTATGCGACCCCATAGACGGCAGCCCACCAGGCTCCCCTGTCCCTGGGATTCTCCAAGCAAGAACACTGGAGTGGGTTGCCATTTCCTTCTCCAATGCATGAAAGTGAAAAGTGAAAGTGAAATCACTCAGTCGTGTCCGACTCCTAGCGACCCCATGGACTGCAGCCTACCAGGTTCTTCCATCCATGGGATTTTCTAGGCAAAAGTACTGGAGTGGGGTGCCATTGCCTTCTCCATTATAAAGCTATACATACTAATATATACTAATTTTAGTATTCTAAATTTATTACTTTTAGTATTTTAATATTACTATACTATATATACTAATATATGCTATCTGAGACAATATGATGTTGGTAGTCGGATGGACAAAATGACCAGAGATATAAAATAAAGACACCCTGCCCCAACACACATATTTATATGAAATTTTATTCTATGACAAGGTAGCACATCAAGTTATTGAAGAAAAGCAAGATGTTCAATGAAAAGTACTTGAAAAAGTGCTTATCCACATAAAGAAGATTATCAAAGCTATGCTGGTAAACCAACTGTCTAAAAACAAAATAAAACAAAAAAGCCCTGATTTGCACTGGTCTGTAGCATTTGACAATTCCCATAATGCAAATACTCCACCCATGATTGAGTTTAATGGTTTTTCCAGTAGTCATGTATGGATGTGAGAGTTGGACTATAAAGAAAGTTGAGTGCTAAAGAATTGATGCTTTTGAACTGTGGTGTTGGAGAAGACTCTTGAGAGTTCTTTGGACGGCAAGGAGATCAAACCACTACATCCTAATGGAGATCAGTCCTGAGTGTTCATCAGAAGGACTGTTGTTTATGCTGAAACTCCAATACTTTGGCCACCTGATGCGAAGAACTGACTCATTTGAAAAGACCCTGGTGCTGGGAGAGATTGAAGGTGGGAGGAGGAGAGGAAGACAGAGGATGAGATGGCTGGATGGCATCACCAGCTCAATGGACATGAGTTTGAGTAGGCTCTGGGAGATAGTGAAGGACAGGGAAGCCTGGCGTGCTGCAGTCCATTGTGTTGCAAAGAGCTGGACATGACTGAGTGACTGAACAACAACAACCAATGTACAGTCATCTGACTCAAATTCCTGAAAGGTTAACAATCAAGTTTCCTGAGCTAGTATGAGCGCTGTAGCATACCACTGACTTTCCTTCATACCCTGAAAAGTGAAAGTGCTAGTCACTCAGTTGTGTCCAAATATTTTGACCCTATGGACTGTAGCTCACCAGGATCCTCTGTCCATGGAGTTGTCCAGGAAAGAATATTGGAGTTGGTTGCCATTCCCTTCTCCCATGGATCTTCCTCTCCCACATTACAGGCAGATATTTTACCGTTTGAGCCACCAGGGAAGCCCACTTCACACTATTCACAAAAATCATTTCCATATAAGCTTCAAAGGGAAAAATAGAATTTTAATGTTCTTAGTAGGAAAAGATATCAGCATATCTTTAGTCTATGATATTTGGATAGTTTTCTTTTAAAAAGCACAACAAATATTGATTGTAAAAATAAAAGATTTATAAATTTAATTGTATTAAAATTAAGAACACTTTGATCATTAAAAATATACTGTATATAAAGTAAAATTGAGAGATTTATAAATTTAGAGATTTATAACTGACATTAATAATGTGATTAATGATCAGAATTAAGTGTATATTTTTAAATATTACAAAAGCACTTAAAATATGCATTCTAATAAAACAGTGCAAATCATGTAAACACACTTTTACAAAAACAAAACTGACCAATAACATATGATGAAGTACTCAAGATATTTAGTAACCAAGGAAGAACAAATAAAGATCCCAATGTGATACCATCTTGTATCACTTTATTAAAAATTAAAAAGCCTGAGACTCAAATGCTGAAGAATATGAATCCATAGGGTCATTTTTCCATTGAAGACAGAAGTACAAATTGATATAATCACTGTGGCATTATTTACCAAAGCTTAACATTCCTTTTCCTTAAGAAATATCAGATTTGATTCTAGATATATAGCCAGTAGAAATATACGTGAATATGTTCATATAAGCCCCCAAAACCCATTATCAATTCTATTATCAGAAAAGTTTATTACCCAGCAGTCAAAATAAAAAACTATAGTCATGTACATTACTATGGATGAATCATATCAATATAACATGCAAGTAAGAAAAGAAAAAAGAGTCCATTTTTATAAAGTTAGAAATAATTAACATTTATACACTTACTCATACACACAAGCATATACATACCATTTTCTGGAATATATAGAGATACAATGGAAGTCAATCAAGAGAATAATGAACATAGGTTTCCTAATTTTCTCGTCCAAGGAGGAGAGAAGGGACAGAGCAATGGACTGTAGGACCTACAAGTGTACATGTAGGTTATCTTCAAAGTATTTTGTTTTGTGTAGAGGTTTGGTAGTGCTTATTGTGTTATTATACATAACGAATTACACAAACAAATTATACAATTAAACAAAACAAAAAGATGTATCTAAAATTCTAAGGGGATAATACCAGGGTCACAGGAAAAACAGAAGGCACACCTGGCTGGAGTTTTGAAAATGATGTAACAAAGGAATTTCTTACAGAAAGGTGGACAATCCACAAAGGTACTGGATAACCCAGAGCTTACACAGGTGAAAAGCAGTGACCACTGCTGAAAGATTGAGGAGACGGGAAAAGTAAATGGTGTTTTCAGAGCCCAGTGAATAAAGCCAGTACTTTACAGTGAGGAACACTCAATAAGGCCGGCAGTTATACAGAAGGACTCAGCCCTGTGAGAACCCTGCCAGAATGCCACTCAGTCACGAGAGAAGCAAGGGAGTAAGTGGCCTGGCCTTTCCCTCTTGCTGCACTCCATTTTCCTGTCAGCATCTCCCTCCCTTTCTTGCTGGTTGAGCCAAACCGAAGCCAGAGGGCAGAAAGAGCTGTGCCATGAGACAAAGAGATTAAATGAACCTGGAGTGGAAAATAGATTATCTAATAACATTAACATGCATACAAATATACATATATTTTTAATTTATTTGGCTGTATTGGATCTTACACAAGACACTCAGGCTCTCTAGTTGTGGCACCCAGGCTCTGGAGCACATGGGCTCAGTGGTTCCTGTGCCGCCGTGAGAGGACTTGGCTGTTCTGCGGCATGTGGGAATCTTAGTTTTTTGACCAGGGATCGAACCCATGTCCCCTGCATTACAAGGCAGATTGTTAACCATTGGACCACCAGGGAAGTTCTCACACAAATATTCAAAGAAACATCCACCAACAATAACATGTTATGGGAAGAGGTGTAAAGGAGTTTCAAATGTTCTAAGTAAGATTAGCCAAGGAAAAGAGTAAAGGTACAAATTAATTTTAGACTTTAATAAGTGAAAAAAATACATAATATTTGAAAAACTATTAAAATAATAAAAATAGTAAAAAATTCCCTAAATTACACAGAGAATAAATAATTTTTAAATTAATTTTCATGAATGTCATTAAATGTAAAATTAACATTTAGTTTAATTTTAAAACTAAAAATTTTAAATCAATTTTTAAAAGAGGAAAGAAAAATAAAGCAAGTAACATAAAAGTATTTAGTAAGACGATAGATTTTAAACATAAATTTATAAATACATTATAGTACATGTCAATAAAATAAGTGATCTAATTAGAGAAAATCTGTTAAGCTGCATAAGTAAATAAAACCCAATAGTGGACCATTTAATGTGCTTAGTTGCTCAGTGATGTCCGACACTTTGAAACCCCATGGACTGTGGTCTTCCAGGCTCCTCTGCCCATGAGGATTCTCCAAGCAAGAATACTGGAGTGGGTTGCCAGACCCAAGGGATCTTCCCAACCCAGGGATCAAACCCAGGTCTCCTGCATTGTAGGTGGATTCTTTACCATCTGAGCCACCAGGGAAGCTCAAACAGACATGTAAAACATACAGACACAGAGATTCTAAGTAAGAAGATGAAAGAATATATATTATACAAATTCCAACCCAAAGAAAAGCTACTGTGACTATAATTTATCATGAAGGCAAAAAGCATAGACATGAATAGGGATGTCTTATATGTGAAGTCAAGTGGGCCTTAGAAAGTATCACTACGAACAAAGCTAGTGGAGGTGAAGGAATTCCGGTGGAGCTCTTTCAAATCCTGAAAGATGATGCTGTGAAAGTGCTGCACTCAATATGCCAGCACATTTGGAAAACTCAGGACTGGAGAAGGTCAGTTTTCATTCCAATCCTAAAGAAAGGCAATGCCAAAGAATGCTCAAACTACTGCACAATTGCACTCATCTCACACGCTAGTAAAGTAATGCTCAAAATTCTCCAAGCCAGGCTTCAGCAATACATGAACTGTGAACTTCCAGATGTTCAAGCTGGTTTTAGGAAAGGCAGAGGAACCAGAGATCAAATTGCCAACATCCGCTGGATCATCGAAAAAGCAAGAGAGTTCCAGAAAAACATCTATTTCTGCTTTATTGACTATGCCAAAGCTTTTGACTGTGGATCACAATAAACTGTGGACAATTCTAAAGAGATGGGAATACCAGACCACCTGACCTGCCTCTTGAGAAATTTGTATGCAGGTCAGGAAGCAACAGTTAGAACCGGACATGGAACAACAGACTGGTTCCAAATAGGAAAAGGAGTATGTCAAGGCCGTAGATTGTCACACTGCTTATTTAACTTATATGCAGAGTACATCATGAGAAATGCTGGGCTGGAAGAAGCACAAGCTGGAATCAAGATTGCCGGGAGAAATATCAATAACCTCAGATATGCAGATGACACCACCCCTATGGCAGAAAGTGA
Source organism: Bubalus bubalis (assembly GCF_019923935.1). Lineage (NCBI taxonomy): Eukaryota > Metazoa > Chordata > Mammalia > Artiodactyla > Bovidae > Bubalus > Bubalus bubalis. The sequence continues at coordinate 111,218,149 of NC_059159.1, read as the reverse complement.
AGAGGAACTAAAAAGCCTCTTGATGAAGGTGTAAGAGGAGAGTGAAAAAGTTGGCTTAAAACTCAACGTTCAGAAAACGAAGATCATGGCTTCTGGTCCCATCACTTTATGGGAAATAGATGGGGAAACAGTGGAAACAGTGTCAGACTTTATTTTTTTGGGCTCCAAAATCACTGCAGATGGTGACTGCAGCCATGAAATTAAAAGACGGTTACTCCTTGGAAGGAAAGTTATGACCAACCTAGATAGCATATTCAAAAGCAGAGACATTACTTTGCCAACAAAGGTCCATCTAGTCAAAGCTATGGTTTTTCCAGTGGTCATCTATGGATGTGAGAGTTGGACTGTGAAGAAAGCTGAGCACCAAAGAATTGATGCCTTTGAACTGTGGTGTTGGAGAAGACTCTTGAGAGTCCCTTGGACTGCAAGGAGATCCAACCAGTCCATGCTGAAGGAGATCAGCCCTGGGATTTCTTTGGAAGGAATGATGCTAAAGCTGAAACTCCAGTACTTTGGCCACCTCATGTGAAGAGTTGACTCATTGGAAAAGACTCTGATGCTGGGAGGGATTGGGGGCAGGAGGAGAAGTGGACTACAGAGGATGAGATGGCTGGATGGCATCACTGACTCGATGTACGTGAGTCTGAGTGAACTCCGGGAGTTGGTGATGGACAGGGGAGGCCTGGCATGCTGTGATTCATGGGGTCGCAAAGAGTTGGACACGACTGAGCGACTGAACTGAACTGAACTGATAGTGATAACAAGTTCAATTCACAAGTAAGATAAAGCAATGCTAAATTGGCAAGTACATAATAGCCTTAGTAATGTAAGATAACCAACCAATAGAAAAATTAAGAAATGCACACCAAAATAAACTATAAGTCAAGGAAGATATCACAATGAAAATTAGAAACTCTTTTTAATTGACTGAAAAAATAAAACTACTGTATTCAAACTTGTTGTTTAGTCGCTAAATTCATGTCCAACTCGTTGCAACCCAATGGACAGAAGCCTGTCAGGCTTCTCTATCCATGGGATTTCCCAGGCAAAAATGGAGTTACCATTTCCTTCTCCGGGGGATCTTCCTGACCCAGGGATTGAAACAGCATCTCTTGCATCTCCTGTATTGGCAGGTGGATTCTTTATTGCTGAGCACCCAGGGAAGCCCTATCCAAACCTGTAGATGTTGCTAAAGACATGCTTAGAAGGAAACTTATATCCTTAAATGAAGTGCATTAAGATTTATAGTTTGACAAGTAAAAATACATATTTCTTCTAAACAAGAAAAGAAGTGAAAATGGAGGAATAAAGAAATTGTACTCCACACCAGAGAAGAGAGATAAGAAGAAAAAGAGTATGCAGTTACCTCTGCAATAGTCCTCCCTTCTTAATATTACAATTACTGATTTTGACCTATGAGTCTGGCTGCCCAGAAAAAAGTGTACAATCTTTATTTTTCCTTATAGTTAAGTGTGTTTATGTGACTAAACTCTGATCACTGAGGGTCCTCTAGTCTTTTGTCATTTTTCCTCCCCTTTCTCCATTTGAATCCTGGAATATGAATGTAATGGTTGGAATTCTGGCAGCCTTCTCTTATCAGGAGGCCAAGAGTCATAGTTCAGGGATGCTGGGGCAGTGAGCTGAAAGGAGCCTCTGTATCTCTCAACTCTGCTACCACATCTACCCTGGATGAGCAGTTTATAATATCTATTTATGTGAAAGAGAAATCCATTTCCATTTTGAGTATTTATTCTGGATTTTTCATGATGGGCACCAAACCTAATCCTAACTGATATAAGGACAAACAGAAAGCATAAAGTACATGAGTCATCACAATAGAAGTAGAAATGGACTAAATGTATGTGTTTAACAGACTCTTGTAATCAGAAACTCTTAGATTGGATTAAAAATATGAGAGTGATTTGCTCTTTAAAATCCAGACCTACAATGTTAGGACACTAGACAGTTGAAGGAAATAATTACTTCAATAAATAAAATTAATAGTTTTACAGGAAAAAGGCAAGGAGTCACAGATGCCTGAAATTTGGCCAGTGTTGTTTTGTCATAATCAGAAGGGGAAAATCCAAGAAAAAAGTTTGATTTTGAGAAAGGATAGTGAGTTCAACTGTGTGTGTGTGTGTGCTCTGTCTGTCACTTGGTCGGTTCCACCTCTTTCCGACCCTCTGGACTGTATTCTACCAGCTCCTCTGCCCATGGGATTATCCAGATCCAGGCAAGAATACTGGAGTGGGTTGTCATCTCCTCCTCTGCCTGACCCAGGGATTGAACTGAGTGTCCTGTGTCTCCTGCACTGGTAAGCAGATTCTTTATCCACTGAGCCAGTGAGTTCAATCAGGGGGTCTTAAAATATGAACTAAGAGACTAGGTAGTTAATTGAGTGAAAATAGGCTGAACTAAATATTAGAGATAGGTTGGGTCTATGTTTAGTGCTGTGGTGCTCAAACTTGACTTTAACTCTGAATCACCTGATGGGTTCCTTAAAGCACAGATTATTGGGCCCTATCTCCAAAGATTCTGAGTCAGTTGGTCTGAGATGGAACCTGAGAATTTGAATTTCTAAAAGTTTTCCAGGTGATGTGCATGTCTCTTCAACTCTGAACAACATGAGGAAATAGAGTCAGAGCTGCTTCAGTGGTTCTGACAGCTGACCACACATTACAATTACCTGAGGAACTTTAAATGCATAACAATAGTTGGGCTCACAGAGAAGGCTATGGCACCCCACTCCAGTACTCTTGCCTGGAAAATCCCATGGGCAGAGGAGCCTGGTTGGCTGCAGTCTATGGGGTCGCTAAGAGTTGGACATGACTGGGCGACTTCACTTTCACTGTTCACTTTCATGCATTGGAGAAGGAAATGGCAACCTACTCCAGTGTTCTTGCCTGGAGAATCCCAGGGATGGGGGAGCCTGGTGGGCTGCCATCTATGGGGTCGCACGACTGAAGCGACTTAACAGCTGGGCTCAAATCCCTGTTATTGAATCAGAATCTCTTTTGTTTTGTTTTGAACTCCCTAGTTGATTCCAATGGGCAGGCAGGCTAAAATACTCTTCGAGTCTTCCGATGTTCAAGTTAAAATTTGTTTTTTTACGTAAATGTTTCTTTTCTTGTTTTTTCAATCATACTGCATGGTCCACATAAAACAAATATGCAGGCTCTCCATTTTCAAACCCAGCTATTTGACTAGATGTGACACGTAGCTCAGGTAACCAACAAGCAGCTGGAATGTAAAGCCTGAAAGTTAAGTTGGGATTTTGGTTATAGGTCTGGGTACATATAACTTTAAAATGTGGGAACGAATTAAAGGAAGCGAATTCAAACCAGATTTGATGTTGTCCAGCTAAAATAATCATTTAAAAAATTAATGGCTTTCATAAACAGCATTATCTATTGCATTTTACTTTTGCAATTGAATGAATATACATTTATACTGCAACTGAAACTGAAAAGTTTTCAAGATGTCAAGCACCTGAGAAGTTTCTATGCCAAGGTCAGATGGGAGGGAGGCTTTCCTTTATTTGAATAGTAATATTTAGATTTTAACAATAAACCAGAAAAACATGCAGAACACGTGATCAGTAACAGCTTGTACTATTTAGCAACCCTGAACTCATGCTTACTTTGATTATATATTGGGTTCCCATGACTGAGGTAACAAATTACCATAAACTTAGTGGTTTAACACAGCACACTTTATTCTCTTAAAACTCTAGAGGTCAGAGTACTGAAATCAGTTTCACTGGTCAAGGTCAGAGGGATGGGCTGAGCCAGCACCCTCCAGAGATTCTGGAGAAGAATCCACTTCCCTGTATTTTCCAGTTTCTAGAACTGCATTCCTTGCATTCCCTGGCTCCTGGCCCCTTACTTGTCAAAGCTGGCAGCTTCAGTGACCAAGCCACCTCCTGTTTCTGTGGTCAAATCGCCGTTGCCTCTTTCTTCTAAGGATACTTGGGATTGCATCTAAGACTCACCCTGACAATCCAAAATAAATAATTGCTCAAGATCCTTAATTAAATTACAACTGTTACATTTCTCTTGCCATAAAAAGTGACTTTCACAGCTTCCAGGGATATCTTTAGAAGTCATTATTCTGTCTGGGAAAATTATATAAAATATAACAAAAAGAAATCACATGATTCTTTTTATCATGCATAAATTCAGAATGGCAGAAATGACAGTGAAGTCAAAATTCAGCTATTTAGCTTTCCAAACACTGAGGCAAAAGTCAAAGGCAAATTGCAGATTTCAGCCAAATACTAAAAGTAAAGCACAATTTCTCAGCATACCTACAGATAGTACACCGGATTATAACCTGTTAACCTGTTTTTTAAAAAAATAATTTATAGCATAACACAAAAATTCCCCAAATATTTGTTTACTTTTTTCACTAACCCAGGATTTATCTAAACCATTTAGTATTTTAAATTTTATATTATTCTAAAGATACTGATTCATAATTTAGACATATTTGATTGTTTCCTTAAAATAAATTTCTAGACATAGAATAAGGGTTGAATATTTTTATAATTTAGTGCAGTTTGCCAAGCATTATTAAGCTCTGAGAAACTCTATAGGAAAAGGGTCATTTCTCTGCATCCTTCCATGTGCCAGGATTGGGAGTAAAAAAAAAAAAACCCTTGACTTAAAAATGCTAACTTGTTGCTGTGCATTTTGCACTTATAATTTATATTTATTGGACGACATTTGAGTGGAGAGTACTCCCTGAGAAACTTTCTTTACCTAAAACCATGATTTAACTCACTTCCCAGATTAACTTGCACCTCTGAATTTCCTTTGTAAGAATATTTTGACTGTATAATTTGTTTACAAATTCAAAACCAGGGAGAAAAGAACGTGTGGCATTAGAAGTTAAGTTACTGGTCATCTGGGGTGAGGAAGAAAGACATAGTGACAGAAAGGATGTACAAAGTGGACTCTGAGGTTCTAATATTGTTCTTTATTTGACCCCAGTGGTGATTATTTTGTTTTGTTTCTTTCATGATTTTTGTTGAGATGTTACTACAAAAATGTCATGATTTTTGCAGTTTTCTATACATGTTATGGGCTTCCCAGGTGGCACAAGTGGTAAAGAACCGACCTGCCAATGCTGGAGATATAAACGACATGAGTTTGATCCCTGGATCAGGAAGATCCCTTGGAGGAGGGCATGGCAACCCACTCCAGTATTCTTGCCTGGAGAATCTCCTGGACAGAGGAGCCTGGTGGACTATGGTCCATAGGGTCTCAAAGAGTCAGACACGACAGAAGTGACTTAGTATGCATGTACACATATATGGCATATTTGACTCTAAAAAATTTTTAATAAAAATAAATTAAAAGAGAAAAAAGTATGTAGACTCATGTCTACATACACTCAGTTTTGGAAACAATCTTCTCTGCTTACCAGTAGTCAAATCTCTTTGCTCCAAATTCTTATCATTCATGTGAACCTAGTATTTCAATAGCGTGGTTGAATTAAATGTTATTTAAGTTGCTGATTTATTAGGAGGAAAGGGCAATTGATTTCTATGAAAACAAAACTGAGTGTTATGTAAACACTCAATCTTGTCAAATTATGAAACACGCTGGCATACTAACAATCTATACATAAGACAATTGTAAAAAAAACGAGAAAATGTATAAAACTCTCAAAGTAGTCTGCATTCAGATTGCCTCAAAGATGTCTTTAATGGTTTTAAACTTCTTTCTGCATTTTGAGGAAACAAAAACAATGTGAACACTATTCATGCAAGGTTATTTCAAGCTCGAGCCGCAGACCCAGCTCTAAGAAATGGATTTGGCCTGTGAAGTTCAGCAAAAATCTATTTAAACTAAAACAGTCTTATAGAGGCTTTAATCTAATGTTTCTTTTAGTTACCCTTCTAATTAGTTAGTATCCTGGTTGTATCAGGTAAGAGGGGCATCTGCCATTTTAGTAACACAAGACAAAGAGAAAACAGTTGATAGGATATGTGAGGAGCAGGAGAAATCAAAGGTTAAAAAATAAAAAATAAAACATTGCTATTGGGCAAAGGATGTCAGACAAACAGAAATTAGCCCACAAAAAGATATGTTCACACACTCTAATGCTTCTTCCACCTCCCCTTTTAATACCAACTTGCCAATCGAGCACAGATTCTTTCATCACATAACAAGATCCATTTTTTTCCAAATTATTAAAAGTCAAACAGGCATGTGAACCCATGTGGTGTCTGTTGAAACTGCAGTGATCAAAAGCAAAGGGACATATCCATCGCTGGGTTAACCACCCAGCAGACTCACCCTGTGATGCTGAAGAGTCAGGGACAGCAGATGTCACTAAGCAAAGCAAGTTCAGCTCCAACAGATCAATTCTGGATTTCGAAATCAGAAAATGTGAAGATCAGTGATTTTTTATTTCACCATTTATAACCAATGTGTGGTTATTTCACCACACATAACCATTATGTGTGTTAAATGTGCATGTTTTTTATTTCAGTTACTCATGTGAGTGGGAGAAGCTTAGGCCCCAATAGCTTTTCAGTGGCTAAGGCTTGAGTTTTAGAGGAGTTTTAGAGAAATTCCTTATACTATGAGATAGCAGTTTCAGCCATGGTTGGAGACCTAGTCTGTATGGTTCTTGGGATAATGACAGTTTTCACCAAGGACTAGAAGAAGTCAGATTTAAAAGAAAATTAAATTATGCTCCTCTTCCCACCCCTTCACAGGTGTGTGTGTGCAGTTTAACTTACCCCTAAGAAGGAAAGGATGATTAAACATACTTCATCTATGACTCCCAAGTTTAATTTCCAGCCCATCCTCTGCGGCATAAGCCTGCTAAAATATACAATATATATTGTACATAAAAATATACAAGCTTTGACCCAGTCTTGAAGTGGGGCTTCCTTGTCCCTGAGTTTTCACCAAAGCCATTTTCCCTTTGTAAAGGAAGGAAGTGATCTCCTCAGCCTTTCACCCATGCAAACACTCCTAAGAACATACTATTCTACAAGACAAATTCTAGGAGATGGATGATAAAAATACTTATTTCAGAAGCAGAGATCTCAGGCTCTGTGGTTTCTGGATAAGAAAGATCTGCCCTTCAAGTAAGATTAAGGTGGGAGAGTTCCTGATCCTCTAATCACAATGCTTTCCTCATAGAAGATACTCGGTAAATATTTGTAAAAATTTAACAGGCAGGTGTGGTAACCTGTTTTATAGCTGTTCCTTTTACCTACATTCTGTAATATCTGGCATAAAGGGACCTATTCTTATGTAATTATTCAATAAAATATGATTAAGAATGAGCATATAAATAGTGAGATGACACAGCAAGTGTGCTGTGAAGCATTGAGCTTTGACTGCCTGGACAAGTGTTTGACTCCACAAACAACTGCAAAGCTGAGAGCAGAAGAAAGTAGCAAAACACAGCTGTCTGGGCCTGGCCAGAGCACCACTCTGAGTTATATAACAGCTGTTGTGTAATTGTGCATTTAATTCAAAACACATTTTTAAGAGAGAAAACAATTAGATTTTCCAAAAAGAATGAAATTGTGAGTGAGGGGGATAGGGAAAGAGAGAAAAAAAAACAATGAAACAGCACAGAAGTTTCTATCTGGTCTTCAAGCAGAGGCACAGGGGAGGCAAGGACCTCAGGGATGGTTGTCTTAGCATCTAGGGGCCTGGCCTATGAGCTGAATCTGTTTTTGTAAATAAAATTGTATTGCAAAGTGTATTATGGTATTGGTTGACTGTAGAGTTGAGTAAATCAAAACAGAAACTATGTGGCCTAGAAAACAGAAAATAATCTTTCTCTCTTTACAGAAAAAAAGTTTGCTGACCCCCATCTTAGACAAATAAAAGGCTACGCTTGAGGGCCTGCGAGGGTGACGACTCAGAGAACAAAACAGCCGCCTCTCGAGCCCATCTGGGAACGCTCTTATGGAGAGGAGGACAAGGAGAATAAATTAGAATAAGAACCAAGGTTTTGGTGTCACACTGGCCTGATATGAAATTTTGCTTTTGTACTTATAAGATTGGTGTTCATAAACAAGCTATTTTATGTCTGTAAAGTGGGGAACCCAGTGAGGGCGGAAAGAGAAACTACGGTTCCTGCCCCTGATTTGGAGTAACTATGCAACAAAACTTAGCTTCCCTACTTAAATCCCATATTTGGAAAAGCTGGCACTTTTCACTGGAAGAAATAATTATTACTCTTAATTCTTAGTAATTGGTTAAAAGCACCCAAGGTTTTCCATCTTGTTCTGACTGTAACTTTTGCTAGACTTTTGATAAAATAAACTTTTATACTTAAAAATGGGAGTAGTACAGTTAAAATTTGTCCTTTTTGAACGTTCCCAACTTGAAACATTAATCTCATTTTAAGAACCTATATTACTCAAGAGTCCTGTTTAAATTCACTCTTGGTACAATTGCCTGCGTCAGTGATTGATAAATACCAGCCAACTTCCAAAACCAGAGGTTACTTTCATTTTAAGCAAGTTTTAGCAGACGATATTGCCATTTGCTATTGTGGTGAGTGTGTGACAACACAGTCTGAGTTCCCTAAAAAATCCTGCTGACATTTCTGTTCCCACATATAAAAGATAATTTAGATAAAGACCATTTAAATAAAGATAAAGATAATTTAAATAAAGATAATTTAGAGCTCCTGAAATCCTAGTAGGTCTGCTTACCAAGCACTGAAATACATTTGATGGGTATGATTCTTTTCAAGTGGCCTTGGGGTAGGGTCTCTAGAGGGGACCTAAAGAAAAGCACCCTGCTTTTCTGGGACATGGACAGATTAGCCGATAGCACTGTCCTAAAGACACCTGGCCAGGGTCCTTGCCTCACTCGCCTCTGCAAAGAACAAGTGCCCTTTGAGATTCCTTTTAATCCTCGAATTCTCTGATTCCAAGTCTGTCAGAACACAGAAAGTTTCACAGTAACATAAAAAGCACGAAAAGCCAAAAAAATAATAACTGGCCTTAGTGGCCAGAGCAGCTGTGCTTCCTACACTTATCACAGGTTTCGGCTTTGTAAATTAATTCGTCTGCAAATAGTGCCCTGACTCCGGACGCAGCTTCAATACTGGAGCACTGGTTTCTTAAGGATTTAAGTTTAAAGTCAAGGGCTTCCTGCTCTAGGTGTTACAAATAAGTAGTGTCGTTTTCTTTTTGCTCGGAGTTTGTTCATCCAATCATATCCCAGTATGCAAATAAACCTTAGCCCAAGCAGATAAAAAGGAACAAATAAAGCCAAGTGCTCTATCAGAACCAAATCGCTGAGCCTGTCACCTGTGTTCCAGGAGCAGAACCAGCAATGTCGTCCTCAGCCATGCCAGACGTACCTGCCCCACTCACCAATTTGCAGTTTAAATATACTAAGGTTAGTACAACTTCTGCTTGCTGCTTTGCCTCAGCTTTATAAAAACTACATTTATTTAAAGCACAAAAGGTCAATTTAAGTAAACTGGTGTAGAGAGCCCTTTGCAAATATAAAAATAAAAGGCTTGCAAAATGCAGGTCTGGGTTTAGTGTCTTGATCACATAATGAATTCTAAATCGTATCAGGCAACTTTTCAGAAATTTATTTCTTAAAATATTTCTAAGTAAAAGGAATGCTCTTCACTGTAATAGGTTCTTGTGCCAGGATTCAGTGGACTTTACTAAGCAGTTCTATTAACTTTAGGCAGAGTACCCAGCATGTATAAGAGAGGCAAATACTTACTAGAGAAACTTACTGGAAACAGGCAAACAAATGGGAAATTGTTTTTTTTTTAAGGAAAAAAAAAAAGAGAGAGAGAGAAACAGAGTATAGTGAAGTAAAACAGAGCATACTGAAATAACATGATTTTTATATATGTCAAATGAGTGTTGAAATTGAAAGACCTGAATCTGATAATTGGATGAAGGAAAACGCCAGTTACAAAAAACTACATGGTCCTTGCATTATTTAGCCTATTTGGGAAAAGAAAGCCTTCCTATTTATTTCTTCAGCCAAATTTGTTGCCATTGGAGCCGGCATGTAATTGTTAGCTAATAAATATTTAGAGAAAAAAGAGCAGGAGCCAGACCCAGACTTAAAAATCCACAGTTAGGGAGAAGGAGGAAATGGATCCTATTTGAGTCAATCAAGAGTATCTCTGAACTTCGCCTGTTTCACACTGTTACATTCCTGCTTTCTAGTCAGAGCCTAGAACTTTCAGAGAAACAAATAACAAAACCAATCTAACCAAGATCATTTAAGAAGTGAGCTTTATGGTGTGATGCAGAAAGGAAAGTAAGAAAGGAACTATTCCCACTCAGGGAGAGCCACTTTGCTGTCTGACTTAACCAAGGAAATTACAAGAGCACTGTAAGTTAATGATAAAGTCCTGCTATTATTGTTTCCTTACTTGTAACCATGGATGGTTTTGAAATTCTAGTCTGTTAAATTTTCATTTTCATAAGCACAACAAATGAGGAAGTTGTTCAGCTGACTGGCTCTTTTCCATAGAAAAGTGTCTGCAGAGTTCAGATTGTGCCTTTAACATGGTTGACCAACAGTTATAAAGTGTATTAAAGTATTATTTTTACAAGGTTTTATTAAAAGGGAAAATATTTTTTTGTCCGTTTGATTTTATTCCAAATGGGAACATGAAAAATGCGATGAGACTATACCCTCCAAAGATTTTGCACTTGGCAAAAGCACGCCTAACAGATAACAAGACTCCAGTTTTCCCAACTTTCTTATTGTTTGTCACTTGCAAGATATTTCAATCCAAAGTAAATACATTTAAAAATGCATTCGTTTTATAAAGATCAAAACCACTGGCAATGATTGAGTTATCTATCCCCTTACTATTATAACAGTTTTGTTTTGTTTTTCCCCATGATACTGGGAAGATATTTTGATAGTCTGAATGTCACATGTTCTGGTAGTCTGAATGTCACATCTTTTAAAAATTTGGTTTGCAAAAGTTTGAAGTCTTCCTTGTCTGTGAATTTCCAGCGAACTCTAACATGAAATATTCTTTCTACTGAACTAAGCTTCATTAAGTAGTTATTAATTAAACATGTGAGAAACAGTAGTGGACAAATGAGATAGTCCTCAAAATATAGATACAAACACAGATTTAGTGATTCTTTAACATATAGAGATGATTTTAAGATTAATATAGCCTGTTCATTTAAAAGTCGTTACACAAGAACACCCTCTAGGGAAACTAACTGACCTAAGTGCTCAAAAAGAGGCAAGATTCCAAGAGCAGGAATTTGCTCTTGCATATAAGAACTTTTCTGGGTAAAAATACCCAATGCAAGCAAGTCAGTGAATTTCGATTGCTCACACATCTTCTCTATAAATCTGTTCTGCTCAGATAGCATTTTATTGTCTGATTTATTGGTTACAGCATGTTCACACTTGGGAGGACACCAGTTATGTATGTAATTAAATCTAAATGGGTGAGCTTTTTCAAATGCCTTTGCATTTTCTTTTTATTGTGCCTAACCGAAGAACTGTATTGGATTTGCACTTGCAAGAGGAGTTGGAAAAAGATGGTTATTAGCTAACTTTCCTGGTTGCAAACAAAGTAAGGGATTTTATAGTGTCTGAGAAATTACCTTCTATAGCAAGCCCCTAAACTACGTTATTTTTCTTGCACTATTTTAGTGTTCATGTTTATTATCATTAGAACATGTTGGTTGTTGGAGCAAGGTGGAGGAAAGAGACAAGCAAGACTGAGTAACGAAAAACTATTGCAACGACAGTAGAAGATCTATACATGATCTCAAGCTTGAGACTGCTTCTAGTCCAAACAAAAGATCTCATTGATGCCTAACTTTCATGACTTTACAGTCTACTTTGTTTTTTAAGGTGCATAAAACAGAGATCCCAGTTTAAGAAATACTTTATAAAATGATACCAAAGTTTTTGGAATTTAAAATCTCAGTAACATCAGTATAAGTGCACTCAAACTCAGAGTCTGTCTCTATCCTCATATCCGCGCCCCCCCCCACCCCATTTCCAATTCTAAACAAACTCTCTTTCTCTGCCAGCTAAAAGGATGAGCTTCTTCGGAAATTGTGTGATCTTTGGAAAAACTACATTACCTCTCTCTGCCTTGGTTTCCTTACATGTGAAACGGGAATTCTTAAGGTTGAAGTAAGCATTACATGCATTTAATGCATATGAAGTCCTTGAAATAGTACCTGACACATGGGAAGTGATCGATTAACATTAGCCATCTTAGTCCGATTTATTTTTCTGAATTCTATCCAATTTTCCAGGACCTTCTTTTACTCAGCCTTTCCTAGATCTGTTTCCCACAAGGGTTCTTCTCACTTCATTGTCATCCCCTAGCTTTTCTGTCACTCTTTCTTGCACAGTCATGCCCCACCTGACAAGGATTTCATTGGAGCTAAGTTCCAAGGGTTTATCCTGGATTTCAGGGATCAAGAACTTTCTCTTACAGGATTTGGTATCTTTGTTTTCCATTCTCCCTTTACAACACTATTTTCTACCTTAAAGACAAATAGAAAATTCAAGAAGAAAGCTTTCTCAGACAGGGATCAAACCCCCAAATATTTAGTTTGACTCTTAAATGTAACTCATTCAATAATGAATGACTTTTTCATGCTAGAAAAGATCTTCATTGGCTAATGACATTTCACATACCCACACAGACACTCACACAGACAGGAAATATACTTAAGTTTCATTGTGTTTACTCTGTGCCAATGACTGTTTTAGTTATTTATGATGGTTTTATTTACTCTTTATAATAACCCTATGAGGATGTTACTATTCCTGCTTTGTATTTGAGGAGACTGAAGAATAGAGTGGCTAAGTAACTTTCCTTAAGTTACACAGCTAGTAAATGACAAAGCTAGACTTGGAATGCTGGCAGCTTCAGCCCTCACCCCAAGTGACTCGTCTAAGACCAGTATCACTACTTTGGGACATGGAGTTGCTGGCATCCTAGTCTATCTTTATTCTGACTTTCATTTGTCCATTCCTGATTACTGGAGGGGACATGCCTATGAGCCTTTCCAGCTGTTGCTCAGCTGTTTCCAGGCCAACAGGAGAAAGTTTGCCACCAATTTAGAAAAAGTGGAGAACAATAAGAAAGGTTGGAAACAAACAGACTTTCCAATTTGATTGAAAAGGTGGGGTTTGAGCTGGGAGAGGCTGTGATGCAGAAGACTATGACACAGGTGTGCAATTCCTGTGAGAACTGCATTTCTTCAACTCCTAGGGAATAATAAAATTATAAATTTATTTTTATAATAAAATAATAAATTTTGGAGAAGGCTATATTTCCCCAGCTTTCTGGTATTATCACTTAACCCATGTAGGTTAAAGATATGTTTTTGATAAAGAACGTTTATGAATCATTGAATACTATGTGCTAGGCACAATTTAAAGTGTGTGTGTGTGTGTGTGTTTCATCATTATCTCCCTTTAAATTCTTAAAACAAACAAATTCAGGCCACATGCATTTCCAAATACCCCATTCTTTTCACTCGTTTCTCCTTTTTTCCCTTCCTCTCTCTCTCATTTTATATCCCTTTATTTACCAAATCATCGAATTGTTCTTATGATAGTCCTTATAATATCAGAAAGCAAGAATGATTCTTGCCTCGTGGAGCTTGTATTCCTGGAGGGGGTAGGAAGAAAACTAAAAAGAAGAAAACTGAAAGCTGAGACAATATGAGGAGAAGAGCTTTCTTTGGATGAGGTGTCAGGGAAAGCCTCTTTAGGAAGGGGACAGTTAAGGGAAGTCTGAGGGAGGCAGACATAAGGTGGCCATGAAATTGAGGAAAAAAAGACCCAGAGTAAGAACACCAGCAGGGGCATCTGTGGACAAGGGCGTGGTATATTCAAGGAACTATCCAAAGGCGACCATGGTTGGAATGAAGTGAGGAAGAGAGAGCATAGATAAGGCTGGAGATGAGGGTGCTGCCAGACTGCCTGATGGGTTTCATTGGAGCAAACCACTGAGGGGTGCTTAAAACAGGACAGGACTCAGGTTCAAGACAAAGATGACTGTGCTGAGGCACTGCTTTCATTTGGGAGATCGTTTAGCTCCCCTCTGACTGATGCAATATTTTGTTTGCTCTTGGCTGGGAAGCAGTTGAATACATAGGGGGTTGGCTGCAAGGTGAGGTAGCTTAACAAGATAAGTCCGGCTTCGATTTCCAGCTCTTCTACTTATTTAATGATATGACCTTGGCCAAGCTTCTAAGCTCCTTGAGTTTCAGTTCCTTTGTCTGTAAATTAGGAATAATAATGACTACCTTGGAAAGTGGCTGTGAGAATTAGGGTAATTTGTGGAAAGTGCCTGGCACTTACTTATTAGCTCCTTGGTCCAGGCTCTTTTTAACCCTCTCCTTCCCAAGATGATTCCTAGAATTCTAAAAACTTTCAGTTGCCAATGTAAGCAAATCAAATACTTGAACTGCTTGTCACGGTTCAAAACTACATTCATCTGTTGGTCTCATTTGAAGTTCATAATTAACTGCCAGGAAGGAGATAGGGAAGATGTCTCATTTTAAAGCTGCGGAACCTGAGCTTAGATAGCTTAAGTGACTTGTTCAAGGTCACACAGCTTTTAAGAGGCAAAGACAGAATGAGTTGAATCTTCTCATTTCATATCTGATTCTTTTCCACGAGAGTTCATTTTTTTCCCTCAACACTGAAAATAGCAGTATTTAATATTTGAATCTCATTAGATTGTCTCTAACAAGTGTTTTTGCACCTGTTACTTAATTTGTATCATTCATTCCTTACTCTGACTGAGAGAAGGGAAATTTGGATGATAAGAGAAGAGAGATGATTTGGACATCAGATCCCTAAACAGGTGGACTGGTAGAAAGAAGATACTCCAGAGCAGTATAATCTCAAATTTAATTATGTAAGTGACACTTACAGACCATGTTGAAACGCAAATTCCAATGCTATAGGTCTGAGGAGAGATCTGGTATTCTGGATTTCTAACAGACTTCTAGGATTTGTTGATGCTACTTAAAGCATGGTCTGCTAACCAGCAGCAATTGTCAAAAAGCGTTGAGTCAGCCTTATAACTTTACCTACACGGTGGTCACCATTGAATTAAGGACCTGACGTCCTGTTTCTCCCAGAAAGTGGCTGTCACACTTTCTGGGAGAAACAGGAAAGTCCACTCACACCCAGCCAGGTCAGAAGTATTTATTTTCTCCTTCAGAAAGTGCCAAGTCCTGCAAGAACTAGATCATGGCCACGAGCCAGTGATGGAACCAACTTTGATTTTCTTCCTGAGATATAAACCTTCTTTAAGAATGTAATATTTAACTCATCTCTGAAGACTGTGTCTTTGCAAACTGTTTTGTTCTCAGACACCTGCTTAGCTTTAAGAAAATCTTATCAGCAAAATCCTAAAGTAAATAGCACATTGCTTAAAAGAGGGTGTTATTCCCATTTCATAAGGGCTCTCAGAACCAGTGTTCACAGGGTTTCCTTAAACTGGACTTCACATATTTGTCATTAACTACTGGCCAGAATAAGGGGGTGGGGTGAGAAAAACTCTTGACGAGTATGAGAAACAACTCATTTGAAGAGCAACCCAAAGTCAGATTAGTATCTCTAAAATGGCCTGGGTAATCTATGGGATGATATAACACAGAGCAGCATAAAAGAACCCTCCTGGGAATACTAGCATTGATAAAATGGCCATGCACTTCTCTTAAAGTGGCAATTATCTAGCATAGAGTGGTGGTGGTTTGGGTATTCATGATGCTATTATAATTGTGGCCAAATGCGTTATACGTTTATTAGATTGAAGTGGCCATATTGAGCCCTGTTCCGAAAAATATGAGCAATAATTACTTCATTATTAAACATTTAATTAAGAGCCACTGCTAATAAATCAGAAAAGTAAATTTTTGTGTAAACTGTATTTCATCATAGTGATACATTTTGAGTATATATGTGCATGAGTGTGTAAGTGTGTGTGAGTCTGTCTGTCAAAAGTTCCCACAAATACCAGCATTGCTTGCAAGGTGTGTAAAATGTTGCTAATATTTGACTTTCTGATATTATAATATCTATACCTGATGCCTTTATTGTAATGTTGGAATTATTAATGTGAATTTCTTGACTGAGCATTTGCATAAACATCACACTTCTTAAAATTTTGTCTGAACAACTCTCTCCCTCACCCTGAGTCCATTAACTGACCATTTCCACTGCTCTCCGAATACTTTTTCAGAAGTCAAAGAAATGTAAATATCAAACAGCTGAATTATGCTCTACATTTGGCACTTTCTTTAGAAGGAAGGTATATATGCAAGCAATTATATTTTGGGTCTTAGTATTGTTAAGTATTAAATATTTACAGAACTTTCTAGTGCTTCTGCAGCTTACCTCTGATATAGGGTATACATAATGTATGGAAATTATTGATGAGTATTTTTGTCAGCTGTGGGACAAAATGATGACGTGGCTCAAAACAATAAAGCTTCAGCATCTTTTCTTTTTCCCTGATTGAGTTGAAAAGGATGAAAAGGCTCTTCCAAAGACAAGTAAGAAAAGAGTATACACTCATGTTACTGAACTCAGACTGTAATATAAAATAGAAATGAAAAGGAAAAACTTTATTTCTCCTACTTTTGTTTTGGCCACCCTCTCATTTTGTTTTCATTCTTTTGACTGCAGTTAAGCATTTTCCTCCCATCTGTTATTTCCTTCTTAATTTCCTTTTGGATTTTTTTTTTTTTTTAACTTTGAGTCTCAACATTTTGCTTTGCTGCCTCAGGGTTTGGGTTAAAAATAATTGCCAGAAGATCTAGCTTTGATACTTTAAAATGTTTAACACCCCCACCTGACTTTTGCTTAGTCTCTATCTCTCATTAGCTCCCATCTTGGTTCTTTCTCCCTGCCCCACTTCACACCCTCCGGGTCTTTGGTACATTTTAGTTTCCTAATGTGGGGGAAAAGTTAACACATTTACAACATGCATCACTTCCTATACATTTTCAACTGTACCCATTATTCCACATGGCCGAGACTCAGGATGTCAGGTTTGGAATTTCACACAGGTGACATAAAATGGAGAATCCTTTCAACCTTCCTCACTCTTGGCATGACTTAAAAGAGATTCTTTGTGCATTGAAAATGTGATCTGTTAAAATCTCTCTGCCACCAAGACAGCGCTGGCTTCTCTCACGGCATCCAGAGCTGCTGGCCCGGTTGCAGTCCTGCATAGATCAGATGAATTTGGGGCACCCCAAGAGACTTTTGGAGGGAGTCAGTGCTTCTCTTTTAAGCCAACGGGTTTCAAAATCTCAGCAGATAAGGCTAATAGGTTTTATTTGCCTATTAGACAAATCTAACTTCATCTAAACCAGTCATATTTTGAGGAAAGTGCCTATTTATTTAGAATTGTAGCTTTATACCAAACACACTAAGATATACGAACTTTTCCTCAGAAAAGGCTTTCTTTCATTCAAAATTATGACTTATTCTTGGACACTAAACTACATTCAGGAAACAGCCATTTTCTTTTTTAAAATCAAAGTTTATATAATGTATCTCTTACAATCTGACATATCTAAAATTTAAAGAGTAAAAATCAATTATTAAGTTGCCTCAACATTTCCATTGATTGTTTCCCCAAGTAAGAAGCACTTGAAGTTTAAGAGTATGCCTGGCATCTATAATTTCCCATCAGTATTGTGAACTTGGAGTCTACTGCACATATATATTATTCAAAAGTATCCTGAGTCCAAACTTCATAATTAGAATATAGTTAATATAGTGGTTAAATAGGATCCAATAATTGTTTTTTACTTTTATAGCATGATCCCTTTCCCTCCAAACTTGCTAAAGGCAAATAGCAAATGGAAAATGAAGTTGTAATCAGGATAGATCATTTCAACAGACCTAAAATGGTTTCATAATCATTTTGGTAAACATCTATTAACCTATACATCTCCATATAACCATTTTATATAACTATAGGAAGGATGATTATTCAAAAACATTCAGCTACACAGTTGGCTGTAAGACATATATAAACTGAATAAAATTTAAACAGAGAACAAGATGATCAAGATAGTCCCTACCAATAAATTCTCCACAGCTAAGGGGAAGAAAAGGATGGTACAATGCCAGATTCTTTCATCTCATTCTCTGTGCCGAATTTTGTTTTCATACTCAAAGGCTTGCTGTTTGGGGGAGAATGTATATCATTGATAATTTACAGACTATGTTGATACATCACTCTTCTCTAAAGCCCTAAGACCTCATGCCTGGAATGTTTAAATGGTGTCTAGGCTAATCCCTTGGACTCTGTTTGTTGTTGTTGTTGTTTAGTCACTAAGTCTATCTTGTCAGAAACTTTTGTGACCCTATGGACCATAGTCCGTGAGGCCTGTCTGTCCATGTGATTTCCCAGATAAGAATACTAGAGTGGGTTGTCATTTCCTTCTCCAAGGGATCTTCCCAGACCAGGGTTTGAACCTGTGTCTCCTGCACTGGCAGGCAGATTCTTTACTATTGAGCCACCAGAGAAGCCTGACTCTGTTTGCTCTATCTCAAATCCATTTTTGGTACATTAAAATCAGTATTTCTAAAACATCCATATGATCCTGTCACTGTCTTATAACATCCAGGATAGAGTAACTTGGGTGTCAAAATCCATCACTAACTAGTTTCATTTTCACTGTTGGAATTTATCTAAGACTTGTTTCCACTGGAATTCTCTGCTTGGGGCTGATTTCTTGACTGTCCAAATATCCCAAGAGGGTTCCCTCTCTCTGCTCCTTGTTTTCCTTCTTTCTACCAATTCAGTCCAAATTTTCAAGGTTGGATTCTTCCAGGCCATGCTCCTTTCTTCTATGAGTTTCTCTGTGCAACTTACTAATTAAAGCACTGCTTTGGTCATTGTTCTCTACAATCTTCAATTCTTTACTGACTGATCATGATATAAATATACTCTCCTTTTAGATCATAGCCACTTGGAAGCAGGGCCATAGCTCACTAATCTTCCATGTTTCCCTATTACCAACAGAGTATTTCTCAGGCGTCTACTCATTTGACTAATGCTTTTCTGATAAAACAAAAATGATGATTTTGTGTCATATGAGTATAAGCACAAATTCGAACAAAAATTAAGTTCACTGTATTCCCCTATATTAAAGATGGAAACTGAATAATGCAGAGTAATTGCTGGTAATTTGAGATCATCTGCCACTGATCTCTTTAGTAGCCTGGAGGAGGATAGATAAACTTCTGTTCTTACTTTAATGTTCACTTACAAAATATTCACTGACTTTAATCTGAAAAGGGAGTTTTATGTACAGTTTAAATACAAGAATCTGATAATGAAAATAGATGGTACATACATATTATAATGGTTCTTTCACCAAAGAGAATGTATGAAGGGATTAAAATAATTTGTAATACACTGGGATGACCCTGAGGGATGGGATGGGGAGGGAGATGAGAGGAGGGTTCAGGATGGGGAACACATGTACACCCATGGCTGATTCATGTCAATGTATGGCAAAAACCACTACAATATTGTAAAGTAATTAGCCTCCAATTAAAATAAATTAAAAAAAAGTAAGTTGTAATATATTGAGAGCATATTATTGAAGAGTTGAAACCACAAATTATCAGTGTAAGAGGATTTAGGCGGGAGATGAAAAGCTTCACCACGGGCCTAACAAAATACAATACATTCTGTACCTTCTTTTTATTAGAGTTTTGGTGAAATTGCACTGTGGAAGGGTGGAACTCTGGGCATATTTCTGACGGGGAGACTTTGTGCTCTCTTAGTTTAGAGATATAAAATTGGAGGAGGTCATACTATCTTTAGAGCAGAGAAAATGCAGAATTAGAAATTTGCAAGGCTGGCTAAAGAATCTAGGACAAATAACATGATGTCTTTAGTTTCTGTTTGTTAGCTGATGAGCTGATGTGTAGATAGCTAGCTTTAATTCAAAACAAAACATAATAAGTAATTTATTAGTAGGATATTAAAATGCTATGTTAGGAAACAGGAAAAAAAGAGGTTAAATCCAACTGGACCAACTAGTGAAATCCTCAGGAGGAAATGACATTTTAAAAGAACTTGAAGTATGAGGAGAAGAAAATAATGAAACTCCAGTCTGATAAACAGTGTAGAATGAGGCTGAAACAAAGGGGAAAGAGTGGGAAAAAGGTTGGAAAATGATCTTGGGGCCAAGTGGTGAGACACCTCGAACACCATGCTGAGGAGTTTGAGAAGGGAGAACAACTCACATGTTCTGAGAAGGTGACACAATTTGAACTGGTTTTTCTTAGGAAGATTATAATAAGATGAAAAATCAATTAGGCAGAGATAGGGGGCAGGGAAAATAGGGAAAGGTTTTTTGTTTGTTTTTTTTTTAAGGTAGTATAGAGTGAGTGAGTGAGTGAAAGTCACTCAGTCGTGTCCAACTCTTTGCGAGCCCACAGACTATACA
This sequence comes from Bubalus bubalis, assembly GCF_019923935.1. Classification (NCBI taxonomy): domain Eukaryota; kingdom Metazoa; phylum Chordata; class Mammalia; order Artiodactyla; family Bovidae; genus Bubalus; species Bubalus bubalis. The sequence goes on along the minus strand of NC_059159.1, from coordinate 111,197,679 downwards.
GTCCACGGAATTCTCCAGGCCAGAATACTGGAGTGGGTAGACTTTCCCTTCTCCGGATAGCATAGAACATAGTGATAAAAAAGGATGAGTAGGGGTTCTGTGTGTCTTTAACAGAAGAGGGAAGGGGTGTGTGTGTGAGAGAGAGAGAGAGAATGCAAGAACAAGTTTTAGAACCTTAGTTTGAAGTGAGAGCAGTGTAAAGCTAGAAATGACAACGAGCTGAACTTGGGACAGTTTGATTAAGGTGCTTCCCAGTGATCTCTTGGGGGAAAAATAGGACTAAAAACATAGGAAATAAAACACTGTAAACTTGAAGAATATGAACTGTAAAGCCTACAATAACTTCAGGGGAAAAAAGACAACATATAGTGAAGGACTCTTTAGCAAACATACCAAAATTTACACATTCAGCCTAGTATTCATTTCTTTCAAAGCAGTCAATTTTAGGTATCTATACTTGTTTCAACTATTTGTATGAGATTAAGATTTGTTGTTAGGCCCAAAAAGGAAGAATTTTCCTTCAAATTTGCCTTTAGAACTTAGAACAAATTATTTTTAATATCTTTGTTATCAAAAGATAATAAATGTTTATCCTTTGAAAGTAGATTTGATTTTCACAAGTAGGCTAAAATCATTTAAACTTCATCTAGAGTATAAAGTGGGTAAACAATCAGAGCAAGGCTTCTATGCACAATTAAGCTGTGACTGTAAGTTGATAGTATTTCTTGTTCATCATAAATTTCCTTTCTTAGTATCTAAAGATAAATTTCATTGAATATTTAATCTTATGTTTACAATAATGGTATAACAGTTTTTTATTTCTCCCTCAGCCATCTTTTAAAAATGAATTTTATCATTAAATAAAATATTGTAAATTAAAAAAAATAATAATACCTACAATGCTGATTCACTCCAAAAGATGTTGAGCAAGTCAGTAGTTGTAATCTAAATTTATTTTTCTTTAAGTTCAACTAAGAAGTTTATATTTTTTTCCTAGAGGCTACTAGGAATTTTATGGTCTTCATCTGTATTATATTACCCTATCAGAGAAACAAGGATTTTCTCAATACTTCTATCTTTCTCAAACTTCCATATTTGTGTCTTTGGACATCTAGTCTCTTCATCTGAACTGCTTTGTACCACTTCCCCTTTAATTTACTCATGTCCACATCTTTTTCCTGTCAGTTCCAGGCTAGCACTACAATTCTTTGGAACTCCTCCAAATACATAGGTTACATTGGCATGAAGAGGCAACTAAGGAGACATATCCTTCCTCTTGTTTTTTAACCAAGTCAAAATATGTGCAGAATATTATAGATCCTACCCATATGTAACTACTGGATTCTAGGTTCTTTGATTCAATTTTAAGTTATTTAGTAAAGAGTTCTTCACTGAGGTTAAGATCACTTGAGGGCTGGGATTGTGCTGAACACTTTGACTGGGGTTTTTTTGTTCTGAGGATAAATCAGAGAAACGGACACACACTGTCCTTGACCTTATCTTAACTTACAGCTTAAGAGGGAAGGCAGACATTTAAAAATGAGTTTTGAAAAAAGTGACAAGCTTTATAGTAGACATGTAGGAGAACAGGGAATGCTTTTGTAATAATTTTTTAATTTTGGGGGGTAACAATCTTGTAAATCACAGACTATAGAATTAATCATGTGTAAGCATTTTGTGATATATAGTAATATATATCATTAATTTGACAGAATGTTAAGCTAAATTTGGACACTGCACAGAATAGCTAAGTCAGTGCAAACTCACAGGTTAATTTAAAAGAGTACTTTTATTTCAAATATACACAATATAAATAATTAAATCAACAATGTATAATCTTGAGAGTTGTCACTGGGGAATCTTTAATAGTTCAGTAATTTGTATTTAGCATAACAACCAATTTAAACCTTGAGGGGCAGTGTTTCAATACATTCTCCCTCAGAGTTGCACAATTAATAACTTATCTTTAAATATCAAGTTAAGAGGAGGTGTCTGAGTTAAGATATATATTACAGATCCACTGTGTATGTCACCTTTCATTTAAAATTTCATGGGTCAATTACCTGTGTTTTAAAATTAAATAAACTAGTTCATGTTGTAAAAATAATCTAACAGGAAGTCACAATACATAATATTCAACACTGTACTTATGATTTTTTTTGTATTTCAATAATGAATAAGAAAGAGAATAAACAAGAAATAATGGGATGAGAGGAGAAAGAAGAAATTCTAGCTTTTGTCAGAAACAAAATATAACTATTCATCACAAAAATAGTACTTCTTAATTTGGCTATGTAAGATATTTTTATTCTGTGAAAAGATGAATGAGATATCAAAGGTATTATAGTTTCCATAAAGAAATGCAAATTCAGCATTGCAAAAATTGAAACTCAGACTTTTTAAATGATGTACTAACACTTCTTAATATTCTTACTCTTTGTGTACACAGAACAAAATTCAGTTATTTTCTGGACCCCCTGTTTCTTTTAATGCAGGTCTCTTTCTCATAGATAGAACTAAGAAGTCTCATACCTGATTTCATCTGAGGACAAATAATTTACTAGACAATCTTTTAAAAAGAAGAATGAAACCCTTATTTCTTTAAAAAGTCGATGAAAAAATGTCACTGATTTTTTCCCTATGCAATCTTCTTTTAAAATCCTCCCTCAGGCTACTTCTAAGACAGTAAACAAAAGAATCAGAAAATAGTCACTTACCATACCAAATCACCAGTAGCCCAAGATGAGCATGTTCAGAATCTGAAGTGGAAAATAGACAATGATTCATAAAGATCAAGCCCAATTAAGCCTCCACTCTTGCCTCAAACTCATGGTTATTTCAGATAACAGCATCTTTTTCTAAATTGTTTTTTCCAGTCTGTATTTTTTGTTCTTTAAATGACCTCATATCTTGGTGAAATTGTAAAGTATGACTTTATTTTAGTGTGTTATATATGCATGCATGTGTGTGTTTGTGTGTAAAATGTTTTAAACAGTCTAAAAATTCCTGGAGAAGGCAAGTAGCTGAGGGAGGTGAGGTTGTAACATTGGCTTCATTTAGTGCTTTAGTTTAAGGTTATAAAAAGTTTCTGAAATTGGCTGGATATTTAAATGCCTTTTTACTTACCTTCTCTGTGTCAACAGATCTTCATAAACAATGAATGGCATAGTTCAGTGAGTGGTAAGAAATTTCCAGTCTTTAATCCCGCAACTGAGGAGAAACTCTGTGAGGTGGAAGAAGGAGATAAGGTGAGTTTTGTAACACTATTTGCATTTTATGCCAGGTTTCTTTGTTTCTCACCATTCTGAGTGCCTAACCCCTATTCCACCTTCAAATAGTCATGTCATGAAAATATGGTTTCCAGGGCATCTGGGGAAATATTGGTACATAAAGGGTACTCAATAGTCACCTAATAATGATGAGCCTGTTCTTCTGGGTGTGGAGTTTCTTTTCATATTATTTTCCTTGCTTGTTTTTCAATTTAAATAGTATCTATATTTACTGTATGAACAGACTACGTATGAAGTGAGTGGTCATAGGTTTAAAAAGTGGAGAAATCCTTTATTTATATAAAACATTTTTCTTAAGTGAAAAAAGGAAACTAAAAAAAAAAAAAATTTAATACAGGACTTTAGTAACAATACATTGCCAAGTCATTGCATTAACAATCATTGAATTAGCATTAATCAGTACCTAAAAAACTGAATTTTAAAGGATTTAAGTTGAATCACAAATTGTGTTGTTTCTTTTTAGCTAATAATATAACAACACAAGCTAACTTTTATGGTGATAATTTTTACTACTAATTAAAAAAAATTTAGTACACAATGCAACCCTATGTATTACTGCTAGCCACTTTTACAGTTGATGATAGAATAGCAGAAATAAAAGGGTAATTTACTCAAGATGATATTGCTAATATATAATGAAATCAGCATTCAAATGCTGATTTGAATTGTTCTTCTGATTCCAGAACCTGTGACTGGCAGGGCTACTCTCTTTGTTAATATTATTAAAGTAAGAGAGGGTGATATTAAATAGGTAAGGGAGTGAAGAGATTAAAAGCCTTCAGAATTTTTATCTGAACACATATCTTAAAAAGAATATGGTCTAACTGGAAAAGATTTTTCTGGTCTTTAGTTGTCTAGCTCTTATCAAGATTTTAATTTCTGTCATGTAAGATATAAAGAGGTTAATTATTTTGCTACATGAAAAGACTACTTATTGGAAGATGAAAACTCAGCAAAACTCAAGGATAATACTACTCTCGACACTGTCAGTTCATGGCAGCAGTCATGTCTTCTCGTACTGTCACCATTCTTTCCTTATCTTCTTCCCAATCAACTAATCTCAAGATATTACACCTTGCAAACCTATTTGAAAACAGTGATATACCTGAAGGGCTCTTTAGGATTTAGGAAAGGCCCTGGATTCAGGTTGCATTATTATCAGAAGAAATAAGACCCATGCCTTGAGGGGCAAGAATGCAGAGTTTAGACAGAGGAGTCAACAGCTTGAGAAGTAGAAGCAAAATAGAATGGAGACACATGTCATCTGCTTTCAGATTTCACTTTCTATATACCAGAGTTCATCCATGCATAAATTCCTCAAGGGTTTCTCATTGACTCTGGGGAAAAAAAACTTTGCTTCTGGCTTCTATTTTTCCCTATCAGTGTAAGAGTTCCAACCTTTACCATGCCCCGAACATTGCATGTTGGGCACTGCCTCTAGACGATGGCCATGGTACTGTCCTTGGGACCAAGTTCAAGTCATCATCTGTGATAAGAGCACAAAAGATCCACAGCTGCATTTATCATTTAACCTTTTGGAGCTTCTATTACTTTTTGTATAAAAGAAGGAGATAGGAAAAACTTGGGAGAGTTTAAAAAAACATGGGAGACTTTCCTGGTGGTCCAGTGGTTAAGACTCCATGCTTTCAATGCATGGGATGCAGGTTCAATTCCCGGTCAGGAAACTAAGCTCTCACATACCTTGCGGTTGACTGCCCTCCCTGCAAAAGAACTGGAAAAAAAATAAAAATAAAACAAATAAGTGAAATGTTTTAATACCACCAGGCATACAATGAAGCTTCCATTGTTATAGGTTTCACACTTCTTTAAGCTTTCTCTAACATTTCCAGGTAGAATTGCTCTCTTCTATGTCATTATAGAACACCACATTTATGTATATTCTAAGCCTTGTCTTTTATTGCTTATTGGTTAATTTGTCTGAGACAATATGCTTCTTGTAGAGATAGAAGACATGAGATGAACTTGGTTTAGAGATGAACTACATCTCACCTTTATGCTCATGGTATCTAACACACTATAAGTAATGAATAAATGAAATAATTTACTCCTTTATCAAGTTTTGTTTCTGTATATTTCATACATCTCAGAAATCTAGTACTAAATTGACTACTGACTAAAGCAGTAATTCTAGAAATGTTGGATGCTTTAGAATTTCCTGGGGGGGTGGCACTTATTAAAACACTGATCCCTGAGCCCCACATATCCCAAAGTTTGTTTCAATAATTCTAGAGTGAGACCTGAGGACCTGCATTTCTGACAAATTCTTAGCTGAAGCTGATGTTGGGATCAGGATAAGGGAATACACTTTGAGAACCACTGAACAAATATATTAAATCGTAAGTTGGATCTCCCCTCAGGTGTTATTAACATTTAACAGGAGGCAGGGATTCTGACAAGTACGGAAGTTAATGATTGGGAACTGTGCTAAGACAATCAATCTGCATCTCTCAGAAATGCCATAAGACTGAACTAGGGCAAGAAATACTGATGATCCCTAGCAAAGTATTCAGGAAACTCAGAACCCTTGGTCCCATGAGCCATTCCCAGAAATAAGAGAAAAATTGGTTCTTCACATTCAATAAGGAAAAATAGCTTTTAATCAGAGACTCCTAGAGATCTACCCAGCATTCTGTGCGTGCTAAATCACTTCAGCCATGTCCGACTCTTTGCAACCCTGTGGACTGTAGCCCACCAGGCTCAGTGGGATTTTCCTGGCAGGAATACTGGAATGGGTTGCCATTCCCTCCTCCAAGGGATCTTCCTGATCTAGGGATCCAACCTGCATCTCCCACAGCTCCTGCATTGCAGGTGCATTCTTGACCACTGAGCCACCAGGGAAGCCCTCAACCCAGCATTGCTGCTGCTGCTGCTGCTAAGTCGCTTAAATCGTGTCCAACTCTGTGCGACCCCAGAGACGGCAGCCTACCAGGCTCCCCCGTCCCTGGGATTCTCCAGGCATTACATGACCTCAAATATCCTAGTTGCTTGAGTGGCTCTGACAACCCTGAAGAGATGGGAAAAGCAATAACAGGCAAGCTGAGGACAGAGTTGAGCCCCTGATGGTTGCGTACTCTTTCTCTCCAGAGGTGTCCTGGCCTCTCAGGAGGGAGACTGCAGAACCGTTTGCAGTGTGCGTTAGCGAAAGAAAAAACATTTAATTCTTTAGCTCTGGGGCCTTGGACGTCTCACTTTGCCCCTAGCTTCCGGAATGAGTTTCCTCAGTAAAACAAATCTGTGCCTGGAATTCCAGGTGAAATCTTGTCAGGCCATCTGAGGACTTGGCATCGTTGGTGAGATTTACCCTCTTTCTAAAGTAAAGTGAGGGAAAGCTGATGATCACACCTGAAGCTTTAGAAATACCTATTATCCATTTGCTCTCTGCTTATTGACGGTTACTGCTGCTTGTCGAAGAGAAGAACTGTCTGTGCAAATGTAGATTAAAAACATTCATTAACGTCCAACAAAGCTTCAAATCAGGTCACTGTGCTAATGGAGTTGGCTGAATACTTATCTCTCAAGTTAGATTGTTAATGGTATAAACTGTCCATAGCAAGCAACTGTTTGCTTAAGATCCAGTGCTCTTGTCATCATATTCTTTTCTGAAATAATCTACCAGCTTTTGTTTTTAAATAATTATTGCTGTTCTCACAAGTTTGCCGACAAATGTATGGTAACTTCTAACGTTGCTTAGTGAAGGTACAAATCTAGTAAATTACAGGGTCACAGTAAACCTAATATTCTGGAACTGACTCTTTAGATAATGAGCCAAGAGGTTTTAAGGATTTAATTTATGAGTAGAATGGAGCTAACAATGGGCTACATACAGCCTTTCAATGGTATTATAAAGAGAGGAGGAGGGGCAAGAACAAATGGAGGTTACAAAGCAAAGCACAGATGTGGGTGGGAACTGTTTTCTTTTCACTTCAGTGGCTCTTTTAGGCTATATCGCCTAATCCCACAAGCTGCTTTTAATACTACAGCATGACCTAGCAAATAATTGGTGGGGATAAAAGTAAATGTCCATTACAGTAAGTGTCTGTGACAGGTGTAAATCTGGTCTGATAACTATTTTCTTCAAATATGGATGCATGTAATATGGAAATACGTGGTCTGGCAGGAATGGATGAGTTCAGTCCTTCGTTAACTTCTTCTGTTCAACTTGTGGTCCCCTACTTTAAAAAAGGAACACTTTAAACACTATCAGGTAAAAGCGCTATTGATGGCAGAAAATTTGAGTTAATGTATCAAATTGTTTTCTAATTATTTAAAATTATGTCTTTGGATATGCTAGTCCTGGATTAAAAATCCAAGCAATAATAGTCTTGGGATAATAATAATAATAATTTTTTAAAAACCTCTATACCTAATAGTTTGATTAATGTAAAAGCTGTGCTATATAATGGAATCAATTAAGATATGAATTATTTTATAAATATCAATATAAGATTATTTATATAAGGAGCACCCTTATATGAAATCAATGTAACATAATGAAAACTCATTATAAGATACATAATAAAATGTTTAAATATTTATTAACTGCCTATCATAGACCCAAAGAGTAAGAAATATTATAGCTTATACTAGAGGTAGCAGTAAATATTCATTGCAAAGGAGATCATTATCAGGATAGCTTTAAAGCTATCCTAAAACTGGATTTTAGAGTCAGATTTGGAATCAAATTTTGGTTCTACTTTTGCTGCATCTCATGTCCTATAAAACCAAGTTTGTGATGCTTAACTACAGCAGTAGCATAGTGCCAGGAACTTAGTAAGCTTTTAACTAGTAGCTATTATCAAGCTGGTTTAGTTTGGCAACGGTTTAGGTAGGTAGTGATATTTGAGCTGGGTCTTAAAGAATATGAAGGATTTTGAAAGGAAGGGATGAGCTGGGAGAACGTTCTAGGAAGGAAAATTACAAAAGCAAATGTGAGAAACAGAGGGCTACCTAGAGTATAAAACGTATAAACACAAGTTTGAGTAGGTGACTTAGAGCCGGAAATGCTAGGCCTTGAAAATCAGAAAGAGGAGACTGGCTTCAGGACTGTGGGCAAAAGGGAGCATTTGCAAATACAGGGAAGGGAAAGTGATATGGTCAAATTATTTGAGGAAGATTAGCCTGGTTGGAATAGGCAAGACCACAAAGTGGTGCCACAGTGGTGAAGAATCTACCTGCCAATACAGGAGATGCAGGAGATGCAGGTTTGATCCCTGGGTTGGGAAGATCCCCTGGAAGAGGAAATGTCTACCCACTCTAGTATACTTGCCTGGGAAATCCCATGGCCAGAGGAGCCTGGCAGGCTACAGTTCATGGGGTTGCAAAGAGTTGAACACAACTGAGTGACTAAGCAATGTAGTAGGCAAACAATCTGAGGAGGCAAGAGAATGGACCTAGGAGGGTTAGCAACAATGCAAGATGATAGCCTAAAATAATACAGGGCAGTGAAAACTGAAAGGAAGGATTAAAATACACTAGAATTGCTGAGAGTTAAGTTTGTTTTGACTCACTCCAACTCCAATAGAACGTACTACCACTTAATGAACATTTAACATAATGTCTGTCACACAGAAAATGTTTCAAATATCACTTTATTTAGTCTTCAACACAACTCCATGAGGTAAATTATGGTGGTGATTTAGTCGCTAAGTGGTATCCATCTCCTTGCAAGCCCCTGGACAGTAGCCTGCTAAGCTCCTCCATCCATGGAATTTTCCAGGCAAGAATACTGGAGTGGGTTGCCATTTCTTTCTCCAGGAGATCTTCTTGACTAAGGGAATGAGCCCATGTCCTGTTTTGGCAGGCAGATTCTTTACCACTGAGCCACCTGGGAAGCACGTGAGGTAAATTATTCCTGTTTTAAAGATAAGAAGATACTTCTCTGGTGGTCCAATGGTTACGAATCCTCCTTGCAATGCAAGGGACACAGGTTCAGTGCCTGGTTGGGAAACTAAGATCCCACATGCAGCAGAGCAACTAAGCCCACACGCCACAACCACTAAGCTTGTGTGCCACAACTGGGGTATCTGTGTGCCACAACAAAAGATCCCACATGCCACAGCTAAGACCTGACACAGCTTAAATAATCCAAAAACAAAAGGTTAGAGAAATCATATAACAATATAGTTCACTTCAGGATGAACTGAACCAAATTTCTCATGGTTTATAATAGAGATGTGATTATGTGGTTGTGTGTTTCTCCCATACAATTAGGATTTTCAAAAGGTTGGTCTCTTTACTTCACTATTTAATCATTAGCAACCTGATAAGAATGCTACAGAATAGAATGTTTAGCAAATCTTTAGTGTTGTTTAGCAAATCTTTAGTGTGTAGCAAATCATAAATGGATGAATAGATGGATACTTCAAAACTTACATAGTTAATAGGTGAGGAACCAGAATTCAGATCTGGGTTGTTTTGTTCCAGAGCTATATATTAACTACCATTACTCTATTTCTGTGCCTGAAAGATAAAATATATGAGAAAAGGAGAAGCATGATCTAAAGAACATAACCACAAAACTGTCCTTATTTATAGCAGCATTCTCCATGAACATATTTTCCATATGGCAGAGTTACTTGTCTTGAAGCCAATTATTCCATATCCCTCTGAGAGACCAGGAGGCCTATGATAAGCTGTATTTGGCTAAGGCTGATGATAGAACACTGAGCAGAAGGATCCCAGTGAAAGCTGTGTCATACAGACCTTTTTAAACACAGAGCATGTATTTTATAAGCTGTGGTATCTACAGATCATGCTGGCAATTTCAGATTCTTACAGTTTGCCTTTAATGTTTTTCAACAGCACTCTTCCAAAATGATTTGGAGAAGGTGAGAACCTATGGCCTAAAACAATGTCTAAATATAAGCAATCAATGTGGTTAACTGAATGCTCAAAATAGGAACTATATATGTGTGTGTATATATATATATATATATGCATTTATTAGGAATGGAGAGTAATAATACATGTATTTTATTGTATATAATCATCATTCCCTCAAAAGTTAAACAGTAATATATACAAGTGTATGATGCTTACAGTGAAAGAATATTTGCTTGTAATCTGTATTGTGATAATATATCACTTAGACCAGATCATGCTTCTAAAATATTTCTCTGGCCCAAGATCATCTTAGCGTGGCAATAAATGTTGTAAAAATAATTTACTTTGCTTGTATTTTAATTTGCAGACTTGTAAGTTTGGGATGATTTCTTTTTTTTTTACTTTTTGGCCGCACTATACTAGATCTTAGTTCTTCAACCAGAGATCAAATCTGTGCCCCTTGAAGCGGAAGAGTAAATCTTGGCCACTGGACCACCAGGGAACTTCCAGTTTGGGACTTCTTAACTAAATATAATCAAAGACAGGGAATATTAATCTGAGATCCATGCCTCCTCAAGGGAAGATACCATTGTTGAATGGGTTCAGTTTAATTTGGGCAACTTAAAAAAAATAGAGCAATTTTATCTTCAGTTTCTTTCAGGAAACTATCACTCCTACCCAAAAGAAAACACACTGGCCTAAGAGGTACCATGATTTGTGGAGCTTATATAGCTTCACATAGCGACCAGACTGATGTACAAAAGAACACTGGGATGATGTATGTGTTTAAAGTATTTACAACTGATTTGATGGGGGAAGGAAAAAGGACACATGAAGTATTAAGGGAAGAGGCAGTGATTTTTGTAGTAGATGGATTCTAAAGGAGCTCATATGGGATCTGAACAAAGATCTATGGGAGTGAGTCGTCAGGGAGAGTATTTAACTGAGGCAGAGTAGGAAAGAACAGGAGGAATAAACCAGTTTAGGAAAAGGTATGAGTAAAGACACACTAATGAAGGCAAGAAACCTAGATTGAGTGTGAAATTTCTTGATTATTTTTGTTTGAATTAATATAATTAAAGCAGTACCTGAATAGTAAGAAACTGACTTTTTTACCTATTTAGGGATTGAAAGAATCTCTCTGCACCCAACTGGGAAATGAGAGGTTGTAATATACTGCCCTTCTTTATACCAGACCCTGCTGCCTCTATACCTTTTTTCCCTCTGCACAAGAGGACTGAGGATATGTTTATAATGTTTGCTCTTCAACAGCAAAACACAGTTCTTATTCACCCTTCAGTAGGTTCTTCATGAGAGTGCACAGCCCATAAAATCAACAGAGAGCCAAGAAGATACTCACTGTTTTAGATCTTGAGTTTCCCTGGAACTTTTGGCAACCCAGTCACCAAAACAGTGAAATGTTAGTGGTGAAGAGCGAAGATTCTACCACCAGCTAGGCTCTGTTTAAAACATAGTTCAGCCACTTTCAGCTACTGAGCTCGAGCAAATCTCAACCTTCTTTTTTGCTTTAGTTTCCTCATCTGTAAAATAGAAAATGTATCTGTCTCATAAAGCTATTGAAAATTAAATGAGTTAATATGTGTAAAGCAATTAGAACATTACCTGATATATGGTAAACACTCCAATGATAGCAACTATTAAAATATAATATTTCTATTTTAGGAAATCATGCATGTGCTTTGTATATGGCTCTCATCATTCCAAAAAGTAGGCAGCAGATATAATTCTAATATACAGTAGTTGAGTCCAATGTGCTGGACTTTGAGCTGATGAAGACACAGCTTATGAGGAACTCTAGTCTATTTTATATGGTTATTACCATTGAATTTATGAATATATTTAGCCCACTAATTCGGAGAAGGCAATGGCACCCCACTCCAGTACTCTTGCCTGGAAAATCCCATGGATGGAGGAGCCTGGTGGGCCGCAGTCCATGTGGTTGCTAAGAGTCGGACAAGACTCAGCGACTTCACTTTCACTTTTCAGTTTCATGCATTGGAGAAGGCAATGGCAACCCATTCCAGTGTTCTTGCCTGGAGAATCCCAGGGACGGGGGAGCCCCGTGGGCTGCCGTCTATGCGGTCGCACAGAGTCAGACACGACTGAAGCGACGTAGCAGCAGCAGCAGCCCACTAATTGAATTCACTTTGACCGCAGGAGGATGTTGACAAAGCAGTGAAGGCTGCAAGACAAGCTTTTCAGATTGGCTCTCCATGGCGTACTATGGATGCTTCAGAGAGAGGACGGCTGTTAAACAAGTTGGCTGACTTAATTGAAAGAGATCATCTGCTCCTGGCGGTGAGTATTAACTGAACTGGGCAGAACTCAAAATCTCTAGAAAGCATTCATGTTTCAGATTGGTAAGTTGTTTTGTGGTTAGTGGTCACTACATACTCTCTAAACAACAATAACAACAATATACTTTCTAGAAATAAAACAAAAAACTTCTATCAGCTCTTGTATATGAACCATACCACTGAGCTTATTTTCAGACAGTAAGTACTCTGCACGTGGGTTCTAGATGATGTTAATATCTACTCCCAAAATAGACTTTGCAGTCTAAACTTTGGCAGATGCTGAGTTAAAACAGATTAAACAAATTTCTTTCCTTAACTGTAGAATTTCTGAGTCTTTAACAAGGTCATCTGCAGCATTAAGATTCTAGAATAATAGACTAGCTTTCTTGAATTTACTTGACTACTGAACTCTGAGTGAAAAAAATCTCATGGAGTTTCTTAAAGGTGTCCAGAATATTTCTTTAAAATGACTCTTATTTCTCCAGTCTTAGCCCACCAAAATAGTTAATAAGCGGCCACTTTTTCTCTTCCTGAAATGAACTGATACACATTCACAATGGTCTTGATTAAATTATATTCTTTTTGTAGGTGAGAGAGTAATAAAGAAAAATCCATTCATGTGTTTATAAAAATGTTATTTTTATGTATACTCATTTTAAAAAAACATTTCAGCAGTTATATGGATCAGCACATAAAATGGGTAGAGGGGGGTGTTACCTTGTTTTCTCCTTGAGAAGCCAATTAACACAAAGCAACAGCAACAGAAGATTTCAGAGTAAGCTTTTACTACCTTTAGAACCTTAACTTGCAGTAACAAGAAGGCTTTCTTTTTTAAATCAACATTGTTAGTTATAGTTAATCAAAGTGTTGTTTATTATCCAAAGATTCAGCATAAAATATGCAAAAGTATGGAATTAGAAGTTATACACAATATAACATTAACTGAAAATGTCCTACAGGAAGAAAGCAGAATATGTTAAAACTTGGCTTCCTTAATTTATTTAATCTGTGAATTACAGAGACAGAATATTGTACAACAGACAAGGAACTGATCTAAGAGTTTGTCACCTGTACATTCTTGCCTCAGCAGAACATCAGGCCCCAAAGTCTTAAAAGTTCTGCTTAAGAAAAGGAGGAAAATAGGAGATAGTCATCCTAAAACCATTAGGGCACTGGACTAAAAAATGTTGAACTTTACAGCCTAACCATTCAAATAATTATGGTATTAGTAACAAAACTCAGAGTTTCACAATTCAATATTTTGTTGCAGAAAACTCATGGATTAAAAAAAATCTAGAGGTTACTTAAGTTTGTGTGAATTGTGTGAGAATATCCACATGGAATGTAAAAATTAAAAATGATTATTGAGGCATTATTAATGGTCACTGACAGTAAATAGACACCCACTGTTGTATCATGCAACAAGTAAAATCTTGTTGGAACCCTGATCTGACTAAAGAAACTAAGCACCACTCTCACAAGCTGTGCGTATATAAAATTGTGACCAATTCCTGGAAAGTTGGTTCACTAGGGGCGCTCAGAATGAGACAGAAGGGCACTAAAGTTTAGAAACCAGAATCTCAATACCTTTTCTACCCAGATCTTATGTCCTTAAGCAAGTCATTTTAACTCTTTTTTTAATCTCCTTTTTACAAAGAGGAAGTTATACAAGAATGCTCACAGGATTTCTTCCAGTGTTTTCAAAATTCCCTAGCACATGACTATTCAAAATATTCAGTTCATTTCAGTCGCTCAGTCATGTCCAGCTCTTTGCAACCCCATGGACTGCAGCATGTCAGGCTTCCCTTCCATCACCAACTCCCAGAGCTTGCTCAAATTCATGTCCATCAAGTCAGTGATGCCATCCAACCATCTCATCCTATGTCATTCCCTTCTCCTCCTGCCTTCAATCTTTCCCAGCATCAGAGTCTTTTCAAATGAGTCAGTTCTTCACATCAGGTGGCCAAAGTATTGGAGTTTCAGCTTCAGCATCAGTCCTTCCAATGCATATCCAGGACAGATTTCTTTTAAGATTGACTGGTTTGATCTCCTTGCAGTTCAAAGGAGTCTCAAGAGTCTTCTCCAACACCACAGTTCAAAAGCATCAATTCTTTGGTGCCCAGCCTGTTTTATGGTCCAACTCTCACATCCATACATGACTACTGGAAAAACCATAGCTTTGACTAGATGGTCCTTTGTTGGCAAAGTAATGTCTCTGCTTTTTAAAATGCTGTCTAGGTTGGTCATAGCTTTTCTTCCAGTGAGCAAGTGTATTTTAATTTCATGGCTGCAGTCACCATCTGAATGATTTTGGAGCCCAAGAAAATAAAGTCTGTCACTGTTTCCATTGTTTCCCCATCTGTTTGCCATGAAGTGATGAAATATTGACTATCTTTTTAATCTAAAATTTCTATGGAACTTTAGACTTGGGATGATCTCTTTTTCAGACAATGGAGGCAATGAATGGTGGAAAACTATTTTCCAATGCATATCTGATGGATTTAGGAGGCTGCATAAAAACACTACGCTACTGTGCAGGCTGGGCTGACAAGATCCAGGGCCGTACAATACCCATGGGTAAGTAACTTTAGGAAACCACCCAGAGTGAGGGTACGGGTGAGGAGAATACTGTAGAGATGAATAATTCCTAACTCTCCCTTTTAAAGATGTCAACCAAGTAGGGGAAAATTATTTTCTTCTTGACTTTGAGACAATGCAGTCTGACCCTGGAAGTTCTGCTAAGATTCATCATATGGATTTTAAAATTGTTCCAGCATAATCATGCAGAAGATAACACTACAGATATTTTAGAAAGTATTAGAGTAAGAACATCTGTATGTCCACAATTACTGATTTAAGCAGTTGTCTCTCTAAGGAAACTTTTCAAAGCTGGCCTCTGAAATTATTTATTTGGGTTTTATTCCAACAGTGACATTTACATTCTTCCTATAATGTAATTATTTAAGCCTCTTTGTATGTTCCAGTATGAGTCAGCTCTGGCCATTCTGTGTGCCTGGTCTAACTCAGTATAGTTAGAGCAGGCTAATTAAACAAACTAATTCACATTGATTTGTTTCAAATAGTTTCAAAGAAAGATGAGCCTGTGTTTATAGCTTAAGAATTTGTGTGAGTGAATATGTTTGCTTTTTAGTATTTTAATACAGTATACACATAATGGGATAAGAATATGAAAAACATAAATTTGGAAAACACCAGGAGCTGAATTTAATTCATATACACTTACTGACTATGAAAACAAAATATCCTCCAGGACTGGCCCTGATGTACATTTCCATCTAATTGGAGCGGCCCTCAGCTTAGAAGTGAGCACCAGGAAGTGGAAAGGGGAGAGAGAGACCATGGTGGGACCAAGAACTGTGGATATTTTAGAAACTTTTATTTTACCCTTTGACAAAACAGGAGAAGCCATTTAGAGTACAAACACATCTTGACAAGGGGCCTTCTTACTATGACAGCCAGGAAACTTTTGTGGGAACTAGAACAGAACAAATCACAAAGCATAGTGCAAACTCAGGATGAGCGCATCAAGGTCACATGTGGTCATTCATTGAGGCATATGAATCAATCAGATCCAGACTGAAAAGAAATGTCTTCTACTTCTGACATCTTTTTCCTAGATTAAGAGAATTTGCTTTTATCATTTGGTAGGCAAAAAAAAAAAAAAAAAAAAAAAAAAAGAGGACTTTTTAGAACAAGTCAGTGGGAAAAACTTGCCAGTCATAGAGAGCTATTTTTTAATTCTACCATGTTTTAATTTTACTATTTTTTAAATTATATTAGGTACTTAAAAAATTACTGGTAGAACTTAAGAGTCATCAGAAACAGAGCTATGTTTCTTTCCTATTTACATACCTTTTATTTCCTTTATCATGAAAGAAAGGAAATTTTGAGAATAAGTATGAATTAGAAAGTAGTCCTCTGGGAGGATCAGAGATAGAATAAACATCATTCAGATCTTTTCCAATTGTGCACCTAACTCAGTTTTATGGTTCCTCTTATTTCAAATTACTATTTGAGGGCTCACCCTATTTTAGGGTTTTCATTTTGTAAATAATCAGAAATATAAACTCTTTTTAAATTATTGTCTATATCTTCCTCTCACATCAGCCCCAAACCAACATTCTGTGACTATCAAGCACATTTGTCCATAAATATTTATGCATTTTATTTTCCAGATGGAAACTTTTTTACATATACAAGAAGTGAGCCTGTTGGTGTGTGTGGCCAAATCATTCCTGTAAGTTGTTCCCTTATGTAACTTTCAGTCTCAAAAGAAATGAGTTCTAATTCTGTTTCATTTGGTATGATGCTTTCTCAGGCACAAATGAATGCTTAGATATTTGCTAAATGTGGAGCAAATATAGTCATTGTTGAACTTAGGTCTCTCTGTGACTATACCCTTTGAATATGAACTAGGTAATCTAAATCCTATCTATACTCTGGTACATCTCTTGAGTGTGTTTCCATAGTACAGTATCACCAAATCTTAACCTTTTACTCTAAGGTTTGTTTTAAAAAGCTATGTTGTAAACTCTTACGATTAACATGACATAGCAAAGCAGTCATTGTGCAAGACACCAGCCATTTTAATGAAGTATAGTATGGCCAACTGCTCTCCAACACTTCATATATCTGCATTGGGACTTCTCAGCATGGAGAATAGTAGCAACCAGAGTGTTCAAATTCTTGAATGAAATTTCTTAACTAAATTATAGAAACCATGCCAGAGGCATTTGAAGCACAGTATGGAATATATTTTATCTTTAGATAAAAGGCTTTGATACTCCATATTCTTCTTTGAGAAAGTACCATGTTTAAGCAGAATCATGAAGATTTCCTTCTAAGTCCAATAAATAGGAGACTACCAGTGATTTTCCTTTAAATGATATATTCAAAAAGGCAAAAAAAAAAAAAAAAAAAAAACCAGATGGCAAAATGCCCTGATGTTCTTAGATGAGGAAGTGGTAATGACTATCTTTTGCTCCAATGAGACTAAAATATACACATACCAACGTTTTGAATAAAATTGCTTGTTAGTTCAAAACTCCCAATAAAATCCATAAAATTACACAATCCTGAATAGTAGTAAATACTAATATTTACTGTTTGTCTGTGGTGAACCAATCATTGTGTTAAACATTTGGACCACTTTCTCTATGAATCCTCAGGACAGCGTTCTGAAGTAAAGAGAATTGTTGTCAGCATGTGCAGATGATGAAATCATACATAGAGTGCATATAACTTGTCTGAATTCATATGGCTGCTCAGTGATTGAGCTGAGATTTGAACCAACCTGTCAGTCTCCAGACTTTGGACTTCTGCCTTTAGCAAGCTGTTTTCAGTGGAAGTGCTGCTAAGTCGCTTCAGTTGTGTCCGACTCTGTGCGACCCCATAGACAGCAGCCCACCAGGCTCCCCCGTCCCTGGGATTCTCCAGCCAAGAACACTGGAGTGGGTTGCCATTGCCTTCTCCAATGCATGAAAGTGAAAAGTGAAAGGGAAGTCGCTCAGTGTGTCCGACTCTAGCGAACCCATGGACTGCAGCCTACCAGGCTCCTCCGTCCATGGGATTTTCTAGGCAAAAGTACTGGAGTGGGGTGCCACTGCCTTCTCCATCAGTGGAAATAAATATTACTAAATATTATTATTGGGTAAATAGTTATAATTAAAGACCTATTAAGGAGTGAGGAATAGTTACACTTTTTAAACACAGATAACTTATATTTAATAGAAAGGTTTGTTTTCTAAACCATGCAGTGATTTTTTTTCCTGGTAGAAAATAAACTCAAAATAATAGCACTTGATAAAATTTTATGACTTTCTCCTACTCTCTTCCTGTATCTAGTTTATTTGGAGTTTGTTTTTGTTGTTGTTGTTTTTAGCATTTATGAGTTGCTTTGAGCAATGAACTTAATTAGGATATAACAGATGGTTAAACAAAACTACCACAATTCTTATTTAACATCTACGGGGAGCATAAAATGTAGAAGTTAGATTAGCAAATGTGGCTTTCAGTAATACAAAGAATCTATTGTTATATATTGCTTTCTAGTGGAATTTCCCGTTGCTCATGTTCCTCTGGAAGATAGGGCCTGCCCTTAGCTGCGGAAACACAGTGGTTGTCAAACCAGCAGAGCAAACCCCTCTGACTGCTCTTCACATGGGATCTTTAATAAAAGAGGTATGTTTGCAAAATCAAAATGTGTGCAAGATCTCAGGAATCCTAATTGATAGTAGGAAGACCTCATCTGGTGCTACTATAAACTACATTATCTGCCAACGGCGCCTATCCAGTGGGGACACATTACACGTGGCTATTGGCAAGGATTTCTGGCAGTCAACCCAAATGAACCTCTGCCCAAAGGGAGACAGGAAGTCAGACTCAAAGCTTCATATCAAACTGTCACCTATGAGCTCTTTTTGATTTCTTTTGCCCAACATTCACAAATGCAGATTCATGTTGAAATTGGTATGATTTTTTTCCAGATGTTGAAATGCAAGTTGGTTTATAACTGCTATTAATGACTTGGAAGTTCTGCATATTTATTTAAACTGGTCTATCTGAAGGTTGGAGTCCTCTGAGCTTGTTTGTGGTATTGGGCTATATTATTTCTAAACAATTCACCCCTGAGGGAATAAGTTTATATTCTCTTTTCTATTACAGTTTCTTTTGCATTTACTTTCTTGCTCAAAAGCTGACAAAAGAACACATAAAATTTATTTTCATTGACTATCCAGGTTGTTTTATTTTTTCTTGTAAACAAGTTCTTGACTTTGTTCCTTCACATCTTACCAATATTTTAAAAATAAGAATTAGTTCTGAGAAATTTAAAATTTAGAAAATCTGGACCCATATCTTAAAAATATTCTGCACTTCAAATTAAAAGTAGGCAAAAGAAATGTAAAAATGAGACTTTTTGATGCAAATAACATGAAATTTTAATGTGCTATTTCATTTGCCACACTGCTTTATACTTGATAATTCTATAATTGGGATTGGAATCAATTTGTGATGCTTGATCATGAATGTAGTGACCATTGCATTTTTAACCTAACATTTTTTCTGATTAAATAATGTGGATAGGAATTTGCAAACAAATTAGTATGCCCTGACAATGAACAGGTAAAAGCTAAAAATATTAACATCCCCTTGGCTTCTTATTTTTGCTGAATGGATAATAAAAGACATTATTTTCCTTCCATGTGAATAATTTACCAAACACTTTTACACATACTATCTTGAGTTAGTATTATGAAATTTGAGACAGCCATCACTGGGGTAAAGAACCATGAAAGTCAAACGTGGACTTTAATGCAACCCTTGAGGTTAAGTGAGCTAAGCAGTGAATAATAATAAGAAGAATAATAATAAATGATAAAACCACTTAGATAAATCTTAACTTGTAGAGTAACTCCTAAGATTAGCATCAAGAGGGAGCTTTGGCTCCATACTCCCCTCTTTTTCTGTAGAATTAAATGATCAACTCTGTTCTAACTATTTTACTTGTCTTTTAGGCAGGGTTTCCTCCTGGAGTAGTGAATATTGTCCCTGGTTATGGGCCTACTGCAGGGGCAGCCATTTCTTCTCACATGGATGTAGACAAAGTGGCCTTCACAGGATCGACAGAGGTAACATCATTTACTTAGGCCAGTAGTGAAGCAGTCAGAAGCGTGTTTTATGTTACTGCCTTTAAGCCGACATTTCCTTAAAACAAAAGTTCTTTTAATGATTTGTTCCTTATTCTAGCCTTCAAACATGTTTATAGAACATAAGCAGATGTCATTGAGATGAAACGGAATACCTATTAACAATGTGGGGGGATTGGAGTAAACTGTTTTTAGTATGTTATTACTTTGTGTGATGAGAAATATGACTGATCAGAACTTGTCATATGATTTGTAAGGTTTATGATAGAAGATATAAATTAGGCCACAGTGATGTGTATGAATGAATTGTAGCTTTAACCTGTAGATTAGGAAGATCAAAGAACAGAGCCTCACCCTTAGCTCCTTATTTGGCGCTCTCCCGTGAACATTCCGAAAAGAAGCCAGCAGCTTAGCTTCCTGGATCCTAACTTTTCTGTTTCACTGGCTCCAGCTTGGCTATCCAGAAGGTGAAAGAACAGGATTCCAGCCATAGGCACTTCAGAGGAGAGGAGAGCTCGTAATGCTCTCTAAATGCTCTGAGTGTTGAAAATGTTTACTTTTTAAAACTTTGTGGAGAAAGAAACAGGAAGAACATTCCAGATAGTAAGGGAAAGCTAATTTGATTATTTTATCCTCCTGATTAGCCATTTCAATATAAAAATTAAGTTTACATAGAGAACTAAAGTAATAGAAAATAAAATTTTATTTTTCTTGATCCTTTTTAAGCTAGATAACTATATACTTTTTCTTGTTGTTTTATAGACATAGAATAGAAAAAGTTGACTTTCTACAAATTCCTAATTGAGATAGTAGAAAACCAATTCTTCATTCAGGAGTCTGGGGATAAAACAATTGGGAATGTTTGAGATAGAGCAATAAACTGAAAAATTATGAAGTCACAGGTTGAAATCATAGCAGAGGAGGTAAAGCGTGAAATTTCAAATTCCTCAGCCTAGTGTTGTAGACCCTCTTCATCAGGGCCCATGTTCTGCTTATGGTCCAGGTCTGGCCCACACACTTCTCTAGCTCATCTGAGTCAGAGGCTACTGTTCCCAGATGCCATCTCCACAGCACTGCCTGTTTGTCTTAGCTCATCCCTGAGATGCTATAGCACTTTGGGAGCACTTTATCTGCCCCTCTCCCCCAAAACTTTGATATTAGAAGACCAAGAAACATCTGTGTTCAAATGCTAAGTCTATGCCTCATAGCAGTGTGTTTTCCAAAAGTTAAGTATCCTTGCTAAAGTTGAGTTTCTTTATATGTAAAATGGGAATAATAATATCTACCTTATTGAATTGTACCAAATAAAACTGAATAAGCTAGTGAGTGGTAAAACATTTAGCATCCTACAAAGTATCCACTAAATGGCATGATTACTATGTGTTCTATAGTTATTTCCATTCTCTTGTTCCTTCCCTTACTCTTTAATTTTTCACACTAGTTCAGGTGTGAGGGAAGAGGTCCCCTCTCCACATAATATTTCTTCATCACTGCCCCATCATTTTCTGATTGTTCCCTGTATTTTTTCATTCCCATAAGTTTTTGTTCATGCATGGCCACACCTACCACAATGTGGCTCCCATCACAGGCCACCTGGACTTTCTCTGCAGTCCAGGAGCATCCTAAATTTAAAAGCTTTCCATCTGTGCTCCCATTGTCCTTGATATATAATTGTAACAGCACGTGCTCCTTGCTTTGTTATGTATCTCTCTCTACTTTGCTGACTCTCCTCAAGGACTATCTTATCCATTCTTACCTCCAGAAACCAGTATAGTAACTACTTCTGATTGAGTATTAAAGAATTAAGTTTGACTAAGATGACTTTAGAAATCACACAGAAAAATCAGTCTTTATGGGTTGTCCTCTTTTAGCTTCAAGTTTGTGGCTTAGCAGGTAGAAGTAAACTTGCCAAATGCCATAAAAGAGGCAAACCATGGATTTTATATTTTTGCTGTCCTTTATAGCAGCTATGCTCATTATAAAAATGTTTCTGGCAAGGTTAGAATTTTAATGTCCCTTTAGATTCATTTAAAATAGTAATCAGCCCATGTTGTATGAGATGTACTAAGTTAGAACATGTTTATGAGCATTCGCTACTTCTGCCCCACACGGCAATGCCACAATATCATGGAACATACCTTTTACCAAAGTCTTAATAGTGCTTCCCTTCTCTTCATTGCAGTGCTTACCTTTTCTTTGAGAAAAAAATTATAAAGTTTTACTTTTTTTCCAAATGAGGAAACAAAAGTATGGGGCAAAGACTGATTCTTCCTTATTTTGACTTTACCTAGACCTTTGGCTGCAGTCCATGGGGTCGCAAAGAGTCGGACACGACTGAGCGACTGAACTGAACTGAACTGAACTTGGGAAAACTCAAGCAAACCTTTTATCTGCAAATTACACAAACAAAAGTATAACCTTTCTTTCTCACTCATACTTCTAACCATTCTTCATGCTAGTTTTTTTAACACCTGTAGCTTTTAGAAAAATACCTCTGATTTTACTCCCTTCCCCAAGACAAAAATGATCTACTTTAATAAAGTATCTCCAGCAAATCTTTCTAAGCCAATAGAAGAAAAAAAAAAAAAAAACAAAAAACGTAAAACAAAAGAGATGCAGAAAGAATTTGGAGAATTCAAAGGGAAAAAGGCAAAGAATATTTTTTAGGAAATACAAAATTCCTAATCAACTCAAATGAAAATTCAGTTTTTGAAACTGATCATGAGAAATATTAATATGTTGTGGAAGCAAAATAGGATATCATAGAAATTTCAAACAGGGTTTCCCCATTGCCAGTCTACTTTTAGTTTATTTTTATTATTTTAATTAACTTACATTTATAGGTTTGATTTGGGGCATGTAAATTTTACATAAGATGAAAATATTAGCAGATTAATTAATGCTTTACTCTGTAATGCATAGTAGGGGTCAGTTCAGTAGTCACTTAAAATTTAAACACACACTCAGCAATGTCTACCTATCATTTATTTAGTCAGGATAGAAACTTGTTATTAAAATTGATGCATTGAAAAAGAAAAGTGATCCAGAGAATAAAAGAAGCAAGATAAAATGAATCATCTTGTAAAAAAGAAAAGCAAAGATCATTTTAGTGTACTAAGACTTCAATAAGAAATAATAAAGAGGAGATAGTTGTAAAACAGACCAGGTTTCAGAAACGAGAAAAACATAAACAACTATAGAAAATAATCTTGATGGGAAGTGATCTGCAGAGGAAAAAAAAGAAAACTCTTTCCCTGAAGATAGGCCATTAGCGTTAAAGAAGAAACAAGTACAAGATTCCAGCTAACTAAAGTAGCAGCACAGAGCACAGATCCAATTTCTTTCTCCAAGTTCCAATATTCAAGGTATGGACAGCAGGAGAAAGAGGGAGTGAGAGAGAAACAGTTACTGCTACCAGGCAGGTGACATCTGTTTGGGAAACTGATGCGTATACAAATGATATAATCCACGGGAAACTCTGAAAGAGTTCCTTTGAGGGAATTTACTGGGGATCAGAGAAAGAAAGGGTCACGTTCATCTTGAGTCATTGCAGAATGCTAAAGAGGAGCTAAGATACAAGCTGGACCCTAAGGAATGATAGGATTGGAGGCAGCCCAAGTTGGGGTGAGCATGTACTGAGAAGCAGAGATTCGGGGGTGGTAAATATGCCACTTTGTTTGGATATGGATAGAGTTTTCTGTATTTCAACAGAGTGATGAAAAGTCAAAATAGATTAAGTTATGGTTGAATCATGATATATCAGATTGAACAGAAGAAAGATGAAGCTCTGGTTAAAATGAAAAATAACCTCCTGTTGTGCCATGTACAGCAAAATCATGTATATCAAATCAGTTATTACATTCAATATATCTGTTTTCATGATATATCATATGTTTATGCTTGGATGGAAGAGCCTTTGGTAGCGGAAGCTGTCAAATCTGAAAAAAAAAAAAATGCCATTTCTCCCATTTCTCCCACAAATGTCATATAAATTTAAATTGCTAAAGAATCTTGCCTTGATGGGAGCAGATTAAGCCTCCTCTTTTGTAATGCTCCATTTCAGGTTGGCAAACTCATCAAAGAAGCTGCTGGGAAAAGCAATCTGAAAAGGGTGTCCCTGGAACTCGGGGGAAAGAGTCCTTGCATTGTGTTTGC
Source organism: Bubalus bubalis (assembly GCF_019923935.1). Lineage (NCBI taxonomy): Eukaryota > Metazoa > Chordata > Mammalia > Artiodactyla > Bovidae > Bubalus > Bubalus bubalis. Next base: position 111,173,406 of record NC_059159.1, on the reverse strand, counting down.
TGATGCCGACTGTGAGTAAAAGCCACTCTGCTCACTTCTCACACTTCCTCCTTTTTGGCTGGGTAGTACCATATATAAAGGGTTTCCTTCTAATGTCAAAGTGTAAGGCATTAACCAGAGTTCAAATGCATTCTTAAAAGTCTGTTAAACTGTCCTAAAGTTATAAAGCCTAGATAAGTCCAACACAGACACAATTTCTTCCTAATTTGGAATAGTTTGCTGTTTTCTCGGGCTTCCTTCATAGCTCAGTTGGTGTTTTCTCAGATGAACTCTAGAGAAACTGTTATGCATTTAGGAGCCATAAAATATATTCTTAATTTCATACCTTAAATATTAGCATCACCTTAAGTGTGGTAAGATACCCTCAGACATGTTGCACTAAGACCAGCTGGAGAAACAGCAAGTTGTGCATTTGTCATCTCCCTTCTGTCTGGATCACACGTTCACTGAATGAAATGGCCAGAGGAAAGGACACCAACTACTTAAATAATTTCTTTCATTTTTTTTCCTAGCAGGTGTAGTTGAATTTACATATATTAAATATTTAATTATGATGGGGCTCCATTATATCCTAAGTTCATCCTGATTATATTATCAAGTAGAATGCCACAATTATTTCCTAATTGGGAGTTAGCAGAAAACGATCAAACATTCCTCTGTATCTTTAAGAGCTGCATTATTGGTTTGAGGCAATCAACCATTTAGAGCACACTACCTTATTATACATTCTACAGACATGACATTTCTCATTTTACCAAACCTTTCTGTAAAATGCTTTCACTACAACTTAAGCATATGTGATTAGTTCACAAAATAAAGATGCTACGCTTAGTCACTCAGTCATGTCCAACTCTTTGTAACCTCATGGACTGTAGCCCGCCAGACTCCTCTGTCTATCAGAGTTCTCCAGGCAAGAATACTGGAGTGGGTTGCCATGCCCTCCTTCGGAGGATCTTCCCAACTAAGGTATCAAACCCAGGTCTCCTGCATTGCAAGCAGACTCTACCATCTGAACCACCAGGGAAGCCCCAAATAAAGATAACAATAGCCAGTTGCTATAATGTTAAATCTCCTGCATTCATAAAATTAAAATGCAAAGAAAACTTTCTTCTGGTTGTTTAGGATCTACTAATGAAACAAACTATTCCCTCTTTTTAAGACCCATGTAACCATTTCAAATAAACAGATAAGAATTTATAGGCATATGTGAAATAACATGGCACATTTTAGATAAATTTGGAAAAATTTTCATACAATAGGGTTGTAAGGTGGTTGAGCAATTCTGAATATTAGTTGTTTGGGGTTTTGAGGGGGTTATGATTTTTCTTAGAAATACCACTTTTTCTATTGATCGGAGTATATAAGAATGTTTTTACATTCTTAACATAGTGGATATTTTATATTTTCTTTGTCATTAGTTAAAACCTCAGACCTGAAAGAAATATTCAGTCATTTAATTATAAATGTGACTTATAAAAGTCACTTGAAGTAAGATTTAATCATAGATTACTTTCCAAATTTTGGAATTATTCATATCAAAGTTGTATTGATTACCATTATATTTCAGAATTTACTATTTTACTATCATTTGAGTAGCAAATAAAGGATCAGAAAGGCTCATTTGTCACCTGACTGGTAAGAGGTAGAATATATTTAATCTATGTTTGACTACATGACTCATGGTTTTTTTATACCACCATATCACCTCTAAGAAAGATATATAGAAAATACATTAATTTTAGAAAATGCCTTTTCTTTAACATGAATGTCTTCTCTGCAGTGGACAATGCTGTTGAATTTGCACACCAAGGAGTATTCTATCACCAGGGCCAGTGTTGTATAGCTGCATCCCGTCTCTTTGTAGAAGAATCAATTTACGATGAGTTTGTTCGAAGGAGTGTTGAGAGAGCGAAAAAGTATGTTCTTGGAAATCCTCTGACCCCAGGAGTCAGTCAAGGCCCTCAGGTGAGTGTAAAATCAATGGAATAAAGTTCACAGGGCGTAAGAGTAAAGTATCTTCTTTAGGTCTGGTTTTAATAGAATATGATTATTTCCCATCCACATATATTCCTTGGTGATGATATTGATCAGTTTAGTGATTAAAAAAATAATGAATTGAACTCCCAATGGTAAAGAAAGTATCTTGATTTTGTGTTGCCCAGTTTTCACATCCAGAAACAGTTAAAGAGATGTTGGAAATTAAAGATGTGAGGAAAAGTAACAAATACTAAAGATTTCTTTTTCTCAGTCTGTATATCTCTGATGTTCTATATACAGTTCCTATCCGCTTGGAAGTTCTTATACCATCCTATCGTTTATTTCGTCTTCAGCATCAATCCTTTTTTTTTAGCTTCCATCCCACAGATATAGGCAGCCGGCATGACTAAATTATTTCCAAATTCTTTAGTCACTCTGACCTTCTAAAAATAGCATGGTTGTCCTAAAATGTCCTGAGTTCTGACTTTGTACCAAACTTCCCATTTTAGTTGTTAAAGCCCAGTTATTCCTGAGGGTCCCCATTTTCTTTGTCGGCTTAGAACCACTGTCAGTGAGTGTCTCTCTTGTCCTAAGCCCAGCTTTCCCTCTCCCTTACACAGTTCTTTGTTCTTTATCTGTTTTCAAGCTCCTGGACCTTAGGTGCTAAATTTACTCAGCTCTTTGAGGTCTTGATCCAGAGCAGAGTTTTTACATGATCTCATAGAATTTACAGTGTAGAAAGCTAAGAGGCTGTCTTGTATTTTCCTCCTCATGCCAAGATATTCAACTAGGAAAATTTTAGGACTTAGGCAATACCAAATATTGAAACCTAAAAGCCCTAAAGTAACTGGTAAAAAGGATGTATACATTTTGTTAAGTCTAAGCCTGTTATGTTTTATATCTATCTTTGTGTTTAGTGAGTACATAAAAGTAGTTGTTAATTTTGATCATATTTGGTAACTTTTCATATGGATGCCAAGACATATAGTAAATTCAATTTTGACTTGGTCTCCTATTCTAAGAAAGGATAAGACTCTAAGGTTTTACCTGTGATTATTTCTTTCTCTAAATATATATCTATGGAAAAGTAAAGCACATTTCCCATTTGAGACAAATATAACAAATAGACATAGATAAATAGATAGATAGATAGATGATAGATATCGATGGATAGATAGAGAGGTAGATAGAAACATATATATGCAAAGAGAAAAGGAAAGAAGAAGAGAGAATGAGGGAAAAGAAGATAACTTAATATTCAGTGTTGTTGGGCAATACTTCTCCCCATCGGGGGATCTGCAAGATTCAACCAGAGGCTCAAAAATTGAGCTAGGACACTTCATTATTCCTAAGAGAAGGAAGTTAAAATACACTTGAAGTAAATTTCCATCCATAGGTTTCTTAAGTGAATAATATAGTGATCTAACTGCTTAACATAATAATTTAATCTTTATAAGTGAAAAGATTTTGGTCACAGGTTGCATTGAATAAGCAGAAAAAGTAGATATGTTGGGACTTTGAGAAGGAAAAGACTAAAAAGTCCATGAGACGTCTTTACCTTTTAAAATACTCTCTATTTTTATAAGAAAGAGCTTGTTGGGACACTCATTTACAAGCTTTAGTATGTGTTGTAACTTATAAAATTATGTATATATATGGATATTATAACTTCTTTTTCGAATGAAAATACTGATTATTTCCAAATCCTTAAGGAAATACACATTCTGGTCTTTGAAATCAAATTGGAAAAGGACTTTACCAACGAAGAATTTGTTATATATATATATACATAGTGCTTAATCTAATTGGATATAGGAGCTGGATTGTGTGCATTGAGAACTTCATGAAGCCTTTTCCTGGGATTTAGAAGACATGGAAGATTGTAGTGTCAAAGAGAAAGAGAAAGAACAACTTTTTAAGTAATGAGTAGAGACAAGGTAAATTGGTGAGAGGCTTTCACCTTAACTCCTGGATCGCCAGTGTTTTCCCTTTAAAACTTAACTCCAGCCACATCTGAGACAAGGCAGTCTTCACCAGTGATTTGGAGTCCCCTCCTTGCCCCCACACCAAGTAGAAATTGAGGTAATAGGTAAGCCCAATTCCAGTGCATGGAGTAGAGGTATGTGCTCCTGATGTTCCCAGTTAGAATTCTGGAGTCATTCTTTTCCTTATAAAAATATAGTAAAACAAAGTATTTAAGTTTTGTAGTTCTTAAAATATATTTAGATGTGGTCCGTTTAACAAAGCAGGTTGGCAACAATCAGGACAAGTCAGAAATTAGAACCAGACCTATTGACTGCCTTGGAGGGACCTGAAGTGGGTGAGATAACTAGGCTGTGGTCAGCAAGGACCTGGCCACAGAGGGCGGTCAGGAGAAAAATCTCATCTTGAGGTCTAAAGATCTGAAAGTCTTCCTGAAGTCACAAAGCATCTGCTTTATAACTACCATGTCTAATGAAACCCAGTATCAAAGTTTTCTTTTTTTTCCTTCTGTCTTTTAATTTCAGTTAGGATTACAGTTTCCAGGTAAGACTGGTTGATGATTAACAGGCATTTCTTTCCGTGTAAGTAAATGACAGTTGTATGAAAAATTATGGGCTTCCCAGGTGGCTCAGGTAAAGAATCTGCCTGCCAGTGCAGGAGACACAAGAGATGCGTGTTCAATCCCTGGGTCAGGAAGATCCCCTGGAGGAGGAAATGGCAACCCACTCCAGTATTCTTGCCTGGGAAAATCCCATGGACAGAGGAGCCTGTTGGGATATGTTCCGTGGGGTCACAAAGAGTAGGACGCAACTTAGTGTCTGGGCACACACACACATGAAAAGGTATACACATGTTTGCAGTGCCAATATACTTCTCTTGTATAACTGTAAAACAAACGCTAAATACAAACATTTATCTTCAAGGTTTCTTTCCAGAAAAGTCATGAGAATTAAACATGCCCAACAATGAATCTGAGCCTCTGTCAGCTGTTTTGGTTGGAATATTTAACTTAATAACAATATCTGAGCATTTTGAAACCCTTATTTACAGGCTGGGCAAAGTATTATCTTTATAAGTTGCCACTTTTTTCTAACTTTTCATGTGATATTTTTCCAATAGATTGATAAAGAACAATATGAAAAAATACTTGACCTCATTGAAAGTGGGAAGAAGGAGGGGGCCAAGCTGGAATGTGGTGGAGGCCCTTGGGGGAATAAAGGCTACTTTATCCAACCCACAGTTTTCTCTGATGTTACTGATGATATGCGCATTGCCAAAGAGGAGGTAAATGGTTTCATTCTGTTCTGTTCTCTTTTTTTGCCATATTTTGTCTGCATGGATATATACAAAGTATTCCTTTAACATACTCAGCTCTTTGAACACCTTTCTCAATAAATGTTACTCTTCATTTCTAATACTGATAAATGATTATTTTTTAAGACTAAAAATAGTCAGGAATTCATTGGTCAGGCCAAGAATTTCCAGATAACCACAGATAAGGATGCTTAACAATTGCTAGATGCTTCCTTCACAAACTTAAATGGAAAACACAATTCCACATTCATTGATGCTTTTTTCTCCTTTGCAAATAATATATGTGAAAATAATTGGAAGAATAAAGTGATATGCAGTTTTTAAAAATTAAACTCCTTATTTTGAGACAATTGTAGATCCAGTTGTCACTGTGAGAAATATTAATACAAAAAGACCCCATGTACTCTTTACTCGGTTTCCTTCAATAGGTAACATCTTAGAAAACTATCATATCACAAAGAGTATGTTAACATTGAATTGATACAGTCAAGACATAGAACATTTCATCATCACATAAATTTCTCATGTTTCCCTTTCGTAGCCAGATCTATATCCTCCTAGGCAACCCCATCCTCAATCCTCAGCTTTCTCTTCACCTCTAATGTCGTCTTTATTTCTATAATTTTGTCATTTCAAGAATGTTACGTAAGTGAATTCATACGTCATGCAACCTTTTGGGACTGACTTTTTTTTCACCCATCATAATTCTCTGTAGATTTATCTAGGTTGTTGCATGTAAGAATAATTTGCTCCTATTTATAGGTGAGTATTTCATAGTGAGTTCACCACAGTTGTTTAACCATTCACTCATTGAAGAAGTTTGGGCTGTTTCCAGTTTGAGACTACTTTAAATAATGCTGTTATAAATATCAGTATACAGGCTTTTGTGTAAACGTAAGTTTTCACTTCTCTGGAGTAAATGCCCAGAAATATAATTCCTGGGTCATATGGTAGATACAACTTTTTAAGAAACTGCTAATCTTCCAGAATGGCTGAACAATTTCATATTCCCATTAGCAGTATATGAATGATCCCAGTTTCTCTGCATCCTTGCTAACTATTTTGGTGTTGTGACTATTTTTTATTTTAATCATTCTGATAGGTGTGATAGCTCATTGAGGTTTAAATTTGCATTTCCTTAGTGGCTGGTAGGGAGAAGGAAATGGCAACCCACTCCAGTACTCTTGCCTGGAGAATCCTGTGGACAGAGGAGCCTGCAGGGCTGCTGTCCATAGGGTCGCACAGAGTCAGACACTACTGAAGCGACTTAGCAGCATGCATGCATTGGAGAAGGAAATGGCAACCCACTCCAGTATTGTTGCCTGGAGAATCCCAGGGGCAGAGGAGCCTGGTGGGCTGCCATCTATGGAGTCGCACAGAGTTGGACACGACTAAAGGGACTTAGCAGCAGCAGCAGCAGTTTCTGGTAATATAGAACATCTTTACCTAGGATTATTTGCCATCTGATATCTTCCTTGATAAAATGTCTGATTTCTTTTGCCCATGTGCTAATTGGAGTGTTTGCTTTTTACTGTTGAGTTTTGAGAGTTCCTTACACAGTCTAGACACTTAACTGTTTTTTAGCTCTGTGGTTTGTAAATATTTTCTCCCAGGCTGTAGCTTGTCTTTTCATTTTCTTATCAGGGTCCTTCTCAGACCAAAGTTTTTAATTTTAAGGAAATCCAATTTATTTATTTTTCTTTTTATGAATAGTATTTTTGGTGTCAACTCCTATGAGCTACACTTTATTTACTCCTAGATCCAAAAAAAACATTTTCTGTGTAATTTTTTTTTATGGTTTCTAAAAGCTTTATAGTCTATGTTTTACACATAAGTCTGTGATCCATTTTAGGTTAAATTTTTATACAAGGTGTGAGATTTAAGTAAAGGTTGTTTGTTTTTGTCTATGTGTTCAATCGCTCCAGCATCATTTGTTGAAAAGGCAGTTTTTCTTTCACTTCATTATTTTTGCAACTGTGTATGTGTATTTGTGTGTATCAATTTCCATGTTCTCTACCCTTCAATTGACCTATGTGTCTATTTCACTACCTATACTCCTTTTTAAAATGTAATTGTTTTTACTGAAGTATAATTGATTTATAATGTTGTGTTAGTTTCAGGTACACAGAAAAGTGGTTCAGTGATTCCTTTTCAGATCCTTTTCACTATATATGATTACAAAATATTAAATATATTCTCTTAATTTTAGTAGCTGTATAATTAGTCTTGAAATTGGAAAGATTGCATTCTCTAACTTTATTCTTCTTTTTCAGAATTGTTTTAGCTAAGCTAATTCTTTTGCTCTTCCATATAAATTTTAGAATAACCTGTTCATAAGTATTTTAAAATCTTGCTGGAATTTTGAGAGGAGTTATGTTAAACATATCAGTCTGTTTGGGGAGAATTAACATCTTTATTGTGTTAAAACTTCCAGTTATTGATCATAGTAGGTCTCTCCATTTATGTATATCTTCTTTTATTTCTTTCATTAGCACTTTGTAGTTTTCAGTATACAAGTCCCATAAATGTTTTATTGAACTTATACCTAAGTATTTTTTGAGTAAATGGTTATTTCTGTTTTCAATATGCACATGTTCATTGCTAGTATGTATTAATACAAGTGTACTTGATTTTTGTATATTTTATTGTATCCTGTAACATCACTGAACTCAGATATTTTAGGAGGTTTTTGCAGATTCCTTGGTAATTTATATGTAGATGATTATGTCATCTACAAATGGGAACAATTTTATTCATTTCTAATCTGTATGCCTTTTTATTTCTTTTTCTTGCCTTTTTCACTTGCTATAATTCCAGCACTGTGTTAAATAAAATCAATAAACATGGGTGTCTTTTTGCTCTCTATCTTAGGAGGAAAGCCTTCAGTCTTTACCATTGAATATGATATTACCTGTAAGATTTTCATAAATGCCTTTGATCAGGTTCAGAAATGCCTTTTTATTTTTAATTTGTTGAGGGGGAAAGGAGATTGGATTTTATCAAATGATTTTCCTGCATCAACTGAGATGATTATGTGGTATTTTTTTCCTCATTCTATTAATATGATATATACTGATTGAGTTTTGAATACTGAATCAGCCTTGCATCTCTAGAATGAACCTCATTTGGTGATGGTATATAATTCTTTGTAGGTATTGGTGAACACAAATTGCTAACATTTTTTAGGAATATTTGCTCTAGCTTATAATGGTCTGTGGTTTGAGGGATATTGGTTGTACTTTTTATTATTTTTGTTGATAACAAAATAGCATCTAGTGATTGTTTACTATGTGCTAAGTGCCTTATAGTCAATATAAAACATAAGTATATTTACATGAAATACTGAATATAAATTCTCTTCAAGAAGATTAGTAATACCAAGGGAATATTTCATGCAAAGATGGGCTCAATAAAGGACAGAAATGATATGGACCTAACAGAAGCAGAAGATATTAAGAAGAGGTGGCAAGAATACACAGAAGAACTGTACAAAAAAGATCTTCACAACCCAGATAATCATGAAGGTATGATCACTCACACTCACCTAGAGCCAGACATCCTGGAATGTGAAGTCAAGTGGGCCTTAGGAAGCATCACTACGAACAAAGCTAGTGGAGGTGATGGAATTCCAGTTGAGCTATTTCAAATCCTGAAAGATGATGCTGTGAAAGTGCTGCACTCAATATGCCAGCGAATTTGGAAAACTCAGCAGTGGCCACAGGACTGGAAAAGGTCAGTTTTCATTCCAATCCCAAAGAAAGGCAATGCCAAAGAATGCTCAAACTACTGCACAATTGCACTCATCTCACACACTAGTGGTAGGCTGCAGTCCATGGGGTCGCGAAGAGTCAGACACGACTGAACGACTTCGCTTTCACTTTTCACTTTCATGCTTTGGAAAAGGAAATGGCAACCCACTCCAGTGTTCTTGCCTGGAGAATCCCAGGGACGGGGGAGCCTGGTGGGCTGCTGTCTCTGGTGTCGCACAGAGTCGGACATGACTCAAGTGACTTAGCAGCAGCAGCAGCAGCAGCACACACTAGTAAAGTAATGCTCAAAATTCTCCAAGCCAGGCTTCAGCAATACGTGAACTGTGAACTTCCAGATGTTCAAGCTGGTTTTAGAAAAGATAGAGGAACCAGAGATCAAATTGCCAACATCCAGTGGATCATTGAAAAAACAAAAGAGTTCCAGAAACACATCTATTTCTGCTTTATTGACTATGCCAAAGCCTTTGACTGTGTGGATCACAATAAACGGTGGAAAATTCTGAAAGAGATGGGAATATCAGACCACCTTACCTGCCTCTTGAGAAACCTGTATACAGGTCAGGAAGCAACAGTTAGAACTGGACATGGAACAACAGACTGGTTCCAAATAGGAAAAAGAGTACGTCAAGGCTGTATATTGTCAACCTGCTTATTTAACTTATATGCAGAGTACATCATGAGAAACACTGGGCTGGAAGGAGCACAAGGTGGAATCAAGATTGCCAGGAGAAATATCAATAACCTCAGATACGCAGATGACACCACTCTTATGGCAGAAAGTGAAGAGGAATTAAAGACCCTCTTGATGAAAGTGAAAGAGGAGAGTGAAAAAGTTGGCCTAAAGCTCAACGTTCAGAAAACTAAGATCATGGCATCTGGTCCCATCACTTCATGGGAAATAGATGGGAAACAGTGGCTGACTTTATTTTTCTGGGCTCCAAAATCACTGCAGATGGTGATTGCAGCCATGAAATTAAAAGATGCTTACTCCTTGGAAGGAAAGTTATGACCAACCTAGACAGCATATTAAAAAGCAGAGACATTACTTTGCCAACAAAGGTCCATCTAATCAAGGCTATGGTTTTTCCAGTGGTCATGTATGGATGTGAGAGTTGGACTATAAAGAAAGCTGAGTGCTGAAGAATTGATACTTTTGAACTGTGGTGTTGGAGAAGACTCTTGAGAGTCCCTTAGACTGCAAGGAGATCCAACTAGTCCATCCTAAAGGAGATTAGTCCTGGGTGTTCTTTGGAAGGACTGATGTTGAAGCTGAAACTCCAATACTTTGGCCATCTGATGCGGAGAGCTGACTCATTTGAAAAGACCCTGATGCTGGGAAAGATTGAGGGCAGGAGGAGAAGGGGCAACAGAGGATGAGATGGTTGGAGGGCATCACTGACTCAATGGACATGAGTTTGGGTAAACTCCAGTAGTTGGTGATAGACAGGGAGGCCTGGTGTGCTGCGGATCGTGGGGTCACAGAGTCAGACATGACTGAGAGACTGAACTGAATTGAACTGAATATAATAAATATAAATATTTTATTTACATATTATTTAGACATATTTATAAGCATTATATCCAAATACTTAGTTGTAATCTATTACTTTGACTTATTTAATTCATTTCTTTTTGTATAGATATTTGGACCTGTGCAGCAAATCATGAAGTTTAAGTCTTTAGATGATGTAATCAAGAGAGCAAACAATACTTTCTATGGGTTATCTGCAGGAATTTTTACCAACGATATTGATAAAGCCATCACAGTCTCCTCTGCTTTGCAGTCTGGAACAGTGTGGTAAGTCAAACCTATGTAATGTCACCTTTTCCATGTTAACCACATTAGCAGGCTACTTTCTCTGACTCTCACACTGAATCCTCTGCCTAGCCCCTAGTCTCTGTACTGCTTTGTTAGTTTTTTTTGTTCCATCAAATTGTACTTTGTCCACTCAGTCCCAGTAACAGCCCAAGATTATTTTTCTTGCTGATAATGTCACACCCAAATCCATGAAAAGTATTTATCCTTGAGATGTTGAAAAGTTTGGGAGGATATCATTTGTGAGAGAAAAGTTTGGGAGGCAGCCAAAAATCCTTGTCTTTCTCAATAGCTCTAGAATCTTTTTTTCTGAAGCAATGAGACAGTCAGTATTTCATTACTGTGTATTCTCCATAAGCCCCATACTGTAGTCCTTACATTTATTTTCTCATTTTACCTTATTGCAACTGTTAATTGGTATGGTAAATTTATTGACAAAAAAACAGTAGTTTAGTGGGTTTATGTAATTGATCAAGATCACATAATAAATGACTGCTGAGGTTCAGACTATTTCAGACTCTAAAGCAGTGATTCTCAACACTGGCTGTGCATTAGAATTGTCTGGGGAGCTTTAAAAATATCTACACTGATGTTGGTGGAGGTGGGTATGCATCAAATCCACCAATTATATCAGTGATTGTGACTGAATCTGGATGTAGTTTTTAATTTTTTTTAATTCTAATTATTCATGTTTTTATAATTATATTTGTTCATATAGACATTTTGAAACTTTTTAAAAATATGGCAAAGGATAAAAAAAATTATATCATGAAATTCAACTCCTGCCACAGCCTCTGTTTAGGCAATTTTTTCAATTAATTAATGAAAAAAGTGAACTAAGTAATATGAGATATATTACAATTACAAAAGAAAATTGATTCTAGCCTAAGGAGACAACCCATAAGAGTACCACAAAGCTTATTGAATATAGGCAGTAAAGAACACTCATCCTACAAACTCTAATCTCTCACAAATGATATCCATCCACTTACGGTATGTTGGTATTCTATCTTTTATAATTCAAGCTATAACTTCTCAGGGACGTGGTGTACTGCCAACATGGCTATCCACACATAGCATCGGATCATTGCTTTTATTTGTAGTCAGTATATATACATATACTTACACTCCTGCATTCTAATTTATAGTGTTATTTTTTTTAAAGTGACTATGTAACATTAAAATTAATAGAGTTGTTAAAGAACTCTCTGAATTTCAAAAATTCCAAATTTAGGGGTTCTAAATAGGTTAAGTATGACCTATAATGTACTTCTTTCCTTTTCAGGGTGAACTGCTATAGTGTGGTATCTGCCCAGTGCCCCTTTGGTGGATTCAAGATGTCTGGAAATGGTCGAGAACTGTAAGAATAACTTTCATTAAGATAAATATTTATCTTGATAAAAATGGTTATCACTCTGAAGGAATTATGATAATCCTTGAAAGTGAGTTAGTCACTCAATTGTGTCCCATTCTTTGTAACCCCATAGACTGTAGCCCGCCAGGTTCCTCTGTCCATGGAATTCTTCAGGCAAGAATGCTAGAGTGGGTTGCTATTTCCTTCTGCAGGGGCTCTTCCCAAAACAGGGATTGAACCCCACGTCTCTTATGTTGAGGGCGGATTCTTTACCATCTGAGCCACCAGGGAAGTTACTATTCAAATTAAAACCTGCTTCTGTGCTTTCCTGGAGATTTATACTGTCAAATAGTTTTTAAATGCTGGATTTACTCTCAAAAGTGCAAAAATGTGATGGCAGAGGGAAATATTATTTATTAAACTTTTTGTAAGGGATCATACTAAGCACTTTACATTGGTTCTTGAAATATCGCCTACTTTTTGTTTGCTGGATACATGAATGTAATTTGGGAAACATTTCCAGAAAGGGGGTGGAAACTACCAACTGGTGATTGTAAAAAGTGTGCAAATATAAGAATGCTTTAGCTATTTGAATATATCTCTTAAATGAACAAATTAGGTGTCTTTATCTCAAAATACTTTTCAGTGTAGGAGGAATGATTCTCATTGTTAGTATTTGTAGAGATGTGACTCTAAAAATTTAAATAACCTGAATGAGTTGTTTTTGGTTCTAAAATTTAAACTGAAAGGAAAATTTATTCAAGGAAAACATATTTTACAATCATGACTACATTGAGGATATATATATTATATAAATGAATTTATGAGCCTTCAGTTTCTTTTCAAACTGGGACATACTGACTTTTTAAAATATACACATACCTATTTATGCATGGCAAGTAGTGGTTACATTTGATCAATTTTGCTCAAGCAATTTTAATCATTTTATTTCTTAAAATTTTCTTGCATTTATCAATAAATTTAAAAAATCATAAAGAAAAGTCACATCATATTCAAACCTTATGAAATCAAACAATGAAACTGCTCATTTTGTAAAATGGCAAGTAAAAATTAGCCTCTGTCTGAGAGTATTAAATAGCTAGGTACTTGTCATTTAAATAAAACAATATCACAATGAAACAACTGTCTTTGGGGAGCCATTGAAAGGGGGCCGTGTTAAAATGATCCATTCTCTTTCTCAATATACTTTTATTAAGTAGTTAGTCTATATATGAGGTCCTTGGAGCCCTACAAACACAATACCATGTCCCATCTTCCATATAATTGTAGTGACATGAGGAACCTGTAACAAACAAACAAACAAACAAAATATATATATACAGTGAAAAATACAGTATATATATATATATATATATATATATATACAGTGAAAAAAAACACATACTATGAAATAAATAGTAACAGACTGTGAATCCATAGGTCATGGAGGTAGAGAAGCAATTAAAATGCAGAGTTCAGTATTAGAGCATAGAAAATCTGTGCACCTCTAGACTATAACATTTTCAGCATCTCTCTAAGTCTCACTGTTCCCATCTGTGAGTCAGCATTTGTGGTGGGGATAGGAGTCAGGGAAGAAAGTAAAAGGTCTATGAACTCTTTTCCATGCCTAAGATTCTGTGGTTCTAACCCTCCTGTGGAAATTCAGTTGATAAAGACAGTTGATAGAATAAGAGAAGACGTAACAGAAAAGATAGGACTTGATCTAGGGCAGGAAACAAGTGTCAGATGTTAGGAAGTAGAGAAAAGGCCATTTGTGAAGGAACATTCCAGGTGGCATATTGAGGGGTTAGTGAATTTGCCTGGCTGGTAGGGAATTATGGGGGAAGTGTGATTTCAGAGTTAAATTGGATACAGATTAAGAAGGCTTGAATTCAAGAAAATCAGCTTACGATTATTAGTGGAGCAGTGAGAAGCCATGGATAGCTTTAGAATATTGTTGGAGATGTAGAGTAGCAAAAGATCAATTCAAAAGTGCACAACATAGCTGAGAAAGCATAATTGGAAACCAGCCTGCATTTGAATCCTGACTCTACCACTTGCTAGCTTTGCAACCCAGTTCAAGTTATCTAACTTCTGCGCCTCTGTTTTCTTCTACTTAAAAGGGAAATGTTAATGTTCCTTTTAAGATGGTTTTGAGAGTTAGAGAACATACTTCCTATTCATTCCTTCCTGCTGTAACTGTCACAAAGTGGGGACTCAACAAATAGTTCATCCTCCCCAAGTTCTTTTTCTGTATAATATCCATTATTGGGGAGTCCCTTGGGAGCACTAAGTACTTTGTACAAAGAACTATAATGAAACTTAGATTATTTTTAATATTAGTTGATTGCTGGCCCAGATATCCAATACAATTTCCTAGGAATGTTGAAAATAAAATAATCAGAAGGGATGAAATAATTAAAGCAGACTAGACATATAAATTTTGTTAGATTTTTAGATACAATTTAGTCGAACTTTATGTTCAAGACATAAGGAAATCAAATAAGAGAAGGATGAAAAGGAGAATCGACCATAAATTATTCCCCAAAAATGTGGACTATGGGTATAGATAACTGCCTTATTGAAAATATAAAGGAAAACATTATACTGTAATTTTTATTTCAAAAATCCCAACTGAGGATTCTAGTGTTAATGTCTATCTGAAACCAAAGTTGGCAAATTTAATTAACAAGTCATCCACTGCAAGATGTTTAAAGAGCATTGCTGAAGCAATAATCTCAAATGACTCCCAAGAGTTCAGGTACAGTTTATCCTCAAAGATAGAAAGGTAGAATTGATCATCTGGTTGATCATTGATCAACAGAGTCCTTAAAGAGCTAAAAATAATAGTATACAGACCCCACTGAGGTACTGATGCTGGGTGTCCAAAGCAGAGTTGGCACTCCTATCATGACGTTAGCCCTGGAATGAGTTAAATGGCAGAAATCCCTCTCTGTGTGTAATTGGACTCATTTTTACTTAGATTAACATTGGTCACTTGAGATTTTACTAGCATGCCATTTCAAACTTAATTGGCTCTCAACACCTCACAAGATGTTTCTTTCTTCCTGTCCCTTTCAGAAATGGGGAGAAATAAAGTATCATAAACTGGTGGGCTAACATGAAAAGATTTTGCTTGACTATATTTGCCAAACCAGTTCAGCAAACATTTCCTCTGTGCCTACTTAATTAATTAGTGCCAAGCTAACTTCTGGATACAGGGTAAAAAACAGGCATAATATGTTACTGCATCTTATTACTCCAGAGTGCACCCTGGAATAGAGGCACAGGTATCATCTAAAAGTGTGTTGGAAATGCAAAGTCTCAGGCCTCTCTCCAGACCTGCTGAAGTAAAATCAGCATTTGAATCAAGTGCCAGGTGACTGGTACATTGACAATTTTAGAAGCACAGAACCAATAACTCATAGACTAGTGATATAAAGAGAAATGTAAACAGGTATTTTGTGTTATATCAAGACAAGAATGTCTATACATCAGAATACTAAGAAGCAAGGTTTATTTCAGCTTAAGTAAGACAATTATCACACTTTGTACTCTCCTGAGAGTTTCAAGTGTCCATGTAACCCAAAATACAATGGAAAGTCTATTGGCAAAAATCATGGGTTAATATATCTAACTTTGTGAGATAAAAATACTTACTAAAATATTATCCTTTAATGGGTTTCAGACAACTGGGGCTAAACCCTTTAATTACTTTGAAGAACATGCTCACTGAAGCTTTTAGAAGGTATTTTCAGAAGCTTAATGGTCCAAGAAAATAATCAGTGTAAGAGGATTAGGTTACCCGGGAGAAAAAGATGTCTTCTACATACCTGTCTACATCACCCAACGGGAGGGGTAGAAAAGGATCAAGATCTTTTTCCTCTGTAAGTCTACATGTGCATGAATGTTATGATTTTAAGAGTACTCTTATGTTCATGTAATTTAATCCTTTTATCAAAACAATACAGAGAATATGTTAACCTAATTGTTTTTAGTTATCTCTTTAAGGAAGGGCAAATCACAGTTTCTAAAACTGGTAGGAGGTCTCAATAAAACTGATAGGAAGATATCAGAGTTTTGATTGATTGACTCAAGTTTAATTACTGGTCATTTGGGTTGGATTTAAGAGTTATATAGCAAATGACAGGGGTTTCATGAATCAAAAAATCCACAAAAAGTCCCACATTTTAGCCCAATGAACCCTCTCCCCTTCTCAAATCAAAACAAAACAATCAACCCTACACTGAAATACAAACCTGTAACAATAAGGTCAAGCTTTTTGTTTTGCTTTATTCTGGGGTGTTTTTGCCTTTGCCAAGAATCAAAAGATACTACTATAACTAGAAAATATTCTATTCTGTTTTAAGCTAAGCTAAGCTAAGCTAAGCAGGGTCTCTTGCCTGCAATGCAAGAGACCCAGGTTCGATCCCTGGGTGGGGAAGATCCTCTGAAGAAGGGAATGGCAATCCACTCCAGTATTCTTGCCTGGAGAATCCCATGGACAGAGGAGCCTGGAGGGCCACAGTCCAT
The DNA here is from genome assembly GCF_019923935.1 of Bubalus bubalis. NCBI lineage: Eukaryota > Metazoa > Chordata > Mammalia > Artiodactyla > Bovidae > Bubalus > Bubalus bubalis. Next base: position 111,156,659 of record NC_059159.1, on the reverse strand, counting down.
GGGTTCACAGTCAGACACGACTGAGCAACACTGCTACTACTACTACTAGGGTAAGTTAGAACGAAAATAGAAGCCTGGTCATTTTTAGCCACTTCCTCATATCTAGACCAATTGGAAATGGTGAATACACTAAACTGAACTTGAATTTACAATTTTTCCCTACTAGCCAAGTGATTATATTTTGAATATAACTACATTTCCTCTAGTAATATACCCATCTTATATATTAGAACCTAAACTAGAAATGATAAAATTCCTCTTGGGCTTATGTTTGTGTGTGGTGAGCATTTTTATAGTCAAGTAGAAAAAATTGTCAAAAATAAACAATTTCCTTAAAAGTCAACTGAGTGTACATGATCATTTAAAGTGTGCAAAAAAAAAAAAAAAAAGGTAAAAAGTTTTCCCAAAAGGGATTTGTATAAGACCAGATATCTTATGGTAGGCTAGCTACCTTTTGAAATGCTTCTGTACACAGACAACAGAAAATATTTTCCATTGTCCCTAGCCAGATAAGAAGGAACAAACTTAGACAAAGTCATTGACCATGATGTATTTGTACAGCTCTGCTAAATTCTGTGCATTTTTTCTCTACTCTCTAGGGGAGAATATGGTTTCCATGAATACACAGAAATCAAGACGGTCACAATCAAAATTTCTCAGAAGAACTCATAAACTATGAGAGTACAGAGATGACTCCTCAATGGTTAAGCATCTCGTGCAGTGGCTAATATATCTTAGTGGTTTTAAATGCAAAATTGTTCTTTCCTTGATTCTTTAAACATAAGCTAATCATATTAGCATTAATACTACACATAGAAAACTTGACATGTATGTTATTCTGAAAGAATCATCAGCCTTCTGCTATGACACCCAAGCCCTCCCTGAAATAAAAATAATGGACTTGGATGCAATCTCTCTAGCTCTGTAATAGTTATGTGCTTCTCTTTGTAGCTACTTGCCTAGGATAATCACTTTATAGAAGAGGACAAGTTGTCATTTAGCATCTTTCTCTTGATGACCCCTTGAAGTACTTACCATACCTGTTAACTTCAGACTATGTATGTTCTGTTCTCCATAGTGGTTCAGTCCTTGGAATTTGTTGAAATGTTTCCTAAAATTTCATGTCTGCTTGTCAAGTGAAGTAATGCCTGAAATACTTAGATGTAACCTAAACATACAGCTTAATAAAAACAACCTTGCATGATTCTTGTTCATTGTGAATTTTTTAAGTAGAGTTTTTGGCTATAGTGATTTACTGTCCCTGTTACTCAAAAGCAGTGTTAAATTGAGCATAAAGATGTATTTAAAAATTAAGTTTAATCTACTTATTCTCAAATAAGTAAAGAAACAAATTTTATTTTCTGGAAGAATTTTTGAAATTAATAGCAAACATTTGAGTTAGGCGGCAAGCATTTACTGAGTTTCTATAGAGTTCTGGGCACTATGTTAGGTGATATAGAAAATAGGTTAATAGTGGATGGTCCATTATCCAAAATGCTTTAATATGTAGAGAACAAAGATACTGTCTGGAAAAAAAAAAAGATGGGGCATGTAATGTAAGTGAGAATTAAAGACCATAAGATTATAGTAAGGTGCCAAAGGGTAGTGGTGACCAATACTGATGAACTTGGGAACTCCATGAAGGAAATTCAGCTGAATATGAACCTTAATGATGAGCAAATTTGCAATGAGGAAAGAAGTCCTACAAAATAGGAAAGTCCTACAAAGAGGAAAGAAGTCCTACAAAATAGTACCTCTGGACATATTCCATCAAAAAATTCTATATAATATTTTCCCCTCTTGGAGTTGCTGATCGCACATCGGTATAGTCTAAGTTCTGAGAGAAGTCATAAAACTTGTTTAGTTTTGTTTAATAGGTTTTTTCCCCAAATTTATTTAACCAAAGGCTTTGCTTTCCCTTCACTCATTTAATACCAATGAATATTAAGAACCCCGTGTTGGAAGGTACTGTTCTATGCAACAAGGTGTTCTGATCAGAGATCTAGGGGTCAAAGGGAAGCAGCAGGGAAAATATCACCTGTAAAACTAACTGGACCATACTTATGTATTTTTGCCTTCAAAGAGCCTCTTTTTATGCTCCCACATGGGAAGTGACTTAAGCCCAAGTATAATGTTTTTTGTATATTCCTGGGTTGGGAAGATCTTCTGGAGCAGGGATAGGCTACCCACTCCAGTATTCTTGGGCTTCCCTTGTGGCTCAGCTGGTAAAGAATCCACCTGCAATACGGGAGATGTTCTATCCCTGGGTTGGGAAGATTCCCCAGAGAAGGGAAAAGCTACCCACTCCAGTATTCTGGCCTAGAGAATTCCATGGACTCTATAGTCCATAGTGTCACAAAGAGTTGGACGTGTCTGAGCGACTTTCACTTTCACTTTCATACATATTATAAAACTCTTAGTTCAGCAGCTTAAAATTTAAGCCTAGTAATCTTAAGGATAACGCTTTTTTTCCAGATTCAAATTTTATATAAATGGTTAAGCTTGTAATTTTACATTAACAGATTCCTCAGTGACACTGTTACTAGAACATTGTAATAGCTGCCATGGTCAAGTGCAACAAGGTGTGAATGAATGAAATTTACTAGCTTCTTAGATCTGAAATAATTTCATTTCTAATTGCAAGAGTTTCTCTAATTTGTATGGGCCAGTAAGATTTGCAGTCTGGACTGTTTTACATAATTTGGGACATAATGACTATTTTGAAAACAGGAGGAATTAAAGTCTATGGAGAATCGAAAGATGTTAGGACACTGAGAAGGGAAAAAAGCCAAATACAGAGGAAGGTTGTGTTTTCCAAAAACCAGACGGGGTCTACATCATGAAAAGATGTTTAATGTCATACACAAATAAATTAATAGATAGACAAGTTAATATTGTAATGGTGTTCCACCAGAACATTTTTAAATATTGAACAAAGAGGGATGAACAGAGAACAAGACAAAAGCCAGAAGCAAGTGTAAATATTTGAAAATTAAATCTTCCTTGTATAAATAAGACATTACAGGATTAAACAAAAAAAATCTGTTTAATATTGGCTCATTCTGACCTTGTAGACATTATTTGTGTTCCTTCTCCTCTGATTTCTAAAGCTATAATTCTTAAAACATTGAAAAGTTAAAGGGTCTCTTATTAACCCATGACTAGGCAATGGCAACCCACTCCAGTACTCTTGCCTGGAAAATCCCATGGACGGAGGGGCCTGGTGGGCTGCAGTCCATGGGGTCGCTAGGAGTCGGACACGACTGAGTGACTTCACTTTCACTTTTCACTTTCATGCATTGGAAAAGGAAATGGCAACCCACTCCAGTGTTCTTGCCTGGAGAATCCCAGGGACGGGGAGCCTGGTGGGCTGCCATCTATGGGGTCGCACAGAGTCGGACACGACTGAAGCGACTTAGCAGCAGCAGCAGCAGCAACAGGATGTACAATAGGAATTTTATCATAAAGAATTCAGTTGTGCAGTCACAGATGTGACCTCATGGTCTTCAATATCCACATGGCAGAAGTATTTTCATCTCTAGGAACACCAAAGTAACTCATAGGAGTGAGAAGTAACTGTTTAGGAAAAGGCAGTATCAGGGGTCAACAATGGATTCTCAAATATCTAGTGTCTTTTCTTTTTTTTTCTTTAATTTTTTAGGATGCATGTTTCTGGGTTTATTTTGAAATAGTCAATGAGAAATAGAAAATATTTTTCTTAAATTCTTGTGGCCAACTAAAAATAGAGTTAACTCAAAGTAAGAAATTTTAGTTATTTCTTCACATAATTCAGGGAGGAGTAATGGACCCAAATACACCTTTCCCTGGGCTCAGTGAATATTTCACTCAGACTTTTAGAAGTGTGCATGAGTCATCAAGTAAACTTATCTTTTGGTGACTTTTATAGGGTATATCAAACAGCCAGATTATATTTTCACATGAAGCGTTAGGTTCCCAATTACAATTTCATTGTTGATTCACCTTGGGGTTTTTCAGTGCTCTCTGGAGGTATATTTGAGTCTTCCCTTTTTTATAGTGAGAAAATATAGAGGAAGGAGAATTGGAGAGGACAGCTAAATTACCTGGATACCAAAATTCAGTGACTACCAGAAAGGCATGGAAGCTCACTCTTGTAACCTGATGAGACTGTAGGAGTCTGGAAGATATCAAGACACAAATGAGGGAGAAATAGCTCAGTTATCCCTTTGACATTCTGTGAGAGAGGGTGGGTAGAGAGATGGCATCTCTCTCTGAAGGCAAGGCCACAAAATTTCCAGGGGGGTTTGAGGTTTTTCTAGACTATATCTCTAAATCATTCTTTAGATTCTAGGTGGTAGTTTTATTCCAAGAGAAAATAATCACATCCATTAACTTAATTTAGGATCCATAATTTAATGATCTATAACTTAATTTAGAATTATGCATTTACATCTATTAACATATATAAACACTTAGGATAATTTTTAAATCCCTAGAAAGTCAACTTTATTGCCTAGTAGAATATCTATGCCAAGGGTATTGCAATGTTTTTTGAACAATCACTTCAGTGTAATATGCTAACTAGTTTCATATTTAGCTTAGTTTTCTTTCATTTTGTTTAGTTTAGTTGTGTTTTAATAGACATCTATGAGTTTTATATAAATGTTTATGGGAGGCTGACAAGGCATGATTCTGAAGTGATTTCACCAGAGTTTCATGATTTTAGATTTTTTTATTTTTGTCAAGTCACTTAAGGATGCATCAGACCTTGAGAAATACAGCACATATAAAAATGCAAATCTGATTAGGATGACAAATAATTTTTAACTTTGTCATTTTAAAATAATTTAAACTTTTGGAGGAACTGCTATAGCAACACAAAGAACTCTCATATATCTTTTATTCACTAATATTTAATATTTTTCCCCATTGACTTTTTCATTCTCTTTCTCTATATAGATTCTTCTTTTTTTTTTGTCTTGAGACAAACTTTTAAGAATAACTCTTAAGCATCATATCCCTTTACCCCAAAATATTCAGTATTTTTTTCTAGAAATAATGAAATCTTAGCTACAGTGTAATTATCTAATCCAGGAAATTTAACATCGACAAAGTACTAGTATCTAATATACAATCCACATACAATTTTCTCTAATTGTCCCACTAATGTCCTTTATGATATCCCCACCTTGATCCATAACTTAATTTAGGACCATGCATTGCATTTACTTAACCATAGCTTCCTCTTGTCTTACTATTCCTTGATAATGGCTCTATACCTCATGCACACATCTAATATTCTGTCAAGTTGTGTTGTTGGCCTGGAGAGAGCCCTGCAGGACAAACAAAACTACAGTTACTGAGTTAACAAGAGTCAGAGAAAAGCAGGTTCAACAGTTTTAAGGAATAAATATTTCATTGTAAGATCTGATTATTAATTACCATCCTCCACGGTAAACTGACAAGGATATTTATAAATTGGAAAATATACCTTCTCTCTTGGGCAATTTTAAAGAAAAGTTTTATGCTCTCTTGATGTCCCTGGTTTGTACTACTGAAATATTGCCCTTTTTCATTCTATTTCCTAGCTTACTTACTTGAATATTTTCCCTTAATAACAGATTGCTTGTATTCTGATGACATCTGTGGAGGTACTTTAATTTGAACTAGTTACAAATCTCTAACCACATAGAAACATGCTAAATGACTTTCCTATCAAAGCGCAATGAGGACATAAAGATGTTGATCTTTGGAGTCAGATCAGATCAGATCAGTCGCTCAGTCATGTCCTACTCTTTGTGACCCCATGAATCGCAGCACGCTAGGCCTCCCTGTCCATCACCAACTCCCGGAGTTCACTGAGACTCACGTCCATCAACTCAGTGATGCCATCCAGTCATCTCATCCTCTGTCGTCCCCTTCTCCTCTTGCCCCCAATCCCTCCCAGCATAAGAGTTTTTCCAACGAGTCAACTCTTTGCATGAGGTGGCCAAAGTACTGGAGTTTCAGCTTTAGCATCATTCTTGCCAAAGAAATCCCAGGGCTGATCTCCTTCACAATGGACTGGTTGGATCTCCTTGCAGTCCAAGGGACTCTCAACAGTCTTCTTCAACACCACAGTTCAAAAGCATCAATGCTTCGGTGCTCAGCCTTCTTCACAGTCCAACTCTCACATCCATACATGACCACAGGAAAAACCATAGCCTTGACTAGACGAACCTTTGTTGGCAAAGTAATGTCTCTGCTTTTGAATATGCTATCTAGGTTGGTCATAACTTTCCTTCCAAGGAGTAAGCATCTTTTAATTTCATGGCTGCAGTCACCATCTGTACTGATTTTGGAGCCCAAAAAAATGAAGTCTGACACTGTTTCCGCTGTTTCCTCATCTATTTCCCATGAAGTGATGGGACCAGATGCCATGATCTTCGTTTTCTGAATGTTGAGCTTTAAGCCAACTTTTTCACTCTCCACTTTCACTTTTATCAAGAGGCTTTTGAGTTCCTCTTCACTTTTTGCCATAAGGGTGGTGTCATCTGCATATCTGAGGTTATTGATATTTCTCCCGGCAATCTTGATTCCAGCTTGTGTTTCTTCCAGTCCAGCGTTTCTCATGATGTACTCTGCATATAAGTTAAATAAACAGGGTGACAATATACAGCCTTGATGAACTCCTTTTCCTATTTGGAACCAGTCTGTTGTTCCATGTCCAGTTCTAACTTTTGCTTCCTGATCTGCATACAAATTTCTCAAGAGGCAGATCAGGTGGTCTGGTATTCCCATCTCTTTCAGAATTTTCCACAGTTTATTGTGATCCACACAGTCAAAGGCTTTGGCATAGTCAATAAAGCAGAAATAGATGCTTTTCTGGAACTCTCTTGCTTTTTCCATGATCCACTGGATGTTGGCAATTTGATCTCTGGTTCCTCTGCCTTTTCTAAAACCAGCTTGAACATCAGGAAATTCATGGTTCACATATTGCTGAAGCCTGGCTTGGAGAATTTTGAGCATTACTTTACTAGCGTGTGAGATGAGTGCAATTGTGCGGTAGTTTGAGCATTCTTTGGCATTGCCTTTCTTTGGGATTGGAATGAAAACTGACCTTTTCCAGTCTTGTGGCCACTGCTGAGTTTTCCAAATTTGCTGGCATATTGAGTGCAGCACTTTCACAGCATCATCTTTCAGGATTTGGAATAACTCAACTGGAGTCAACGAAATTCTAAATTCTGGTTCCACTGCTCACTAGTGGTATTAACCTATGCTAAATATTAAACTTTTCTCATTTAGCAATCATTCAACAGATGATGGGGGCTATGATATTTGGGGAGAATTATAATGTTCTACATAAGCACATGGTCCTTGGAGCACAGCAATATGGTTTCAAATCCTTGTTCAGCACTCATTGGCCTTGGAATTTGGGACGAGATACTCAACCTCTCTGAATTCAAGTTTCTTTATTTATAAGAAGAAATCAATAACGGTACTTAACCTAATTGCATTATTCTATTGAATGAAATAATGTTTGTAAAATGTTTTTCAGGGTTCTTAGGATGTAACAACTGCCCAACCCATTACTAATTTACTAATATCTTAAATTAACAGCAATATCAACAAAAATAATAAAGTTTATTTAGACATCAAAGAAAGTATCTTTCTTTTGACCTTGACTGTGTCTTCTCTGCACTCCTTTTCTCAGTCTTTCAGGGGCCTGCTGCTAAGCTAATTTCAGTCAAGACCCCATAATTGTGATTTGCTCATCCCTTCCATCTTAAAAAAATCATTCCCTTCAAATAAAAGTTAAAATTTACTATCAAAGACAGAACAGGATGGAGAGGAATGTGAACAAAACTTGGCTTAGAGCTGAGGTTGGAAATTTGAATACATTTAATCCCAAAGTGGGGTTAGTTCTAATTAAATGAACTCAACTGCCTTTCACCCCTGAAAGGCAGTCATCATGATTAATCTTTAAGCTAATAGTCAGGGACAGCAGGACTAAGCAGACGACAAACAGAAGAGACTGGTTTCAAACGCCGCCCAGGAGCCCACAGTGACATTGGTTATCCGGTGATTGAGTCAGAGCCTCAGCCAGTACGAATTCAATAAGAAGGATTAGGGGACTTAAAAGCACATAGCTTAGCATTTGTGTTCAATGTTCAGTCATCCCAAATTCAAGTAACCACAGACTGTCAGAACTAGAAAAAAACCTAGTGTTCTTCTAGCCCAATAACTTCACAGAGGCATGGAGAAATTGAGACCTTTGAACAGTCACTAAATTACCACTGGGAGTCTCTAGCTAATGCCCTCTTGTATTCTAACTCCTAGTTCTGTGCTACTGCCTGGGTCCCATGTGGCATTGTAGATGTTTAATTGATACTTGATTAAATATGTAACAGCCATCATTTAATTTTATTTTTTATAATTTAGTCCTCATGTCTAGAAAAACATGAAGCTATGTAATAGCCATTGTTACATTTTGTTTGTATATATTTTGTTTTCTGGAATATATTCCTTCTGTCTATAAAAGGAAAAACTCTAAATGATAGTTTTTTAATAAGCCTTCACATAAGGCAAATTAGTTTCAATCACTTACCTGCAAAGCAAAGTGCCTTGATATAGTTTCAAAAACAAAAATCTGTTACATTTATTGATTTAACAGTAATTGGACATCTACTGTGTACAAAATAACTGCTGATGCTAAGTCACTTCAGTCTTGTCCGACTCTGTGCGACCCCATAGACAGCAGCCCACCAGGCTCCGCCGTCCCTGGGATTCTCCAGGCAAGAACACTGGAGTGGGTCACCATTTCCTTCTCCAGTGCATGAAAGTGAAAAGTGAAAGTGAAGTTGCCCAGTCGTGTCCAATTCTTAGAGACCCCATGGACTGCAGCCAACGAATGCAAAAGAAATAACAGGTATTCAGGTCTTGTTCTGTGAAAACACAATTCTAGTGATTTACAGAGGTTATTTGCTTCTCATAAAAATGAAAGCTCCTGCTCTCTCAATGCATACATCTAATAGAAAAAATGAGAAATGTATACAAAATCATAGAAATAAAAGACAGAATGTACAAAATATATCAAGATTGATACAGAAAAAAAAAAATCTGCAGTCATTTGGCATGGAGGAAGATCTGAACAAGATGAAGCAGGAAAGGTGTTCTGGCCACAAATAGAAGTAAAATGGAAAAGTCCAAGTTTTATAGGGTGAACAGTGAAGGTTCTGCTTGTTTGGGAGGTAAAGCTGGACAGGCAGTTTGGGGCAAGATCATATAAACCTTGAATTCCAACTTGTCATAAAAATGTAACAGACAAAGGAAAATCTTAAAGTGAATGGTAAATTCATTAAAATTTGCATCAATTAAATCTTTAAATAATTGTAGATTCATGTTTATTTGTAAGAAATAGTAGAAAGAGATCACACCTTTTCCCCAATAGGAAGATGTCACAAAATTATAATGCAATATCACAACCAGAACATTGATGCCATTACAGCCCAAGATAAGGAATATTTTCGTCACCTTGTGGATCCCTTATGGTGTTCTTCTATTTTCATACATGTCTCTCCTACCTCACCTTTACTTTATCCCTTAAAATCTGTCCTCCATTTCTATAGTTGGCCATTTCAAGAATCATAAAGTATGCAACCTTTTGGAATTGCTTTTTATTTCAGCCAGAATAATTCTCTGGATATTCATCAAAGTTATTGTCTCCATTGAACCATACTCATGTTAAATATATGATTGAATTTTACCATTTCTAATGGGAATTGTCTTGACAGGTTTTAAGATAGCATATCTCTAAAGAGAATTTTATTTTACTTTTTTGTAATGACTTCTGAGTAGAGTTGAAGTGCCTTATTGTGCCCCAGCCAAGTGTGAGTATAGAATGACAGTGAAAAGGCAGGAAAACCGGAGGAGGATCTGTTGGCAGAAACACAGAATGTTTCCTTTTTCTGCTTCTAGAGATGTAATTGAATCTCCTCTGAAGTTCTGAGTTAGATTTGAGAAAGTAGAAGGGACAAGTTAGAAATGAAACAAGGCCTTGAAGTTTACAGAGCAGGGACCCAAATGACAGCATATGCCTCAGGTTCTTAGGCAAGCACACAGGTGAAGAGACTGTCGCCCCCATGTGTCTTCTTCATCTAGCTCTATTCATGAGTCCTCCCCAGAAAGCCTGAGGTAGAAAGCATGGGGCTTCTTCCTCAGAACTCCCGATATACTGGTCCTCACAATGGTCTGAAGGACTGGTCCACTCCAGCTGCTCCCCCACCCAGAAGAAGGTAGGTTGTCCCTATTTGTGCCTGTCAGTCCATGGGGTCGCAAAGAGTTGGACATGACTGAGCAACTTCACTTTTTTCCTTTCCTTTTCCCCACAGCTGCTTAATTAGATTAAGACAACCAGAGCACTCAATAGCACTCCAGACCCACCAGCAGAGTGAAAAGAGCAGCTGCCATGGGACACCATGGGATAACACAGAACAGAACACCACACCACAGGCACAACAGAGAATGACAGGACACTACAAAGGACACCACACAATACCAAGTCACCTCAGATACCACAGGATACCACAGAGCTCCACAGAATGCCAAAGACATCACAGAATACCACAGAACATAGAATACCACAAGCACCACAGAATACCACAGAAAACATAGAACACTATGGAATACCACAGACAACACAGGACACTGCAGACACCTCTAAACACCACACAATTCCACAGAATACCACAGAGCAACATAGAATACCACAAGCACCACAGAATACCACAGAAAACATAGAACACTATGGAATACCACAGACAACACAGGACACTGCAGACACCTCTAAACACCACACAATTCCACAGAATACCACAGAGCAACATAGAATACCACAAGCACCACAGAATACCACAGAAAACATAGAACACTATGGAATACCACAGACAACACAGGACACTGCAGACACCTCTAAACACCACACAATTCCACAGAATACCACCGAATACCACAGGACACCATAGACACCTGAGAACACTACATAGTACCACAGATACCACAAGCACCACAGAATACCACAGAAAACATAGAACACTACGGAATACCACAGCACCACAGAATACCAAAAACATCACAGAATACCACAGAACATAGAATACCACAAGCACCACAGAATACCACAGAAAACATAGAACACTACAGAATACCACAGATAACACAGGACACTGCAGACACCTCTAAACACCACACAATTCCACAGGAACCACAGACAACACAGGATACTGCAGACACCTCTAAACACCACACAATTCCACAGGCACCACAGAATACCACAGAACATCACAGGACACCATAGACACCTGAGAACACTACATAGAACCACAGGTACCACAGAACACCACAGATACCAAAGAACACCACAGACATCACAGTACATCAGAAAACACCACCAATACCACAGAATACCGTAGACTACCACAGGACAACACAGAACACCACAGACACTACGGAATAAAACACACCACAGGCACCCCAGAATACCATAGTACACCATAGAGCACCAATGAACATCATGGAATACCATAGGATATATCACCCATCACAGAGCACTTTGTTCACTCCAGTCAGAATACTAAGTGCCATCAGAAAATTATCTCATTTTCTCCTCTCAACAGTCCATTGAGACCAGTAGTACTGTCCTTATTTTGTAGTTGAGGAAAGTAAAACTCAGAAAATTTAACTATCTCGACAGAGTTACACATTTAGTAAATACTAGCACGGAGAAGGCAATGACAACTCACTCCAGTACTCTTGTCTGGAAAATCCCATGGACGGAGGAGCCTGGTAGGCTGCAGTCCGTGGGGTCGCTAAGAGTTGGACACGACTGAACGACTTCACTTTCACTTTTCACTTTCATGCACTGGAGAAGGAAATGGCAACCCACTCCAGTGTTCTTGCTTGGAGAATCCCAGGAACGGGGGAGCCTGGTGGGCTGCCATCTATGGGGTCACACAGAGTCGGACACGACTGAAGTGACTTTGCAGTAGCAGCATGAAGATTCAAAACCAGGCAGTCTAACAACTTAATCTCCCTCATTCTGAACCAATAAACCTTAATAACTAGGCATCAGGTCTAAGTCAAGCAATCACAAATTACAGAATATTATTAGCATGATAGAGAAGTTGTCATCTCTCTCATTCATTGGCTGTTCCAGCCAAAAATTTAACCAGATATTTGCTTGTCCAGTGATGGTCAAAGCAGTGGCCTGGTGTTCAAGGTCTTGTAAGCCAAGTGAAGTGATTAGGGTATGACTATAGCATTTCAGGACTTTTAAAGCTACTCTTAGCTGATTTTTAAGGACAAAAGAATTTTATTAGGGCTCACCGACTCCAACAACAAAGGATTTGACAGCTTTTAAGCCAATCAAGGCTCAAGGGAAAAGGACAGAAGAGAAATCTTTAGATTTAAATTTTTTAATAATTAAATTATGGCTAAGGGAAAAATCAATGGAAGATCCGGAGAAATAGGGAATTGAAAGCTCAAGGAGATTGCAGACACAGGCCCTGAAAAGGAAGGAAAAAAATTTTATTATAATGTTAATTTTGGTGATTATTTGAGGCTTAAGTATGTGGTTACCTCAGTCCAGAAGTCTTCCCTCACACACACTTTTCTCAACCACTCTTCTAGTTAGCTGGCTCTCCTACCTGTCCTATTGTTAGTCAGTCAGTGAATCTTTCACCTAGAATGCATTGTTCTCAACTGTAACCCTCTGTTGACCGGCTTACATTACCTCCTGGACTGAGACATGCCAGCCTGAGATTTGACACTGTGCTTTTACTTTACATTCCCCCATGCAGTACAGTGCTTAGCACTTATTAGGCATTCAAATCAAAGCTATAGAATGAATTTGCCCTCGGACATCATGGTCTTTTGCAAACTCTGGTTACACCTCAAAAAATGGGTTTTACATGTAAAACATATATGTTGGATTTGTCACAGCTGGACTTTGCCATTTGCTCTCTCCTGTCTTAAATCTGGGGATAATGGAAAGATATGGACACCAGTGGTCAGAGGATGGAGGCCAAGAGATCCAGAACTGCTACGCACTGCACAGCCTGCAGGTGGAGAAGAATCACCAAAGCGGATCAGAAATACACCCTCATTACCCCAGGCAGGCGGGCCAGTTCTTATAGGAAATACCTTAGAGATTTTGCACAAGAAAGCTGATTTCAGCATCATGCAGACTTGCTTTTAAGAGTCAGTTATTTACTCTGATGTGAATAATTGTACTACTTTGGGTAGTATAACCATTCTGCTGCTGCTACTTTGTTGCTCAGTCACGTCCAACTCTTTGAGATCCCATGGACTGTAGCCCACCAGGCTCCTCTGTCCATGGGGATTCTCCAGGCAAGAATACTGGAGTGGGTTGCCATGCCCTCCTCCAGGGGATCTTCCTAACACAGGTAATGAATCCAGGTCTCCCACATTGCAGGAGGACTCTTTACCGTCTAAGCCAGGAGAGAAGTCCAATAACCATCCAGATTTTATTTTCTTTATGTCATGAGTGAAATGGGGACGTAACACTAAAAATGCAGGGGGTTGTGAGAATGAATCCATGTAAGTAACAAACAGCCCATAGTCCATGATTCATAAGAGTTAGCAATGAAATCATTAGCAGTGCAATCCCTCATGACAGCTAACATTTCAGTTGCATATGGCACATTATTGTATTTGATTCTTATAACATGTCATGAGGTGAGCTGAGAAGGACTTGTCATCCCACTGGATATATAAGAAATCCTAACTTTTAAGAGATTTACTGACTTGTTCAAGTTCAGACAGGGAAGGTACAATGGTGCAAAGATTATGCTGAAATCTGATTTTATTGCTCCAGGCTCCTAGAAAGCATTTTCGTATCTATAATTGTTCTTATCTCACTGTGCTTTTAACATCAGAGGCTGCCAGAAGAGTAGCAATGGCAAAGAATAGTAGTTCACTGTTGGGGAAATGGTGGGAAGGAGGAAGGAAGGTGATATTTATGCACAGAGGCACTGGGATATCCCTCCTTTATACAGCCCAGGAATGTCAAAAGAGAGCTTCCTGGAGTTAGTTCTGCGTGGGGAAGGGGTGCAGATAAGGGATGCAGGGCTCAGACACTGGAATGACAATCCCACAAAGGGATGCTTATTTTCCCTTTGGAAGGCTGGGACCTCTTAATTTTTCTTTATTCTTTTAGTGTTTCTACTTCTAAACAGAGCAAATAGCAGGGTAGGTGGGGACAGTGTAAGGAGCCATCTGTCTTGAGAATGGAAGGAGCCGTCTGTCTTGAGAGTGAGAATCTGATTGTAAATCCCTTCATATCTAAAAGAGGGACAGAAGCTTCAAAAGGAAGTCTAAATGGTGATGGAAGTAGGAAACTATGGAAATTTCTGGATCTTTCATCTAAAAAAAATATTGGAAGCAAAATGGTCACTCTTAAAGAGCCAAAATATCTCCTCCAAATAGGATTTACAGCATCCAGCATTCCGAAAGGTAAAATCTCAAACCTGGCAAATCCCGGACCAGTTCATTTCACTGAAACTGAGAGGTCTGTCCTAGTCTCTCTCAGGCAGAAAGAGCTGTGGTAGATGAAAACGTTAACCTACAACCTGCCCTTGGATAATTGCATGTTCCGAGCAACATCAAACAAAAAGGCAGTCTCGACTTTATTGGCATGAAGGGTTATTAGGTTGTCAGAATCCTGTGATCTCAAACTGCAAGAATAGGCAGAAAATGACTATGCAGAGGATATTAAAGGATTGCAGGATATTCTCTCCATTGTTGCTTTATCATTCTTTTTCCAATCATTTGAAGTCACTTTCTGGAGGGGGTAAACTGAGTAGGATTTTCCCATTATGCAGGCGATGCAATTTAAAGAAAGAGAGTGGTTTTGCCAGGCTTATAAAAGCCCCATCTGATCTTCTGCTGGTTTATAAGATGCTTTAGAAGCAAAAAAAAAAATGTAGATAGCTAGGACATGATTATACCCAGCAGGTAAAAGGGAAGCAATGAAATCGCATTTCTGGAAGTTATCCACATTTAATTAACTTTCCAGTATTTTTTGGGGGTTGTGACAGATTGTTTGTCATAGATTTGAGAAAGAAATCAAAATAAAATTACTACAAAGTCAAACTCCTCTCTCCAGAAACAAGGTTTTTCTACACCTCCATAGATGGGGTTAAAAGTGGAAAAGGACCGGGACTTCTGTGGTGGTCCAGCGGTTAGGACTTTGCACTTTCACTGCAGGGGGCATGGGTTCGATCCCTGGTCAAAGAACTTCGATACGTGATTGGGAACTAAGATTCTGCAGGTGGCAAGGCATGGCCAGAAGAAAAGAACAGTGGAAAAGGATTTAGCCCACACCCATCATTATGTAGCTGAAGCTGTTGAGGCTCAGAGAGGTTAAGTGGGTGGCTGCTATCACACACAGCTGGTTAGTGGCAGTATCACAACTAAATTCCAGGATTGCTAATTTGTATACTGGGACATTTCCTAGTATCATTCTACCTGTTATATATTTCTAAACATATAACTGACTTGAGAGTTTCTGGTCACATATTATTGGTCATTGTTTCGTTTCACCAGCTTAACAAGTGTTTGAGGCACTAGTGTTTCCCAAACTAGTTTGGGGAAATGGGAATCCATGTACGTCCTCTAACTTTAGGGATGGGCATTAATCCAAGTCTTGTGAGAGTTCTTATCTTGCTGTACTTGGGGATTAGTGTCCATCTTCTCAGCTGAACCAATCAACACAGTCTGAGACAACTGCTAGAACCACAAAGACTGATCACTAAGACCTCTGCTGCTACTGCTGCTGCTGCTAAGTCGCTTCAGTCGTGTCCGACTCTGTGCGACCCCAGAGACGGCAGCCCACCAGGCCCCCCGTCCCTGGGATTCTCCAGGCAAGAACACTGGAGTGGGTTGCCATTTCCTTCTCCAATGCATGAAAGTGAAAAGTGAAAGTGAAGTCGCTCAGTCGTGTCCGACTCTTAGCAACCCCATGGACGGCAGCCCACCAGGCTCCTCCGTCCATGGGATTTTCCAGGCAAGAGTACTGGAGTGGGGTGCCACTGACCTCTAGCATACAGAATAAATAAAACTTACAGGATCTAAGGGCTTCCCAGGTAGTGCTAGTGGTAAAGAACTTACTTACCAGTGCAGGAGACATGAAGACATAAGAGACATGGTTCAATCCCTGGGTTGGGAAGATGCCCTGGAGGTGGGCAAGGCAAACCACTCCAGTATTCTTGTCTAGAGAATCCCACAGACAGGGGAGCCTGCAGGCTACAGTCCACAGGGCCACAAAGAGTCTGACACAACTGAAGTGACTTAGCACACATAGGATCTAAATGGTACACAGCTTTTTAAAAGTTTACCTTTGTCCTCCGAAAATATATTGGACGAAGTTCTAACCTTCCATGAAGACTTCAATAAACTGTTTACTTTCTCTCACTCTCAAAGAATAAAAAGCTCTTTATATTTTTAAGAAGTAATTCTGCATTTAGAATGTCAAGGCCTGCTTCTTAGTCAAAGGTCTACCTTTTCTCAAAGTCATAATAACTTCTCCTCCCCTAACCAGAGTTTGTGGTTGATGAAAACTTACAGACTGGAAAGGAATGAGAACATGGTCTTTTTCTTCTTATTTCTCTCTTTCCCCAGCTTATAACTTTATCTCCTTCTTCCCCAACTTACTAAGCAGATTTCTTACCCTTTAGGGTCAAATCGAAGATAGAGGTAGGGAGGGACGAAAGGGGAGGAGGCAGCAGGAAAGGTCTTACATGCCTGGTGCTGTGGTGTCCTGGCTTTGTGCTCTCTGCCTCTGTCTCCTGTGGGCATTTTCATGGGTTCTTTGGAAACCTTGAATGCAAGAGTTCTCATATCCTCTGTGCTCTCATTCAGAGGAATATTTCTTCATTACTCCTGGAACCCTATTCTTACTACAGCCATAAAATGTCTGAAAGGCAAGCTTCTGGCAGAATCTAAGATAGCTCTCCTGACAACCCTCTCTGATATATAGCCCCACACATTCTATGATAGACTAAACTGTGCCCCTCACCTCTTGTTCATATGTGGAAGTCCTAATCCCCAGTAGCTTAGAATGTGACTATATTTGAGTAAAGGTACTTTAAAGAGGCAATTAAAGTTAAAATGAGACCAGAAGGGTGGGCCAATATGACTGGTCTCCTTTTAGTGAGAGATCACTATAAGAGCACACAGTTGCACAGAGGAAAGACCTGTGAGATCACAGCAAGAAGGTGGCCACCTGCAAGCCAAGGAGAGAGGCCTCAGAAGAAACCAAACCTGCCAACACCTCGATCATGGATTTCAGCCTCCAGAACTGTGAGTAAATGAGTTTCTGTTGTTTAAGCATCCCAGTCTAAGGCCTTTTGTTAGGGCTGCCCTAGAAGATTAACACACAGTCCAAGGGAGACACTTCTGCATCACTCTTGCTGTCAAGCTTTGGAAGTGCAAGCTGAACACAGCAGCAACTCTCCTTAACTGTGCTTCTAGGAAAGCCAGTCAACTCCTCTCATCCTCTAGATTCCTCAGGAGGGAGTCATATAGTAGTACATTTCAGGGGAAACTGATTATAGACAGCACAGCAAGCTCTAGAAGTACATTTTTTTTAAAAACTCCTCATTCATACCTTCTCACAAACTGTTTTCTCTGAAGAAATCATTCTCCTACTTCCTCCTTAATATTGCATAAGTCAACCTGTTTGTTAAACGTGAGATAGTTTTAGCATTATATAATGCATCTTTGGTTAATCCTGCAAATTCCACATATGGTTTAGCACCTCTTTGTAAGGCAACAGATATTGAACTTCAGTGATTCAACTGAAACTTTTACTTAATGAAATGTAAAATCACATCCTCTATGGCAAGAACCTAGACATTAAAGAAGTGAACTTAGAAGGAAAAGTAAAACCAGTAAATAGAGTCTTGGTATAATTCACACTCTTGAATTCAAGCACACCTGAATAGAAACTATCTTTGGATGTTTCAGTTAAGCGACCCAACTACAGAGCTCTTTCTCTGAAGTGTTCTCATTGCTTGCTTCTTCATTTCCAAAGTTTCCACTAAAATAAAACAAACAATTAGGGCCTTATTTTCAACTGTTTTCTTATTGGGTGGTCAGTTCCATTGTCCTGTCATAAAACTGTCAGTAGTGGGTACAGTAGATGCAGAGTTGGGTGTGGCGGGGTAAGCCTAGCATCTTCAACCTCTCGGAGGGCTGGATGGGAATACTCCTTAGAGCTTAGGAGTCTTTCTGGGTGTGGACATTTGACCAAGAAGAGATAAATGGAGACTGAAGCCATTTCAAGAGAGGCAAACTGATCAGAGCCAAAAGTGGCAACCTTTTACCAGTGCACAGTCCCACATGATTAAGAGCTTCACAATAATCTTATCTGTCTTCATTTCCTGTCAATATTTTCACTGTAATATCTTTTACATCTACACTTGATTATCTGTTCCTATAGTCTGTTATACCAAGTGAGCCTCTCAGTAAAACTCTCACTTGGTATTCATTATATTTAGATAAAAGACATTTACTTATGCACTTAATTTTGTATACAATTGCATGGCATTTATCCACCTTCTGAAATCCATCAGTAGGTCTTATAACTTAAGAATCTCTCTTTTGTAGTTTTGCCTGAACTGGCTTTCATAATATTGACTGACATCCTGCATAAGGCAGAATGAGTTTTTTTTTATTATTTGGTATTTTCAAACATTTTTAAAGTGCTTATATGTGCCAGGAACTATGAAGAATACTTTGATTTTGCCTGAATTACCTCATTTATTCTTATCACAAACATCTGAAGTATATACTATTCTTATTCCCACTTTATGGATGAAAAAACAAGTTTAGTGGTGTTAATACAAAGTCACAGACTGCGATGGACCCTGGACTCAAACACAAGTCAATTTCTGCAGGATTACTTTATTCTTTCTTTTTGCACTCCTTTTTTTCTGCCTTGGCTTTGTCTCATGAGCATTTTTTAATTGCCCTGAGTTAGTCAGGATAGGTTATAATGTGCTGCAATAACAGATAAACCTCCAAATCGCAGAGGCTTTGCACAATGAAGTCTTATTACTCTCACATATAGTCTCAATGGGTACCTCAGCCTTCCTGCATCTTTCAGCTCTGCCATCTGGAACACAGGACCTTTAAGGTAGCCACTTTAAGGGAAGAGGTAGATGGAAGACTCACACTAGCTTTCAACTGCCTCAGCCCAGAGGGGATGCACTATACATACAATCTACTTTACAGAACTTTAAGACATTTTACTAGCTTTATAAACCCTGCCACTATCACAGAAAAATTCATTATATTGCAAAGTCACCTCAAAGCAGTTCAGTTCAGTTCAGTTCAGTCGCTCAGTTGTGTCCGACTCTTTGCGACCCCATAAATCACAGTACGCCAGGCCTCCCTGTCCATCACCAACTCCTGGAGTTCACCCAGACTCATGTCCCTCGAGTCAGTGATGCCATCCAGCCATCTCATCCTCTGTCGTCCCCTTCTCCTCCTGCCCCCAGTCCCTCCCAGCATCAGAGTCTTTTCCAATGAGTCAACTCTTTGCATGAGGTGGCCAAAGTACTGGAGTTTATTTTCCTAACCTAAATATTAAATAAGCTCAGCCATTTTTTTCTGTATGTTTCCCAATCCTCCCATCACTGCAGCAATGCATAATCCATAACAGACTAAGTTATTAGCAAAATGTCTAGAAGAGGAAAACTTTAGATGATTCTAATTTGGAGTTCATTGGGCATCATTTCTTCTTCTTGTGGATACATGGTTTCTTGGGTTGTATGGAATCTGCTACTAAGCCCAGAGACGTTTGCCGCTTCCATCACCTCACTGCCAAATAGAACATCTAAATCTATGAACAAACCACTCCAACTTCAAGCATCCACACATCAAAATATTAATAACAAGATCCTATAAATTCTCTAAAGTGATTTAGGAAAAAGTAAGAATCTATAACTAACTAGACATTAATCAAAATAAGTTACTGTGAAAAGCCCAAGAGTAAAAGAAATATAGAAGCTATCAAATGGCCCCATCCTTCAGTAAGAAAATACAGGATGTTGGAAAACTGTTTCTGGAATGTCAGTGGAAGAGGAAGACAAGCTGCTACTCAGAAACTCATTTGCCCATATCAATCACATTAATCAGGACAATTATACTGGGATGTATTCCCCCCTCCAATTTTTTTGTGTTGTTTTTCTGCCTTCTCTTTGTCTCAAGAAATGACAGCTATATTTATTTACTATAGGCATGGCACTAGGCTCTGTGGGTATATGTTTGTGTGTGTGTGAGTGTAGGTGTAAATGTGTATTCTATACAATTTTTCATAATCCTGATGATATTACATGGGAATTAAGAATCTTCATTATGAAGTGAAAGAAACTGAAGCACAAAGAGGATAAGTTATTTCTTCCAGGTCCTAAGACCAGTAGGTTGTGAAGCTGGCATTCATACTCTAATTGGGATGAAGTCAAAGGGAGTCCCCCTCACCAGATTAAAAAAGCAGAACAGGAGACCTCCTCCAGAGCCTCTTACAGAATTCCAAATAGACATAGCTGACTCTGCTCCATCTAGATCAGCCAACCTGTGGTGAAAGTGAGCAGAGAATGAGCTGTGGGCCATGCAGGAACGGATAGAGAGACTAGACTGGTAGTTTCTAGGGCTGGAGATCGGGAAAGTAGGAAGAGGGGTCAAAGGGTACACACTTCCAGTTATAAGATGGGTAAGTTTTGGAGTTTTAATGTACAGCATGGTGACGGTAGTTAACATATTATTGACCAGGGTTCTTTTGCAGAAACTAACGCCTATGGCTGGCAATTTGTTAGGTAAGTGAATGTTGATATGCCTCTGATCAATAATGTTCAAGCAACAAACGATGTAGTAATATATCTCTGGTCAATAATGAGTTAATAATACTATATTGTGTACTTGAAATTTGCTAACAGAGTAGATCTTAAATGTGCTCACCACACTCCTCTCCAAAAAAAACGAAACTACTTAAGGTAATGGATGTGTTTATCAACTTGAATGTGGTCATCTTTTCACAATGTGTTCCTGTATCAAATCATCACATTGTACACCTAAAATACATACAATTTTTATTGGTTAGCTGTACCTCAATAAAGCTGAAAAATAAATAATGAGGGGACAGGAGGCTTGAAGCTTGTCCCTTCTGTCATCAGAGCCCCAGAGTAACTGGCCAGGTTACTAAGAATAAAACAATTTGCTCCCTCAGTCATTACATTGCTCTCATGCCACCAATTAATGCATTCATTTCTTCCTTTGTGGGCTTGTTTACTCATTCATTTATTAACTCAACTTTTTTTTTCTCTTATTGTTTTCCCTACTTCTGAATGATCTTCTATTTACCCACTCCTTAGTCAAACCTCCACACCCAGAGGGACTCCTGAGTTCAAAAGACTCTTTCTGCCCATCCCTCTGAGTCATGAGGACTCCAGACTGATTCCACCACACCCAGCTCCCCAGCTACTGGGACCACTACTTGTTTTATGGCAAAACGGCAGCACAAAACCAACTGGCTGTGAAACACCTGAAAAGAGTCTTCTCATCAAGAGGCTGGTTTTAATTCAATTGGAACTTTGCAGATAAGAACAGAAGATTAAAAGCTGAACTCTCTAAATCTAGGCAGTGCTGAGTTCAAATCCTGGTTCTACCTGTTCTTACTGTGAAACCTTGATCAAGTTAAGTTTAATGCTGTCACTTGGAGTGTAGGGATAAAGATGGTATTCAGCCCAGTGGTTGAGAAATTTAAACAGGATCAGGGGAAACACTTAGAACACATGGCCGGATACATGATGGTCAAGGTTCAAGATGGTAGGGACACAGCAAAGAATACTGAGAGAGATAATAATAAAGAAATAGATAAATATAGAATATTTGGGCTGGTTATAAGCACTGAGAATAAACAGGCAGGATAAATGTCTAACAGTGACTGCAGAGCAATTGGGTCGCTCCTGAGGGGACCTGGGGTGAGGAACACAGTGATGCTATGAACTCCCAGCAAGTGCTGCTCAGAACAGGTGTCCTAGGTAGACCCCAAAACTGACAGACCTGTTGTGGAGAAGAAGAGAGAAGAAATTCTTTATCTCTATAACAAAGTCATAAATAAAGTCTCCATCATAAAATGAAAGTAATTCTTCCTTGCTCTCTTTTTTCATTTATAAGGAAGACTGACCACAATCCCTAAGTGTATCTGAGAACAATTTTGCTTAATAAACTGAAGACCAAACTCCCTCTTTAATATAAATTTGTGAGCCTGCAGAACCCAGAACACTTTGAAGGGGCTTAAAAGGGACTTGCAGGCTTTATAGTCATGCACCTTACTCCATTCTTAGAAGTCAAAATTGGGAACAAATTTGAGCTGGGAGGTTTGGAGGACCAAACTTTTAAGCCAATGGAGGAGGTAACAGCCTGTAACATTCCCAGGTTGTCATCAGTGCATCATGAAGCCAACTTGGATTTTTGCCCTAAAGTGATTTACTCTTGCTGGGAAGGCAAGCAGCCTCTGGAACACTATGTCCAGGGTAGAGAGTATTTGGCAACAGTTCCCAGGGGTTTCTCATGCCCCTCCCATCCTGCTTGATGTCTCCTTGGGAGGTTTCCCATACAAAGAAAACGCCTCTGAATCTCCCCCCTCACTCAGTTCCTTCTACCGTCTGGGGTACCTGTCAGGGGTGTTCAGCCCTTGAGGACCTCTCTATTGGTCCTGAGGCCCTAGGAACCACTAACACTTCCCTACACTGCCTGCCTGGCTCTTATTTCCCCATGGCCTTAATGAGGCAGCCCTGTGCCCACACAATTGCTTACTGCGTGTGCCTGGCTTCCCATTCCCTGCCCCATTGCAGAGGTCTCCACACCAATAACCAGCTTAATCTGGGACCAATTGAAGGTGACAGCTCACCCCATGTGCAACCAGTCTTGCTCTTTTAGTATAATGCCTCTTGCAGCTCAGTTTTGATGTGCTGGCTTCTAAGGGATTATCATTCTTTGGCTTTATAGCATAGAGTCTTGTTTTAAAGGGACAATCCCCTTTCTAGTGCATTGGTTCTGGTTTGTGCAAATTGCCCCACAGACCCTCTTGGTGGAGCAGGACAGGAGGTGTTTGTGAGGCAAGACAGGAAATGGCCAGCTTCATTGGTTTGGACCCCCTCCAGCTCCAACCAGAGCATCTCCTTCTGCCTCTGTTCACATAGCACGCAACAGGTTTTTAGTTGAAAAAGGGTTAGAGAAAGGTTGAATACTTTTGGACTGGATTGACTTCCTCCCCCTTTTGAAATGGGCCTAATAGTTTAGGGTGGTGTGACTCAGTGCTCACAGGAGTGTTCACATTCCAACCCCGCATCTCAGATTGAAGCTATGACTTCAACTTCACATCATCTTCCTTCATTCAACCAATAACAACTATCAAGAACGTATTCTGTGCGATGAATCTGAGCAGGACATGATATCTTCTTCAGACCAGAGTTAGGCCCTCTTTTGTGTGAATGTCTTAATTCTGGTTTCCAGGGACTTAATTCTAGGCCCCCAAAGACCTTTTTAAAAAGGTTTCTCTTAGAAAGTTTTCTGGCTATCATGCCTGCCTGGGTAGCCCAGGGTCCCAGTGGGATGCACTGTGTGTTAGACTCTGAAAGACCCTCAGGGTCACCAAGAGCAACTTCGTGGCGTCATTTAGTAAGTTTACCACTAACAGGTGCTTCTCACATGCACCAATAGATTGTCGTTTTTGTTTAGTTTCTAGGTTGTGTCCTACTGTTTTGCAACCCTATGGACTACAGCCCACCAGATTCTTCTGTCCATGGAATTTTCCAGGCAAGAATACTGGAGTGGGTTACCATTCCCTTCTCTAGGGGATCCTCTTGACCCAGGGATTGAACCTGCATCTCCTGAATTGGCAGGCGGATTCTTTACCACTGAGCCACCTGGGAAGTCCCCAGTAGATTATGATGTTTTAAAATTTCTCATTTCTTGCAATGATGGATATGTCTCATTGGAGAGATAATAAACTGGGTCTCATACCACAACGAAATTAGAGAAAAAAGAGAAGAAAAGATTAAAAAGGGAAAGATTTGCAGTGGGGCCTGTAATATCCTCTGGGCACAGTGATGAAATCCAGTCTCCTGCTGGAAGGAAAGAAAAAATACTCCATCCTTTTTCCTAGAGATTTCCCCAGGTTTGAACATAAAACTCAATCTAGCCTGAATAGAGTCCATCCCATGGTATGGTTCAGTGAACCAGTAAGTAACTTTTTAAGTAGTATCGCTGACCTGAGAAAAATTTTTTTTAATATCAAATTCTTACTCTCTCTCTCACTCTCTTTCTCTCACACTGCCCCTACATACACACACTCACACCCACTGCCGCTGCTAAGTCACTTCAGTCATGTCTGACTCTGTGTGACCCCATAGACGACAGCCCACCAGGCTCTGCCATCCCTGGGATTCTCCAGGCAAGAACACTGGAGTGGGTTGCCATTGCCTTCTCCAATGCATGAAAGTGAAAAGTGAAAAGTGAAAGTGAAGTCACTCAGTCATGTCCGACTCTTAGCGACCCCATGGACTGCAGCCCTCTAGGCTCCTCCGTCTATGGGATTTTCTTCCAGGCAAGAATACTGGAGTGGGTTGCCATTGCCTTCTCACACCCACACTCACAATCAAATAGGAAATATGCCCATATTATGTTAGTGGCAGTATAGGCTCCAAATTTCCTGCAATATTTCCTCTGCCCTGTACTCCCATATGTTTGATATATAGCACTTTTCAAAGTTTTGGCAGCTTCATCTATGCATAATAATAGACAGGGGCTGTAGATGATAGTAATCATCACCAATGATTTGTTCTTGTCACATGTCCCAGAAAAGAAAGAAATCATTCTGGGATAACTCAATACTTTGAAGAATGTCCCAGAAACACAAGCAAAAGGTCTCAGTGCTTGTCTAGTTGCTATTGCTACAAGAACAAGGTGTTCAACTCTTCTTCTGAAGAAGCATTAAATGCACCTCACTATTTCGGAATATGTCAAAAGTATTTTAAAATATCACCCTTTGATTTCCTTGTTTTGTTTTGGTTTCGTCCCGGGGCTTTCGTGGAACATGAATGAAGGAGATAGAAAAAGTGAAAAGGAAAAGACAGAATTGTTTCTCTTCTTGAGTTCTTGCCACTAGAAGAAAAATGGTATTATAATAATAATAGTTACTGTTTATTAAATTCTGCTAAGCACATCATGGCTTTATCTAATTCCTGAAGCTAGTGCAAAGAAGTTATTATCTCCACTCCAGAGATGAAGACTGTGGCTGGGACGATGAGGATGGAATTAGCCCAAAGTCATGGCATGTTCTAGCTGCTAGGAACTACTATCCTGAACTAGCCACTTCACATTGACTATCTGGTGAAATCTTCAGAGCATCCCTAGAATAAATATATGACTGAAATTAAAAGATGCTTCCTCCTTGGAAGAAAAGTGATGACAAACCTAGACAGCATATTAAAAAGCAGAGACATCACTTTACCAACAAAGGCCCATTTAGTCAAAGATATGGCTTTTTCAGTAGCTGTGTACAGATGTGAGTTGGAACATAGAGAAGGCTGAGTGCCAAAGAATTGATGCTTTCAAACTGTGGTGCTGGAGAAGACTCTTGAGAGTCCCTTGGACTGCAAGGAGATAAAACCAACCAATACTAAAAGAAATCAACCCTGAATATTCCCTGCAAGGACTGATGCTAAAGCTGAAGCTCCAATACTTTGGCCACTTGATGTGAAGAACTGACACACTGGAAAAGACCCTGACGCTAAGAAAGATTGAGCAAAGGATGAGAAGGAGGCAACAGAGTATGAGACGATTGGATGGCATCATCGACTCAATGGACATGAGTTTGAGCAAACTCAAGGAGATGGTGAAGGACAGGGAAGCCTGGCATGCTGCAGTCCATGGGGTCACAAAGAGTCAGACACAACTGAGTGGCTGAACAACAACCAACATTTTTATAACTGGTCAAAGTTGCAGGCTAAGTGGTAAATTCAGGGTAGAATTCAAACCTAGCTCTTTTTCATTCCAAAACATGCACTCTACTGTGCCACAAACATTCTCATACCTTGTCAGAATAAATGTCCTAAGCTTAGTTTGAAATGTATAGTTACCATGCACAGTCCACAATGAGAGGATTAGCCTTTTGCTACAGAGTTTCTAAAAAGCATTTTAAAAAACATCCTTAAACAAGCATTTGCTGAGGAGTCCTTTGGGCCAAGCCTCAGACTGGACAGTGCAGGTAGGGCTGTGATAGAGGTGACCCAGAACTTGACCCCAGGGAGATCATGGTCCAGGAGAGTTTGGGGTGGGGGTAGGAGAGGAAGGGAGAAGAAGGAAGTGAGGGCAGAGAACACAACACAAGTAATAGAGAACACACACAGCATATACTTACACAACAGTAGGTGGCAGAGGTGGAATTTGAATTCTGGCCTGTCATCTTAATCAATGCACTGAGATGAACAACATTTTTAAAGTCTTACTAGGCTCACTCACTTTCTTTACACATCCATAGACTAAATATAGTACTATCAACATAAGAGAATGAATATTTATAAGCTTATATGCAGTATAATCTTTTTGTGGATAGTCTGTCTTATCCATCCTGGAACTAATTAACTAGTTTATTTTGGATGATTCAGTTGGGAGTCATGCCCATATAACCAGGGAAAATAATTTTTAATTTTGAAGAATAGAATAAGTTTCATATCTTGGTTTATCTTTTTGGCAGTCCCAACCTCTGTGTGGAGACCAAAACAATCCCTAAAGATAATAAAATACTATTGACTGAGGAGACTAAATATATCGGGTTGTTTTTATTGGAATGACTTAACAACAGGCCAGAAAGCAAACCTGGAAGTCTCCTCTTCTTTAAATAAATACCTGAAAAGATCGTAATTCAGGGTTACTAGAAAGTTTTCATTTACATTGCCAATTCTGTCATTCAAATGATGCAAGTAAATTTACATTAGTTATATTTTCTAGGTATTTCTCAGAAAATTCTAAGTGGAATAGTTCCTTTACAGGAAGGGTATTTAAATAGTCCATATGCTTGGCTGAGATAGCTAGGAGAGAATACCGACCATTTTATATTCATTCTTTTACTCCAGTAGACACTCAGGATCTGCTTCTTGATTATTCAATTTTTTCCTTTGTATCTATGGTCTATTAGTACATTATCCAAGATCTAGTAAGTAGGTGTTCCTAGGAACATCAACATAGGAATTAGAATTGTCACTGAAGCTGTATGAAATCGGTGGGTTTGAGACTCTTGTCTGTGAAATCAGGACTTGAGGAAAACTAACATTCTGACTCAGGGCAGCCAACCCACTAATTCATAAATGGCCCACTACATGTGAGGAGTCAGAGAGGACCAGGACTGAATGTCAGACCTCTGACAGTCACGTCCACATTAGTGGACACAGCGATACAGATGCATGTCAGGTGGTGTCTTGGGATTCTCAACGACTTGATTTCAAAGAAAAATCATCTGCAGGTAGAACACTGTTTATCTACCTGGCTGAAGCTTGCCTTTGTGCCATTTTAGTGGTGAGAAAACAAACCAGATCTGTTAGTTAATGAAACAAAATTCCCCCAAGAAGCAAGGAGTTTGGCCAACTCAAAATGCAAGGCAAGTGATCTTCATGCATTTTAAAATTATTAGCAACAAATGTTAGGGAAAACTGTGCTAATAACAAATTTATGATCTCTACCTTCAATATCCACATAAAGCAAATATAAAGTGAAGACCCAATCTGAATGGATGAGAATTGTTTATTTCACAGATTTCCACAATTAAGGGCTTTCCCTAATTCTGAGAGGATTTCCTGTGTTCACCACAAATGTGTTCACCCATATTAAAATAATAAGCTCTTTAAAGAATAAGCCCAGTGCCCATGTATACATAGGAACTGGTTAAACTTTGCTCAAACACTTTCTAGCTGAGCAAATTTCCTGTTCCACTCTAATTGTACTGACTGCTAGCTGTCTTTTTAGGTCTATGTTTAAACGTCCCTTAAAAAAAAAATTTTCCCCAACCTCCTAATTGCTGTTAAGTTTCCATATTACACTCTATCTTAAAAGCTGCATATTTTATTCATAGCATTTATAGTAATTTATAATTGTATGGATGTGTATTTATTTGTTTAATGACTCTTTTCCCATTTAATGTTCATTGAATGCCATATGCATCCTTGTATCTCAAGTCTTCAGCACCAGAGTGGAGACTCGGTACATATTCAGCGAATGAATAATGAATAAATGAGAAACAGAAATGAGAGTGACCATGTGTTCCCTAAGAGAGGCAAAGAGCAGCCCCTGCTCCCAGTAGGCCTTGGCTATATTTCGTTTCTTTTCCAAAAATGTCTGTGATATTCCTTCTTGTGTATTTATAATAGTATTCTCTTTTCTTGAGCCAGCTGGAATGAGTCTCTATCCCTTGCAACACAAGTATCCCAAGTCACAGCCAAAGGATTGTGCACTTTGACATAACAGACAAAGCAAGTATGATAATAACAAGGTAACATTTTAAAAGGAAATGTCAGAGGAAAGTAGTCCCCTTGGTATTGTTTATCTTTGCTTCATCCAATCTGAAAATGAACTCTCAACTTTCTAAATTTAACCCTTTAATAAACTAGCGTCTAACTCCACCTGGTAGAGACATAGAAACCTGGGGAGATGAACCAATCCAAAGCAGGATAAAAAAGCACACCTAGTGGATTTCTCAAAAAGAAAACACATACTCAAAAAGCCAAATAGATGACCTCCTGGGGTGTGTCTTACCCACTTAGAGTCCCTGAGAAGAAATAGGTTGTAATGATCATTTTTGCCTTTTACTCTTGGCTCCCATTTTTGCCCTTCTACGTACTGCAAGGTATTCTAAGGGTCCAGGGACCTGCATATTCCATTTTCCCAGATACTTGCCAACAAGCTTCTGGTTAGTTTCTACCAATGGGAAGTACCGATGGAAGTTCAAAAGGCATGAGTAGGGAAAGGGGGTTTGCTTTCTGTTCTAGAATCTTTTGGTATTTTTCAACAACTAGAGAGCTAACCCTCTATCCTCATCTTTCAGCACATGCAGCAAAGAGTCTTAGCATTGCTGAATAGCAGCCTCTCAGCAGTCCCAGTACCCTCTTCATTTGTGGTTTCAACAGTGGCTCAGGCAGGCCCCTTTCTCCATCATCTTGTGTCTTGTAAAACCATTGCCCTCATTTATGTCTTCAGAAGGGTTGTTGATGCTCCCAGCAGCTACTTCGCATAGAGTTACTGGGCATAACCAATTCAAAGAGGCTAAATTAATGTTTTCCTACCCCCACCACCCAGATCTATCCAGAATCTAAGTGTTGGTTTTTAATACTATTGTGGACTATAGGGGAACAGGGTCCCTCGGAGAGTAACCCTTTATAAGCCATAGAGAAGGAAGATGAAAATCTATGTAAATCTCGATTACACTGCTTTTGCCAAAAAAAATCTCATAACAACAGGACAATGAATTAGTACTGTTGTCTATTTTAAAGTATACATTATTTCTAGAATTTCAAAAACAAATTTCATAATATTCATAAACTGAACTATCCATAACCAAACAAGGGAAATCCATTATTAGAAAGGATATATGCCAAGCAAGTGGCTCAGTTTTGCATCACTTTGGGTTCTGCAAACTACTAAGAATCAACTTATCGAGAGAGTAAACCTTAGACCTTGGCAAGTCTGAGTATACTTCTGCTTTGGGGTTTGGAAATACTATTTCCACCTTAAAGGAGGTATAAAAGTCAACATCTCCCCATGTGCTATTCAGTAAGTCATTATTGGTTATCCATTTTAAATATAGCAGTGTGTACACATCAATCCCAAACTCCCTAACTGTCCCTCCCTTCCCCACTTAACAATCTAATTGGGAAACGAATTTGAAAAAGAATGCTGCTGCTGCTGCTGCTAAGTCGCTTCAGTCGAGTCGACTCTGTGCGACCCCATAGACGGCAGCCCACCAGGCTACCCCGTCCCTAGGATTCTCCAGGCAAGAACACTGGAGTGGGTTGCCATTTTCTTCTCCAATGCATGAAAGTGAAAAGTGAAAGTGAAGTCACTCAGTCATATCCGACTCCCAGCGACCCCATGGACTGCAGCCCACCAGGCTCCTCCGTCCATGGGATTTTCCAGGCAAGAGCACTGGAGTGGGGTGCCATTGCCTTCTCCGTGAAAAAGAATAGATACATGTAAAACTGAGTCACTCTGTTGTACACCTGAAACTAACACAGCATTGTTACTCAACTATGCTGAATGCTAAGTCGCTTCAGTCGTGTCCGACTCTGTGCGACCCCATGAACAGCAGCCCATCAGGCTCCTCTGTCCACGAGATTCTCTAGGCAAGAATACTGGAGTGGGTTGCCATTGCCTACTCCAACATAAAATAAAATGGTTAAAAAGTTAGCACCTGGCAAGATTACTATGATCTTGGAACAGTAAAGCAGAAGAGCAAAAATAAAAATATAAATGTAAAGTGAAATTATTAGTAGTGTAGTTATATGTTTTCATCATCACATTTATTACTATTTCAGTTTTACTGTAATACTTGTAATTAATATATTTTATGTGTAGATTTTCTGCTCTTCAAATTGTTTAAAGCCTTTAAGAGAATTTTGTATTTCATGTTTTGATTTCAACTAAATATTTAGAAGAGTAAAATTAAATATATTCACAATCATTTAAATATTTGAGATATTTTTAACTGAACTCTGTAAGTACTGATGGATTATCCTTGTAAGTAATATAAAAATATTTAGAGAGATTGTGAGTGTTCAATGTTTAAGTGAATGTTTATGACAAAATGGTTTTAGGTTTAATGAATTAAGCATTAAAAAAAATAAAAGAGAAGGTTGCATTTTCCTTCATGGAGCTAAAGGACCCGTTAACACCTTTGACTCTCTCTGTAAAATGTCACACAGTTAAAGGAGGATGTATTATTCACTGGGGTTGGGGGAAGGATTTGTCTAAACATTAGTCTCCCCCAGCACCAACACTATGGATACTTAAGAGACCAGGAACCTAGCAGGCACGTGGCTTCAGCTATATTCGGCTTTGAATCTAGCCATGCCTTTTGAATTTCTTATTTTTACATTTTACCTATCATTGTCATATATGTGAAGTAGATGTGGCATTGCCCTCATATTATCTAGTGCCATCTTAACTGGGAAATTCTCTCTTACTGAACTTTTAAAATTAAACTGGAAATATATACTTTTAAGACATCTGTCTCTCCTACTTAATCACAAACTCCTTTAGACATTGTTCTTCTTTGTATATACAGACTCCGGCACATAGTAAAGTGATCAATAAACATTTTTGAATAAATTATTGAGAGGGTAACATTTTGTGAATCCTGGAAATGCTGGAAAGGGAAGACAGAAGCTATTGCTTATGTATTATTGATGGGAAAGTAAACTGATGCAACTCTTTGAAACTGAAGTTAGCAATGTCTTATAAAGTTGTTCAGATAAGCTTTGACTGCCTTTATAGGAATCTGGCCTTAAGTAATAATGAAAAAGAAGCAAAACAACAACAACAAAATTGGAAACAAGCTGCATGTTCACTTACGTGGAATTGGTTAAATAAATTATAGTTTATTCATTAGATAGAAAATTAGCCCTCCGGTAAAAATACTTTAAAATATGATATAGAAATAAGAAAAGAAAATATTTATGGCATCAGCTCATTTTAAAGGCAGCATTTGGAACAATTATGACATTATAAAACACATGGGTTAAAAATTGGAGGAAAATTACACGAAAATTGTAGCAGTGTTAATTCCATACCCTTTCTGTTTTTCAAATTATGTAAAATATGGCTCTGTAAACTGGCCTTATATTTACATTATAATTAGCTGAATTTAAAAAAAAATTTTCCTCTATATATTCAATTGCAGGAATCAAACAGAATATACATTTTTTAAAATGTGATGTTTAATCTAGGAACAAACTCTACTTTCAGTTTTTAGCTCATAACAAGTATGAATTTCAGGGCTCCTATTATATACTTTGATATTTTTTTAAACAAGTTTTCTACATATGGTTAAATGTAAGTAGATGTTGCAACAGCCTTTGGGAAAATAAAAAGAAAGAGAAAAATACTAAGTTAAAATCACAATGAAATAAGGCTTTGCGAGACTTAAAAATATTATGAAGCATTTCAACCAGTGACCACCACCATCACAAGAGTGAGGCCATCTTGGGCCTTCCAGCCTAGCCCAGTTATTACTTTCAAACCATGACTGCATTTTCAGTCAGCAGCAGTGTCCCCCTGAAGAAGAGTCCCTGTAGTAGTCCACAGTGTTCGATGTTCTCATATGATCTTGATAGTAGAGATCATTTGGCACTGCCTCAACACTACTAGCAACTGAAATTCTGAACACAGGCTCGACGATCCAAGCAATTCCAGGCTCCCTCTAACTTCACCTCTTCTTGGGATCCGGGCAGGGGTTGGGGGTGGGAGCGGTGGAGAACACATTTTTTCCAGGGACCTCATTTTACATCATCCCATTAGTCTAAATAGACAGGAGTAATTGAATGTTTGGGCACAAATGCATCTACAGAGGCCATTAAAAACAGATTTTAGGGCTCCACTCAGCAGAGGTTGAAAAACTAAAAAGGTAGAGGTATGAAATGTATATATTTAATGAGCATTTTTAATGACAATTCCCACCCTTATCAGTCAATCTGATGAAGATGATGGGACTCATTTGTTGTGAGTGGCCCTCATCTAATCAGCTGAAAGTCTGAATACAAAATGAAGGCTAACCTTCCTGCAAGTAATAGAAATTATGCCTACCTGACTGTCTTGAGCTTGGATCTCAGCTTTTCCTGCCTTTAGGCTGAAAATGAAACACTGGCTTTTCCCAGGTCTCAAGCCTGCCAGCTATTTGACAGAAACTACACCATCGGCTCTCCTAGATCTCCAGCTTGCCAACTAGAGATTTTGGGGACTTGTCACCTCCATAATCATGTAAGTCAAATCCTTATTATAAATGAATAAATACATGTTTATAGATACAGGTACACACACATATACACCCATCTTATTGCTACTGCTGCTGCTGTTAAGTCACTTCAGTCGTGTTCGACTCTGTGCGACCCCAGAGACGGCAGCCCACCAGGCTCCCCTGTCCCTGGGATTCTCCAGGCAAGAACACTGGAGTGGGTTGCCATTTCCTTCTCCAATGCATGAGAGTGAAAAGTGAAAGTGAAGTCGCTCAGTCGTGTCCAACCCTCAGCGACCCCATGGACTGCAACCTTCCAGGCTCCTCCATCCATGATATTTTCCAGGCAAGAGTACTGGAATGGGTTGCCATTGCCTTCTCCAACACATTTGTCCTGTTCTTATTAGTCCTGTTCTATTTCTGTTTCTCTGAAAAACACTGATTAATACAGGCAGGACACTTGGATACCAGATACCCCCCAAATTGACAAATGTCTACTACATTAAAACTTCTCATCATTTTGAACATATTCTTATCCATCTCAATTCCACACCTCATTGAAGAGCTATGAATAGATTAGGATTTACCACTTAAGTATCTCAATAAGTATCTCAGTACCATTAAAGATCTCAATTTTTATCTCAAGCTTATTGTTACTTGTTCCCTTTCAAATTTAAGTTTGTAGTTTTTAATAAGATAGATAAAAATGCCACAGTTTGCAAAACTGATTTCAACAAAAAAACTCAAAATTGTTTCAAAAGGAAATAAGCTTACAGAAAGCAATATGTATTCTTATACCCAACTTGAAGATGCTTTTGACAAGTGAACAAGTATCAGTGCATGTGTTCATTGCATTATCAATGCAAATATCAATGCAATGAAAACAATTTTTGTCATGAAACAAAATCAAGAGTACTGGATAAGGCAACTAATGCTTTGATCTTAGAGTTCAAGAATTTTAACTTGTAAACATTAAGTATATATGGTATAATCTTTACATTTAAAATAATTTTTATTTGACATTTTTATTTTTATGTCTCCTCTTTCAGTGTTTTCTATAACAAAATATAAATATCAGGTAGAGATGAATCTATTACTAGAACATAAAATTTTTTTTCAATATACTGGCTTGTAAGAATAATAAAGAAAACCTCTGAACTTTTAGCAAAAACCCTGTGAGGAAAAAAAAAGGGCTTTTGTTTACTATTATGGTCAAACACTACTGCCTAAGGCCCACTTGACTTCTCATTTCAGAACGTCTGGCTCTAGGTGAGTGATCACACCATCGTAGTTATCTGGGTCATTAAGATCTTTTTTGTATAGCTTTTCTGTGTATTCTTGCCACCTCTTTTTAATATCCTCTGCTTCTATTAGGTCCATACCATTTCTGTCCTGTATTGTGCCCATTTTTGCATGAAATGTTTTGCATGAAAGATCTCTAGCTTTTCCCATTCTACAGTTTTCCTCTATTTCTTTGCATTGATCACTGAGAAAGGCTTTCTTATCTCTCCTTGCTATTCTTCGGAACTCTGCATTCAAATGGTTATATCTTTCCTTTTCTCCTTTGCCTTTTGCTTCTCTTCTTTTCTCAGCTATTTGTAAGGCCTCCTCAGACAACCATTTTGCTTTTTGCATTTCTTTTTTGGGGGGATGGTCTTGATCACTGCCTCTTGTACAATGTCATGAACCTCCATCCATAGTTCTTCAAGCACTCAATCAGACCTAATCCCTCGACTATTTGTCACTTCCACTGTATAATTGTAAGGGATTTAATTTAGGTCATACTTGAATGGTCTAGTGGTTTTCCCTACTTTCTTCAATTTAAGTGAATTTGTCAATAAGGAGTTCATCATCTGAGCCACAATCAGCTCCTGTTCTTGTTTTGCTGACTGTATAGAGCTTGTCCATCTTTGGCTGCAAAGAATATAATCAGTCTGATTTTGGTACAGACCATCTGGTGATGTTCATGTGTAGAGTCTTCTCTTGTGTTGTTGGAAGAGGGTGTTTGCTATGACCAGTTCATTCTCTTGTTAAAACTGTTAGCCTGTGCCCTGTCTCATTCTGCACTCCAAGGCCAAATTTGCCTGTTACACCAGGTATCTCTTGACTTCCTACTTTTGCATTCCAGTCCCCTATAATGAAAAGGACATTTTATTTGGGTATTAGTTCTAGAAGGTCTCATAGGTCTTCATAGGACCATTCAACTTCAGCTTCTTCAGCGTTACTGGTTGGGGCATAGACTTGGTATGATATTGAATGGTTTGCCTTGGAAATGAACAGAGATCATTCTCTCATTTTTGAGATTGCATCCAAGTACTGCATTTTGGACTTTTTTGTCACCTATGAGGGCTACTCCATTTCTTCTAAGGGATTCTTCCCCACAGTAGTAGATATAATGGTCATCTGAGTTAAATTCTCCCATTCCAGTCCATTTTTGTTCACTGATTCCTAAAATGTCAATGTTCACTCTTGCCTTCTCTGTTTGACCACTTCCAATTTTCCTTGATTCCAATTTTCCTGAATGGACCTAACATTCCAGGTTCCTATGCAATATTGCTCTTTACAGCATCAAAATTTACTTCCATCACTAGTCATATCCATAACTGGATGTTGTTTTTGCTTTGGCTCTGTCTCTTCATTCTTTCTGGAGTTATTTCTCCACTGATCTTCAGTAGCAAATTGGGCACCTACCGACCTGGAGAGTTCATCTTCAGTGTCCTATCTTCTTGCATTTTCATACTGTTCATTGGGTTCTCAAGACAAGAATACTGAAGTGGTTTGCCATTCCCTTCTCCAGTGGACCACATTTTGTCAGAACTCTCCAGCATGACCCATCCATCTTGGGTCGCTCTACACAGCATGGCTCATAGTTTCATTGAGTTAGATAAGGCTGTGGTCCAGTTTGGTTAGCTTTCTGTGATTGAGGTTTTCAGTCTGTCTGCCCTCTGATGGAGAAGGATAAGAGGCTTATGGAAGCTTTCTAATGGGAGAGAGTGACTGAGGGGGAAACTGGGTCTTGTTTTGTTGGGTGGGGCCATGCTCAATAAATCTTTAATCCAATTTTCTGTTGATGGCCAAACTATGGTGGAGGTAATGAAGATAATGGCAACCTCCTTCAAAAGGTCCCATCATGTACTGCCGCATTCAGTACCCCCAACCCTGCAGCAGGCCACCCCCGACACACGCCTCTGCTGGAGACTCCTGGACACTCATGGGCAAGTCTGGGTCAGTCTCTTGTTGGGTCACTGCTCCTTTCTTATGGGTCCTAGTGTGCACAAGGTTCTATTTGTGCCCTCCAAGAGTCTGTTTCCCCAGTCCTATGTAAGTTCAGGGAGCTCTGTGGTGAGGTTAATGGCAACCTCCTCCAAGAGGACTTATGCCATACCCAGGTCTGCTGCACCCAGAGCCCCTGCCCCTGCGGCATGCCACTGCTAACCCATACCTTTTCAGGAGACACTCAAACACAGTTGTAGCTCAGTCTCTGTGGGATCTCTGAGTCCTGGTGCGCACAAGGTTTGTTTGAGCCCACTGAGCATCTCTCGCAGGTAAGGGGTTTAATTCTAAATGCGATTTTTGCCCCTCCTACTGTCTTGCTGGGGCTTCTCCTTTGCACATGGACGTGGGGTATCTTTTTTTGGTGGGATCCAACATTCTCCAGTTGATGGTTGTTTAGCAGCAAATTGTAGTTTTGGCGTTCTCGCAGGAGAAGATGAGTGCAGTCCTTCTACCCTGCCATCTTACACCCCAAATTCACTACTAATTTAAAATATGCAAATAAGAATTTTTAAAAGTACATAATGATATCATTTCAAGAGTGCCTGGGAATCCTGATTCTTCTTTCCCAGACCCTAGAAATACTAATTTGGAAACCCTATAATAATCTAAACCCAGAAATGGTGAAAGCCAGGAGGCACACAGTACACGGGAGACCAGATAGACAAGTCCATCACGGCTCCTACCCACCTCATGAAGCAGTGCCTGAGGAGATGATGGGCTGCCACCAGGTGGCAGCAGTGAGCACAAGTGCTTAGTTCTGAAACCCGACAAGGCCAAAGAGAACTTGAGAGAACCCTCATTCAGAAGCCTCTTAGGTTTTTAGTTGTAAACTATCAAGATATTTAACCTGTCAACTGCCTTAATTAACCTATTATGATTATCTTTTCACTTGCTTTTGACTGTTTAACCAAAAAAAAAGTATAGTGGTCTCTTGTTTTCAAAGTAGGAAGCATGTCTTAGCTAGAACAGTGGCATATACCTGGCACTCAATAAATAGATGTTAAGAAAATTAAAGTGTGACATTAATTAATGAGAGAAACAGAGAAAATTTTTATTTGGAACTGGCATTTTTCCCATAAGTCAAAATTATGCAAAACCAAATTACCGGTAAAGAAAATATAATTGAATATTAGATTCTCTGACAATCCTAATATACAAACTTTTATACAATAACTGCACATGATTTTTATCTTTTTAAACTTCAACCAATTGGGTGAGTGAAGAATCAGCTTTAATAGGAAGCTTTTAATTTCTTCAGGGATATGGTAAGGATTATCTTAGCTGAAGTTAATAGGAGATGCAGATGTATTGATTAGTTATAAGAAAAGCAGGTTAAAGTAAATAGTCTTGTTTTCTCATCATAAACTTACCTGTTCATCCGAACATAAAATTAGATACAGACTATACTGCATATCTGGCTTCCCTGGTGGCTCATATGGTAGGGAATCTGCCTGCAATGAAGGAGACCTGGGTTCAACACCTGGGTGATGAAGATCCCCTGGAGAAGGGAATGGCTACCCACTCCAGTATTCTTGCCTGGAGAATTCCATGGACAGAGGAGCCTGGCGGGCTACAGTCCTGGGGGTCTCAGAGAGCCAGATGTGACTAAGCGACTTTCACTTTCACACTGCATATACTGTATATAAAAATGGGATCTGGTTATCCAAAACTCTATGTTGTTTTTTTTTTGTTTGTATGTAAATACATCAGAGTATTTGCCAAGATTAGAAGTATATATCAAAGTCAAGGCCTGTGTTAGCACTTCTAGTCAACGACTAATTCTTAAATTTCATTATGCTAAAGATAATTCAGAACATAATATTAACAATTTAGCTAGGTATTTTTTTTTTTAAGTTCTCTTGAACACTGTGAACTATGTCACAGTTTGAATCCCAGGAATGTCACTTCACTAAGATGCACTCATATCAAATGTCTGCTATAATAATTCCTAGCACATATGGAATTCCATGTGTCAGACCCTGCATGGAGCACTTCACAGACTTCAACTCAACAACCTCTTGCTAAGCCTGTGAAGTATTATTATTCTCCTGGCTTTACTGTGGGGGACGCAGGGGAGGAAACCAAGAAAAGAAACAACAAAGAAATCACACCTCCATTCAGGGCTTGATGTGTGGGCTGATAAGAGAAGTTCATGGAGACTCCAAGAGAAACAGGGCAGATAAAGCTGGAAACCTATGAAAAGACTACGTTCTAAGCCAGAGTGGCATCTTTGGATACCTCGGCCCATTAGGGCTAACC
Source organism: Bubalus bubalis (assembly GCF_019923935.1). Classification (NCBI taxonomy): domain Eukaryota; kingdom Metazoa; phylum Chordata; class Mammalia; order Artiodactyla; family Bovidae; genus Bubalus; species Bubalus bubalis. Next base: position 111,118,084 of record NC_059159.1, on the reverse strand, counting down.
ATTGGTTTTCCTTAACATATTTCCTGTCTCAGAGAATCCTGGGTTGTTGTTGTTGTTGTTTCCCTTTTTTTCTATTTTAAATTTAAATTTGAATTGTAAGTTATAGGACTCTATAGAGTGGTTCCAAACTCTATATTGTTTTTGCTTCTTTACCTCTGCCTTGAGAATATATATCATGATATAAAAAAGTTAAATTGAATATATAAAGTAAAAACCATAAAATATAAAATAAAAATTAGACTACTAGGCTTTAAGATGAGTTTTAGGGGGATTTGTTGTCTGTTTTTATAGCTAGTGAAATAGTTCTTAATAAAATCAAGCCACATAGGCAATTTTAGCAGGAAGAGGTAACCTAAAATGTCGTATGATAATAGTTTCAGGTTTTGCATGAATTAACGTTAATTTCGGAGAAGGCAATGGCACCCACTCCAGTACTCTTGCCTGGAAAATCCCATGAATGGAGGAGCCTGGTAGGCTATAGTCCATGGGGTCTCCAAGAGTCGGACACGACTGAGTGACTTCCCTTTCACTTTTCACTTTCATGCATTGGAGAAGGAAATGGCAACCCACTCCAGTGTTCTTGCCTGGAGAATCCCAGGGACGGGGGAGCATGGTGGGCTTCCGTCTATGGGGTCGCACAGAGTCGAACACGACTGAAGCGACTTAGCAGCAGCAGCAGCAGCAACAGCAGCAACGTTGATTTCAGGTAAAACTTTAAAAAAAAAGAAGTTTGAGCTCCCCCTTGTGGTAGTTGATGAGAGCTAAACTCAAATTTCTGGTTCCTAGTGAAGGAAAGTACAGATACGTCTTAATGAGCTAGGAGAGAAATTGCATTCTTTTCAAAGGAGAAAAAGACCTGAAAAATACTGACAAATGGTTTCTAAATGTGCAGAAGAGGACTCTTTATCTGAGGGACTTCTGATATAAGAATATCAGAGTGCACCCTTGGACAACATCCTGCCAAGAGATGGAGTGTATGTGTGTATTAATTTGTGCTAATTACTAACATTTAAAATATTTTAGTACGTTCATGAAAGTCCAGGTTTCCAGCTTATCTTTGACAAATCAGAAGATCTGGGAGCTAGAGGTCTGCAATAGTTAGCAGGAACTGAGTATTTACGCTCCCTAAATACAGGACAGAGCTCATTTCTCCAAGGTCCCACTGGATAACTGCACTTACTGTACTGTTCTCTTGACTGTTGCTGGCCTCTGGATTTGAATCCCTGTTAAAGGAGGAAGACGATGGCAAAAAGGCTCAGATATGATTCGAAAAGCATAAACCACGAAATAAAAGACCCTTCTGCTTCCCAGCTTTGTCATATGTTGGCTGGATCACTTTGGTGGGGGGGTGGGGGGGGTGGTCTATATCTTTTAGCCTCTACGTTTTCATCACTTTCTATGCTCATCCAATCATGCTGAGCTTTTATTTTTACTAAATAGAGTAGTTTGTAGAGAAGGTATGGATTATACTCTACAATACTATTTTTAAAGTGATATTGATTTCTCTAAAACGTGCAAATTATGGTCTTTTCGAACTATCTAAATTCATGGTAATTTAAACACTTTTTGTAGCCCCCCCCTTTACCCCCAAGGGATCTTAAAGAGAAAAAAATTCAAAGAATTTTTTTGCTTGTCCCTTTTTCATCAGTTATGTCTCAACTCTAGTGTCATCCTCTCAAACAAGCTTTCCTGGTTACCTTGCTAAAGCAGCCCTCCCAGCCATTTACCTTATTTTACCCTTTTCTTAGGGCTTCCTAGGTGGCGCTAGTGGTAAAGAACCCACCTGCCAATGCAGGAGACCTAAGAGACTCGGGTTTGATCTCTTAGGTCAGGAAGATCTCCTGGAGAAGAGAATGGCAACCCGCTCTAGTCTTGCCTGGGAAATCCCGTGGACAGAGGAGCCTGGTGAGCTACAGTTCATAGGGTTGCAAAAAGTCGGAGGTGACTTAGCACAAACAAGCACCTTTTTCTTAGTCATTATCAGCAGAAGCAGTGGCTGAAACCATGAGTAATGAGTCAATGAATAAATCCATTTCACTTGCCTTCACTAATTAAGGTCGGTTGACGACTTACACATTCTTCAAGGGGCAGGTAACCTAAACAAGAAGTTTGCTTGTATTGTTTTCCAGAAACTGGCAGTCAGCTGTGTCTAGTTAGAGCTGAGCTGGTAACAATTGGACAGGACCACCCAGCCTTCAGCGGGGCATGTGCCTTTTGACCTCAGCAGGCAGGAAAACTCCACCCCCCAGCATGGAGAGGCCTGTCACCCAGTTACGCCTGCGCAGAACAGCGACTCCCACTGTTTTCTCCAATCACCCTTCCCCCGCTTCCCACCTCAGACCACCTGCTTCGTTATTCTTTATTCTGTATCCTCTCAATATACCCTGAGCCCCCTGCCTTCCAGGAGGTGGATGTTTACCCACCTGCCTGCTTGGCCGCCTGGTGAATAAACCCTCTCATTGCTACAAACCTCGGTATCTCAGTGTTTTGTCTTTCTGAGCATCAGGCAAGAGAGCCTTTTGGGAACCTTGTTCTTGTTTTAATTTACTCTTTCACTCATTTGGTTCATTAGTTTGTTTTTGTAATGGTTTCTTGTGTGTAATACTTTGGCCACCTCATGCGAAGAGTTGACTCATTGGAAAAGACCCTGATGCTGGGAGGGATTGGGGGCAGGAGGAGAAGGGGACGACAGAGGATGAGATGTCTGGATGGCATCACAGACTTGATGGACATGAGTTTGGGTAAACTCCGGGAGTTGGTGATGGACAGGGAGGCCTGGCTGCAATTCACGGGGTCACAAAGAGTCGGACACGACTGAGCGACTGAACTGAACTGAACTTGTGTATTTCCTCCCTATGGAAAGAGATCTGCTATGTTCAGTGCTGTGTTCTAGAACCTATTCCAGTGCCTGATACTAACTGCCCACAGATGCATCAGTGTCTTATGAGGTAGTGTTTCCCAAGCTATACTGAAGACTGGTTGGTTGTACAGTCTCACATGCTATCTCCAAAGAGATTAGAAGAGGAGGGACAAATGAGTATGTCAGATGTTCTCAAGGAAGGCAAAGAGACATCACCTAGAATCAAGATGAGGATTCACCTTGCTGGGCAGTGCACAAGCAGGTGGGGATCACATCTCAGCAGTCAGTCTGACCCTGAACCTGACACCAAGATTCCTCCTAAAAGGGCTTATTGGATTCACTTAGGAATACTCGGTATCACTTGTGACTGACTGAGTTGTTACATTTATTGTTGATAATTTTTTGGATCTGGTTCTAAACTTCAAGATGAGTTTTAGAATTAAGTAACTTGGAAAAATGGGAAGAGAGCTAGTCTCTTCATCCCTAGGGCCAAATCTCTCTTATTAATATTTTGCAGTATATCACAAATCAGTGTGTATATCAACAACAGTAAGAGGCCAATCAAAAGCCATGTGACCAACGTGCTTAAGAAAAATTAACCACAGATGCTTGTCACAAAGTGATAACTTAATCTTTTTTATGATAGGCTCAGGAAATCATATGACTTAACATTCATTCAACCTTGTCATTGACTCAAGAATATTACTCTTGTATCCCAGAAAACTCTATGATTCCCCATTTATACTCCACTGGTTATAAAGCACTAGAAAAGACAGCACAAAAATGACAATGTATGTTTGTCAGATCTTCCTTCACACCCCGGACAAGACATTTCCCTGCCTCCTTCACACCCCAGACAAGACACTAAGCATGCTGCCTTCCCTATGACCTGAAATGTCATTGCTTATAAGACACTTTGATTTTAAAAGGTTGTTATTGCTACGTAGCTGAAAAATTTCCCTAGACTTTACCAGCCTTAGGTCCAAAGGAGGTATTCATTAACATTAACATCCCTAGTATTATTGCACCCACTTTGGGGGAAATAAACATTAATACTCTGTAAAGGGACACTTGTTTGTTGAGCTATAGTCTATGGACTGATCAGTGAGGCTCATTCACTGTGAAGCTTGCTCTGAACTCTTATTTTGCTCCTCCAGTTCTTCAAACCAGTGCCTGAGAAGTGCATGTCATTGACGTCTGCCTTGAGGACACCAGAATCCCTTCATGTGGACCATCTCCCCATGCTCCAAAAGCTGTCCCTTGATGATGGTGTCAGAGCAGTGACATGCTCTGTGTGCTGTGAGCAGAATGTCTCTCTTCCCTTCTGTATGTTATGCGTGCTTTCTGACAACCAACAGAAAGTCAAATGTACCCCCAGAATCCTCTCTCCACCAGCTGGCCCCATCTGATTGTCTGCAGACTCTGTCTCTACAGGACTCTAGTTGACTGCCATTCTTCTCCCCAGCTTCCTGAAAGGCGGCTTCCCTCCCCCCATCCAAGCCCCCAGTGCAAATCAACTACTCCAGGTGAGTAGAGGCCACTAGCTTTTATCAGCTTATCAGAAACATCCTAGTAGCTCTGAAGCTCAGCTCTGTGTACAATTTAATTGAAACCTGCACTAAAATTTATTCTATAAACTCAGTTTTTAGAGCAGCACTGTCCAATAGAAATGGAGCACAACCACAAGTGCCAGCTATGTGTCATTTAAAATTCAGTAGCCACATTAAAGAAAAAGAAACACATGAAAATAATTTTAGTAACTTTTTTAATTTAACCAAATACATGCAAAATAATCTCTCCAATAATCAAAATGAAATAAATTATTAATGACATATTTTACATTAGTTTTTCATACCATCTTCAAAATCAGGGTGTATTCTATATTTACAGCACAATTTAGTCTCATGTTTCAAGTTCTCAATAGTCACATGTGGCTAGTGGTTACCATATTGGGTCTTTCAGCTTTATAGCACAGGAAAGAATTTTGAAAATTTTGAAATATTTTGCAAATGAGACTTTATAAGGTTACATGATTTCTAACAAGTCAGACAGCTAATCAGCAGCAGAGACATGGCTAGAACCCTGAGATCCTGATGCTCAATCATATGCATTTTTATTCATTTAGTGCTGCTTATCTTAAATTTGTTAAGCCACTCTATTACTAGAACAGTTCTATCTAAAAAATAACTAAGAATGTGGCAAAATAATTTGGACCGTTGTTTTTGTTGGTCTATAAAAGATTTGGTTTCTCCAACTGAATAAAATCTTCCTTGCAATTGTTTTTTGATATCTCCTTACAGTTAGAAGTGGACATGGAACAACAGACTGGTTCCAAATAGGAAAAGGAGTACGTCAAGGCTGTATATTGTCACCCTGCTTATTTAACTTATATGCAGAGTACATCATGAGAAATGCTGGGCTGGAAGAAGCACAAGCTGGAATCAAGATTGCCAGGAGAAATATCAATAACCTCAGCTATGCAGATGACACCACCCTTATGGCAGAAAGTGAAGAGGAACTCAAAAGCCTCTTGATGAAAGTGAAAGAGGAGGGTGAAAAGTTGGCTTAAAGCTCAACATTCAGAAAACAAAGATCATAGCATCTGGTCCCATCACTTCATGGGAAATAGATGGGGAAACAGTGGAAACAGTGTCAGACTTTATATTTTTGGGCTCCAAAATCACTGCAGATAGTGACTGCAGCCATGAAATTAAAAGACACTTACTCCTTGGAAGGAAAGTTATGACCAACCTAGATAGCATATTGAAAAGCAGAGACATTACTTTGCCAACAAAGGTCCGTCTAGTCAAGGCTGTGGTTTTTCCAGTGGTCATGTATGGATGTGAGAGTTGGTCTGTGAAGAAAGCTGAGTGCCAAAGAATTGATGCTTTTGAACTGTGGTGTTGGAGAAGACTCTTGGGAGTCCCTTGGACTGCAAGGAGAACCAACCAGTCCATTCTAAAGGAGATCAGTCCTGGGTGTTCTTTGGAAGGAATGATGCTAAAGCTGAAACTCCAGTACTTTGGCCACCTCATGCGAAGAGTTGACTCATTGGAAAAGACTCTGATGCTGGGAGGGATTGGGGGCAGGAGAAAAAGGGGGCAACAGAGGACGAGATGGCTGGATGGCATCACCTACTCGATGGATGTGAGTTTGAGTGAACTCTGGGAGTTGGTGATGGACAGGGAGGCCTGGTGTGCTGCAATTCATGGGGTCGCAAAGAGTCGGACACAACTGAGTGACTGAACTGAACTGAACTGAATTAAATCAGTTAATATCTCATTTTAAAACTAGAACATAACAATAACCCTGTATAAGAGACAGCAAAAGAGACACTGATGTATAGAACAGTCTTTTGGACTCTGTGGGAGAGGGAGAGGGTAGGATGATATGGGAGAATGACATTGAAATACGTATAATATCATATATGAAATGAGTCGCCAGTCCAGGTTCAATGCACGATACTGGATGCTGGGGCTGGTGCACTGGGACGACCCAGAGTGATGGTATGGGGAGGGAGGGTTCAGGATGGGGAACACATGTATACCTGTGGCGGATTCATTTCGATATTTGGCAAAACCAATACAATGTTGTAAAGTTTAAAAATAAAAATTAAACAGAAAACTAGAACATTAATTTTACAAAATAAAATATTTTACAAAAAAGGAAAATGAGAGGTAATATTTATCCAGCTTTTAACTAGGTGCTAAATGATGTGCTACATGGTAAATGGTGCTCAGTGATTTTCAGCTTCATCTCATGTAATCCCTGCAACAATTTGAGTGGAGTCAATTATCTATCTAAAGATGAGATAATTTGAAGGCTAGTGTGGATAAGTAAGTAGCCTGAGTCAGAAAACCAATAATGATTACAAAAAAATTACATTGCCATTGAGTGACACTCTTTAAAACAATACTTAAGCCTTGGCCCAGAATCCCAGGCCTGTACTCTTTCCCTCCACCACCCAGCACCCACAAATATTTAGTTGTCTGTGGACTTGAAACACATGGAACCTTTTCTGTGACACAGACCCAAAGGCTGAGTGTTTCCACTGGCCCTTATCTACTGTTTCCCTGGGGACAAACATTTCCCATGGAATCAATTCATTCCATGTTCCATTGAGATCAGTTGTATTCCAGCTCTTGACCCCTTTTGCACCGGGTTAATTTTCACCTGCTGTTGGGTTATTCCATCATATTCCACTACAAATGTATTTATTAATTCTGAAGTCAATCCCCTAAGCACCTTACCTTTCAGGCCTGTTAATCTACCATATTTTTCAGGGTTATCCTCTCATCACTCATAACAATATAAAATGTCATAAAATGTCATCATGCATAAAATGTCTCTTAATTAATGTCATTCAATTTGACCTGCCTTAACACATAGAGTCATTTCTAAAAATTTATAAATCCACTTCCTCCATTTATTTCCATTATCAAGTCATGTGGGAAATATTTGATCCCAAAAGGAAAAAAAAAAGCACTTTAGGATTTTAAAATTTTAAAATACTCTCTGCTCCTGTTGACTCACAGTCCGTATGTATTTAGCCCATGTATATAATTCCTGAAATACTTGTTATGTCTATAGGCATATAGACATATGCCCTCTAATTTATAAGCACATCTGCATTATGTACATGTGTATGTGCTCAGTTGCATCCAACACTTTTGTGATTCCATAGACTGTAGACTGCCAGGCTCCTCTGTCCATAGAAGTTTACAGGCAAGAATACTGGAGTGGGTTGTCATTTCCTTCTCCAAGGGATCTTCCCAACCCAGGGATCAAACCCATGTCTCTTGTGTCTCCTGCCTTGGCAGGTGGATTCCTTACCACTGTGCCACCTGCATTACAGATTGCTAATTCCATGCCTGGGTTGCTTGACAGAACAAGTAAGTGGGTATTTAGAGACCCAACAAAGCAGAATTTTTTTTTTTCCAGAAAGAAGCATCTTCTAAATGACTTTCGGGAGTCAAAAAGCATGACTTCAGCATGCTTGAAAGTTTAGAGTTTTAAGAGTAATATCTTTTTTAATTTAAAATTAGATATTAGGGATCACCGTTAAAATTTCATTTTTCCATTCATAAAAATAATATGACCTTCACAAATTCTCATTTTAACAGTGTTCTCAATTTTTTCCCAGAGTTCAGAAGTACAGTGGAGCAGAAAAAAGGCATCCAAAATGGTTACCAATAATTAACTAGCAAATTGGTGACTGTGCTTTCCTGTCTAAAGCATTAAATGATCTCTTAATTACTCTTTACAGTTCATCCTCATCACTCCCTTAGTGTAATGTGTTGGCTGGTGTGGAACATTTTTGTTTACAAATGAAAGCTAACACATAAGATGGACTGTAATAAGGGGTCTTATACTGTCTAGACCTTTTAAATCCACTTTTATCTACAGATAAGAGACTGCTCTTAATAGTGGCTTTGATGTTGAGAAAGTAATCAATGAACCTAATCAGTTATTTTCAGGCAATTTATGGAGAGTTACCATTTTAGAATCTTACAAGGAGCATGGGTATTTCTAATCCACTTTCAAGATGCTATTTTCCCCTTAAAATTCTTGGGGAAATATTCAGAGGGTCAGTTGGGGATTTCAGAACTTAAATCACCTTCTGAATTTAAGCTGGATATATTTGAATGTCATGATCCACTTGACATGATCGACTACTAATCTGCTATGTTATGGAATATTCTATAACTTCATTTGGATTTAGGGAGTTTCTATTAGTTTACATAGATGCACAATGAGGGATCCAGAAATTAAAAAATGTCCTGAAGTAATTTTTGTGACATGGGAAAATTTTAAATAAGAAAATAGGATAAAAACTAAATACATCTTGTGACTCAAAATATTTTATCAAGTCTGTGTGTGTGGATGAATCTGAGAAAAAAATACACCAAATGTTAACAGAAATTATTCCAGCTGCTGGAATTAAGGGTTCTTTTGCTTTTTACATTTTATTAAAATTTTCTAAATTTGCTCTAATAAAAATGTACCACTACTATAGGTTTTTAAATGACCAAGGATTTGTATGAAAACTTCTGGGTGTATAGGAAGATGTGTGTTATATAATATTTAAGTTCCCAGAAGAGGTCAAGTATTTCAGGTCCAGAGTTTCACAGACACATTGTTCCATTATTCATAATTACTAAGTCACCAGGACCCATTCTGATAAAGGCAGCTGTACCATGCAAGGCAATCCATGACAAGAGAACTGTGAGAAAAACAAATTTTATATAGGAGCTTAAGAACTCCTGTCACCGTCCTATAATGCTGTTTCCTTCTCTCACTGGTTGTAAAAACAGGTTTGGAAGTGGCATTCCCTCTTTTAGATGCTTGTCCATGTCATAGGATGGGAATATTGAATATTTTCAGTAGCTCTCTGGAAACTGAAAGAACTAAAATTTCTAAAAAATGTTTAATTTAAATCAGGTAGATACTTAGGTCAGAGAAGGCATTGGCAACCCACTCCAGTACTCTCGCCTAGAAAATCCCATGGATGGAGGAGCCTGGTAGGCTGCAGTCGATGGGGTCGCGAAGAGTCGGACACGACTGAGCGACTTCACTTTCACTTTTCACTTTCATGCATTGGAGAAGGCAATGGCAACCCACTCCAGTGTTCTTGGCTGGAGAATCCCAGGGACGGGGGAGCCTGGTGGGCTGCCGTCTCTGGGGTCGCACAGAGTCGGACACGACTGAAGCGACTTAGCAGCAGCAGCAGCAGCAGATACTTAGCTGCTATAAAAACCTAACTTAGTTTTTAATTTATAGAAAGACTGCGTTTAATATTGTCCTGGAGGTCTCTGAGATGGTCCTCATTTCTTTTAATTCATTTTTCTTTTATCCTCTCTGGTTCATTTATTTCTACCATTCTTTTTTTTTTTTTTTTTTTTTTTTTACCATTCTATCTTCTAATTCACTAATCCTATCTTCTGCCTCTGTTATTCTACTATTTGTTGCCTCCAGAGTGTTTTTAATTTCACTTATTGCATTATTCATTATATATTGACTCTTTTTTATTTCTTCTAAGTCCTTGTTAAACCTTTCTTGCATCTTCTCAATCCTTGCCTCCAGGCTATTTATCTGTGATTCCATTTTAATTTCAAGATTTTGGATCAATTTCACTATCATTATTCGGAATTCTTTATCAGGTAGATTCCCTATCTCTTCCTCTTTTGTTTGGTTTGGTGGGCATTTATCCTGTTCCTTTATCTGCTGGGTATTCCTCTGTCTCTTCATCTTGTTTAAATTGCTGAGTTTGGGGTGTCCTTTCTGTATTCTGGCAGTTTGTGGAGTTCTCTTTATTGTGGTGTTTCCTCGCTGTGTGTGGGTTTGTACAGGTGGCTTGTCAAGGTTTCCTGGTTAGGGAAGCTTGTGTCGATGTTCTGGTGGATGGAGCTGTATTTCTTCTCTCTGGAGTGTAATGAAATGTCCAGTAATGAGTTATGAGATGTCTATGGTTTTGGGGTGACTTTGGGCAGCCTGTATCTTGAAGCTCAGGGCTGTGTTCCTTTGTTGCTGGAGAATTTGCTTGGTATGTCTTGCCCTGGAACTTGTTAGCCCTTGTGTGGTGCTTGGTTTCAGTGTCGGTATGGAGGCGTTTGATGAGCTCCTGTCAATTAGATCAATGGAACAAAATAGAAAGCCCCGAGATAAATCCATGCACATATGGACACCTTATCTTTGACAAAGGAGGCAAAAATATACAATGGATTAAAGACAATCTCTTTAACAAGTGGTGCTGGGAACTCTGGTCAACCACTTGTAAAAGAATGAAACTAGAACACTTTCTAACACCATACACAAAAATAAACTCAAAATGGATTAAAGATCTCAACGTAAGACCAGAAACTATAAAACTCCTAGAGGAGAACATAGGCAAAACACTCTCTGACATACATCACAGCAGGATCCTCTATGACCCACCTCCCAGAATATTGGAAATAAAAGCAAAAATAAACAAATGGGACCTAATTAACCTTAAAAGCTTCTGCACATCAAAGGAAACTATTAGCAAGGTGAAAAGACAGCCTTCAGAATGGGAGAAGATAATAGCAAATGAAGCAACTGACAAACAACTAATCTCGAGAATATACAAGCAACTCCTACAGCTCAACTCCAGAAAGATAAATGACCCAATCAAAAAATGGGCCAAAGAACTAAATAGACATTTCTCCAAAGAAGACATACAGATGGCTAACAAACACATGAAAAGATGCTCAACATCACTCATTATCAGAGAAATGCAAATTAAAACCACTATGAGGTACCATTTCACACCAGTCAGAATGGCTGCGATCCAAAAGTCTACAAGCAATAAATGCTGGAGAGGGTGTGGAGAAAAGGGAATCCTCTTACACTGTTGGTGGGAATGCAAACTAGTACAGCCACTATGGAGAACAGTGTGGAGATTCCTTAAAAAACTGGAAATAGAACTGCCTTATGATCCAGCAATCCCACTGCTGGGCATACACACTGAAGAAACCAGAAGGGAAAGAGACACGAGTACCCCAATGTTCATCGCAGCACTGTTTATAATAGCCAGGACATGGAAGCAACCTAGATGTCCATCAGCAGATGAATGGATAAGAAAGCAGTGGTACATATACACAATGGAGTATTACTCAGCCATTAAAAAGAATACATTTGAATCAGTTCTAATGAGGTGGATGAAACTGGAGCCTATTATACAGAGTGAAGTAAGCCAGAAAGAAAAACACCAATACAGTATACTAACGCATATATATGGAATTTAGAAAGATGGTAACAATAACCCTGTGTACGAGACAGCAAAAGAGACACTGATGTATAGAACAGTTTTATGGACTCTGTGAGAGAGGGAGAGGGTGGAATGATTTGGGAGAATGGCATTGAAACATGTAAAATATCCTGTATGAAACGAGTTGCCAGTCCAGGTTCGATGCACGATACTGGATGCTTGGGGCTGGTGCACTGGGACGACCCAGAGGGATGGTATGGGGAGGGAGGAGGGAGGAGGGAGGAGGGTTCAGGGTTCAGGATGGGGAGCACGAGTATACCTGTGGCGGATTCATGTTGATATATGGCAAAACTAATACAATTATGTAAAGTTTAAAAATAAAATAAAATTTAAAAAAAAAAAAAAAGAAAGACTGGAAGTTAGCATGTGGTGTCCTAATGCTTCTTACACCACGAGCACTTGTTTGGAAAATACATTTCCTTGAGAAGGGTTTCCCTTGTGGCTCAGACGGTAAAGCATCTGCCTACAATGTGGGATACCTGGGTTCGATCCTTGGGTGGGGAAGATCCCTCGGGGAAGGAAGTGACAACCCACTCCAGTACGCTTGCCTGAAAAATACTATGGACCGAGAAGCCTCGTAGGTTACAGTCGGACACGACTGAGTGACTAACTTAGAAGGTGAAGCCCTTTGGGGACAATTTGTCATCTCGTATCATCTTCCTTGTGAAGCAGATCAAGACAAGGGAGTTTCATCCATATTGTAAACTTGGCAACATGTGTAAATCAATTATCTAATCTTATTACTACACAGTACAAAAGTAATCCAAGTAGAAATAAACACTAGCTTTATTTACTCATCTGCATTATAATCTGAGATAATAAATTCAGCCCATCAACAGAATTCCATTTTGTACAGCAAAGTTTTTCATACAGATAACAGAAGGTTCTTTTCACAATGTTATTGCTGTAAGTTAAATTGATTCAATTTAATTAACAAGCATTTATTCAGTGCCTACCTGTGCACAGCACTATAACAGGCATACAAAAATTAAAAGATATGATCCCTGCTCATAGGGAGTGTACAATCTGGATAGGAAAGATGATTCATGCATATAATTTTTTTAAATTACAAATTACAGAAAAATCAGTAGAATAACAAACTCTAAGTTAAAGACAGGTGAGTCCAAAGGGAGCCTATAAAGAGAGTTATATGATTGGTAATGGAGGCTAGTCAGGCAAATTTGACCAGAGGAAGTAATCTTGAATTTGGTTTGATGGAAGTGATGAGCACATGGATTGGCAGAAGAACAGAGTGCTCACTCTATGGCCAGGAGGAAAAACTCAAAGAGAGAGTAATACAAAATTAGTAAATCAATTGTAGGGAATGGCAGGCAAATTGGCTTAGCTGGGGATGGGGTAGGGGTGGTGGTGGAGACACTGAGTTAAGAGATATAATTGAAGTCATGAAACAAAGTTGGCTGAGTGCATTGATTGTTACTAGTCAAAGTCAATTTAAATTTTAACAAGATAACAATGTTTAAACATAAGTATAAATCACCCCCCTATAATAGTATGTGTTTTCCTAACCTTAACAAAAAAGCAAAGAAAAGGTATAGAATTTTAGACTCCAAACTCAGGAGATATGATTATTGGAGGTCTTGATCAGACTGTGATGGAATAGTACTCACTTAATGGTATCATTTTTCTTTTAACTCACAAAGTTATATTTAAAGTAAAGTAAGACTCATATACCTCTTCAAGGTGTCGAGACTTTCAACCCAGTGTTGATCAGGCCCCTAATTCACTTGGGATTTTTCTTCTAAAAAGCCCATGCCTTCTCATACTGAATCCAGCATAAACAAAAAGGTTTTGGGTATGCATTTGTGGATGAACCATGGATGGGGAGACAGAATGAAAAGGGAAAACAAGACAATTTCAAAAAAGTGAGTTAATGAATGATTACAATGAATACTTTATCAAGACATTTCTGAATTTAGAAGAAAAAAAGGGGTGAAGTATCCCCATTTCCAGACTAAGAAAACTAAGGCAGAAGAAATGTATAAAATGAAAGTCCATAAGAGCAAAAGGTTTTTAACTTAACCTAGCAAGTAAGCTAGTGATCCATACTGCAGGATCACCACACTTTTAAACTCAATTCATTAAAGAAAATGTCAGGGGAGTGGTTCCTAGTGGTGGTGGGGGAACAAATCCTTAATTTGGAATAAGGTAGAGACCCTTGTTTTTTTAGTTAGGGCAAGTGATGCCTTGATTGATCAGCGAGACCTTGATAATCCATCAGGTTTATAACAGGGTAGAATCAACTCTTCATGCTTTGTCTTCTGGGCCTTCACAAAAGTCTCTGACTTAGAAATGCGTGATGAGGAATACTTCTGGGCCTCCAGAATATCCATGAAAATTACTGGCCACCAGCAGCTGCAGCTATTCAAATTAAATAAATAAATAAGAATGAAGAAGAAACAGAGAAGGAAGATAAAGAAGAGATAAGGAAAAATTCGTTTCAGTGTGCATAATGGTTCTGAATGAGATGGCTTAAAAATCTGTATCTTCCAAACGTGTTCCATGTTGCCATAATATTTTTTGCCAAATATCTCTATATTTCTTATTTTACAAAATCTGCACAAATTCTAAAGACAAGAGAATAAAAGTTCTCTTTTGGTAACATTTATTCATTCATTACTGCTTATGTAATTAATATAGAAATGTAGTTCTTTCAAATTTTTCCCAGTAAAAGAATTCCTCATTGTCCAGTAGATATTTAGTAGGTATTTATTGAGTGACTGATATATAAAGTCCTATATTAAGTCCTGAGGAAACAACTATAAATTATATAGTCTCTGTCTTCACAAAGGTTATACACATTTTTAAACAAATTATGGAAAAATATCAGAAAAACAGCATGCAATAACATCATATCACTATTTAAAAGAATAAAGAAAACAATATGCCTTAGCTAGAATTCAGATCTTAGAAGTCAGAACATTTTGTCAATTATACCTCAATAGAGCTAAAAAAAAAAAAAAATTAATGCAGTTAAGAAACAAGTAGCAGAATGCAAAAAAAAAAAAAAAAAAAGCACACAAAACATAAGACAAATATAATCCAAGGATATGGCATTGGAAGTTGCTACATCCACTTATGCCGCCATAAAGGTTGGCCAACATAATAGGAATGTAGTATTGAAAGACCCACAGAGAAATGGGGCTCAGTCCTGATTGCTTCTAAACTTGGGGTAAAATGTGACTGGAAGTATTACATACCACACTCCTGTTCATTTGTGTGAGCTAATACATTTCTTTTCTACTTAAGCTAATTTGGGTTGAGGTTTTTTATTATTAACATTATTAATTATGGGGGAGTGAGGAGTCCTACTAATATAAAGAGTTTTAGAATTAGAAATGAGGGAAGAGTTAGAAAAGATTTTCAAAAAATTCATCACTTTTCCATGTATAAGGCAAAACATATCAGTAATTTTGGCAAATAGTTTAAAAATTAAGAAAGATAGCATTAAGTCATGCCTGACTCTTTGTGACCCCATGGACTGTAGCCTACCAGGGTCTTCTGTTCATGGGATTCTCCAGACAAGAATGGGTTGGCATTTCCTGCTCCAGAGTATCTCCCTGACCCAGGAATCAAACCCAGGTCTCCAGCATTGCAGACAGAGTCTTTACCAACTGAGCTACACAGGAAGTTAAAAATTAAAGAGGTTAATGAATTCGAGAATGCTCTGGGAAATCAATAAGAGGATTCTCTTAGTATCTTCCCAATGTATCCATCTGTGTATAAAAATGGTCAAAATGGGCAGGAGAGATTGTATATCTGTCTCTGCTATTTGTATAACTATATGGATGTTTTCTCCATCTTCCATCAATTAGTAAAAGCCCTTTTCTATCACTAATGCTACTTTTATGTTCCTGAATTTTTCTTTGTCTTTTCTTTCTCCCACTGGAAAATAACTGAACTCTCAGGATATGAAGCCTGAAAGGGTGGAAAAGGTGGACTGTAAAGAGTATAAGATGACTTGCTGTGGCAATAATGCCTCTCTGCACCAAATGCCCCATTTTGAGAGGGAAAAAAAAAAGGAAGATCATACTGTTCATAGGGAAAAAGAACGCAAACATGACAGAGCTCAAACCTGCTCGTGCAGCTGCCATTTTCTTGTTTCGCATTTTGTTCTCCAAAGCTTGCTAGCAATAAAAAATAGTGAAAAAGAAGAACATGAGATTTCCTGGTATTTTCTCCAACTTGACATGAATGAAGACAAATATTTCTCAGAAATATATTGTATCCTACCTGTTTCATCTTCTTTTTTAGATCCAAATTTGCTGCTTTCTGGCCCTTTGCAGTAGCATTGAGATAATAGATGGTCAAACTAAATTCAAAAAATAAAATAAAATGTATGGTATTTTTCAGTTCCTCAAGATTCTGCTTAAATTTACATTAATTAAATCATAGAATATTGGCCCTGGAGTGACTTTAGGATATTTTCTACTCTGAACTTCTGTTATGTAGATAAAAGACTGAAGTACAGAGAGGTAAAGAAGCATGTTCAGAACTACACAGTGACTAGGGTGGATCTGGGAAGTGGCACCTAAGGCTCCTCCTTCACAGCCCAGGGCATTCTGTCTGATATACCTTACTGCCTAATTTTAGCTGTTCCTTGGAAATGTAGCAATATCATTTTATGTTATAATTGAAAACAGCATTTTAAATTGATACCAGTGGCATCTAAGGGAAGAGGAAATCTCTTGAAGCTTAGGGAATGTGTAGAATAAAAAGGAGACCGACTCTCCACTTCAAATTCCCTCCTTGGGCTTTTACAACTAAGACTATAATCCTCAGTCATAGTTAATTAACATGGCCTTTTTATCCATAGGATGTGTTGTTTGCCTTTCTCTCTCCTTCAAAAGAAAATATCTCAGAAAAGAATAGTCTTGGCATATAAGTGACATTTACATTTTCTCAAAAGAGCAAATTCCAGCCAAACATTTTTGCAAAAATAAACACATTCATCTTCACTTAAAGCAAAATAAACAAAGGAAAAAATGCAGTTAAAAAAAAGGTAACTGGCATTGCCCTTTATTGCAAATAACTGGATACTGGACACATTGCCTCTACTCCAACATGTCAGATCATAACCTTTATGAGCCATCTGCTGCTAGCATTACAATTATTGATATCATTTCTGCTGGGTTTATTTCCTACACAAGTGTTGGGAGTTTGAATGACATAATATACCTGAAAACATCTGTTGTAATATCTGGCATGAAGTAGGTGCTTGATATATGTGTGTGTGTATTACAAGAATTTTCTTGGAAAAGTGTCTGAATTTGGAGGAATAACTCAAAGACCTCACAAATCATTTGCAGACTATAATTCTCTATTCATTCATTACTTTTTCTGTCTTGAGATACACCTTCAGTGAGGAATACTCATAGATCATTTTTTAGTCTCCAAAGGAATGAAACTGCCTGCAGAATTAGCTTAAACCCAGTTACCCCAAAACCATCCAAGCTGATTGAATGTGATTCACTGGGGAAATTCAAAATGCTTGTAAACATTCTCTAATTAAAGGTAATAAGAAGCCAAACCAATTGTATGGACACCATTAAGTGTTGAAGATGAGATCTCAGTATCTGAAATAACAATCAACAATAAACTGAAATTCAGGTTTAAAATCAAAACGTCAGAACTAAAATCAACCTTGTGGGACATCTATTTGATCTTACATCCTGCCAGGTTCCATCTGCTGCTGCTGGTGCTGCTAAGTCTCTTCAGTCGTGTCCGACTCTGTGCGACCCCATAGACGGCAGCCCACCGGGCTCCCCCATCTCTAGGATTCTCCAGGCAAGAACACTGGAGTGGGTTGCCAGTTCCTTCTCCAGCCTATATCAGAGGTTGTCAAACTATGGCCTCCAGGGCAAATCTGACTCCCAGCCTGTTATGTATGACCCATGAACTAAGATTGGTTTTTATATTTTAAAATAGTTCTAGAAGTATTTAAATAATATCCTCAACTTTGCCTCTTGGATCACAAAGCCTTAAGTATCTACTATTAATAGCTTGGGCCTTTAAGGAAAACTGTGCTGACCATGGGTGTAGAACATCTCAGACAAGTGGCTTCCAACTCTTATGAGCATAATCATTCAGCCTGAACCAAGTGTTCAGTGCTAAATAAGTAGAGGGTGGGGAGGTGGGGAATAAGAAGACATGGGCTTGAATATACTTATTAGCCATTTGATTTGGGGCACATCTTCCATGTGCTTTCAATAATATGATTAATGTGGCCAACTTCTTAAGGTTATTGTGGAAATTAAATGGGTTAATAAATGGATCGTGCCTGGAACAAGGGCAGTGTTCATTCCTCTCCTATACCCCCAAGGCAGCTTATTAAATCTTTAATTAGCGGCATTAGAACAATGTTGCTCCTTTGTTTAGAAATAAATCTGTCTCTCACTAAGTTAAGAATATAGTCATACAAAGGAGGCAAGAATATACAATGGATTAAAGACAATCTCTTTAACAAGTGGTGCTGGGAAAACTGGTCAACCACTTGTAAAAGAATGAAACTAGAGCACTTTCTAACACCATACACAAAAATAAACTCAAAATGGATTAAAGATCTCAACGTAAGACCAGAAACTATAAAACTCCTAGAGGAGAACATAGGCAAAGCACTCTCCGACATACATCGCAGCAAGATCCTCTATGACCCACCTCCCAGAATATTGGAAATAAAAGCAAAAATAAGCAAAGGGACCTAAACAAACTTAAAAGCTTCTGCACAACAAAGGAAACTATAAGCAAGGTGAAAAGACAGCCTTCAGAATGGGAGAAGATAATAGCAAATGAAGCAACTGACAAACAACTAATCTCAAAAATATATAAGCAACTCCTACAGCTCAATTCCAGAAAAATAAATGACCCAATCAAAAAATGGGCCAAAGAACTAAATAGACATTTCTCCAAAGAAGACATACAGATGGCTAACAAACACATGAAAAGATGCTCAACATCACTCATTATCAGAGAAATGCAAATCAAAACCACTATGAGGTACCATTTCACACCAGTCAGAATGGCTGCGATCCAAAAGTATACAAGCAATAAATGCTGGAGAGGGTGTGGAGAAAAGGGAATCCTCTTACACTGTTGGTGGGAATGCAAACTAGTACAGCCACTATGGAGAACAGTGTGGAGATTCCTTAAAAAACTGGAAATAGACATGCCTTATGATCCAGCAATCCCACTGCTGGGCATACACACTGAGGAAACCAGAAGGGAAAGAGACACGTGTACCCCAGTGTTCATCGCAGCACTGTTTATAATAGCCAGGACATGGAAGCAACCTAGATGTCCATCAGCAGATGAATGGATAAGAAAGCAGTGGTACATATACACAATGGAGTATTACTCAGCCATTAAAAAGAATACATTTGAATCAGTTCTAATGAGGTGGATGAAACTGGAGCCTATTATACAGAGTGAAGTAAGCCAGAAAGAAAAACACCAATACAGTATACTAACGCATATGTATGGAATTTAGAAAGATGGTAACAATAACCCTGTGTACGAGACAGCAAAAGAGACAGTGATGTATAGAACAGTCTTTTGGACTCTGTGGAAGAGGGAGAGGGTGGGATGATTTGGGAGAATGACATTGAAATACGTATAATATCATATATGAAACGAGTTGACAGTCCAGGTTCGATGCACGATACTGGATGCTTGGGGCTGGTGCACCGGGACGACCCAGAGGGATGGTATGGGGAGGGAGGAGGGAGGAGAGTTCAGGATGGGGAACACAGGTATACCTGTGGTGGATTCATTTCGATATTTGGCAAAACCAATAGAATATTGTAAAGTTTAAAAATAAAATAAAATTAAAAAAAAAAGAATATAGTCATAAAATCTGACATTAGGTTTTGTGCGTGTGTTTTAAAACAAGACTTCCTATACCACGAAAGCCACATGATACTTAATATGGTCTCCGTAGCTGCTGCATCATAAAAACTCGGAGAAGGAAAATCACTTCCAGGGCTATCTTCGGAAACATGCTGCCTCCAAGCAGGTTATGTTCTAACACATCTGCACCAGAGATTCACTATCAGATTCCTAACGCCACCCCATGATCAAGGTTCTGTAATATAAAATAATCTGTTTTACTGTTTAATTATCCCTACAAGCTATTAGCTCTCCCTCAAAGAAGGCATCGTGGTGTAACAGGTGAGTGCTGGATTTACTGTCAAAGGCTTCCTATCATTTTGCTGTATTCTCACCTAGGGAAAAACCAGTTCCTGCCTCTAAGTCTGTTTCTCAATTTATAAACTTGAAGATGACACCTGCCATCACGGATGTGGCTTGTGACCACAACCATTGCAGAGACCATCACAACAACTTGGCTCAGACCCAGTTCATTTACTTAAACCACTGGGAGTTCTCCCCTAGTTTTACCTTTATTTAAACAAATCAGAGTGTCAAGAGTGTCCACAAGAGTGGTTTCACTGACTGAGAGCAGTAGCAGTTCCAGACTTTTCATTTATGAGGGACTTGGGCTTTGAAAGGAAGGGCTGGGGCACTTTTTGCAGCTCTTCCACAGGAAGCATATTTTCTTTGCTTAGAATGTAAGTTTATCTGTGGTGGCCAAGAGTCAGAAACCAAAGAAAGTCATATGGGAACAAAAGCCCCCTCTCAAGTTGCCCTTTGGGCATCACCTCTGACTTTGAATGGAAAGACTAAATGACCTTTCCAAGAGCCTTCTGGTCCTCTGATTCTATTATGGGCAGACACAGTTATTGATGGCCTTCTAGGAACAAGGACAGGGTAATTTTTAAGACCCTTTAAGCCTTCAGCCCTGAAATACAGCCCATAGGGCCCTCAAGGGGAATATTAACTTAGAGGCTCATCATTTCTATGTGTTTACAGCCATCTGCTTTATGGAAAAAGAGGTGGGGGGGCAGGGGCGGGAGGGAAGCCTGATTAGATTTAGCATTTATGTTTCCCTTGCTTTAGCTGTTTACTGATAATTATTTTGGTTACTTGGGAACAAATCTTATAATCCTAGGCTGGCAAATACAGATGCAGATGGCTATGAATTACATGCAATAGGATGAGAATATGGCTCATGAATTTTAGCCTCTCACCACTGTGTAATCAGTGCTGAATTTGGTTAGGTTACAGCACAACTCCTGGGGAGAAAGAGAGAGTTGAAAACACTGAAACTTAAAAGGAGCAGGAAGAACATCTCAAAGGCTCTTTCTATGAGGAGGGAAAGCACATACGCCATGACCAGAACAACAGCAATAACCAGTCCAGGATTAGAAAGCTGTCTCAAGATCTTTGCCATCCAGCTTGGGAAATCATGCTCCAGCGTTTCTCCAATGACTTCAAACATCCTATTTTTGCCACTGAAAAAAAGAGAGATGTTTATTTTAAACAGATGTAAAAACCATGGTTACAGCAAGAAAACGAGAAATTATTCTCAAACACTGCCTAAGTACTCTTTCAGGTTAGAAATCTGCTGTTTAGCTACAACTCCTGATACTTCAAACTCATACTGTCAACATATGGATAAGATATGAGAAATGTTATACCAATGCAAACACAGAGACCAAGCAGTTAGGAAATTAATCATAGAATCAGGAGGTTTTTTTTTTTTTTTTTAATTTTTATTGGAACATAGTTGATTTACAATGTTGTGTTAATTTCAGGTGTACCTCAAAGTCAATCATTTACACATATACATGCATCCACTCTTTTTTAGATTCTTTTCCCGTGGAGGTCATTGAGCAGATTTCCCTGTGCTATACAGTAGGTCTTTATTAGTTATCTATTTTATAGATAGCAGTGTGTATATGTCAATCTCAATCTCCCAATTTATCCCTTTCCCCTAGGAGAAGACTTTTTAAAGTTATATTTCTAAGGTTTGGGTTACTTTGTGAATAAATATATAAAATATGAATATATAAAGTAATATCCATCATGCAAAATTATTTTTTTCTGAATATGCATATAGATTTTGCTATAAAATGTGTCATTTTCAGAAAAGATATTGAATTTTTTACCAGCAAATTGTATCATGAGAATAAAGGTTGATATAACACTGAGTAGAATATTTTCATTTTACTTTTGTCTTTTGACCTTTATACATTCTTAACCTTTAAATAAACATGACCCACAAGTTCCACATCAGACTTTTTCTCTCCTGATCTAACTAATTGTATCTTTTAGTAGACTGAAAGTGACTTCAACTGTCTTGTTAGGAGTTACTAGACTACAGAGATATAAATTTTGCTTCACAAATTATAGATCTACACACTAATTAGCAAAACCTATGATACATAAGAGGGAATGAAGCTTATTGACAATTTAAGATTATATCAACCTATCCCACCAAAATTTATTCTTACTCATCCATTCCAGCTGACCATGCTTTACCATGACATATGGAATATAGCCAGAGTGAGGAGACAGGCAGGGAGGACAAGAGAAGATAGAACTCACCCCCAACCCTTCTCCAGCCTCTCAGGCTGTGGCTAATGAATATCAGACTGGGGAAACTGGAATTTTACAAAATCATTCTTACCCCAAAAGTCTTCTCTGCATCTAATGTATAAGAAATGTGAAACTATTAGCATCTTTGAGGATTCTTGGGTGCCTTTTCCAGGTTAGGTCTCTTAGCAGGAATCCAGATCTTTTATTATACACAAACTTTAGAAGCATCTACAAATCCCAACAGTCCCTTTTTCTGACAGGTTAACCAAAATATGCCACTTTATCATATTCCCAGAAGTCTCTTCTTAGCTGTGAGTATACAGCTAAGTGAAATGCTACTGAACTTAAATTTACAGCTCTATTGGGCATAACTCCATCCACCCCAGATTAAAATAGTCTATGTCTGTCTTTTCAGCCAGATGGAAAGGCCCACCTGACCATAATTGATGCCCAACATACCCCTACATCTCCTCTAGTGCTAGGTGCACAATAAACATTCTTTGTTCATTAATTCAAATTACAGGCCCACACGCTACTGTGTTTGGACTTTTGAAATGAAAATATTCTGTCCCCAAGCTGTAGGGCTTCCTTTGTGGTTCAGCTGGTCTCAGGAGACTGGGATTCGATTCCTGGGTTGGGAAGATCCCCTGGAGAAGGGAAAGGCTACCCACTCCAGTATTCTGGCCTAGAGAATTCCATGGACTGTACAGTCCATGGGGTCACAAAGAGTTGGACACGACTGAGCAACTTTCACTTTCAAGCTGTAGAAGTCAGCTACACTATTAAGAAAAATTGATACATCAAATGAGTAATGTAATAGCAGTGTCATGATATATAATATAAACCTATACATATTATATGATCTCAGTTTGAAGTCTGCATAAAAAAGAACACCATAACACAA
Organism: Bubalus bubalis; assembly: GCF_019923935.1. Lineage (NCBI taxonomy): Eukaryota > Metazoa > Chordata > Mammalia > Artiodactyla > Bovidae > Bubalus > Bubalus bubalis. The sequence continues at coordinate 111,095,080 of NC_059159.1, read as the reverse complement.
AATGCCAAAATGCTGAGAGTTGTTATTTTGGGTCTTTGGGGTTATGGCTATGTGTATTTTCATTTGAAAATATTTCTATAATTTCCAGGTTTTCTAGGATAAACACATGTTATCTTTGCAGCTAGATGAAAATACATAACGTTATCATTACCATAACGTAGCAAGGAGGTGTGTGAGAGCCTGTGTGTGTGTGCGTTCAGTTGCTTCAGTCATGCTTGACTCTTTGCGAACCCATGGACCGTAGCCTCCCAGGCTCCTCTGTCCATGAGATTTTCCTGGCAAGGATACTGAAGTTGATTGCCATTTCCTTCCCTAGGTGTGAGAACCTAGAGAACTAGAAACTGTTCAGAATTATTAGTGAGGGCACTGTGGGGAGAAGCATCAAGTATCAGGAAATGTGGTCGAGCAATTAGAAGAATTTTCTTCATCTGGACACCAAAGAAATCATTTTTTAATTGTCAAACTGTTAAGGCAAATTCATTTCATGGCCTATTGGAATAATTTTCTAGAAAATTCACCCTCCCTGACCAGTTGTTATGATACCAGAACAAGCAGAATATCTCATCAAATTGCTTTGCAGAATTGGTCTTCTAAGGTATTGTAGTCATCTTACCTGAAAATGTACCTGCGCTTGGGAGAGATTGGCCATGACCATGTCCCCATTAATTTACTTCAAATGCATGTTTATCAATTTGCTGCCCACCCAGGTGCCAAGTAGGGTCAAACCCCTCTCTAGGCAGGCTGGGCAGACCACCTCGAACTCAGGATCCCTTAGGATGGCAAGTCATGAGGTTCCTACTATTACATGCTTTCTCACCTCACTACCAAGGTAGGAAAATGCTTTAAACTTTAAAATCCAATGAATAAACCAAGTATACATTCTTTTGCTCCAGGAAAAGTAGACTAAATAGTACAGATATACCCCTTTCCCAGTGCTCCACTAAAAATATTTACATTTCCTTCTTGATCTCAAAATAGTCATATATATATGACCATATGTATACACACACACACACACACACACACACACATACTGTTAATTTGCCAAAGTTTGCCAGTTTGCCAAAGTTTGCCAATTTGGAAACAGTTGGTCAAAATCAGATACTATTTCTTAGATACAGAATAATTTTTATTAATTAAAATAATAGTAACTCAGTGTGATTTAAAGAGAGGAAGAAGAATTAGGCTTCAAAAGCTAAAAGTGTGCAGTAACCAGCTCAATGATATTTTTAATATCAATGGACATTTCTTACCACTGCCCAGCTCCATGTTGGCCTTGTAGGGTTTCTCTTGAAGACTTCTCTTGAAGTGGATCCTGATCCACTTCCAATTAAAAAGTTAAAACTTATCCCGGATATTTAATTGTGTGGGTAATTTCCAATTAACTAAAGTTTTTAGATGGCTTTCTATCCTGAGCAACTGCGTTCAAAACTGAAGTTTCACATTTAGCCTCCAGATGTCACTGTTTGCATTATTTATTTCAGCCCACCTGGGTGGGGCAAGGAAACAGGACTTGTCAACTTTAGCTTTCTGAATATATGACAGGACTCCAGCAGTTTTGGCTTAATCAATAGGCTTAACGTTTTCTTTCTTTCTTTTCCAGTAAAGCAGTAATAACAGGCTATTATTAAAATGAAAATATCTCCTTTATACTTAAGTCTGTGAGCAAGGAAATTTGACTTTAACAATTTGGTTCTGACGGCATGAAGGAGAAATTACGTATGTCCATTATTGCATCATGCTTGTCATTCACATGACTTTTCACATTCTTATTTCCTCACTGAAAAGTAGAAATAACTCAGATGCATGCTGATCAGTGACTCAACATGCTGAGATTCATGGGGGCACTGGTGGTAGAATGAAATCAATCCTCCAGACCTGGAGCCTTTGCTTTCTTAGGCAAGTGTCACAGAAAGAACTCTGTCATAGAGAACTGTAGAGAAGTATATTTCTAAGTTAAAGAGCCTTCTTGACTCTTTATTACTGACTTGAGTGATTTATCCTTGTTATTTGAGGAGCATATACATGAGGAGCATCCTTAAATTTTTTACTAGCATGTAGAATTGGATTATAAATGATGTGACTATCTTTATATACATTATTATCTAATAATGATCCCACTTCCTAAGTATATGGTGGAATAATCTCTTTCGTTCTCCTCCCTCCCACCTTCCTCCTTCCTTCCCTCCCTGCATTTCCTCCCTTCATTTCCTCCCTCTCTCTCTCTTGCCCCTTCATCCCTTATCCCTCCATCCCTCTGACCCTTCCTTCCTATTTTTATTTTTTTCAATTAAGTGGTTCCTGTTAGAAGTAATGGTAGCTTTCCAATGTCTGAATGAGATGACCTAGCACCAAGAAAATGTTCACATCTAGACCAGTGTAATCAAACCTTTCTTTTTGCTATCTCCTTACATGCAAATAGCTCAGGTTCATTGTACATATTTCATGTGGGCAGAGCCTGAAGCAGTTAAATTAGTTTCCCTTTTATGACTGCCAATGAAAATAGATGGATCTTGCTTAAGAATTTCCATGCCCTATACTGAGTCTGAATACCCCAAAGATATTATTCCTATAGACCAAAATGTTGTTTTTGGGGGGGGGGGCGGAAAGGATCGCTTATACAATGAGTGACCATTTTTATCTCCACCTCTGAAAGAAAACTATGCCCAAAAGGAATCACAAAGGAAAGAACCTGAAGGGGCCACAATCAAAAGACGGTGGGAGGGACACGATCATGTACAGAACGGGCATGGTGGACAGGAAGAGGATGAGCAAGAGCATTCCCAGGTAGAAGTTATTCGATCTGGAAGCTTTGAAGACCCTGGCCTCAGGAACATTGCAACACATCACAGCCCAGCACTGGAAGTACATGGATGTATGGAGCCGAAGGATATTGATGCCTGGGAGGCTGGGAGCGAAGAAGGAGCCCATCCTAGAAAGAAGAACAGAACTCTTCTCACCATGGAGCTTCACTCCACAACAAAGTCACCAAGCATCTGTTTATTTTACATCGTGTTTATTTGCCAAAGGCGGAAATGTGTTGCCACTTTTAGTCACATAAACCCTTTACGTTAATAAACTTAATTTATTTCCATCCCTTATACACATTCTACCATCTTCCTGATTATTTCAGGTATTGCATATACGTCTTTCACAGAAACTATGTTGATCACTCACTATATCCACTTATCACTGGTAAATTTAAACAACAGACCAAACAATATATTACTTTCATTTTACTTCTCTCTTCTACTTCTAAAAACAGTTTACTTTACCTTAGTGTTCATATCATTGATTAATATATCAAAAAATTTAGCTTCAAAAAAACTGCCCCCCAAAAATTAAAAATTAGCTTTTTTTATAAGTAACTCTTAAAGCTACCCATTATATTCAAATAAACTGCAAATGTGTGTTAATTATTTTGTCATGGCTAGTTAATTTTTACTTGATGAAAGAAAAAGTTAAAATAAGTTTTTCTTATGTTCTTTTCTATTTGTGGCAGTTATAGTATTTAGAGCTGATGGGAATAATCTGTGCCTAATAAGGTACTATGTTTTGTTGATATTCAATTGCAAGCTTTATGTGTTTTTGAGATGAAAATTCGACACATCCATTTAATTTTGTTTATCTGTTAATTCTCTTACTTTAGTTTGTCCTGGAAGTCCACTGATTTGTACATGCAATTTTTTAAAAGTATTTTAAAATGCCACTTTTAAACAGGAACCATTTGGGTAAGGTCACTCTTGCTGACTTCAGTGGTTAAATCAACAAAGTAAATTTCAACTTCCATTGATGAGAAAATCCATTAGCACCATAAAGCCACATTAATGGCAATTTATTAATCCAAAATCCAAAAGTGGATACATGCACACTTATTTCAGAAATACAAGCAGTGTCCTATCTTTTAAACTGTCCCAAATATAATAAAATCCAGCAATTCTAGTTAGGATTTGCACATTCTATTTCCTGGTTATGTGGAATAATTGTTTTAATCAATCCAATATAGATTTGGTATATTATATGGCAGAGACATTACTTTGTCAACAAAGGTCTGTCTAGTCAAGGCTATGGTTTTTTCCAGTGGTCATGTATGGATGTGAGAGTTGAACTATAAAGAAAGCTGAGCACCGAAGAATTGATGCTTTTGAACTATGGTGTTGGAGAAGACTCTGGAGAGTCCCTTGGACTGCAAGGAGATCAAACCAGTCCATCCTAAAGGAGATCAGTCCTGGGTGTTCATTGGAAGGACTGATGTTGAAGCTGAAGCTCCAATACTTTGGCCACCGCATGTGAAGAGCTGACTCATTTGAAAAGACCCTGATGCTGGGAAAGATTGAGGGCAGGAGAAGGGGACGACAGAAGATGAGATGGTTGGATGGCATCACCGACTCAATGGACATGGGTTTGGGTAGACTCCAGCCGTTGGTGATGGACAGGGAGGCCTGGTGTGCTGCGGTTCATGGGGTCACAAAAGAGTCGAACATGACTGAATGACTGAACTGAAGGCGTAAGGGGTTGACTTAGATGAAGAAGTTATTTTCTGCTATAATTGAACTTGTGCAACCCAACATTAAACCATTTCATTGAAAAGTGGTAATTTGTTACAGTTTGTGTTGTCTTGTTGGTAGGTTCCCATACAACAGATCTGAAAAATATTTAAACATACTAAATTGACCAAAGACTTTGTAGAAAGATGGACTGTTTTTTAAAAAATGGTGTGGACTTTGAGTGATGATTTGTCCATGTAGGTTCATCAATTAAACAAAGGTACAGCATTGTGGAAGATGTCAACAGAGGCTGTGCATGGGTAGGGGTAAGAGATATATGGGAACTCTGTACTTTCCATTCAAAGTTGCAGTGAACCTTTAACTTCTCTAGCATACAAGGTTCATTAGTTCTTTAAAAATGAAGGTAAACTTTGGAACAACCTGGAACCCCAGACATGTTAGCAGGTGAGTGAGTGACAGTCCCAGCTGAGGAGTCATAATTACCAAGCACTAGATTATATTCCCAAATGTCAATGTTTGTAATGCAATATACTTACAGATGATTATGCTTGCCCCCTCCTCAAAGTCAGGCTTAGCCACGTGATTTATTTTGGCCAGTAGATTAGAGATAAAAATGAAGTGTCTCACTACTGGGTGAAAACTTTAATAATGCTATGGTTTTTTTTTCCTTCTCTCTCTACTGCTCTGACCAGTGATGCTCCAGAAGGATCCTGTTCTGTCCTGGTCTATGAGTCTATAGTGAGAGTAACTTACAGGAGCAGAGTCCTTTACCAACTCACATTTCACATGGAGTAAACAAGAAATAAACTTATCTTTTTCTATGTCGTTAAGATTTGGGGATTGTATGTCATTGAAACACAACTTAGTCTATCCTAAGATACAGTTTTGCACATAATTCAAGATGCAAACTTGCCTAATTTCACATACATGTGTATCTATACATAGGCATGTGTCATTTATCTGTATGCACACATGTACACTCATATACATAAGTGCATGTGTAAGTAAATAAATTTAAGAATTTCAAAATAAATATCACACAGGCATTTCAAACAAATGACTCAAGAACATTAATCTAGAAAGAGAGATGCCAGCACAGTGATATCTGAATCTTAAAGCTCATTCCATCTTTGCCTGCTACTCGCTAAGCAGCTCAGCTCACTAAGTCCCTTACTCAGACCTGATCCCATCATCTGTCAGTTGAAGATCACTCTAATACCTTAGCTTTATAAAATGCTTTTCTTCCAAGAAGATCAAAGCAAATGAAAGCTTATTTTATTTAGCTCTCCTTATTATTCTAGTGACATGGTACAGTGTCAGGTAAATTACTCACATTTGATCAAGTGAGAAAACGAGATAGCAGACTGTGACAAGACTGGCAGGGAGATACAGGAGATGGTGTTGGAACAATGTCCAAACCCATCTTGTTTCTCACTGTATGTTCTCTGCTACTGCTACATCCTGCTCTGATAGAGACATGCTCTGCTTCCATCATTTAAAAATATGATTACAAAATCTGTACTGTTTTAAAAATATGCGTGTAATACAGTTTTACTGATCAGTTCATTTCAGTCACTCAGTTCTGTCTGACTCATTGCGACCCCATGGACTGCAGCATGCCAGGCTTCCCTGTCTATCACCAACTCCCGGAGCTTGCTCAAACTCATGTCCCTCGAATCAGTGATACCATCCAACCATTTCATCCTATGTTGCCCCATTCTCCTGCCTTCAATCTTGCCCAGTATCAGGGTCTTTTCTAATGAGTCAGTTCTTCGCATCAGGTGGCCAAAGTATTGGAGTTTCAGCTTCAACATCAGACCTTCCAGTGAATATGCAGGACTGATATACTTTGTGATTGACTGGTTTGATCTCCTTGCAGTCCAAGGGACTCTCAAGAGTATTCTCCAACACCACAGTTGAAAAGCATCAGTTCTTCAGTGCTCAGCTTTCTTTATAGTCTAACTCTCACATCCATACATGACTACTAGAAAAACCATAGCTTGGACTAGACAGACCTTTGTCAGCAAAGTAATGTCTCTGCTTTTTAATATGCTGTCTAGGTTGCTCATAGCTTTTCTTCCAAGGAGCTGATACGATCATATTAGCTAATTTATAACAAAATGGATTTTACCTATGATTGTTTGACAATTGTTTATATCTGTGTAAATAGCCTACACTACTCAGAAACTCCTAAAGCAGTTATTGAATGTCTCCAGTCACAAACCAGTAATATTGAACACAAAATCTCCATACTCTTTCAATCATTTCCGTAGAAAATGGCCAAATTCGGGTATCAGATCCTTATGTCTCATAAAATAGTCTGAGTACAAGGGAGCCTACTAAACTTGGACTACACACTCCCCACACCACATCCCTACCCCCTCACCAATGTTCTGGGAAGGAGGAAAAGACCGTTTGTACAAAGGGTTGACCCAAAAGTGAATGATAGTTTTTTGCTTCTAGAACTCTGGGAAGCATGTAAATGTCTTATACACTCAAAAAACAGAATCACTTTCTGAAGTCCTCTTCAAACTAACCAGAAGCAAGATTCATCTGAAGGATGAATATAGAAAAAGTGATAGTGTAATGGTACTGCAAAGATTCTGATGATGGGTTTGCCAGAGAACTGAAGAGCATTTTTTTTTTGGATATTTAAGAATTTCAGTATGAATAACAGTGGACTAAAGAGTGGCAAAATTACAGGTGGAACCAATCAGGACACAATTATAAGAGCTTTGCTCACAATGACAACAAATTTCTGGGTCAATCTGTTGTCTTCACTATGAAAGCACAGGAGAGAGACATGCAGCATATGTCTGTACAAATGGTGCCCACCAGGCCTGAGGGATTTATGACACTCTGCATAAGAGCAAGGAATTTTAAAACTGGTAGAAGGCAGTGGTTTCCCATTACCCCAACAGCAGTGTTAGCCATTTTCTGCCATGACAGCAGAATCCCCTACAGGAGATAAAAGAGCAGAAGGTGAGCCCTTTGCTGTCTCTGTAAACAGTCACACGTTGAGCCACCTTGACTTTCCTCTCTGCCTGAAGAAGGATGCCTTTCACTCCATAGTGACTCTCTGGACATATGAGCCATAAATACTGTGTAAAACTTGGAGCAAGAGAACAGGAATCACATTTTGAAACATACCTGACAATGGAGAAGAGGATTTCTTTATAGTCTTCTCTTCACAAGGCTTGACCTAGTGAGGCCCAGGAATTTGACGGGCCCCAACACAGGACGATGGAACCCTTGACTATAGCCTTTAGTTTATTTAAGCAAGATCATTTTAACATTTGCAGAGAGGTCTGCTTTCACAAAGGTTTAACAATTCAGACTAGCAGTGGTTATAGGAGTTGAGTAATATGAAGCTAATGCAAAACTGACTCCAGTAACTAGCATATGTACTTAGGACAATGGTGTGCTCACTGGCACAATATTTGCCCTGTGTCAATGGGATAAGGAAGCTCAGTTATAACTGCTTGTTGGTTAATATGTGTTAGTTAATTGTGACAGATTTTCAAGACACATGGCCCCCAGATGAATTTCCTGCTATGATTCAATTTTTATAGTCAAAAAAGTTTTCTACTGTATCAACTCATCTTAACATGTCAGGATTTACAGTGAAAATGCTTTCATTTAATAAAAGATATTGTCTTTTGTACAGCAGAAGAAATAATTGTGATGTGCAAATGGCCCCATGAAACAAGTTACCAAAAAAAAATCATATTTCTAACTAAATCTTCCTAAAACATGTGTTTCATCTCTATCAAGTATTGAATTTGGTAAGGTAATATTTTTTTAAAGTAGCTATAAATTCCATTTAAAACATATTCAATAGTGACCACAAGTAAGTTTCTCAGAAAGGTCTTATATTAATTTCTTTCCTTCTTAACATGCATTCATGGGATCATTAACATTTCCCTGTAAGATTCTAGTGTCACAAGACATAAAACTATAAAAAGCATTCAAATAATCTAGAAGCCAGAACCTAGACTCCCAGTATTTGATGAAAAAGGGCTCTGCAAAACAGGAAGATGCCTTATAAAATTATTAAGACTTCAAATCTGGGCAGAAAAGTACACAGCCATTTAACTCTGAAAAACAAATGCTGAGTTAGGCACTGATTGTGGACTTCTCTGACATCAGGCTACAGTGCTTTGTGCAATAATGATCTTGCAGGCTCATTTCAAGTGATGAATTGTCCACAGTTGGCTTACCAGATCATTCCTTGATTGAAGATCAGAGCGAGGACATTGCCGCTGATGTCAAACTCAGTGTATGAAGGCTAGAGGAGACAGATATTCACATATGGATTAGCATCTCAAATGGCAAAAATTGAAAGGCCAGTTTTTCATATTTTTATATAGGTATGATTAGACTCTCAACTTCTTTCTAGAAGCAACAACAGCAGAATAATCAATATAATAAATAACTAGCAATACATAAGATAAAGCATCCTTTTTAACACCCCAAAACTCATTTTTAAATGCTATCGTTTGATGTGGAAGTGTGGTGAGACAGGCTCTCATACATTGCTGGTGAAGGTAAAACTCGGTGTATGTTTATAGAAAACAATTTGACAATATCTGATTCTCTTTGACCCTGTAAATTTACTTCCAGAAATTTGTTTTAACAAATTAATCCTAAATGCTGACAAATTTTAAGAAGCAGAGATGAAACCATCTAAATGTATAACTATGCTATGATATATATTGCAGCTAATACAATCAGTGTTGGAATGATATTTACATGCCCAAGAGAAAACTATGCCCTAAGGTTAAACAAAAAATATGTTAACATTATTTTTTCAACTCAATACAGAACTATGCATAAAGAACAAACTTAAAAGTAATCAGTATATTAATAGTTGTTATATGTAGGTAATGGATTATACCTTATTTTCTTAAGTTTTGCATACTTAAAATACTTTTCAACAAAAAATGTGAATTTCTTTTACAATAAAAAAAGAGCTAAAAATACAACAAAGTTAAAGAAGTTATTCAACTCAATGTCCAGTGTTCATATCCTAGATAATACCATCACGTTCAGGGCAACAGCACCTGGTTGTTCTTTGTATGCAGACACCACCAACTGGAAGTGAGCTGGGCATCTCAGCCCAAAGGTTTCCTAGCGACACATTAGGCTTCTTAGAAGGAAAACTCTACCCATGGAGTAATGCTAGTTAGCCACAATAAAGCAGGCTCTATTTAATTTGATATAGGGAATAATCAATCAGGAAATCGACTAATTGGTACCAAGAGAAGAGAACAGCAAAAAATATAAAGTGAGAGGACCACGAAGACAGAGTAATAGAGTGGCACGACCCGATTACTGCCCCAGATCCTGACATTGGCAGATGTGGCTTCAAACCATGTGTATCCTCATAATAACTCCCTCCTCAGCACATACACACACACACACACACACACACACACACACACACGCATACACACAGAGATAACCTGAGAGTGTCTCAGTTCTTCTTAAACCCAAGAGTCCAAACATATGTTTGTAAGAAGACAGAATAGGTCTCTGATTTGGAACCCCAACAAATCTTTCACAAATTTTGAACACTCTGCCTCAAGAATTCTTGAATTCAGGCATCAACTTTGTCACTCCCCCAAAGGCAGCAGTACTCTCCTACTTAACTGAAAGATATGGACGATGTGCCTCGTGACAGATTCAGGGAGTAAATGGCAAATCTGACATAACAAGAATGGTTAAATAGCAAGATATAATAATAATATGATACGTAATGAAATAATAAATAGCCCTATATATTTGGCAGAACAAAAATGACAGATGACTTCAAGGTAAGTTCACTAAGGATATTACTAAAGATTTTACAAAGTGTTTCACTTAGTTTGCAGATGGAGAAGCTTAATGTAAGATGCAAAGAGGTTCGGTTGACAGTGTTTGTTCTAAAATCAACAATGAGAAAAGTGTGGTTTTCATGGAAAAATGAAGAAGATGAATTGCTTCTAATCTGGAGAAATGTTAGCTCTGAGTCTTTCTCTTTTTCAGGAGCCCTTTGCTCTGCATCAACTTCCCTTTTCTCCTGGAGCCCTGTGAGATCACAGAACGCATGTGACAAACGCTCAGTCGGTGGCCGGCACCATCTGTGGCCTTGAAACGGCTCTTCTCTGTGTCCATTTACGAATCAAACCTTCAACCTTGGCCTCTTTAGAAGAGTGTCAGATTTAGCCCACCAAACTGAGGAAAATGAAAAAAATTCAAACGTTCAGAAGTACATTTCTTTTATTTTCATAAGCACATAAACCTCTTAAAGGCCATTTGAGATGAGATATTTTTATAACCAAGTGACTAGAAAAGCACAAAGGACACACTAGGAATCCCTGGCTTCATACCGTGCTTGCAGCAGGGGCAGCTGAAGGAATGACATCTTTGATGCATAAATTGATTAACTTGATTCAGAGAAAGGGTAGAGGGCCCCTACTGTGCCAGCGGGTTTGTGCTACAGACACTCTCCTGGGATTTGGATCCTAGTATGAGACTTTGCCTGCCATTTCCTAGCTGGGTGAGCTGAGCCAGTCACTGATTAATTCCAGCCTCAGTTTCCTCACAGATAATTTGATGGAATGAACTAGATCAGGGATTGGTGCATTATGGCTTAGGAACCAAATCTGGTCACCACCAATTTTTGAGGATTAAGTTTTTTTTTAGAACATAGCTGCACTCATTCATTTATGTATTGTCTATTGCAGTTTGGAATGAAAACAGGAGTTTAATAGGTACAACAGAGATCATATCGCTTGATGCAAGGAAAATCACTCATTTTCCTCCATGACTACACTTATTCATGATACTCCCCCCACCCCCAACCCTGCAAACCAACCGTTTCTCTCTGTAGACATCAACTGAATGCCCTACAATTTAACTCAATTCAGACACTAACAGACCCCACAGGTTAAGGTTTCATTCCCACAAGACTCATTCATTGAAAGCTCAGGTTGTCATCTATGCTGATTAGAGATTCCCATGACTCCCTCCTCAGGTTTGATCATTTGCTAGAACAGCTCACAGGTCTCAGGAAAACTGTTTACTAGATTACTGGTTTATTATAAAAGGACACAACTCAGGAATAGCAAGTTAAAAAAAAAAAAAAAAGATGCATGGGCAAGGTGCAGGGGAAAGAGTACAGTGTTTCTTTGCCTTCTCCAAGTGCACCCTCTTCCCAGTCCCTCAGTATATTCAGCAACCTGGAAGTTCTCCAAATCCCAAGGTTCAGAGATTTTTATGGAGACTTCATCACATGGACAAAACCAATCATTAACTCAGTTTCCATCCTCTCTCCTTTCCCTGGTGGATGGAGGAATAAGGTTGAAATTTCCAAGCTTCTAATTATGGCCAGGTCTTTTGCTGACCAGCCTCCTATCCAGGAGCCCACCAGGAGCTGCCTCATTGGAACAAATAATGCTCCTATCACCCAAGATATCCAAAGGAATTTAGGAACTCTGCATCAAGAATCAGGGCTAAAGACCAAATATAAGATGTTCTTAGCACCTTCAGTGCTTAGGAAACTAAAAAGATTTTAGGAGCTCTGGCCAAGAAGTGGGATGAAAACCAAAATATATTTCTTATTACATCACAATAACATACCTGCAGAAGTGAAAATACTTACTATGCAGTCTTTTACAGAGAAAGTTTGCTTACTTCTAGATAATTTCTAAGATCCCTTTCTAATCTAAAATCTGTTATTGATTGACTCAGTTATTAAAGAATTGCTTCTCTCTAAGCACCTTAAAAATGGAATTTATATTCTATGTATTAAATTCAGAAATCCACACTCTAAAAACAGAACAAATGTAAGAAAGCAAACACATACACACAGAGTGTGAAATTCTAGGCTCATTCTTTTTGAGGTGAATTTTTTTAAAATATGAGATAACATTATAGTTTCATTTTAAGCCAATGCATTCATGAGTGTAAACCAAATTGCAAAGTTTGCCTCTAAAATATAAAAAGGTTAAAAGTAAATAATGCTTGAGAAAAAAAAAAACAAACAGGTTTTCTTGAAACCTGAGATAACAAAATGATTCAAATGGACTAAACGTAGAGAAGTCTCTAAGGGCTGCTCACCCATAATAAGATTTTTAGGAACTAGCAACAGAAGAACCTACTTGGATTTGGGTTGAGGTCTATAATAGTCAAAGAACTAGAAATTATCTTGCTTTATTTTTAGACATTTGTTTGCGGTGGGCTAGAGTCACAGTTAGCTACCCAGAAAGAAGACATATGGTGCTCTCTGGACTAAAAAGTCTGAGAAAATCCATTCTCTCTCTGCAAGTTTAGTTATTTCTGGCAAATCATCAACCTCTGGATATTGTGACATGAAATTCAGGATCTCAGAGGTAATTCTGTCATTGCAGTGACCTGCTTTCTTCACACAAATCTCATTCCCCACAGCTGGAATCACCCTGCTGAGAGCTGCAGGCTGGCCTGGCCTAGGGCTCCAGGGCAATGGTATGCGATGGTGGTCCCCAGACCATCCACACATCAACACCTGGAAAGTTCTTAGTAAATTCTCAAGCCCCATCCAGATCTACTGAATCAGAAACTCTGTGTTTTCATGTGACTTCAGAGCACTCTGATATACACTCAAATTTAAGAACTACTAACCTAGGGCAAATCCAAGCCTCATCTTCTAGGATAATTCAGCACCTCAGGGCTTTGTCTAACCCTCACTGCCTGCAGATAGATTCCATCCAGCCCAGCCTGTTCTTGTCCCTTTGCGCATGTTCTCATCCCCTCACTGGGGACCCATGACTTCTTACTGACTCTTTATCATACCCTCTTCCCTGGACCCCTGAATAGTATCTCATTCCCAGATAAGGAATATCTCCCTATCTCCTAATTCTACATCCCAGCTTCTCCTGCCAATTCCATTCTATAGCAAGAAACCTGTCTAAGCATTTAAGTAACAAATGCCATGGGCTGACTCATGAATCAGTCATGCTTTGGCAGAGTCCTTGGTGTCCCTAGGGGTAAGCATTACAGCAAAAATTCAATATGATGGAAGGCTGGTTCATGGCTTTGAAGTCAATCAGATGTGGGTTTCAGTCCTAGCTCCACCACTAACCAGTTAAATTGTCTTTGAGCAAATTATTAGGCATCTCTAATTCTCAGCTTACTGTAAAGTAGGAAAATATCTACTTCATAGTGTTGCTGGCATGATTATACAGAATAACATATGAATTTTGTAGATGTTCTAACACATAGTAAGCACTACAGAAAAATATAATACAGTGTAATATAACTAGGAATATCCTCTGATGGTCTGTGAATCATATGCCTCTTATTTATAGGTAATCTAGTACTCTTTTCATCAGATCTCAGGGAAATCTTCCATATTTTCCACTTACATAAAGTGGAATTTAGTGAGGACCACCTTAAAAATGATGGGGGAGCCTGGTGGGCTGCCGTCTATCGGGTCGCACAGAGCTGGACACGACTGAAGCGACTTAGCAGCAGCAGCAGCACCTTAAAAATGTAATTTTAAACAAAACACTGAGGTTTTAATTTGATTGAATATACTCTTACCTCATGCCATGTATTCAATCCATGTCTTCCTGGATGCTCTTTACTTACTTCATTGACAAATGGCAAGGATGGTGTCAACATAAATTAAAGTGAGAGTAGTGTCGAACCATTATAAAATCCAGAGTTTACAAGAGGCCTCAGGGTGATTTTGCTGAATCAGGGTGGTTAAAATTCTTTCTGTGAGCAAAGCATTCCACTTCCACGAGCCAGTGAACTCTTTAGAAACATTGAGAACCATCTGCTATGCTCAGAGAAACCTTACAGAAAGATTAACTTGCATTACATGGTCTAATAGTCTGCTCCTAGCCAGTAATTTTCCTACCTCAATTCATCCTCTTAGGTTTGTTGTGATGATACTTTGGCTGTGAATTTACAACTGGAAAAATATATAGAGTCACTTTAAACCCAATTTACTCAGATTTAATCAGTATGTAATTCAGTATACTAAACATAATAACTTTCAAAAAAGAAAAGAACACTTCATTGTCCTTATTTATCCTCTGACTAAATAACTTAAGCAACTCAGTTCAATTCACAGACTCTTGATTTTTTTTATGGGTAAAATAAAAGCATTATGATTTATTTTGTCAAAATTTCACCTAAATTTAACATTTTATGGATCTCTGAGTCTAATGCTGGAGTCTGCAGAGTTTACATTTTATAGAGGTTAGTTGTAGAAAATGTGAATGTACTTTTTCAAAAATATCTTCTCTATGAGTGGTCAATTCAATTTAGAGAAATTTCTCATAAGGAAATAATTTGTGCATACCACTATGATTTATCTATGGAGATATTTATCTGCATGGATATAAATAAATGTGATCACAGTGTTTATTATAATAATAAACCATTAGGTACAATTAACTGACAACAAATAAAAAATAGCTAATTATAGTAAATTCATATGTAGAATCATACACAGTCATTTAAAAATTATAAAAGACCAGTTAATAACATAGAGAAAGAGCACCATTAGGTGAAAAATGCAAGTAACTAGTCAATAAGATACATGCTTATATGTATTTACAAAAGTCTATAGTAAAACATATAAATCTACAGTACGTGTTTATCCATACCTAAATAAATATTTATTTAGGTATGCTGGCGTGCTGCGATTCATGGGGTCGCAAAGAGTCGGACACAACTGAGCGACTGAACTGAACTGAACTGAAATAAATATTAATACTCTACAATTCAATGAAGTAATGTCCTGAATGGTAGGACAACCTGTTATTTTTATTTTCATAATAAGTTTCTATTACCCTTTACAGACTTTTTAACAATGAACTGGCATTATTTTTAAAGTTCAGAAAAAAAATTCTTTAGTAGCAGAAATGGACATCTTTTCTCTTTCATTCCTGAAAGGATTCTTAAAAGCATCTCTTCTGCCCATCTCAGGTTCTCCTTTGCTTCAAGCAAGGTGCTTTCTGGACTCATATTGCCAGTCAGGAAATCCAGAAGATCAGAAACACATTCTCATCATTCTCTTCTTCACTAAAGCAGCACCATTTTAGATTCTGCATCTCTATCTGCACTCTCCATACTTGCTAGCTGAGAATGCTTTCTTCCATCTCAATCTTTTGAAATTTTGATTTTTCTTCAATATTTGGCTTAAATGTTTCTTAATTCATCCTGTCTTTGCATTTCTATTGATCTCTACCTCACAACCCCAGCAGAAGTCATGGTGTCTCCAATGTGCAATTACATTTCCTGCTCTGTGCTGACAAGGGAAGCTTGTAGCAGAGTGTGAAGAATTCGTGAATGAATATTTTACCGAAAGAGGGCAGTATCCTCAGCTCCTGCCATTTTCTCCAGCGTGGGAATATGGGCCTTACAATATGTCAGGAAAAATAAGAGATCCATATTTTTTAAATGTAAAGCTCCAAGATTTAAAATATTAGCTCATAAAAAAAAAGAAACAATACTGCAGACCAGAATAAAAATATCTGTCAGCTGACTCTAGCCTGCAGGCCACATTTGCAACCTCTCCTTAGGCTTACAACTTTTACATCTCTGTATCCTCCTATCTGGGGGCAGGAGGAGAAGGGGACAACAGAGGATGAGATGGCTGGATGGCATCACTGACTCGATGGACGTGAGTTTGAGTGAACTCCGGGAGTTGGTGATGGGCAGGGAGGCCTGGCGTGCTGCAATTCATGGGGTCGCAAAGAGTCGGACACGACTGAGCGACTGAACTGAACTGAACTGATCCTCTTATCAGCTGGCACAGAGGTTTGCTCATGATAGTTTGTGACTAGCAGGCACTCAGCTCTGTAAACTATCCACCTGGTGGGTCAGTGATAATAAAATCCATAGTAAAGATCCAGCACCCAACTTTAATGTTTCAAAACTTGTTTCACTGCTCAGTTTCTCTCCGATGAGCCTTCCAAAGGTAACATGGAAGAAAATTCACTCTCTGTGACCTCAAACAGATTTTGTCTGTTTTCCTATACTTCATACTAACCCAAGAGCGCTGCCAGCACTCAATAAATAATAAATTAGTCATTTAATTACAGCTTTTATGCATACAGGTCATGTTATATTGACTTCATATTTGAAGCAAAATTTTCTAGCACTTAAGAAGAAAAAAGGGATAAAAGGCAAGCATAAGCTGAGTGATGGTCTAAGAAAGAAATGGCAATTTTTATGCCTGCTTCAGAAGAGCTGAATCAGGCCAGGAAAATAGAAATGAAACCAAGCCAGCTGAATACTTCACAGCGGAGAATGGGGAAGCAGCACAAGAGCATTCTGGATCTATAGCATTACCTCATCATCGTCTACCAAACAACATGACCTTCTGGCTCCTCCAAGAAGCACTTTCCGGAAGAAAGACAGAGATGACCTCATAAGAGGTACAGTCTCAAAGTCAGATAGAGGATCTAGCCTGGAGTCTTAAAAATAGTTCTGAATATAGGACTTGACCAGAAACTAGAAGGCATGAGACAAGAAGACCAGCAGGGAAGAATATCCCTTTACAGGGGAGAAGAGAAACATCATTAGCTCAAGAATACTAGGGCAGAACGTGACTCTGGGGCACAACCCAGGAAGCAAGCAGAGTTCTGTCAGCAGACAGTGTTGCCTTAATGGTGTTGAAATGTGGAGGTTCAACACTGAGTCAGCCAGTCAAAATAACTCCTGCTATGTGACAAGCACAGCTCAAAGCATGAGGTCAAGGCCTCTGTTTTGAGAAAGCTTTCATTCCAACAGAGGGAGACAGATAATAAGCACTTTCAAAACAGAAGATGTCAAGTAGTTATACATTGTATAAAGAAAATAAAACTGTGCTGAAACAGAGAGTCCCTGATGGGCCACTTTAGATTGGAAGGTCAGAGAAAAGCTTGAAGGAGGTGACTTATAAGCTGAGTCCTCAATGATAAGAATCAGTCCCGGCAAATTCTAGGAAACTGCACCCCCAGAGGAAGAACAGCTAGGGCAGATGCAAGGAGCATCTGTGTTTAAGCATAACAAAGAACCCCAATGTTTATAGATTTTACAAAGCAAGAGCAAAAGTGGTAGGAGATGAGTTCAGAGGGGAAAAAAGCAGAAGATCACAAAGGGTATCGATGGCCCTGGACAGAGATTCAAATTCATTCTAAATATTTAGAAACCACTGGAAATATTTGAGCAAATAAGTACTATCAACTCCTCAAGTCCTGTTTCCCAAGATAACAGTTTCATGTGCAAAAGGAGGACACAGAGATGTGTGTTCTGCTACCACTCTCAAGCTTTGTAGGGGATCTGGCATTGAACAAAGACAGGGGTTAATGATGGAATCAACACCAACGGGGCTCAGAGAAACATGTGCTGTTGCTATGGAGAAGCAAGTCAACTTGCTGGAATTCTACCCCACCACTTACCAGGGCCCTAGCAGCACCCTGGGCCTTTTATAGCCCCCTGCTGTGTCTCTGCTGAGTGCTTATTAGACTGTGAGCTTTATGAAGCAAGCAGCATAATCACTGATGCCTTCATCCCCCAACATACTGCACAGTGATGCACTTGATAAGTGTCCAGGAGTTTGCTTGGTAGAATTCAAAGGAATTAACAGAAAATGTACAGTTGATACTACTCATCTTGCCCTGCTTCTAGAAATGCCAGCAAACTTCATGGGAAGGGTACAGACTGTGGACCCAAGATTTACTGAGTTCACCAATTTAACATATGGGTTAAAGTCACTGCTTTTGCCACCTATAATTTTACTAGAATCTAATTTTGTTAGACTACTGCAAGCCATGATATTCAAGTCTTATCTCCTTCTGAATCAAAACTGTCCTCATTGGTCTTTGCTTATTGACATCTGAAAGACCATCCTACCTCCTAATTCTTCTTCTTGCACTGTATGTATAAATGATGAGTCACAAAGGAATGATCTGCTGAGAGAAAGATGAATATCACACTTACATATCCGTATTCCAAATCCCAGCACCAACAGTAGTTGCAAAACCTCACAAAACATGCTCGGAGAAAGTCCCCAATGAGAATTGTGACATAGGTGGTCAGAACATCAGAAACAGTCAGTCGCACAAATTCCTGTTGAAATAGTATGTGTATTAAAACAAGCATTTCTCCCTTCATGTGGTCCTAAGGTTGACATCAAATTTATCATGCTTTCTAAACAGTATTAACTTGAAACTGCAACTAATGGTAAACTAGTTAAGCATATGGAGCCAGTTAAAAATGTTTCACCCCTATTTTATTAGTTTAAAAATAATTATTTCCTGTGCTCAAACCACTGGATCAAAAGTCTTTTTATTGAGAAACTTTTATAAGCCTGATACAAGAACACAAAACAGGAAAATACTGACAACACAGAAATTTAGCAGTTTAATCTGACAAGCAGCGCTATTTATAAAATTAAAAGACAAGCTTGTAAAAAGTACTTGTGGCATATATGATAGAAGACTAGTTTTTCTAACACATTAAAAACTTCTACAAATCAGTGCAATAGATGGGCAATTCAATAAGGAAAAGAATGGCAAATGGCACATATAAAAAATAAGAAAATATACAGTTAATTAAAACATTCAAAAGTACTTAATTCCTTATAAAAATAAAAAAGGATTTAATTCCTTATAAAAATACAGTTGTTATTTACACAGTGATAAATATTTTAAAACCCATGCTCTTCCATATTGATGAGAGTATGGTAAAACAGGCACTGCCATAAACTGATGGGGAAATTAAACTGGTGCATCATTTGGAGTGGTGGGGGCAGGACTTTTGTGAAGATCCATCCCATTGTAAGTGTGTGGAATTTGATCAAGAAAATCCACATCTAGAAATGTATCTTATGGCAAGTGTCAATCTATACATATAATTATGAAAGCATTGTTTATCCCAGATCAAAACTGGAAACAATTTAATAACACTCAAGGAGAAATAAAAATGGGTGTCAACACAAAAAAATACTGTGAGCTCTTAAAAAACAAATGCTATTGTGATTAACAACATCAGTTCAGTTTAGTCGCTCAGTCGTGTCCGACTCTTTGCGACCCCATGAATCGCAGCACACCAGGCCTCCCTGTCCATCACCAACTCCCGGAGTTCACTCAGACTCATGTCCATCGAGTCAGTGATACCATCCAGCCATCTCATCCTCTGTCATCCCCTTCTCCTCCTGCCCCTAATCCCTCCCAGCATCATGGTCTTTTCCAATCAGTCAACTCTTCGCATGAGGTGGCCAAAGTATTGGAGTTTCAGCTTTGGCATCAGTCTTTTTTTTTCCAGATGTTCAAGCTGGTTTTTTTTTTGTTTGTTTTGTTTTCTTTTTTTTTTAATTTTATTTAATTTAACTTTACAATATTGTATTGGTTTTGCCATATATCAAAATGAATCTGCCACAGGTATACATGTGTTCCCCATGAACACCCAGGACTGATCTCTCCTAGAATGGACTGGTTGGATCTCCCTGCAGTCCAAGGGACTCTCAAGAGTCTTCTCCAACACCACAGTTCAAAAGCATCAATTCTTCGGTGCTCAGCTTTCTTCACAGTCCAACTCTCACATCCATACATGACCACAGGGAAAAAACCATAGCCTTGACTAGACGAACATTTGTTGGCAAAGTAATGTCTCTGCTTTTCAATATGCTATCTAGGTTAGTCATAACTTTTCTTCCAAGGAGTAAGCGTCTTTTAATTTCATAGCTGCAGTCACCATCTGCAGTGATTTTGGAGCCCAAAAATATAAAGTCTGACACTGTTTCCACTGTTTCCCCATCTATTTCCCATAAAGTGATGGGACCAAATGCCATGATCTTCGTTTTCTGAATGTTGAGCTTTAAGCCAACTTTTTCACTCTCCACTTTCACTTTCATCAAGAGGCTTTTGAGTTCCTCTTCACTTTCTGCCATAAGGGTGGTGTCATCTGCATATCTGAGGTTATTGATATTTCTCCTGGCAATCTTGATTCCAGCTTGTGCTTCTTCCAGCCCAGCATTTCTCATGATGTACTCTGCATATAAGTTAAATAAGCAGGGTGACAATATACAGCCTTGACGTACTCCGTTAACAACATAAACATTTACTAAAAACCACTGAATTCTGTACTTTAAAGTCCATGCAGCCTTCTCAGATGGCATGCACTGCATTCTTGTAGTGCTTTATTGACACTATAAAATTGTAAATGTTATAAATTCAGTTCAGTCACTCAGTCATGTCCGACTCTTCGAAACTCAATGGACTACAGCATGCCTACCTCCCCGTCCATCACCAACTCCCGGAGTTTAGTCAAACTCATGTCCATCGAGTCGGTGATGCCACACAACCATCTCATCCTCTGTCATCCCCTTCTCCTCCCAATTCAATCTTTCCCAGAACCAGGGTCTTTTCACATGAGTCAGTTCTTCGCATGAGGTGGCCAAAGTATTGGAGTTTCAGCTTCAACATCAGACCTTCTGATGAATATTCAGGGCTGATCTCCTTCAGAATGGACTGGTTGGATCTCCTTGCAGTCCAAGGGACTCTCAGCAGCCTTCTCCAACACCACAGTTCAAAAGCATCAATTCTTTGGCACTCAGCTTTTTTTATAGTCCAACTCTCACATCCATACATGACTACTGGAAAAACCATAACCTAGACTAAATGGACCTTTGTTGGCAAAGTAATGTCTCTGCTTTTTAATACACTGTCCAGGCTGGTCATAATTTTTCTTCCAAGGAGCAAGTGTCTTCTAATTTCATGGCTGCAGTCACCATCTGCAGTGATTTTGGAGCCCCCCAAAATAAAGTCTCTCACTGTTTCCACTGTTTCCCCATCTATTTCCCATGAAGTGATGTGACCAGATGGCATGATCTTAGTTTTCTGAATAATCAGAAACATGTTTTCTAGATTGCATTGACATTCATGTCTAATTAATTGCTGCTTCCTCTTCAGAAGTGAGCAGCTTCCACCTTATTCTTTACAGTTAGTTCTATTAATCCTGTTTAATTCAGGTGTTTTCTTGGTAAAGAATACTTTTCTTAGCCCTCATGCCAGTCTGCATTCTGGGATGTCCATTAAGAGAATGTCTCAAACTCTTTGAGTCTGTGAAAACTACTTTTTTTTTTTTTTTTTCTCATTTCTCTTAACTTTTGCTGAAGATTTAGGGGACAGCCTAGAAGTGATAAAAAAAAGACTCAATAAAAACAGGCTCATGGCCCCCTTCCTTCACTTTTTAAAGAGCATCACTCCAACCTCTGTTTCCACTGTCACGTCCAGTTTTTCTCACTCTTGCCTCCCATGTATAAGCATGTTGTGATTTTGTTAGGCTCACCTATATAATCCGGGATACTTTTCCTATCCCCAGATATTTAGCTTACTCACATTGGTAAAGTCCATTTTGCTATGTAAGGTAACATATTCACAATTTCCAGGAATTAGAACATGGACATTTTGGAATAGCTTTTATTCTGTCTACCACACCATGTATCACAAATTTCTCTCTACCAAGTGCAGGCAGTTTTCCTTTCATTTATTATTTCATACATTGTATGATCCTGTACACATGTATAAAACACGGATGTCTGAAAACTGAGAATTTAATAACATGTAACTGGAAAAGGAAGGCCTATCTGGTCCCTGAAAGCTTAAAAATAAAGTAGAGTCCTTATTTATACTCTTCAGACTTGGTTCTCAATGATGTCTGTCTAGCATTATACACATTTTCCTTATTTTTTTTCCACAGTTGAAATCACAGATGAGTTGCTTAAGTCAGATGAGTATCTGAAGCTAAGGACATCATATCTATATTTGTTTAAATTAGTTTTATAAAACTAAAGCTAATTTTCAATTTTCCGTTTATCATACAAAATGTATACAAATAATAATATGAATAATTAAAAACTAAAAAAAGATATATTCAAATAATTTCCCAAAGATTACATTACTACTGAAACTGAGCTATTGTCTGACAGCCAGAAGCACTGTGACATGTCTTTAAATGTCTGTTCACCATAGTCCAAAGTCAGTTTATGAAATGCACATTAGGAATGTCAATTCTAATGAGATAAAAGTAAAGGCATTTCAAAATATAAATTGGATTTGTATAGATATAAGAGACCTGAAGAAGGTTTTTGTTTTTGTTTGGTTTGGTTTCCCTTTATTGAACAGAAAGCCATAGAAAACACTATTTCTTTTATCTGCTAAAATACCATTAGTCTTGGACTGGGGTCATCTACACAGTCATCTGAGAACAACGAACCTAAAATAGCATTTCCTTCCATGCTTAAGGGGCAATTATTTGACATCTCAACATTATTGAAATAAACTTTAGTGTATGCTCCCAAATGAACTTTTTCTCTTCTTTTATAGAAAACAGGTAACACTAACTAGAGTGCCATTTAAATATTTGCTTGGGCCTGGGTGCTAAATCTGGGTGCTTTATTATAATATATATAGAAAATATTTCCTCAGGACATTTTAAAACATCCTTCCTTTATATGCTACCAAACTGTGGTGTTGGAGAAGACTCTTGAGAGTCCCTTGGACTGCAAGGAGATCCAACCAGTCCATCCTAAAGGAAATCAGTCCTGGGTGTTCATTGGAAGGACTGATGTTGAAGCTGAAACTCCAATACTTTGGCCACCTGACGCGAAGAGCTGACTCATTTGAAAAGACCCTGATGCTGGGAAAGATTGAAGGCAGGAGGAGAAGGGGACGAGAGAGGATGAGATGGTTGGATGGCATCACTGACTCAATGGACACAGGCTTGGGTGGACTCCAGGAGTTGGTGGTGGACAGGGAGGCCTGGAGTGCTCTAGTTCACGGGGTCGCAAAGAGTCAGACACGACTGAGCAACTGAACTGAACTGAAAAGGGGTGTAAATGTACTACTCACCTGAATGGATGCTTGTGAGGACTGCAGGAGTTAATATATGTGAAATTCACAGCCAGCATATGGTGAGCAGTCAGTAAGTCTTAGCAATTTTCATTAATAAGCAATATAAACCAGGTCACACTTACAGAAGAAATTTCTACTCTGCTCCTTTTTAATCCAATAATTGTTATGCACTCCTGTGTGTGACATTACCTGCCCCACCATTGTTTCCCAGCAGGGTCCTCGAGGTACATCTGCAGGGTGCACAAAAAAGGGTGGCCCAGTGGTATTTCCAGCAAGGGAAGCATTGTAGGCCTTGATCATGTTGGCTTCCCATAGGGTAATATTGGCCTTTACTAGCTTCTCCTCTTCAATCTAGAAAGGAGAGTATTGGAAACAAAACTGAAACAGATTTCAAAGGCATTTCTGGCAATCTTGAGACTGGGAATGTAACAATGTGCTGATGGCAAGGACAATCCAGACACAAGATTTACCTTGTTGTTAATCTCATCCATCAGGGCAAGAATAAATACATACAGGTTGCCTAAAAGAAGAGCAAAAATGCGTCCCAGTAGCCATTTCAGAGCGATGAGCGGATGGTAGTCTTCCAATTCAGCAAATAAGTCAAATAGTGTTGGACAGAACATCCCCAGGAGGGACATGACCATGTTCATCTACAAGAAGACACAAGAGGTGAACCAAGTTGATGGTGTTTAAAAATTATTATTGTTTTCTTCCAAATTTGCAAGATTCCAACTAGATTCCTTTGATATTCTATAAGACTAAAAATTATTTCATGCATTTTTAAAATTTGATCTTAATACGATAGGGACCATATTCAGCTCACACTTTTAAGATGTACATGTGCACGAGTTTGTGGACATGCCAGTAATAATAGTCTGTTTCCTAGCATATGAGGGATTGATTTACATTACTTTTTATGCAGATAATATGTTGGTCTACATGGTACCAATTCTGCACTTCACAACAAGATTTCCAAAGGAAATGAAAAATTGTCTGCTTGAGGAATGGGTTCAAATAGGAAATACTAATTTGACAATCATCAACATATAGGCTAGTTTAATCAACTAGAATGGATGAATTCCTTGAGATGGGCTCAGGTCTACTGAGTTAGGGGGAATGCAAACTGTTAGGGGCAAAAAGAAAGAAGAAAGAAAATGGAATAGATTTTATCAAAGAAAACAGAGAGGATGTTCAGAAAATACAAAAGGAGAATACATGGCATAATATCATCAAAGCCAAGGCAGAAAAGTTTCAGAAATGAAGGACTGACTTATAATGCCAAAATTAAGAAAAGTATGAAAGAGAGAAAGAATGAAAATATGACAAGCTGGAAATTTGTGGTCCATATCTCCAGATTGATTGACACACTTATGAATATATTATTAGGGTAAATTAAGCATGTGCCACATTTATAATAGGGGAGAAAAACCTTTAAATAAAATTTTAAAAAAGGTTCCAGTTGGCACTGACAATTTCTTTGCCTGAATATCTGGCTCAAATTGTCACTACTGTGAGTTCCCATCTCCCCTGGTGGACTCCATGTTTTGAATGATTAGAACTACCAGGCTATATTTAGAAAATAATTATCAATATTTTTCTTTGCTTTTCACTAAGAACATTATATAAGTATGACTAGCAGGAGCTAAAAGTCAGCATGATGTATATAAACTCAGCATAATATAATTTCAGCCTAAAGTAAAAACTTGGCAGAGCCTATGCTGTCTAAGGTAAGTTTGAATTGTTTCATCAAATTTGTAAAGTTTTTCATGAATCTGCATTATTACCTTTGTTGGCCCCTAGAATCAGGGGTCCCCTAAAATGGATGTTTTTTAATCCATCTGGGCTGGATGAAGCACAAACTGGAATCAAGACTGCCGGGAGAAATATTAATAACCTCAGATATGCAGATGACACCACCCTTATGACAGAAAGCAAAGAGGAACTAAAGAGCCTCTTGAAAGTGAAAGAGGAGAGTGGAAAAGTTGGCTTAAAGCTCAACATTCAGAAAACTAAGATCATGGCATCCGGTCCCAACACTTCATGGCAAATAGATGGGGAAACAGTGGAAACAGTGGCTGACTTTATTTTTGGGGGCTCCAAAATCACTGCAGATGGTGATTGCAGCCATGAAATTAAAAGACACTTACTCCTTGGAAGGAAAGTTATGACCAACCTAGACAGCATATTCAAAAGCAAAGATATTACTTTGTCAACGAAGGTCCATCTAGTCAAGGCTATGGTTTTCCCAGTAGTCATGTATGGATGTGAGAGTTGGACTATAAAAGAAAGCTGAGCACCAAAGAATTGATGCTTTTGAACTATGGTGTTGGAGAAGACTCTTGAGAGTCCCTGGGACTGCAGGAGATCCAACCAGTCCATCCTAAAGGAAATCAGTCCTGGGTGTTCATTGGAAGGACTGATATTGAAGCTGAAACTCCAATGTTTTGGCCACCTGATGCAAAGACTGACTAATTTGAAAAGACCCTGATGTTGGGAAAGATTGAAGGCAGGAGAGAATGGGACGACAGAGGATGAGATGATTGGATGGCATCATCGACTCAATGGACATGAGTTTGGATAATCTCCTGGAGTTGGTGATGGACAGGGAGGCCTGGTGTGCTGCGGTTCATGGGGTTACAAAGAGTCGGACACGACTGAGTGACTGAATTGAACTGAACTGAATGAAATTAAAAGACGCTTGCTCCTTGGAAGAAAAGCTATGACCAACCTAGACAGCATATTAAAAAGCAGAGACATTACTTTGCCAACAAGGGTCCATCTAGTCAAAGCTATGGTTTTTCCAGTAGTCTTGTATGGATGTGAGAGTTGGACTATAAAGAAAGCTGAGTGCCAAAGAATTGATGGTTTTAAACTGTGGTGTTGGAGAAGACTCTTGAGAGTCCCTTGGACTGCAAGGAGATCCAACCAGTCCATCCTAAATCAGTCTTGAATATTCATCAGAAGGTCTGATGTTGAAGCTGAAACTCCAGTACTTGGGCCACCTGATGCAAAGAACTGACTCATTTGAAAAGACCCCGATGCTGGGAAAGATTGAAGGCAGAAGGAAAAGGAGATGACAGAGGATGAGATGGTTGGTGGCATCACCAACTCAATGGACATGGGTTTGAGCAAGCTTCGGGAGTTGGTGATAGACAGGGAAACCTGGCGTGCTGCAGTCCATGGGGTCGTGAAGGGTTGGACATGACTGAGCAACTGAACTGAACTGAACTGAAGATGGATATTAAACAAGTTCTTATAAAGAGTGACTGTTTTAATTATAATCAATTACTCATTCTTTTTTGTGGTTCCTTGATACAAAAACATAATCAATATGAACCACAAACCAAAGTGGTATGATAATTTTGCCTATAAATGGTATTCTAACTGCAAAAGATAATCTTAAAAGCAAACTTAGTAATCCTGTGAGGTTCCCCCTTAGTTTTTAATACATAAGACCCTACCTAATGACTCTATTTTACAGGAATTGCATGAAATATCTATGTCTTCATAGTCTCTTAAATGTATGGTCTCCCATCTTCAGCATTATTGCTTCTGAAATACCTAGAATGTTTTTGTTTGGAGCCTTCTGTTTTAAGTGTGTTATACCATTTTCTGTCCAAGATTTTTCTAGGAAATTCTATGCTTATGAATACTTTCTTAATCTGTTTGGCCTATAAAGCTTTGCAGAAGTTTCAGTACTGTAAATCTATACTTCCCACTGCTTAAATCTTCATATTTTTTGAGAACCCCAGTTCAAAATGATGTCAGATTATATTATGGAACATTTTATGAAAGGGAACAGTCCCAAGAAACAACACATGACCAATGATCTCCTGATTCTAAATGTCTATTTCTGACCTCTTTTCTTTGGACCTGCTAAATGGGCAGATACCCTGAAGACTAATCACAATGATAATATTTAATTTCTGGCAAAGATCTGGCCTTCCTCATTTAACTAGCTTTTGGAGGGGGAGGTAATAGGGTAGGGGGACAAGGAGGTGGAGTAGTTAGGCTGCTAGAGAGAGGCCCAGTCTTGCCCAAAGTACAGGAGGCAATCTGAATGTTTCCAATGAGATTAATATAAGAACCCAGGGCTTTATCATCCCCACTTCAAAGAATTCAGGCAACAGCTGGATCTTTCAAAGACAGAAGCAGGATCTACAGAGAGTGTAAAATAGGGTCATGGAAAGAGTGTTCGGCTTGAAATCAAAATTCTTAAATTTTAACTCTCATTGCTCTCCATGGTTCTGTGACACATCACCTAACCTGAGATTCATTACCTCTGTCTATAAAACACACTGGTTGGAATGTATGTGTTCTAATCTCTCTTCCAACTCTACCTAATGTCACAAAGTAAGAAACAGACACACATTAGACAGATTTGGAAATAAGGCTGGAATAAAGAACTGTGTGCCAAGGTTGGTTCACTCTCAGGGCAAGATGACAGGGGTAGGTAAAAAGTGGCTGTATTTCATGTTCCAGCACTGAAACACAACCCACAAAACCTTAAATGTCAGATTCTAAGCACATAAAAAGCATGCAGAGACGAACTTCATTTTTTTCCCACCACCCAAGGGTGTCAGGATCTTGCTGCGCAAATTCCTGGGATCGCTTCACAGCCCAAAAGATGAGGTATCCACTCCCGCCAAGTGTTAGAAACACGAAGAAGTTAGCAAGAAACCTCAGGAATCTGATCAAGTGGATGTTTTCTTCTACTTGGGCTGCTCTTTCTTCTATTATAGCTTCCTGTATCCAAGGAAAACAGGAAAAAAAAAATTATCTGATCTACAAAAAATATCATGAACTTAGGAATTATTTTCACAAACATTAGAATGTGAGGAATGAAAATGTAAACTAAATCTGGGATTCCACAAACCAGGTGAATATTGCCAGCAAGTGAGAAAATGTAAGAGAAAAAAGGAAGAATTCTTACAAAGTCTGGTTAGTCTGGTTGATCTAATATTAAGACAGTCTTCATTCTAAAGTCTCTTCTAGTATGGCTTTTTAAAACAATTACAAAATAATACTTTAGAGTTATGTTAAATATTGAGCTAATGTATTCCTAGAAATAATAAGTTAGCATTGTTCTATTATTTAGAATATCTGATTCTGGTTACTAATGGTTAGCTATTCCAAGCCAATGGCGTTTTATTACCAAATTTAGAGAGAAATAGTGCTGCCACAAGCCATCAATCATTTTCCAGTCATATTCAGAACCCTGCCCAGATCCTGGTAGGAAGAAATGATGAGTTAATCTTTCTTTTAATTGTCAAGATACTTTGCTACACATACCATTTGGAATGATTCCAAAAGAAAAATCTCTTGAAGTTGGTATCTTTACCTTAAAGTTCATTGTGATAGAATTGAATTTGTTGTCTGCTGTTTCAGGGTTGCCAATAAGGTAGTCCCAGCTAGTGAACACCTTCCAGCTAAAGTTGAAAGCGTTATCATCACCACCTCCGTCATCACCAATATTTTTGGTCATCCTATGCAAACAGGAGGTTTAATCCAGCAGTCAGAATACAAACAGAAAGGGAGAGATTAGGGAATAGCAAGACATCATAATTTTAGGGATATTGGAGAAGCAATATCTAAAAGATATACTTTCAATTAAGTTTGTTCTAATAACCAGAAAAGTTTGTTTAAAAAAAAAATTTGGTTTGTTTTAATTTTTTAAACTTCATTTCTAGGCTTTCAAGATTAGAAAACTACTAAGCATTGATGGTTTTAACAATCAATTAATTTACAGGTTATGTAAAAATAGTTTTTTATTTGTTTTCCTAAACTGTTTTCTTAGGGTCATATACTGTACCCTGAACCTTTTATGGGACAAGGATCTCTTTAGAAATCTGATGAAAACCACTGGGCCCTTACCCAGGGAGAAAATACGTACAGGCTCTAAAATGGTTGTACACAATTTTAGTTGGTTTACAGTTGAAAGCCTAGGAATAGATTAACCCAGGTCAGATCAGGAAACTTCTTTATAGGTTTCAAATCCTCTAAGAATCTCCTCCCAAAGAGTGATTACACTGAATACATGAAAGTTTTCCATACTCTACAACTCTTGACCAAAAATCAAGATTTTTATACAACTTTAATGCCAAGTGGTTACATATATTCTAATAATTTATGTTTAAAATATTTTTATTTGCTTGGACCATTTAAAATACATTTACTTAAAGGTTTATTTCAGTGGTTAAAAATCTATGTCCTACTTACTTCTCTTCTTTGTTTCCCCTACCACCATAGATAGCAAAATTAAAATTTTATATGATATATATTACAGAATGGTCCTATAAGGTTTTGGTTTTTTACAGTGTTATGGAATTAAAAAAGAAAGGAGAATGAGGACATAAAGATGACATTATAATTTGGCAGACATCTCTCAGGTCATCTAAATTCCACCACTGTTAGTCCTATCTCTTACAGAGGTTTATATGTTTCAAATGGGCTCATGTGTTTGAAAAATAACTAAAAATAATTATTACTTACCTCAGTCTACCACTTTACCCTCTGCAAATGGTATTTGTGTGTATTATCATATTTGTCCTTCTCAAAAACTTAAAGAGAGGTCAAGGTAGTTGATACTATTCTCTGTTATAGATGAGGAAGCGGAAGGGTAAAATTATGAAGTGATTTCCTGGACATAATTCAGAAGTAAACCACAGGGATGGGTCAAGAGCTTAGGTTTTCTGACTTCAGTCTAGTACCCAAGCTAGGACACCATGAGATATGTTGAACCATACAAGATGCCTTTCTGTAGGTCAAAAAGTATTGAAATCAAACATTCCTAATGATTTAACCTAGGGAGAAAATTATTTTTTTGATTAAGATGCCATCATTCCTTTTGTGCATAGTCATTGAGCAAAGGGCAGAGCCTCAGGTAAAACTGATCACTTGACAGATGGTTTTGCATGGACCTTTATCACTGGCAAGATTCTATACCTGTAGTCAGCCTCCTGGAGAAGGGAGCTCAAGCTTGACAGGCAAACTGGGAACATCTAGCATGTGAGAATTGTCAAGAAAGGGAGTGGAATACTAAACGCGTAAGGAAGGATACTGAAGACAAACTCTACTAACAACGCATTTTTACTCAGATGGCCCTGATAGCTATAAAATGTTTCATGTACAGCTCCATCCCTTAGTTGCAGAAAAAAAATAA
This sequence comes from Bubalus bubalis, assembly GCF_019923935.1. Classification (NCBI taxonomy): domain Eukaryota; kingdom Metazoa; phylum Chordata; class Mammalia; order Artiodactyla; family Bovidae; genus Bubalus; species Bubalus bubalis. The sequence goes on along the minus strand of NC_059159.1, from coordinate 111,064,532 downwards.
AGTGTACATACTTAAACAAAAATTCTTCCTTTTTCAAGGGGGCTATAGTTTGTAACAACTGTATCTCAAGCTATCTCAACATATAATTTGCAAGGAAGGAAGGAGTGGAGGAAGGATGAGTGACCAACCATCTTGCTTTGTCAGGGACTGAGTCATTACCCAGGACAAAAGACTTTTAGTGCTAAAGCCGATGGAGTCCTAGGTCAACAAAGTTAGCCATCCTATCTTAAAATTTCAAAGTACTTTCTTGTATATCTATCTAATTTTCCTTCCAATTTCCCCATTGGTGTTGGTTTAGTTGCTAAGTCTTGTCCAACTCTTGTGATCCCATGGACTGTAGCCCACCAGGGTCCTCTGTCCAAGGGATTCTCCAGGCAAGAATACTGGAGTGGTTTGCCATTTCCTTCTCCAGGGGATCTTCCCAACCCAGGGATCAAACCCGGGTCTCCTGCACTGCAGGCAGATTCTTTACTGACTGAGCTACCAGGGAAGCCAATTTCCCCATTAATTAATCAAAACAGATATCTGCTTCCCTTTCATGGATGAGGACTCTGCAATAAACAGTATGAGCAAGAGGACAAAATCCCTCAGTTGCCTGATTGATTTTAAGTACTCAATTTTAGTTTCACTTGATTTGAGGCATGTATCCCATAAAGCCACTCATGTTTATTCCGAGAATGTATTTGTTTGGCACTGGTGGGGGACAGGGGAAGAGATGATAAAGGATTCTGTGCAATCACTTATATCCCACCAATTGTTTTTCTACCAAGCTCTGCCCCCAGGGCTAGGAGCAGCTAGGAGTCATAAATGGCTTTGGAATTGTCTTGCCATAAAGGCCAGTGAACTTAAACCACTTGCCAATCATATAGTGAACAACCAAAGGTCCCCTGCCAGAGGGAGGAACCAAAATCAGGCTGCTTTAGGTGGTATAACGTGGATGACTTTGAGGGCAAAATGTGGAACTGGTGCCCTGCAGGTATCCTAAATGGTGTCTTTGAGTTAATTCGAAATAGCTTCCATTTCCTGGAAAGCTGCACTAGCTAGTGAGTTTGCCATGAGCAATATGTGGTTACTGAGCACTTCAAATGTAACTGGTGTTTCAAAAACTTAGTACCAAAAAAAGACAGAAAATATCTCAATAATAATTTTAGATTGATTATATGTTGAAGGAACTGTTTTGATATATAGAGTTAAATAAAATATATTATTAAAATATATTCTACCTATTTGTTTAAGATAGCTGCCAGAATATTTAAATTACATGTCCCTTGTCTTATATTTCTTTACATAATGCTATTCTAGATGCTTTATACCCATCTGCCAGAAATGATAATAAATGTACAAATCTATTCATGTATAACTACATAACCATGCATAACTATCTTATGAGGGCTATCATATGGCCTCACTTCCTATCATGCTGGCTTTGTTTGGTTTATCAGTAAGCCTGTGAATTATAATCCTAATAAAACAGTTAAATTAGCATATGCTAGCCATGTTCTAAGTGCTTTGACTGTATTAACTCATATTGTCCTCATAGCCATCCTAACATCAAGGTATTATTACACCTCTATCAGAAATAGGAAAGAGTTTCCATGGTAGCTCAGCTGCTAAAGAATCCGCCTGCAATGGAAGAAACCCTGGTTTGATTCCTGGGTTGGGAATATCCCCTGGAGAAGGGATAGGCTACCCACTCCAGTATTCATGGGCTTCCCTGGTGGCTCAGACAGTAAAGAATCTGCCTACAAGGTGGGAGACCTGGGTTTGATACCAGGGTTGGAAAGATCCCCTGGAGGAGGGCATGGGAACCTACTCCAGTATTCTTGCCTAGACAAGAATTCATCTCTCCATGGACAGAGAAGCCTGGCAGGCTACAGTCCATGGAGTCACAAAGAGTCAGACATGACTAAACAACTAAGTGACTAAGCACAGCACAGAAACAGGAAAACAGAGCAGTTGAACAATTTGTCAAAGTTCTTTTATAATGGGCTAGAGCTGGCATTTGAATTCATTTAGAATGGCTTATGGTAACCCACTCCAGTATTCTTGCCTGGAGAACCCCATGGACAGAGGAGCGTGGCAGGCTACTGTCCATGGGATCCTAAGAGTTGGACACAACTTAATGACTAAACCACCACCAGAATGGCTCAAGAGACCACTAGAGTATATAGCCTCTGCAGAGTCACTAAAAGCTGAGGAATTGGACATCCGTAGACATGCTTCCTCAGGGAAAATGGAGACTAAAGGACCAATTTGAAATGATACTCACAAGGCCTGTGTGATGTAACTGATACCCCTGACTTTAATCCTGCCAAATCTAAATGGCTAAAAGACTAGAAATATGTTAGATTTTTTGGAATGAGGTACTATTTTAGCAGGTAGACAGTTATTTTACATACTTAGGCTCTCTGATTACACTTGGACAAGTAGATAAAGATTTTGGATACAGGGTCTCCATTAAGGCCTTTTTCAAGTTCTGAAAGGGCTTAAAAATCTAAACGTGATAGTTTTTCTGGAGGAACCAATAAGTTTGGCAGGGACAGGATGTAAAGCATGTTTCAGACTGCTCCAGAGAGCTCCTGCTGAAGAGGACTTGGACCTTCAAGTAAAGGTCTTCCCTGCAATGAAGCAAAAGCTCAGTTTACCTTGTGCATAGTTAAATAAAAGGGAGACTTCATTGAGATGTTTCAACACTTCTGCTAAACTGGTTCAGAAAATTAGCTAAAAGTTGGGTTATTCATAACCCTAAATGACTGTGTGAGGTTTCTGCAGTGTCTTCAAGTGAGGTTTTAACAATATATTTCAAATAAGGGGAAAAAATAAGCTGCAGTTTCATCAGTTCCCCCAATGAAATTCTTTCCCATGCTCTAATAAATCCTCTTCCAAGATAAAATATGATTACACAGTTGATCATGATGATCTCGTTGAGGGCCATTTGTTTGCGCTGTCTTACACAGCTGAAATTTTTTGGATGAGTGATTATTCTGTTTTTTTGGTGGGGTTTTTGTGTTGTTTTTTAATGAACAGAGAACAACAGATTCTGCCTATTGAGCTGATCTTGCAAGTCACAAACCTCTCTGCACACTAAAAGAGGGGTCAGCAGCTGTTTTCCTGTCTTGTTTGCAACATTGACTTACACCTTAAAATACAAAAGAGCACAATTTTAAAATATGCTTAACCACAGAATAGGTACACAACCATCACTCTGACCCAGTGATATGATCAAAGGCTTGCCCTTATTTTTAATCCTTTTGTGTGGGAAATGTAATAGTCTAACATTAGTACAGGTATTAAAACCACATTTTATCTTTTATATACTCTGCATTCTCTAGACATGAAGCAGAAAAAAAAAAATCCAATTCCCAGATTAACTTTCCCATTTGATTCCAGCAATCATTGCTTGCTTCCCAGGAGATCAATGAAACTTACGCTTTAAGGACAACCAGAAAACTGTATCCAATGCACATGATCCCCACGAGAAAATAGGAGAGTGGCAGTCTGAAATTCATCCATCCAATTGTTCGTTTATTGTCGTAATAGCCATAAAAGAGGACAGAATATTGAGCCAAGCCCTAAAATCCAAAAACAAAGCCGTTTAACAGATGCTGTGAAGAAAAAAGATCGACTTCTAAGAAGAATAACAAAATGACATTAATTCTCAAACTTGGGAGATGGCTCTGACATGAGCCCTATTGTTTTGTTTCATGGAGTGATTGTTTCAGCTGCCACACTGACTGACAGCCTCTTGGTTTACTTGAAATTCAGGGACTTCTAAATAGATCAGATTTTTAACCAAATATAGGCTTGCTCAGCTGTGGAGCCATTACCATGAAATGCCCATTGATTGAAACATCAAAACACGCTTCATGGTGTCATTAGATTTACAATTTTAAGAGCTTGCTTAATATTGGGGGGAAATCTTAAATGTGCTTCCTCAAAGTTTCATGGCAGGTTTCCACTTTCAGTCACCTAAGCCACAGTCAGATTTGTTCTCCATAAGGTACAGAGGCCATGTCTCAGCTCATACTTAGCAAAAACAAGGAGCAGATGAGATGACATTGGAACCAATATATACAACCTTCTATTCATCAAGATTATTATCCCCAAATGAGCATGTTTATTCATACAACTACATGCTCTTTCCCAAAAAGTGTCTGCCAGGGTTGGTATCACTGTCTTCCAAAGCCAATTAAGTAACTGCTCTCTATGCATAGAACATGGCATATTTTGATGCTGTTTCCCTTATAATATTCTTCCTCTTTCTCTCCTCTCATTCACTGTGTTCTTCACTCTTAGTTTGGAGGCATTGTTTCTGTATTACTATGCATCTACTTCCCCCTTTTCTCTTCAATTTCATCTCTTTGGCAATAATTTAAAACTTCTATGCTTTGTGAAGTGAGAGGATAATTGCAGTAATAATATCAATCAATAAATTTGACTGAGCAGGGACTTCCCTGGTGGCACAGTGGATAAGAATTGTCTGCCCATGCAGGGGACATGGATTTGATCCCTGCTCTGGGAAAACTACACATGCCATGGAGCAACTAAGTCTAGGGGCCAAAACTACTGAGCCTAGAGCTCCCCAGCAAGAGAGGCCACCACAATGAGAAGCCCCCACACCACAACAAAGGCAAAATATAGCCAAAAACAATAAATAAAATAAATAAATCCTTTTTTAAAATAAATAAAAATAAACTTTATTGAGCAGTTAGAGTTTGCTGAATACTTCATCTTACAGAATCCTCACAAGCACCCTCTTGAAGTGGCTCCTGTTAGGGGCAATCATTTTCCTCTAGTTTTGTTACTTTCCACATAGAGAAGACCCATGAGCACAACACTCCCAGCCTCTCTCCACTGCCTCATACTAGCTCCAGGGAGGAGAACCTCATCTGATAGTAGAGCATGGCTGAGGAATGGGGACAAGGTGGGACACCACTCTTCCTCCTCCTTTGAGATCACCCTCTGTGTTCTGTCCCTGTGAGGGGTACCCTGTCCTGGTCTAGGACAGGTGGATAAGACAGTCTGTTCTGAAGCTCACTTGCCCATGAAAAGATGCACATTCTTCAATATCCCAGCTTTAACAATGATAAACGTGACATGTTGACCTCCATCTGTCTGTTTGTCTTATTTCTGGTTAGCTCACAACCTGAGTTGACAACACATGTGGTATTATTTACCATGACTCCCCCCCTGCAAAAAGACACTATAGCTTTATATCTACTTTGCTGATGAAGAAACTGAGTTTTAGAGAAGTTAAGTTACTTGTCCATGTTCACGCAGCTAGTAAGCAACAGTCTGAACCTGAACTGGGTCTAATTTTAAATCTGTTTACTTAATCACTGTGCTATACTGCTTCTCCTATGTTCTCTTTTCCTACCAGGTCTTGCATCATACTAATGTCTTATTTATCCAGGAAAACAAAGAAACTGAAGCCCCAGGACCCCTGGATTGATTCAGAGTGGCTCCAGGATCCCTAGACACTCCTTTTGAAAAGATTTCAAAGGGCCTCATCCCCATCCTCGAAGGGCCTCATTCTCACATGTATAAACATTACAAGCTGACTTCTTTTTCTAACTCATAACTACAGTACTGGGATTAAAAGCCACCTTCAAAACAACATAAAAGGAGAAAGGAGATATGTAGCAAACATCTGCTGAGCTTGTTAAGTTAGCACAATAGCTATCAGGGAAGCTAACTCATCTGGCATATGTATTATTCAGTATATGTTCAATGGTGGCACTACATAAATATTAGATCACAACCAAAGTGGGTAAGGTCCCTTTTTTTGGAATCCTGATTATTTCACAAAGGTTTCTTCAGTTGGCCTATTTCTACCTATGCAGTGAAGCATGTAAATGAAAGAGGAGGTACTATTGAAGAACACAATTTTTAAAAGCTTTATCCAATCCCTCTCAGTAGCATATCGAGGGGTGGTTTTAAAAACGCTGAAAGGCTTAAAAGAGGATTTTCCCTTTCCTTCCACCCTGTGGGCCCACCACAAGCCATACGTCATTCCTTTCCCTTAAAACTCCAACAGCAGACATCTGGAAGTGCCTGAAATAGCAATGACTCCGAGCCTAGCCAAGGTTCCTTTCGGTTTCCATGTCAGCGCACATGGCTTTTCCTGTGGGAACACTCTTCCATTCCCAAATCTGTGACAGAGAAACCACAGTCAGAGCCAAGTTTCAAATGAGCACAGAAAATTCTTGTCCAATTCTGGGTTCCATGCTTGCACATCATCTACTAAGTCTCCAATTTCGGTCTGAATGCTATGCTGCACAGTCTAGTGCAGAGTCACCGACACACATCTATGAGAATGTTATGATGTTTTGATGATGTGGTCACAGGTAATCATGTACTTATTTATCTAACTAACTTCTAATGAGAACTTATTTGCTAAATGTTATACATAGATACCACGAACTCCTTATTGCCAAATTCAGACTTGAATTGAAGAAAGTAGGGAAAACCACTAGACCATTCAGGTATGACCTAAATCAAATCCCTTATGATTATACAGTGGAAGTGAGAAATAGATTTAAGGGCCTAGATCTGATAGACAGAGTGCCTGATGAACTATGGAATGTGGTTCGTGACATTGTACAGGAGACAGGGATCAAGACCATCCCCATAGAAAAGAAAGGCAAAAAAGCAAAATGGCTGTCTGGGGAGGCCTTACAAATAGCTGTGAAAAGAAGAGAAGCAAAAAGTAAAGGAGAAAAGGAAAGATATAAACATCTGAATGCACAGTTCCAAAGAATAGCAAGAAGAGATAAGAAAGTCTTCTTCAGTGATCAATGCAAAGAAATAGAGGAAAACAACAGAATGGGAAAGACTAGAGATCTCTTCAAGAAAATCAGAGATACCAAAGGAACATTTCATGCAAAGATGAGCTCGATAAAGGACAGAAATGGTATGGACCTAACAGAAGCAGAAGATATTAAGAAGAGATGGCAAGAATACACAGAAGAACTGTACAAAAAAGATCTTCACGACCCAGATAATCACGATGGTGTGATCACTGACCTAGAGCCAGACATCCTGGAATGTGAAGTCAAGTGGGCCTTATGAAGCATTACTATGAACAAAGCTAGTGGAGGTGATAAATTCCAGTTGAGCTATTCCAAATCCTGAAAGATGATGCTGTGAAAGTGCTGCACTCAATATGCCAGCACATTTGGAAAACTCAGCAGTGGCCACAGGACTGGAAAAGGTCAGTTTTCATTCCAGTCCCAAAGAAACACAATGCCAAAGAATGCTCAAACTACCGCACAACTGCACTCATCTCACGTGCTAGTAAAGTAATGCTCAAAATTCTCCAAGCCAGGCTTCAGCAATATGTGAACCGTGAACTTCCTGATGTTCAAGCTGGTTTTAGAAAAGGCAGAGGAACCAGAGATCAAATTGCCAACATCCGCTGGGTCATGGAAAAAGCAAGAGGGTTCCAGAAAAGCATCTATTTCTGCTTTATTGACTATGCCAAAGCCTTTGACTGTGTGGATCACAATAAACTGTGGAAAATTCTTCATGAGATGGGAATACCAGACCACCTGATCTGCCTCTTGAGAAATTTTTATGCAGGTCAGGAAGCAACAGTTAGAACTGGACATGGAACAACAGACTGGTTCCAAATAGGAAAAGGAGTTCGTCAAGGCTGTATATTGTCACCCTGTTTATTTAACGTATATGCAGAGTACATCATGAGAAACGCTGGACTGGAAGAAACACAAACTGGAATCAAGATTGCCGACAGAAATATCAATAACCTCAGATATGCAGATGACACCACCCTTATGGCAGAAAGTGAAGAGGAACTCAAAAGCCTCTTGATGAAAGTGAAAGTGGAGAGTGAACAAGTTGGCTTAAAGCTCAACGTTCAGAAAACGAAGATCATGGCATCCGGTCCCATCACTTCATGGGAAATAGATGGGGAAACATTGGAAACAGTGTCAGACTTTATTTTTCTGGGCTCCAAAATCACTGTAGATGGTGACTGCAGCCATGAAATTAAAAGACGCTTACTCTTTGGAAGGAAAGTTATGACCAACCTAGATAGCATATTCAAAAGCAGAGACATTACTTTGCCAACAAAGGTCCATCTAGTCAAGGCTATGGTTTTTCCTGTGGTCATGTATGGATGTGAGAGTTGGACTGTGAAGAAGGCTGAGCACCGAAGAATTGATGCTTTTGAACTGTGGTGTTGGAGAAGACTCTTGAGAGTCCCTTGGACTGCAAGGAGATCCAACCAGTCCATTGTGAAGGAGATCAGCCCTGGGATTTCTTTGGAAGGAATGATGCTAAAGCTGAAACTCCAGTACTTTGGCCACCTCATGTGAAGAGTTGACTCATTGGAAAAGACTCTGATGCTGGGAGGGATTGGGGGCAAGAGGAGAAGGGGACAACAGAGGATGAGATGGCTGGATGGCATCACTGACTCGATGGACGTGAGTCTCAGTGAACTCCGAGAGTTGGTGATGGACAGGGAGGCCTGGCATGCTGCGATTCATGGGGTCGCAAAGAGTCGGACATGACTGAGTGACTGATCTGATCTGATCTGATACATAGATGGAATGGGAGACTGGATTACGTAGACCCTTAAGAAAAGTTTTACATCCAAATCCTTTTTTAACCGTACTGGCTTCTGTAAAGAAAAATCCCATTTGCCTTTTGTGTCATGATCCACAACTGACAAAAAGGTGGAAATTCTAGATCATATGCTCAACACCTATTACACATCTCACTTCATTTGAATGTTCCACAGGAATCTTGACCTTAGTACATTTTAAAAGTTTTCCCAGGGAGGAGCCAAGATGGCGGAGGAGTAGGACGGGGAGAACACTTTCTCCCCCACAAATTCATCAAATGAGCATTTAAATGTCGAGTAAATTCCACAAAACAACATCTGAATGTCGGCAGAGGACATCAGGCACCCAGAAAAGCAACCCAACTCTTCGAAAGGAGGTAGGAAAAAATATAAAAGACAAAAAAAGAGACAAAAGGGGGAGGGATGGAGTTCCGTCCCGGGAAGGGAGTCTTAAAAAGAGAGAAGTTTCCAAACACCAGGAAACCTTCTCACTGCTGAATTTGTGCCGAGCTTTGGAAGCACAGAGGGCAACATAAAAGGGAGAAAAAAAATAAATAAACAATTAAAAATCGCAGATTGTGAGCCCTACGGTAACTCCCCCAGCGGAGAAGCAGCGCAGACGCCTGCACATGGCATTAGCAAGCGGGGGCTGGGCAGGGAAGCGCGGCGCGGGCTGTGTCCCTTAGAGTAAGAATTGGCCCAAATGTCCTGAGCACTATCTGAGCGAAATAATTCGGGCTAGCAAACCAGACTGTGGGATATCTACCACGCGAAAAGCCAGCCCTAACCTAAGACACCGCCAGGCCCGTGCACAGAACAAAGGACTGAACAGAGATAGCCGGTTGCAGACCTTCCCCCTCCGGTGACAGGCAGCCAGAACCGTAAGGGGGCAATCGCAGCCCAAGAGAGACACTATCTATAAAACTGTAAGCAGGCTTCTTTGCTAACTAAAACTTCTTGGGGGTCTGGACGGTCAACAGCTGCCTGAGAAGGTGCGCCGGTTTTACACCCAGATAACCAAGTGGCGGGGAGGCGATAAGTCGCAGCATTGGCGCCTGCCAAACACATCACCTGAGCTGCTCGGATCTGGGAAGAGCACAAAACGCAGGCCCAACGGAGTCTGCGCCTCTGAGGACTACCCGAGTGCCTGAACCTGAGCGGCTTGGACCTGGGAGCTCAGCCCAGGGCCGGCCTCTGATTGTTCCTGGCGGAACAACCTAGAGCCCAAGCAGTGTGGGCAGAGAGGCTACACGCGCCGTGAGCGGGGGCAGACCCAGTGTGGCTGAGGCACTGCGAGCGCACGCCAGTGTTATCTGTTTGCAGCATCCCTCCCTCCCTCCCCACAGCGCGGCTGAACAAGTGAGCCTAAATAAAATTTAAAAAAAAATAGTGTCCTCCACCGTCCCCTTTGTGTCGGGGCGGAAACCAGACACTGAAGAGACCAGCAAACAGAAGAAGCTATGACAGAGGGAAACGCCTTGGAAGCTACAGGCCATAGATTAAAACCCTGTGGTTACTACGAACTACATAGGAAGGGGCCTATAGATCTTGAGAAATATGTCAGACCAAGGAACTAGCCAAAAATGAACTGAACCCACAATACTCACAACAAAACCAGAGAAAGACCTAGATATATTTTTACTATTTTTTACGATCAATCTTTCTTTCATTTTTTTTTAATTTAAAAAAAAATTTTTTTAAGTCCTCTATTGTCCTTTAATTTTCACTTTTATAACTATTACTTTGCAAAAAAAAAAAAGAGGACCCTATTTTTTTTTCCTTCAGCAAACTTCATATATATATTTTATAATATTTTGACCGTGTTTTGTTTTGTTTTGTTTCTTCTTTTCTTTAACATTGTATTTTTGAAATTCCAAACTCTACTCTAGATTTTTAATTTTAGCCTTTTGGTATATGTTATCAATTTTGTACCTATAGTTTTTTTCATAATTTCTGTGACTTTTTTTCCCCTCTGTTTCTTTCTCTTCTTCTTTTGTATAACATTGTATATCTGCAATTCCAAACTCTACTCAAGATTTTTAATTTATGCTTTTTGGTATTTGATATCAATTTTGTACCTGTATTTTCTTTATAATTTTTGTGACATTGTTTTTGTTGGTTTGTTTGTTTTCTCTCTTTATTTTTCTTCTTCTTTTTTTAACATTGTAATTTTGAAATTCCAAACTCTACTCTAGATTTTTAATTTTAGCCTTTTGGTATATGTTATCAATTTTGTACATATAGTTTTTTTTTTATAATTTCTGTGACTTTTTTTTCCCTTCTGTTTCTTTCTCTTCTTCTTTTATATAACATCGTATATCTGCAATTCCAAACTCTACTCAAAATTTTTAATTTATGCTTTTTGGTATTTGATATCAATTTTGTACCTGTATTTTCTTTATAATTTTTGCGACATTGTTTTTGTTTGTTTGTTTTCTCTCTTTATTTTTCTTCTTCTTTTTTTTTTTAACATTATATTTTTGAAATTCCAAACTCTACTCTAGATTTTTAATTTTTGCTTTTTGGTATTAGTTATCAATTTTGTACCTGTAGTTTCTTTATAATTTTCACAACCTTGTTTGTTTTTCTTTGTTCGTTTTTTCTCTCTTTCTTTTCCTTCTTCTTTTCATTAACATCGCATTTTTGAAATTCCAAACTCTACTCTAGATTTTTAATTTTTGCTTTTATGTATTTGTTACCAATTTTGTACCTTTAAGAACCCAATCTTCAGGCCCCATTTTTCACTAGGGAACGAGATTACTAGCTTGACTGCTCTCTCTCCCTTTGGACTCTCCGTTTTCTCCTCCAGGTCGCCTGTATCTCCTCCCTAACCCCTCTCTACTCTACCCAACTCTGTGAATTTCTGTGTGTTCCAGATGGTAGAGAACACTTAGGGAACTGATTACTGGCTGGATCTGTCTCCCTCCTTTTCATTTCCCCCTTTTATCCTTCTGGCCACCTCTGTCTCCTGCCTCCTTCTTCTCTTCTCTGTATAACTACGTGAACATCTCTGAATGGTCCAGTTGTGGAGTGCACATAAGGAAGTGACTACTGGCTAGCCCACTCTCTCCACTATTGATTCCACCTTATCTCATTTGGGTCACCTCTAACTCCCTCCTCCCACTTCTCTTCTCCATGTAACGCTGTGAACCTCTCTGAGTGACCCTCACAGTAGAGAAACTTTTCATCTTTAACGTAGATGTTTTATCAATGGTGCTGTATAGAAGGAGAAGTTTTGAAACTACTGTAAAAATAAGACCGATAACTGGAAGTAGGAGGCTTAAGTCCAAACCCTGACTCCAGGGAACTCCTGACTTCAAGGAACATTAATTGACAGGAGCTCATCAAACGCCTCCATACCGACACTGAAATCAAGCATCACACAAGGGCCAACAAGTTCCAGGGCAAGACATACCAAGCAAATTCTCCAGCAACAAAGGAACACAGCCCTGAGCTTCAAGATACAGGCTGCCCAAAGTCACCCCAAAAGCATAGACATCTCATAACACATTACTGGACATTTCATTACACTCCAGAGAGAAGAAATACAGCTCCATCCACCAGAACATCGACACAAGCTTCCCTAACCAGGAAACCGTGACAAGCCACCTGTACAAACCCACACACAGTGAGGAAACGCCACAATAAAGAGAACTCCACAAACTGCCAGAATACAGAAAGGACACCCCAAACTCAGCAATTTAAACAAGATGAAGAGACAGAGGAATACCCAGCAGATAAAGGAACAGGATAAATGCCCACCAAACCAAACAAAAGAGGAAGAGATAGGGAATCTACCTGATAAAGAATTCCGAATAATGATAGTGAAATTGATCCAAAATCTTGAAATTAAAATGGAATCACAGATAAATAGCCTGGAGACAAGGATTGAGAAGATGCAAGAAAGGTTTAACAAGGACTTAGAAGACATAAAAAAGAGTCAATATATAATGAATAATGCAATAAGTGAAATTAAAAACACTCTGGAGGCAACAAATAGTAGAATAACAGAGGCAGAAGATAGGATTAGTGAATTAGAAGATAGAATGGTAGAAATAAATGAACCAGAGAGGATAAAAGAAAAACGAATTAAAAGAAATGAGGACAATCTCAGAGACCTCCAGGACAATATTAAATGCTACAACATTCGAATCATAGGGGTCCCAGAAGAAGAAGACAAAAAGAAAGACCAGGAGAAAATACTTGAGGAGATAATAGTTGAAAACTTCCCTAAAATGGGGAAGGAAATAATCACCCAAGTCCAAGAAACCCAGAGAGTCCCAAACAGGATAAACCCAAGGCGAAACACCCCAAGACACATAGTAATCAAATTAACAAAGATCAAACACAAAGAACAAATATTAAAAGCAGCAAGGGAAAAACAAAAAAATAACACATGAGGGGATTCCCATAAGGATAACAGCTGATCTTTTAATAGAAACTCTTCAAGCCAGGAGGGAATGGCAGGACATACTTAAAGTGATGAAAGAAAATAACCTACAGCCCAGATTATTCTACCCAGCAAGGATCTCATTCAAGTATGAAGGAGAAATCAAAAGCTTTTCAGACAAGCAAAAGCTGAGAGAATTCTGCACCACCAAACCAGCTCTCCAACAAATACTAAAGGATATTCTCTAGACAGGAAACACAAAAATGGTGTATAAATTCAAACCCAAAACAATAAAGTAAATGGCAAAGGGATCATACTTTTCAGTAATTACCTTAAACGTAAATGGGTTGAATGCCCTAACCAAAAGACAAAGACTGGATGAATGGATACAAAAACAAGACCCCTACATATGTTGTCTACAAGAGACCCACCTCAAAACAGGGGACACATACAGACTGAAAGTGAAGGGCTGGAAAAAGATTTTCCATGCAAATAGGGACCAAAAAAAAGCAGGAGTAGCAATACTCATATCAGATAAAATAGACTTTAAAACAAAGACTGTGAAAAGAGACAAAGATGGTCACTACATAATGATCAAAGGATTAATCCAAGAAGAAGATATAACAATTATAAATATATATGCACCCAACACGGGAGCACCGCAGTATGTAAGACAAATGCTAACAAGTATGAAAGGAGAAAGTAACAATAACACAATAATAGTGGGAGACTTTAATACCCCACTCACACCTATGGATAGATCAACTAAACAAAAAATTAACAAGGAAACACAAACTTTAAACGATACAATAGACCAGTTAGACCTAATTGATATCTATAGGACATTTCATCCCAAAACAATGAATTTCACCTTCTTCTCAAGTGCACATGGAACCTTCTCCAGGATAGATCACATCCTGGGCCATAAAGCTAGCCTTGGTAAACTCAAAAAAATAGAAATCATTCCAAGCATCTTTTCTGACCACAATGCAGTAAGATTAGATCTCAATTACAAGAGAAAAACTATTAAAAATTCCAACATATGGAGGCTGAACAACACGCTGCTGAATAACCAACAAGTCACAGAAGAAATCAAAAAAGAAATCAAAATTTGCATAGAAATGAATGAAAATGAAAACACAACAACCCAAAACCTGTGGGACACAGTAAAAGCAGTCCTAAGGGGAAAGTTCATAGCAATACAGGCACACCTCAAGAAACAAGAAAAAAGTCAAATAAATAACCTAACTCTACACCTAAAGCAACTAGAAAAGGAAGAAATGAAGAACCCCAGGGTTAGTAGAAGGAAAGAAATCTTAAAACTTAGAGCAGAAATAAATGCAAAAGAAACAAAAGAGATCATAGCAAAAATCAACAAAACCAAAAGCTGGTTTTTTGAAAGGATAAATAAAATTGACAAACCATTAGCCAGATTCATCAAGAAACAAAGGGAGAAAAATCAAATCAATAAAATCGAAATGAAAATGGAGAGATCACAACAGACAACACAGAAATACAAAGGATCATAAGAGACTACTATCAACAATTATATGCCAATAAAATGGACAACGTGGAAGAAATGGACAAATTCTTAGAAAAGTACAACTTTCCAAAACTCGATCAGGAAGAAATAGAAAATCTTAACAGACCCATCACAAACACGGAAATTGAAACTGTAATCAAAAATCTTCCAGCAAACAAAAGCCCAGGTCCAGACGGTTTCACAGCTGAATTCTACCAAAAATTTAGAGAAGAGCTAACACCTATCCTGCTCAAACTCTTCCATAAAATTGCAGAGGATGGTAAACTTCCAAACTCATTCTATGAGGCCACCATCCCCCTAATACCAAAACCTGACAAAGATCCCACAAAAAAAGAAAACCACAGGCCAATATCACTGATGAACATAGATGCAAAAATCCTTAACAAAATTCTAGCAATCAGAATCCAACAACACATTAAAAAGATCATACATCATGACCAAGTGGGCTTTCTCCCAGGGATGCAAGGATTCTTCAATATCTGCAAATTAATCAATGTAATACACCACATTAACAAACTGAAAAATAAAAACCATATGATTATCTCAATAGATGCAGAGAAAGCCTTTGACAAAATTCAACATCCATTTATGATCAAACTCTCCAGAAAGCAGGAATAGAAGGAACATACCTCAACATAATAAAAGCTATATATGACAAACCCACAGCAAACATTATCCTCAATGGTGAAAAATTGAAAGCATTTCCTCTAAAGTCAGGAACAAGACAAGGGTGCCCACTTTCACCATTACTATTCAACATAGTTTTGGAAGTTTTGGCCACAGCAATCAGAGCAGAAAAAGAAATAAAAGGAATCCAGATTGGAAAAGAAAAAGTAAAGCTCTCACTGTTTGCAGATGACATGATCCTCTATATAGAAAACCCTAAAGACTCCACCAGAAAATTACTAGAACTAATCAATGACTATAGTAAAGTTGCAGGATATAAAATCAACACACAGAAATCACTTGCATTCCTATACACTAATAATGAGAAAACAGAAAGAGAAATTAAGGAAACAATTCCATTCACCATTGCAACGGAAAGAATAAAATACTTAGGAATATATCTACCTAAAGAAACTAAAGACCTATATATAGAAAACTATAAAACACTGGTGAAAGAAATCAAAGAGGACACTAACAGATGGAGAAATATACCATGTTCATGGATTGGAAGAATCAATATAGTGAAAATGAGTATACTACCCAAAGCAATCTATAGATTCAATGCAATCCCTATCAAGCTACCAACAGTTTTCCTCACAGAGCTAGAACAAATAATTTCACAATGTGTATGGAAAAACAAAAAACCTCAAATAGCCAAAGCGATCTTGAGAAAGAAGAATGGAACTGGAGGAATCAACCTACCTGACTTCAGGCTCTACTACAAAGCCACAGTTCTCAAGACAGTATGGTACTGGCACAAAGACAGAAATATAGATCAATGGAACAAAATAGAAAGCCCAGAGATAAATCCACGCACATATGGACACCTTATCTTTGACAAAGGAGGCAAGAATATACAATGGATTAAAGACAATCTCTTTAACAAGTGGTGCTGGGAACTCTGGTCAACCACTTGTAAAAGAATGAAACTAGAACACTTTCTAACACCATACACAAAAATAAACTCAAAATGGATTAAAGATCTCAACGTAAGACCAGAAACTATAAAACTCCTAGAGGAGAACATAGGCAAAACACTCTCTGACATACATCACAGCAGGATCCTCTGTGACCCACCTCCCAGAATATTGGAAATAAAAGCAAAAATAAACAAATAGGACCTAATTAACCTTAAAAGCTTCTGCACATCAAAGGAAACTATTAGCAAGGTGAAAAGACAGCCTTCAGAATGGGAGAAGATAATAGCAAATGAAGCAACTGACAAACAACTAATCTCGAGAATATACAAGCAACACCTACAGCTCATCTCCAGAAAAATAAATGACCCAATCAAAAAATGGGCCAAAGAACTAAACAGACATTTCTCCAAAGAAGACATACAGATGGCTAACAAACACATGAAAAGATGCTCAACATCACTCATTATCAGAGAAATGCAAATCAAAACCACTATGAGGTACCATTTCACACCAGTCAGAATGGCTGCGATCCAAAAGTCTACAAGCAATAAATGCTGGAGAGGGTGTGGAGAAAAGGGAAGCCTCTTACACTGTTGGTGGGAATGCAAACTAGTACAGCCACTACGGAGAACAGTGTGGAGATTCCTTAAAAAACTGGAAATAGAACTGCCTTATGATCCAGCAATCCCACTGCTGGGCATACACACTGAGGAAACCAGAAGGGAAAGAGACACGTGTACCTCAGTGTTCATCGCAGCACTGTTTATAATAGCCAGGACATGGAAGCAACCTAGATGTCTATCAGCAGATGAATGGATAGGAAAGCTGTGGTACATATACAGAATGGAGTATTACTCAGCCATTAAAAAGAATACATTTGAATCAGTTCTAATGAGGTGGATGAAACTGGAGCCTATTATACAGAGTGAAGTAAGCCAGAAAGAAAAACACCAATACAGTGTACTAACGCATATGTATGGAATTTAGAAAGATGGTAACAATAACCCTGTGTACGAGACAGCAAAAGAGACACTGATGTATAGATCAGTCTTATGGACTCTGTGGGAGAGGGAGAGGGTGGGGAGATTTGGGAGAATGGCATTGAAACATGTAAAATATCATGTATGAAACGAGTTGCCAGTCCAGGTTCGATGCACGATACTGGATGCTTGGGGCTGGTGCACTGGGACGACCCAGAGGGATGGAATGGGGAGGGAGGAGGGAGGAGGGTTCGGGATGGGGAACACATGTGTACCTGTGGCGGATTCATTTTGATATATGGCAAAACTAATACAATTATGTAAAGTTTAAAAATAAAATAAAATTAAGAAAAATAATAAATAAAAGTTTTCCCAAACATTTTAAAAGCTTTTCCCTCCAACCTCAGGAAATGATCCATCAACCCATGATTACCTTGGCCAGAAACTTGGACATTTTCACTATCTTCCCATGTTTGTACCCATAAGATGCATGCAGCCACTCACTAAGCCCTTAGTTTCTGCCTCATTACCATATCTGATACTCATCCCTTCTCTGTACACCACCACCATTTATAGGACTCCCTGCCTTCAACTTATGAAAACAAACCTATACCATATTGACAGAGAGTCTTCTAAAGGGTAACTCTGACCATGTTTCTATCCTAATTCAAAACCATCATGTTCTCCACTGCCTAGTGAATAAAGTCTGAGTCTTCAGCATAATGAATGAGACTGTCCTGCCTGATTATACCCTTGTTTTTAATATGGCATGCTCATCTTCCACCACTCTTATCTCTCCTTACATACTAGCTTGGCTGAATCACTCATAGATATTGAGTGCACAGCACTGTTTATTGCCTCCATACCTTTGTACATACAGATCCCTCTGCTAAGAATACTTTTCCCTGTTACTCTCCCCATTTCAGAGCCTAGGTTATTCCTACTGTTTATTTAAAATTAGGTGAAATAACCTTTGTAAAGACTTCACTGACTTCTACACCACAGCCAGGTGTATGAGGAAATGAATGATCGTTTCTTTCATTTGCACAAAGTGCCACTATAGATGAACTTCATCCCATCCCTCCTCTAGCTTTTTACTCACTCCACCCCAGGGAAGATATAGTGATGTCTCTGATAGGTCAATGAATTAACTTGGCTCGCGTTTCAAATTTAGAATTCAGAGGAGAAACAGAGCTACTGTTTCCTGGATCCTCTCAGAAAGCCAGTAAATGGAATCCCAGTAAATTCCAACACTGAATCCTCCTTCATTATGCCTCCATGTGCCCAGGACACACATCTGTGAGCTTGAGATTGTCACCCTGTACGGCATTCATGTCCCTGTAGACAAGGAGTATATATCAGCTTTGTATTTCTAGCATCCCACACTCATCTTTGTGGAATGATTAAATGAACAGAGAAATTGCTTCTCGTAGTCATTAGCAATCCTCAGTTAAGTTAAGCTCCTTCAAATTATCATCTAAACTACCCTTTTCTATCATTCTGCTCTCTACTACTCATTTTAATAAAATAGAGTAAATCATTCAAGACAGAAACATGAAAATAATGATCTTATGTTGGGATTAAATGAGTCAAAACACCAAGAAAATATCTGACAAAACTCTTCAATTTTTCCTACTGTCTAATTGCCTAAAACTCATAAATGAGACAATCCCAGTGCTGTAAAATGAGATGCTACATGTGATTTCTTTCCACATAGGAAAAATGATCTTTTGTTTCACAAGAGGAGATTAAAGGGATTATATTATGGGGTTTTGTCATTCTGTATAAATCTGCCCACTACTTCTTTAAAGTCATGAAATGTCAAGTCATACATGAAAAGTGATGTGTGTAGTTATCTAGACACAGGTTGTACTGGGAACACTTTAGTATTATCTAGCATTTAAATATTATCTTAGTATTTTAAAAGGAGTTTTTGAGGAATAAAAATACCCCCAAAATGTAGAGTAAATACTGAAATGGCTTAGAAAAAATTTAAATTCCCAGGTTTTAAAATCCAATATGAACAGCATACATTTTATTTCAAATATTTAAGATTATCAAATGTAAATAATTTCAAATACAATATATAAGCAAATAATATCCATAAGTGATATATGATGATGAAATATCGGATAGAGTTTTTACTGAATTGCTTTCAAAAGTTTGTAAACTTAAGTAATCTATTTGTCACAGCTGAAGTTAGACTCATAACTTGGGGTTGCTTGTTTATATTACATAATATAATTTAATAGGTTGTAAGGTTCTAATCTAACTCAGCAACTTAGCCTTTCAGCTGAATTTACCAAGCTCAGCCTATTAGGTGGTGCCAATATTTAGATATCAGCAAATTCCTCGCAGGTAAACTGAGCTCTTCTTTTTTTTTTTATTTAATTTTATTTTTAAACTTTACAATATTGTATTGGTTTTGCCAAATATCTAAATGAATCCGCCACATGTATACACGTGTTCCCCATCCTGAACCCTCCTCTCTCCTCCCTCCCCATACCATCCCTCTGGGTCGTCCCAGTGCACCAGCCCCAAGCATCCAGTATCGTGCATCGAACCTGGACTGGCGACTCGTTTCATACATGATAGTATACATGTTTCAATGCCATTCTCCCAAATCATCCCACCCTCTCCCTCTCCCACAGAGTCCATAAGACTGATCTATACATCAGTGTCTCTTTTGCTGAGCTCTTCTAAACAATCTTAGTCTCTCACCTCTGGACATATTGATAGACTCTCCTTTGGTCTCCTCACATTAATCTTGGTGGTCTTTTCAAAATCCAACCTGTTGGTCTTTTCAAAATCCAAGTTTGATAATGTCACTACTCACTCACCACTCAAATTATGTTCAATTACTCTGAGAAAAAGTAAAGTGTTATGGTCTAGATTCTAGATGGTCTAACATGTTTTAATATCCTTTTATCTCTCTAACGATATCTGTCCCTGATGCCCCTTCACACTCTCAGCTTTAGTTTCGCCAGCCTTCACTCTGTCCTTTAAATAAGGCAGCCCTCTCTCATCACAGGACATTTGCAGATGCTGTTCTCACTGCCTAGAATGTCTATTTTCCCTGGTTCTTCAAAGCCCAATTCAAATGTTACTTTCTCAGAAAAACTCCTGCTCTTATCCACTTCCCTGTCTTAGGCCATAAACCAAGTTTCCTGATACATGTTCTCTTAATACTGTTTAGCTTTCTTTCATAGCACATGGCACAGTTGCAATCACATTTATTTTTATGAATATTTGATTACAGAGATTTTGTTGGTTTTTGTTCAACTTTGCTTAATGCCTGGCACACTACCTGGCACCTGGCAAATCTTCAATAAATGTTCACTTAATTAATGAGAAGACTTGTTTCTGTGATGGTTTCTAAAGAAGAAAACAACGTTTTCATGTATTAGTATTAAAAACTAATACTCCTATAGTATTAGTACTCCTATAGAAATGTTTTCATGTATTAGTATTAGTTTTCATAGTATTAGGATCATAGGCATCCCAAAGTTTTGCAAAAAGAAAGCTCATCTTTGGTTTGGCAGGTACAGCTTAAAGGAGATACTTAAAAATAGGAGTTGTTGCTGAAGCAAAGAAAGACGATCCCAAGGAATCAGTTCTCCAAATTCAGGATAACAAAAGGATACCAAGAAAGCCAAGAGTAGACCCAGGGATCTTTCCTATTACAGGCTATAAAAGTGTCATAAACAAGTCCAGAAATAGTAGGTTAAGAAGCCTATGAAGCAAGAAAAAGACCTATGAACGGGAACAGAATTTGATATGCCTCATTTTAAACCAAACCGAATGAGCCTGTTGAATCAGAGAGACCTGCACTGGACACTGAGGAAGTGAAGCAAATGTGGGAACCAGGGGTGAACAGCCCTTAGATGCTGCCAATCCCAGCACCATATGCCCGAGCGGCACCTGCCTCTGTTCAGTGCAGCCTTTATAGGAGTCTCATCACGTACACAGGTGAGAGGATGCTCACCCCTTCCAACCTTAGGATCTCCATTCCAGGGAAGAGCCATATCTCTGGATGGATTTGGGAGTCTACAGGAGGCTTAGCAGCCTGGCATGGGATACTACTTTTGCCCTCACTGGGGAATTATTTATGTTCTAGGAGTTCAGGGTCTGCTCAGTCAGCTTTGGGCTAGGCTGAGACAATAGCTTTGGCTAAGGAGCCATGCCTTGAAACTTGTTGAAACTAAGTAATCCCAATATGCGCTTCCTTGGTGGCTCAGTGGATAAATAAGAGACTGCCTGCAATGCAGGAGACACGGGCTCAATCCCTGGGTTGAGAAGATCCTCTGGAGAAGGAAATGGCACCCCACTCCAGTATTCTTGCCTGGGAAATCCCAGGACAGAAGAGTCTGGGGGGCTACCCCCCATGGGGGTCTCAAGAGTAGACACCATCAACAACAATATAGCAGCTGCTCAGACCCTCTTCAAAAGACAGCGACATGGGCAAAGGGAGGCAAAAAATACAAACTTCCAGTTATAAAATAGGGAAGTCATGGGGATATAACATACAGCATGGTGACTGTAGTTAATAATACTGTATTGCATACCTGAAAATTGCTAAAAGAATCATGGACAAAGCTGCCTACCATTTCAGTAAACACAGGACATGGCAGCCATCAAGCCATTTGCTGCTGCAGGTACCCTCAACCATACACTTTTAAGACAATTCAGGAGAGAAAAATAGGATACCAGTCCTAGAGAGTTAAGAACCATATAGTTAAGAAACGAATCATTTCAATGAAACCAGACTCTTGCATCTTCCTCACACAAACAAATGCACTAAAATTATTAACTTGAGAGGTTTGTTCTTTTGTGACTAGCAGTAATCCTTTTATGTTCCACTATATGGGCTGCGTTTTGTTTTTGTTCTTTCCCAGCAAAGATTCCTATATATCCTGACTCTTCCCTTAGCTCATTGGAACAATCCCCAGAGCAATCTGAGAGACTGCCACCCCAGGCTATGAATCTCAGTAAAGCCACCAAATAAAGCATAATTTTCAACTTTTAGGTTATGCATTGTTTTCAGCAGACAGAGCGAATCTTAAAATTTCTCATCACAAGAAAAACAAATTCAGTAACTATGTTATGTACAGTAAAATCATAACTAGACTTATTGTGGTAGCCATTTGCAACATATATAAAAATACTAAATCATGATGCTATATACCTTAAAACGAATATAATGTTTTAGTCAATTTTACCTCAATTTTAAAAAGGGGAGCTCTCTAAAAACAAAGATACATTTGAACTACTGAAACATTTCTAAAGAAAGAATGCATCATTCCATATGTAAATCACAAAAATATCTCTTCTAAATGTGGCTGGTACAGTAAGAGATGAAGGAACTTCGAGAACTGAGACTGTCTGAGAGAGGATGCCTCGCTTTAGAAGATCACTACTTAAAAGAAACATTGATGCCAATAAAACAAGGGCCTGAACTGATGTTTATTAACATTTAGACTGTTTGTGACAGTCTCCTTTGAGGATAGACCTCAAAAATGAGATGTGGCAAAAGTGGGCAGAAGGCATAGGCTTGGGATGATATGTTAGAGTAAAACAAACAATTTTTCATTGTCAGCCACATTTTAGTTTGAATTTCAATACCTTTTTTAATTATCTGTGCCATCTTTGGGAAACCAGTGAACCTCCCTGAGTCCCAATTTCCTCAAATATAAAAAGATTATTGATCTTCATCTTGAAGCATTGTTATATAAAGATAAAATTTAATGTATGTGCCTGTTTAATACATAATGGGTATAAACTCTCCTCTTCTCACCACATCTCCCTATCTGTGATGACCAGGGAAAAAGGGAAGACAAAGTTTGACTCATCATTTATCTCCATCCACAATGTATAAAATGCCCTCAAGCTGGAAAGCTAAATGCATTTCCCTTTACTCACACCTCTTTACTCACATCTTTACCCACATGAGCTCACTGTCTGATAACAGCTCAAGCTCATTCCACATTCCACCTCAGTTGCTCGCTGTCTCTCTCACAAGAATATCAAAGCTCTATAGTCTTCTCATCATTCCTATATCATTCTTGTGTCTCCAAATATCATGCCAACGAAGACATCCTCTTACTGACTTAAATCTGTTCTTCTAATTCTATTGCTTCAAATAATACTATTTCTGTCAATTTGATTCATAATATCCATATTATACCACCTTTCTATTTCTTACTGTTTTAATAAAATATACTTTTCTTTACCCAGTAAGATCCACAACAGGGTATATAATAAAAATAAATTAAAAATATGGTGCTTTGTAAATGGTGACTTTGAGAATCCATAAGACTGGCTGGCCTTGCATATATCAAATGGTACTCAACTGCTATTAATTAAAGGGAATTTGGATGAGCTCCAAAGGGATACTTCTGAGTGAGGAGGGAGAGCTTCCAGAGAGACATTCCAAGGTTCTAACATAAACTCAATAGAGAAGCAGCTCCCCACAAACGTGCCACCTCCACCCTGAAAATTTTCTGATCCTTCTCGACTTTATAGGATCTTATACCACAAGAGGTCATGCTTGCATCTATTTTACAGTGTTCTGTAAGTTGATTCTGCTTTTCTGTACCTGCGTCTATATAACACTGCTTACCTAATCTATTAACATTCTTAAATGAAGGGAAAAAAGCTCATGTTCTGATTAGACCATTTAGGAACCAGTCATCTCTACCCTGGGCCTAAAACTTTTTCTCCTGGCATCTCTGGGCTCTTTGGAAGTACAGAATTCTGGGTTTCCAGGGACCTCAAGGATATTTGGCCAAAGGTTTCCGCCATGGTACTATGATAGATGAACTAGTGGGCTGTCCAATTAGATCACTTGATAATACAGAGAGGGCACCTCTATGAGGTAACTGTTCAGAGCAGCAAGTAAAGAATTCAGGCAAGGTTAAATATTGAACCTTTCTACTTGAGAAGCTAATTTAGGAATTGCATGTTTATTACAAAAGGTGGAAAAGGGATCCAACCACTCAACTCCTTTTCCCCTTGCAAGATACAGCATTAAATGGAGTCAGTTTTTGTTCCAGAAACTGTCAATGAGAAGGATGTTGGAAATTATGACAAAAAACTGACTGATGTGATACAAGACAGAGAAAGAACACTAGATTAAGAGGCTTTTATTAGCCATAAGACCTTAAACATGCTTCTATGACTCAACGTTTCCCTAACTTTATAATGAGACATGGGATAGAAAGTCTCTATGAGATTAAAACTCTCATTACTCTCTTAAGTCTCTTATTTGTGATATGTCAAACAATTGAGTGATCACAGTCCTCAGAAAAAATTAAGAAAGAAATAAGTGCATACCATTACTTTATTGACTTTTTTTCTTGACCTTTCAATAATCTCTCATGGCCTTAGAATAATTTCTAGGTTGGCCTAAGTGAATATTATAGGATCTTCCTGTTTCCATCTTCCTCTATCCACAGTAAATAGTATTTCACCAAACTGGGAACTTCCTTAGTGGTCCAGTGGCTGAGACTCTGTGATCCCAGTGCAGAGGGCATGGGTTCAGTCCCTGGCCAGGGAACTAGATCTCACACACTGCAATGAAAAGATGCTGCATGCCACAACTAAGATCTGGTGCACAATCAAAAAATAATATTTCACCAAACTGAACAGGAAAAAGCTGTTGAGGGCAGTAATAAAAATCTTAGAAAGCATACTCATTGCCCAAACCTTTCCTCTAGTCTCCTCCTGTGTTCACCTCCTAGACTCTCTAGTCCACTCCTTAGCAACTCTCCCAGCGCCACCTTCCTCTTTGTCTTTCTCAGTTAATTAATACCTCTAAAATCTCAAACAGACATTGTTTGCAAAATGGACATTGTTTCATTTCAGTTACTTGACAAATTTGTAAATGTAGAAACTTCAAAAATATGTGTTTAAAAGTCAGAATGCCTTTTATTCATACTTTTAGTTCTTCCTTTCCCTGATATGACTAAAACATCAGAAAATGTCAGTAATATTAGTTCTTGGTCTTATTAACCAGACTGGAAGCTTATTATGTTACTAATTAGAGGAAGAGAATGAGAAATAAAAATAGTATGGGGGATGCATAGTAATAAATTAATTGAAATGTAAATGGGGGAGGAGGAGAGAGAGGGAGAAATGGAAGAAGTAGAAGTAATAGAAAGAAGAAATAAAAGATAAGAAGTCAAATCTAACTCAAAGGCCATATCTTCTCTGAAACCCAGGCACGCAAGCAAAATAAACAACCTGCTTCCTCAGGGCTCCCTGGTATTTTTTTCTCCTTCATTTTACTAAGTGCAGAACATATTGTATACTAGTTGCCTGTGTAAGAGCTTTCTTCTACTGTCATAATTACCTTGAGGTCAAGAACCATGTCACATTCATCTTTGTAAAACCAGGGCATGTTTATATTTAATAAACATTGAATTTAAGTGAAAATTCCAACTGATAGGTGTAAATTAAAATTCCAAAGGCCACAAAGTTGAGGCTGTCACTCTGCTTGTGCTTATTCTATAGCTGCCTTGTTGAGTCAGAGGCTGGGAACCTTTCCTAAAGTTTATATTTGCTGGTACTGCTCACATCAATTAAATTCTTTGGTTCTTATTTCAACACTCTACAAATCCTCCCCCTTGCTCAGGATTCCCAGGAAACAAGATTCATTAAGTCTCTAATGGTTGAGTATTATGTCAAGGGCTTCAACGAAGATGCAGCAGATGTTATCCTTTCTTTAGGAAACTCACAATTTAGAGAGGTTGAGGGTAGAATTCAAAACATCTGTGAAATATGCATATTAATAGTATAAGTATGAAGACCACCATTTTTCTCTCCTTCCTTCATTCCCCACTTTACATAAAATTTTATTCTCATTTGCTACCCTTCAAAGATTCCTGAAGTATTAATTCCCCAATCTCCACCTACTTTCTGATCCTATACACTTCAGAACATCCCTAATCTGGCCACTACACATTTAAGAAGAATGTGTAGAATTGAATCATTGTCACAGACTTGAATCATGCTCCAAAATGATTTTTTAATAGGCAAAAATGAATCCCTTCCATAATAATCCCCACTCAAGGGGGCTCAAAATGTAATATACTCATTTTAGTGCTATGATTGAATAATGCTCATTTGGGTATAACAATCAAGTGATAATCATTTTCATTTTATATAAAAGTTAGAATTTGGTATTGTTTAGTATTTACTATCTAGTTTTATTTAGTATTGACTCTTCAATAATGCTAAATATACATGTGTAAGAGGGGAAGACGCTAATACAAAATATCAAAACCTGAGGAATACAACAAGATTTTCCAAAAAGCACATTTGCAAACTCTTGCTTTGTCCTTTTCCAAACAGTGACAATAATATTTACATGAAGAAAACTAAGATCATGGCATCCAGTCCCATCACTTAATGGCAAATACATGGGGAAACAATGGAAACAGTGAGAGACTATTTGGGGGGGGTCAAAAATCACTGCAGATGGTGACTGCAGACACGAAATTAAAAGACGCTTGCTCCTTGAAAGGAAAGTTATGATCAACCTAGACAGCATATTAAAAAGCAGAGACATTACTTTGCCAACAAAGGTCCGTCTAGTCAAAACTATGGTTTTTCCAGTAGTCATGTATGGATGTGAAAGTTGGACCATAAAGAAAGCTGAGCACTGAAGAATTGATGCTTTTGAACTGTGGTGTTGGAGAAGACTCTTGAGAGTCCCTGGGACTGCAAGGAAATCCAACCAGTCCATCCTAAAGGAAATCAGCCCTGAATATTCACTGGAAGGAATGATGCTGAAGCTGAAACTCCAATACTTTGGCCACCTGATGCGAAGAGCTGACTCATTTGAAAAGACCCTGATGCTGGTAAAGATTGAAGGCAGGAGGAGAAGGAGACAACAGAGGACAAGATGGTTGGATAGCATCACCGACTAGATGGAAATGAGTTTGAGCAAGCTTCAGGAGTTGGTGATGGACAGGGAAGCCTGGCGTGCTGCAGTCCAGGGGTCAAAAAGAGTCGGATATGACTGAGTGACTGAACTGAATGTTCATTCAATAATCTATATTCCCATTTAATCGTCTTATCATATTCCTAAACTCCATTTACTTTTCCTCTCTTTTTCTTTTCTTTTTTTTTTAAAGAGGGCAGAGCCCTCTCTCCTAAAACCTTTATTCAGTTACAGAAGAGGGACCATGGACCACACAGCTATGTGGAAATACTTACATTGAAGTCATACAGGACACCAAAGTTGGCTGCTGATGCCTCCTCAGCCCTGGGAACCGTTTTCCTAGGTAAACTGCCGTATGGCAAACCCCAGAGGTACTACATGGAAAAACAAAGAAAGCAGTTGACAATTGGAAACAAAGTCTGAGCCACACATATGATCACAAATGGTTTTGGTTAGAACTCTTCTGAAACTTTTTCATGGGGACTCTGCGGGTCTCCATATGGGGTCCCCTTTTCTGGGAACTGACTACTAAATCCAGAGTTAAGAACAAAGGGAACACTAAGGACCCTGCATTCTGACTTCAGCAGACCACCAGCAATCTAACCAACCACTTTGCCCAGAGGCTTGCTGAGAGCCCTACTACCCACCACCACTGCCATACTAGTCTCATTTAGGAGGTCTGGAAAGGAGAGAGGTGGCCTTTGGGGGACGATAGTTTTCAAAGAAACACATACTACCCACATAGTCAGATGGGAATACCCCTCAGGGCTTGGGGTGGAGGAGAATCTCTCCCTCATGTCAAGGAAGAGAAGAACAAGGAGAGTCACTCATACAATTAGAGGGTGTCAACTAGCAGGGGCTTCCCTGGTGGCTCAGATGGAATCTGTCTGCAGTGCAGACCTGGCTTCAATCCCTGGGTTGGGAAGATCCCCTGAAGAAGGGAGTGGCTACCCACTCCAGTTTTCTTGCCTGGAAAATCTCACAGACAGAGGAGCCTGGTGGGATACAGTCCACGGGGTCACAAAGAGTTTTACATGACTGAACAACTAACGCTTTCACTTTTTTTTTTTTTAATATTTCTCCATTTTATTATTTTTTTTTAATTTTATTTTATTTTTAAACTTTACAATATTGTATTAGTTTTGCCAAATATCGAAATGAATCCGCCACAGGTATACCTGTGTTCCCCATCCTGAACCCTCCTCTCTCCTCCCTCCCCATACCATCCCTCTGGGTCGTCCCAGTGCACCAGCCCCAAGCATCCAGTATTGTGCATCAAACCTGGACTGGCGACTTGTTTCATACATGATATTATACATGTTTCAATGCCATTCTCCCAAATCTCCCCACCCTCTCCCTCTCCCACAGAGTCCATAAGACTGTTCTATACATCAGTGTCTCTTTTGCTGTCTCGTACACAGGGTTATTGTTACCATCTTTCTAAATTCCATATATATGCGTTAGTATACTGTATTGGTGTTTTTCTTTCTGGCTTACTTCACTCTGTATAATAGGCTCCAGTTTCATCCACCTCATTAGAACTGATTCAAATGTATTCTTTTTAATGACTGAGTAATACTCCATTCTGTATATGTACCACCGCTTTCTTATCCATTCATCTGCTAATGGACATCTAGGTTGTTTCCATGTCCTGGCTATTATAAACAGTGCTGCGATGAACATTGGGGTACACGTGTCTCTTTCCCTTCTGGTTTCCTCAGTGTGTATGCCCAGCAGTGGGATTGCTGGATCATAAGGCAGTTCTATTTCCAGTTTTTTAGGGAATCTCCACACTGTTCTCCATAGTGGCTGTACTAGTTTGCATTCCCACCAACAGTGTAAAAAGGTTCCCTTTTCTCCACACCCTCTCCAGCATTTATTGCTTGTAGACTTTTGGATCGCAGCCATTCTGACTGGTGTGAAATGGTACCTCATAGTGGTTTTGATTTGCATTTCTCTGATAATGAGTGATGTTGAGCATCTTTTCATGTGTTTGTTAGCCATCTGTATGTCTTCTTTGGAGAAATGTCTATTTAGTTCTTTGGCCCATTTTTTGATTGGGTCATTTATTTTTCTGGAGTTGAGCTGTAGGAGTTGCTTGTATATTCTTGAGATTAGTTGTTTGTCAGTTGCTTCATTTGCTATTATTTTCTCCCATTCTGAAGGCTGCCTTTTCACCTTGCTAATAGTTTCCTTTGTTGTGCAGAAGCTTTTAAGGTTAATTAGGTCCCTTTGTTTATTTTTGCTTTTATTTCCAATATTCTGGGAGGTGGATCATAGAGGATCCTGCTGTGATGTATGTCAGAGAGTGTTTTGCCTATGTTCTCCTCTAGGAGTTTTATAGTTTCTGGTCTTACGTTGAGATCTTTAATCCATTTTGAGTTTATTTTTGTGTATGGTGTTAGAAAGTGTTCTAGTTTCATTCTTTTACAAGTGGTTGACCAGAGTTCCCAGCACCACTTGTTAAAGAGATTGTCTTTAATCCATTGTATATTCTGGCCTCCTTTGTCAAAGATAAGGTGTCCATATGTGCATGGATTTATCTCTGGGCTTTCTATTTTGTTCCATTGATCAATATTTCTGACTTTGTGCCAGTACCATACTGTCTTGATAACTGTGGCTTTGTAATAGAGCCTGAAGTCAGGTAGGTTGATTCCTCCAGTTCCATTCTCCTTTCTCAAGATAGCTTTGGCTATTCAAGGTTTTTTGTATTTCCATACAAATTGTGAAACTATTTGTTCTAGCTCTGTGAAGAATACCGTTGGTAGCTTGATAGGGATTGCATTGAATCTATAAATTGCTTTGGGTAGTATACTCATTTTCACTATATTGATTCTTCCAATCCATGAACATGGTATATTTCTCCATGTATTAGTGTCCTCTTTGATTTCTTTCACCAGTGTTTTATAGTTTTCTATATATAGGTCTTTAGTTTCTTTAGGTAGATATATTCCTAAGTTTTTTATTCTTTCTGTTGCAACTGCACCCTCACTGTGATGTTGGCTTCATCACTGATTCAGATTTACTGCCCAGACCTTGTGCTACCAGATAGAAGACATGTGATTAAGGGTGGAAGAAGTCAGTGATAGAGCAGAGTAGGGAAAAAAGTACCCCTCTAGCCCCAGCATAGGCATGAAGTTGGCCAAGCAGATGCTGCTTCTTGTGCAACATGAAAACTTCCCTTCTCTGGGGCTGTGGCGGGAGGAGGAGGAAGAACGTGGGTGGAAACCTAGGGCACAGATTGACAGGGCAAAGCTGTGAATCAGCCTCTGCTCCTTCTCTCCACCCAAACTGCACAGCTTCCACGGCAGTTCTTCTGGCTTCCTTAGACGGAACAGAACAGAGGGTGAGTTCTACTCATGCTCTCTTTCCCCAGAGTTAGAGGCCACAGAAAACAGAGAAGATTAGGGTCTCCGGTTTGCACAGGGAGCAAGAACTTAGGGCAAAAGGGCAAATGCATCGCAGGAATGCTGAGTAAGGCTGCTGGGTGGAGGCCCCTGAAAAATCCAGGCCAGGAGGCAACAAGTCCTGCCCTCTGTTGATTCTGTAAAGTCAGCAATCAGCGAGCCCATCCTCTTCTGTTGGTTTGCTGGAGTTGGTAATCAATGCCCAGAAAACAGGATGCCCCTAACACAACCTGGAAAAAAGCATCCAAAACCAATATGCTTCCTAGTCCTGGGAACACATCGAATTGAACCCATATGAGCTTCCTGCACTACATATGAGTGCTCAGTGCTCAGTCACTCAGTCATGTCCTACCCTTTACAGCCCCATGGACTGTAGCCTGCCAGGCTCCTCTGCCCATGGAATTTTCCAGGGAGAATACTGGAGTAGGTTGCCATTTCCTTCTCCAGAAGATCTTCCCAACCCGGAAGCATCCTACAATTTTCTACAGTTGGAATGAATTAGCAACAACCTTTCACTCCTCCACATGGAGGCAGCATGGTGTAGGGGGAAAGAGTAAATGCAGCTGATAAGATTCCGTGTATACCCTGCATCTGACATGGAGAAGCGTCGTAGTAACTGGTGATAGAGTTTCAGGTTTCCTTAGAGAAGAGCAAAAACAAAGTTGGGGTTAACTCGAAATAGGTGAAGTACATTCTGCTGCATTGCTTAAAGTTTTTGCTTAGGAGATGTACTATACTTATGACCTCAGACATCTTAGGACTTTTGATCTAAGTCCACCATCTTCTAGGAGCCAGATAGTCATATAACCCCTCAAATTATCTCAAAGATTATAAAACTAGCAAAACAGGGTGCAAAAGCTTGTTACATAAGACGAACTCTCATTCCAGATCAGCTTAAAAAAAATAAAATAAAATAACAACCTCTTCACTCTGTGATATCAGCTAAGTCCAATGACCATTATGTGACTCAGATTCCACATTTTTAAAATGGAGAAAAAAAAACTCGACTTTATTCTACTTTATAAATTTGTTGTGAGACTCACTGAGTAAAAGAAGTGAAAGTACTTTGCACATTAAAAGCTGAAACTCATTAAGCATAGAAGGCACTAGTATTATTCTTGTGGGGTGGCTTGATACAAAAGCTGGCTCTGATTTGAAACCACAGGGATAATAAGTCACTCAAAACAATTAGTTTTGGCTGTTGCCAATGGTGTATTGAACAAATTGGCTTTTGAAATACTGATATCTAGAAAGATCCTTTGTAGGTTAAGTAAAGCCTAACCCAACATGTATGGTAAGCATCCAAAGAGTCAGAGTCATTTAACTTCTTACAGTTAAGTACACAACCTCAGTCTTGTTTCTTGGTCTTAGTTAATTGGGCTTAGTACAGCCTTGACGTACTCCTTTTCCTATTTGGAACCAGTCTGTTGTTCCATGTCCAGTTCTAACTATTGCTTCCTGACCTGCATATAGGTTTCTCAAAGGCAGGTCAGGTGATCTGATATTCCCATCTCTTTCAGAATTTTCCACAGTTTATTGTGATCCACACAGTCAAAGGCTTTGGCATAGTCAATAAAGCAGAAGTAGATGTTTTTCTGGAACTCTCTTGCTTTTTCGATGATCCAGTAGATGTTGGCAATTTGATCTCTGGTTCCTCTGCCTTTGCTAAAACCACCTTGAACATCTGGAAGTTCATGGTTCACATATTGCTGAAGCCTGGCTTGGAGAATTTTGAGCATTACTTTATTAGCATGTGAGATGAATGCAATTGTGCTGTAGTTTGAGCATTCTTTGGCGTTGCCTTTCTTTGGGATTGGAATGAAAACTGACCTTTTCCAGCCCTGTGGCCACTGCTGAGCTTTCCAAATTTTCTGGCATGAGTGCAGCACTTTCACAGCATCATCTTTTAGGATTTGAAATAGCTCAACTGGAATTCTATCACCTCCACTAGCTTTGTTCGTAGTGATGCTTCCTAAGGCCCACTTGACTTCACATTCCAGGATGTCTGGCTCTAGGTGAATGATCACACCATCATGATTATCTGGGTCATGAAGATCTTTTTTGTACAGTTCTTCTGTGTATTCTTGCCACCTCTTCTTCATATCGTCTGCTTCTGTTAGGTCCATACCATTTCTGTCCTTTATTTAGCCCATCTTTGCATGAAATGTTCCCTTGGCGTCTCT
The DNA here is from genome assembly GCF_019923935.1 of Bubalus bubalis. Classification (NCBI taxonomy): domain Eukaryota; kingdom Metazoa; phylum Chordata; class Mammalia; order Artiodactyla; family Bovidae; genus Bubalus; species Bubalus bubalis. The sequence continues at coordinate 111,031,916 of NC_059159.1, read as the reverse complement.
AATTTTCTTGAAGAGATCTCTAGTCTTTCCCATTCTGTTGTCTTCCTCTATTTCTTTGCATTGATCGCTGAGGAAGGCTTTCTTATCTCTCCTTGCTATTCTTTGGAACTCTGCATTCAGATGCTTATATCTTTCCTTTTCTCCTCTGCTTTTTGCAAAGTTGCATTAAATAGTATCTTTTTCAAAGCAAACTTGGCAAAATAAATACATGCAACTCACAAGATGTCAAAGTCTTTCTCTTGAGTAATTAATATTTGGGCATAGGGACCACCCTGGGAGTCTGACAGAATCTGTGAAACTTTCCACAGATAAATGTACATTTAAACATGCACACACATTTTATTTATTATTTCAGGAGGCCACATACTCTTCGGAGAAGAATTAGGGCCTTTGGTTGATGGACACCATTTTGAAGATTAATTTGTTACAAATACTATTACTCTAACAGCATAGGTAGCTAGATAGGCATTCTGCTTTTAAAGAGTGGAGTTTTTTTAGTAGAGTGCTTGCATAAGAAGCTTGTTACAGCATGTTTTATAAACTAGAAGTCAGAATCTTACCTCTGGCAACATGATAAGGCTGAATGTCAGAATAAAGAGAACCATGTTTACTCCATACATCCATCTCAAAAAGAGGAAGTATGAAGCCACTGATGAGCCAAACTGACCTATTAAAAAGAAAATAAAAGTTTGAGAGAGGGGGCAAAACAAGACAAAAGCCAAGTCTTGGTGTCTTCCAAATTGAGTCATCTCATTGCATCATTGCAACACATTGATTTTTTTTCACTTTTACAGGCTCTAGCATTTTTTTTTTCCATCCAGAAAGAGAAAATGTTAACATGATAAAAGTAGATGTGCATTCTGCACAATGACTACATCTTTAGAGTCCATCTTCCTGCCTTTTGCTCGGCAGCCAGAGCTGCCATTTGAAGAGTTCATTTTATTCTTTGAGTTAACACAGTTAAGTGAGAAAATGTATGTAAACTGGTTATGTTATTGAGCCCAAGCTCATACTTCTCACCACACAACAGGCCAATAAACCAAGAGATGAGTTGTTGGGGCAAGGGATAATTACTTTATTCAGAAAGCCAGCAAACCAAGAAGATGGTGAAGTTATGTCCCCAAAGAACTATCTGGCCTGGTTTAGAAGTTAGGTTTCCTTTATACTAAAAGCGGAGGGAAAAAAGTCAAACACTGCCTAGTTCCAGCTAGCTTCCAGAGGGAATGTGTTAATTTCTTCCTTCCTTTAGTCATTCATAGGTAGACCTGGTGAGAATGTTCCTCATGAGCTAAACAGAGATATTTTAGCTTAATGCTCATTACCTGGAAGGCAGGATTCCTAGAAACGGGCCATTATGTATAATTTAAACTTACAGGCAACATCCCTTTAGTGGTTAACATAACAGAGCACAAAAATTCCTCCCTATTACAGTTACTACAATGCCTGGCCAGTAGTTAGCTATCATTATAATTACTGTGCTTCTTCCTCTTTTTTTCTCAAGCAACAATATTCTTTCCAAAGTTTACCACAGCTTCTATGGAGAGGAGCCTGGCAGGCTACAGTCCATGATGTCACTAAGAGTTGGACATAAATGAGTGACGAACACACACACACATCCTATAGACCATTCCGTGCTGTTCTGAGCAGATGGGGCATTTCATAGATAGTGTAGAAGCTGAAGTCCATTCATTCATTTTTCACATGTTTACCTTCTGTCAGGAATTATCTTAGATGTGAAACATAATATCAGAGACAGGATTGCTGCCTTAATACAACTTATATTTTATTGAGGTGTGGGAATAAGAAATATGCAATAATTTAAAAAGACATAAAGAAGTATACATCCATCATAATATATATTACATTACATTATGATCATATATTTATAAAAGTATATATAATAATTTATTCAGATCAGTCCTTGAGGGAAGAATGTAAAATACTGAGAGGGGTTGCTTTAGATGGGTTTGTAGAGGAAGGTCTGACTCTCATGTGAGCTTGGCCTTATCTTAGTAAGCAGAGGCTGAAATGAAAGAAGGTAACATTTGAGCAGAGATCTGAAGTTGAAGGAACAGGCAGCAATGTCCAGAGCCCAGGACAATTGAGGAACAAACCTAAAGGCTTCTGGTTGGAGTACAATGAATAAAGGAAAATGGAGATGGATGCAGATGAAGAAACCAAATGACAGTGGGTGTAGGGCCTCTTAAGGAAAGGTAAAAAGTGAGCGTTTTATTTTAAATGTGACGAAAAGTCATTGACAAGTGTTAAGCAGTGGGGGTGGGCAGGGAGACTTCACATTTTAACACTCACTTCAGGCCTGGGGAATTAATTGGGAGGGGACAAGCAAGAATGTGCTGTCAACTCACACCTCAGGGAAAGTAAAGTGATCTGTCCAATTCTTATTGATGAAGAAAAACCAAATAAAAGCATTCTCTTAAATCAGAGAATGGAAAAGGAAGAAAAAACTGAATTTGAGTCTCAGGTTGAAATTTCACAGATTAATAAAAGCCAACGTCCTTTGATAATCATTTAAGATTCAATAGCAAGTTGCTAGTTTCCCCAGTCTTCCTAATTTTCATTTTCATTGCCCAAGAAAAACCAGGGAACATTCTCAGCTACTCTCTGCATCACGCCCTTTGTCCTGACTCATTCAGCAAAGCACATCCTGGGGAACACTGGTTTTCTTGGGGTCTCTAGCTCTGAAGCATTGCTGATGGGGAAGCATTATTACCGGAGGAGGGAAGTTAGTGTGGAGCAAATTTCAGCCTCTGCTTACTAAGATAAAGCCAAGCTCATATGAGAGTCAGACCTCTATTTCCAGAATTTAGTCCATTCTTTAGGTACCATCTTACTTACTCTCAGAACACAGTGACAGTTTTTATAGAAACTTAAAAGGAATTCAATGTCTAATTGGACATTGTGCATGCATGAAGGCATGTTAAATTGCTTCAGTCATGTTCAACTCTTTGCAACCTTATGTATGAACTGTAGCCCGCCAGGCTCTTCTGTCCATGGAAGTTTCCAGGCAAGAATATTGGAGTGGGTTGCCATGCCCTCCTCCAGAGCATCTTCTTGACTCCAGGACTGAATCCATGTCTCTTGTCTCCTGCATTGGTAGGCAGGTTCTTTACCACTAGCACGGCCTGGGAAGCCCCAGTTGGACATTTTGTATTTGGATTCATTTCATTTTGTAGAGGGGTATTGAGTTCTACAAAATTTCAAAGAGCGTGTGCTGTTGATAAACATGCCCCCCCAGGTGTTGTAACTGGATGCACTGGTCTATCTGCAGAAATGCTGGAGCAGATCCTCCTCTCCTAGGACATCTGATCATCCACCTGGCTCCCAGTGATTTCATATCATTTCATGGTTGTTATCTGTGTTCTCTGGTAACAACTACCCAAGGGCTGCCTCAGCCAGGTTCACTTATCATGTTTTATTGAAGGCAGTGGACTTCCAGCTTATTAGTCATTACAGTTATTCATTAACTGGAGAATATTTGTCTCTAGGTTTCCGTGGCAAGCTTTTCCCTGAAAATACATGTGAAACCCTCTGATATAGAGTTCTGAGCATAGGATACTGACCCATCCTTCCCTCTTTCCCTCCCTCCTTTTTTCTTTCCTTCCTTCCTGGCCTTTTATGCTTTTGCTCTTCTAATTAGCACCATGGCCCACCCTTTCCCACTCCCCCATACATAATCCCTGGCAAATAAGTGTAAATATACCTAAAAGCAAAAAAGAAAAGCAAATTAAAATATTTCAAAAAATACCCCTTACATCATATATGGGCTTCTCTGGTGGCTCAGATAGTAAAGAATTTGCCTGCAATGCAGGAGACCTGGGCTCAATCCGTGCGTCAGGAAAATCTCTTAGAGAAGGAAATGGCAACCCACTCTAGCATTCTTGCCTGGAGAATTTCACAGACAGAGAAGCCTGGCAGTCAGGCTACAGTCCATAGGGTCACTAAGAGTCAGACACAGCTGAGCAACTGAGGATGCACAAACACATCCAGCTTATATATAATTCATATATATTATGGGTGAAATATACATTCGACCCCAAAGCTTATAAACTCGAGTTTTTAGACTTGAAAGTGGCTTCACCACAATTTTTTTTGGAGGTAGAAAAGTGAAAACTAAGCCTTTTCTCTGCAAAATCCTAGGTATAAAGAAAATGAATTGTAGGAAAATAGATTTCATCAAAGCTAGAGTGATTGTAGGAAAGATCCAGACATAGGTCAAAGAGACCGAGAAGTCCAGAAGGCAATGTTCCTTCTGTGTGACACCTACCAATGGCAGAGGAGGAAAGAACACTAACAAAACAAAAACAAAGATCACAAGAAGAGAAAACAAATCAATGGGTTGACATCAAAGTTCCATATGCCCTTTCCCTTTCTCAACACAAAAAATGAAAAAGAAAACATTTTCCCTCTTCATATTCACTTAGCCCAGTGGTTCTATCCTCCCAGAGATTTGAAACTGGCATTTCCTTAAACAAAAAAAAAAAAAAAAAAGAGAGAAAAAAACCTTTCTACAGTGTAGCTAAATGAGCATAATTAAAAGAACAGTAATTTCCATGTGCTTAGTCTCTCAAGTAAAACTGACTTATTCTTGTAGAAAGTGAAAGTGAAGTCACTCAATCCTGTCCGACTCTTTGCGACCCCGTGGACTGTAACCTACCAAGCTCCTCCGTCCATGGAATTCTTCAGGCAAGAATACTGGAGTGGGTTGCCATTTCCTTCTCCAGGGGATCTTCCCAACCCAGGGATCGAACCTGCAACTCTTATGTCTCCTGCATTGGCAGGCAGGTTCTTTACCACTAGTGCCGCCTGGGATAATCATAGTTAAATTCATTTTAAAAATGCTTTTTTTTAAATACTATTTTATGCTATATAGAATAAATATGCAATGAATGTGTGTGTGAGAGAATAGATATAGGTAATATCCATCAAACAGCTAAGGCTGATCAAATTTACAAATCTGGATTGTGCCCATCAATGACTAATTCCTTTCTCTTTAATCTAATGAATAAATTCTGTTTCATTAGTAAATTATTAATATATTAAAAGTCTTTGGTATTTATTAAAATAAAGTCTAAACCTCATACAATATTCTTTTTCCTGAATTTTCTTGTGTATCTTTTAAATTAATGTTAAGGTTTCATATCTCCCTCTGGATATTTATTATTAAGACAGAGTAATTTGTAGTCTGTCATCGTGTATAATTTCCTCTTGAACAGATGGGTAATAAGACAAGCAGATAAATATGAGCATTTCTAAATGGGAAAAGACCAATTAAATTACCTGCTGTAAAGTACAATATAAATACCATCTTGTTAGGCAAGGATTCAGAGCACAGTTTCTGTCAAACTGATCTAAGGATGGGGAATTAAATGTGGCAAATTTAATTTACATTTTTCTGGAGCCCTTAAGCCAGCAGGGAAATATGTGGTTTAAACTCTGTGCTTAAGGTTGCCTATCTAAAGCTATTTCTGGTCTTAAAAAAAAAGTAGTCTATCACACCTTAATTTTTTTTTTTATGTCTCCTGTTTCTGAAAACTGTCTTTTTTTCAACTTTTTATTTTGTATAGCTCATTAACCATGTTGTGATAGTTTCAGGTGAACAGTGAAGAGACTCAGCCATATACATACATGTATCCATTCTCCCGCAAACTCCCCTCCCATCCAGGCTGCCATATAATATTGAGTAGAGTTCCCTGTGCTATACAGTAAGTCCTTGTAAGTTACCTATTTTAAATATAGCAGTGTATACATGTCCACCCCAAATGTCCTAACTATCCCTTCCCCGAACCATCTCCCCTGGTAACCAGAAGTCTGTTCTCTAAGTCTGTATAACACTTCAACTTTGATGCTGTAATTTACTATTAGGAAGAAGTAGATTTTGATTCTGAGAAAGGCTTGTAATCTCCAGCTTGAAAGAATTCAATGATTTAACCCATAGTTTTCATAGTAATACAGGAGTCAAGTAAGTATAGGTTATATTTGTACTCCTGGAGTACCAATGTACAGCTTCTTCAGCAAAATATGCAATCCAACATGGTTGATAAGGTGCTTCTCAGCAGGTAACCATGGGGTTTTAGGCAAAGTCCTTTTACAAGGCTGGCATAACAGTTAAACTCCATGGCATCACCATATGACACAAAACTTGACAGCAAGAATTATCAAATCTATTTTTCATATGTAAAAAAGTTGAGAGTCAACAAGTGAGTACCTGGTCCACATTAGTATTGGGATCCAGGCCCTACTGGAATCAAAATGGAAAATGCAAGAGTTTTAGAAATTTATTTTTCCATTTCCATTTGGAAATTTAATTTTATTCAGCACATTCATTAAGATCAAGCATATTCTAGGTCTGGGGGTCCAGGAGTGAACAAAACAAATTTTCTGCCTTCATATCTATTGGAAGAAATGAACAAGATGAAGTGAAATGACTGTATTTTTCATTTAATTATTTTATTTATTATTTATTTAATAATTTATTTTTAAATTAAATGAAAAATACTGTATTTTAGATAGTGATAAGTGTTGAGAAAAATACAGCAAGAAAGGGCTGGTATAGGAATATGTGGGAGGAATTAATGAGCTGATTTATTTTATTATGTATTATGTATTCAATTAATAAGCTGATGTATTTTAATTCATTGCCATCTGATGATGAGAGACAGAGGACTGAGAGGTAGTCACTCCTAAAACGTGCCCAATCTTGTCAGTGAAATATCCATCAACTGTGTTATCTCCCTATGGAGCCTCCACTTTAATTAGGCAACACCACATTTAGCCAGCAGGAAAATCTGCCCTGCTATCTGGAGAGGTATGGAGGAAAATCAGATTCTACTCAAAACTATTAGAAACCAGAATATAACAAGGTTATGCTCAAAATCATATTTACAATATTTAAAAATTTTTATCTTCCTTATTATAAGCCTAGAGCACTATAATAAATAGGTTTTTGATTGGGTATATTCTCCTGCTTTCTCTGTACACTATGAACATTGTACAAAATGAAGGCACAATATGATATTCAGATAGTGAGTTTCTGGATGATTATTGCTTATTCTCCCTTCAGAGGTTTGAAAATGATGCTTTAAGATTTCTTCACTATTTTTAGATATGGCTCATTTTGATTATTGTCTAACATCCAAGTGAATGTATATTTTCTTTTTTTGATATTTCTATATGAATTTATTTTAAATTGAAGTACAGTTGATTTACAATATTTCAAGTGATTATGTATTTTCAATGTCATGTTCATTTCCAAAATAAAATCTCTGCTTTCCCAATGATATGACTCAATGTCATTGTGCACAATACTGACTTTCATGTGTAGAAGAAAATACAAGGTCAAAATGAGAATATTTTGGTCTAATGCAGAAAAGGAGAGTGGAGTCTCCAGTGCTGCAGTTAGTAAGTGCTAGCAAAGCTTCACAGTGAGCAAAGAGGTCATAAAAATGTCTTTATTTGTTTTCTTGTTTTTAATCTTTTCAGTAGTACAGGACTGAGAAAACCACCTGATAAGCTTATGAGACATTTATCTAGGACAGCATTCCTCATCTAATGAGATAGAATGAGCACTTACTTTCAATTGCCTTGATTTTATTTTCCCACGGGACACAAGCAGCTTTGAAGTTCTCAAAATCTCGGAGAAATTTTGCCCATTTCTGAAAAGAAAGCCAAGTACAACCGTAAAACCCAACTGCTTGTTTGTTAAGATGGTTATCCCCCACACTCATCCCAAAATATCACATGACAATGAGCTTGGAAAGATCGCTCTGGCATCACATAGTGCTTTTTGTAAAAGGGGAAGATGCTAGGTTTCACTTGTTCTCCTGTTCCCCACCTACTCCTGGACCAATTTAATTAAAAGATATTTACTGGCTCTCTGTTTTACAGAAAATATGCCAACCATTGAAAATGATCTGTTTATTCTGCTACACAGTAAAAGAGCAGAGACTGAGTTAGCACCTAATAAGGTATGTGTTTAATTAAATATTCATTGCATGAAGAAATTAAGGAACTATAAATAAGGCATAGTTCCTGCTTTGAAGGGCTTCTAGGTCAAGAACACTGTACAGTATGTTAAGTGCTATGACTTTTCATTCTGGTAGAGATAAAACAGTTGTCTAAATGGAAAGGCATGGTGTTATAGGAAAGGGAAGGAAAAAAAAATCATAAACTAGTTTTTGTTTATCCAACAATGTTGGGTTACCCATAAGAAGAAGAATGAGGACGGGACAGATAACTTTGCATATGTATAGATGATGCTGAGATAATGGATGAGCTAAACAGGCATGTTTAGCAGTAGCTAAATAAGATTTGATACGAGTCTGAAGTTCAAAAGATTACCTAAACCAGAAACAACTCAAATATTCATCTATAATCGAATGGATAAGTAAATTACAATATCTTCATATGATAGAATATAACATATAAATAAAAATGAACTATAACTCCCATGACATGGACATATTTCATGCAAATAACATTGCTCAAAGAAGCAAAAAACAAAAGCATAAATACTGTATGATTCCATTTATTTAAACTGTAAAAACAGATAAAACTAATCCATGATATATAAATATGTATCAGATCTACCTATAGATTTCATATTTAAGATAAATGAACTTTTTTCACAAAACTTCATCTCTATGGGAACATATTTAGCATCAGGTGGTATAACATTTGTAAAGAGGAGACAATAATGTCTACATACCTACTTTGCTGTGAGAATTAAATGTGGAAGGACTTTTATAATAAGAACTCAATTTTTATAAAAGGATTTAACTCAGTGCTTGGAACATAGTAAGTGCTAAATAAATGTTAGTCTCTTTTCTATCTTTTCCAAAAATTTACATTTATATTGGTATATCATTTGTTTTCTCTATTTTCTATCCAATTTATAGTTGATGTACCTAGTAGAGAAGAGTTATATGGCTCTGTAACTTGTAGACATTTTGAGAAAGAAACCTTGATCCAGAACCACATAACTCCCAGGGAATGAAAATGAAAGGGGCACAGTCTATTACATTTGGAAGTGATAAAATCATACAAGTCAATCTTTTGCCATAAATCAATGTTTCTCAACTTATTTTTCACTTTAACTCCTTTAAAGAGCCTTTCAGGACAAAAAGAATTTTTTTTCTGAATCACCCCTTTCTCCAAATTTCAATAACACAGAGTACTGTGTATCTAGTATAATGTACCTAAGTATACACATAACATGTTGGATTTTTTTTTCACTCTTTCAGAACAGAACCAATTTTTTTTTCACTCTCTCAGAACAGAACCAATTTTACAACCCCTTGGGGGCAATGTGGCTTCCACAGAGCTTATATGGCATCAAACTGACTGAGCTATGAAAATACTTACCTTGGACATCATCATCTTAAATGCAAACCACTGTTTCCCTTTTCCTTTCCCAAGAGCCCCTTCATTTTCACTCACAAATTTTTTTGCTTCCCTGAGAAAATAAAACAAAATAAAATGTGGGTGGAGATTTATATAGTATATGGTAGTGGATATTTAATTTTATTAGGTCTACTGCTTTATTTCTCCTTGACCCTTTTAAACTCTTAACAAGTGACTGAATTTCATAATCTTGGGATTTGTAAATGATGTTTAAGTTTTAAAATCTAGCCAAGTGTTTAAGTTTTTAAAATTCTGGCCAGGAAGAATAAGATGTTTTAGTCTCACTTATTAATCAGCTGGAGTCATCAAAAAGCAAGGAATTTATGCTAAACATCAAAATAGAGAACCCCAGTTCTCATTTCTACCACATGTAAAATTGAATCTGAAGTTTATTTCAGATTCTGGCAGTCAGAATGTTTATTTTAAAATACTTTCCTTCTTTTTTAAGGATTGCTTAAAAAAAAAAAATAGAGCAGAGAGTTTGGGACAGACTGACACAGAACACACTTATTGACCTGGTATTTAATCTCATAAAAGCAATTATGACTTAACACAGAAAAACCATACTATATAAAGCAAAGGGGTTTAGGGAAGAGAGAAAAGGAAAGGAATCATCTTTGGCCTCACATTCTCAAAGGGTTTCAAATTTAAACTTTAACATTATTCCCAAATATTTGTACTTTTACGGTAGTCACATCAGTGTCTTTGTGTGCGTTAAAAAGCATCAACTCATCAAAATGGATAAAGTGAGCATGTTAAATACGCTACAACTTTTATAACCTTTTTTAGTCATTTTTGCTATTGTTGTCTGTTTGCAATTTGGAAAGAATTTTACAAATAGAGGCAGTCCAGGCTTGCCCTGACCTCTCAGGGGCCATAAAAGGCATAACCCAAGAGAACCAAGAGATAATCCGAACCTGGACATTGGTTCTGCAAGTACAACACTGTCGTCAGTTCGGTGGCCCCTCAATACATGACTACAAACTTGACACACAAAGTGTTCTTTAAAAGGTGAAAGATGAAACTTCATCCTTAAGTTGATGAAGGATATTTTTGTGTTCCTCAGAATCAGGACTAAACTCATGATTTTACAATAACCAGTGATCAAAACAGCACATGCCTGCTACTTTAGCCGATAACTAAACAATGGTGCCCTATTATTCACCCATACATGGGCACCTACCCATGGCCTGCCATACAAACACAAGCACAATGGAGAAGATTCTCTTCAGACGTCAGACTCCCCACATCATTTCTTTGATGGCAGGGACAATATCTTACCCTTTTTTTCTCCCACAGCACTGCTCACTACTTGGATCATAAGACGTGTTTGGTAAACTTATTTTTAAGTAAATTTGAAATAGACATGACTGGCATAATTCAGGTAGATGGAAACAGGGAAGTGTCTAAAAACTGTATTATCCACATCAATTAATGCTCAAAGGCAGTCATTCCTAGACTTTGGAATCACACCCTTCTCTCCTGCCTTCTCAGAAACTAAATAGGACAGCTTCCTAGAAATGAAGAAGAGTTATTAGGCTGGCCTTGTGAAACACTCTGACATTCGACAGGACTTCTGGGCTGTGAAGATTAATTGAAAAACAGTTTCTAAAACATTCTACACAGTCTAAGATGTTCGATAAAGCCATATCAACAAGTATAAACTGAACTCTCATGGCTGGGTTTTAAATGCAGGCAATCGAAAACAAGCGTATCACAGTTAAACTTTAACTATGTGGTTATAGAGATGACAAGACAGAAGTGAGTATGGTACCTAACAGACACTTTGTAAAATGCTGAACTGATATAAACTGAAAATCAAGTAACCTGAGTTTAACCCAGCCTCTATGATTTGTCTCTGTAACCTTGTCCATGTTTTTGTCACTCTCTATACCCATGCTCGGAGAAGGCAATGGCAACCCACTCCAATACTCTTGCCTGGAAAATCCCATGGACGGAGGAGCCTGGTAGGCTGCAGTCCATGAGGTCGCTAAGAGTCGGGCACGACTGAGCGACTTCACTTTTACTTTTCACTTTCATGCATTGGAGAAGGAAATGGCAACCCACTCCAGTGTTCTTGCCTGGAGAATCCCAGGGACGGGGTCACACAGAGTCGGACATGACTGAAGCGACTTAGCAGCAGCAGCATACCCATGCTGGGGCTTCCCTGGTGGCTCAGACAGTAAAGAATCTGCCTGCAATGCAGGAGACCCAGGTTAGATCCCCTGAAGAAGGACATGGCAACCCATTTTAGTATTCTTGCCTGGAGAATTCCGTGGAGAGAAGAGCCTGGCTGGCTCCAGTCTACGGGGTCGCAGAGAGTCAGACACAACGGAACAACTAACACTTTCACTTTCTTTCATACCCATGCTGAGGAGAATCCTGTTTTTCAAAAGAAAGCGCACTTGCTCAGGACTTGCACACACCTGAGCAAGTTCTGCAGATTCCTTCAGTTACTGTGTAGCTTTTAACAGGTCCAGGATTCTCAAACAAACAAAAATTGAACAAATGCTTCCTGCTTGCTTGGGTGGTGGTGAAAATCTAAGGTGTGACCATAGATGTGAATGCGCTGAAGGCATTACTACACTGTCAGTTCCACTGTAACACTTGTTTTGAAACCAAGAATCTGTTCTAACATGATTGTTATACTATGGAGCAACCTGAACATAACACAAACTTTGTGTTTGCTTATGTGTGATTTTTATCGACAAGAAACGCTAAGTGAATGCAAAAAAAAAAAAAAAAAAATCACATCCACCTAAACCTAGAAGGGTATACACAAAATGCACACACCTCATCAACCAGCTACTTCATCACACCCATGTGTCAGAAAAGCCACATCCATTCAGAGCTGACTTACAATGACCCTGCTTCCAGGCTTCACAATAACTCACAAACTGAAGTCTTACCATTTCCACAAGCAAACTTCAGATCTTTTAAAAGGTAAACAGCCATATTTATTGCAGTATTTATGCATTTCTCAGCCATTTAACATGTGTAAAATGTTGCTGCCATTTTCTTAAATTTCTCTTTTTAAAATATGTCACCTATGATGTTCCTGAATGTTATGCCCCATTCCCATTATTCTGTAAGTGCTGTAGTTTTCATTACCCAATTTTCAAGGTGTGGTGATTTTTAGGAACCCATTCATCATGTTATAACAATTATTTGGCATCAAGAATTTTGAAATTCTTAAGACCAAGTATATGTAGGAATTATCACGTCATTCTCTATTATAATAAACATATATAAATGGAGAACCAAAAATTCTTCTTAGTAGTAAAATCAAAATTTGTTTTTCAAACGTAATAAAGTGACCACTTTACAGACATGTCCATAGCTCTTGATATTTAGGAGATAATTAAAGAACATCAGATTGGCCTATTAGAATTATATTGCTTTCTATTTGAGTGGCCAATTAAAAAAAAAGACTGCTCTAAGCAATCAGAAGTGTAAAGGAATAGCTAATCTACTCCATAGGTTTTAAATTTTGTGAGCTGATAATTATGTTACAGGAACAGTAAACTAGCAAAATTTAAGAGACAGGGAAGTCAAGGTTATAAACAAGTTGAAGTCACCAAAAAATTAATTGTAAATTAAATTATAAAATACAGAAATTTATTTATATGGCTTCCATAAGAGTTTTTAAATCAGTTATTGCATACATACTTCTCCTTTGAACAATCTAAACAAGTTTTTATTTTTGGTCTCTTAAATTGCCAAATTCTCCCTGGTGCTAGGCATAGTTTCATATTTGTCCTCCAGTATTACCCTACCCCACCCTCAACATACATACACATCCTAAGTTTTCAAACAAAAGTCTGGACTTCACTCCACTCCGTATAATTTCAAGTATGAATTTTTTTCTCCCGGTAGCTCAGCTGATAAAGAATTCGTCTGCAATGCAGGAGACCCCGGTTCTTTTCCTGGGTTGGGAAGTTCCCCTGGAGAGGGGCATGGCAACCCACTCCAGTATTCTTGCCTGGAGAATCCCCATGGACAAGGGAGCCTGGCGGGCCACAGTCTATGGGGTTCCAAAAAGTCAGTCACAACTGAATGACTAAGCACAGCACAATGCCCTACCTACTCCTCTATTCTCCAAGAGGTCTTCTCCAAGTTTCATAGTTTCATACCTAAGGGCTCCTTGGCCAGCCATTCTAGCTCCTTCTGCTCCCCACTGCCTACCAGGGCCAAATAACTACCAGGGGTAGTGGGCAGAGAATTGTTAAGCAAGAACAGAGGGGTATAAGCATCTTGCTCCTTTCAAGCGTAGAAGAGGGGAAATTGAGGTGGAAGAGCTCAGAGAAAGAACAAAACTTTACACTGTTTTCAGAGCTGACCTTTACAATTAGCTGGCATGATTTTAGGATAGAAGAAACTAGCATCACCCAATCCCATCCTTCCTGATAACAGATTTCTTAACCAGAAGACAATATCTTCTAACTGTGCTGTTAGAAACAAGATAGAAAAAAAAAATATCCAATATGGAGATAAACACTGAGTGATACTTATCACACTAAAGTAGCCATAACAGATGTCAGAATGCAAGAAAACAAACAGCAGAGTCTTTGAAAACCAAAAGGCGAAAAAAAAAAAAAAAGTTTTTTTATATTTTTCTTGTAATGAATCTATTTTCCTACCCATTTGTATTGTTCTAGATAATTTAAAGGGATTTTTCTAGCCATTTTTCATGGCTAACATGAAATAGGCTTTTGTGGATAAATTCTGAATACCTACTAGCCTCAAACCAACCAAATATCTAACTGAAAAACATGTGTCATCTTCGTGAACTGCATTCAACAAAAGCTGCCTGCCAAGTCTGTAATGCAGTCTCCATGTCTCAGAGCTCAACCCCCTGGTACAATATGCGCAGCTCTCTCAGCTGTAACCCCAGACCCAGGGATAAATAATTGAGCAAGGTCTATTTAATGACAATAATACCTGGCTTCATCATTCATTTATCAGCCCCTTTTGTTGGTAATTAGAATAATAAGGTTTCATGGGCGTTCAAGAATGCTTTCAGTTAGTTGAAGGAGCACACTTTGGCCTAACTTACAAAATAGATAATTTACCCTTAACACGTGATACAACCCTGATTCCACAAGGGAGTTAGGACATGCTATGCTGCCTTTGACACATTCTTATCCCAGGAAATGTGCTCCCCATTTGGATTAGGTTAAGTTGACTTTTCTTTCCTCTTGTTTTCAGTTTGATGGTATCATTGAGCAACCCATTTATTGCTCAAGTAAATGAAAGACATTTCAAAACTGGTCTTTAAGCCAACTATCATCAAAACTTGTGCTCATGAACACTACTTTCCAATAAAGAAACCAGAAGAATGAAAAGTCTTTTTCTAATAAGCACCACCATTAAAAAAAAAAACTGACCAATTTAAATTGACTAAAACTTAGAGCTCTAACTTTTCCTAAAATATTACTGAGTAATTGAAAGAAAATTGAGGAGATAAGAAGATAGTCTAATGTACAGAAATTGAAAATAAGGATTATAGGCCTTCTTAGATAATATAACTCCATAATTAGACTGACAGAATTCTTTTAAATCATCCTAATACTGGAACTGATGATCAAAACATGTGCTTTTAAAAGGAGGATGCTGGTGACAGTAGTCATAATGGGTAAGATGTTCAGCTGCTTCATCTTTAAAATAGAGATAGTAATAGCTATCCCAAGGGTTGTTTATGCTTTATAGGAAAGAATATCTGTGATGTGTTTTGTAATAATGTATGTAATGTGTCCATGGCAAACAGGAAGATCACCATAAACAGTAACTATCATTAACAGCGCTAGAACTAATAGGGCTGACCAATTTTGTGCTGACTCTCCAAATTAAAAAGTTGAGGACTAGATACTTCCAGGCAGTTGCGGAAAGCCAGTCCATTTCCCCTTAGACTGTGACCCTAGCGAGATGTGAGTGTAGTGGGAATCCATCTTATTACCAAAAGAGCAGGAGAGAATTCAGCCTTACATCTGAGACCTGATGAGGGGGCCCAGGTGTCTGGTTTCAGAAGCCCCAGATACAGTGCTCCTGGGAGGAGCGCTAAGTGCCAGCCCAAGTCCTGCTCCTGCCATTCTGTGCTATTGCAGAGAGTACAGGATGCTTGGACAGCTGGGGAGTCTGTGATAAGAGAAAAAAGAGCTTCCCTGTGGCTCAAGCAGTAAAGAATCTGCCTGCAATGCAGGAGTCTTTGGTTTGATCCCTGGGTCAGGAAGATTCCTTAGAGAAGGGAATGGCTACCGACTCCAGTATTCTCACCCGGAAAATTATATGGGCTAGTCTTCATGGGGTCACAAAGAGTTAGAAACGATTAAGCAACTAACACACACACTCTGTTGACTAGGGCCACATTTCTATTCAATTCTGTGATCTGTATCATATAACTGAGACACAGATTTGAATCTTGGCTCTGTCATATATTAATATTAGCCGTGTGCTTTGGGGGAGCTGTTATTGATCCCAAGCTTTCTTGCCTATAAAACATGACCAGGGAAAGTCACAGCAATGACAGTTAATGTACTGAATGTTTGCCATAAGCCAGGCAGTTTACATTCATCATCTCATTTAATCCCCACCAAATCCTGCAAGGTGGGAACTATTTTTATCTTCATTACAGAGATGAGGAAACTGAGGATTAGGTCAGTAAAAGAGGTGTCCAAATTTACCCAGAGAGTAAGTGGCGCAGCACAGCTAGGAATTGAGCTCAGTATCTCCAGTTTCCTCAGAATAACATTATTACTTACCTCATGGGATTGGTATAAGGACATATAAAAGTTGAGACAGCATAAACAAAACAGTTTCTTGGTATACCAGGGGTATATGGTACTTTTGATTAGTATTCAAAAATATTTATTATTTTTCTGGGGAAATGAATTTGATACACTGAGTAAAATGCCAGAATAAAGAACGATTCTGACATGACTCAGTAACTGAGCACACATGTACACTATCTTTACAACTCTGTAAAAATTGTGTGTGCCAATGGCCAAAGACTGGGCAATTATGCAAATAATTAGTTCCTCTATCTTCTAAACGTATAATATTGTCATACAGTTTTGTTTACAGTAATAAAATAAGATTTACAGTAATAAAATACAGGGTTTTTTTGTTTCAAGGCACTGTGCCATATGAAGGAAAAAAAAGAATGTGGTCTGGGCTTTTCTGTAAGGCATTTCTAATTTCATAAGAAAGCTAAGACATAGATAAATATTCAGGGAATCATCTAATTGCTACCAAATGAGTAAACTGTGGTGTTGGAGAAGACTCTTGAGAGTCCCTTGGACTGCAAGGAGATCCAACCAGTCCATTCTGAAGGAGATCAGCCCTGGGATTTCTTTGGAAGGAATGATACTAAAGCTAAAACTCCAGTACTTTGGCCACCTCATGTGAAGAGTTGACTCATTGGAAAAGACTCTGATGCTGGGAGGGATTGGGGGCAGGAGAAGAAGGGGACGACAGAGGATGAAAAGGCTGGATGGCATCACTGACTCGATGGACGTGAGTCTGAGTGAACTCCAGGAGCTGGTGATGGACCGGGAGGCCTGGCGTGCTGCGATTCATGGGGTCGCAAAGAGTCGGACACGACTGAGTGACTGAACTGAACTGAACTGAGTAAATAGTAAAATTAAGGGCTGGAAAAATTCAGATGGAAGAGCAGGCTGGTTAGAAGGAAACTTGAACAAAAGGATTCAGATACATAGTCAAGGTTGCTGGAAGGACAGTACAGTGCAGGGAACTGGCAGTGAGCAGTGGTGAAGAGATGGAAATGTATCTGGGGCTTTCAGATGGCTGATGAGGAAAACAGTCTAAGTGCTTAAAGGAGGAGTAGGCATGCCCAATGCCAAGGCTCACGTCCATTGAGTCAGTGCAGAATTCATTCTGATGTTAATAAGGAGCAGGAGCATTTTTTTAGCGGGAGACTGATAAGTGCAGTACAGTATGCTATCTGAAAAAATGTTGCAACAATGATCTGCAAGATGAATTAGAGGAAAACCAAGAGAGGCTGGATATATTAATAACTTGTTTTCTAACGCCTTTATACAACCTGCTTCCTCTTTCTGGAATGCCCTTCCCCTCTTCGCCACATGATTTCTTCCTTTTCATTTTCAGTTCAACAGCCAGGTCCATACTACAGCTCCTCCATAAGCTCTTTCCTGGTTTTCCTTTCTAACACTTACCTCCAGCCACATGTCAGGGTGATTTAACCTCTGCCCTTTATGTAGTAATTACATCACATATTAAAGTTAACCCATAGTCCATTTTCACCTCTGCACTGGGATTTCTTGAAAGCAAGGTCCATTGTCTCAATTTCTAATTTCCCAATATTTAATATAGCACCTGGCATAGAAGTAAGTTTCAACAAATGTTATTTGAATGAATGAACACCTCCAAGACTAGATGGTAGTCTGCTGTGGGATACCTGTGGGATCTTTTAAAAATTCCAAAGGCCAAGTGTCCCCATCTCCAGTCCACTTAAGTCACAATCTCTAAGGATGGGACATAGGCATCAATACTTTTCAAGGTCCCTAAATGATTCCAATGTAAACAAGTTGAGGATCAAATTCAGAACTAAACTAAATTTTATTTGTTGAGACTAGTAAATTTAAGAGCTTTTTATGTGGCCACAAAGTTGCTGGAGGGTTGGGCTAAAAAGTTACTATATCAAATATGATTATTTTGGTGACCCCTGGCATTGACAATACTCTACATATTTTGAAACATGATAAATTTATTTTGGTGAATAACTTCATCTTGAAAAATAACTAGCTCACTCTATCTTGTAACCCTAAAGGACAACTGAAAAATTTGTTTTTTCAACAACTAAAATTTGTTTTTTCAACAACTAAAAATTTCTGAAATAATCTGAAGACAAGCAACAAAGAACACCAAACACGCTGGCTGAATATTCATATAACCTCTTAGCCTGTATGTGTGGCTTATTTTGGTCTGCCTCCTTTTAATAGCATCATTTCACAGATTTAACAGATTTTACATATATATTAGAGAGAGAGAGATCATTAAGACCTCTAAACATTTCATCAGCAATAAACATTACAATGATCTGTTTTTACCAGCTCTGATGACATTCATGAAGATATGTGAAAGCTAGCTGCTGGTATTGGTAAAAAACTAAAGCAAAGCTTGGGTAGGTCAAACCTGTATTAAGTTCAAAGTTACTACCCATAGAAATTCTTCAGAACTAAGATAATTTCTTTGCTCCCTGGGAGTATAAAACAATGCTAATTTTCATGGCTGGCTTAAATGTCAATTAAAAACTCAAACATAATTCAGTTGTACCCTAGAGGTCAGTCAGGCATCTCAGAGTAATTTTAGATGAATCAAGGGAGAAACAACATAGCCGGGCTTTAGTAGTTTAATAAAGAAAGAAAGAACACTAGATCCTCTTTCTACTTGCTGATTAAATGTTTTCCTAATTCTATTCTACCTGATTAATTTAAAAATCAATTTATGTTTAACAGTATTCCTCCCATGGATGGAGGAGCCTGGTAGGCTGTAGTCCATGGGGTCGCTAAGAGTTGGACACGACTGAGCGACTTCACTTTCACTTTTCACTTTCATGCATTGGAGAAGGAAATGGCAACCCACTCCAGTGTTCTTGCCTGGAGAATCCCAGGCACGGGGGAGCCTGGTGGGCTTCAGTCTATGAGGTCGCACAGAGTCGGACACGACTGAAGCGACTTAGCAGCAGCAGCAGCAGCAGAGAGAGGAGAAAGAAGACAATATAGATTTTCCCAGGAGGTAAAAGTTTGTGCTGAGTTTTAGATATTGGTCACAACATAAACTAGTTTTCTGCTTTATGAGGACACCAAAAAATTCTAAGATTTGTAAATTGTCAGCAGAGATGATGTGCAAATGAGTTGCTAAAAAGAATTCTTTCTCCATCTAAAACAATCTATAACAGTAACTTTATAAATATCTCTCCAGATCTTATTAAGCTCTATATCAAGGATTTTTTGTTTTATTTTTGTTTTTGTCTTGTTTTAATGAATCAATGAGCATGCAATTAGCAGCACTAAAATCTAAAAGTAGGGGTGGTATTACCCATGTAATACCACATGGGCTGCAGAGTTCTGAGCCATATCCCTAAGACATCTAGGTATATCCCAGTATATTGCTATTGCTTTGACTTTGGGGCAGAAATGAGATTTAAGAAGACCAAGTCCTTAAAGACACAAATGAATCTTAAAATCAAGAGGTTAAGAGTAATAAGAAAAGTGAAATATAAAATCTCATCTTGACTAATCTTAACCCCAAAGATTTTCAAAATGGCAGAGTATCCTCTCCCTACCTTCATTGTGGGAAAATTATACTCACAATTAGGTAGAAATAGCACTGAAAATGTAGATTGCTACCCATAGATGTAAGAAGGACCTATCTGAAATTCTGATCAACAAGGAAATTTATTTCTATAATTTTTTATTCTCCTTTTTACTCAGCCATTTTTTCTAAGTATTCATTGAGTGTGTTTTATGTTTTTAGCAGACTTAAGTGGTTCAAAAAACTAAAGAAACATGGAGATTCCTTCCTGAAGCTTAAACCCCATTAAGAAAAAATGAGATATAGGCCCACAAAACTGTTATACAACAGTGCTAGACAGCCTTGAAGTGAAAAGGGAGAGGTTAGTGGAGGCTTGAGAGCTTGTTGAAGACATTGTAGATGAGATAAGAACTAAACAGGACATTAAAGGGCTGATAGACTTGAGTAGGCAGAGAAAGGCATTTCAGGCATAAATTTGCAGAAATTTCCTCAACAAAGGAGACATTTCCACCATGAATCTCAAGTACAATCTCATATTCTTAGATACACTAACATTCAGGGATTGGTAGACAGACTGTGCTAATTTCGCTTGGTTGTTTATATGCATTCTAATGAAGCATGTTTAATGAATTCTGAATACTGTGAAACAGACGGATTCACAGGACACTGCCTCAGAATGAGAGGAACCATTCTGTTTTGAAAGTTTTGGTAAAATATTTCTGCACAACACCTGTGTGTTCATATTTAGTCCCTGGTCAACATTTCTAAGTATCGTGAAATATTTTTTTTCAAAATTTTGTGTGATGATATTTAGGAATGCTAGAAAGCCTTAGCTTTCTGTTAGAACAGTATGTTCTGCCTTTTGATCCAAGAGTGGGCAAGAAACTTTAAATGATGGCAGTTCAGTGAACTCTACAAATAATGAAGACTACCTGGTAAATTGCTTGCTACAAGATACACTTAGATCTAGGTCTCTCCTGAGCATTTGTCAACACAACTTACGCAAGGTCATCCACAGAGCATAGTATATTCTGATGTGAATTAATCTTTCTGCTGAGCTGACTTGGAGTCTTACTATTTCACAGTCTCCTTCCATAGCCTTCCTTCTAAGCTTTCCTGACCCATATGACCAACCACTGGCCAAGAAACACTATAATAGTATGCATAAAATATAAAAATTAATTCATCCAAAGAATCATGTATCTCATAGATATTTGAATGTGAATATGTATGTATATGGTCAGTAGCATATACATACACATGTGTGTACATATATTACAAAAACATAATTAACAGGACTATTTGAAAGAAATAATTTATATTTAGTTTAAAATTTTCTAAAATCAGGACATCTTAGACATAATATACTGAATATGAAAGACTATTCCCCTTTCTTCAGCTCATCTTATTTTTTATGATATTCTAATATACTGTTCTCCAAATTTACTTTTAGTATATGCATTTTAACAAAATGTAACCATTTTTGTTCTATAGCAACAAGCTTATTTAAGTCCCCTGAAGTAATGTTCTACCAGCCATTTCTTAGTTATATAGATAAAAGCATTTTCAAAAATGCCTTAGTTATTCTCTTTTATTATCAACCTGATAAAGTTAAGGGTTATCTTCATAATTAGTATCTTATCTGATATCTGTATCATACTTTCCCCAAACAACAAGGACACATTTCTCAAATTAAGTTTATTTTGTGCTTATCATGTGCACAGTTGCTTTCTTTTTACTGTTAATGTATTACATCAAATATATTTAATAGCATTCCTAAATACTTTTAAGTCATAGTCAATGAATTTCTCCTTTTAATCAGTTTCCAAAGATCATGTATTTATGGATAGTCTAAGAACAAGTTGTGAAAATTAGCTATCACTGACAGCTAAAATTCTAAGGAGTGCAAGTTAGGTAAACTGCTATTTATCAAAAATTTTGGGAGGCCATGTTTCTTTGGTAAGCTGGAAAAACTAACTCAATGTGTCTTACCATATACAGTATACTGACTGATAATACCATGAGAAAGTAGTGCACAATGAAATGCAATTAAGAAGATGAAAATAACAATATGTCACCTATCTAAAAGAAAACTTTGGAACTTCTTTATTGCTAACATTAATTTTTATTATAATTATTATCTTATAGTGTGCCATTTTAAAAATCCCTGTTTCTTTGAACTCTAGGATTATTTGAATTCTGGATAAGCAGATGTTCATGGAAGGTAGCAAATAAGATTGCCAAGAATTTTGGTATGCATCCTTGAATATTAGCATTTTTAACCCATTTTTTTGGTGACTAATACCTTTCCACCAGCCATATGGGCAGAATTTCGGGCTGATTTAACCAGCCTGGATGCTCAGGATTTTGAGATAGAACAGTCATAAATTCCTTCACATCTCTCCAAAAGATACAGGAGCATGTATACAGGTCCATGAGCACCGGAAGAGCTTGCCAAAGCAAGATGAAGAACACATCTCCAGGAGACCATGGTAAAATGGTACAATATGGATTAAAAAAATTCAATGAGTCATGAAACAAATAAAGAAAGAGAATTCTTGGTAGGCAAAAGTATGTTTCTCTCAAATAATTCAGAACTACTTTTTTAACAATTGAAAAAGTTTCCAGAACATACAAGTTCCAAGCAAAAAAAAAAGTCACTTTCTCATTTGGTTTCTTTCAATATCCTTCAAGGGAGAATTCCAAAATATTATTAGAAAAACATTATTAAAATAACCACAATAATTTTCTAAAGGACTCACAATAAAACAGCAAATATTAACAGTCTAAATCCCAAGACAGAAAGACTTGTTGGGGACATTGTTCTTATTTAATATGGAAAGATTCCTTCTAAGACCATGAAAATGATGAGACAGACAATTGTGGCAGGTGAACTCTAAGGTAAACAATTTCTGAAATCAATCAAGAACTGAATACTCTTGAATAAAAACTTTTCCTCTTTAACATGAATTTTGAAAAGAACAGAATAGGAGGAAAGAAGAAAGAAAGATTGAAAATCTCTAGACATTTTAAAAAAGGAAATTAAGCATGGTGATAAGATAAAATAACTAGGATAAGAGGTTACTAATGCCCGGTGGCCAACAAACAAACAGACAAACTGCTGTCACTTTAGGGAACGGAGAATGCTGCCTGCTATCAGGCCATCAGTCACTGCAGCCATCTCCTAACGTTGCACCCTGAGGGAACTTCAGGTGGAGGAAAACTGAATACTGACCCTAGACAGTTCAGATGCATATCTAAGGAATAATTTCAGTGAGCCTGGACTCTTGCATCTTCCCATACATAAAAAAGCACTAAAATCATTAAAGTGAGATGTCTGTTTTTCTGTGATTAGCAGTGATCTTCTCATGTTTGACCACATTTTTTGTTTGTTTTCAGCAAAAACTCCTATATATGCTGGCTCCTCCATAAACTCTTTGAAATAGTTCCTCAGACCTATCTGAGAGGCTGTCTCCCAGTACTCTAGTACTCAGTAAAGTCCCCAAATAAAGCATAACTTGCAACTTTGGGGTTGTACGGGGGACTTTTTGCTTTTTATTATCAGTTGACAGCACTTTGAACTTTAGAGTCCAGAAATTATAGAATAATGTTTTTGGTTTTTTTTTTCTCACAGGTAGTCCTAATTTAAGCATTTTATTGTTGATTAGAATTTAAATAAAGGAAATTTAAAAAAGAATTTAAATAAAGGAAATATGTTATATCATAATAAATAGGTTCTATTCTTTAGCTTCTGCTCTTACCTGCTCCAGATTAAGATCTCTCTAATACAAGCTTAATCAAAGGACATTACTAGATCCCCCTCCACCACCACCACCACCATTGAGGCGCTACAGCTGACTCAGCCACTGACTGTTAAATTTTCAGGACTTTTGTGAGCTAGTTCTTAAACTGTTAGTAGGTTGAAATTAATCATAATGGGAATATTTACACCATGGAAATTGGCAAACACTATGAATCAAAGTTTCAGCACATTCCTGCCTTTTACTCACACATTTATCTAGGCTTTTAACAGGTCTCAGTCATGTTAATGATTCTCTTGGTTTGGGAATGAGTGTCCAACAACAAAAGAAATCACCATGAACAGTGATACTCAGGAAACAGTAATTGAATGCTTATGATGTACAGAGCACAAGGTTAGACCCTGAAGTAATAAAGAGCTGTCAAACC
The DNA here is from genome assembly GCF_019923935.1 of Bubalus bubalis. NCBI lineage: Eukaryota > Metazoa > Chordata > Mammalia > Artiodactyla > Bovidae > Bubalus > Bubalus bubalis. The sequence goes on along the minus strand of NC_059159.1, from coordinate 111,008,015 downwards.
CCTGTCATATTCTTAGGAGTTCAAAATCTATTCTAAAGGAAAAGAGATTCATATACAATTTTAAAATGAGATATAATGCAGCACAACAAAAGAGCCAAATGAATAATAGAGAGACTATCTGAGTTCTCTTTCTATAGAATTTGGCAGAGAAAAGACCACAGGGAGACAATAATTCATGAAGGGGATAGAACTCAGTTGGAAGAAGCATAGGCTGCAGACAAATGGAGAGGAGACTGAAGCAAAGTGAGAAAGGCCACCAGAGTGTCTAGGGAAGACTGTTTATTTTGCTGGAAAACATGGTTCAAATGAGAAGTAGTATGACAGTAGGAAACTTATGAGGTTTTGCAGATGAAGAAAACTGGATTTGAATGTTCACCTTAATAGTTATTAGCTGTGTGAGGCTACCTTACCTCTGTAAAGTTTTCTCATCTGTACAATAGGAATAAATTTGCATTTTAAGTTTCTTTTGAAATACCACTTTGAACATGTCATCTCTATGTTCAAAGCTTTCAATGTCCCCAGTAATTATAATAACAAAATTTAAAAGTTTTTGATTAAAAAAGTCAGTGAGCTCCACAATTGAATTCAAAATCTGAATTCCATCTCTTTGATTTAGAAATCATTAGTTATTGACAATGATGACCATGAGGGTTTGGAGATGGATAAGACCATCTCCAAAAATTTTTGAGAGTCCCAAGATGAATTATGGCTTTTGAGAACTATACCTGAGTCTCCCACAATATATATCCTCAGAACCATAAGCTTCCATTCCTGAGGCTTTACTCTAAAACACATCTTAAAACCCTTACCTTCTGTAAAAATCTGTTTTAGAAGTTTCACAAGTTTTTCAGAGTCCAGAGCCAGATGGGAAAACTTGGAACCCAGATACAGATCCAAACCCATGAGGAAAATATCTGTTCCAGTTATATCAAGCCTAGTGTCTTGGATTCCATCGACTTAGCCAGAAGTGATGACTGGAGGCTGCTTCTGGGAATAACATAATCCACTGACACACTCTGTCGGAGTTTGAAGTCTCTGAAAGGAATAATTGGTGGGAGGAAAGACGCCTGGCTCCCATGTTTTAATAACACAGGGTAGGGAAAACTTATTGTTGTTGTTTAGTCACTAAGTCATGTCCAGCTCTTTGTGACTCCATGAGATTTCCCAGGCAAGAATACTGGAGTCGGTTGCCATTTCCTTCTCCAGAGCATCTTCGCAACCCAGAGACTACATCCATGTCCCCTGCACCTCAAGCGGATTCTTTCCCTCTGAGCTATCAAGGAAGCCCCAGGGAAAACTTTACCTGCATGTAAATACTATGAAGCATTTATTCCAGTATGTAACTGGGACCCCTGGGGGAGAACCTTAATACAGCATTCAGAAACCTGCAAAGGGAAATAGGTCAGGCACTGTAGTACCAACAATTGTATCACAGAGGCTGAAACCAAGAGAATCAGGCTGATCATGGCCAATGGCACCAGCTGTGCAGAATACTGCAAAGCCACAAAGCAGGAGCCATTTCTGGCTATGGAGAATCATCACAAGACAATGGGCATTGCTGACAGGTGAGAAGCCACAGTTGTTTCTTCTCTGGGCCTAAATCTGTGCTTCCATTCTGCAATCTGGCTTTCACCCCAACTTTCTGAATCACTGTCTTGGTAGCACGCCTAACTTGCTCCCCAGATGCATGGTGTAGGAGGCAACAAATGAATGCTTATAAAGTCCAGCTAAGGAACATGAATAAGTGATATGGATTGTTTGGGAACTGTGCACACTGAAGAGTGAATATCCTATTAGTAGGGGACAGCAATTGCTTAGTCCCAGTTATTATTTTCACGTAGGAATGTGGACCACACTTTCTTCTTGTCCAGGAGAAGACGAATATCTGAATTTTAAAATGTGAAATTTTCTACTTTTTAAATTTAAGAACAAAGAAAAAAATTATTATTTTTATTAAATGATTAAAATGTTAAATTTTATGTTACATATATTTAATCATAATTAAAAATAATAATAATAAAAGAAAAAGAAACAAAAAGCATGTGGGCCAAATAAAAACCATTTATAATCTAGATTCAGCTGCAAACTCCCCATTTTTGACCTCTGCTTTAGTAATAGGACCTGTGTTGACCTTCCTTCCATCCCAATCTTTATCTCTCCCTGTGTCTAAAAATGGCTAAATCCCTGGACTCCAGTCTAAGGCCCCAGGATCCAGAATCTGCTACAAGATGACCTTGTGGGTACATTTTGAAAAATCTAGAAGTGGCTGACCATAGATTCTGCTGAACTGTAAAGATACCCTCTTTTCTTTCTTGGAGCATCAGAATCAGTTGTCCATCCTGCCAGACTGTCCAGACTGCTATACCCATGTGCCACCATCCCCCAAGGCTCCTGGGGTTGCCTATGGCTAAGTCTGCTCCCACCCACTCCTGCCAAGCCCTATACCCTCCCCATCTCTCCCGTTATACTGCAGGGAACCAGGCAACACTGAGTCTGTCCTGAGATACAATAATAATTACAAGTTGTGTTTCCTAGCTTTGTGCAATATTCTGGCACCCTGATTAGTGTTTCATATGAAATAACACACTTTATGAGTCCAGTAACCCTGTAAAATAGTAAAATTTCCTATGAAACCTGAGGACTATACAGTTCATTCAAATTTGCACAGCTTTTAAATGGAAGATCTGAGATTCAAACTCAAGCCTGACCCCCATCCCTTCTCCACTGCTCTGTATGGAAAATGCAGACAAGGAAGAGCAAGGGCTATTTCTACACCTCCATGCAGATGGAAAGGGAGGATATATTTCCTGGCATTTTTACTCAATTTCACACCATGCTTTGAAAGTTCAAAATATTATTACTATATAATTTTACAACTTTCCACATACCGTTACCTGTGGTTTCAGGTTTGGGGATTTCATGGTCAGCAATATTTTAAGACATATTTTGGGAACCAACATAAGGTTGCCAAGCATCTATTTTGCTAAGTAAGGATATTTTTTAAGCCTATTATTTAGCATCACTATCACTTCATTGAATGGAAACTATTTTAACACACATACACTCACACATGGACATGCACATGTATCTACATTAATAGCTTCATAGAACCAGAAATGCTACTTGTCTTTGACCTCATTTATGACTGGTGTACATGCACAGACATAGGGAGTTCCCAGCCTACAGCTGTGTGGTGTTCCAGAAGTTTTCTGGGAAGACCACTCTTTGGAACTTGGAAAACTTTATTCCACAAAACAATACTGTTAGAAATGATACCTAGGTTCCCACATCATAGGGTAAAGCTGGAATATCTTGTTTTATTTTGGATACAGGGTGACTGAGGTCCCAGAAGTTTAAGCTATTTCCTTAAATAATGCACAACCTCTTGCAGAGCCAAGATTAGTAGTGAATTACCCTGATAGCTGCTTCAGTTCTTTTTTCATCACCCGAGACAGAAATATTTTTCCCTAATTTTAACATTATTATATATACACTAAACATTTAATGTTATTATTTAAATAGGCTTGTGGAGGGATAGCTTTGGAAATTTACCACCGTTTATAAAAATGATTCTGTGGGGAAAATGCAATCAGTAGCACATCTGTGAGATGCAAACACGGTTGTTATCACAGACACGTCCTTTTTATTCATGCCCCGCTTCCCCAACCACTATGGCAAGGAAATAAAGTGTGATCCTCAGAGGCAAATCTGCTTGCAGTCCCAGAAAAGGGATAATCATTTGACTTTTTTTATCAGGAGTTTATAAATCTATGTGTCTCTGAGTGCATCAACCTTCAACATAAGAGTGAAACTGGGTTGCTGACATGTTACCAGGGAATAGCTATTAACATAACCCTTAATTGGAATCCCATTTACTGTTCAGTTGGCTTAGTATCCTCCCTGTGCTTTAATAAGAGCTGTCACGTGAATATATCATTTGATGCTGAAACCCTGCAGAGAAACTAGAGTGTGCAATCCAACAAACTTGTAAAATTCAAATATAGTATCTTTTTCAGAGAGATAGTAATGAATGTATTAAACTAAGGAAATTCTCAGTTCAAGGAGCAAATGATTAAAGGTGATCAGAGGTTGTAAGATTCCAAAAAACGAATTTAATTATGGCTGTTGTCTTTTATAATCATTATCCCAGCCTCTCTAGTGATATATATATATGTGTGTGTGTGTGTGTGTGTGTGTGCGGGAGTGTATATATGTACATATATGATATGTTAACATTTGATACATTAATTATGTATATATGGCCATGAACATTATATATAATGAGTGCTTTATATAAATGAGGTACTACATATAGTATTATCTATAATGTATAGGAAATAGAAAATTTTGGAAATCAATAGCAAGGAAAGTGTTTCTAATTATGAAAAGTGGCATCATACTTGAGAACTTCAATTTTCTTCTCCATTTTCCAAGGCTTGCATTTGACAGTAGCGATCATTTGTCTTTTCTCATCTAACTCTGCCTTCAATCTTTCCAATTCCTCTTCATCTATTTCTTCTTCTTCTTCCCTTAAAAAAAAAAGAAAGAAAAAAAAAACCTTCTTTAGTAAAGTTAAGATTTGCTTGACTTCCAAATTTAAAGAATGCTATCAGATACTCAGCTGATTAATGCATAACAACTTGGTTGTATACAATGAATGCTGAGATCCATAAGCCTTAGAGCTTACAGCTGAATGCTGATGCAGGGTTTCTGGAATTACTGTAACTTTAAAAAATAGTATTTATTTTCTGAAGTCCTGAAACCTTTTTATGTCCATAGTTTCAAATTTTCAGAAAATCCATGGAAATAAAAAGCTATTAATATATTTAATTCTTTTCTTTGTTCCCCTGTACATCTTCCCCCTCCAATTCTACATTTCATTGAAAAACTTTATTTTTCAACAAGGATAGTAAATTAGAGGTGAAAATGTCTTTGAAGTGCCCTTAAAAAATTTGTTAGCCCTGTCTCAAGAGAAAGAGAAAAACTGAAATAGGAAAAAATAAAAGGAATCTATTCCTCTAAGGTAACTTAATCTGTTAATTAAGCTCAAAACTTCAATTGATAAAATTGAACTCAAAGTGTACTTGATAGAAGTCAATCCTTTGAAGAGGGCTTCAAAGGAATTTAGTTTCTCACTGAGCAAATGAGATGGATCTTTTCTCTTCTGTGTTTCTAGTATTGCAAAAAATATCAAAGGTTCCAAAACTCAAAGAAAACAAAATCTAAATATGAGCGACAAAGTTTATAAATTGAAGAATGTGATGCCCTGTTGTAGAGAACAATGTTTTTGGTAAGAGATTGTTTCAGTTATGAGTTATTGTTGCAAAAAGATCAAACCAGTCAATCCTAAAGGAAATCCACCCTGAATATCTGCTGGAAGGACTAATGCTGAAGCTGAAGCTCCAATACTTTGGCCACCTGACACGAAGAGCCAAACTCACTGGAAAACACCCTGATGCTGGGAAAGACTGAAGGCAAAAGGAGAAAAGGGTGACAGGAGATGAGATAGTTAGATAGCATCACTGATACAATGGACATGAATTTGAGCAAACTCTGGGAGTTGGTGATGGACAGGGAAGCCTGGCGTGCTGCAGTCCATGGGGTCTCAAAGAGTCAGACATAACTTAGTGACTGAACAACAACAACATGGTCACTTAACTTCAAATTTACCCTTTTAGACTTAATAATGTGATGCTGTGGCTGTGACTCTGTAGGACACATTTCTAGTTTGTCAGTTGGCTCAATATTCTGCTGTCATAATTGGCTGCCAATAGAGTATACGAAGAAGGGACTTGGTTTTTCCTTTGGCTTCCCGTTTGCCTCTTGTGGGATGCTTACTCTTCAGCAATTCTTTTTCACCCCAAGAGCTGCAGGGCCTTCCCATAGCTGCAGGTGAGACTGGTTTGCCAGTTTTTCCAACATTAGCAGAACCAGCTTCATCACGCACCCTGTAGACACCAGCACCACTTGAGCTTCGCCCCCTCTGCAGAGCTCCCTGGGTCTCTCCTCTATGCTTTTAGGTTTTAATTTCAACCTCTTTCCATTGTTCCTCCAGCCCATGGTGTGCTATTTGCTTCCTATAGTTGCTATTACCATTATGCTTAGTGTTTTCTTTTCATCTTTCCAGTAACCTATTTATTATTAGCCTAGTGATTATTTATACCTACTAAATCAGTTAGTGCTGGGAGAAATACCAATAACCTCAGATATGCAGATGACACCACCCTTATGGCAGAAAGTGAAGAGGAACTCAAAAGCCTCTTGATGAAAGTGAAAGAGGAGAGCTAAAAATTTGGCTTAAAGCTCAACATTCAGAAAATGAAGATCATGGCATCTGGTTCCATCACTTCATGGGAAATAGATGGGGAAACAGTGGAAACAGTGTCAGACTTTATTTTTTGGGGCTCCAAAATCACTGCAGATGGTGACTGCAGCCATGAAATTAAAAGACACTTACTCCTTGGAAGGAAAGTTATGACCAACCTAGATAGCATATTCAAAAGCAGAGATATTACTTTGCCAACAAAGGTCTGTCTAGTCAAGGCTATGGTTTTTCCTGTGGTCATGTATGGATGTGAGAGTTGGACTGTGAAGAAGGCTGAGCACCGAAGAATTGATGCTTTTGAACTGTGGTGTTGGAGAAGACTCTTGAGAGCCCCTTGGACTGCAAGGACTCCCAATCAGTCCATTCTGAAGGAGATCAGCCCTGGGTGTTCATTGGAAGGACTGATGCTAAAGCTGAAACTCCAGTACTTTGGCCACCTGATGCAAAGAACTGATTCACTGGAGAAGACTCTGATGCTGGGAGGGATTGGGGGCAGGAGGAGAAGGGGACGACAGAGGATGAGATGGCTGGATGGCATCACCGACTCGATGGACAAGAGTTTGGGTGAACTCCGGGTGATGGTGATGGACAGGGAGGCCTGGCGTGCTGCAATTCATGGGGTCGCAAAGAGTTGGACACTACTTAGCAACTAAACCACCACCAGAGTTTTTAATCAGGTCATGGTTACTGAAACAGAAATTTAATTAACCCTGTAAAATAACATCTGTCATTGATAGCTTGGTTGGGTTTTTTTTTAACCAATTAAGATATTTTTCTTAGAATAGTAGTCCTGGTTTAAGTGAACTATGGAAGTACACTCATACTAAGATACAACTCTGAATGTCGTTAAGTTGTTTCTCTTTTAAACATTTGATGTTTATTATATAAAATCGTTCCCTGGTAGCTCAGATGGTAAAGAATCCACCCGCAATGCAGGAGACCTGGGTTTGATCCCTGACTTGGGAAGAGCCCCTGGAGGAGGGCATGGCAACCCACTCCAGTATTCTTGCCTGGAGGATCCCCATGGACAGAGGAGCCTGGCGGGCTACCATCCATATGGTTGCTGAGTCGGACAAGATTGAGCAATTAAGCATACACACATATAAAATCCTATGGTGCTGTACAAGGATAACAAAATACTTACACAGGATGAAAGAATGATCTATTTCATGTTTGGATTTACCATGTAATTAAAGCTTATTTCTCTACATTTCTCTACGTTCCTAATACTAATTATGTAGTTTCCTGCTGTCTTAAACCCAGTACTTTACATGTTTAACATATTCAGATTCTATGACTCCTTCAAAAATCATATGAAATGTCTTCAATACCCTTTTCTGATTGTCCTTATGAGATAGTTTTCTTTAAGACTCTAAATCACTTTTTACTTCCCTGGCACATTTATACAGCCTTATTTCATAATAATTGTGTCTAAGTGGCCTCTTCCTTACTATGTTATTAATTTGTAGAGAATGGAGGCAATTTCACATTCATATCCATATCTTCCAAAGAAATTAGCAAATTATCTTTGACAGAAGTGGAGCTGAATAAATATTTATTAAATAAATGTTTATGTACAGAATTTTTCTGGATGACAGGATTACCAACAAGTACACTAAAATAAAATATAACAATGTCTTCCAAGTTATGGAAAGATACTTATTCCTACACTAAATGATCTCAGACTGGTATATTTTTAATCTTTGTGTTGTTAATTGTCGATTGCTCCAGGAAGATCATGCTGTGCTACAATGTATAGTTGTTCTCAGCTAAATTACCTTCAAATATGCAGGTAGTTAAGATATTACATTTTTTGCATAATTTAAATATAATAATGCATAATTAAACATTGCTTTACAGGGAAACAGCTTTTCCAGGAACCACTCAAAGAAAGTGTTAATCATATTAAAAAAGTGTAGCACAGGCATGTTTTGCTTCTAAAATGTAGGGCTAATTTGTGTAAGAATGGCTTTCTATCTTAGCTTTGATTTATTTAAACAACAGTTGTTAGGAAAAAGGAGGCATAATGTGCTGAATTTCTCACTGCTATAAACGTATTACTTATTCACTTAAAACTGGGTCAAGAAAAGCATATAATATTATTAGAAATCCTTCAAAATGCCAAACAAGGCAGTTTTTGTTAACCATCTCCAAAGACAGTTAACATTACAACCTTGGATTTAGTTGTTTTCAAATGTTTTTTCAGTGCAAGAAAAATTCCCTAAGGTGTTTCACATGAACATTTAAATAGAAGAAGATCATGAATTAGTTAACCTAAATAAATGTGCCATGATTTGCCTACTAATCTTTCTCAAAACATATTTGCTAATACATTTTCTTAAAAACAGAAGGGCTTATCTTCAAAGTGAACAATGGAATATGGACCCTGAAATAGTGATCAGAACTGTCAATCATCATAAGTAATTTATATTATTTAAAATAGTTGTAAAAATTATGGTGATAATAATATAATTTATAAAACCTATGGAGATAAAATTAATTTTAGTCAAGACTGGTTCTGCAGAGGAGAAGGGAGGATGGGAGACGGGTGCTTCTGGCTTCTCAGAATCAGGATGAGAGTGGGACCAGGTAAGGACAGACCCTGTCACAGGGACAAGATTGCCCCAGGTAACAGGGGCCAAGACCCAGTTGATTCACATGGTCCTATTTCTAGAGGTTGAGCCTTGACAGGAGGGCCTTGAGCAGACCAAGAAAGCAAAGGAATTCCCATCTGAGTCATATTTTAAAAGCGACATCTCTGAAGCACAGGTGGAGAGGAAAAGGTAAATTCTGGAACACAACCTATATCATTTATATGTCTATTGGTGATGTTTCCTCAATGAAATACCACTGTCAGAAAGCATCAACTTTGCTAGTAGGAAATATTACTACCTAATAATAGAAATAACAATCACAATAAGACATGAAACTTAAAAGGTTGTTTTGTTTTTGAAAAGAATGAAACATAAAAATGCTTGAAGATAGACATAAAAAATATCAGAGTAAAACAGAAAGCAGGTGATGTCTTAGTATTCAAGGATAGAAGAAAGAAGAGGAGATTGGGAAGAAGGAGAAAAAGGAAGAGAAGGAGAAAGAAGAGGAAGAGAGAGATTTAAAACCTTAAGTCAACAAAAATACAATGAAGAAATGGGTGGGGTTACTCTTATTTTAAAAGGAACCATTGTCAACCAATGCTAAACTTCTCTGTTGATAAAATATTCACAAATAATAGCTAGTTATTGAATACCACAAGGTGTCATCTTGGGAGGAAATCTTGGAAAGTTCCTCAGCATTTAAAGTTCTAGGACTGTTTCAGAGGAGAGATCCTATCACCTCATGGTGATTCCCATGCCCCACCTAGGGGTGGCAGAGGAGTTATTCTCTTGAATCCTGTCCAAGTGGCCTAGGTTTCCTATTAGTAAATGTGTTTCACATACACAGTTTTTCCATCTGCCTGCCATCTGCAATTTTCCAGGAAGCAAAGACCAGAAAATTACTTTCTTGAATTTTTTTCCCTAAACAGCATTTAATATATTACTCTAGACAAAGGCAGCGATCAGAAAATCATTGGCCTGCTAGAAGTGAAAGACATAGAGTTATATTAAAAAGGAAAGGACAATCCAATCCTCTGTAGGGACAGATAGTTAATATTTTAGACTTTGGGAGCTACATACAGCTCTGTCCCATATTCCTCTCTGTGTTTTTTTTTAATTACAGTTTTATTAAAATGATAAGAACCATTCTTGGCTCTTAGGTTGAAATTAACCATAGTTTTCCAACTCCTGCTCTGTAAAATACGTGATTTTGGGATCATGTTTATAAGTTTTTCATTTAACTTCATTAAAGATGCATTTAACTAACGGAATAACTTTAAAATATTTAAATTAACTATAATATGTTAATGGCCCATGACGATTTAGATCTCTCATAAGGAAATCTCTCATAAGTCCATTCTCAATATATATTCATTTAAAAATTCTATTTTAATATTAAAATACATTTAACTAAGTGGAATAAAATGGTGGCATCAGACTAAGCTTGTTTTTCTGAAAGTAGTTTTAATTACCAATTTTAAGGCTAGGGAGTGCCTAAAGAGTGATCTTTCCGCATCAGGCACTTTTGAATGAAAAAGAACGTCAATTATAGATCAGAACTAACTTACGCTCCTCTCTTTAACCTCCTCCTTCTCTCTTTCTCTCTGGCCTTCCTTGTTTCTTCATCCTCTGGTTCAGGTTCTGGATCGTCTTCATTGATAACATCTCTGGTCCGTTTCCTCTTTGGTCTCATGCTCTCTCTTCGAGGTAGTTTGTTCTCCTCCTCTTCCTCTTCGCCTAAACACAGCAGTTAATGCTTCAGTGAGTAGTTTCAGAAAAGTGCTTTCCCAATCCCAAATGTATTCTTACTTTTTAATTATCATTGTCACACCTCTGAAACCATAATCTAGCCATTTGTCATATCAAGATAAAATGCACCATGCCATATATATTTCATAGTCTGCCACTTAAATACACTTATCTACATTCTCATTCTTGTGGTTTATCTACTCAAATAAGTGAGTATCAATCTCCAAATTCTAATATGCTTAGAATTCCAGCCTTCATTTACTTGTATAACTAGATGACTTGGGAGTTTAATATCATACCATGACCTCTCAGACCAAGTTTGTAGATTATCAACTCAATACATAAGGGTTGAGTGTTTAATCACTATGTGCTAATATTACTTCTATCTTAGAACAAACAATAAGAATGCAAGGAAATGCTATAAACTAGAATAATTTTGAAGAAATTAATTTATGCCTTGACATAATTCAAATTGTAGATTATCAGTTCAATACATAAGGGTTGAATGTTTAATCACTATGTGCTAATATTACTTCTATCTTAGAACAAACAATAAGAATGCAAGGAAATGCTATAAATTAAAATAATTTTGAAGAAATTAATTTATGCCTTGACATAATTCAAATACCTTTCTAATTCAAATCATTCTCATTCTTTTTTTTTTAACTTTTTAAAAAAAACTTGAAACATAGTTGATTTACAATATTATATTACTTGTTTGGGTGTACTGCAACTGGTTCAGTTTTATATATATATATAATATATATATATAATATATATATATAATATATATATAGTAGATTATTTCCCATTATAGGTTTTTACAAGATATTATATACAGCCCCCTGTGTTACATGGTAAATCCTTGTTGCTTATCTATTTTATGTAAAATCATTTTTATTCTTAACTTCAAATACTTATTTTTCCTAAATTTTTTCTCTTTCTTAGATGAAATTGATAGTAAATAACTTTGCTTGATCATTCTATCTTTTTGATTAGAAATAGATAACTAATAAATTTAATACAAGTTTGAGAGAAATGATATTATTTTATTTTATTCACCAACTGACAATTAATGCCTCATATGTCCATAACTTCTTTGGAAGCTTTCCAGTAAAGAGTAGGAGGAGAATTCAGTTCCTTCCTTCACTATTTATGACAGACAATCCTACTTCATCTTCACTTTTGCTTTTTAACTTCTGATATTTATAGTTAATTATTATTAAAAAAACAAATATTACTCGTAATTATCACTATCTTTTTAAATAGAAGCTACTATAGGGAAAAAATTGTGCTTTAATGGAAAACTATGAAATGTCTGTACCATACCCTTCTATGTTGTCTGATGCTGATTCTATGGAAGCTATCTTGTAACTTTGTAAATTGTAGATCACTAGATAGCAATGCAAAATAGTTCTTATCCGTAGACAAGCAAGTGAACTCAGTGCAGACAACCTTCCACCACCAAAAAAGAAAGGAAACAAAAAAAACCCCACAAAACAGTCATGTCTTCACTTGCACCAATCAGTTTAATATTCCTGATCTATAAATGAATCTGTTCTTTGAATTTTTCTTTGAACTGGTAACTGCTATAAATTGCTCACCAGATTCCTCATTTATTAGTTAAATATGTTCATTTTTACATCAGATCAGATCAGTCGCTCAGTCGTGTCTGACTCTTTGCGACCCCATGAATCACAGCACGCCAGGCCTCCCTGTCCATCACCAACTCCCGGAGTTCACCCAGACTCACGTCCATCGAGTCAGTGATGCCATCCAGCCATCTCATCCTCTGTCGTCCCCTTCTCCTCCTGCCCCCAATCCCTCCCAGCATCAGAGTCTTTTCCAATGAGTCAACTCTTCGCATGAGGCCGCCAAAGTACTGGAGTTTCAGCTTTAGCATCATTCCTTCCAAAGAAATCCCAGGGCTGATCTCCTTCACAATGGACTGGTTGGATCTCCTTGCAGTCCAAGGGACTCTCAAGAGTCTTCTCCAACACCACAGTTCAAAAGCATCAATTCTTCGGTGCTCAGCCTTCTTCACAGTCCAACTCTCACATCCATACATGACCACAGGAAAAAACATAGCCTTGACTAGACGAACCTTTGTTAGCCCTTGTAATGTCTCTGCTTTTGAATATGCTATCTAGGTTGGTCATAACTTTCTTTCCAAGGAGTAAGCGTCTTTTAATTTCATGGCTGCAGTCACCATCTGCAGTGATTTTGGAGCCCAAAAAATAAAGTCTGACACTGTTTCCACTATTTCCCCATCTATTTCCCATGAAGTGATGGGACCAGATGCCATGATCTTCGTTTTCTGAATGTTGAGCTTTAAGCCAACTTGTTCACTCTCCACTTTCACCTTCATCAAGAGGCTTTTTAGTTCCTCTTCACTTTCTGCCATAAGGGTGGTGTCATCTGCATAGCTAAGGTTATTGATATTTCTCCCGGCAATCTTGATTCCAGCTTGTGTTTCTTCCAGTCCAGCGTTTCTCATGATATACACTGCATATAAGTTAAATAAACAGGGTGACAATATACAGCCTTGACGTACTCCCTTTCCTATTTGGAACCAGTCTGTTGTTCCATGTCCAGTTCTAACTGTTGCTTCCTGACTTGCATACAAATTTCTCAAGAGGCAGATCAGGTGGTCTGGTATTCCCATCTCTTTCAGAATTTTCCACAGTTTATTGTGATCCACACAGTCAAAGGCTTTGGCATAGTCAATAAAGCAGAAATAGATGTTTTTCTGGAACTCTCTTGCTTTTTCCATGATCCAGCGGATGTTGGCAATTTGATCTCTGGTTCCTCTGCCTTTTCTAAAACCAGCTTGAACATCAGGAAGTTCACAGTTCACATATTGCTGAAGCCTGGCTTGGAGAATTTTAAGAATTACCTTACTAGCGTGTGAGATGAGTGCAACTGTGCAGTAGTTTGTGTTTTTATTTTTTTATAAATTTTGTTATCTTTTCAACATTACTTATTAAACTTTTATTGATATTCCAAATCTAAATAAGATCTAAACATTACCAATATTACTAAAGTTTGACTAGCAGAGAGAAACAGGAGAATAACTTTTCTAATTAGGTTTTGAAAACTGTACTCTTGTTATCAAGACCAAAAATTTGTTAAATACTGTGGCAGATGTTGCATGATATTCAAACCCCACTCTGGCATTTTGAAAATCTACCCAGCCTTTATTGTTCATTTTAGTCGCTAATCATAGAAAGAGCAAGGGCCTCGTAGGAACTGAGAAACAATTTCACCCTCAAATAACTCAAAAATTCAAGAAGCCACTTGGTATTCTGCATTTTAGTATATTTTACATTAAAGCTAAGATATTAAACTTGCAGAGTTTTATCATGGATGAAAAGTATATCATTATATTTATCTTTTAGCACTTAGGACAAAAAGGCTATCTTTAGTGTTTTCACTAGTTTCCAAATATTCAAATTCTTAAAAAAAGAAGTGTTTTTACAGTTGCCTACTAAAAGTGGATTTACATAAACATTACCTTTTGGAATGGGCTCAATTTAGTTTTGAAGGGTAGCAGAATATACCACCTTAAAAAGACATTCAGAATATAACACCCCAAAATATGCCACTTCAGTGTATTGACTATTTTGAGATGTGGCACTTGAAAAACAGCAAATGCAGAAAGAGATTTTCTCTGAATTCTTCTTGTCTGCCTGAAAACAGAGCTTCCTAAAGGAACTCAACTGTCATAAATCCCCTCCCCAGGAATTTCATCCCCAAGGAACACTATAGAAGTGTTCTATAGAGGAGACTATAGGTCAACACCACATGCAGACATATTTTATCATAAACTATCGTACCTCCTATCTATTCTCTTAAAACTTATTCTCTCCCAAGAGACCTACATACCCCTCACTTTTCCCTATTTAGATGGCATTTAAGTCTAAATTTTAAGCCACCTCACACAATTACTCAGTTTTTTTCTGGGTATCATCCATGTATACATGAGGTGTATGTGTTAATAAACTTCTGTTTTGGTTTGGTTTTGTTGTTCAACTGTCCTAGACTACAGGAGTATCAGTTAAGAAACTCAGAAGGGTAAAGGAAAAATTACTTTTCCTCCCCTGTAGTAGTCAAGTCAGAGCCTCTAGGACCTGTGTGAGACTCTGGGCTGTTTACGTGCAGAATGTACCAACTTAATGAAAACAACTGTCACCATGAACATTCACTGGCTGTCACATTGGCTCAGGTTTTTAACTGATGGTGTTGATGTATTCTCTAATTGAACTCTCCCTGAAATGCTGCACTTTCAGTTTTGATCAACTCAAAACTTTAGCTCATAAAATGATCTTTCTCTGTTCTTGTCCATGAGTGGTTTGCATGCCTGGAAACAGGTCACAATCTAGGCTCTTGAGCTGAACCTATTCAAAGTAAAAACAACAGGGCAATTTAGACAAAACATTCATGAATTCAAAAGAACAGGGTTATTCATTTTTATTGAACAACCTGATCACTTTAGTCAAAAAGGCCAATCTGTTATATTGTAATAGATTCAGCCTAAGGGAAAATATTTTAGGACAAAGAAAATAGTAAAGAAATAAAAAAGCAAAATTTTCTGGACCACCATCCACTTAATGATGAGCAGTTTATAAATTGGGTGGAATGTGTGTTTGCCAGTTGAATGGACTCTCAAGTGAAGAGTCTATCTGATGGACTTGGTTGCTCTTGCGAGACCATTGAAAGTCATCCACACGTGCTCCTGTGTTTGCATAGGGTCGCATATCCCCACAAGATAAGAAGACGAATCCCCTAAATTCACTGCTATGCCACAGGAAACATATCCCAACTGGGTCTATCCCCACTTACTTGAACTTTCCTCAGTATCATCTTCTTTCTCCTCCACTTGGATTTGCACTATTGAGGAAAGAAAAAATATAGCAATTCTTTAAACGACAGCACAATTGTTAATAACTGGTTTTTACTGTTGTTACTTTCATTGTAAAGTTTTCTGTTCAGTTAATATATTTTTTCAATAAACTTGTCAAAATGAACATTGTTTATTAAAGATATACAGCTACAGCATCTTACAGAGTGTTGAGCAAGGACTTCTCTGCTTCATCACCTTTGACAATTTGCAAAACACGTCAATCATAAGCCTGTCAGTTCAATTCAAAATAACTTCAACCAAAATAAATTCTGTTCTGCAGTAAGTCAACTTAGGGTTTGTTGGGTCATTTCATTGTATGATAAAGAAAGTTGTTAGCAAAGCTATATCCACATGCACAAACCATTTGGTTATTATAACCAAATTAACTTATTAAAATAGAGAATATTTCATTCTAACCAGCTACCCAGTGTCAAAGAACCTTTCAAAAATGCTTAAAAGCTGATATTTCATATTTTAATTATTTCTATACATAT
This sequence comes from Bubalus bubalis, assembly GCF_019923935.1. NCBI lineage: Eukaryota > Metazoa > Chordata > Mammalia > Artiodactyla > Bovidae > Bubalus > Bubalus bubalis. Next base: position 110,991,950 of record NC_059159.1, on the reverse strand, counting down.
TATATGCAGCCTAAATTTTCCCATATATGATTTACCTTGACAATGTGGAGATAGGTGATTTAACAGTTCTTTCAAGACAAAGAATGTTTTTTCTGTTTATTCCTCCATTCATCCTTAGGGTCTTGTTTTCAGATTAGCTCCATTTTTATAAAGGCATATACAAGTTTTATAAAATTTTAATGGTACAATAATATCAGAAAATATTTTAATTGGCAGATTTTTCCCCTTGTCAACTACTATCTGTTCATCACAGGTTGAGTCAGCCAGAGACAAAGATCTGTGACTTGCAATGGCAAAAATCAGAGCAGACTATTTCTTTAAAGCACAGTTTAGTAACTCATTTAAAATATTAACTTACATATTTTATTTACGGTAGATGAGCCTAAGCCCAAAACAGCAAAGATAATAAACAATGCTGCTGTGAACAGAGGAAACAACCTCTGGTTTTGTTTCTGCTCAGCACTGTCAAAGGTTATTATTCAGAGCTTGACAGGCATATTGAAAAGGCAGCACATACAGAGTTTAAATTCTATTCACAAAGAAGATTATTGTAAAGGCACTTTTTGCCTTTAAACAGCATATGCATAAAAATTTTTACGATATGCAAAAATGTTATCACTCAATGTCAGCCATGGAATAGGAAAATAAGTGTTCTTTTATTCAGAGTGGACATATGCCTTTGTCACTGGCTGTAACTGGATCTGCAGGGGACAAAAGTCTTTATGTCACTACTGAGAGTTCACAATAGTGACGACAGACACTTCTCAGAAGATATTTTATATTCAACAATAAGTCATGGTCTTTACTTGCAATTAATGCTACCACCAAATTTCTTCAGTCAAAGAGGAATTCACTTAGGAAGGCAACTTAATGATATAAGATTAGCCTTAGACCAAGGTCTGATCAGTGGCATAATATAGGAACAGCTGAGGACAAATAGCAAAGGCTGACACACAGCCTCTTTTGCACCACGCATACCCAAAGCAAAAAATCACACAAAATACTAAACTGATTTTTAATAATCAACTCACTAGACATGATTAAAGTTAAATAATGAAATGGAGGAAAATAGTAAATAAATAGAGATACAAGCAAATCTTTAGGAAGGATTACAATCCTATTAAACAAAAACAGCAAAATGAAATGTCCCAAGCCAAGGAGATGAGTGACAAATCAATTTCCTCTGCTAACCAGAAGAGAGAGAATGCAGGGCTGGAGTCATGGATCATCTTCTAAGGTACAGGAAGGATAGTTATAAATAGCCCTTAAATAAAACTGCATAAGGGGAGATAACTCTGCTGTGGTTGCAAGTAGAGAAGAAAAAAAGAGCTATGGTTTCTGAGTGATGTAATGGACAGTATTGCAGAAATAGCCTCTTTGTTCCTCTTGAGGTGACTCTCCAATAGCTATACTCATCTGTGCATGATCATCTACACATTCTCAGTAGGTGCATTCTTTGTTTAACAGTGTTTCTTTTGTCTGGCAGTTTAGTCAGGAGCTACAGAGCCATTGTTTTATAGGTATTGTGACCATAATTGGTTTATTCTTGATTCAAACCCTCAGCAAAGGCAGCATCAGCAACAGGAACTAAATAGCAGCACCATGACCAGGAGATTGAAGACCATCAAGAGCCTCAGAGGAAGCTTGATTTTAATGTAACACTATTTAGTCTGAAAAGCTACTGTCAATGCTGATCTGCATCTCCTGAAACTCAAAGTAATGCTGAAGAACCAAGCTAAGAAGCCCCTCCCAAACAAAACCCTGTGCAAAAGAATAACTCAGATCATTTAAATGCGAGTTACAGACTGTCTTTCCCTTCTCAGACAATTTTTGGCATGGCTTGTTGCCATCCCTTCTCTCAGCAATCCCTGGTAGCTTGCTCCCAATCATATAACCTTCTCATGTTCTGGATGTTTCCCAAAGCCTATTGATTATGTACTTTAAAAATAACCTTTCTCCTGGGGAGTGATGGGAGGAGAATGGGACAGTTGGGGGTGGGTGTGGGGGGTCCTGTCTAAATGTTGAAGGCAGCAAGCAAGACTACATCGAAGTATGCTTATTTAAGAGTGGAATATGAAATAGGAGCAGATGAACTCCTAGGCAACCCAGATCCTCATTTCATGCAAATAGACCCAGTAATTAGAAACAGTAAAAGGAAACAACAGCAAAATGTCACATTTTAGAGGCACTGGAATCGTTCAGAAAAGTGAATGTTGTTCCAGGCTTTCTTTTTCAGTCTATAGCACTGAAAATATTGTATGGTTCTTCAGGATCAGAGTGGCCAAGTAGCTGAAAGAGCTGAATGATATCCCCTGTTCCTCTGACCCACATTTAGCTCATGAAGGGATTATTGTAGCACCAGGTCATTCCTTTGGAAACTGAAAATTCATTTATTCAATTAGCATTTATTGTGCATTTAAAAGGCTCTATAGAATGGGGGAGCCTGGTGGGCTGTCATCTATGGGGTCGCACAGAGTTGGACATGACTGAAGTGACTTAGCAGCAGCAGCAGCAGCATAGAGCAAAGTGTTCTGGACTAGGAGTTTGTAGACTATAGAGGAAAAGTGATAGTACTTAAGGAGTCTAGCTATTTGATGCAAAAGAACGACTTTATAACAATGAGATTCAAGTTTAGGTATGAATATCTTATCTAGTTTACTTGGGTTATTGCAGCAATGTACTAGTTATGTTTATTAGCAATGTGAGTGAGTGAAGTCATTCTGTCGGGTCCGACTCTTTGTGACCCCATGGACAATGGCTTCCAGGCTCCTCCGTCCATGGGATTTTCCAGGCAAGAGTCCTGGAGAGGATTGCCATTTCCTTCTCCATATTAGCAATGTACTAGTGTTATTTGTTTAGGGTTCCTTTGTGTATGAGCAAATGTCAACATCAGTTCTTCCCATATAAATGGGGTACATTTCCAGGAAATACAGCTAATATTTCATAATAGCTGTAAATGGAGTATAACCTTTTAAAAATGGAAAAATTATGTAAAAAATTACATACAATCAGACTAGATCAGATCAGACACTCAGTCGTGTCCAACTCTTTGCGACCTCATGAATCACAGCACACCAGGCCTCCCTGTCCATCACCAACTCCCGGAGTTCACTCAGACTCACATCCATTGAGTCAGTGATGCCATCCAGCCATCTCATCCTCTGTCGTCCCCTTCTCCTCTTGCCCCCAATCCCTCCCAGCATCAGAGTCTTTTCCAATAGTCAACTCTTCGCATGAGGTGGCCAAAGTACTGGAGTTTCAGCTTTAGCATCATTCCTTCCAAAGAAATCCCAGGGCTGATCTCCTTCACAATGGACTGGTTGGATCTCTTGCAGTCCAAGGGACTCTCAAGAGTCTTCCCCAACACCACAGTTCAAAAGCATCAATTCTTTGGTGCTCAGCCTTCTTCACAGTCCAACTCTCACATCCATACATGACCACAGGAAAAAACATAGCCTTGACTAGATGAACCTTTGTTGGCAAAGTAATGTCTCTGCTTTTGAATATGCTATCTAGGTTGGTCATAACTTTCTTTCCAAGGAGTAAGCGTCTTTTAATTTCATGGCTGCAGTCACCATCTGCAGTGATTTTGGAGCCCAAAAAATAAAGTCTGACACTGTTTCCACTATTTCCCCATCTATTTCCCATGAAGTGATGGGACCAGATGCCATGATCTTCGTTTTCTGAATGTTGAGCTTTAAGCCAACTTGTTCACTCTCCACTTTCACCTTCATCAAGAGGCTTTTTAGTTCCTCTTCACTTTCTGCCATAAGGGTGGTGTCATCTGCATAGCTGAGGTTATTGATATTTCTCCCGGCAATCTTGATTCCAGCTTGTTTATTCCAGTCCAGCATTTCTCATGATGTACTCTGCATATAAGTTAAATAAGCAGGTTGACAATATACAGCCTTGACGAACTTCTTTTCCTATTTGGAACCAGTCTGTTGTTCCATGTCCAGTTCTAACTGTTGCTTCCTGACCTGCATACAAATTTCTCAAGAGGCAGGTCAGGTGGTCTGGTATTCCCATCTCTTTCAGAATTTTCCACAGTTTATTGTGATCCACACAGTCAAAGGCTTTGGCATAGTCAATAAAGCAGAAATAGATGTTTTTCTGGAACTCTCTTGCTTTTTCCATGATCCAGCGGATGTTGGCAATTTGATCTCTGGTTCCTCTGCTTTTTCTAAAACCAGCTTGAATATCAGAAAGTTCATGGTTCACATATTGCTGAAGCCTGGCTTGGAGAATTTTGAGCATTACTTTACTAGCGTGTGAGATGAGTGCAGTTGTGCGGTAGTTTGAGCATTCTTTGGCATTGCCTTTCTTTGGGATTGGAATGAAAACTGACCTTTTCCAGTCCTGTGGCCACTGCTGAGTTTTCCAAATGTGCTGGCATATTGAGTGCAGCACTTTCACAGCATCATCTTTCAGGATTTGGAATAGCTCAACCGGAATTCCATCACCTCCACTAGCTTTGTTCGTAGTGATGCTTTCTAAGGCCCACTGGACTTCACATTCCAGGATGTCTGGCTCTAGGTCAGTGATCACACCATCGTGATTATCTGGGTCATGAAGATCTTTTTTGTACAGTTCTTCTGTGTATTCTTGCCATCTCTTCTTAATATCTTCTGCTTCTGTTAGGTCCATACCATTTCTGTCCTTTATCGAGCACATCTTTGCATGAAAATTTCCCTTGGTATCTCTGATTTTCTTGAAGAGATCCCTAGTCTTTCCCATTCTGTTGTTTTCCTCTATTTCTTTGCATTGATCACTGAAGAAGGCTTTCTTATCTCTTCTTGCTCTTTTTTGGAACTCTGCATTCAGATGCTTATATCTTTCCTTTTCTCCTTTGCTTTTCGCTTCTCTTCTTTTCATAGCTATTTGTAAGGCCTCCCCAGACAGCCATTTTGCATTTCTTTTCCATGGGAATGGTCTTGATCCCTGTCTCCTGTACAGTGTCACAAACCTCATTCCATAGCTCATCAGGCACTCTATCTATCAGATCTAGGCCCTTAAATCTATTTCTCACTTCCACTGTATAATCATAAGAGATTTGATTTAGGTCATACCTGAATGGTCTATTTAAAACAAAAGCACTGCCTTTATCAAAACTGGGCATATATACACACTTTCATGTTTGCCTGCAAAATGGTAAGAAACTGTTCATTAATTAAATTAGAATGGTATTATTTAAGAAAAAATTTAAAAATAAATTAAAATATAAAAAATTAACCTTTTAGCTCAGACTAAACTGCCCTGAGACAGACATTAATCCATGCCATAACAAGCACATTTCCAAGTCTTCAGTGAAGAACCCATGTCATCAGTATGTGGTATGATGTGGGATGTGAGAGGAAGAGAAGAATCAAGGATAATTCCAAGGATTTTGGCCTGGGTAACTGGGAAGGTAGAGATGCAAGGAAAAGAGATAGGAGGCTCTAGGGAAAATAGGTTAAGTAGCAACTGTTGAAGTTCAGTAGTTTAATCTGACTATATGAAATCACCAAACTATACTGAGATATCATTTCCCCTACAGAGAGTGGCCCAGCACTCAGCTTCCATTAATTTATCAAAACACTATCATTGGTGGATGTTAAGTAGGGAATGGAAGCCACTGTCCATGAAAGCAAACAAAAATAATGGAATGTGATCTTTCTTCTTCTCATATATCTATCTACCAAGGATATAAGATCTGATTCAGTTTAACTCAGCAGCTCCATTTATTTTTACTAGTTTTAGGTCAGGATAAGAAAATATTCAGGCTTCCCAGGTGGTGCCAGTGGTAAAGAACCCGCCTGCCAATGCTGGAGACATAAAAGACTCAGGTTCAGTCCCTGGGTTGGGAAGATCCCCTGCATGAGGGCACAGCAACCCACTCCAATATTCTTGCCAGGAGACTCCTATGGACACAGGAGCCTGGCGGGCTACAGAACATAGGATTGTAGAGAGTCAGACATGATTTAAGTAACTTAGCACACATGCACTCAAAAAGATATTCAGGAGATTTGTTTATAACAATCTGAAATCCTTCATGTCATGGACTTGAGCATGATATTCTGGAAGTCACAGAGTAAAAAGAATAATTATTTAGCTATTAGATCAATCAAATACGTTAATGAACCGGTAAACTATAAGACATTTAAAAAAATCCTCTGAAGTGGGAATAACAGAATGAGATCATTACACAACTGTCAGTAAGGTATCTTGGGAAAAGGTTTAATTTGACAGACCTAGGCTGATATTCTTTCTCCAGGTGCCTGCATCTTTCCTTTAATACCATTAAAAACCTTAAGATCATAAGGTCTTCTATAAAACCACTGAAAAAATCATGGGGTGCATACGTTCAACAATACACTAATGGAAATTTGTATAATAAATGCCAAAAGACTGGTCATATTTTCAAACATTATAATATCTTGAGATACTAAATAGTTATTTTACATTTGTGGTTACAAAATCACAAAAAAAGAATAATAATTTTGGTTTTTGTTAAGACTCACCTAAGGAGGGAGGGTGGCAGGCAAAAAAATATATATCACTGCTTGTAGTAACTGTTATTCTCTAATGTCTTTCCTTTTGAATTATATTTATTTTTAAGGCTCTGTGGCCCTTAAGAAATAGAAAATAAATAGCTGCTGATGCCTGCTTTATTAAAAACATAATATAAAATATTGTATTTGCCAAATGGAAGAGAATTAAGTCTATAGAGAAACACATTTTACCACAAGGTTCCAGAGAGACAACCCTGAGATAAACAAAGAGAAAAATAGAAAATTCACTCAAAATAAAGATAAAATAAGAGAGGATGCACACCAAATTTTTTGGCACTTTTTCCTTCTGTTTCCATAGTATATAACATTAAAATTAAACAGACTGAGTGAAATGGGTAGCTGGTATTCTAAATTCTACCACTCACCCCTGAACGGTCAAGAGCAAATATGAAATGATGAATCATCGTTCTTCAAATGGCAAAATATATACAGAAGTGTTTGCAAAAAGCTGCAATCAAATATTTCTTGACACCATGGTCTACAGAAAGAACAAAGCAACTCTTATTCTATGTGGTTTGGAGGGTTGACTTTAACTATATCCAGGAAATAAATAGGTATTTACAAAGGCATTAGAGCTCTCTATAGTTACAAAAAAGTAAGTGGTGTCTTTCTTCTTCTTTGCATTTAGATTATTTTGGGGGGAAGGACATTTCTTATTTAACCATGCTGTCATAATATATATTCAGAGTGTGTGCTCTCATACTACAATTACCATGACAAAGGGCAACTGCTGTAAATAAATGTGCTAAAATGAAAATACATTCTCCTGTGTGAGTTTCTGTGGCTATTAACGCAATGAAAATAGTGTGTTATACACCCTTGATGACTTTGCTTCTATATCCTTGGATTGCTTAGAACAAAAAGGAATCTTACTGTTGCCCATGAAATTTCTGTAATATTCCCAGTCATGAAGAAGAAGGGTTGTCCGGATTCATGGGTAAACAAACAAAACAAAACAAACAAAAAACTATGAAACAACTGAAAGAAGATGATTGTTCTCAGAGCATAAAGAAGTATGAAGCAAGGCTGACTGAACTCTATACAGTCTCTACCCATCCTTCTTAGCACCAGCCTTTGTTCACACAGAAGATGCTAATTAATACTCATTAGCATACATTAGCAAATGTTAATGAGTATCTTCTAAAGAACAAAAGGCACTGGGGGCAGAGAGTCAGGATGAAAGCTGAATGGTGAGAGAAGGGCTCCAACAAGACAGGCAGAAAAAAGAAAATGAGGGCAGCTTAGAACTTGAATTTATTTTCTGAAATTTAGAATTTGTTTCTCTGACAAAATATTAATAGGATTAAGGATGAAATAATTTATTTTTCCTTAGAAAAAGTAAGTCATGGACTAGAATGAATCATTCTTTTTTCTGCTTTTTAGCTGTTTGGGAACAATTACACATAGGATTTGCTACTCAACTAGGGATATTAGATACCACTATCATCAGTTAATGAAAAAGAATTCTGAATTCTAGGTGTCCTCAGGAGTTTATATAGCTGCCAGGCTCCTCTGTCCATGAAAGTCTCCAGGCAAGAATTACTAGAGTGGGTAGCCATCCCTTCTCTAGGGGATCTTCCAGATCCAGGGATCAGACCCAGGTCTCCCGCACTTCAGGAAAATTCTTTATGATCTGAGCCACCTGGGCTTCCCTGGGAATGCAGGAGACCTGGGTTCAATCCCTGGGTCAGGAAGATCTCTCCAGGAGAAGGAAATGGCAACCCACTCCAGTATTCTTCCCTGGAGAATCGTATGGACAGAGGAGCCTGGCAGGTCACAGTCCATGGGGTCGTAAAGAGTCAGACATGACTGAATGACTAATACACTTAGGAATTTGTAAGTATTGCGATCAACTATCCACCCATGCCAATTTCTTTCTCACAGACTCAATTTATAATATTTAATAAGACCAAACACTTAAGTAATTTGTAGGTAGTCTGTCATTTTATTAAAATAGCTCACATAAAATGTGATATATGTGTTCATTTATATCCTAAGGGCAGTTGGTTAACATCTGAGTACTCTAGTTAGTAATCCACAATGGTAGAATGAAGTTTTAACATCCAAAAGACTAGTCAGAAGTACTTCAGCCATCTCTACCTCAAACTAACACTAGATGATTTGTTAAGTGAAGTAATCCTTCTTAGAGGTGAACTTCATGAAATCAAATGTAAGAGAGAGAGAACTATTGGTCTGTTTCTCTAAAGAATCCTAATACAAAGAGTATCTGCCTTCAGGGTCATCTTGATGGAATTAGACAAATACTAGAAACAATAACACAAGATATAATGGCAAGTTCCCCAGAGACATACAAGCATAAATGTCTATTATAAATATCTATTAGATATTAGAACTCTATAAATATCTATTAGAGTCCATAAGAGAGTGAGATTATGCTCATTAGGACTTTCAGGATATTCGATTTTTGCAACATTTCTTCAAATATTTCTGGAAATAGGCAGAACATTAATCAATACAAATGAACACATTTCACTATTTAATTCCATTTGTATTAATTCCAATTCCTTCAAGATCATGGCCATAAAGAACAAAGTTTATTTCTATCACTGGCCTACTACTGAAAAATAGGAGCAAAAAAGAAGGATTTATGCTCTTTAAATTTATTGGGTTTATTTATTGGGTTCCATTTATTGGGTTCCTAAGACTATTGCATTCACATAGTTGGCAGCGGCTCTAGTAGAAAGAGCCTGAGGTTTTAAGTCAGACAAACTCATATTTGAGTTTTGGCTCTGCCACAACTTTATGCCATAACTTTGGCTAATTCATTTAAATTCTCTATGTCTTAGAGAAAGGAAGGAGAACTAAATGTAATATGCAGGCACATAATATAGTGCCTCACACACAGCAAAAGTTATAGTAATCTACAAGGACAGTTCAAATGCTTTTATGCATAAACAAAAATTTTGCATCTTTCACCTAAAATTCTAGGAAGACAGGAAGACACAACTACTTTGACCTTTACTTTAATATTTTGCGCTCTGCAAGTAAGAAAATTGCCACAATATTCAGTCTGAGATTATATTTAAGACTAATCACCAAAAGATGAAAACAAGGAATAAAATTTGACCCAAAACTTTCCGTCTCTTGATACTCTTAGCTTTACTCCTCACCACACCTGTTTATGATGCTAGCCAATGTTGAAAGTCATGCTGTCTGAGCCAACAGTCAACTTCATTAGCCAGTTTTTGCTTGTCAATAATTGGAGCACTTGTAGCACAGGTTTAAGTTGAACAAAAAGCAAGGGACCAATAGCCATTGTGAGTAACCATCTTCCAGTGACACAGAAAATTAGTTCCATACAAAAAGATAGAAGTCTGTGGACTTCGGAATGAGAGATTTTTATATCCTCTCTTACTCAGCTTCCAAATTCCTTTCTTGTCAGTACTCTGGCATCCAGAGGACAAGCTATCAGGACTATGTAGCAACAGTGTTCTTGCCTGGAGAATCCCAGGGACGGCGGAGCCTGGTGGGCTGCCGTCTATGGGGTTGCAGAGAGTCAGACACGACTGAAGCGACTTAGCAGCAGCAGCAGCAACAGAAAAGAGAGAAGCAGTATGAGGAGCACTCAGTAAGTACCTGACAGTCTGCTAAGTCTACTAAAAATTGGAATCAGCATCCTGATTATAAGTGATTTTTTTGTTTTCAGTTAAAGGTAATCAATTTTATCTTGATTAAATGCCAGAAGGTTGGGACTATGATTGTAACTATTATGTCTCACAGAGAAGGGCAATGGTCAAATATTAAGATCTAAATTCAGTCCTATGACAGCCAGGTGGGAGGCAGGAGAGAAAGCTGATGCTGATTAAAAGAGACCCCTTTAAAAGAAAAACAAATAAATTCAGGTGCTCATTACATTTTCAAGTTCCCATCATTTCTTGCTTTTCTTTCCATAAAATGGACTTACTTTGATTATTGAGACAAACCACATCCTAAATCAGTTTCCTAATCTAGTATAATACATTTTTTTCAGGCAGTTGAAGGTAGGGCTAAAACTGTAATGGTAGCCTCAGAAGCTATTTGGCCTACCTAATGTAATCAAGTATTCCCCAAGAAACTAGTTTCTAGGTCTTACAGAGCCAGAATAGCCTCTCAGCTCTTTGCTCTTAGAGGTGAGATCTTATCACTCAGACATTCATCAGAACTGCTCAGTTTCACATCCTGTCTCATGTGTCATGAGAAGTCACTGTGAAAGCGTGTGTGTGTGTGTGTGTGTGTGTGTGTGTGGAAGAGAGGGAGAGAGAGAGAAAGGGAATTTTAAAAGCCTCAAGGAAAATTTCAGAATCCTAGATTTCTCTTCATAGCCTCTGCATTATTCTCAACCATCTATTTGGTTGGCCAAATATTCTTTTGTGGGTCAGTTTTGAACAGTAAATTCAATTTCTATTCAGGTTATCTATCTCTTCTTGAGTCAGGTTTAGCAGGCTATCATATAAGTAATTTGTACAATTTACCTAAGTTGTCAGTTTCTTGTCATGAGTTGTTCATTGTTGTTGTTCAGTCACTCAGTCGTGTTCAACTCTTTGCGACCCCATGGACTGCAGCACGCCAGGCTTCCCTGTCCTTCACCATCTTCCGGAGCTTGCTCAAACTCATGTCCATTGAGTTGGTGATGCCATCCAACCATCTCGGCCTCTGTCGTCTGCTTCTGCTCCTGCCTTCAACATTTCCAAGCCTCAGGATCTTTTCTAATGAGTCAGCTGTTTCCATCTGGTGGCCAAAGTACTGGAGCTTCAGCTTCAGCATCAGTTGTTCATAATATTGCCTTATTAATCTTTCAGTATCAATAGGATTTGTAGAGATGTCGCTTGTCTCATTTCTGTCTTCTACTAGGTGAATAACTATATTTAATTAAAATTATTTATCATTGGAAAAGACTCTGATGCTGGGAGGGATTGGGGGCAGGAGGAGAAAGGGACGACAGAGGATGAGATGGCTGGATGGCATCACTGACTCAATGGACGTGAGTCTGGGTGAACTCCGGGAGTTGGTGATGGACAGGGAGGCCTGGCGTGCTGCAATTCATGGGGTCGCAAAGAGTCAGACACGACTGAGCGACTGATCTGATCTGACTCTTGATAAATTCCTGATTAATCTGGACAGAAGTTTATCAATTTCATTGATTTTTTCAAAACATAAGTTATTAGTGTCAATTTCTCTATTGTTTTTATCTTCCATTGATTTTAGCTCCAGCCTTTATTACTTACTTTCTTTTGCTTATTTTGAGTTTTATTTACTCTTCTGTTCCTTTTGGCTTCTTAAAGTAGAAACTGAGATCACTGATTTGAGACATTTCCTTTTTTTCTAATATAGGTGTACAGTGCTACAAATTTTCCTTTAAATACTGTTTTAGCAGTTTCCAAATTTTTTTAAATCCTATATGTTTATTGTAATTCAGTTCAAAACACTTTCTAATTTCTGTTTTGCTTTCTTATTTGACCCTAGGGTCATTTAAAAGTGCAATATTCACTTTCCAAATTTTGGGGGGTTCCAGATAAGTCTTTTGCTACTGATTTCTAGTTTAATTTTACTGTAGCCAGAGAATATACTTTGTACAATTTGAATCTCTTCAAATATATTGAGATTTATTTATAACTTACAATATGGTTTATCTTGCTAAATGTTCTATATCTACTTGAAAATAATGCATATTCTGCTATTCTTAGGTGGAGTTATATAAATTTCAGTTAGTTCAAAATGGTTGATAGTGTTGTAGAGGCCTTCTATATGCTTATTAATTTTTTTGCTTGTCTTTTTACAAAAAAGGTGCTGAAATCTGACTATAATAGCGAGTTTGTGTATTTTTCCTTTCAATTCTATCAGTATTTGCTTTGTGTATTTTGAGGTTCTGTTATTAGGTATACAAATATTTAAATTTTTTATTTCCTCTTGATTAATTTACCCCATCTGTATGAAATGGCATTCTTTAATCCTGGTAATGTTCTTTGTTCTGAAATAGAACTTGACCAATATTAACATGATCACTCCAGCTTTCTTTTGATTAGTCTAATATGTCTTTTTTCCCCCATTTTTTTTACTGTTAAACTATTTGTATATTTATACTGAAAGTGAGTTTCTCATAGGCAACATATAGTTGAATCTTAGTTTTTGACTCTAGTCTGACTGTTCCTAACTGTTAATTTGGGTATTTAGACCATTTATGTCTAATGTTAATCCCATGCAGTATATGTTTCATCTTAGACACTGTCTGCAGAAGATTAATTTTATCCCTTTAATTTCATCTATGTCTCTACTTAATTTTTCCATTAGTCTCTTGAATGTGTGTAATAAGGTTATAATAACTATTTGTCTACTATTTATATTATCTGTATCTGTATCATCTTGGTAATTATGTTTCATTGATTTTTTCGTAATTAAATATATTTTTATGCTTCTTTATATTCACGATAATATTTGATTACATAATAGAAATTATAAATGTGTCTTTATTGAGTGTTAAATATTTTTATATTCCTATAAATATTCTTCAATTTTGTTCCGGTATGCATTTAAGTTACCTTAAAATAGTTTTATTCTTTAGAGATTCACTTTTAAGCTGTTAGGTGGGACTAGAACAACATTTGGTCTAGGGCTAACTTTTCCCTATTGCTAAGGAAAAACTCTTCTTAGTACTCTGGATTCCTGGATTCCACGAATTATAAGATTTTATATTCTTGCTGGTAGAAAGACAAACTACTCCCAGAATTGTGTGGGCTCTAATGATTTCTCCCTCTACTTTGGAGGTTCTTTCCCCAACCACGTGCAAACAAGGATTATTATGCAGTTGAAGTGTCAGTGCCTGCTCAGTTGCTTCAGTCGTGGCCGACTCTTTGCACAGAAACACTGCAAGTCTCCAGAATGCTCTCTCTCTGTTCAGCTTTCTCTTCTGTTCAGCCCTGTGAATTTTAGCTGCTTTAGTGTCCCTGGGCTCTTAGCTGTATCGCCTCAACTCAGGGAGCTCATTAATCTCTGCATACATCCCTACTCCCTACACTGTGGCCTGGAGACTCTCTCTAGACAGTAGCTGGGGCAGTTGTAGGGTTCACCTCATTTGTCTTCCATTTCTTAGAGGCTACTATCCTTTGTTGTCTGAGGTATAATGTCTTGAAAATGGTTGTTTCATGTATTTTGTCCACTTTTTAAAAATTTGCTTCAGAAAGGAGAGTAAATTTGGTGTCTTAACCAAACGAGAAATCTATTCATGCTAAATGTTCTAGCATTCTGTAGATTGAGTTCTTTTTTCCAGTCACATGTGGGAAACAGATCAAAGCAAAACATGAGTCAAGCTCCCTGGCTGCCTCCTGGCTCTTTCTTCTTTGTTTCATACCCAATACCTTCAGGTAGTTAGAGATCAGAAATCAATGTTTTATGAAAAAAGGGTGTGCAGGCTGAGGTGAAATATGCCAAAATGTTAGCAGACATATCTGGATGATGAAATTGTGAGAAAGTTTCTTCTTCTTTAGATTATTTCTGTATTTCCAAATAATTATTATGGTAAATTATTACTTACCACATTTACTTTTAAAGATACTTTAAAAAGCAAAGTTGTATTTTGTTTTTTATTTTAAGTCTGAGACTTAGGGAGACAAAAAAATAAGGGAAATTTTTGAAAAAAAAAAAAAAAAAGCTGCAGAAAGTAAGAGGTTACTGCTTCACTATGTCTTTTAGAATCTCACACAAACTTATTTCTTTGACTCTTGCAGTTATAAACTACCCCTGTGTCCCTGTAAAGAAGGCCTGGATTATGAAGCATCATGAAAAAAAAAAAAAAAAAAAAACAGGAATAAAGCAGCCAGAATTTAGCAAACAACATTTTTTCCCACAGTGTTAGGAAGAAACAGCCAACTCATAAAATGTTTAGTGCTTTCTTCAGTAGTAGCTAAAATGTTCCACCTTATAATGGAGCTCAGAAAAATGTCTCTGAGACATTCTGCAAGTTTAAGAAGAAGTGACGGGAGAGAGTTTCAGTTAATTAACTCTACTTTCTCTTGGTTACCAAATAAAGAGATCTCAGTTGACTATTTTATTCAATAAATAGGTCAAGTACCTGCCATCATCTTTACTTAGAGAGAGAACAGTACAGAAATATCCAGATAATTCATTCATTAATTCATTCAATCAACAAAAATACAACAAAGCACTAGGAAGGACTTTGTAGCTTAGCTGAAGGAACTGTCTTTTTCTTAGAATCAGGGAGACCTGAGTTCAAAACCTAGTTCTGCCACTTCAAAAAGCATGACCATAGGCCACATATAACCTCTCTGAACATCGGCTTTCATTTCAACAAATTGTAAAAGCAAATAATTTCATAGGAGTGTTGCAATAATTAAATAAGCAAAATGTATGTAGCAGTGTCTGATATACAGAAACACTCAAATCTAAAATAATCTAATGAAATCTGGGGAACTGTAAAATAAATAAAATGTTTTTCTTTCATTTAAAGAGGTCCAGTCTGGCTAGAAGATAGGCTATGCACAAATAAAATAGTTGGTGTAAGGTGGAATGTAAGTACCCTGATATTAAATGTCAAAAATAGGGAGCTAAGAGAGAGGAAACATCCCAGGGAGTTGAAATGGTCAAAACAAGCTGCATTAAAGAGGTAGATTCCCACTGACTCTCTAGATGTAAAGAGATTGGAAGTCATCACTCCCACCCCCAAAACAAGAAAAAGCTGATAAAACTGAAAATCAATAACTCTTCTAACATCTGTCAGAGAATCAACATCACAAGGCAGCCCCCAAAATTAGAGAGAGAGAGAGAAGCAAATACAGAGAATTACAATTTACCAGAGCAAAATCTACAAGCAGAATCCCCCACGGGAACTGTTACTGGGTAGAAAATTCTACACTGTAATGGATAAATTGCTGAAGGCTCCCTGTGAACAGTTCTGAGAGTTAAACTGAATCTCTAAAAAAAGAAGTAAAAAAAAAAAAAATCTTAATAAAAAAGAAGCAGAATTGGTAAAGAGAAAGTTACAACCCCACTGAGTTGACAAGATGGGGGCTGGAATTTATAGCAATAGGCACTGTTAGCCATGAAAAATGAATAAATTAAAACCTCAATTAAATAGAGTTTGGAGTCCAGAAGGGGGAGCTCTCACACCCTGTGACCAAAACAGAGCCCAGTAGGAAGACAGATTCTTTTCCTAGCACAGACTCAGCCAATGAAAAGCCATGGACTCTTGGCTTACTAAAGCCCTATCAATTTCCTTTTCCCTTCTATCACTTTTTTTTAAAATAAATTTTATTGGAGTATTGTTGATTTACAATGTTGTGTTAGTTTCTGCTGTACAGCAAAGTGAATCAGTTATGCATATACATTAATTCACTCATTTTTTAAGATTATTTTCCCATATAGGTCATTACAGAGTATTGATTAGAATTCCCTGGGCTATACAGTAGGTCCTTATTAGTTATCTATTTTATATGTGTGTGGCTGTGTGTGCTCAGTCGTGTCCAACTCTTTGCAACCCCATGGACTATAGCCTACCAGGCTCCTCTGTCCATGGGATTTTCCAAGCAAAAATCCTGGAGTGGATTGCCATTTCCTTCTCTACTATTATATACGTACTAGTGTGTATATCTCAATCCCAGTCTCCCAAATTACACACCCGTCTTTTCCTCTCTTTAAAAGTGTTCCCCTTCCCTCCATGCAGGAACTTGCATGTAGCTAACCGTGGCTGCAGACCCCTAATTGTAATTTTATGTAGATCCCCAATAAATCTCTTTTTGCTGGAGAAATATCTGGCAGTCTGTTTGTTTCAGGTCAACATACTTGACTATGTTACTGCCAAGCAATTGAAAAATTACAGGGATTAAAAATGTCCAGAGTTCACAGAGAAACCCAGTGATGGCTGTGTTATTATCTCAAATTTTAGACAGATTAAGTGGATAAATTCATTTACATATAGTGGGTTGTATACATGTTTGCCTTTAGTACTTCCCAAGATCTAACTACACATGGTAGTGAAGGAATTTTAAAAGGTACAAATCCACAAGACAAAGGGAAAGAAGGACTATCAGCAGATGAGCGATCTCTACACCATTTCAAAAATGAGAGAACAGAGAAGTCTGGTGTCTCTAGGCAAAAGAAGGTAGTGCATATACATTTTTATAGTGAATATATGGCAGCTAAGAGGAAGGAAGCTGACTTACACTGCAGAATCCAAGGGAATATACCTCTAAAAAATATACCTTACAGGCTGGAGGGAGAACGTAGGGGTGAGAAATAGGGTAGAAAAATGCCCTAACTTGAAAGTCAACACTAGAAATTTCCTTTGCCATGCCACCTGCAAGAGCAACTAGAGAGATGGAGAAATCAAAAGCTACCAGGATCACTAGTTCTCCTACCCTGCTTTAGTTTTCTTCATAGCCCTGTCACGGTCTGACACTATGTAACCCAACTATTTGTAAACTGCGCCACTGTTCATTTTCTCCACAAGCAGTAAGCTCCAGGAAGGCAGGATCAACCTCTGTTGGCCTTCTTTAACTCTTTGTCCTTAGTGCCTGGCAAACTGTAGCAGTCAGTAAATATTTGGAACATGAATGAGTGAATGAATAAATGAATGAAAAAACCAGTCCATCAGTGAACAATAGGGATATTATACAGTAAATTCCTTCCAGTCCCAGACTTACCACATTTCCCCCTGAGTCTTGCTTGGGGCCTTTCGGTTAATATAGGAAACCTGTCCAAGAGGAAAAAAGACACGGAGCAAAGTCACAGGAAGGAGGAGGCACAGGCCATGGAGGGAATAGATAAGAGCTGTGCCCCAAGAGATGAGGGCTGCTTCTTTAGGCTCTTTCCTAACTTTCTTAGAGAAGATCCTGTTTTCCTTAACTACATCACTCATACCTCTCAACATCAAAGCACTTTTAAATGTAGCTATTGTAAATTTTTCTCCTTGAAATTTTTGATATTTAATTTCCTGCCTTCTCACTATAGCATTTGTTCAGTCTGGCAGCTCTGCTCCTCACATAACCCCAGCCTCCTCCACACAAATGAAACATAACTGCAGAGGGATGGAGAGGAACATGGCCCGGAACTGCAGGCCATGTTCCCACTTCTGCACAGTTATACAGATCATTCCTCTTTGCAGAGAAAGCAAATGTCACTTTCTCATGAGTGGGATACCTTTTCTTCCTAGTGGTCAGTGCTGATAAGCTCACAGGCATCTGGTGCCCTCACCTATAGACAAGAGAAGTTTAAAGAGAAGCAGAAAGCTACACAGATTTTTTTTTAGATAAAACAAATGATTGAAGGTCTATTAGATTAATCTCAAAGTCTATAAGCTAAGGCCGCATCATGGTGCCAAAGGTAATATTCAGGTCTGCTGACCCACAGCCTAGTCACCAGCTGCCAGACTTGTTCCACCCAACCCCTCCCAGATCATTGGAATGCAGTGTTAAAGCACCCTTGATGTGATATTCTATGTGTGAATATCTTTGCACCACCTTCTACAGCAACCTATCTAAATAAGTCTCCAAGTCTAAAAATAGACCTATTTCCTTAATTTCTGCCTTTGATCTCATATAACCTACCAAGGAAAATAGTATCAGAGGCCAACCTCCTTTTCTAAATCTCCCTGCAAAAGTGAGCTAAGAACAAGGAGTGGGGTCCTAGACTACACTCACGTCTTACACCTACCTGAAAATGGGTCTTGGAGGTGTCTTATAAAGCCTAGGATCACTCTACTCACTATCCACGTACCTATGCATGGTACAGTCAATCGTTCACTCAATAAATACTTACCAAGTCTTAAGTATTCTTGTGGCAGTAGAAGATATATGGTATTAAAGTCAGCCATGCCCCTGCTTTCCCATGTCTTCCAGTGTAATCAGTGATAGGATACATCCTGAAATTTCTAGGAGAGTCCTGATTACAAATATTTTGCTAGCTATGACATATTGTTGAATTTTCTATTCTTTCTTTTTTAAAAAGTAAAAATTTTAAAAAATGTAACATTAAGTGAGCACACTTTTTCTCATACTATGTGAAAATGGGTCTTGGAGGTGTCTTATGAAGCCTAGGATCACTCTACAAACTTCTGCATGCGATTAAACATCAAAACATAAAAGATGAGATATGACACAAGTGAAAGCTTTCTAAAGAGATAGAATGGCTCCCAGGGCAGAAAAAGTAGTTAAAATGATGTTACTGATGTACTTGAAAAATAAAAGCAGTCAAAAGAAAAGAATTGGTCAGAAAAAGAAGCACAGAAAGTGAGAAGCCAAAAGAGAAGTGATGTTAGTACTTATTAATCAAACGGGTAGGGAATGGAAAGTGGATCAAATAGATCAAATAAGAACTTAAAGTAAAACTAAGTTCAAATGGCAGAAGATCCTGACATACTGGTTTGGGAAATCTATTTAAATGTTACATGGCAACAATAGAAACCATCTAAGCTTTCTGATGAAGGAAGAGACAGAAGGGAATGATAATCTAGGAATTAGGCAAGGTCTGAAAAAATACGACCCATAGCAGAGCACTAAAAAGCACTCCTTTACCCATCAATAATTTAAATTCTAGTGTAAAAATAATATATTGATATTTTCCACCCAGGTACCTGGATAAAAATTAAATTAAAGCAAGCTAAAGTGAAAAAGACAGAGAATTTAGAGTACTGGATCCTAGATCACAATGGTGGTATTATAATAAGGAGAAGCCACATGAGGACACAAATCTAGGGCTACATCATAAGTTTGACTGGAACTTGCAAGTATCTCCTGCAGGGCCCAGGAGATGTTTTTGCAAGAATACTCTTGCATTATTTTCTAAGTATTCTGTGGGAGGTTAGCATTATCGATATGTTTCTATATTGAAATCTTTTATGTGGAGTCAGAGAAACTCTGGAACTGTGAAAACCCAGAGTTTTTGCATATTTGGGGAATTGGAACAGAAATAGACGAGCAGGAAAACATCTTTTTCTTTGAGTCAAAAATATTTTCTTAAAGGCAGATAGAATTGGGGGAGGAGATGCTATTGTATTAGTCACTGCCTCTCAAAAACCAGATATTAAAGGACAGAATTACTGATTTGAATATAATTCAGTAAGTTCAATGAAAAGGAAGTCTATTTGAAGTTAGAGAATTCCATTTCACAAAATCACCGTATTTTAAGGTGTGGACTAATTGCAAGTTTAACTTGCACATAATATTAGCTGTGGAATGAAAAAACAAAACGAACTACTCTTGCTGTAAGACTGTTCATTACCCAGGAAATGTCATGGTGCTGCATAAATGAGGGACCCGTTTCAGTTTAAACTTAACAGCAGACGATAGGATCAACATTGAAAGAGTAGGAAGGCCTCTTCAGTCTACACAGTTTTTCGAGAATCTTCACCTTCAAGGAGAAAGAATAGATGTGAGGAATAAGACAGATAAACCATTAGCCCTGAGGTGCATAAAAAGACTTACAGCATCATGAAGTCATTCTCAGAGTTAAAAAACAAAGATTGTGAAAACTCTGTAGCACATAATTAAGGTTTTAGAATTAGAGAGCCCAGGCCAGATCATACAAGGAGCAGGATGACACACGGGATAGATGAGCCATACCATCCTGTAAGAAATTCCTTAGCTGTCTTGTTCAAAGCTTCTAACTGGCTCCGTTAAGAAAAAGAACTGGGTCATCAAAAAAGCAAGAGAGTTCCAGAAAAACATCTACTTCTGCTTTACTGACTATGCCAAAGCCTTTGGCTATGTTGATCATAACAAACTGTGGAAAATTCTGAAAGAGATGGGAATACCAGACCACCTGACCTACCTCCTGAGAAATCTGTATGCAGGTCAGGAAGCAACAGTTAGAACTGGACATGGAACAACAGACTGGTTCCAAATAGGAAAAGGAGTACATAGAGGTTATATATTGTCACCCTGCTTATTTAACTTACATGCAGAGTACATCATGAGAAACGCTGGACTGGAAGAAACACAAGCTGGAATCAAAATTGCCGGGAGAAATATCAATAACCTTAGATATGCAGATGACACCACCTTTACGGCAGAAAGTGAAGAGGAACTAAAGAGCCTCTTGATGAAAGTGAAAGAGGAGAGTGAACAAGTTTGCTTAAAGCTCAACATTCAGAAAACTAAGATCATGGCATCTGGTTCCATCACTTCATGGCAAATAGATGGGGAAACAATGGAAACAGTGACAGACTATTTTTGGGGGCTCCAAAATCACTGCAGATGGTGACTGCAACCATGAAAGTAAAAGACGCATGCTCCTTGGAAGAAAAGTTATGACCAACCTAGACAGCATTTTAAAAAGCATTAGAGACATTACTTTGCCAACAAAGGTCCATCTAGTCAAAGCTGTGGTTTTTCCAGTAGTCATGTATGGATGTGAGAGTTGGGCTATAAAGAAAGCTGAGTGCTGAAGAATTGATGCTTTTAAACTGTGGTGTTGAAGAAGACTCTTGAGAGTCCCTTGGACTGCAAGGAGATCCAACAAGTCCATGCTAAAGGAAATCAGTCCTGAATATTCATTGGAAGGACTGATACTTTGGCCACCTGATGCGAAGAACTGACTCACTGGAAAAGACCCTGATGCTGGGAATGATTGAAGGCATGGGGAGAAGGGGATGACAGAGGATGAGATGGTTGGATGGCATCGCCAACTCAATGGACATGTTTGTGTAAGCTCTGGGAGTTGGTGATGGACAGGGAAGCCTGGTGTGCTATAGTCCACGGGCTCATAAAGAGTCAGACACGACTGAGTGAACTGAACCAAACTGATTTATATCAAAATCTACTATGTGCCCTACTAACTATAACTGTAGCTCACTTCAGTAAACTTGGATTGTTTATTTAGAAAGTAAATAAATACTACCTTTAATCATGCTCCATGAGATTTCACTTTCCAGGCTGGATTTCAGGCAGATCTTCAGCTTTCTGGTAATTTACAGTTATAAGAATCACCTCACTCTGATAAGCCATATTCATTTTCCAGTATCAAGTCATTACAATGCACAGTGCACTCTGAAGTAATCAGTCTAAGCCTTGGTTAGTGCATTCTCCTGAGGGCCTTTTGTAGCACTCCTACAGGTATGACCCCAACAGTTCATCCCATAGGCAGCCTCTGTATCTGTACAATCCTCACTCCAAGAAGCAGCCTTCTTGGATAAAGACTCATCCAAACGAAAGTAACCCCAGTTACTTTCACTGTATCTATGTGGCCCAGGAATAATATGTGAATTTTTCTCTTGATAAATGACGGAAATGGAAGCTGTTCTCAAGAATTCTGTTTTATCAAGACGTATTTCTATTTGAGGGTAGTACATATTATATACTCTTAGCAGAAACTTGTTTAGGATAGAGAGTGAAGATTGCCTGGAAAGGAAGTAAGGAACAAGAAAATTAATATTTATGGAAGATCTCCTATAAAGAAGTAAGCTGAACTAAAAGAAGAAGTGAAATGATGGCAATCCACTCCAGTACTTTGCCTGGAAAATCTCATGGATGGAGGAGCCTGGTAGGCTGCAGTCCAGGGGTCGCGAAGAGCGACTTCACATTCACTTTTTACTTTCATGCATTGGAGAAGGAAATGACACCCCACTCCAGTGTTCTTGCGTCGAGAATCCCAGGGATGGGGGAGCCTGGTGGGCTGCCGTCAATGGGGTGGCACGGAGTTGGACACGACTGAAGTGACTTAGCAGCAGCAGCAGCAGTGAACAACTATCATTTTATTATTCCAGTTACTCTGCTTTTATGGGAACTTTTCTACTACCTCCCCAACATTTTCTGTGAATTGTATCCTGACATAATCATACACACATTTATTCACCCATATGGCTGAGAAAACGGAAGCTTTAGGCACTGTAAGCCTTAGTCTTACCTGTCATGTCTACTACAAAAGAGAGAAAACCATGTATGCAACCAGAAAGAATGAAGCAGATTGCAGAGGTAAGAGACAAAGAGAATTTTCTGGGTTTGCGTAAGGCTTCAGTTTCTGGTTCAAACTGAGATAGACAATCACCCTCTTTTTTCCTTTGAGTTCTCTCCCTGCCCCCGCCCATCCCCGTGTCTTTTACCTTAGGTTAGCTAAGCTGGAATATGTTGTCTGTAACCAAATTTCCCCTAACCAATAAGATCTAAAGCTTACAAGAAGAAGTGAAGCAAGGACTGAATTAAAACCTAGGTCTGCATGATTCCAATATTTGTTCTACTCCCCACACTGCCAAGAGATAAGGATATGATGTGGTGATAAGAGTGAGCACCTTCAGTTCAGCATAAACAGAGCTATAGTAGTCAGAACCTTAAAATGGTCATCCAAACATATCCAGGGCCTACCAGATTTGTATCTGCTGAAAATTTCAGCTCCATAGCTAAGGGTTGATCTAGATAAACTGAAGAATGTTCAGTAGAGTGTCATAGAAGAGGATTAAGTAATTGGAAATGAGAAAAGGTACATAGTATATATTGCCTCTGCAATCCAATTGATACTTCATATCCTGCACTCAAACATGTTTCTCATAATGGTACTGCTTTTTAAAATATTTTCTACTCTTTGTCTCAACTCCTCAAATAGGTTATGAGCATCCTGAAGTGAAAGAGTTTCTATTATTTTTTTCTATATTGTTTAAATGAATTAAAATTAAAGAAGACACCTTGTTTGAACACAAGAGAATAAGAAGATAATTTAATAACAGTACTGGCAAATATGAATCTCTGCATTGATGGGAACTGACTTTTCCCCATACCACAAAGAGAAGAGGAGGAAAAATTCTCACATACTAACATGAGATATTTGAAAGTGAAAGTGACTCAGTTGTGTCTGACTCTTTGTGACCCCATGGACTCGTCCATGGAATTCTCCAGGCCAGAATACTAGAGTGGGTAACCGTCCCTTTCTCCAGGGGATCTTCCCAACCCAGGGATCGAACCCAGGTCTCCTGCATTACCGGTCATTTCTTTACCAGCTGAGCCACAAGGGAAGCCCAAGAACACTGCAGAGCGTAGACTATCCCTTCTCCAGGGGATCTTCCCAACCCAAGAATCGAACCAGAGTCTCCCGCATTGCAGGTGGATTCTTTACCAACTGAGCTATCAGGGATATCAAGTGTTAGGGATAAATTTTCAAATTGAAGCAATTGTTGTAGCATGAGGAAAGGCCTTAGAGATTCAACTTCCACACAGGGATATTTTTCTTGTCTAGGACAATTTTGGTTTGGATCATTTAAATGTCTCTCACTTAATAATGGTTTATGAACTTCATGCCCCTTCTTCAAGCCTTTCCAAGACCTATGAAGACATCAGACAAGAGTGTAATTTTCTCTTTTTTCCCCATTAAAATATATGAATATATTAATGCCTAGTGCTTCTGAATATTAGCATATGGAACTCAGATACTAAAAATCTGTATCTTTGGTGAAACAAAAACAGGCCTGTGAAAATTACTCCTAAGTAGAAAAATATGTTTTGACGGTATTTACCTTACATCATTTGACAGTTATAATAACTAAAGGGAATCCTCACATAGTCAAGCCAAAGCATACTATAAATGCAGTATTGGAATTTTTGCTTCTAGCCACAATGAACTAATAAGCCTCTTGATGAAAGTGAAAGAGGAGAGTGAAAAAGTTGGCTTAAAGCTCAACATTCAGAAAACTAAGATCATGGCATCTGGTCCCATCATTTCATGGCAAATAGATGGGGAAACACTGGAAACAGTGTCAGACTTTATCTTTCAGGGCTCCAAAATCACTGCAGGTGGTGATTGCAGCCATGAAATTAAAAGACACTTACTCCTTGGAAGGAAAGTTATGACCAACCTAGATAGCATATTCAAAAGCAGAGACATTACTTTGCCAACAAAGATCCATCTAATCAAGGCTATGGTTTTTCCAGTAGTCATGTATGGATGTGAGAGTTGGACTGTGAAGAAGGCTGAGCACCGAAGAATTGATGCTTTTGAACTGTGGTGTTGGAGAACACTCTTGAGAGTCCCTTGGACTGCAAGGAGATCCAACCAGTCCATTCTAAAGGAGATCAGCCCTGGGATTTCTTTGGAAGGAATGATGCTAAAGCTGAAACTCCAGTACTTTGGCCACCTCATGCGAAGAGTTGACTCATTGGAAAAGACTCTGATGCTGGGAGGGATTGGGGGCAGGAGGAGAAGGGGACGACAGAGGATGAGATGGCTGGATGGCATCACCGACTCGATGGACATGAGTTTGAGTGAACTCCGGGAGTTGGTGATCGACAGGGAGGCCTGGTGTAATGCGATTCATGGGGTCGAAAAGAGTCAGACACGACTGAGCGACTGAACTGAACTGCTGACACTTATTAATGAAAAACCAACCCCACCTGTTAAAAGCTAATATACAAATATAAGCGATTTCTAATAGCTTCTTTGGAAAAGTATGCTGAGATTCAAAAGAAGGGGTTGATTTTGTTTTTGCACTTTAAAAGCAATGACTTGTTTTGATAATAATATTCCTAAGACTGCCCAGATGTTTGAAGTCAACAAAATAAGTGAGCATATTAAATAGGATACTGCTCAGTCTCTCAAGAGCTAGGTCTGGATGACTTTAATAGGTTATCTCTAAATGAGCTCCAATACTTTGGCCACCTGATGCAAAGAGCCAACTCATTGGAAAAGACCCTGATGCTAGGAAAGATTGAGGGCAGAAGGAGAAGAAGGCGACAGAGGATGAGATGGTTGGATGGCATCACCAATTCAATGGACATGAGTTTGAGAAAACTCTGGGAGGTAGTGAAGGACAGGGAAGTCTGGCATGCTGCAGTCCACGGGGTGGCAAAGAGTCGGACACAACTTAGCGACTGAACAACAACAAAATGAGATCTCTAGTGTCTCCACTTTCCATTCTATGATTAAATAAGTTGGTTAATGGAATGATGGAAACCACGGCCATTTGGATTGGAAGTTCTATACTGAAAAGCAAATATGTATTCCCTGGTTTTCCATATTTAAAATTTTTGCCAGTTTGTCTTTTGGGGACTGAAATGAGGCTGACAACAGTTCGAACTGTGTTAGCATCATAGGATAACAGCTGAACATGCTAACCACTATCTCCATGGTACTGAAAATGCACCTCTATGACAAGTCATAGGAACCAAAAGTGCTTCATCACATTGCTTCCCTTCATATAAATGCCTCCCCCAATAGGGTTTTATGTCTCTCTTAGCTTTCTCTGAATTAATCCTCTTTGCTCTGCTTATCAACTTTACTGAACTCAGAACTGTATCTAATTCACAAACTGAAGCTAGACAGGTCTCCCTCACAAAGTTGCTCCACACACCAATCCAACAAGAGATCACTGCTACGGACTAAACCCCTAGTCTGAGTTGCCGCACTGGAATCGCAGTGTATTTTGCTTTCCCCCATTGTCTTCCTAAATGAAAGGAAGGTGAATTTGAGCACTTACTAGTTAGTAAAATCATACATCCATTAAAGAAAAGAAGTTGAAGAAATATTAAACCCATCCCAGTTTCTCAAGAAACAAAGGGGCCCTACACACAGAAAAATAGAAAGGGGAGTTACCCCAAAAGGAAAACAAAAATTATGAAACAAACTTTTCTAAAGTGCCTAATCTCTAAGAAAGGTAGAATATCCTACAATGAGGTCTTTATTTTGAAATACCTTTCTTGGGTGGCATCCTGGTGATATCCTTTCAGAACGTCTCAGCTGCCAGTTAACTTGAAAAGGAAAGACAAGTTGGAGGGACAAAAGTTTCAGGTCTGGTCCAGCACATTCACACACTTCTGCCTGTTGCTGAAAGTGCTCCCTGGTGCCATCCATTTCACAGTCTGAAACATAAGAAGGTACTAATTTCCTTGCCATTAAATTTTCATGAATGTTTAGTTTGCCATTTAAGGATGGAGTACTCAGGTCAAAAGGGCTGTATGTAAGGCTCATGCTTGAAACAAAACTAAACTGATCATGGAAGTGGTATTCAAAGCAAATCTGGCTTCATCCCATATGTACTTGTCTGCCTCGTTTTAAATACTTTCAATTCTAGGGCTTTATCCCAATTACAAGTGCAGAGGGCAGTGTATGGAAAGCCGTTTTAGAAAGGTGAGAAATACTGACTGCTAAGTCGAATCAGTAAATTAAATGAGTAAATAAAGAAGATACTCTTACGTGTAGAGTTCATGTTTAAGCAGCAAAGCTGACACGCATTCAGTTTAGCAATCAATCCCAATGTAGGGAAACTTGGAGATATTGTGTTCATTTTCTCAGCTTCTTTGAAAATAAAACTTTCCCAGAAAATAAGGAAACATTTTCTGGGAAATTAAAAACAATTTTTTCTCTCTGTCAACACTTCTCAAAAGAAGGTGGTAATCTTTTCTTTGAAAGGGTAAACAACAAAAAAAATTTTCCATCACTGCAAAGAAAGGGACAAAAAGTGCTGAAATTTAATGTTGCAAAAGGTTGCCTTTTTGAGAGGGAGAACATGAGCATTCTCTGGTTACTTCGGTGACAGACACTGACCTTGGCAAGAGGAAGCACTGTTTTGAAATGGATCCTGGTGGCACATTTACACCAGGGCAGCTTTTGGCTTCATGGATAGATTCCTGTACCCATCTGACCCTTCTAGACTATAAAGCCTACTATGTAGATTTCAGCCAAAGCAGTGTGTAGCACACCTGGAATTATAGTTTAAACAAGGCTCTGTAGAGTGAGGCTCAGTTTTCTCCTATTCTGGACACTAGATCTCAATTATAATAGTAAGATAGGATATAGCTGATTTGAGTACTTACATTTAAAGACTTGCATTTAAAGTTAAAGTGGCTCTTTAACTTGGGAATTTATAAGGAAACTGAGAAGTTTTGTTGCAAATTATTGGACCTATACTCTAGAGTGAGGACAAACTGTAATTTAATTTATATGAACTTAAATTATGTAAAAAAGTGTGAAATAACTCTAAATGCTATTCTGACAAAAACCATAGTAAACATAAATAAATTAACAAAAGATGTTTTTCAAGCCTTGTGTCCAGAAAATTATAAAAACAATACTATACAAAAGATTAAAAACAGAAACCAAAAATGAAAAATAGATTAGCTCAAGCATGTTAAAGGTAAAAATTTCTATACGTAAAAAGATATGTCAAAAAAATTAAAGTAGAAAATATTTACAACTCACACAACACTTCATTAGTATAAAAAACAAAGAATTTCTACCCAACAAGAAGAAAACTAGTACCTCCAAAAGGGAAATAAATGGCAAAAGATCTGAACAAATATTCCACATAGGAAGATATACACTCTAATAAAAATGAACAAAATATGAGCAGTAATTTCACAGAAGGAACACATAGCCAACAAACATAAGGAAGTTCCAGACTTATCTAGAGAAACTCAAACTGAGATCTCAAGCAGTATGGGTATGGGCTTTTTGATTCCTTTTAGTAGGAACTTGTTGGACCAGGACACATACCTTCTCCCCTCTTTCAGTGCTGTGGGTTCCATTCCAGGTACAGTATGTTTCAATAGGCCTGATTTGCAGCAGGACAGCAGGATCCTAGTAGAGACTGAGTAGTTCCCCTCACTCAGGGGTACAAAGTAACTCACCCATCCCAGTGGAACATTCCATTGTAAATTCCACTTCCCTGGTGGCTCAGACGGTAAAGCGTCTGCCTACAGTGCAGGAGACCTGGGTTCAATTCTTGGGTCTGGAAGATCTCCTGGAGGAAGAAATGTCAACCCACTCCAATACTCTTGCCTGGAAAATCCTATGGACAGAGGAGCCTGGTAGGCTACAGTCCATGGGGTCACAAAGAGCTGGACACGACTAAGTGGCTTCACTTTCAAGGCCTCTCCCAGCTGTGATGTGAGCTTAGCAGCTGAGCACTTTGATGCAAGGTGAGGGGCAGGGCAATGGCTGTATCCTGCTGTTCCCTTGCCTTTACAACGTGGGGCAAGGGAAGTTGCCTTGTGCATTGTTTAGAACACAGAGATGTGCTGTGACTGCATTCATCACGTCATGGTATCTCAAGGTCAGTCTGGCTTCCTTGGCATTACACCATCCCCCCATGCTCTAAGGTGGCCACTCTTTCTACATATACAAGCTGCTGTATCTACTGAGCATCAGCTTCCTAATTACCAGGGGGGTGTCAGCACCTTGTGAGCTGGGATGTGGAAAACAGTGAGGACTGTCACAGGCTCTTGCAGGAGAAATCAAATATCTTTCCATATATCCTGCCCCTGCAAGGGCTTATTCATGATCATCTACCCATCTTTCCCATTGTCCAAGCCACAGGTTTAATCCCTTTAAAATAGCCCAACTTTCAGTACAAAGGGTAATGGCCAAGGTTCTCGAGTACCAGCTAAAATGCTCCGAGTTCAGGCCATAGGTTGCAATAGTTTGTTCCTGTTTCCATCCAGATGGTGTCAGTGTTGGGCTGAATTGCAAGTGCAGCCATGTGGATGGGTTGCCCGACTAGACCCCTCTGTGTCCCAGGCATCAGGAGGAATTTTCACTATCCTCTCTCAACAGCCTACAGGGCTTGCCACAGGACTTTGGAGAACCTCCATTTTCTACAAGGCCTTGTATTACCTGCATTTCTAGAGACAGTGGACTTGAGGACGGGTTAGTCCTCTGCTACAGGCATGCCTCTGAGTCAAACTGGGAGTTTGAGCCATGGCAGAGATAGGTCAACAGAAAAGATTCTCAATTCACCTTCAATAGGAAGGGAAGCTCTTACCATGACACGCTGTTCCTTCATGAGAGGCGCTCCTGGAGGAGCGCTGTGTACACTGCTAGGAGCCACTGCTTTACAGAGTGTATCAGCTTTCTTACGCCTTCCAGAGCTGAGGCCAAAATTCTAGGGATACTCTAAGGTTCTGTTGTTGTTCAGTCGTCCAGTTCTAGGGGTATATCTATTAACTATGTGGATTGTGTTTAAATTTATGAAGCCTACTCTCTTAACCTTACAACTAGCATTCTTTAAAATATCTTTCCATGCATTCTGTAAATTCATATCCCACAACTTGCAAACAAATCCACCAAACTGTCCCTCAGATTTCCCTTCAAAATTTACTAGATAGCCATTTCTGTGCTAGACTATCTTTATTTTTAAAAAAATAATAGATTCCTTATTAATGAAATATTCATTCTCTTATACTTTTCCAGTTATGAAGATGTTTATGCAGAATCCCCTATATTCAAGAATGTGTCCTGAATAACTCAGAATAGGAGGAATTTTTCCAATGAGTTTCTAGGATTCATTAATAAAATTATATGTCAAGGTGTTTGTCAGGTAAGTTTTCAAGACCTATCTGATTCTATCAACACTACATATGACCCAGTGGGACATCCATAAGGCTTTCTTGGCAATCTTGATTAGTCTTGTAAATATTGTAGCAATTTAGACTTCTATTCTGACACTAGAAGAATGATTCAGAGTTGAATGGTTATAGCTTATCAGAGAGATTAATTTTAAAAATTAAACAGTTCAGAGGAATAGGATGTTCTAATTATGAAACTGTTAGGAAGCACTATGTCCAACGTACATGAGGAGCTTGTAGAAGGCCTGCCAACTGGGGATAGAGACAGGACAGAACCATGGGGAGTATTTATACTTCTTGAATTTTCAGGTTGAAGGATGTATTGTCTAGAAAAATCTTGAGTAAGTTAAAATAGATCCAGCACTCAGAACAAAAAGATCTCTATGTCAGACATCTCAATATTAGGCCATTAAAAGAGGCTTGTGAAAAGAGAAAATAATAGGCAGTTTAATAATAAGCCCCATGAAATCTCTGAACTTTCGAAAATAAACAAATTGGTTGTCATTGGTAAACAGCAAACATCTGAAATGATCTGGACCTGAGGAACTCTGAACACCGTGGAGGGCTGCTGACATTTTTGTTTGTCTCCCCCATGTTTTTTCTCATTAGTTGCTTGAAAAAGGAACATTCAATAGAAGTTCTAGGCTTCTATTTTAGATCAGAGTTTTTCAATATTGGCCCTATCGACATATCTAACCAAATAATTCTTTTTTTGCTGGCGGGGTTGGGGGGTCATCCTCTAAATTGTAAGATATTTAACATCATCCCTGGCCTCTGCCCAATAGATGCCAATCACACAAGCCCTCAAGTTATGACAACCAAAACCGTCTTCAGAAATTGACAAATGTTCCCAGGAGACAAAAACCATCCCTGGCTGAGAGCCACTGCTCTAGGCTGACAGTTACTACATGCCACAGATTCAAATATCCACACATTGCTGGATTCTTTATCACCAAAAGAATTAAAAGCACTGAAAAGGTCTGAGACATAAATATACAAGGCATCAACCCCAAAACTGTACCCTTTCATTTATTCCATACCACATTGCTAATTATATCTTGAAATCTTAGAAAATGAGCCTTCTGAATGACTCAATGTTCATAATTATTCTTAGAAACTGTCCAAGTCCAAACAAGTTAGATATGTTAGTAATAGAAATGTACATAAATTTCTTGGCTGAATGCACTTAGAAAAA
This sequence comes from Bubalus bubalis, assembly GCF_019923935.1. NCBI lineage: Eukaryota > Metazoa > Chordata > Mammalia > Artiodactyla > Bovidae > Bubalus > Bubalus bubalis. Next base: position 110,960,937 of record NC_059159.1, on the reverse strand, counting down.
TTCCATTAAGCTGGACCCTCCTTCAATCAAGTCAGGCCTTACTTCTATGCGTAGAAGTTTGGCCTTTAATCTGTTGCTTGACAGAGGCAAAAGGCAGACTAGACATCCGAGAAAGAATGGAAGATCACTTCAACCCCGTTTTAGATCCCAGACCCAGACTCCCTTGTCTTACGTTTAACTCTGGCAGATTTCCCTATATAAAGGGCGTGTCTTAGACTGTTCAAGCCACTAAACAAGGTACTATAGACTGGGTGACTTATAAACAACAGAAATTTATTTCTCACAGTTCTGGAGACTAGAAGTCAGAGGCCAGAGAGTTAGCATGGTAGAGTTCTGATGAGAATCCTCTCCAAGTTGCATATTACAATCTTCCTACTGTATTCTCACATGGCAGAGAGAGGGCTTGAGATCTCTCTGAAGTCTCTTATATAAGGGCATTAATCCCATTCATGAAGGTTCTACCCTGATGATCTGACCACCATCCAAAGGCCTCCTCACCCACCTCTTTAATATCATCACAGTATGGGAATTTCAGCTTATAAATTTTCTGGAAATACAAACTGATTCAGCCCATATTAGGGAGCTACCTTATTTGGTGAAGCTGAAAAGTCCAACAGTCATAGAAGAGATAATCTCTCAAGGGTGAATATGTATATGCTTAAGACAAGTGTTTTAGGGCATGTATTCAGTGAGGTGATGTGACTCTGCCTGGGCTTATATCAATGGACGTGAGTCTGAGTGAACTCCAGGAGTTGGTGATGGACAGGGAGGCCTGGCGTGCTGCGATTCATGGGGTCACAAAGAGTCAGACATGACTGAGCGACTGAACTGAATTGACTGACACTCTGTTTAATCATAGCTTCCACTATCTCCAAACTCCAAATTGCCAACACCCCTTGCAAGTCTATTTCATAACTCTTCTCTGTGTATGCTTTAAACTCCTGTTCCCATTGCTAGTTGACTGACTCTGAGTTACCCAAATCCAGTTCAGGAAAGGAGAATTTGATTGACTTTTCCCATCTTTTCAAATAATAATAACAATAGGGAGGGGACTTCTGTATACCTGTGGCTGATTCATGTTGATGAATATTGTAAAGCAATTATCTTCCAATAAAAAATATACAATATTATAAAACAATTATCTTCCAATAAAAAAAAATAACAATAATAATGTGCAACAGGATAAGGTATCATGTACCAAAGAGTGCTTGCCTTAACTCTTAATCCTTACTTCAAACAAACCAAATTGGAATAATCATTAAGCTCATTTCATGAAAGAAAAAAATGAAGATCAAATTTGAGTGGCAAATCTTGGATCTGGACCCAGACAGTCTGACTCAGTTTCCATTCTTTTAATCACCGATAATTTGATGGTCATGGATTAGGTGCCCACCAAGGTCCAATTCTGGCTGCACCCGAGTAGGACAAAGCATGTGGTCCCCACATTAGGAGCTGAGGGCAGTGTCATGTCATTTAAAGTGGCTTAGGCACGTGGCAGAAAACTACCTTTGATCTAACTCAATAGCCATCCAAAAGGGCCACAAAGGCCAGCTTAAACATAGAGTGAGTAACAGGTTAGCAAAAATATATCTCCTATACCATGAAAGGAGCAAGAACAAAAAAGGTAAGGCCAACCTTTTCCTTTAAGCCACAAAATAGATCGGGTTATAATGGATCCATGGATTTGTTGAGCAAATTGGATAAGGAAAAATTCTACACACTTTTTAAATGCTAACATTCTTGTTATTAAATTCTGTTTTTGAATCATCTCTCAGTGATTAATGCACCCTGTTAAGTCTAATTTATTTTAGTTATATTTTATCTTATATTTTGCAAAAAAAGAATATAGGGTAGTTAGAGAGCTACTATGTACTTCTAAAAATACATCTTTGTACTATCTTTGTCAATGAAAGTGTGCTTGCCTAATTTTCAATATCTGCATTTTAACCTAGTCTCTTGCAAAACTTACAAATATGTCTCCATGTTCTTCTGGAATTTAGAGTTACATAAGAAAAATTAAAGCTTAATTTTAATTCATTCATTGAAATTTTTTTTTCTACTGCGTGAGCACTTATTTTTTCTAAAACCTAATAATATATTTGTAAGAATAGATTTTGTAGTGTTTTGGGGAGGGGGGGTGTCTCTTTTGAATGCTTTTTAATAGAATGTGAGCCTTTTAAATCTACATACTTTGACTTTTATCAATACAAAATTTTTTCTCCCATTACATTTTTAGTAATTATTCTGTTTATATTATCTTTGTTGGTTCCTTAGGAGTACTCAGCATTATTAGCTTTAGCTTAAATTCCATTCTTTGCCCTCTATATACATGACCTTTTCCTTTTCCTTCTTATCCTTTTACTCTATGTTGTGCAAAAATTTCTCAAGTTTGTTTTCCACAAGATTATCAGCGTCATTGAATGTGCTCTTTACTCCCTGGCATGAATGTCTCATTGTTTTTGTATTGCTTTAGTTCCTTGTCACTCTTAACTATCTCTCCCATATCTCTTTCAATCTCACTGGGTATCTTCTCATCCTGCCTTGTTCTTTCCTAGTAACTTTGTGCTGCTTCATAATGGTCATGTTTTATTACATCCGGTACTTGTTTTCATGGGCTTCATTAATGTCTTTTGTGATTGTTCATCTTTGACAAGGAGACACATGTTCAGATTTGCCATTCTCAAAGAAGAAGAGCATGTGGATGGCTGATGTTTTCAGTCACCAGATTTTTATCCTGCTTTCCCTAACAACTTGCTTTACACAGAAATAGGAACTTTGAGAAAATGGCTGTTCAAGAAGACTGCATTTGATGTGAGACTAGCTACGGGGCATGGTAGCCTGGGATATATAGTTCTTAAAATAAAATGTCATACTGTTTAATACACCCTGTAGTGCACAGCAATTTGTAGAAGATAGATGGTAATTTTTCATGAATTCCATCTTTCAAAAAAACAGGAGGGCAAGGGTTTTAGGGGGAAAAGATCTCATTTGAGTTCTGCAGAGCTGCTGCTGCTTAGTTGCTTCAGTCGTGTCCAACTCTGTGTGACCCCATAGACGGCAGCCCACCAGGATCCCCCGTCCCTGGAATCCTCCAGGCAAGAATACTGGAGTGGGTTGCCATTTTCTTCTCCAATGCATGAAAGTGAAAAGTGAAAGTGAAGTCATTTAGTCGTGTCTGACTCCTAGCGACCCCATGGACTGCAGCCTACCAGGCTCCTCTGTCCATGGGATTTGCCAGGCAAGAGTACTGGAGTGGGGTGCCATTGCCTTCTCACTCCAAGAGAAAATTTGCCAATACTTGGGATTTTTTAAGTGAATTATCACCTTGCTAGCCAGTTCTATCTGAGAATAGTTTACAGACATCAGGAAACAAAATTGAATTCTATAAGCATTTTTCTTGTTCATTAATAAAATATTTACTAGTATTTCTGGAAGTTAAATAATCAATAAATAATATACAAAAATCATACAAGTATATATACAAAATGCATAGTTTTATATAGTTTAGGGGAATGAGAAAAGAAATAGGTGTGTGTGTATATATATATATATAATTTTAGTGTCCTACTTTTTAAGCTGGAATTGTGTAAAATACATTTTGTATGTTATTTGTGAACATAATTTTAAAGGTACATTAGGTTTCATCAAAGTGATGTACTATGGCTACTTAGGCTGAGTCTAATGATTCACCACAGTTTGCTTGTTGTGATCCATTGGATCATTGAAAAAGCAAGAGAGTTCCAGAAAAAACATCTACTTCTGCTTTATTGACTATGCCAAAGCCTTTGACTGTGTGGATCACAGCAAACTGTGGAAAATTCTGAACGAGATGGGAATACCAGACCACCTGACCTACCTCTTGAGAAATCTGTATGCAGGTTAGGAAGCAACAGTTAGAACTGGACATGGAGCAACAGACTGGTTCCAAATCAGGAAAGGAGTATGTCAAGGCTGTATATTATTACCCTGCTTATTTAACTTATATTTTGAGTACATCATGAGAAATGCTGGGCACAAGCTGGAATCAAGATTGCCGGGAGAAATATCAATAACCTCAGATATGCAGATGACACCACCCTTATGGTAGAGAGCAAAGAAGAACTAAAGAGCCTCTTGATTTCAAGAGGAGAGTGAAAAAGTTGGCTTAAAACTCAACATTCAGTAAACTAAGATCATGGCATCTGGTCCCATCACTTCATGGGAAATAGATGAGGAAACAATGGAAACAGTGACAGACCTCATTTTTGGGGGTTCCAAAATCACTGCAGATGGTGACTGCAGCCATGAAATTAAAAGATGCTTCCTCCTTGAAAGAAAAGTTATGACCAATCTAGACCACATTAAAAAGCAGAGACATTACTTTGCTGACAAAGGTTTATCTAGTCAAAGCTGTGGTTTTTCTAATGGTCATGTATGGATGTGAGAGTCAGACTATAAAGAAAGCTGAGCACTGAAGAATTGATGCTTTTGAACTGTGGTGTTGGAGAAGACTCTTGAGAGTCCCTTGGACAGCAAGGAGATCCAACCAGTCCATGCTAAAGAAAATCAGTCCTGAATATTCATTGGAAGGACTGATGTTGAAACTCCAATACTTTGGCCATCTGATGGGAAGAACTGACTCACTGGAGAAGACCCTGATGCTGGGAAAGATTGAAGGCGGGAGGAGAAGGGGCCAACAGAGGATGAGATGGCTGGATGGCATCACCAACTCAATAGACATGAGTTTGAGTAAACTCCGGGAGTTGATGATGGGCACAGAGGCCTGGCGTGCTGCCGTCCATGGGATCGAAAAGAGTCAGACACAAAGGAGCAACTGAATTGAACTGACTGACTGAGTGACAGACTTTATTTTCTTGGGTTCCAAAATCACTGTGGATGGTGACTGCAGCCATGAAATTAGAAGATGCTTGCTTCTTAGAAGAAAAGCTGTTATAAATCTAGACAGCCTATTAAAAGGCAAAGACATCACTTGGCCAACAAAGGTCTGTATAGTCAAAGCTACAATTTTTCCAGTAGTCATGTACAGATGTGAAAGCTGGACAATAAAGAAGGGTGAGTGTCAAAGAACTGATGCTTTCAAATTGTGCTGAAGAAGACTCTTGAGAGTCTCTTGGACTGCAAAGAGATCAATCCCGTCAGTCCTAAAGGAAATCAACCCTGAGTATTCATTAGGACTAATGCTAAAGCTTCAAAACTTTGGCTACCTGATGGGAAGAGCCCACTTATTGGAAAAGACTCTGATGCTGGGAGAGATTGAAAGCAAAGGGAGAAGAGGGCAGTAGAGAACAAGATGGTTATATAGCATCACCAACTTGATGGACATGAACTTGAGCAAATTCTGGGAAGGACAGGGAAGCCTGGCATGCTGCAGTCCATGGGGTCAACAAAGAGTCAGACATAAAGATTGAAAAACAGTGACTCACCATTAAAAATATTTGCAATAAATATTTGTAACTTATAATAACGGTCTTATTACAGAGTTCCAAAACTAGGGCCACTAATTTAAAGAGCATAAACACTTACAACATCTTAATTATATATTGAGCTTTACAAAAGCGTCCAACCAGTTTATATAACAATGAGAAAAACACAAATATGCCTAGCTCAACTTATCCTTAGCAATACTTGATATTTTTATCAGTTTTATTTTTCATTGGTTAATTTTTTTTTCTTTACTTGGATTACCAGTAAGACTATTTTCCCCATATACTTGTGTACTAATTGCATTTCCTCTTTGGGAAAATATTATGATTAGTACAGTGGGTCTCCAGAAGATAAGAAGGAACATATTTACCTTATCAAGACAATTTTGAAAGTTTTATAGTCATTACAAAAAGTCAAATTCCTGATTTCACCATTCTCAAAGACTTTTATTCTCATTTTCCATCACTCTACTACCCATTACCACTATGTTCCAGTTAAACCAAACAATTTGCAGTTTCTCGTATCAGTCATATGCTCTCCATCACTTGACTTTACACACTCTTCCTTTTGAATGTCCTTCATCTTACCTCAAACACACACAAACACACTGTACATACCACGCATGCACACAGAGCCTATGTTTTTTCCCAGGCTCCATCAGTAGCTCGCCGCTGCATTTCTCATAATGTCTAACATCCAACACCATAATAATTAATATTCTTTCTAGACTTTCTCACTAACCTGTGGGTTCTGTGAGGGCAGGGACATCTCGCCTTTGATCTCTAGATTCCACATCATTTATCATCATATACAGAAGAAAGTAGAAACTCAGTAAATGGTTCTGTGCATATGAACAGTATTGAACAATAAACATAGCTGTATTCCTAGTGATAGAACTGAATGTCACCCCCAATAATTGTCAAGACTCTGAGGGGCAGCTTGTTTGAGTGGAAAGAATATAAATTTCGGAGCTGGTCGAACTTGGGTTCAACCCAGCTGTGCTACTGTCCTTGGAGTCATTACCTAATATTAATATCTTTGAGACCACACTGGAGCAAATGGTAATCACAAAACATATCTTACTAGGATTATTTGAGTATAAATTAGGTAATGAGTATATGAAAGAACCTAACATATAGTAGTGGCTCCAAAAATAATAGACATTTTCTAGTTACTGCTGTATATTTCCATTATAACACTATGGAAATTATTTCCATATAATTAAAACTTCATTCCATGTATATTTCCGTTCCATGTATGTTCTACTATAATAAATATTAACCAATTCAAAGGATTTGATTCTTATGTATATATTTTTCCTTGAATCGTTAAGACCAAGAGATAAGGTCAATTGTTCTGTCCATATTCTCGCTGCACGGGCAAGAATATTCCTTTTAAATAAATCTTGGTGAAGAATTAGCTGTAACCACAGTTGAGAAAAGAAGACCTGTATTTTCCAAAAGCAAGAAAGATAGAGTACTCGGTAAAGAAACACATGATCTAATCATCTGCTACTTAATTATTTTTTTGGTTTGCCCCATTAAAACTGCTGAAGGTATTTGGGGACCTGAAATTGCTATAAATAAAAGTACTGCTATCCCTGATGGCAAAAGAAAAGAACTTCTGGATCATGCTCTACTTTTCATTACCAAAAATAATTCACTTGAGCCACACTAAAGGAGTATGTGAAATCTTTCCAGTTGAAAATCAGATGTAAACCAGTGGTACGTTCAGCCTGTGCACAGGCACATACATGCTCACATGCACACAAACATCCACCCATAACAGAAATTCTCTGAAGGCCGGCTTCTGTTTATCACTCAGCCAAGATTCGTATGTGCCTTCTGTATGCCTTCCTTCAGTCCAAAAGGCACTTACATCCATTTGCCAACCAGATGAACTCAGGGAAAAAGTCACAAAGTCTGCACAAATAAGGATGACACAAGTATTTGTGCAGAATAAATTTGCCAAGATCTTTTTCCTTCTACCCTTATCCCATACCCCCTGCAAGCTGTTTTTAAGTCTCACATGCTGCAGTTTCCTTTCTGCTGACAGCTCGGACCATCTCCATCAGGACTTTGTGTTCTTAGGCCTCATTCCAGGCAATTTTCCATGATTAAATGTAATAGAATGTGTAGCCCTTAGTATGGTGCTAAGCACAACAAAACGTGCTCAGTGCATAAATGTTCATTTCTAACTTTTCCAAACCCTCTGATCACTCACAGAATTATCCTCCATACCTTTCCACACAGGGTCAAAATTACTGCCCCTGGCAGAGCTTCTCAAATACTGAGCAATGTCTACAGATTTTCCATTTTAGAGGTTTTTAACATCCTAAAATATGAAAAAAATGCCAAAGCCAGATTTTTTTTAATTTTATTTTATTTTTAAACTTTACAATATTCTATTGGTTTTGCCAAATATCAAAATGAATCCGCCACAGGTATACATGTGTTCCCCATCCTGAACCCTCCTCCCTCCTCCCTCCCCATACCATCCCTCTGGGTCGTCCCAGTGCACCAGCCCCAAGCATCCAGCATCGTGCATCGAACCTGGACTGGCAACTCGTTTCATACATGATATTTTACATGTTTCAATGCCATTCTCCCAAATCTTCCCACCCTCTCCCTCTCCCACAGAGTCCATAAGACTGTTCTATACATCAGTGTCTCTTTTGCTGTCTCGTACACAAGGTTATTGTTACCATCTTTCTAAATTCCATATATATGCATTAGTATACTGTATTGGTGTTTTTTAACAACAATAGTACATTTTAAACTTTTACACCTAACAAAAGACTATTTTTAAATATAATATACTCAGTGCTACTATTTACAAGGCAACTATAGGATTTGTAAAAGGATATTACAGCCACTGTAGTCCAGGAATGCAACAGGAGTTAAACATGCATGTTATTTCTCATCTTCTAAATATGTTCATTGTGTTTTGTCTGTGTGGAAAGGCTCATTTGGAAGCGACATTTGAAATATAAATTTCAAGTCCTTTGAAATGTAAACTCTTCATTCAAAAAGCCTTACTCCGATCTTCATCATAGTGCTTGTATCCACATATTTATGGCAAGGAAACCACAAGCAAATAAAGAAAGAGTTAGGGGTAAGATCTTCCCTGAAAATAAGTGGGAAAGAGAAACTTAGAGGAGTCAAATTAGGCCATTATGTCCAGATCTACTTACAGGTTGAATTGAAGAGAATTTCTTTCCACAACCCCCTGATAACTCATTCCCTGTTGCCCGGGAAGCCTTGACCTCCCCCTTGCATGAGCAGAGCCTTGTATCAGTGTCCCAGGAGAATGAACTGTCATGGAAGCCCTGACAATCAAACCAATGAATTAGCAGGCTAAGACTAGAATATTTCCCCCAGACTTTTCTGATGAAAGTAAGCTATTCTTCCTGCAAAGTTGCCTCAAGAGTTTATAACTTTTACACTGAAAGTGTTTCTGAAGTAACTACATGGCACCGATGAACACTGAGTACTGTTTTTAATGATGAACTACTTTACTTTCAAGAGAAATAAACAATGAGAGATTTAAAGTGATTATAAAGGCAAACACACAGAGTAATGTATTTATAACTGGAAACTGCAGGTTAAAATATAACACTAAATATATATCAGGATGTGATAAATCCAAGCTATTATGGAATTATGTTTCATGACATGATGTGATTGTTTTATGGGTTATTGAATTGCAGAAAAAAATTATATACTAACGAATAGTATGGAGAAAGTCAGCATAATGTGGTGAAACAGCATGAACTTTGGTATTCTCTTTCTTATCTTCTCCTCCCTCCTTATCTCTGCAACCTGGTTTTTGTCCATCACTGCTTAGCCTCCAGTTTCCCTGAAACAACTTCTGCCAACAAGGTAAACTCATTGTTGCTAAATCCAAAGAATACTTTTCAGTCCTTGTCTTAATTGACCTCCCTCCACAGCATTTGACTCTGTGGAAAATGCCCTTCCGTTTGCACACTCTCAGTCTTGACTTGCCTGACATCATCCCTCCTGGACGTCGTCTGATAACTCTTTCTCAGTCTCCTTGCAAATGCTTCTTTAATCTTGATCCCTTTAGAGTTTTTGCTAAAGGTGACACTCAAGATTCTTTTTTTTTTTTCTTTTTCTCAATATACATTATCTCCCTGATGACTTCATCTATGACTGTAAGTGCTTTCTCCTTGCTAAAGGCCTTTCTAACCTCTCCCTCCAGACTTCGATCTCTCTCCTGAGCTCCAGAACTATAGAGCTAACTGCCTACCAGATATTGTAACAGTTCTCTATTACTGAACAACAAATCACTCCAAAGTAGTAAATCAAAGGATTTATTTTACTCACCAGTTTAGAGGCCAGCTGGGCTCAGCTAAGTAGTTCTCACAGCATGCAGGTCCCTTACACATTTGTGGCCAGACAATGACTGGGGCTGAGATCAGCTCAGCATCTTCTTTATTCAGTTGTCTGTTACCCAGCATTCAATAGTTGGAGACTGAACTCTGAGCCATCTCTCTATATATGTAAGCATGTGGTCACTCCAGGTGGTAGCCCAAGGGTAGCCAGACTTCTTAAATGATAGCTGAAAGCTCTGACAGAGAACTCACATTCAGAAACGATCTGACATTCCCAGCAAGGCCATGTTAGTCTCCTACTGGACATAAACAATCTCATAGAATACGAACCTTAGGCAAGATTACTCTGACATCATGACAGGATTATATAAAGCAAGGCCTCTTCATAACCTTGTATAAGTACAGATAAAAACAAGATCACTATGGCACCTCTAAAATATCCAACCATAGAATTACTCCCACATTCTGACGACACCCAATCTAGACCAAATCTCTTTCTTAAACCTTCCCACAAATTGCCCAGCCAAATCCCAAACCCTGTAAGGGTTCTTTATAATATCTTCCTATTGAAACATCCCACAGTTTCCCATGATGTGCGTTCCTCCTTGCTACAAATAACCAGTCCTCAACTTGTTTAGCTACAAGTGTGTTCCTGGTGGACTTTGATTGAAGAGCACTGATAGATCCCAATATTATTCCATTAAATGGATATATCCACAATTATTCAACTAATCCTTTATTGCTGAACATTTAACTTACATACTAATCAAGGTCCAGTTGGGAGACAGAAACCACAACAGTTGTTTGAACAGGGAAAAATAAATATTCAAAAAACTACTAAAACAGGTAAAAGTAGGCTCTAAGGGGGCTCTAAATTGGGAAAGGAGTACATCAAGGCTGTATATTGTTCCCTGCTTATTTAACTTATATGCAGAGCACATCATGCAAAATGCAGGACTGGATGAAGCACAAGCTGGAATCAAGATTGCAGAGAGAAATATCAATAACCTCAGATATGCAGATGACACCACCCTGATGGCAGAAAGTGAAGAGGAACTGAAGAGCCTCTTGATGAAAGTGAAAGAGGAGAGTGAAAAAGTTGGCTTAAAACTCAACAATCAGAAAACTAAGATCATGGCATCTGGTCCAATCACTTCATGGGAAATAGATGGGGAAACAGTGTCAGACTTTATTTTGGGGGGTTCCAAAATCACTGCAAATAGTGATTGCAGCCATGAAATTAAGACACTTACTCCTTGGAAGGAAAGTTATGACCAACCTAGATAGTATATTCAAAAGCAGAGATATTACTTTGCAACAAAGGTCCATCTAGTCAAGGCTATGGTTTTTCCAGTAATCATGTGTGGATGTGAAAGTTGGACTGTGAAGAAAGCTGAGTACCAAAGAATTGATGATTTAGAACTGTGGTGTTGGAGAAGACTCTTGAGAGTCCCTTGGACTGCAAGGAGATCCAGCCAGTCCATTCTAAAGGAGATCAGTCCTGGGTGTTCTTTGGAAGGAATGATGCTAAAGCTGAAACTCCAGTACTTTGGCCACCTCATGCGAAGAGTTGACTCATTGGAAAAGACTCTGATGCTGGGAGGGATTGGGGGCAGGAGGAGAGGGGGACGACAGAGGATGAAATGGCTGGATGGCATCACTGACTCGATGGACGTGAGTTTGAGTGAACTCCGGGAGCTGGTGATGGACAGGGAGGCCTGGCGTGCTGCAATTCATGGGGTGGCAAAGAGTCGGACATGACTGAGCTACTGGACTGAACTGAACTGAACTGAACTGAAAATCACTGAAGATGGTGACTGTAGCCATGAAATTAAAAGATGCTTGCTCCTTGGAAGAAAATCTATGACCAACTTAGACATCATATTTAAAAGCAGAGACATTACTTTGCCAACAAAGGTCCATCTAGTGTGTGGTCCATCTAGTCAGGTTTTTCCAGTAGTCATGCATGGAGGTGAGAGTTGGACTATAAAGAAAGCTGAGCGCCAAAGAATTGATGCTTTTGAACTCTGGTATTGAAGACTCTTGAGAGTCCTTTGGACAGCAAGGAGATCCAACCAGTCCATGCTAAAGGCAATCAGTCCTGAATATTCACTGGAAGGATTGATGCTGAAGCTGACACTCCAATACTTTGGCCACCTGATGTGAAGAGCTGACTCATTTGAAAGGACCCTGATGCTGGGAAAGATTGAGGGCAGGAGGAGAAGGGAACAACAGAGGATGAGATGGTTGGATGGTATCACTGACTCAATGGACATGAGTTTGAGCAAGCTCTGGGAGTTGGTGATGGACAGGGAAGCCTGCCATGCTACAGTCCATGGGGTCATAAAGAGTCAGACATGACTGAGCGACTGAACTGAATTGACCTGAAGGGGGACTAACTTTAAATTCCCTGCTCTTTTAATTTGTGATACTTTGGGATTGACAAGTGCATACTTCTATATTTAAAATAGATTACCTATTTTAATCTAATAAGGACCTATTGTATAGCACAGGGAACACTGCTTAATATCCTGTGATAACCTAAATGGGAAAAGAATTTGACAAAGAATAGATATGTGTATATGTATAACTGAATTACTTTTGCTGTACACCTAAAACTAACACAACATTGTTAATCAGCTATGTGCTCAGTCACTTAGTCATGTCCAACTCTTTGCAACTCCATGGACTGTAGCCCACCAGGCTCCTCTGCCCATGTAATTTTCCAGGCATGAATACTGGAGTAGGATGCCATTTCCTATTCCAAAAGATCTTCTGGACCCAGGGATCAAACCCATGTCTCTTGTGTCTCCTGCACTGCCAGGCAGATTCTTTACCACTAGCGCCACTTGGGAAGCCCCATTAATCAAGTACGCTCCAATATAAAATAAAATTTTAAAAAGAGCAGGTACTATCTATAGACTGAGGAAGAAGGACAATAAGGGACTAGGAGAAGCCCTCTGGGACCCAGGGCTGAATTCAAACCTCTTCAACAGGAGTCACTACCACAGGCAGCCTACTATAGCAAAAGAAAAACAAAAACAAAAGAAACGCTTGACTGAGAGAACTAGCTGTAAAAACAGCTCATCATTGCTGGTAGGTGTGGATAGGTCGGAGCTGATTGGAAGGAATGGCATGCCTTTGCTGGCTGGTATGGATAGGCCAGAGTGTGGTGTAGATGTGGCCAACATTGCTGGTTGCTCTCAAGTAGCTGCAGATAAGGAGAGATGGTCTGAGGGTGCCACTCAAGCTCCTGCTTAAGGTTGTGGGGCTCAGAATGTATCTAAAGGGCTGCTGCTGCTGCTGCTAAGTCCCTTCAGTTGTGTCTGACTCTGTGCGACCCCATAGACGGCAGCCCACCAGGCTCCCCCGTCCCTGGGATTCTCCAGGCAAGAACACTGGAGTGGGATTTCCTTCTCCAGTGCAGGAAAGTGAAAAGTGAAAGTGAAGTCGCTCAGTCGTGTCCGACTCTTAGTGACCGCATGGACTGCAGCCCACGAGGCTCCTCTGGCCATGGGATTTTCCAGGCGAGAGAGATTTTCCAGGGGTGCCATCACCAACCTGGGGAAGAAGTGTTTTCTCGCAACTACTCTATACTGCCCTCTGCTGATGAAGTGAATAACCCAGATCAGATCAGATCAGTCACTCAGTCGTGTCCGACTCTTTGCGACCCCATGAATCGCAGCACGCCAGGCCTCCCTGTCCATCACCAGCTCCCGGAGTTCACTGAGACTCACGTCCATCGAGTCAGTGATGCCATCCAGCCATCTCATCCTCTGTCGTCCCCTTCTCCTCTTGCCCCCAATCCCTCCCAGCATCAGAGTCTTTTCCAGTGAGTCAACTCTTCGCATGAGGTGGCCAAAGTACTGGAGTTTCAGCTTTAGCATCATTCTTTCCAAAGAAATCCCAGGGCTGATCTCCTTCACAATGGACTGGTTGGATCTCCTTGCAGTCCAAGGGACTCTCAAGAGTCTTTTCCAACACCACAGTTCTAAAGCATCAATTCTTTGGTACTCAGCCTTCTTCACAGTCCAACTCTCACATCCATACATGACCACAGGAAAAACCATAGCCTTGACTAGACGGACCTTTGTTGGCAAAGTAATGTCTCTGCTTTTCAATATGTTATCTAGGTTGGTCATAACTTTCCTTCCAAGGAGTAAGCGTCTTTTAATTTCATGGCTGCAGTCACCATCTGCAGTGATTTTGGAGCCCAGAAAAATAAAGTCTGACACTGTTTCCACTGTTTCCCCATCTATTTCCCATGAAGTGGTGGGACCGGATGCCATGATCTTCGTTTTCTGAATGTTGAGCTTTAAGCCAACTTTTTCAGTCTCCACTTTCACTTTCATCAAGAGGCTTTTGAGCTCCTCTTCACTTTCTGCCATAAGGGTGGTGTCATCTGCATATCTGAGGTTATTGATATTTCTCCTGGCAATCTTGATTCCAGTTTGTGTTTCTTCCAGTCCAGCGTTTCTCATGATGTACTCTGCATACCAGCTGACAAAAGAAGAGTTTATAGAACTCGGCTATATAACACAAAGGAAGACAAAGAAGGGTGAATTTGGAGCTCAGGACAGTAGAATGATAACTGGCACCTTGCAAGTTTTCACCATTATAACTAAAACTATTATCAAAATCCACATAAATCTTTATGGATACCTTACAGTTATTTCCCATGGAATAGATTACCAAGGTCAAAGATTCAAACACTTAAAACTTCTCCATAAAGGTATGAACATTTATGCTTATTCCAGCAGGAGATAATTGTCTGAAGAACGAGCATACTCTGGGCAGTTCTAGGAGGCTGATGTACTGGAACAAATCCTTGGACAGTGAGTGATCTTAAGTTGATTGCCTAGGTTAGTCAGCTCCTGTTTCTCTGCTCATTTCTTCATGGCGTCTTTCTCTAAGGTGATTTTGGTTTGTTTGTTTGTTTATTTAAGTGACTAGCAAAGCAGAGATAAAATTAAGATTCTAATAGTTGGAAAAAATCTTTTAATGAAATTTGAGACTACCCATAAATGACATCTGATTTTTTAAAAAGATGTGATTCAGGAAAGCCAAGATCCATGTTCACATTTTTGAAATGGAGGGCTTGGGAAATATTTGATACATCCCCTCACTAATGTCAAGGTTCTCATACTTGCAGGGTTGTTATGAGGACCGATAATGACATATATAAAGCATCCAGGTAGAGTCAATAAATAGTGGCTTTATTTCCTGAGAGCATTGCTGTTAAATTGCTAAGAATCCAAGCATATATATTTTTTCATATATATATATATATATGCATATATATACCAAAGTTGTTTTCATTAAAGATGTAATTGCACTCCTCATTCCCAGGCTATAAGTATGTTATGATATAGTTATGCCTTGATGACTAGTAGTTACAGATTTGATGGTATTTTTCCCAGCGCCTTAACAAACACCATTTGTCTTTAACTACATTCACTGCAACAAAATCTCAATGCGGTGAGCAGAAGTGGAAGGGAATCAGATATTACATGGTCTTTGCATTTGTCTTCGTTTCCAATGCATTTAATTTTTATTATCAGTTGGGCATTTATCCTGCCTATGTGTCTTCATTTTAAAAACACTCTGTGAGGCAAAAACCTACTTGGAGTAAACTATTTCTAGCACTGTCCTTTAAATGAGTAAGTTACTTAAAAATCAGGAGTGCAAACACAAATGCTTTCAAGGACCAGGCATGTTATCATAAACTAATGAAATAAGAATAATTTAAAATTGTAGGGATCCACAGGGAACATACAAAACTGGAGAAAGCATACTCCATCTAAAGACATTTATACTAAATAAAATAAATAATAAAACAAAAGATGCTGCTAGGGAAGAAAAATTCACAAACCACATTAGACTATTAGCCCACTCAGGACTTCTGTATAATTTTGGGTGAGCTGAATTAGATGCTGAGGTAGTGCTAAGAAAGAACTACTAAAATTGGATTCACCAAATAAAATCAGGACTCATTTCCAAGCCAGGTGTCCCACTGATTTTAGCTCAGTCTCTAGCGCCCCTCATATTCACTCTCTTTGGCTTCTGTGATGTCAGCACCTCCCCACTCTTCCCTATATCATTCCCCACTACACTACTATAGAAATTAAAGCCTCAAATGCACTACATTGAGGCCTTAATTTTATTTACTGTAAAACTCACTAACATAAAATACACTGTTTTAACCACTGCAAAGTGAAAATTTTATGGCATGTAGTACATTCAAATGTTTCGCAACCATTACCGCTATCAAGTTTCAGAACATTTTCGTCGCTCCTAAAAAAGACCCTACCATTAAACTGTTGCTCCCCATATCCCTCTCCCCAGTCCCTGACAACCTCTGGCTTTCTTTCTGTGAGACTTTTGTTTTTTCTTGCACCTTCAGTTCAGCCAACATCCCAAGCAAATTAGAGCAGAACTAAAGTCTGATAAGGTGAGAAAACAGAACACTTAGCTGGGGCAGGAAAAAGCTCTCCAGTGGCGCTTTCTGGATTCAAAGTTAGGATAGGAGGGAGCAGTAGTGAGAAGTCCTTTTGCTTTCCATAGGCTGGCTAAAGAGTCCGTCAACCCACGCCAGAATCAAAAGACGCGACAATTCTATTCTCTTAATTTTTAACCGCATTTTCGCTTTCTTCTATCTAGATTATTTTGTTGTTGTTCAGTTGTTTTTGTAACACAAATGTGTTCTAATTTGCAACTTTTAAAACTACAATTTGAAGATCAGAGTCTGAAGTAATTTCTCTACTGAAATTTCTTTCTTGTTCTCCATTGGTCATTTCTCTTCTTTTCCCGTAAACTGTGGCTAACTATATATTCTGTTGGGATTCCCTGGTGGCTCAGATAGTAAAGAATCTGTCTGCAATCAGGTTACCTGGGTCCCATCCCTGGGTCAGGAAGATCCCCTGAGTAAGGGAATGGTTACCCACTCCAGTATTCTTGCCTGGAGAATTCCATGAACAGAGGAGCCTATTACACCTTGAAATGCTCTTGCTTTATGCTTTGAATCATCTGGAAATAAGTTTAAGATGCCAGACATAAACACTCACACAATCCCTCCTGTGTCAAAGTGCTTTCTTTGGCTGAATTGGAATTGATAATTGATGGTGTCAGTCTCCTTAGAACCATATGAGACACTGTACAGAAGGATTCCCCTCTAAGGCCGAATTTCTCTAAATGGTGAAGTACCAGCTAGTTATACCAATATATCAATATACCCTTGTGGTGCGAGATAATCACTATAAATCTACACTGAACAGACCTTGAGATTCTTGGAGGTCAGTCTTTAGTCACTTATTCATCAGTCCGTGAAAAATTCACTTGTATCAAATTTGGCTATTTTTCTCTAGGTTTAGGAGAGAAGTACAAAGCTTTGTACAACAGAAATACAACAGGCCCAGGTTAACTTCAAATTAAGGGAAATGTAATTTTAAAACTATGATTACATTTTCTACTTTGGACTTTTTCTTTTTGCTTTGTAATGATGGCCTCGGGCAAGTCATCTCACTTTTTTGCGGTCTTTTTTGTTTGTCTTCAAAATGAAAAAGTTGAACTCAGTCAGTAGTTTTCTATCCAGAGTATCAAATCTCTGAGTACAGGCATTATTTATAGCCTGAAAATAATAATTTTTCCATTCACATGCTATCTTTTAAAAAAATACTTGAATTTTTTAGTTCATAAATATTTGCTAAATAGCCTCTTCCATTTAAAAATTATAAAATTATGCATGCTAACTACAGCAGATTGGAAAATAAGTTGAAGATATAATCTCCTGCAATCGTGCCATATAGATATGGTGTGTTGTATATTCATATAGTTAGTATATGAGTGTATACTAATATGTAATATATTCATATAGTATATTCATACAGTTTTCTTTATATGCATTCTTATACATATATTATTTTTAGCAAACTAAAATATACTGTAGACATATTTTATAATTTGTTTTTTTTACTTAGTAGTAAATTATAAACATTTTCCTAAATCATAAATTGTTTTTTTACAAGATTTAAATGACATTTATCATATATGAATACACATTACTATTTTTTAACATTTAGCTTCTTTCTGATATTTCATTATTTTTAAACACGCTGCTGTGAATATCTATGATGTGATTACATTAATAACATTATGAATTAATTATTGTTATTCTTATTAGTGTTCAAATATTTCATCTCTGGATGATGGGAGTCACTTCTGGGGACTCGAGTAATTTTGATAAACCCCCTAGAGTCTTTCATAGCCCCGCTGCTTTTTGGTACAATCAATATTGCAGGTACCTTTTGTATGTGTTCTTTTACCTTTGTTTTTAATCTTGCTAGAGCTGTGCACTCAAATTATTATGCTTTAAAATCACTTGAAATCATTTCTCTTGCCACCAACTTGATTCACAGTTAATATGTTTATTTTTGCTTTCTCTTAAGAAATTGTTCCTCTTTTATTTTTCTGTTTTTCTAATTATAGAAAATATTAACTTGGTTTAAAGTCATACCTACTAACAAGCTATACCCAGAGAAGTCTCACTTGCTTCTATCCCCATCCTCTTCATCCTTTTCATTTCCATTCAGATATATGAGAGATAGAGACTGATTGATTGATTTTAAGGAACTGCGGAGAGTGGCAAGTCTGAAACTTGTAAAGCAAGCCACCAAACTGGAAATTCAGGTAAGAGCTGATTTTGCAGTCTTGAAGTCAAATTCCTTATTCTTTGGGAACCCTTGGTCTTTACTCTTAAAACCTTCAACTGATGGAATAAGGTCTACCCATATTAGAAAGACAATCTATTAATATTTTACTCAAAGTCTATTGACTTAAATGTTATTCACACCTAAAAAATACCTGTATAGCAACATTTAGACCAGTTTAACCAAATAACTGGGCACCGCAGCCAAGCCAAGATGACACAAAATTAACCATGACGTATACACACATATATATCTATACTCATATGTTCTTATGTATATGCACAAACACATACTCATACATACTCTTCTTGGATAAATGGTGGTTTATGAGTTATGTTTTCTCTATCTTGCTTTTTCACTTAACAGTTTATCCTCAGGATTACTCCTGGCTATGGATAGAAATAGTTCTCATCCCCTCTCTCACCTACATAATATTTTATAATATGGATATAACATCATGAGTTCACAGTCTCTATTGGTGGTCATTTGAGTTGTTCCCATCCTTGCTCTTAAAAATCATGCTGCAGTGAATAGCCTTTTCACGTGATATCATCTTGTAAAATGCATGGAAATGCTTGTGTGATGAATGAAATTATTTTGTAAGCTTTGAAATTCACAGTGGCCTTTTAACATTTGGTATTGTCTCAGTTAGCATGCTTGAAACATGCAGCTGCCATGTGAGGGTCTAAGAAAATCTCTATCACCTAAAAGGAGCCCTCATACTGGACTATCAAGCATTTTTCATGCCTAGAAGAAAATAAATGAAGAATTCTTGAAAAACAATTCTCTAATTTTTTACTTAATTTTGCTTAATTTAAATGTGTAATACAAAATGAGATATAAATGACTTATGGTTATAATTCCTAACCCAAAGCAAACAGACTTATAACGCTGCTGCTGCTAAGTCACTTCAGTCGTGTCTGACTCTGTGCGACCCCTGAGATGGCAGCCCACCAGACTCCCCCATCCCTGGGATTCTCCAGGCAAGAACACTGGAGTGGGTTGCCATTTCCTTCTCCAATGCATAAAAGTGAAAAGGGAAAGTGAAGTTGCTCAGTCGTGTCCGACTCTTCGCGACCCCATGGACTGTGGCCTACCAGGCTCCTCTGTCCATGGGATTTTCCAGGCAAGAGTACTACTACACTCTATTCAACAACTATCCTTTGGGGTCAGGGAGTGGGGTCCAGGAATTAATCCTCCAAAGATAATGAGGAATGACTTTATATAAACTCTTTATATAAATATTATGTATGCATATATCTCATATATATAATCTATATCATATATATATAATGTTCACCAGGGTGAACATAATGTATATATAATATATATTATTATATAAGAACTATAATAACCAGGGTGAACATTATGTATGCATAGATTATATGCATAATATATTATATTATATGCATTATATATGTAATATATGCATACATAATGTTCAGGGTTTATATAAAGTCATCCCTCATTATCTTTGAAGGATTAGTGTATAGCGTATGCATATATCTATATATAAACATATTTTCATTTTTGCCTTCCCCAGCATTTCACATCTAGTAAGCAAAAAGCTGAGATTCAAACCCAGATCTTTCTGTTCCAATAAACCTGGACTAAAACTGGCCAGTGGTTTTTCATAACTCAGGGACATTAAGATAGAAGTGGTTGTGACTCATTGAAAGAGATCTGGGATCTGAACCTAGATAATCGTAGTCTAGTTCTACTATGAATGAAGTAGCTTTGTGAATCTGGACACATCCCTGAACCTCTCTGGGTTTCAGCTTCATCATTTATGATGTAATAAGGACTGATTACATTATGGCTAAAGCCTTTACCGATCTAAAATTCTATGAAATTTCTATACTCACAGCACATCTCTTTTATGACAAGAATAATGACTTAAACAATATTATTCCTATTTGACTACGGAGTTTCTTATTACATGTAAGCACCAACCAGTGAGGTCAAAAATGACTGGGAACTTTTTTTTCAAATTTGGAAAGTGTTTATTCCAAACATTTTAATGCTAAAAGGATGGCCATTTGATTGAATGATATGGTTGAAAAATATTATACACTATCTTGGAAACACCATGTTGGAGTAGAAAGGCCATTTTAGAAATCACTCAGTATTATCCCTCATTCTACTGAGGCAAGTTATGTGATTTCCCAAGACCACACAACTTACTTGTATTGTAGACATCTTTATTACCTGGTTTATTAAGATTAAATATACATAATACCTTAAAAATAATCCTCTCACATTTACCACCAAAGTACAACAAAGGAAAGTGGCATAAGAGAGTGGTTAAGTGTATGTAGGCTGTGAAATTAAATTGCCTGTTTGCAAATTCCAACAGCACTACTTACTGTGTGATTTTGAACCAATAATGTAATCTCTTCATGCCCCAGTTCTCTTCATCTAGAGAATGAGGGTGATGATAATTGCACATACCTCCAGTTTACCAGAGGAATTAAAAAGATAATCTGTGAAAACTGTTTAGTATACTGTCTGGCACACAGAAAGCAATCAATACTAGCTGGATTAAGATTATACTGTGTATTTTATACACGTGCTAAATTTGGCTTAACTTTTCAATTGCATTTCTTTTCCTGATATTCAAGGTCAGAATTATTCTAAAATGATTTTTTAAGGATTATCAATCTATAAATTAGACTATGATAAAAGTGTTTACTAGAAACAATGAACTAAAATTAATTTTAAAAAGAATGAGCCTAGATATAGAGCTGTTTTTATTGTAGTACACTAAGGTCAGATTATTCCCTTGAAAACCCTGTAAAAATGACTCAGAAGTCACAAATAAGCAACATTTCATCCAGTGAGATTTTTGTCCCCCATTAAGCAGTCAGTGATCTGATTTTTGCCAGTGTATGGACATTGCTAGAACATCACCATTTTTAACTGACAGTGATTAAATCCATTTAACACACTGTGTATGAATTTCGAAAGGTCTTTATGACTGTTTATCTCATCTTTATGGACCTTTAAACTTAATAGCTTTGGTTGCAATAAAGAAGTGATTTCCAAAAGTTAAGCATCTCTTCAAAACTACTGGCAGATGTTAAGCTGATCAAAATTATGATGTCATCCAGACACAGATTTCTGTGTGTCCTTGTTCTTCAACTTGTCCTCTAATTAATGATATGGTGGCAGGGTAAGTGAGGAGTGAGACATGGTCCCCTGTCAGTAAATAAGAACATTAGTCAAAAGAAATATCAGTTCAGTTCAGGGAATACAAATATTGCAATTTTGTTCTGGTTCAATAGTTTCAGGATTATATGTAGTTTCATTGAAAACTCATAGTACAAAAAAATAAATAAATAAAACTCATAGTATAATAACCCATGTTGGTATTATCAATTCCTCTTCTTCCCCTTCTGAAATGTTAAGGTATCCAGTCTTAAACACAGAGCCCCAGAAGATGATAATCAAAAGAACTAGCTCAGGGACACATTCCCCAAGCATAACCCTCCTGCAGTTGTGATCATCAAAAATGTCTATCAGATCAGATCAGATCAGATCAGTCACTCAGTCGTGTCCGACTCTTTGCGACCCCATGAATCGCAGCACGCCAGGCCTCCCTGTCCATCACCAACTCCCGGAGTTCACTGAGACTCACGTCCATCCAGTCAGTGATGCCATCCAGCCATCTCATCCTCTGTCGTCCCCTTCTCCTCTTGCCCCCAATCCCTCCCAGCATCAGAGTCTTTTCCAGTGAGTCAACTCTTCGCATGAGGTGGCCAAAGTACTGGTGTTTCAGCTTTAGCATCAGTCCTTCCAAAGAAATCCCAGGGCTGATCTCCTTCAGAATGGACTGGTTGGATCTCCTTGCAGTCCAAGGGACTCTCAAGAGTCTTTTCCAACACCACAGTTCAAAAGCATCAATTCTTCGGCGCTCAGCCTTCTTCACAGTCCAACTCTCACATCCATACATGACCACAGGAAAAACCATAGCCTTGACTAGACGGACCTTTGTTGGCAAAGTAAGGTCTCTGCTTTTGAATATGCTATCTAGGTTGGTCATAACTTTCCTTCCAAGGAGTAAGCGTCTTTTAATTTCATGGCTGCAGTCACCATCTGCAGTGATTTTGGAGCCCAGAAAAATAAAGTCTGACACTGTTTCTACTGTTTCCCCATCTATTTCCCATGAAGTGATGGGACCAGATGCCATGATCTTCGTTTTCTGAATGTTGAGCTTTAAGCCAACTTTTTCACTCTCCACTTTCACTTTCATCAAGAGGCTTTTGAGTTCCTCTTCACTTTCTGCCATAAGTGTGGTGTCATCTGTATATCTGAGGTTATTGATATTTCTCCTGGCAATCTTGATTCCAGCTTGTGTTTCTTCCAGTCCAGCATTTCTCATGATGTACTCTGCATATAAGTTAAAAAATGTCTATAGATACTGTCAAACATACCCTAAGGGTCAAAGTCTTCCCAGATTGAGAACCACTCATGAATCAAGCAGAAGACTGCTTGTCCTAGATCAAGGATCAGTAAACTACAGTCTAATAGGCCAAAAGTAAAACCCACTGCCTATCTTTGTAAATAAAGTTTTATTGAAACAGGCACATTCATTCACTTATTATCTATGCTGCTTTATCACTAAGAGAACAGAGTCAAAGAATGATGACAGGTATTGTATAATCTGTAAAGCCAAAAATATTTACTATATGGTTCTTTAGGAAAAAAATTTGCCAACTCCTGTACTAGTCCATCAATTTCAAACTTTTTTTTTTAGTGATGCAAAATTTTATAATGAAATCTCACATAAAAATTGTGTCAGACAGGGTCCAGATGGAACTTTCAACTTGGGTAATTTGAGAAAGTAAAGCATATGCAGCATATATAGGAAATTTAAAATGTGTGACAGAGAATAGAGAAATCACAAAGGGCTAAGAGAGCTGGGCATTATTACTGTCTCTATGCCTGAAGGGAAGAGGACCAAACGACCTTATAGTAAGGGAGCCAGACGAGTGAATACCTCCCTCACATTGTCCCTCCCTCCAGTCTCAGACCAGTGTTCCCCAATAGCTAAATACAAATAGAAGCAGGAGAGCAAGAAAACTCCCTGTTATGGTCCCTATTCATCAGCATACCAGGTCACAGAGTGGAATGTAAAAGGGTGGAAAGTGGAACTGGGGAGCAAACAGCAAGGAAACACAGCACGCTGTGCTGTGTGCCGTGCTGTGCTTAGTTGCTTCAGTTGTGTCCGACTCTTTGTGACCCCATGGTCTGTAGCCCACCAGGCTCCCCTGTCCATGGGATTCTCCAGGCAAGAATACTAGAACGGGTTGCTATGCCCTCCTCCAGGGGATCTTCCCAAGCCCGGGATGGAACCCAGGTCTCCCACATTGCAGTCGGATTCTTTACCATCTGAGCCAAGCCCTAATAACCAAAACTGATCAAAGCAAAGTTTTTGTGATGTTTAGTGGAGGAAGGTACTGAGATCAGTACACGTTGGTCTTATCTCTGACCCAGTGGTCCAAGTTGAAACAAAGAATGCAATTTGAAAAGTCTCTTACATCCTTTTCTGGCCTTCTGACTTTGTCTCCTTTCTGAAGCAAAAGCCCATAGTCAGATATTTCAATGCTGTCTTTTCTAAGAAATTTCAATCCTTAGACCCATTCCCACCATTCAAATCTTCAATCCCAAGTATCAGGTATACCCATCCCTTCCCTGCACCCTACATCCTCTGCTCATGTCTTTAAGCTGCTAAACATTGATAGAAAAAGTTTAAATACTCTGATTACTGAATCCTCTACAAACCTCATGCTTGCTCAGCTTCCCATGACTTTCAGCCCTTAAATAAAATTGCCTGAATATTCTAATCACCAAATCTGATAGACTTTTCCCAAAACCTTATCAACTTTAACTTCTTTGCAGAAAAAGATCTTGCCATTATTTCTTCCCTCTTAATATACTTCTTCCTCTGGCTTCCTTGGTACCATATATTCTTTTTTATAAAATTGAAGTATAGTGATTTATGTTGTATTAGTTTCAGGTGCACGGCAAAGTGATTCAGTTACATTGTTGTTCAGTTGCTCAGTTGTATCCGACTCTTTGCAACCCCATGAACTGCAGCATGCCAGGCTTCCCTGTCCTTCACCATCTCCTGGAGCTTACTCAAACGCCTGTCCATTGAGTCGGAGATGCCATCAATCATCTTGTCCTTTGTCATTCCTTTCTCCCCTGCCTTCAATCTTTACCAGCATCAGGGTCTTTTCTCATGAGCCAGCTCTTCACGTCAGGTGGCCAAAGTATTGGAGTCTTAGCATCAGTCCTTCCACTGAATATTTAGAGTTGATTTCCTTTAGGATTGACTGGTTTTGATCTCCTTGCAGTCCAAGGGGCTCTCAAAAGTCTGCTCCAACACCACGGTTTGAAAGCATCAATTCTTCAGCACTCAGCCTTCTTTATGGTCTTTCTTTATGGTCACATTCACACATGACTACTGGAAAAATCATAGCTTTGACTATACGGACCTCTGTCGGCAAAAAGAATCTGAAAAATAATAGATATACATATATGTATACATATGTATGCATATATGTATGTATATGTATACATACATATATATCTATTCTTTTTCAGATTCTTTTCCCTTATAGGTTATTACAAAATATTGAGTATAGTTCCCTGTGCTATACAGTAGGTTCTTGTTGGTTATCTATTTTTATGTATAGTAGTGTGTATATGTTAATCCAAAACTCCTACTTTATCCCTCCCCACACCCTTTCCCCTTTGGTAATCATAAGTTTGTTTTCTATGTCTATGGCTCTATTTCTATTTTGTAAGTACGTTCATTTGTATTATTTTTTAGATTCCACATATAAGCAATATCATATGATATTTGTCTTTCTCTGGTTTACTTTAGTTAGTATGATAATCTCTAGGTCCATCCATATCACTGCAAATGATATTATTTCATTCGTTTTAATGGCTTTGTAATATGGTAACTCTATTTTTAGATTTTTAAGGAATCTCCATACTGTTACGCATAGTAGCTGTACCAAACCACATTTCCACCGATAGTGTAGGAGAGTTTTTTCTCCACCCCCTCTCCAGTATTTATTATTTGTAGACTCTTGATGACATCCGTTCTGACCAGTGTAATGTGATACTTCATTGTTATTTTGATTTACATTTCTCTAATAATTAGAGATGTTGGCCACTGTATGTATTCTTTGGAGAAACATCTATTTAGATCTGCCCATTTTTTATTAGGGTTTTTTGGGGGGTGGATATTGAGTTGTATGAGCTGTTTATGTATTTTGGAAATTAAATCCTTGTCGGTTGCATCATTGCAAACATTTTCTCCCATTCTGTACATTGTCTTTCTGTTTTGTTTATGGTTTTCTTTGCTATCCAAAAGCTTTTAAATTTAAAAGATCATACAGCATGAACAAGTGGGATATATTGCAGGGATGCAAGGATTTTCCAATATCTGTAAATCAATTAGTGTGATATACCACATGCAGGAAAAAGCTTTTGACAAAATCCAACATCTATTTATCGTAAAAACTCCCTGGAAAGTGGACATAGAGGGAGCATTTATTGTTGTTGTTTGGTCTTTAAGTCATGTCCAACTCTTTTGAGATCCCATGGGCTGCAGCCTGCCAGGCTCCTCTGTCCATGGAATTTTCCAGGCAAGATTACTAGAGTGGGTTGCCATTTCCTTCTCCAGGGGATCTTCCCTACTCAGGGATCAGACCCGCATCTCCTGCTTATTCTTTACCACTGAGCCATCTGGGAAGCCCAGAGGGAACATACCGTAACTCAACATAGTAAAGGTTATATATGACAAACCCACAGCTAACATCAGTCTCAACAGTGAAAAGCTCAAAGCACTTCCTCTAAGATCAGGAATAAGACAAGGATGCCCACTCTCACCACTTTTATTCAACATAGTTTTGGAAGTCCTAGTCACAGCAACCAGAGAAGAAAAAGAAGTAAAAGGAATTCAAATTGGAAAATATGAAGCAAACTGTCACTGTTTGCAAATGACATGATACTACACCTAGAAAATCCTAAAGATGTTACCAGAAAACTCCTAGAGAGAATCAATGAATTCAATAAAGTGGCAAGATACAAATTAATACACAAAAAACTGTTACATTTCTATATACTAACAACAAAAGACCAGAAAGAAAAAATAAGGAAACAATCCCATTTACCCTCACATCAAAAAGAATAAAATATCTAGGAATAAACCTATCTGAGGAAGCAAAAGACCTATACTCCCAAAACTATAAGACACTGGTGAAAGAAATTGAAGATGACACAAATAAATGGAAAAATATACCATGTTTCCAGACTTAGAAACATTTCTGACTATGATCAACTCCCTTTAGATGGTGGGTAGAAATGTGAGGATATTGAGCTAGTAAATAGAGGAGGCTCTTATAAATATTCCATATTAATAACTTTTAGCAAATCTTGTAAACTTTCAGGAGTATAGGATATATTCCTCTCTTAGTTTTGCTCATTTCTAAGATAATTTTCATGGTGAATTTCAGTGTATAATTCCTTTTTGCAGTTATGTTCAGGATTAAATGAGAGTTTATCAGCAGACAAATTGTATTCAATGTATTCAATTTTGACACACTGGTGTTAAAATTAAAAGCATACCATGCATCAATGTTTTCTCTTTCATAGGAAACTTCATCTCAAGTGATGATGGCTCTTTCTCCCATTATATTCTGACAAAACAGCTTTAAAACTAAATTTGGCATTCCTTTGGTGAGAGAAGATATTTTATATTAATAGTTTCATAACAGAAAATGTTCTGACCTAGCATATCCTTGAAAAGTGAAGTACTAACATGTGTGCTTGTGAGGGAGTGTTCACTAGCCATTATACATATGTGGTTATGGATAGAGAGAGGAAAACGGGCCAAAAACCCAGAAAAATAAGTAATAAAAAAATCCCTGTGTGTGGTCAAGCATGAGGTTGTAGCTTGGGCCTTCAGTGACTCCAGCAACTAGTTAATCAGCCAATAAAATATGTGTTCATTTTAGATGTTTAGAAGCCAAAGGACTTGAAACAACGTGATTTACATGACCGAGTTCCCCTGACTCAGGATCATATTCTTGTTCCCCAAGATGCCTTAAATATTTATCAGAACCATCTGTACTATTGAAAAAATAATCTCCACAAAGCTCTCAAGACCACCTCTACGTACAGTACTGTAGATTATGTTGAATATGATAAAAATGAAATGATTTATAGTGGTGGCAATCTAGATTTCCTCCCACCACCTCCCCAAAATAAAAGCCATAAACTGAATAGTAGATGCTCTTTATTTTTGTTCTGAGTCAACAAGTTCAGCAATGTCTCTCTAGTCAGAAGTGTTCATTGCTGTTGCTGCTAAGTTGCGTCAGTCGTTTCCTACTCTATGCAACAGCATTGAAGGCAGCCCACCAGGCTCCCCCGTCCCTGGGATTCTCCAGGCAAGAACACTGGAGTGGGTTGCCATTTCCTTCTCCAATGCATGAAAGGGAAAGGGAAAGGGAAAGTGAAGCCACTCAGTTGTGTCCGACTCTTCGCAACCCCATGGACTGCAGCCTACTAGATTTCTCTGTCCATGGGGTTTTCCAGGCAAGAGTACTGGAGTGGGGTGCCAGTGCCTTCTCCAAGAAGAGTTCATTGGGGAGGAAGTAAGTTTCTACCTAAAAATTTGAATATTTTTATGAAGAACAATGTTCATCTCAGAACAAGGAAATATTGGTCACAAAATACATTAATAAAATGTTCTCAGAGTTCCGAAGTTTCCAGATGCATGGCATGCTTGGGAGGTAGGAATTCACCAACAGGAAAATGACAATAATTCACTAACATGTATAATTCTGGATTTATTAATAGTCCTCACCCATTGCTTATTGCAGAGAAGGCAATGGCACCCCACTCCAGTACTCTTGCCTGGAGAATCCCATGGATGGAGGAGCCTGGTGGGCCGCGGTCCATGGGGTCGCGAAGAGTCGGACACGACTGAGCGACTTCACTTTCACTTCTTTTCACTTTCATGCATTGGAGAAGGAAATGGCAACGCACTCCAGTGTTCTTGCCTGGAGAATCCCAGGGACGGGGGAGCCACCTGGACAGGGACCCACCAGGCTGCCGTCTCTGGGGTCGCACAGAGTCAGACACGACTGAAGCGACTTAGCAGCAGCAGCAGCATTGCTTATTGGCTGTGTGAACTTGAGTTATTTTACTTTCTCAAGTCTCAGTTTCTTCATTTGTTATGATGATTTTAAAAGAGGAAAAATAATTTTCCCTCCATTCTTCTGAGTTCTAGCTGAGACCCCTAGAATGAAAAACAGATTAATAAGGGAAAAATGAAAAAATGTTAAAATGTATACCTCATGTATACATGGTAGATGCACAGGGGAAAATGAGTAACTCTCTAGGGTGGCTTAGAATTCTGGCCTAAGTATCGTCTTCATCTAAAGACCAAAGAAGGAAAGGTGAGAAAAGGTTAGTTACAGGAGGCTATTAGCACAGTAGACTAGGACAAGTTTGTTATGCAGATTTGAGTTGGTACCTTCTCCACTGATAAGATTTTCTTTTTTTTTTTTTTTTGAGCCAAACTTCTCCTTCTGGTACACAAAGGGAGACACTCTTAACCAATGAAGAGTCTTAGGGTTGTTGTGAGGATTTAGTGAGCTAAGGTAAAGTAAGGTATTCAGAACACAGCTGGAACACAGAAAGTGCTCAATAAAAGTTAGCTATTATTACTTTAGTGGAGAAGGAAATGGCAACCCACTCCAGTATTCTTGCCTGGAAAATTCCATGGACAGAGGAGCCTGGTGGGCCACAGTCCATGGGGTCACAAAGAGTCAGACATGACTGAGCAACTGCACATGTACATTATTATCTCAGGTTGATGGCTCTTCATGTGTTGCCCCTGGACTAGCAGCAGTAACATCACCTGAAGCTTAAAGATGCAAATGCTCAAGCCTCATCCCAGACCAACTGAATAAGAAACTCTGGGGGCAGGACACAGTACTCTGTTTTAACAAGTCCTGAAGGTGATTCTGGTAACTACTGAAATTTGAGAACCATGCTTGTGGAATATAGGGTAAAACAAACAAACAAAAATAAGTTTTAACACAAGTTATCATTAAGAACTTCTGTTTTCATGACTATTTAAATGCAGGAGAATGCTTGGTTTTCTTTCTTCCCTTAACTAGAAAAAGAAATGCAGCAGTAGCTTGAAAACAATAGGATTTCTGTAGAATAACTCTTAACGTCTTATTTTTGACTTTGCTTTGCTCCTTTATATTACACAACCATGTTCCAAGAGATCTATTATTAAATTGCGTTAATGTATTTTGTAAAGCCAAGAATACAACGGAAAAACTCACTGAAAAGAGAGAGCCTATAGTATTGGTGATAATTATTAGATTGAACATTTGAACACAACCTATTACTCATTAGTCTTAACCAATTCTATAAACAAGATCATATGACTGTAAGATTACAGCATAGGCATACAGTGAATCAGTGACAAACCTGGGCACAGGCATGTGGTGCAGGGCTTCTAAGTCTGTGCATTGTGGCTTGAGTATAGTCAATAAGATATGTACACAGTTAAAGGTAAAATTGCCTTTAGAACAAAGTAAGCCACAGTGTATATTTTTGTCACTTCAGCCTCCACATGGCTGCCATAGAGATGTTTCTAAAGAACACATTTACTCATGTCACCAAACAACTTAAAAGATTTAAATGGCTCCCTTAAGCCTGGTATGAGAGTCTCTGTAATCATGCACCTGCTGACCTATGTCATGGACCTCAGTCCTATAATTATACCTCCTTTTTTTATGGAGCCTTCCTTGACAATCCACTCCCTATCACCGGGGAGTTGGTCCTTCCTAATTCAGAGCTTCTGGAGCACCACATGCAGACTTCTAGTAGTCATTTTTACATTACATTATAATTGTTTGCACTTCTCTCTCTAAACAAGACCTTTACTTGACTGTTATTGATGGCAAGAAGCAATTTTTATTTTAGTGTCCCCTGCAATTGGCATAAAGCCCAGTACAAAACAGACAATAAATAAAGATATTATGTGGATTTAAAATGTAAGGTCTATACATAAGCCAGAGATCAGCCCAATAAAATACAGCCATCACCTGGAGCCTCTTTCTTAGTCCTATATTAGGACCAAAATTTTTGAATTTTGACAAAAATCTCTACCACTTCCAAGGTTCCAGTGTCATCCTCATTCTGGCAGACAGTCTCCAAGATGGAATGTCCTGTTCCCACTGTCTTCTGAGAGCCACTAAAACTCATTTCATTTAAGACATTCTGGCCCCCAAAGTTACTACATCTGCTGATATTCATTGAAACCTCCAAACTTTCTCTCAGGCTGTTTGCCATGGGCTTTACAGGTTTAAGAGTTAAGTCAAAACTGCAAACTAAGCTGGGCTTAGCATTTTTAAAGCAGCTGACCCCCCATTTGTTAGCCTACTAAGTATAAACCTCCTGACTCCAGAATCATGGTACTTATTAATATTTGCTGATTTACAACTCATCACTCTCCATCTGACTTCCCTCACAGCCATGCTACCATTTCATTTCTCAGATTAGCATTTTAGAATACTTTCCCTTCTCCACTTGGCTCTGCTGTGTGCCCCTGATGTTTCATTCTTGCTAAATTGTTCGGCACTGAAGCATTCGGCTGGGGGTAGCTGGAAAACCCAGCAAGCTATCTAAGCCAGTTCCGGCCCTGGAGCACTTAGTGCTTGAGCGCCAACACCTTGAATTAATGGCAAATTGTTTGAGAATATCCTATTTGTTTGGTTGCTCATTATCATCTCCCTAGCTACTGCCTTATCCCTTAAGCCAAAGGACACATTTTCAGATTTTAAGTAAATTGGAGTAATGGATGGGTCTGGATGGAATGACAATAACTCTCCCTGTAAGTACCAGCTCTTCACTGTCTGCCTGGAGAAACCAAGTGACCTTCCCCTGTTGCTGATTCTGAGATATCCAAGACTCCTCCTTGCTGGAAACTTCTGTAATGCTTTTTAGCAATGACTAACAGAAGCTTGTTTTCTTATCTGTACAGGGCTTCCGTAAGGATTAATTCAGTTAATATAAATAAATCTAGGTGGTGAAACACACCACACACATTGTAAATAATCAATAAACTAACCATTTTTGCAACTGAATTTTGGCAGCTGTATTAGTTTCCAAAGGTTGCCATAACAAGTACCAAAACTGGCTTAGAACAATAGAAGTTTATCGTCTCACAGTTCTGAAGGTTAGAAGTCCAAAATCAGAGTTCACAGGACCACGGTTTCTCTGCTGGCTCTATCAAGGGAGCCTACATTGTCTCTTCTGCTTCTGGTAGTTGCCAGCAATTCTCGGGGCCTTGACCTGTAGATGGATCATTGTAGCTATATGGCCATCTTCTCCCTGTGTGTCTTGATATCATCTCCTTTCTGCGCTTATCTGTCTCTGTCCAAATGCCTCATAATGACACCAGTCTTATTGGATTAGGGACTAATGACCTCATTTTATCTTTATCACCTCTGTAAAGATTACATTTTCAAATAAGGTCACATTCTGAGGTACTAGGGATTAAAACATCAATTTATCTTTTGGGGAGAACACAATTCAATCCATAACAGAAGTGAGAGATAGCAGAATATGTTACCTTAAAATATGACTGTAGGAGTTTAGGACATGCTACTCCAAAATATGTCCCTTTGGTGTATTGACTATTTTGAGCCGAAGGCACTTGAAAAACAGCAAATGCTGGGAGAGGCTTTCTCTGAACTCCTCACGAGTGTCTAAACACAGCTCTTCCAAAAGGAACTCACTTGTCATAAATCTCTTCCCCAGGGCGTTCATTAGGCAGAGAAAACTGACTCCTATCAGGAGAGAAGGTTAGAGGTCAACACCACACTGAAACAAACTTTGCCACAAACTATCATATCTCACATATATGTTCTTCTAAGGACCCATTCATCTTTCCTAAAAATCATCCGCTTTCTACTAAGAAGCCTACATACATCATTTTTCCCCTTTCCCTATTAAGATAGTATTTAAGTCTGAATTCTAAGTCATCTCAGGGAGCTACTCATTTTCTTCTGTGTACCTCCCATGTATACATAAGGTATACATGTTAATAAACTTGTTTGTTTTTCTTTTGTTAATCTGTCTATTATTACAGAAGTATCAGCTAGAACTCAGAAAAGTTCAGTTAAGTTCCATTGCTCAGTCATGTCTGACTCTTTGCGACCCCATGGACTGCAGCACACCAGGCCTCCCTGTCCATCACCAACTCCCGGAGTTGACTCAAATTCATGCCCACTGAGTTGGTGATGCCATCCAACCATCTCATCCTCTGTCATCCCCTTCTCCTCATGCCCTCAATCTTTCCCAGCATCAGGGTCTTTTCCAATGAGTCAGCTCCTTGCATCAGGTGGCCAAAATATTGGAGTTTCAGCTTCAACATCAGTCCTTCCAATGAATATTAAGGACTGATTTCCTTTAGCATGCACTGGTTAGATCTCCTTGCAGTCCAAGGGACTCTTAAGAGTCTTCTCTAACACCACAATTCAAAAGCATCAATTCTTTGGCACTTAGCTTTCTTTATAGTCCAACTCTCACATCCATACATGACCATTGGAAAAACCATAGCCTTGATTAGACAGACCTTTGTTGGCAAAGTAATGTCTCTGCTTTTGAAAATGCTCTCTAGACTGTTCATAAGTTTTCTTCCAAGGAGTAAGCATCTTTTAATTTCATGGCTGCAGTCACCATCTGCAGTGATTTTGGAGCCTAAAGAAATAAAGTCTCTCACTGTTTCCACTGTTTCTCCATCTCTTTGCCATGAAGTGATGGGACTGGATGCCATGATCTTAGTTTTCTGAATGTTGAGCTTTAAGCCAACTTTTCCACTCTCCTCTTTCACTTTCATCAAGAGGCTCTTTAGTTCTTCACTTTCTGCCATAAGGGTGATGTCATCTGCATATCTGAGGTTATTGATATTTCTCCCAGCAATCTTGATTTCAGCTTGTGCTTCCTCCAGCCCAGCATTTCTCATGATGTACTCTGCATATAAGTTAAATAAGCAGGGTGACAATATACAGCCTTGACGTACTCCTTTTCCTATTTGGAACCAGTCTATTGTTCCATGTCCAGTTCTAGAACTCAGAGAAGTAGAGGGAAGTTACTTTTCCTCCCCTGTAGAAGCCCATTTTGGTAAGGCTATAGAATGATTTTTACTTTTTTAATAACTGACACAATTTTATTTTGTTAACCTCCCTTTTCTTGCTGGGGTGCAGGACTCTTTACTTATATTTCAATTTAATTTCTTTTCTGTTCTTGAAATAATCAGATATGTTACACCCTTGGGCTCTCACCATCCCCAGAGAGCACCTGCCAGGGGTAGGGAGAAGGCAGTGGCACATGTGGGGACCAGCTGTTTACGGGAGAGAAAAGCTAAAGACCCCAGTTTGTAGCACTGGCAGATTTCCACTATGTATTGATGCTATACACAGTAGTCCCACCAGGGCAGATCCAAATCACCAACAAACAACTGGCAACATTCCTGAAAATTTAAACTTAGTCTCCGGAGCAAGTATGAACTGCTGCCAGCACCCCGCTGAAGGCATGGTCTGCCTTCTCATGACTGCCTTCTCCCTTTCTCCTCTCTGATTCTTCAACCCACATTTACCCTTGAACTTCAGGTAACTGAGGCAGGAAAGGCCAACACTGACTTACTTGAGATGCAGCAAGATGCTCTCTGCAAGTGCATTGTTTCTGGTAACTGTTGCTGTCTCTTATCCACCAGTTTGGCAGGGCCTTCTCTGCATGACTGGTGTCCAAGTACTAGATGTGCGTTGTTGGTTCATTGCAGGGTCCTGACAGGTCTTCCTCTACATAGGGCCTGATATGGAAAATCCAGCTTTATCTTGGCCTCTAATCCCCACCCCTTTCCTTGTGACATTTAACCTACAGACTTTTTGTAACTGGGATCCACTCTTCCACAGTCCTTCTGGGAGACACCTGCAAGAAGGCTTTTGCCCCTTCCATCTTCTTTGGCATCTACCTAATGGAGAATAATCTAAATATCTTTGCAAATAAAATGGTGGGAAATGCAGATATTCTCTGGCTCAGCCGTGTCTTTCCTACCACTTTCTCCTTGCCTAATTAGTATCAAACACTCTACTGGTCCAATAGAAAGCAACTTTAAAACAAGAGATCACATGGAGAAGAAGGAACAGATGACTCTAACATCCCCAAATATGTACAGGAAAAGGAGAGGAGCAAGTCTAAAGTCCTTCTTTGAGTAGGACAATATGAATTTCACAATATGAATTCTGCATTCTTTCAAAAGTCATCATCTTCCTCTCTCTGGGCCCTCCTTAAATGTGATTCACTGATAAAGATAGGGAAGCCAGTTTGGCTTTCCGAGCAGTAGGAGTAAAGATTATCACTTAAAACTGGCCCTTGGCCTTGGAGAATTCTGCAATTTTATTATCAGAGCTTTGAGTCCATTGTGTTTGCTACATTATCGAGCAAACTTTGGGAGGAGAAAAAGATATTATTAATAATAGATAACATTATGAAAATAGAATAATCATACCTCACAATGCTCCCTTACATTATTATTCTAGCAGTGGAAGGGGAAGAAAAGCTTGTTTTTAATCAAAACTAACTCTAATTAAATCTGCCTTCCAAGTTGGAAGAACAGAGGGAGGAATTAATTTATGTTACTGGGAAAATAAGTCTCTATGCTGCCCTCTTTCAATTGCAGAGACTGATAGGTAAGAAGGATTGAGACCAGAGTAGACGACTTAGCAGAGCAAGAGCACATTCATTTGTCTTTGGGTATACAAGAAGATCCCTAGAGCAGAGACTGAGGATAGTAGGGTCTATTTCCACTTCCAAGGGGGAAGCAACAGAAGTAAAGAAGGGAGATGGACTTTCCTGGAGGTACAGTGGATAAGAATTCACCTACCTACATAGGGATCATGGGTTTGATCCGTGGTCTGGGAAGATCCCACATGCTGAGGTGCAACTAAGCCCATGTGCAACTAAGCCAGTGCTCTGGAGCCTGCGAGCCACAACTGCTGAGCCCACAAGCCACACCTACTGAAGCCCTCATGCCCTGGAGCCTGTGCTCCAGGAGTGAAGCCACCGCAATGAGAAGCCCGGGTACTACAGCTGAAGAGTAGCCCCTGCTCGCCACAGCTAAAGAAAGCCCATGCACAGCAACAAAGACTTAGCACAGGCAAAAGATAAATTAATCAGATTTTTTTTTTTAAACTCAAAAAAAAAAGAAAAAGAAAAAGGAGGGAGCAAAAAGATGAAAGCAACTCTGTGGTGACTGAGAATT
This sequence comes from Bubalus bubalis, assembly GCF_019923935.1. Taxonomy (NCBI): domain Eukaryota; kingdom Metazoa; phylum Chordata; class Mammalia; order Artiodactyla; family Bovidae; genus Bubalus; species Bubalus bubalis. The sequence goes on along the minus strand of NC_059159.1, from coordinate 110,925,083 downwards.
GCTTTGTTTCATTTTTTTCTGTTTTCCATTTAAGATATTTGCTCTTCTAGGATATAAACCCCCTTTTGCATTCTCACATGTGCAGTAAAGACTATTACACATAAGTGTCCCCCAAGGGTAATTTTTTCATGTAATTCAAGGAGAAGGGGATGTGTACAGTGTTAGTTCAGCATGGGATGGAAAGAAGGGAACTTGTATGGGAGATGAGAGGCTAAGAACATGGAATAAGTTCTCCCAGAAGCAAGAAGTAGGAGCCAGCCCTGAACCAGTATTAATCCCTGGAAAGGTGTAGAAATCTTGAAGAAGATAGAGAATAGAAGGTCTGTGCTGACATCTGGGTTTTATTAATAATACTGTTGCTACTGTTATTATTCTCCACTAGGAAGCCAAATAGAACACACACAACACACCTCCCAATAACATCCAAGGCATGATAGCCCCTATATCTAGGTCAGGGACTTGTGAGAGGCCTATTATCAACTCTCTACATGCCTCTAATAAGCACTGACTTTTATTCCTACTCAGGGTCATGTGGTGAACAACTTGGAAAATGTAGCCATGTCCTGGAGCTGACATGTGGGTAGCCAGGATCACCTCATGCCAAGTTGCTACAAACAGCTACTATCGTTCTTCAATCTTAAGCTAATAGAGGGTGAACAGCAGGTGCCCTCAAGGTGGCCATTCCTTTCCCAGAAACTGAAATCTGTCAGGGAGCACTGAGTGCACAGAGTTCAGTAAATCTGAGCCAATCTGCACTATTGTGAGGCATGCTGTCCCCGTGTCCTGCTGACCCGCTTGGCAAGAGCACGAGCTAGAACTTTGGTCCTAAACAAATGTAAAATGTGCTTCTTTAAAGAGACAGCATTAGAAAGTTTTTGCTAATAAACTTTTCTTTTTAGGAATGCCACATCTTGTGATCTGAGAAGTCTCCCACGTGGCGGTTTTGCGATAGTGGCCACAGCTCTGTAACAGTAGCAGCAAAGCCCTCAGCTGGTGGTATCTCACTTTGTGAAATTCAAATCCACAGATACATACCAGGGACGCTAGCGATCAATGCGCCTTCTACCGTGTCACAACATGAAGTGAGGGCACAAGGACCTTTCGGCACCTACTTCACACACTTCTTTTCAGAGACCTTAGTGGGTTTTTCTTTGTTGCTTTTTCCTGCTTTTTAGATGTGCGTTTCTTTTGTTAGTTGTGTATTTTCCTCAATGTAGAGTGAAAGTTTTTAATATTTGAATTCCACAAAAGGACCTAATGATAATACAACTCAACTACTTTAAGCTGCCCTAAGCTACTGTGATCAACACACAGTATGCTGAGTTTCCAGAGCGGGCAGCACACACAGCTCCTTATCAGGTGTGCTTTGGTGTACATTTACACTATGTGCCTGTGACTGTCTTTCGTCTTGGTAGAGTCCTTGCTGCTTGTGAGAAGGTGCACTACTAGATACTTTCAATAAAGACAGCCTTTATTATTAGGGTCACTTATTGTGTAAGCTTGGAAGAGTAACAAGGTTTGTGTCTCCTTTTTCTCTTTCACACAATTGCTGCTGCAAAGTCACTTCAGTCGTGTCCGACTCTGTGCGACCCCATAGACAGGAGCCCAACAGGCTTCCCCGTCCCTGGCATTCTCCAGGCAAGAACACTGGAATGGGTTGCCATTTCCTTCTCCAATGCATGAAAGTGAAAAGTGAAAGTGAAGTCACTCAGTCGTGTCTGACCCTCAGTGACCCCATGGACTGCAGCCTACCAGGCTCCTCCGTCCATGGGATTTTCCAGGCAAGAGTGCTGGAGTGGGGTGCCATTGCCTTCTCCGTTCACACAATTAGGTTGTTGTATGATCTTCTATCTAGCAAGCTCCCTCATGAATCACCATGGCATACAAAGAAGAATAAGTTAGTGCACCATACCTCCAGTACCAAACTTCAGTATACCCGGCACATTATGAAAGCAAAATAATTGAAAACTGGAAGAGAGAAGAGAAAGAAATGAAATGAGGAAGAAGTAAAGGAAGAAAAGGTAAAGGGCTTATTTAGCTATTAAGGAAGCTCTGGGCTCTCCTTGTATTTTCCATTCACCTCTTTCCTTGGCTAGAAAAACTGCTCTAAAAAAGAAACCCTATACCAGGGAGGAGGGGGCGGGGTAATACTCTTAGGCTGAGGATATATGAACAGTCCTTATACTTGTCAGCAAGTAGTTCCTTTTGTCCACCTTGATAACCCCAGTGTCTTGTACAGTACAAGTACTCAGTGGAGGGGCTGACAAATATCTGTATAATAAATGTTTAAAGCTAATGTGGAAACCATTAGATGAAAGGTTGATAAGGAAAGGGAACGATCAGGCTGTGAATATTTGAATTCAAGAATCAATATTTATATCACTAAAATGAAATGGTCAGATTCAATGTGCCTCCTGAAGTGATGTGATGTGAAACATATAACGTCATATTCTAAAAAAAAAAAAAAAAAAAAAAAAACTGAACCTGAATTGGGTCAAGGTTGTAGAACTGAATTCCAATTTAAAAAAAAAAAAAAGGCATCTAGAGAAACAAGTTAAACACCACCTAAAGGAAACAGACAGTGCAGGACATTCTACAGGTCAACTCATTAGTATCTTTAACACGTCAATAACAAGGACAAAAAGAGAGAACTACCATGGACCTTAACAGAATTCCAATTTGACCAAATAAATTATACAAAGACAATTAGGGAAATTGTAACATGTACTGAGTGTTAAATGATCCCACATCATTTAACATACAATACAATAAAGTTATGACTATGTAAGAAAATATCCACATTTTTAGAGCTGTATATCAAAATAGAATGGTGTGATATTGGAGGTGCGCTAAAAATATTTAACACCCATGAATAAAGAGAAAGGGAATAGATAAATATTGTGTGGCAAAATCTGTATAATCTGGGTAATATGTATAAGAATGACATGTAGAGGAGTACACTTTGTTCTTCTCCATACTTTATGTTTGAAACATTTATAATATAATTCTTTTCAAAGGTAAATACCCTGGGGCATGTTCTGCCCAGGAAAGGGCATAGGGAACTTTTGGGGGGCTATAAATGCTCTCCATATGATCTGGGTGGTAGTTACATGAATGTGAACATATGTAAAACTCTTCAAACTGTACACTTAAAATTGTGCCTTTTTTTTTTTTTTGCTACTTGCTTTTTTATTTGCTTAAAAATAGTTTCAGGTAAGCATTTAAGTTATACTGCACTAAAATAAACAAACTAATCTCCCATCTTTAGTAGAGCAATTAAATAAACACCTGCATGAGAAAGTAAATGTAGTACATATCTGCTTCCCTGGTGCCTCCACTTAAGAGATTTCTGAGAATTCCTGCATCACTCTTTACCTAGTCTTCTACATGCCAAAAAGCAAGGACACTCAGTCACTGAGCATGCAGTCTCCATTTTTAGAGACTGGAAAAACTATCACCAAGTTTCTGAGGGTTTGAAAAAGAGGTAATTACAAGCACTGGACTTGAGTCATCAGCATCTCAGTGTCCTGGAGAAAAGCAGAGGAAAAATTGATGTGTCCTAAGGCAAACAGACTCAAGGAGAAAGACCTAGGGGAGGGTCAGAAGCAACAGCATCAGCAGAGGGACAGTGGCTCCCTGGGGTTGAACCTCTAGGTCTGTGGCTCAAAAATCTATGCTGTGCCAGACAATCCCACCCTCACAAGTGGATGCATGCTAAGTAACTTCAGTTATGTCCAACTCTTTGTGACACTATGGACTGTAGCCTGCCAGGTTCCTCTCTCCACGGGATTCTCCAGGCAAGAATACTGAGTGGGTTGCCATTTTCTCCTCCAGGGAATCTTCCCAACCCAGGTATCCAACCCAGGTCTCCCGCATTGCAGGCGGATTATTTACTGCTGAGCCACCAGGGAAGCTCCACCCTTACCAGAAGATCCTGGGAACAGCCATGAGGGACAGGTGATGATGCTGCTCCTGGCTGCAGGAAAAGAAAGGAAGAGAATAACAATGGAGTGAGCAGCTATCAAAGGTCCTTTTCCATGGAGACCATAGAATGAAGCTTGGTGAATGTGGAGCACTAAGACTTTAGTGTAGTTTATTGTAATGACTGAATCTGATCCCTTTCATTTTCACAAGAGAATACTACAGATAAGGGAACAGAATGCCTGAAAGGAAGGGGAGAAAAGCAAGGAGGTAGGCAGCTCTGATGATCTCCAAATCACCTTTGAGGTTGTTCTTCCTTTGTCTTGAAGAAGAGCACACTTTCACAGCCAAGGCTCTATGGTCCAGGCCTATAGGATCTAAGAAGTCCCACAGCCATTCCTTTCAGTTCAAACTGGAAGAGTTTCTGCTGGGGTGGCTGATCAGCTCCATGGTTCACATCCCACTAATATCCTTTCAAACGGATGTTCCACCACACCCTTTGTGCTCTCTGCAATATATTGATAGACACTGAGAACTTTCAAAATCTTTAAATTCTGGTTCTTGTGTTTTACTATAAGCCGTCAGAGAGAAACAAACTGCTTCATCAACACTTTGCTTAGAAAACTAGTTAAACACCCAGTTTATCACTCACAGGTCCTACCTCCCATGAAACACTGGAATGTGAACAAAACTCAGGCAAGTTCTTCGCCACTTTATGACAAAGGATGCCATTGCCCAATAACATATTTCTCATTCCTGAGACTTTAACAGAATGGCCTTTACTGTCCATATTTCTATCATGCTATTCATGATTATTTAAATGCTTTATGAAGATAGATGCTTTCTTTATAAAACTCCTCTTTTCTTTCTGAGTTCTCTCTCACCAGAAATACCTTTAACAATCTTTTTACGGTAATCTTGGCTTCTCTAGCATGCATTTCAAAACTCTTCCATTTTCCACCCAGTACCAAAGCCACTTCCACAGTACTCCACTTCATGGTACCAATTTCTATATTAGTCAGCTCTGGCTTCCAGAGCTAAATACCATAGACTGGGTAATTTAAATAACAAATATTTACTTTTCTCACAGTTCTGGAGCTTGGAAATCCAAGATCAAGTTACTGACAGATTCAGCGTCTGGTAAGAACCCTCTTCCAGGCTTGCAGATGGCTCTTTTCACAGTGTGTTCTCATGACAGAGAGAGAAGACTCTGGTGTCTGCTCCTCTTCTTATAAGGGCACTATCTCATTCAGAGCTCTGGTTTCTAGTTACCTTCCCAGGGCCCTACTTCCTAATACTGTCCTGTTGGGGATTAGGGCTTCAACATACGGATTACGTGTACACACTCAGTTTATAATATTACTATAGCACAATCTAGTTGATCCTGACTGTATAAACCTTATGACAATAAAGGAAGACAGCCTCAGTATGAAGCCAACATTGTAGATAGCAAAGCGGAAGAATAGATAGGGCTTTTGATAATCACTGACTCGCTGGAGCATCACTCATAGAAAGGCCATTTTACTGCTAGACTTACCAGTTATATAAGAAACAAATTCCCTTATAATTTAAGGTATTTGAATTGAAACCACTCAACTGGTACAGTGATTATATTCTGTACTATGACCCCCAACAATGCTGTGTCTGTATGGAGTAAGAAAGGGCACCAGACTTCTGAGCAAACGACATGCAGGCTGGGTAATGGTCTGTGAAGTAGCTGGATAGGAAAGTTCTGTCCACAGGGACATTATATCCAGACTGACCAAAATCAATCCACTTGGCTTCAAGTCCTTCAGTAAGTCTACTGGTAACAGCAAGAATAGTTGAATTAGAAGCAGAGGAGAGCTGCATATTGTGAAATCAATTTCATAAACTGTGGGTACAGTTCTTATTTTCTATCACAGAATTTAAAAACCATATATTTTCCCCATTCTGAGAAAAATTTAGAAACAAAGAAAAATTATGAGTCCACGTTCATACGTTCAGCCTACCATCACCGACCATTTGTGTAGCCCTGACATCACCATTTAGTAACACCATGCCTCCCTAGGAGGAAGGCCCAGAGTGGAGGAGCAAGAGAGAAGAAAGTTACTGGGCCTGCATCTGCCATCGAGGGAGCTACAAGACAGCTAGATAGCAACATCCCCACTGAGCAATCGGTTCCAACATGCAAATCCATCTGAGAAGCCCCGCGATATGCTTGTTCCTGTTTTCTCTGTAATGCTGGCTTTGGGTGGAGTTCTCCGACTTCCTTATTTCCTTTCATATGTGTCCTTTGAATAAACCCCTCTGAATTACAATGCCACTCTCTTTTGAAAACTGAATGTCTTTTTCAATATCCAATTCTTCTAACTATTTCCGTCAAAAAGAAAGCCCATCTTCCCTCTAACAAGTTTTATTCACATTTTTTAAGTGTTTGTTTGAACAACCCTGGTCCTAGACTGCCAGGTCATAGTTGTTGCATCACTTATTTCCACCAGATGGCGCTGTTGCTAATTCTCTCACACACGGGAGTCCTATAAAATTTAATCTCGTTAATGAAAAAACACCAACAGCCGCTTCTCCTCGTTCCTGAGAAATTACCAGTTTTAACAGATACCATCTCTGTAACTAACCTGCTGGACACTTAACAACTGTCTCAGAGGGTTTCCTTAAGTGAAATTAGATATTGAGCTAAGCCTTCAGTGGTGTTCTCTTAGACTTTAGCAAGAGAGATGAGTGTTCAGAAAATAATCACACAAACACATAATCACCAACTTTGATTTGTGCTACAAATCAAGAAACAAAGATTCCTGGCTGCTAACGACCAAGCCTGAGGGATGGAATGCATAAGGAGCTAAATTTAAAGGGGGAGAGGAAGCATTCTTCCAAACAGAAGGAAGTGCTTTTAAGAAGGGACAGAGGCTAGAAGGATTATGGCACTTTGGACAGGCTAAGCAAAAGAGAAGCTAGAGCTTTGAAATTAAGGATAAGAGCAAAAGAAAGTTGGAAAATGGAGTGGTCCCATTGATAAGTCCTTGGTTTCAGGGACCATTTATATACTGATTATCAAATTAAATCTCTAATCACTCTCTTCCAAGTTCTATATATGTCCCTACTTGATATATCCACTTAGTTGTTTCAAAGACATCCTCAAATACTGAACTGAAATCATGATCTTTTCTCGTCTGATGGGCTGTTCCCTGAATATCAATAAATGGCACGACCCATACTTCCAGTGGCAAAATTCAGAAAACCAAAGAGAATCCCTGCAGTCTCCCTCACCCTTAGGTACACAGACCATCTATCACCAAATTCTGTGCATTTTATCTATCAAATCTGACAGCTTTCTCTAGATCAGTGATTCTCCAATGTGGTCTCCAAACCAGCAATGTTAATATCTCCAGGGACTCGGTCAGAAATGCAAATCCTAAGGTCCCAACCCAGGACTACTGAATCAAGGGGGCCCAGATATCTGCATTTTAACAAGCCCTCCAGTGATTGGAAGTTCTGTACAGTCTGAGAATCACTGCTCTATAGCTACAGATACAGGGTCTCTGAAAGTGAAAGCTGTTCAGTTGTGTCTGACTCTGCAACCCCGTGGCTATACAGTCCATGGAATTGTCCAGGCCAGAATACTGGAGTGGGTAGCCTTTCCCTTCTCTAGGGGATCTTCCCAACCCAAGGATAGAACCCAGGTCTCCAGCATTGCATGTGGATTCTTTACCAACTGAGCTATCAGGGAAACCCCTGCTACTGTCAAAAACCTATTCTATCATTTCTTCTCTGGGCTACAGTAGTAGCTTTGCTATTGTTCTTCTTCACATCCATTAAAGCCTCCTTCCAAGTAATTCTCAGCCTGGCATCCATTATAATCTACAAGAATCTACTCTAAACAACTAAATCCAAATCACTGCCGATGGGGCCCAGGTTTTGGTATTGTGTAAGAGCTTCATGTTGAAGACCAAGACTGAGAACCAGGACTGCTGCTGAACTCATTGCGACTCTGCAGCCTCACTGGATCATAAACTGTAAGAGTTCATACACAGGATGTATTAACAAATATTTGTTGAATGGCTAAACAACATTTTGGACACATTAATTAGTGTTCCCAATTACATAAGGAGTAACTGAGTCTACAGAGCTTAAGCATCTTGCCCAGATCACACAGGAAATGGTGTGGCTGGAATTTGAACCGATGTCAGGAGTTTTCCAACACCATAAACATAAAGCTGTGTTTTCAGAGTGATTTTCAGAGAGATTTCCACAGCCTGATTCAGTGCCTGAGTATCCATAATGCCCAGGGTTGAGCTTTGCTTGATTCTTATTTGAACTGAGCTCAGCTTGAAGGCTACACAGTTATTTCCTTTCCATTGAAATTGCAATCTGCTCCAAGGAAATGAAGTTTATAGCTCTCAGGGTATAAAGGGCAAATATGCGGGAGAAGCCAGAGATCAAATGGTCAAAAACACTTGTTATAGAATTTTTCATGAACTGAATTCAAATGCTATCATTAGAGCAACTCCCCCTTGTATTTGAAAGGACAAGAACAAAGGATGAGGGGAAAGGCAGCTGTCCGTGCATAAACAGAAGGCAGATGGAATGGTCCAGGCTTGGGGATGTGGAGTAGATGCAGCCAAGGGCTGGGATGGGGTCACAAGAGGAGCCAACGCAGCAGAAGCTTAGAAGCTGTTCCTCCCCCAGTGGAACACAGAGGGAAACATTCAATTCCCTGTAATTCATCAGTGGGTCCCCTCCACATGTACCAACTGCACTTGCTCTATCTGTGTAACAGTGAGTTGTAACTCCAGGAGGTCACCTTGTTTCATTGATTTTCACTTTTCTCACATGCAATATGAAGAAGCTCAACTTTGATGACCTTGAAAGATGCTCTCCGCTGTATAATTCTGTAGTTCCATGACCCACGGCCAATGCTACTAGGATTTACTCTGGAAAGATAGGAAAACCCATAGATAGCAGTTATAATCCCCTTCTCAAAATTAGGAAAACAATGGCCCATTTATTGTATTCCTCAAGTCCTGTTGCATCTGATTCCTAAAGAAAGTGCTTCAGGTCAAGTCCAGCCTGCTTTAAAGTCAAAATTGAACTATGAAGTTGAAAGCAAAATGAATCCAAAGCAGAGTGAGTGCCACTAATCTGCTAAATCCCAAAATTGAGATAAACTAAACTACTATTATGAACTAAACTATTATTATTACTAAAGAAAACAAACATGTAACAAAAAAATTTGATTTTTAAAGTTCATTTGTTTGCATTAGAATAAAGCATGTATAATTTTAGACAATTAAATCAAAATCAACCCAGATTGCCCCTTCATGGATCACTACCTTGTGATGGCGAAGGGATTTGCATAGCTCAATGAAGCTATGAGCCATGCCATGCAGGGCCACCCAAGACGGATGGGTCATACCTGACAGTTCTAACAAACCATGATCCACTGGAGGAGGGAATGGCAAACCACCCCAGTATACTTGCCACAAGAACCTCATGAACTGTATAAAAGTCATATCTTTTTAGATATGACACCAAAAGATGAGTCCCCCAGGTCTGAAGGTGTAGCCATTGGACAATAGTACTCATCTCCCATGCTAGTAAGGTATGCAGGGAAAGATTGAGGGCAGAAGAAGAGGGCGTCAGAGGATGAGATGGCTGGATGGCATCACCGATGCAATGAATGTGAATTTGGGCAAACTCCAGGAGATGGTGAAGGATAGGGAGGTCTGGCATGCTGCAGTCCATGGGGCCACAAAGAGTCGGCCATGACTGTGTGACTGAACAACAACAAACCCGGATTGCACTTCACATTATTAAAACAGTACATTTGATATATATTTTATAATTGAATTGAAACATTTTTATAAGGTTTATGTCAGCACTAGGAGCAAGTAGCTAGGAGGCAAGACTGTCTAGAACACAGAATTAATTCAGATTTGATGTGCTTTTGTCCAGCATGCTCATTCCCCAAACTCCACCTAAAGAAATCTTGCCATTTCTTCTACTGTGTCACTTACCTGAGAAAGTTTTTAAAACATAGCCCCCAGATTCTTTGGCCTTCCTCCTATTGAAACATGGGATATATGTTCTCTCCCTTGAATTTGGGCTCTGTAACTTCTCAATAAAGAGAATACGGTAGAAGTGATGCTGTGCCAGTTTCCAGACACAGGCTTTAAGAAACTGGCAGCATTTACTTTCTTCCTTGGAACTCAGCCACCATGTTGTGAGGAAGCCAAACAGCCACATGTAGAGGCCAAGTGTAGGTGGTCCAGCTGACAGTCACAGCTGAGGTCTCAGCCTAGAGCCGGTATCAACTGCCAGACATATGAGCGATCAAGCTTTCAGATGATTCCGGCTCCCAGTTTTCGAGCTGTCCCAACTGACGCCACATGGTGTAGCGATGAGCTGTTCCCTCCCAGACCTAGCCAGATTTCAGCTTCATGAGCTAATTAAATGACTGCTGTTGTCTTCAGCCCCTAAGTTTGGGGTGGTTTGTTAGGCAGCAGCAGACTTCCTTAAATCCCTGCGCCGTCGCCACAGCGCACTGCCGCCAGAACCGCAGTCACGTGGGCAGTCCAAAGCAAGTCCCACTCTCTCCTCCTGGCTACAAGACGAAAATGCACCTCCCACCTGCTGTGAATTTAGGTTTGGTCATATGATAGATTACAGCCAAAGGAAATTATCTGTGCCAATTCTGGGCAGAAGTTTAAAATCTCCTGTGCCATCCGCCAAATTCCCTTCTCCTGTCACAGTGACGGTGGAAGTCCACACAGACACCATTAGCCAGACTCCTCAGTGGAACGACAAAGAGCAGGGCTCCATTACCAACCAGGCTGAAAGCTGATGATGACAATGAGCAGGGCTGCACTGCCAACCCAGCACAAGGGAGATATCATTATTTGTTGAGTTAAGCCACTGAGATTTCTAAAAATTGTTTGCTACCACAGCATATGACCAGGTTTCTCAATGTCAGCACTATTAATATTTTGGGCTAGATAGTCCTCTGTTGGGGCACACTATTCAATGCACGGAAGGATATTCAGCAACATTCCTGGCCTTCGTCCACTGGTGATGCCAGTAGCCCCACCATCCCCCGTTGAGACAACCAAAAACGTCTCCAAAGTTCACTAGAGGTCCCTTAGAGGGCCCCGGTTGAGAAACTCTGACCTAGACAGCTCCACCTGATGCAACTACCACCATCAGAGTGGCTTCCTCTTCACTCTTTGTAAGCTCTTCACAGACTCTCTTCTATAGCACTCATGTCATTCATCACATCAACTTACAATTACTTCCTTGGACCCTGTCACCTGGAAGACTGAGAGCAGATCCACCACAAAGGGTTGTGCAGTGTGCAGACTTCACAACAGTACCTAACCTCAGAGATAAGCCATGGATGAGATCCATCCAACTCTGCTCACTATGCTATCTTCATGCAGAAGGAGGAAATCTTTCTCATCCATCTGGCTGAAGAAGAACCTTTTACAAAAATCACACTAACCCAGGGATGCTCTGATCCAGGTTGTGGGGGACACATCCAGATATACATAGAATGGGACTAGAAAATCAAAGTTCTACTGCCTGATATTGACAGAGTGATTCTCTTTGTCCTGAATCTTGGAAAGAGATGGAAAGCTAATTTAAGCCCCCTAGACAAGAGTAAGTAAAAGAAATTCAAGTTAAGACTGACTAGTTTGAAAAGAAACAGTGAAAAAAGTTAAGTCTCTTTCCTACTCTCGGCCCCTAATATTCCCTTCCAGGCCAGCCGCTGACTTTAGTTTCTGTAATTAGTGGTCTTCCAGAGGAATACCAGGCATATACAGGTGATATGTATATATGGGATGCCATCTCTTTTTAAACACATGTGTTAGCATACTTTACTCATTGTTCTGCATATTCCTTTTTAATTTAAATATGCATCTTAGATGGTGTGCTATCATTACATGCCTCATTGTTTTAAAGACACACATTTAATTTCATGGGTAGACACTTCAGATAATCAGTTCCTTGTTGATGGACATTTGTCTCCAGGCTTTTAATATTACAATCATTGACCTAATAAATAACTTGGTAGGTAAAAAGTAAATTAAAATAAAATAAGATGGTCTGGTTTGTATCAAGCAAACTTTACCTGAATTCCCTAAAATTGGATATTTATCTGAATCAAGCTGGCATCTCCATTAAAAGACCCCCAAATCCCAAAGCATTAATGTGCGGGCCTGTGGAACTCTCTAATCTATGTAAATTAAGCACCAGTTAGAATGGTTTATTACAGTTTCCATGTAAAACACCAGCTAAACTGTATATATTAGTGCTGTCAAGATCAGCCCTTGTGTAAATTGTTTCTGAAAACACCCAGCCAGTAGGAATCACTGAAATTGCTGCTTATGGAATTTCCCTCTGGTTCTGCTCAAGCAACTCTTGTTATAAGTTAGTTACCAACCAGTTCAGGAGGTGACATGGTCAGCGGAATCCAGCATTAATATATGGGAAAGGATACGTGATTTCTCCTATCTGCCCACCTGTGCCTCAACCCACTGCCTCATCCCACACAACACACATTCTAAGCTTGATGGATTAATTGTATCAAACTGTGTTCTTTGTCAAATTGCCACCATGTTCGACCCTAACAGAAGAACAATCTGATCCAATAATTTTTCACTGCCATCCTTCCCAAGAAATTTCCATATTCCATAGTCTCTTCAGCATTCTCTATCTTGGTCAGCTCTAATCCTGAGAAACTCTTTATCTTGAAAACTTTCACATACCCTTTATTCTCATGTGCTGTCTCCACTTCAGGAAAATACAGTTAATCCCTGTCATCATTTTTCCCTTCCCTTTTCTTCTTGTACTGTCTTCTCCTTTCCTCATTTGCTTCCTCTCTTTATTGTTACTGTCAACTCAGAAATAGCCCCAATTATGATTGATAGGCATTAGAGATACTCTTCTGTCCAGAAAAAAAAAGAAATACAATGTCTATTACTCCTTTTTTTTTTCACTTTTTATTTTATATTGGAGTATAGTTGATTTATAATGTCATGTTAGCTTCAGGTATAGAAGAAAGTGACTCATATATATATATATATATTACATATATATGTGTGTGTGTGTATCTATTCTTTTTCAAATTCTTTCCCCATTTAAGTTGTTACATAATATTGAGGACAGTTCCCTGTGCTATATAGGAGGTCCTTGTTGGTTATCCATTTTAAAATAGCAGTATGTATGTGTCCATCCCAACTCCCTAACTATCCCTTCCCCCCTCACCCTTTCCCTGGTAACCATAAGTTTGTTCTCTTAAGTCTGTGAGTCTGTTAGAAGAAATACAATTTTTCAAATGAACTGCATATGATAAAGACTAGTGTAGTGAAATTCCCAGAAGTCCCCTTTAAAAAATTCTACCCACCTCTATATAAACCTATCTTCCTCAAGAAGCAGTATTAATGATAATCTGTTGCTATTAATAATATTCTGTAGCAACATCATTTTGTCATTACTCATTGCAATTTAGTGACATTATGCTTTATTCATACCTCCTTGAATTGAAATGACCTGTTTTTTGCCTTTGAAAAATGTCTATCTTTTAAGCTGTTGGAGAATAAACTGTCCCTTTCCCTGGACTCTCATATCAAAACTTTATTGCTATTCAATACCTATCTCATTTAGCCTTACTTAATTTGTATTTGTCTCTCCTTCTAGAGTCTCTAAAGATCCTTGAGAAACGTAACTCTGCTAACGCTCAGAAACTACCCTGCCAGGATCACATTTGCCTGGCACATGGTAAATGCACGTGAAATGTATACTGAAATGATATGGGATTCATTCTGGACTACGAACCTAAAGATCATTCACAAACCCCTCTCCCTGAAATAACTGCATTATTTTTAAAATAACTAATTGATGGGTTTATTGATAGCCTACTTTAATCTATCATAATTTCAGATAGCCTGTAGAACTTTTACAATTTTTTTATAATGCCGTATTTTGTCAACAAAAGTCAAGACTGAAGATCAATATCAAGAGCCCAGCTAGGTGGGCCATAGAACCTTACACAGCCACAGAAGTTGGGCTACAAGTTTGATTCTGAGCTTCCCGGCAGCCAAAGAACAAAGCAAAATATGTTCACTTACATGGATCTCATTATCCAGAAGGAAAAAAAATGCCATTACTTGAGGAAAGCAAAATTTTCTTAGCACCTAGTTCTGAAACAAAAGGTCTCGTATAATATTTCTCATAGGGGATATTAAATAGGCAAACAAGGACTCCTATTTGAAATTCTGATGTATAATTTGTTCTTAGACTGCTAATGAAAAGTCATGTAGCAAGAGGCAGAGCCAAAGAGGTCAAAGTAGTGAAGTTAATTTATCTGCTCTTTAATAACAAAGATTATTAGAACATATCTAATAAGTAAAACTCATGTAACACCTAACACAAAATCCTAGAAGTTTAAAAATTTTGGTGTTGTTATTGGTTTTGTTTGTCATAACAAAGGAGACATTTAGGCTTCTGCTTTGTGGAAATTTTGAACAGGGAATTAGAGATCATTGACTCAATATTTCTGAGGTTTAGTCTGAGGTTTAAGAAGTAAAACATTGAAAAAGCATACTGAACAAATCTACATTTAATCAGTAGCCATTTTGTTGTTGTTCAGTTGCTAAGTCGTGTCCAACTCTTTGTGACCCCATTGACTCCAGCTCGCCAGGCTTCCCTGTCCTTCACTATCTCCCGGAGTTTGCTCAGACTCGTGTCCATTGAATCGGCGATGCTTTCTAAACATCTCATCCACGGCTGCTCTGTTTTTCTCCTGCCTTCAATCCTTCCCATCATCAGAGTCTTTTACTGTTAAAACAGAAATAAATTTAAATGATTTCCCTTCAAAAAATCTAATAAGAAAAATTCAAGATTTTCAAAATCAAGGATTTGATTAAGTTCCGCGCCCCCACCCCGGAACATCAGGGTAGCAATTCTATACAATCAGGATTCAATGTAGCAAATTAGCACACAAGTAAAGACGGCAGAGGCCAACAAGAAGGGAGAGAGACTTAAAAGATTAATCAACCTCTGGAAACTTCCAAAGGGGCTATTTGGGTCTCACTGTCAGAAGTAGATCAGCTTTTGGATATTAACTAAATCCCCAGTTAATATACAGACTGCCTAGGCAAGCCAAGATCAATTGTGCTTTAAATTTCATTTTAAATATTTAGAACAGGAATAAAATAAGCTGTATAGTCAGAACATTAACTCATAGCACAATTTTATAAATGTGTTTTTCTTGCAATTTGCCAACTTTTACAAATCCTTGCATGTTTATTGTTAAGTATAAGATGCCATCATTCTCTCGAAAATGATTCAACATGAAAATTGATAGCACTGTTCGACTAATTTTGTTTTCTGCCAGTTGTCTCCAAAATTGTCTCTTAACCCAAGGGAAAAAAATACAGACTTATTTACAATTCTATGGAACATAAGAATGTGAGATGTGGAATGCTTACCCCCCCCCAAATAGTTTATTAATAAAAATAACCAGACTTTTGTGTAACTTCTTATTATTGAGTTTAGGTATAGAGTTCTATGCTCAGGAAAAACAGTGGCAGTGAGAAGGTGAACAAACCGCTAAACAAAATATATCAAAAAATACATTTAAATGTGAACAGAATTTGAAACCAAGCTGAATTAATGCTTCTGGCGAGGTCACTATATGGCAAAACTATAATTCTTCTTTTAATAATTAAGCTGACTCAAGAGTACTCATGGCTAGAAGCTCTAACCCAGTGAGAAATATTTAGAAATAAAGAAGAAAGATATAAATGTATCCAATGCATCTTGAAGTATCAACTGCAATTCCAGTTAGGATACAATTCCATAAACAAGCCATTGAACAGAATAACATGACCATTTCAGATGGTCGGGAGCATAACCTAATATTTATTCATGGAATATTCTTGTGAAAGGTAGCATTGAAGAAGCAATCTGGGAAGCTAAATGTAACTGAAGAAAAATAACTAAAGACCCCTAAACTAAGTTTTCCTTGTCAACTTTCGATTTTGTCTTATTCTACCTAACAATGATGCATTAGAGATACAGAGAACAAACTAGCAGTTAGCAGTGGGAAGAGGGGATGTATAGAAGTGTGAGATTAAGATATACAAATCACTATATCCAAGCAGCAAGGATATATTGTATAGCACAAGAAAATAGAGACATTGTTTTGTAATAGCTTTAAATGGAGTGTAAGCTATAAAAATATTGAATCACTATTGTACACATGAAACTAATAGGAATTAATTTATAATCAACTATACTTCAATATAAATAAATAAATAACAATGATGCATCAACTATCTGAAGAAACTTTATATAATTTGAATTCCAAAATGCTAATCTTTTGCCAATCATTATTGACTATTTGTCGGAGAAAGCAATGGCACCCCACTCCAGTACTCTTGCCTGGAAAATCCCATGGACGGAGGAGCCTGGTAGACTGCAATCCATGGGGTCACTAAGAGTTGGACACAACTGAGCGACTTCACTTTCACTTTTCACTTTCATGCATTGGAGAAGGAAATGGCAACCCACTCCAGTGTTCTTGCCTGGAGAATCCCAGGGACTGGGGAGCCTGATGGGCTGCTGTCTATGGGGTCGCACAGAGTCGGACTGAAGCGACTTAGCAGCAGCAGCAGCATTGACTATTTGTGAGGCTAAAGATATTGGAATAAATTCATTTTTCAAAAATAGTCCAAATAGCATAAAAATTCTTTTGAAGTTAGAATCAAAATGTTTTCTAGAGCAATCAGACTTTTGCGAAGCAGCCTGAACTTTCTGCACGTGTAGACAGAGGCAGAGATACCAAGAGTTGTTTGCCACCCGGAAACTTCTGACTAAAGGAAGAGCATCATGGGAGCATTTCTGGTTTGATTTAGATATAATCCACCCCTGAATGAGATTATAGTTCTGAGGAGGTGCCATGTTACCAGCAGATCCATATTCAAAAATCTTCCCACCCTTGCTTCACTTGGAAGAGACACAGTTCAATGTTAAATGAAACTTTCCTTCCAAGGCCACTGGATGTTTGCATTTCTCTGTCTGGAAACCCGAACTTGAAGTAGATTACTATGAGTAGATATTTCCAGTTGTAGTGTACAGACATTATTGAGGCAACTAGTTTGTATGATCAAACTTAAGTCTTCATGCGTAGTCTGTGCCCATATGTACATGAGCACCTTCAAGTTTAGAAAAGAGAGTTGGAAGTCAGTGTCTTCAAGGCCTTAAACTGTGCAAGGGAAGATATAGAGAGACTGAGTCAAAACAGGGCAAAACCTGAAGCCGGGCTGGAGCCCTGTGCTTGTTCAGTCAGATACTATGAATATAAAGGAAATGAGAAGGATGTATGTAATAAAACTGCTGATTGAGAAAGAAATGAGTAAGACTGCACAGTGAGCAAATAGTGATGTTACCAGGAAAGAAATAAGGCAATTCTTTTGAGGCAAGAAATGAGGGGAAATACATCAGACAATATAGTGGGGAAATAAATGGTACTCTTGGTTGGTGCTTCTTACGGTACATCAAAACCACTTGAGGGGCTTGATAAAATACAGATTTCTAGACCCCACACCCAAAGAAACTGTTTTAGTAGGCCTGAGATGACACCCAGGTATTTGAATTTCTAGCAAGATCCCAAAGTACACTGATTCTGCTGATCCAGGAATGACACATTTTAAGTAGTAAGGCTGTAGATGCTGACACATGATGGTCTGAACTACCTACCGCTCTGTTATTTCCTAACTGTGCACTCGGGGAAAATTACCCAGACCTTCTGAATCTTAGTTTCCTCATCCTTAAAGATGATGATATATACTCTAGCAGAGTACTGTGAGAATTAAATGAAGCAACATATTTCAAGCACCTCAGACCTAGTAGAAACTTTACAAATATTTCCATTGTTATTCCTTCTGAGGACAGAGGAAGGGGAAATGGAATGATGATCCAGGCGCAGTCCAGGAAAAAGATAGGGGACTATGTGCCCAGAACCTAGAGCAGTGTTTCTCAATCCGAGGTGAGCATCAGAATCCACTGGGGTATCATTTAGATGTGGACAATTCTGGGCCTCATCCTTGAGTCAAAAGACTGGGTGGATATCAGGAGAACTGGCATGGACGCTGGGGTATTCTGAAGCCAGTCAGAGTGGAGACCACATACACATAGAAATGTGAGTCTGAGATTTCCAAGGCAGAGAACTGGACAGCAGAGACCAAGCAGATGACACAGGGAACTGGGAAGACAAAGTTGTCAACGTAAGGGCAGCAATGAATCCCAGGGACAGGGAAGCCTGGTGGGCTGCTGTCTATGGGGTTGCATGGAGTTGGACATGACTGAAGTGACTTAGCAGCAGCAATGAGTTAGAAGAAACCAGAGAAAGCAGCTTGCAGAGAAGAAAGGAGTTGTAAAAGGATCAGTTTAAGTATGTGCCTTGGTTACCAGAATTTGACTTGAACTTAAAAAAGACAAAGTAACAGATGATATATAACACCTAAATATATGTGTGGTTAAAACCCCTCACTCTGGAGAAAGGTTTGGTTCTGTTCAGTTCAGTCACTCAGTTGTGTCCGACTCTTTTCAACCCCATGAATCGCAGCACGCCAGGCCTCCCTGTCCATCACCAACTCCCGGAGTTCACTCAGACTCACGTCCATCGAGTCGGTGATGCCATCCAACCATCTCATCCTCTGTCGTCCCCTTCTCCTCCTGCCCCCAATCCCTCCCAGCATCAGAGTCTTTTCCAATGAGTCAACTCTTCACATGAGGTGGCCAAAGTACTGGAGTTTCAGCTTTAGCATCATTCCTTCCAAAGAACACCCAGGACCAATCTCCTTCAGAATGGACTGGTTGGATCTCCTTGCAGTCCCCAAGGGACTCTCAAGAGTCTTCTCCAACACCACAGCTCAAAAGCATCAATTCTTCGGCACTCAGCTTTCTTCACAGTCCAACTCTCACATCCATACATGACCACAGGAAAAACCATAGCCTTGACTAGATGGACCTTTGTTGGCAAAGTACTGTCTCTGCTTTTGAATATGCTATCTAGGTTGGTCATAACTTTCCTTCCAAGGAGTAAGCGTCTTAATTTCATGGCTGCAATCACCATCTGCAGTGATTTTGGAGCTCAAAAAAATAAAGTCTGACACTGTTTCCCCATCTTTTGGCCATGAAGTGATGGGACCAGATGCCATGATCTTAGTTTTCTAAATGTTGAGCTTTAAGCCAACTTTTTCAGTCTCCACTTTCACTTTCATCAAGAGGCTTTTGAGTTCCTCTTCACTTTCTGCCATAAGGGTGGTGTCATCTGCATATCTGAGGTTATTGATATTTCTCCCGGCAATCTTGATTCCAGCTTGCGCTTCCTCCAACCCGGCGTTTCTCATGATGTACTCTGCATGTAGTCAAATGGAATATGTTGATTTTTCAAAGTGAACACGGTAGAGCAAAGTATAAAGGAAAGGGAAAATTCCAGAAGCCCTGCATCCTCAAACAGGAGTCCCCAATTCGGTCTACTCTCCTCAGATCAATTCCAGTGGTGAAAAGTGGAAAACTATCTACCGACCAATAGGAACTATGATGGGTTAGTTTTCTATTCTGCGATGCCTTGCTCATTCCGTTCCTTTCGTATGCCCCGGGGCACTGCTAAAGTGTTTCTCAGAATGGTAGGCTTAGAGAAAGACTGCAGGTGATGTGGTTTCAATGATAAATATGAAAAATGACATGTACTATTAACTCATTCTTGACTATACCCAGAGCACATTAATATATTTTATACTTCAAGAAAGTTCCCTCATTGGAAATCCTTATTTCAATCAATTTGTTGGTAGCATCCCTCCTGTCAGTGACTCCTGGGAACAAAAGCAGGAAACACTGCCCTGTGGCAAAGTCTGCCACACCCTCTGCTTGCCCCACAGCCAAGATCTGGAACTGAAAGCTGCACTGTCTAAATGCAAAGTGGTTCAGACTCCAAAACACTTCTTGTTTGAAAGAAAACTTCTCTTGGCTTTCAGATTCACCACCTGCAAAAAGGGAGGGATAAGAACATCACCTGTTTGTCGATTGCCTTTCGTCACTGGAGAGATTAATAAGCAGATATACATTTAATAACATGAACACACCTGCACAGGATTCTCCACCCCCTCGTAGAGAGATACACACACACACACACAACAGATACGCACATTCACAATAAGAACAGGGGAGAGAGAAATCCTTAGTGTTAAAGAAAAAAAATGACATAAAGTCCTTGAGAAAGAAAATAAAAGTACGAGAAGTGAAGATGAAAACAGTCTGCTGGCTGGGTGTAGGACTATAATGCATTTGGCTTGTTTTCCAGCAAGCTAATACTCCCCTCCCTTGAAACTCCAGCTTGTAAATATATTTATAGCCACTCAGACATAATACGCCAGATACTAAAAAAATCCACTTAGTCATTGTTCCTGGTGAACCAGTTTTGCAAGAGTTAACCTAATCTCTTGCATAAAGCTGAAGAGAGTTTGCCAAAAGCTTTAGCAAGGAAGAGTCATGCTCCTTGCCTAAAAGTTGGCTGATCTCAATCAGGCTGCAACAGAAACTAAGCTATTTTTTATTTACAGAATGAACTGTTTCTGCTGTGGTTGGAAATGGAAGCACTATGGGTGTTCTGGCGAGAACCTGTGTTAATTGATGCTTCTCTCTGTTATGCAATCCTAGTGAGTGCCCTGAGAATTGGCTTCTTGTTCCTCTGCTTCACCCTTTCCTGGGGCCCAAGCACAACAGTCTGCTAAATTGAGCATTTCTAAATCAGTTGTATCAGCTAGTCTTATCAATTATCAGATTGATCAAAAAATTTTAAAGCAATTAATCTAAATTTTGCTTCCCGAGGTAGCAAACTACCTGAGGGCAGGAATAATGGCAGCTCCAGAATTTCTAAGAGGAAAGAAATGGACAGAGATGTTACTGGAAAAGGAACAGTTGGAGGCCGTACCCCAGGGACTTGACTAGAAACAAGTTGTACAATAAGCACATTTACCCTTATAATATATGCTATACATCAGTAAAAAATAAGTTTTTCTGAAGATAATTTTGGTAAGATTGAGAAAAATCCCAGTTGCCCATATTATGTATTAAGTAAGCATGCCAAGGCTGGTGAGTGGAACGTGTTCCAGGAAATAGAAGTTGGGGATGCAGGAAGGGGCTGAGGAGAACCCATCAAATTATCCCGTGGTGTTGGGCAGGAAGTGGAACTGATTCACCCTGATACCCCAGCTCTTAGCATGGTAATTGGCACAAGCACCAGTTTGGTACATGTTTGTTGATGCAAAGCAGCACTGAGCATTAAGAAGAGGAAGGAATGATTAGCAAAGATAGAGGAGGGAAGGGAAAGAACAGAAGGAAGAAGGTTTAGAGAAAGAGGTCAAAAAGGAAAAAGGAAGGGAAAGGAAAAGAGGAGCAGGAGGAGAAAAGGGAGAGGGAAGAGAGAAAGAAAGGACCATGACACATTTGGATGAGATTATCCAAGATATCATGGGCCTCTTCAGAGTTCAAGTGTATTTTTCCCCTCTTGGCCAACTATATTATAGTTGTCAGAGCTCACCATGACCACAGTTCTTGTTCTATGATGCTGGACTTTTTCATCTGAGATGCTTTCTAGAAGCAATTTCATACAGTTTACTTTGACATCTTAATGGAGATTCTGCCACAGGGCTCCTGCTCAGTGCCACCATCTCTTTAGGCACAAAGGAAACCTGCTTTTCACTGACTTTACCACAGAAAACATCCTCCTGGGTGTTTTCCCCTAACAAGTTCTTCTTGTACTTCCAAATGCTTGTTTGGCTGTTGGGAGGATATGAGCCCAGTTTTAATCACTCTTACCTTACAGCTCTCTTACCTGACTCAGAGATCCCAACCAGAAACTAATGCTTGACAGCTCTGTCATTTCCAGTCCAGAGAAGAAAAATGTCCCAAGTCCCAGATTATGAAGTAACAAGATGAGTAGTATAGAACAGACCAGAGAGAGAGAGAGAGAGAGAGACCAGAGCGAGGAGCCAGGGCCACCCTGAAGGCTGTGACCCTGTACCCTTCTGGTATAAGGCTCCTTTGTTTCAGTTAGTGTTGCCTTCTGGGCAAAATGGGCCAATAAAAGGCAAACCATCTGTGCATACACTTCTCTCAGATGTCCACAAAATCCCCATAGTTATTACCTTCTGGGAAGCTCAAAATAACAAGCTCAACAATTGTCATTGTTCCCAATTCTTGTTCCAGACATTTGCAAATTTAAGAACATGGTATTTAGTTTTTAAACTTCATCTACTATTGTGGAATAATAATACGAATGACACAATACATGTAAACCCACTGTACAAGTGGAGTATTATTTATCTCCTTTTAAGCAGAAAGATGGAGGTAAAAGGGAGGTCAGGGTGGAGGGTGGGAGGGAAAGCCTGGCCAAAAGAAGTATAGAAGCTTCATGACAGTTGGCAGCTGAATCCTCTCCCCACACACAATTCTAGCCAGTAAAATTGTCCCCCAGGTATTAGGGGGCATGGTCTGGGAGATCAAACAGACAGCACCAGCCCTACCTTTTGAGGAGTCTGGAGTCTAAGCTCTATGATGGAGACAGATAAGTGAACAGTTATAATATGTAAGTAATTCTAACAATGGGGGCAAATACAGTGTGATGGCTCATTTTCTATGTCAACCTGAATGGACTGCCAAGAATGCCAAGATAGCTGGTAAGATATCATTTCTTGGTGTTCTGTAAGGGTGTTTCCAGGTCAGTATTTCAGTCAGTGGACTAAGTAAAGAAGACTGCCTTTACCAATACAGGTGGGCATCATCCGACCTGTTGACAGCCTCAATAGAATAAAAAAAAGAATGAAAGGGTGAAACTGATCTCTTTGTTTGAACTGTGACATTCATCTTCTCCTGCCCTCCCAGGTTGGCTCCCCTGGTTCTCAGGCCTTCAGACTCTGAATGAATTACACCATGGCTTTCCTTACTCTCAACTTTGCAGGCCACTGTGGGACTTTTTGGCCTCCTTAATTGTGTGAGCCAATTTTTATAATAAATCCTCTTACATATATTTCTACACATCCTATTATTTCTGTTTCTCTGGAAAACCCTGATTAACACACAGGAAGATGTGAGAGTATATGGGGACTGTAGGAAAAATGAGAAGAGAATACCTCTCAGAGGAGTTGATTTACTAAGTTTTGCCTTTGGTATGCATCATAACCCTCATAACCCCAGAGCAAGGATAGGTATAGAAAGTGACAAGGAAATAACCAATATCTACCTCAAATCACCTGGAGAAGGAAATGGCAACCCACTCAAGTATTCTTGCCTGGAAAATTCCATGGATAGAGGAGTCTGGCATGCTGCAGTCCAATTGCAAAGAGTCGGCCATGACTGCGCGAATGAGCACCTTGAACAGCGTGGCACCTTATATCAGTCTGGGCTTACTCTGGTTACCAGTAACCTTTCACAACCTCCCTGTGGACAGGTAAGGTTTCCAATCAAGTTTCAAAACTGATTCCATATTTATTATTGGAGAGAAGAGTGATATGAAATGCCTTTTATAAAAGGAAACATTTTTTTGAAATTGGATCATCAATTCAATCTGGTTTGACTAGGACTATAGCAAAAGAAAATTTTCAACTGGAGAAGTATACGGCCTCTGTAGTGGGAGCAGTCTCTGCAGCATACTTCAATCTTTGTTTTGCATCCCTGATATCATTATAGCAATTCTAGAACCATGGGGTCAGTTAGGATGGCCACCCACACTGGAGGACGCAGTGGCCTGGACACCCCATTAAGCGAAGGTCACTGAGCACACTCCCCTGTCTATGTTCCTTAACCATCCATTCCAGAGGAGACTCTGCTCAAGGATCTTCCTGTTCTCTTTTTACTAGTCCCAATCCTGCCATCTCAAAAATTCTTTGTTTCCAAGGAACACCCATGCAGAACACAGAGCATGGTTATGGCCTAATGAAATAATGAAAACTGGAGGAAAAAAAACAGAGGAAGGGAGACATTCTGAAAAGTAGGCATTTGACATAAATACCACTAAAATGGTGCCAAAACAGACATCTTAATTAAAGAGTATGAAGTGAATGAGATTTTTTTTTTCCTCAGAGTGATTTAGGATCATTATAAACCATACAAAGAAGAACAAGACCAGCCACTTCAGGAAACTATTACCTGCTTCCTTAACAGCTTAGAGGGAGGTATGTTCTCTTCCAAGATCCACACACAACGCTAAATCACTGTGGTGGGCAGGAAGTGCCAGCACAGCGTGCCAGTGTCACCATGTTCTCTAAGAGCGTTCATCAGTGGCGGATTTTGAGGCTGCACATTCATTCTACCTTCTCTTATTCTAAACCCCTTATTTACAGAAGGACACACTGCTCATCAGCCCACATCACCCTTCTTTATTCTGAATTAGCCTTCCTTTCCTTCAACTTATATTTAAACAGATAAGAAATTTAAAGTGGTGGGTGTAGGGGGTGACAGAGTCAGACTCAACTTGGCAACTAACACACCATCACAGGGAGTGAAGTTGGAAAGGATGTCCCTAAAGTTAAGTATCTGAGGGAGAGAACAGCTGAATGGGCTGTGACTAGACCCATATAAAGTGGG
The DNA here is from genome assembly GCF_019923935.1 of Bubalus bubalis. Classification (NCBI taxonomy): domain Eukaryota; kingdom Metazoa; phylum Chordata; class Mammalia; order Artiodactyla; family Bovidae; genus Bubalus; species Bubalus bubalis. The sequence goes on along the minus strand of NC_059159.1, from coordinate 110,900,516 downwards.
CAAAGTATATGAATAGGAAATTCATCAGAGAGAAAACCCAAAAGGCTCATAAACATGTGGGAAAAAAATATTCAACCTTACTAGTTATCAAGGGAAATGCCTATTTAAACAACGATGAGATACTGTATTAGTCTGGGTTCTCTAGAGAAATAGAACGGATAGGATATGGTAGATAGACAGATACAGATACAGATATAGATATGAAGAATTGGCTTATGAATCATGGAGGCCAAAAAGTGCCAAGCTCTATAGCCAGCAAGCCAGAGACCCAGAAGAAACCCATGAATGGTTTCAGACTAAGTCAGAAGGCCTGAGAACCAAGAGAATCAATGATAAAAGTTTTAGTCCAGGTCCTATTGTGAAGGCAAGAGAAGATCCCAGTCGCCACTCAAAGACTGGCAGGAAGAGAGAATTTTTCTTTATTCTTCGTTGTTCTATTCAGGCTTTCAATGAGTTGGATGGGACCTAGCCCCATTGGCGGAGGCAATTTACTCACTTTACCAGTTTAAATGTTAATCTCATCCAGAAACACCTTCACAGACACAGACAATGTTTAAACAAATATCTGGGTATGGCACAAACAAGTTGACACATACAATTAACTATCATCACAGATACCATTTTGCACTCAACATGATTGACAAAAATTTTAAATCTAAAAAAAAGCAAGCATTGGCAAGGAATGAGAGGAATCAGGAAAGCACCAATGGCTGGTGGTAATATAAACTGGTATTGACCCTTTGGAAAGTCATCTGTCACTCTCTGAGTATGGGTACCTCCCATAGTCTCACTTCTGTGAAAGTTTCATATTCATACAAGCAGAGGTGTTCAAGGATACACTTTACAGTATTGTTGATAATATAGTGCTATTCTCACTGTATTATCAGAAAAGTAAAATTCTGTATCATAGAGTATATTTAGTAAAATGAATCTGCATGCTAAATCTCAAAAAATATAATGTTGCATTGAAAGAAAGAATATTGGAGCAACTTGATGGATCATACTGAGTGAAGTAAGTCAGACATAGAAAGATAAACATCATTGGATAGTGCTTGTATGTGGAAACTGACATGGGGGTACAAATGAACTTATTTATAAAACAGGAGTAAAGTCACAGATGTAGAAAACAAACTTATGGTTACCAGGGGATAAGGATAACTTGGGAGCTTGAGACTGACATATACACACTACTATATATAAAATAGATAACTAACAAGAACCTGCTGTATAGCACAGGAAACTCTACTCAATTTTCTGTAATAGCCCTACAAAGGAAATGAATCTAAAAAAAAAAAATATATATATATATATATATAGATTTACTTCGCTATATACCAGAAACTAACACAACATTGTAAATCAACTATACGCCAATAAATTTTTAAAAAAATAAAGCAAGCAAATTGTAAAAGGTACATACAGTATGATACCATAAGTTTAAACATTTAATGTAAATAATAGTAAGAGTGAGAATGAGAGAGAGAGAGAGAGAGAGCAAGGGAGAAGTGATTACAGTTGGGTGGTTTGGCTATATTGAAATTTTACTCACAGAAAAGATTTGGAAATGTGTTGATTTCTCTTAAATCTAAGTTCAGAGTATATAGATGTTATTCTGTTTTATTTACTTTTCTGTATAATTGAAATATTTCTAATTAAAGATGAAAGAAATAAAAAACAGTATGATAGCAAGAGTTGACAAAATATAATGCATGATCAAATTTAAAAATATACACTAAAAAGATCTAGAAGACTAAACTAAACTGTCAGTGTTAGCTGTCTGTGGGAAGTTACTTCAGGGGTTTTACTCTGTAGTTTCTACATTTTTGTTTTGCTTGAACTTTTGCCATGATCATGAATTAACTTTGTAATCAAAACAACCATCCAAAATGTTGAGAAGGGGCAGAGCAGGTAAAGAAAGATGTAAAGAAACTTACATTTAGGCCCTTACTCAAAAAAACACCCTTAGAGCCCCACCCCTTGATGTCATTTTTCAAAGAGTAGGCCAGAGGAAAAAAGGAATGCATTTATGTTCTTAGAAGCCAGTAACTAGCTAAGCCCTAATTTTGCAATTATGCAACACCAGCTGCCATTTCTGAACATTCACAAAGAACTAAAAAGGGACTCATTATGTTCCTCTGAAATCTGCTCCTCATCCTGTATTCTCTGTCCAGATAAATGTTGCCACTAGGCTCAATAAGTCCAATCCTATCCCGATACTACTGCCTTAGTTTAAGCTCTCTCATTTTCTTTTTCCTGCTTCGGGACTTAACCTTTGGAATCCATCTAACAAACAGAACTCATAGCAATCAACCTGAAGAATATTTGATCATATAAGTCCTTTCCTCAATTAAACACCTCCACAAAAGTGTTTGCTTCTCCTTACTGACAAGATAAAATGCCAACTCTTTAGGATGGCTTCAAAAGTCTGGAGCTCCTCATGAGCTAACCCCTATCTGTCTCAGCAAGCCCACCTCTTTCTATGCATGTCAGACCTATAATTTCTCTGCAGTTACCTGTAGTCTCCTGTACCTTCCTCTGTGTTTTGTTTATCTTGCTTCCTCTGTGCAAAATGCCCTGCCCCTATCCACCTGGAGAACAGTACATCTGCTTTTTCCACAAGCTCAGCCCGGCACTTCTCTTATGAAGATTCTCCTGGTTCTTATCCATATACACTCAAACACACACACACACACACACACACACACATTTGTTGACACTTATTTCCACTGCACTATGCTCTTAGTTTCCATTATTCTACAGGGTCGATTTGGTTTTGTGCAGATTGTCTTACTAATGCTGTTGGTTTTCCAAACATGCCTGATACTTCTATATTCTATTATTTAATTGACCTTTCATTTCCTAAAATATTTTTAAATCTCTTATTTGAGGATAAGCTCTCTTTTCTTTCCTTTGTTTTATAAGTTTATTTCATTTTGTACATCTGCACTTTCATTTCAGGGAGGTGCGAGGCAGCACAATTAGTCAATACAAATGTTCAGTCCATCATCTTGAATCAGAAGGCTAGCCAACCATTTTAGCACCCACTGAGCTAACAGATACTACATAATGGTGAAAAATGAACAAATTTCTAAAGACCTAAAACACTTAAGAATGCAGGTTAAGAATATTGTACTTAAGCAATAATTATATATAATAATTGAATCATACAGTATAGTAAGCTTCAATACTTGAATCAGTCGCTTTGCTTTATTTTGTTCTGATCATATCCATACTAGAATACAGCTTTAATCTAGCTTCCATTTTTATTGGAAAGGGGAGGTTTTAGACAGAGAAAACCTATAGAAGTATAAGAAATAAGTATAAGAAAAACTTATAGAAGTATAAGAAATATGGTGAAAGTAAGAGTTCCTACTTTTTTTGTACCAAGGAATATATTTTCTCCTCAGATGAAGCTATGTGACTGAGTGTTGGTCAGAGGGGAACATGTTGAAGAAGGAAGTTCAGCTTTGTAGTTTGAGAAAAAGTGCAAGAGGAAGCAGTAAATTTGAGAAAAGGAGCTGACTATGAAATCTAAACCATTTTTATCTGGGAGATCCTAAACATTTCTCAGATCTACAAAAAAATTCCCAAAGATATAATAACCAATATGAGCCCCATGCCCTCTCCTTCCTCTCCCTCACTTCCAACTACTTACAGAGTTTCAAGCACGAACTCAATTTTCACAGGCTACAGATATAGAAATTTGGCCTCAGAGTAAATTCAATCTATGGAATAAAACAGAATCTAGAATTGGGTTGTCCCAGGAGATAACAATCAATTTTTAGAGCTACCGGATAAAGTCTGATTAATGAACAAAGATTCAAAAGGCAGAATTAATTGTTTGAAGCAAAATAAGACTACATAGGTACCTTAACTGTCTTTATTTAGCTGGAAAGCTATTTTATGGGTAATGCTAAATAGCCATGTATTTCTTCCACAGAAAGTAAAGAAGGACAAGCTTCATTTGAGTGTCAAATATCTGAAGCTATTCTGGGAAAAGGAGTTACAATGATGAACAAAGAAGATTGTATACTTGAGAAGTTTAAAGACTAGTGGAGAATACAGATAAGAAAACAGACTATCACAAGAAAGTGTGCTAAATTCTACTATGAGGTGATCACCAGGTGCTATTGGAACTTATAGAGGAACATGTTTGCAGTGAGGAGGCTGGGAAATGTTCCCAGGGAAAGTGACATCTTCTCTGAAACTTGAAGGATTATCATATACTCAGGGGAAAGTTTATAGAGACTCATCATGGGAAGGGGAAAGAGAATCTCATAGCAGAGCAAAGAGCCTTGAGGGTATCAGAGAGGGACTTCTGCTGCCACAGTAGAGAGCTAGAACTGGACCAGAAGGGTGGAGTGGAGGCAATGAAAGGGTTTGAGAGGGGATGCAACAAGATATGATTTGCATCTTAGATCTCTCTGGGTTATGTGGAATGTATTAGGAGATGAAATGGCTGAGTATTTGATGCTGGGAGCTCAGGTAGGATTCTGAGGCAGTAACCTCAGGAAAGAGGAGAGTGGTCCTAGACTAAAATAGTAACATTAGATTAGAGGGTAGTAGATTGTGACCCATTTGAAAGATGTGTCTGTGGAAGAATCAACATGGGTAAAGAGAATAACCTAAAGCTAAACAAGCTTTATTCATCCAAGTCTAAGGACTTCAGAAAAGTCAGCTATTCAAAGCAGACCCTCTTTATGGGCCCTTCTTGTGTCTAGCCTGTTTCTCCTTCCTTCCCATTCTATAATTAAGTGTTCCCTTTCTATAAAGTCTTTCAGTATAGAATCTGTGCCCCAGGAAAACATTTCCCCTCCCCTAGATGTCTAGGCTAATGCCAGTTCTTTTCAATGTCCATGAGCTTTTGCCTTGGATGGAAAAGTTTTTTCCCAGCACCACCTATCTTATTACCCTGTTTTGAAAGGGTAATCTGTCAGGCACATCAAACGTTAAAAGCAAGAGGAACATTCTGAGGTTTGTAGCGTGTATATTTTTCTCACTAAGTCTTCACTTCTCAGCCATCAGACAAAAGAGAGGAAAACTGTTCCCCTCTTCCCCTAAAAGGAGAAAAGCTTTTAAAACAGTTGGCAGAATCCACTATTCAAAATGGGAAAAGAAAATTTCCAAGCTACATCAGATAAGAAAGGCAAAAGAACACATGTGTTCAGGATAAAGTTTGTTTTCACTTGGGCTAAAATATTGCTGCTTCATGATCCTAAGTTATTATCATTAGAGGCAGATTGTAGCTAACAATTCTATCAACACAGTTCAATGCTTCCCCTAGGTTACTGTAATTAGGAAATACAGGGGAAGTTTTAAGCTGATCTCATCAAATAACAAAGAAACTCCAACATTTGTAAAAATACAAAATGAGAGAGTAAAGGATTGGTATGTAAGACTCAAAATTTCTTCTTTACCTCCAACTGATAAGTATGACTAGAGTTACTATTAGGACTTTGATATCACCTAGAAAATGACAATCAAAGAGGGCCTAGGTTCTTGGATATTCTGCTAGTATCTCAAACTCAACACATTAAAATTAGAATTCTAGGTGTACCTTTCTCTCTTCCCCTTATTTACTCCCCCTTCAGTATCACCCATCTTGGGAAAAGCATTATCAATCACCAAAGACATTAACTCCTTTTCCTTCATTTTCGATCTTCCTCCCACTCCCACCGCTAGCTTAAGTCCAGTTTTCTCAGACTCTGAAATGCCTTCGAATCCATGGCCACTGTGTTAATTCTGACTTTTATTGTCTCTTGAACTGCTGGCACTCAAGTTTGATGAATTGGTCCTTTAAAGGTCCGTCTACTCAAGGCTATGGTTTTTCCAGTTGTCATGTATGGATGTGAGAGTTGGACCGTGAAGAAAGCTGAGCGCCGAAGAATTGATGCTTTTGAGCTGTGGTGTTGGAGAACACTCTTGAGAGTCCCTTGGGCTGCAAGGAGATCCAACCAGTCCATCCTAAAGGAGATCAGTCCTGGGTGTTCTTTGGAAGGAATGATGCTAAAGCTGAAACTCCAGTACTTTGGCTACCTCATGCGAAGAGTTGACTCATTGGAAAAGACTCTGATGCTGGGAGGGATTGGAGGCAGGAGGAGAAGGGGATGACAGAGGATGAGATGGCTGGATGGTATCACCAACTCCGTGGACGTGAGTTTGAGAGAACTTCGGGAGTTGGTGATGGACAGGGAGGCCTGGCGTGCTGCAATTCATGGGGTCGCAAAGAGTCAGACATGACTGAGCAACTGAACTGAACTGAACTGAAACTGCTTCTATCAACTTTCCATCTAAGTTTCTTATGAAAAACCAAATTACTATTATAAAATATAAAGCTAACGATGATTTAAAACTTTCTATGGCTCCCTGTTGCCTATATAAGGTCAAATTTTTCATCTGGTCTAGAAGAATTTCTCAATCCAATCTCCATACACTTTCCAACCCCCGCCTCACTGCAACCTACCACTGTAACCATGCAGTGGAAGCTTTGACCATACCCACCTCCAAATTCTGTTACACCTCTATGCCTCTGTTTGTGCTGTGTTCTTTCCTTGTAAGAGGCTTCCTTGATGGCTCAGTGGTGAAGAATCAGCCTGCTAATGCAGGAGATGCAGATTCAATCCCTGGGTCAGGAAGATCCCCTGGAGAAGGAAATGGCAACCCCGTCCATCATTCTTGCCTAGGAAATCCCATAGACAGAAGGAGTCTGGCAGGCCAGAATCTATGGGGTTACAAAAGACTCAGACATAACTTAGCAACTAAACAACAACAACAACTCCTTATAAGTCCTACATTTGAACCCTCATTGTCTACCTGGCAACTTTGTCCTTGATCTGAAAGACAGCTCAAGCGCCACATCTCAGTTTCTTTTTCTTTAATAACCCCTCAAAATTTAGTTGGATCCTTCATTTCCATATCACAGTTAACAAACTGTCATCAATATTACAACAATTATCCCCCTATGATTATATTTTTACTAGGAAAGTCTTTGATAGATTAGGCTGTAACTTTGTGTCCCCAGTTCCTAATGCAATATTAGACACAATAAGTATTCAAGTGTTTGTGAATTAAATTCTCTCCCCTAGTAATAATAAATGTGAATGATTTCCATTTGTAATCTCAAACTTCCAGTTATCAGAAAAATCGACTGATTCTCAAACAATATAGTATGGTACAAATGTATGTCATAATATATATAAAATGTAAATTATATTAAAATATGTCAATTATATAAAAGCACGGTTTCTTCTACAAAAAGTTGAGTGGATCACATAATACAACACAGGATAGAGTAAATTTTATGCATACAAGAATTTTAAAAGAATAATGTAATGTGAAACCAGTGACCAAAAAAAAAAGTGCTTTTTTATTAGAAACTGCAAGACCTTTGCCCTGGAGTATATAACAGGATTTAGTCAGGGCAAAACACAGTTCAATTTAAACAATGAATCAATGTTCAAGGGTAACCAAGTGAATAGAATAGTAACTATGAGTGTTCTACAGCACTGTGAGAAATTGTTAGGCAGTAATAACGATCATGTTGTAATTATCACTGACTTGTTTATGACCAAACCTTCCAATATTTGAAAGTATTTCTTAAAAGGTAATGAAGTAGAGGCAGAATTGAGGAGCAGCAGTTTGAAATTGACAGCCTGGATTTAAACCCCAACAGTAAACTCACTTCCTCTGTTGACCTTTGGCAAGTCACTGTAACCTTGCTGAGCCTCAGATGGCTCTACCCCAAAAAGGGATGGGACCTACTTCACAAGATTGTGAAAATTAAACAAAAGAAAAACAATGTGGGCTTTGGAGTAAGTCCTTACTAAATGTTACCTGCTGTTATTTGTTGACACAGTTGTTCTGTTTATTACTATGGCCCATAGTGAAATAGGGCTTCCCCGGTGGCTCAGAGGTAAAGAATCTGCCTGCAATGCAGGAGATGTGGGTTCAATCCCTGGGTCAGGAAGATCCATGGAGGAGGGAATGGCAACCCATTTCAGTATCCTTGCTGGGAAAATCCCATGGACAGAGGAGCCTAGCGGGCCACAGTGCACAGGGTCACAAACAGTTGGACATGACTGAAGTGATTGAGCATGCAGTGAGACTAACACACTCTCTTCATTTTATCACCTTTACTTGTCACTTCTGTGATCTCTTAAACCTGATAGTTTAACTTGCTCAGTTTTGATTCCTCTACTTCCACAAATACCCACTATGTGGTTCAGAGAAAAAAAGCAGAAACCTGGACACAGCTGTTAACTTTTCCTCTCTCTTCAAAAGTCCAAAAACAGAGCCCTGCTGTTGTTATTGTCATGTATCTGATTGGAAATACTCATTTTCTGGGAAAATCAAATCCAAGTATCTCTGCCTAATCAGTGTCCCCACAGGCCCCAATGTAATCAAAAGAGTACAACAATAATTATCAAGTTTGCAGGGTGGGTAAAGTGAAGTTTAATTGAGGAGACCTGGTGAAACTTGTAAAACATCACCTGTGGAAGCAGACAGGCAATAAACACCCAGAGGAAGAAAATGACAACTCTGTCAAAGATACTCACAAATTGAATCTACATTAATGTAAGGTCAGGCACATGAGGCTGACTCAGGATATATAAGTATATAGGAGAGCCCTAACTTTTGTCTCACCGAAGTTAAAGATCAATGGCCAAAAATGTTTATATATGCATGTGCAGTTCTGTGGTACATTCATGCAGTGCTTTTGTGATCAGGTAGATACCAGTGCAATTTGACTTTCAGGAAATAAGCAGTAGTAACTTATGACTTAGGACATAATTGTTTTCATCCAATCATCTGAATTTTACGGGTGTATATGGCAGGTATTAATACCTGCCTCCTGAGACTATTGCAGTAATTAGTGTTTTCAACAATGTTTTGAGCTGTAGAAAGATACAAACAAGTATGGGAAGATGGGCTATGGTTATCAGATATAACTATTATTTATTTTTCCTTCAATCAAGGATATATAAGGGCCAGTGGTTCCTCACGTACTTATTTAAGAATGAATCGATATCCCTCAGTCAAATTAAGGCTTTCAAACAGTGGGATTCTTCCCTAAATTAAACCTGAAATCAGTATGTTCCAAAATAGTTAATGCCACTTAAGTACACTGAAGTCTGGGTATTGTACCCTTGTTGCTAATTTCACTTGTATACCTCTTAACCCTCACAGCATTCAACATGGTGTTGAATCTGTTGAATCAGATTACCCTCTTTCTTTAGCCATTCTTTTATTTTTTATGCATGTGTTTTTTTTAATATAGCAGAATTATGGATGGAAGATTTTTCTTCACCTCTATTTTCCAAAGTTTAACCATTCTTTTTTTGTTGTCATTATGATACCATATTTTACTGTGTTTGATTCTACTTTGCAGGTTCTTCTTTGCCTGTTTCACAGTTTGTTTCTTTCCTAGGTCCTGTTCCTTGCTTTTTGAATTCTCTGTTCCTGAGCAGCATTGCCCACCACTGTGGTTCCTAATGAGAAACACTGAGCGCTGTAGGAATTCAGAGTGGAACCTGGTTCTTACAGAGGGTGTCGGGAAAAAGGTGGTATGTGAGTTGATTTCTTAAGAGTGTGGGAAAAGTGGGCCAGATAAAGTTTCTAGTATAAAAATTGAAGCTGTTTGTATAAAATTGTATTTCTCATTCTATTGTCTATTCCAGCTTGCTCTTTATAAAAGAAATGTTTTCCTCTAAAGGAAATGTTTTCACTCTAGTGTCTCAAACCTAAATGAAGTCCACTTTAAAGAGTTGTAGAAGAAAAAGAGACTCACCTCATTCTTACATCAAAATACCTTCATTTAAATTTAGTAAGATATCCAAATGAAAAGTTATGTGACTTCCTTAGTCCTTCAGTTTTTCAAGTAAGAATTCTTATGATTGCCGAGTAGACTTTTCCATCTAGAGAGAAAACTACACTTTTATTTGCATTTCTAATGCAAAGAAGAAATGCAAGAGAATTGTTAAAGAGGAAAATTATACAACTTTGGGGGACAAAAGGTTTAACTTACAAACACAGTTTTCAAAATATTAATATTTTAACAGAACTCTTTTGTGTGTTCTGTTATGTATCACATGTACATATAATGCACATGTGATAAACATTTTAAAAGGAGATCTAAATACCTTTCAGCAAAAGAGAGCAGATTAGGAGTAGAAAAGTCATTCTGGGAGGGATGTGGATTTTGATGGATTCCCCAAAGGAGACAGGTGGTATGGCATCTAGATGACTTTGCAATTTTATTGAACATTTTTATATTTGTGAAGTGCTTTAAAATAACTCCTCATGACAAGATGTAATCCAGATAACTATTATCATCCCAATTTTTGAAAAGATGAAACAGAGATCAACAAAGCAAACTGCCCTCTTCCAATAGAAAAGGGCAAGTGGTAACAGAGTAGAAATCAATGAGCCTGAAATTCTGTTTTGCTGTGTGAGCCAAACTCTGGGTCTACCTGTTGTCTGAGTGCTGGTCGGCACTTGCCAAATTTGAACAAACACAGCAGTGCACAGTTGTGACAGTTCATTCAGATTATTCAGGTCAGAATTTCCCCGTGACCCTGGAATCTCAAAAACAATGTAACCTGAGTTATTTAACAAACTCACAGTTTTAGGTTTAGTTTTACTGTGTGAGACACCAAGATGTTAGTGTTTTACAGGAAACAGAGATTTTACTCTCATTTGGTTGGGCTGAGGTCAAGTAATGGGAGTGACTGGGAATTTTGCTGAGAAAGAGAATGAGACATTTACTAAATATGTAACATTTACATTAACATTAACATAGGAGAAACATTTCCTATGTCTTCAGTTTGCACAGTTCTCCTCACTGAAGAAGTACTTTTTATTTTATTCCTGGCTACCCTTACTGTCCTAGGGAAGCATATCTACTCTCTCTGAATATAACCTGAAATGCTATTTAATGTTTAATACTGCATATAGTAATAAAATAATGAGCTCCTAGAATCTCTTCTGGGTTCTGACACAGTCCACACTGGCCCGGCTGCAGAGAAGGAACACCAGCCAGAGCTCTAGATACTGCACAATGACAGCGCAAATTAAAGAAAAACAAACAGCTTGTTTTTCCTCTTCACCCTCTCTAGAATCAAAACACAGGAGAACCCGAGCAAGCAGAGCAAAGCCACAGGCAAATGATTCACTAGAAATCTTGAATGTTTGCTAGGTAAGGTCTTCAGGGGCCTGTCAGATCAAAAAGCCCAGGCCCTTCTGCTGCCAGCCCTGACTCACTTTGGAGAAGCCCTGAAGCATGTCTCCTCTGATATCTGCTATCAGGAAGGCTCATGACCCAGGGTTGGTGGTAGTATTGTTTGCTTTTTAGTCTTTAAGTTTTTGTGTGCATTTGTCCATTTGTTTAAGGCTTATAAAGTAAGTGTTCCATATTAAATATTTAGAAAAGATAGAACTTTCTTTTTTCAACAACAAGGAAAAAAATATCTCATAATCCTATCCAGAAGCACCTGTTAACATTTCTATCGTTTCATTTAGACCACGGTTTCTCAACCTCAACACTGTTGACATTTTGAACAGTTTAGTTCATTGCTGTTTGTGTGTGTAGGGGCTATCCTGTGCACTATATGATATTTAGCAGCATCCCTGGCCTCTACTTAAGATGTTGGTAGCAATCCACCCTCAACCTCCAATTGTGACAACCAAATGGGTCTCCAGACATTATCAAATGTCACCTGGGGAACAAAATTGCCCTAATGGAGAACTGCTTTGGAGAGTTTATATTTGGAAAGCAAGAGTATTGATTTGAGATTTATATATGAGAAAGTTTTAAGAAAGTCATTAGGGATGGGGCTCCCCTGGTGGTCCAGTGGTTAAGAATCCTCTTGCCAATGCAGGGGACATGGGTTAGATCCCTGCTCTGGGAAGATCCCACATGTGATGTGGCAACTAAGCCCATACACCACAGCTACTGAGCCAGAGATCTACAGTCTATGAGCCATGACTAACTAGCCTGTGTGCCACAACTACTGAAGCCCGTGTGCCTGGAACCCATGCTCTGCACCAAGGGAAGTCACTGCAGGGAGAAGCCAGTGCCCTGCAACTAGAGAATGGCCCCGCTCTCCACAACTAGAGAAAAGCCGTGAGCAGCAACAAAGACTCAGCACAGCCAAAAATAAATTAATAAATTAAAAAGAAATTCCGTAGGGAGAACTTGGTCCAAGCTGTTATGTCACCATGAGAAGGCTCATACAGACATGACTTGTGCAAAGTTATCCAGTGGATTAGTAGTCAGATTTCCTGAGCTTCTGATCTACGGATCTTTCCACTCTTTCCCTTGTGTTATTCCTGTATTCTTAGTTGATAGTCACATATGTGGGACACAGTCAAAACTGTCTTTTTCTGTGGCTCTTAAATTTCAAATCAGTTATCATTCCTACTACAATGTGTGATTTTTTTCCTGCTCTTCATACTTCTCCCTAACCAATAGTGACCAGTTTCATGGGTGATGATAGATTCTATTTTACTAAAAAGAAATCTGACTTTCTTAACTTAACAGTCCTTCTGCTAAGGGGTACTCAAGAAACTTCCATAAGTTCTTGTGATTTTGTTTTTCTGCTCATTAGTTATCTATCCATAGGGCAATAATTTAGTGATTAGGGTCTATTTTCTTCCCTCTTTGTCCTGATTAATTCCATTAATCTAAATAGCAGCTCTAAATTTCTTTCCTGGAAATCCCCTGCTTCTATTCAAATTCAAAGCCCTATCATCTTCCATCTGACTAAAGGAGCAGTCTCCTTGCTTCTACTTTTGCTTCTCTGTAACCCATAATCCACTCTTCACAGAGTTCTTTTCTTTTCAAAATGTAAATCAGACCATGCCATTCCTCTGCTTAAAATCCTTCCATGGCTTTCTATCACACTTAAAATACAAATTCCTTGCCCTGACCTACAAGGCCTTATGCCTTGCCAACTCCCTACCCCTCTTCTCTGGTCATTCTAGCCTTGTGGTTTGTTCTCAGACATTCCAAACTCTGCCCACCTCAGGATCTTTGCTCTTGCTCTTTTCTCTGTCTGGAATGCTCTTCCTCCATGTTCCTGTGACTGACTCCTTCTTATATCTGTTTTCATCTGCAAAGTCAGTTTTTCAGGGGAGGGTTCCACCTCGTCATCACAGCTTCCCCTACTTGCACCTCAGTGACTCTGGATCATGTTACTCACAGTATTTATTATTATATATTGATCTAAATAATGGTATTTATTAGTTTACTTTTTATTTACATAGATTATTGCCCCCCCCCCATAAGAATGTATCTAGTTTCTTCACTCCTCTATCCCTATTCCCCACAATACCCTGCAGATAGTATATAATACTCAACAACTGTTTTTGAATTCAGTTCAGATCACTTTAGTTACTCAGGCATGTCTGAATCTTTTTGACCCCATGGACTGCAGCATGCCACGCTTCCCTGTCCATCACCAACTCCCAGAGCTTACTAAAACTCATGCCCATCAAGTCGGTGATGCTATCCAACCATCTCATCCTCATCCTTTCTCCTCCCATCTTCTATCTTTCCCTGCATGAGGATCTTTTCCAATGAGTCAGTTCTTCACATCAAGTGGTCAAGTATTGGAGCTTCAGCTTCAGTATCAGTCCTTCCAATGAATATTCAGGACTGATTTCCTTTAGGACTGACTAGTTGGATCTCCTTGCAGTCCAAGGAACTTTCAAGAGTCTTCTCCAACACCACAGTTCAAAAGTGTCAATTCTTTGGTGCTCAGCTTTCTTTGCAGTCCAACTCTCAAATCCATACATGACTACTGGAAAAACCATAGCTTTGACTAGACAGACCTTTGATGGCAAAGTAATGTCTCTGCTTTTTAATAAGCTGTCTAGGTTGGTCATAGGTTTTCTTCCAAGGAGCAAACATCCTTTAATTACATGGCTGTAGTCTCCATCTGCAGTGATTTTGGAGCCCAAGAAAGTAAAATCTGTCACTGTTTCAACTGTTTCCCCATCTATTTGCCATGGGGTGATGGGACAGTATGCCATGATCTTTGTTTTCTGAATGCTGAGTTTTAAGCCAACTTTTTCACTCTCCCCTTTCACTTTCATCAAGAGGCTCTTTAGTTCTTCTTCACTTTCTGCCATAAGGGTGGTGTCATCTGCATATCTGAGGTTATTGATATTTCTCCCAGCAATCTTGATTCCAGCTCATGCTTCATCCAGTCCAGCATTTCTCATGATGTACTCTGTATATAAGTTAAATAAGCAGGGTGACAATATACAGCCTTGACGTACTCCTTTCCCAATTTGGAACCAGTCTATTGTTCCATGTCCATTTCTAACTGTTGCTTCTGGACCTGCATACAGATTTCTCAAGAGGCAGGTCAGGTGGTGTGGTATTCCCATCTGTTTAAGAATTTTCCACAGTTTATTGTGATCCACACAGTCAAAGGCTTTGGCATAGTCAATAAAGCAGAAGTAGATGCTTTTCTGGAATTTTCTTGCTTTTTTGATGATCCAGCGGATTCTGGCAATTTGATCTCTGGTTCCTCTGCCTTTTCTAAATCCAGCTTGAACATCAGGAAGTTCATGGTTCACATACTGTTGAAGCCTGGCTTGGAGAATTTTGAGCATTACTTTGCTAGTGTATGAGATGAGTGCAATTGTGCAGTAGTTTAAATATTCTTTAGCATTGCCTTTCTTTGGGATTGGAATGAAAACTGACTTTTTCCAGTTTTTGAACTAATTAATTAATAGTTAATTAATTAATTAATGACAGATATACAGAACACTCAGGTAAATACAATTTGGGATTCTTGACAGCCTTCTTTAATAACTGCCAACCCTCCTATTCAAATCTACTCTCCACTTCCTGCCCCATCTTCTATACAGAGTCATACCCAAAGCATTGAAGGGTTCATTTGGTGACACTGACTTAATAATCCATGCCCTATCTGACTCTGAATGAATCACTTGGATTTCATAAAATTTCCCCATTATATAAGCTATCACTAATAGTCCAGGCTCTTAAAAAAAAAAAAGAAAAACATCTTATTCATAAATTTATTTACCTGAGTAAAATCATCTAATAGGCCCAAAGCCAAAAGAATCCAAAGAAACAGAGTTACTAAGAGGACAGCACTTCTTTGCATGAGGTTATTACTATCAACTACAACTTCATCCAGATGTCATAAGAACAAATGAGATAATATTTGTGGAACATTTTAATGTTAATAAGAAGCATTCAGACACATGAGAAATGAAGCTATTGATTTTCTAACATTACAATGTGCCATTTACATGCTTTTACTAGTAATTATATTAAGGAAGGTCAACTTTTGTGCATTTCTCATAAGTTGAGAAAGCCTAGTTGCTTACAGCATTTACCCAAGAGATTATGACTCAGAATTTGGGAATATTTAGAAATAAATTCATGTGTGGATGTGAAAGTTGGACTGTGAAGAAAGCTGAGTGCCGAAGAATTAATGCTTTTGAACTGTGGTGTTGGAGAAGACTCTTGAGAGTCCCTTGGACTGCAAGGAGATCCAACCAGTCCATTCTAAAGGAGATCAGTCCTGGGTGTTTTTTGGAAGGACTGATGCTAAAGCTGAAACTCCAATACTTTGGCCACCTCATGCTAAGAGTTGACTCATTGGAAAAGACTCTGATGCTGGGAGGGATTGGGGGCAGGAGGAGAAGGGGACGACAGAGGATGAGATGGCTGGATGGCATCACCGACTCAATGGACAAGAGTTTGGGTGATCTCTGGGAGCTGGTGATGGACAGGGAGGCCTGGCATGCTGCAGTTCATGGGGTCTCAAAGAGTCGGACATGACTGAGCAACTGAACTGAACTGAACTGAACTAGAAGCAAATAAACTTAGTAAATTTCAGTTTTTTTACCTTCTTTATTTTCTGGAGACTAACTGTTGTCGTGTGTTATGAAAAGAGCATACATCAGAGAGCAAGAAAGCTCCTTAGAAATCATCTGACCCAACACCCTCATTTGATAGATGACAAAGAAATACCCAGAAAGTCAACATACCAAAGTCATTTAAGCTTTTTAGGGCTTTGCCAGCCTAAAGCCATCTTTCCCTACGTTCACTCTAGGGATTGTCTTTGTCATGTCCCTTCCCATGTGCCATTATTCTCTCACTCTCCTCTAACTTCAAAAGGTCAGGCTGAAAACCAGGAAGAGAAAAATGCTAAGATCAAGATCTCATCAAGAAAAAAAAAAAAACCAACACATAATTTTGTCCTGATATTTCCAAATTTAGGGTTTTTGATGAGAAATAGCCACTCTTGTCGAAAGGATGCAAATAAGCATCTGCAAAGAATTCAAGTTAACATAGTCAACATTTTAAAACCTTGGCTAACTTGGTTGCCAGCCCTCTAGAATGCTCAGCAATATGGAATGATACTAAATCCAGTAGTATGTAGACTAAAGCAAAAACTTAGGGGGAAAATGTATTTGGGGAGGAAAAAAGCAGTCCTTAAGTATTCAATAACAAATGAGCACAGCTGAGAAAATCCAAAGACCAAAAGGCAAGAAACAATTCAATGGTATCAGTCCGGGGGCATGGGGGCAGCAGGGCGGGGAGGGGAGGAAGTAATGTTTATAAAATATCAAGACTTTGAAGAATCAAAAGTCAAGAATGTGTGTGCTACCACTCACAAAGAAATATTAAGTGTTTTCTGCTCTTTTTGAGAATATGGAGTATTATAAATGAATTTTTTAAAGGATTTCCATTTGTAAGATAAAAGGAATTCTGAAGCATAAATTCAGTTAATCTAAAACCTGAATTTGTTTTCAGATAGCTGTAGGAATACACCAACAGTCAGACCCACACACAAAAATATATTGAAGAGATAAACTGCAGTGGCTCCATATTGAACTGCTAGCATGATTTCTAATCATTATATATCCAGGGCCCCAGAAATCCAATTACCTTTAAGAGAAAATACTAGATGAAAGTAACCACGGTAGTTTCTATACATTGAACTGGCCACTTCTCACCTGTTAATACAGGAGAGATAAATTTAAAATAAGCTTTTAAAATGTCAAGTGGTGGGGAAAATGTATCAGCAGAAGCATAGGCAAGTTCTGATAAAATATGAGCACACTATTGTGGTGTAAATTCTACTTTCTCTTCTATTTCATGCTTCATTTTATTTCTTTCTTGTCCTTCTAAAATCTAGCAACAGAGAAGATTAAATTCACAACTAGGTTGTTTCATAACAAAATGGATTTCCTTTTTAATAGAGTAGAAATTAAGTAAGATGTTTAACTCTATATACAGTTTTCTTCATCCCAGGGTGATTAAAATGGGAAAAAAATAGCACAGCAACTGATATTTGAATATGCTTTGTATATTGGAACATTATACTTATATTTTAAATTATATAGACTTGAACCCTAAAAGGACATTATATGCAATAGGGAGAGTACTATATACAGTGTACCCCTGAACAGCACAAGGAATTAGGGGTGCCAACCTAATAGTTGAAAATAGTTGAAAACCTAACCTGTGGTTGAAAATCTGAGCATAATTTATCTATACAACCAGTTGCTCTATATTCACGGTTCCACATCTACAGATTCAACCAACCCCAGACTGAATAGTACTGTAGTATTTAGTTCTAAAAAAAAAAAAAAAAATCCATGCATAAGTGGACAGTGCAGTTCAAACCTATGATGTTCAAGGGTCAAATGTATGTGTGTATATGTTTGTGTATGTATACACATTTTAAAATACATATATATTTATTAAATTTTAAAAGAAATCTTCATCATATGGAAAAAGAAGATATGGAGTATTGAGATTTGCTTATCTTGATCCCTTTTTTAATATGATAAATAGAACCATATAAATCTGAACAGAAAAAGCTAAAATCTAGTGGTTCAGCAGGTAAACAATCAGCCTGCAATGCAGGAGATGCAGGAGAGAAGGGTTCGGTCCCTGGGTCAGGAAGATCCCCTTGAGGAGGAAATGGCAACCCACTGAGGTATTCTTGCCTGAAAAATCCAATGATAGAGGAGCCTGGTGGGCTAGAGTCCATGGAGTAACAAAGAGTCTGACACAAACGTCACCAGTGGTTAGTTGGTTGGTTTTATAAACAGCAAGTAATTCAAAAGGCAAGAGAGTTCCAGAAAAACATCTATTTCTGCTTTATTGACTATGCCAAAGCCTTTGACTGTGTGGATCACATTAAACTGTGGAAAATTCTGAAAGAGATGGGAATACCAGACCACCTGACCTGCCTCTTGAGAAATCTGTATGCAGGTCAGGAAGCAACAGTTAGAACTGGACATGGAACAACAGACTGGTTCCAAATAGGAAAAGGAGTATGTCAAGGCTGTATATTGTCACCCTGCTTATTTAACTTCTATGCAGAGTACATCATGAGAAACGCTGGACTGGAAGAAACACAAGCTGGAATCAAGATTGCTGGGAGAAATATCAATAACCTCAGATATGCAGATGACACCACCCTTATGGCAGAAAGTGAAAAGGAACTAAAAAGCCTCTTGATGAAAGTGAAAGTGGAGAGTGAACAAGTTGGCTTAAAGCTCAACATTCAGAAAACGAAGATCATGGCATCTGGTCCCATCACTTCATGGGAAATAGATGGGGAAACAGTGGAAACAGTGTCAGACTTTATTTTTTTGGGCTCCAAAATCACTGCAGATGGTGACTGCAGCCATGAAATTAAAAGACGCTTACTCCTTGGAAGAAAACTTATGACCAACCTAGATAGCATATTCAAAAGCAGAGACATTACTTTGCCAACAAGGTCCATCTAGTCAAGGCTATGGTTTTTCCAGTGGTCATGTATGGTTGTGAGAGTTGGACTGTGAAGAAAGCTGAATGCTGAAGAATTGATGCTTTTGAACTGTGGTGTTGGAGAAGACTTTTGAGAGTCCCTTGGACTGCAAGGAGATCCAACCAGTCCATTCTGAAGGAGATCAGCCCTTTGGAAGGAATGATGCTAAAGCTGAAACTCCAATACTTTGGCCACCTCATGCAAAGAGTTGACTCATTGGAAAAAACTCTGATGCTGGGAGGGGTTGGGGGCAGGAGGAAAAGGGGACGACAGAAGATGAGATGGCTGGATGGCATCACTGACTCGATGGATGTGAGTCTCAGTGAACTCCGGGAGTTGGTGATGGACAGGAAGGGCTGGCGTGCTGCGATTCATGGGGTTGCAAAGAGTTTGACATGACTGAGCGACTGAACTGAACTGAACTGAACTAATCTGATAGTTGCAGACTGGTTTCCAGATTTCCTGTGTTTTATGTTAACAAAGTTGTACCATAACCAGAGTGTCCTGCCACAATTCAAGATGCAAACGAAGATCCATAATACATCCCCCAAATATGATGCTTGCACCCTTCCCTCAACATTCAAGCGATAAGCAGGAGTCCAGAGATCCAGTTGATCTCCTCCAGCTCTAACTCTCTCCCTGTTAGCTGAGATCCCTCATGCTTAAGAGTCTCCTCCTCAGCTTTGAACTTTCTTAGTGCACAGACTGCTGTGGAGAGAGGCAAGTGCAAATCTATCCAAAGCACAGAATTTAGCAGCAGTTAATCCTCAGGAGTTTATTTGTTCTATGGAAGGGCTCCTAAGTAAGCAGGCCCAAATCTTTGATATCTTTCAATCCCTTATTGCCTTCCAGATTTGGGCTAAGATAGACCAAGACCTGTCGCTCAGATGGTAAAGAATCTGCCTTCAATGAAGGAGAAGTGGGTTCAATCCCTGGATCAGGACGATCCACTGGACAAGGGAATGGCAACCTACTCCAGTATTCTTGTTGCAGAATCCCATGGACAGAGGAGCCTAGACAGAGGACTACAGTCTGTGGGCTCACAAAGAGTCGGACACAAGTGAAGGACTAACAGTACACTACACTACTACTAGACCAAGACCACTGCATTCAGTGTGATCACGTTCCCCTGCAGAAGACGCATTGTACTAGTTTCCTTCTTGTTGTTGTTGTTTGGTTGCTAAGCTACGTCCAACTCTTTGACACCCCCTGAACTATAGCATGCCAGGCTTCCCTGCCCTTCACCACCTCCAGAGTCTGCTGTTTGGGACATGAGTTCCAAACTCATGTCCATTGAGTCAATGATGTCATCCAAGCATCTCATCCAGTGGCGTCCCCTTCTCCTCCACCTTCAATTTTTACCAGCATCACGGCCTTTTCCAATGAGTCAGCTATTTGCATCAGGTGGCCAAAGTATGGAGCTTCAGCTTCAGTGTCAGTCCTTCCAATGAATATTCAGGGTTGATATCATTTATGATTGACTGGTTTGATCTCCTTGCTGTCTAAGGAACCCTCAATAGTCTTATCCAGCACCACAGTTCAAAAGCAGCAATTCTTTGGTGCTCAGCCTTCCTTACAGTCCAACTCTCACATTTGTACATGACTACTGGAAAAATCATAGCTTTGACTATATGGATCTTTGTTGCCAAAGTGATGTCTCTGCCTTTTAATATACTGTGTAGGTTTTTCATAGCTTTTCTTCCAAGGAGCAAGTGTCTTTTAATTTCATAGCTGCAGTCATCATCCACAGTGATTATAGGCCCCAGGAAGATAAAATCTGCCACTGTTTCTACTTCTTCCCTGTTTGCCATGAAGTCATTATTTTCCCAGGGCTGCTGTAACAAATAACCACAAACTGGATGGCTTAAAACAAGAAAAATGTAGTCCTTCACAGTTCTTCAGGCTGGAAGTCTGGAATCTAAGTGTTGGAAAGGCCATCCTCTCTCTCTGAAGGCTTTAAGAGAAAACCTATTCCATCCTTCTTTCTTAGCTGCTGGTGTTGCTGGCAGTCCTTGGTATTCTTTGATTGATAGATGCATCATTCCAATTTCTGCCTCTATCATCACATGGTCTTATCTCTATGTATCTGTGTCTCTCTTCATCTTATTAGGACAGCAGTTAACTGGATTGGGGCTCACCATAATCCAATATAACCTCGTTCCATTTTAATTACATCTGCAAAGATCCTATTTCTAAATAAGATTACATTCCCTGACCCTAGGGTTAGTACTTCAATCCATCTTTTGGGGGACACAATTCAACCCTTAATCACCATTCATGGTTGTGCATGTGTGCTCAGTCACTCAGTCAGTCATGTCCAAATCTTTGCTACCCTATGGACTATAGTCCGCCAGGCTCCTGTGTCCATGGGATTCTCCAGGCAAGAATACTGGAGTGGATTGCCATGCCCTGCTCCAGGGGATCTTCCCAATCCAAGGATCAAACCCATGTCTCTTTAGTTCAGCCGCTCAGTCGTGTCCGACACTTTGTGACCCCATGGACTGCAGCACACCAGGCTTCCCCGTCCATCACCAACTCCCAGAGCTTGCTCAAACTCATGTCCATCGAGTTGGTGATGTCATTCAACCATCTCACCCTCTGTCATCCCCTTCTCCTCCTGCCTTCAGTCTTTCCCAGCATCAAGGTCTTTTCCAATGAGTCAGTCCTCTGCATCAGTGGCCAAAGTATTAGAGCTTCAGCTCCAGTATCAGTCCTTCCAAAGAATATTCAGGACTGATTTCCTTTACGATCAACTGGTTTGATCTCCTTGCAGTCCAAGGGTCTCTTATGTCTCCTGAATTGGCAGGCAGATTCTTTAACATTAGCGCCACCTGGGAAGCCCCATTTATGGTTGAAATGCCTCAAAACCATGGTTAGAAGGGCCACAGGCCTTGGTTCATCCCAGTCACACTCTCCCTAAAGTCTGGTCAAGACAGCAGTGGCAGAGACTGTTTCTCATTATCACCATGCTCCAGAAATTCTAAACAATGTCAACAGCAGACACACAGAAAAGTGTTATCAAATTTGTGTTTTTATAAGATAATTCTGGCTGCAGCACCAAGAATAGATTGGAGAGGAGCAAAAATGAAAATGTATAGAACAATAAAGTTATTTTTATAATCTAAATGGAAAGTTGAGACTTGGATTAAGCTGATAGTAGAAGAGACAGAAGGAAGTGTATATGCCTGAGAGCTAGAAGATATATTTGGAATCTATATTTGGAGCAAAACTGATAGGATTCACTTATGGAGTGGATGGACAAGAGGAGAAATCAGGATATCCCAGATTTCTTGCTTAATCAGTTAGTGATTGGTTGTGTCACTCATTGTGATGGGAAGAAAACTTGTTTAGTGAGGAAAATCCTTATATCAAGCTTCAAAGGCAATCTCATGAGAAAAAGTACAAAAATACAGATGAAATGTAAAGCATTACCCTAGTTTCAAAAAAAAATCATATAGAAAAAAACAAGATAAGGTCTAATCCAGATTGTTATTTTATATACTAGGAAGCTGAGACCCTGAAGAGAAAGATAATCTGCTCAATGAGTTAGAGCATGGATCAGAAGTTATCTGTCTCCTAGGTCAGACTCTTTGGGTCTAGCACTCCAAATATTTCACCTGTTTTTTTGTTTTTCATCATAATCCTTTTTCTTTATACCTTTTTCTGTGTGGGGGCCATGTCTGCTACACAGCCTGTGAAACTCACTTGTTCCTAAAGGCACAGACAGTGATAACAAGAAAGTTCTTATCTTCAGATATTTTAGACCAGCCATGTCCCATTCTTGCGAAGCATATGGCAACCAGGCAATTTTCATCTATTAAGCATTATTTTCTAAAGCCAATATCTTGGAAACCATTTTAGAAGTCTTCTGAAGCCAATATAATATTGTAAAGTAATTAGCCTCCAATTAAAATAAATAAATTTATATTAAAAAAAAGAAGTGTAGATATTCAAACAATTTAGTCATACAAACATTTATTCAGTATCTACTGTTCTGTAAGCTGTGAATGAGTAAAAAAGATGACCTTTGTTCCTTCGCACCTACAAGCTTTAAATTTGGTTGGAGAGCTTAAGATACAGAGGTAACAACTGGTTACGTGACAGTGCTTGTCAGTATAAGATTTGGCATCAAAATAGGTAGCTAGCACAATGAGGGCCATGACATTTCAGAAAAGGTGGTCATCCATGTGGGTGAGAGAAATTAAAGATTGTGAGGCTAGAGATGGAAATCAAAGAACAGTTTGACTTTGAAAGGGAGAGAAGGAGAACAAATCTAAATATTAATTGAGAGAAACTAATCCAGCTCATGACCTGGCCAAGCCCCAAAATGGGTCAGGAGTTTTAATGAAGAGCAATAGTGTTGATGAGTGGATTCAATGGAGGCAGACTAGCTAATCTGAGACTAACTAATCACTATACTTGTACTTATAACAAACCTATGAGAAGGTATTTTTCTACCTCCAGTTTGTAGATAAGAAAACTGAGGCATTGAGTGGTTATATAACTTATTTCAGGCACACAGCCAGCACATGTTAGTGCTAGGTTTCAAGCCCATAGAGTCTAGTTATAGAGCCTGTGGTCTTAACCACTACAGCCTGTGGTCTCTCATATGAGTGCTAGTGATTTATAACAGTCTAAGGGAGGGGCATCAAAATGGACCTGATGAAGTGTGGAAATAGTGACTAGGGACACAAATAAATGAGTACCAACAAGTCACTGCAGAGACAGGGTCAGATTGCAAAGACAGAAAGGCAGTTAGGTGCCAGCTTCCAAACAGTAAGGACAAGGATAAACATTAAGAACAGGTTCTGGAAAAATTTACCTAATGGTTATGAAATGAGGTGGGATTAAAAGAAAAAAGAATGTACAGTAAGCACAGCCAAAGATAAGCTTCCCTGAGGTGGATGCCTGGCTGAAAACTGGTCTGGCTGCCCCTGATTTCACTACTCATGTGAAGAGTCATGTCAGCCTCTAAAAGGAAAATAAATGGAACACAATTTGATAGTGGAAACTAGCATGAAATGCTCAAAGCACACCCTGAACCTCACCTTCTTATTTCCTTCATGAGGTAAAGGCCCAGTATTAAAAAGTATGAAGAAACAAGGCCATTTAGATATGTCAGACTGTAAAACACAGATATTCAGGGGAAGTGGCTGAAATTTAACCTTAGAGGTAATACGGAGCCCCGGAAGGTTCTCCAGGTGGGAAGTAAGGGGACACAACTGGCGTATCAAGTATCCTTGCTAGAGCATAGTTTGCAGGTTGGATTGAAGGGAAAAAAGAAAGATGATAAGTTGAAAATTTAAATGCAGCCAAGGCAAGAAGGCATGTAACTTTGTATCAACAGGATTCAAAAAAGCAGTTTAAACAATGGTGGAAATATGAGGTTCCACAAGAAAGCCAAACTTTCAGAGATGACTTCCAGCAACCTTTGGACAGCTTCTTCCTGCAATGCTAATGGTTTAGAAGGGTATTTCTGCAGCACATTCAACAATATAGTGAATAGATAAGTTCCTCTGAACAGAGGTGAACTGTGTGATTTTAGGTAAATTCATAGTTTCCCTTGAAAACATTCTTTCATCCATGATAAATACAGTTTTAAACAACAGCCCACATGATTCATGTGGTTGTAACACACCAACAAGATTTTCATTCTAAGAGACCCATGAATCAACTGTCTTTGTCTAAGAATTAGGGCAGGCAATTTGCAAGGATCAGTATAACAGATAATAGATATATACCCGTAGCAAGAACAGTGATACCGAAAATAAACCATTTCTACTCTGCTATTAAAAAAAATCTTTTCTTTCATAATATTTTTGAATACTCTAAATCTTTATAAACAGATTGTCAGCTACATTATTGGTCTTTGGTCTTTTTTTCTTAACCACTATTTTCAGGGATTTTTTTAAGCATTTAAAATGAAAGCCTAAAAGTACCTTTTAAAAAATCTTATAATCTCATGATTCATGTTGTCAGTTTCTTCATCAGTAAAGTAAGGAAGTTGAATGTACATTCTCACAGGAACCGAATATATATGATTCAGTTTGGTTCAGTTCAGTCACTCAGTTGGATCTAACTCTTTGCCACCCCATGGACTGCAGCACACCAGGCTTCCCTGTCCATCACCAACTCCTGGAGCTTACTCAAACTCAGTCCATCCAGTTGGTGATGCCATCCAACCATCTCATCCTCTGTTGTCCCCTTCTCCTCCCACCTTCAATCTTTCCCAGCATCAGAGTCTTTTCCAATGAGTCAATTCTTTGCATCAGGTGGCCAAAGTATTGGAGTTTCAGCTTCAGCATCAGTCCTTCCAATGAATATTCAGGACTGATTTCCTTTAGGATTGACTGGTGGGATATCCTAGCAGTCCAAGGGACTCTCAAGATTCTTTTCCAACACGACAGCTCAAAAACATCAGTTCCTCAGCACTCAGCTTTCTTTATAGTCTAATTCTCACATCCATACATGACTACTATAAAAACTGTATAGCTTTGACTAGACGGACCTTTGTTGGCAAAGTAATGTCTGTGCTTTTTAATGAGCTGTGTAAGTTGGTCACAGGTTTTCTTCCAAGGAGCAAGTGTCCTTTAATTTCATGGCTGCAGTCTCCATCTGCAGTGATTCTGAAGCCCCCCAAAATAAAGCCTGTTGCTGTTTCCATTGTTTCCCCATCTATTTATCATGAAGTGATGGGACTGGATGCCATGATCTTAGTTTTTTGAATGCTGAGTTTTAAGCAAGCTTTTTCCTCTCCATTTCACTTTCATCAAGAGGCACTTTAGTTCCTCTTTCTGCCATAAGGGTGGTGTCATATGCATATCTGAGGTTATTGATATTTCTCCTGGCATTCTTGATTTCAGCTTGTGCTTCATCCAGCCAGGCATTTTGCATGATGTACTCTGCACATAAGTTAAGTAAGCAGGGTAACAATATGCAGCCTTGACATGCTCCTTTCCCAATTTGGAACCAGTCCATTGTTTCATGTCCAGGTCTAACTGCTGCTTCCTGACCTCCATACAGATATCTCAGGAGGCAGGTGAGGTGGTCTGGCATTCCCACGTCTTTAAGAATTTCCACAGTTTATTGTGATCCACACCATCAAAGGCTTTAGTGTAGTCAATAAAGCAGAAGTAGATGTTTTTCTGGAATTCTCTTGCTTTCTCAATGATCCAACATATGTTGGCAATTTGATCTCTGGTTCCTCTGCCCTTTCTAAAACCAGCTTGAACATCTGGAAGTTCTCGATTCACGTACTGCTGAAGCCTAGCTTAGAGAATGTTGAGCATGACTTTGCTAAGTGTGTGAGATGAGTGCAATTGTGTGGTGTTTCTAACATTCTTTGGCATTGCCTGTCTTTGGGATTGGAATGAAAACTGGCCTTTTCCAGTCCTGTGGCCACTGCTGAGTTTTCCAAATTTGCTGGCATATTGAGTGCAGCACTTTCGCAGGATCATCTTTCAGGATTTGAAGTAGTTCAGCTGGAATTCCATCACCTCCACTAGCTTTGTTCATAGAAATGCTTCCTAAGCATTTGGACCTCACACTCCAGGATGTCTGGCTCTAGGTGAGTGATCACACCATATGGTTATCTGGGTCATGAAGATCTTTTTTGTACAGTTCTGTGTATTCTTGCCATCCCTTCTTAATATCTTCTGCTTCTGTTAGGTCCATACCTTTTCTGTCCTTTATGGTGCCCATGTTTGTATGAAATGTTCCCTTGGTATCTCTAATTTTCTTGAAGAGATTTCTAATCTTAATGTTTGTATAAATATTTTTCTGTCACTATTCTTCAAAATGTCTGAACTCTCTATACTTTTCAAAATTATATACAAACTCTATATTAAACATAGGGCTTCATTGATAGCTCAGTTGGTAAAGAATCTGCCTGCAATTCAGGAGACCTTGGTTCAATTCCTGGGTCAGGAAGATCCACTGGAAAAGGGATAGGCTATCTATTCCAATATTCTTGGGCTTCCCTTGTGGGTCAGCTGGCAAAGTATCCACCTGCAATGCGGGAGACCTGGGCTTGATCCCTGTGTTGGGAAGATCCTCTGGAGAAGGGAAAGTCCACCCTCCTCAGTATTCTGGCCTGGAGAATTCCATGTCCTCTATAGTCCATGGAGTCCCAAAGAGTCAGACACGACTGAGCAGCTTTCACATCAGTTCAGTTCAGTCGCTCAGTCGTGTCTGACTCTTTGCGACCCCATGAATCGCAGCACGCCAGGCCTCCC
The DNA here is from genome assembly GCF_019923935.1 of Bubalus bubalis. Lineage (NCBI taxonomy): Eukaryota > Metazoa > Chordata > Mammalia > Artiodactyla > Bovidae > Bubalus > Bubalus bubalis. The sequence continues at coordinate 110,873,473 of NC_059159.1, read as the reverse complement.
TGTCCATCACCAAATCCCGGAGTTCACTGAGACTCATGTCCATCGAATCAGTGATGCCATCCAACCATTTCATCCTCTGTTGTCCCCTTTTCCTCCTGCCCCCAACCCCTCCCAGCATCAGAGTCTTTTCCAATGAGTCAACTCTTCGCATGAGGTCACCAAAGTACTGGAGTTTCAGCTTTAGCATCATTCCTTCCAAAGAAATCCCAGGGCTGATCTCCTTCAGAATGGACTGGTTGGATCTCCTGGCAGTCCAAGGGACTCTCAAGAGTCTTCTCCAACACCACAGTTCAAAAGCATCAATTCTTCAGCGCTCAGCCTTCTTCACAGTCCAACTCTCACATCCATACATGACCCCTGGAAAAACCATAGCCTTGACTAGACGAACCTTTGTTGGCAAAGTAATGTCTCTGCTTTGAACATGCTACCTAGGTTGGTCATAACTTTCCTTCCAAGGAGTAAGCAACTTTTTATTTCATGGCTGCAGTCACCATCTGCAGTGATTTTGGAGCCCAGAAAAATAAAGTCTGACACTGTTTCCACTGTTTCCCCATCTATTTCCCATGAAGTGGTGGGACTGGATGCCATGATCTTCGTTTTCTGAATGTTGAGCTTTAAGCCAACTTGTTCACTCTCCACTTTCACTTTCATCAGGAGGCTTTTTAGTTCCTCTTCACTTTCTTCCATAAGGGTGGTGTCATCTGCATATCTGAGGTTATTGATATTTCTCCCGGCAATCTTGATTCCAGCTTATGTTTCTTCCAGTCCAGTGTTTTTCATGATGTACTCTGCATAGAAGTTAAATAAGCAGGGTGACAATATACAGCCTTGACGTACTCCTTTTCCTATTTGGAACCAGTCTGTTGTTCCATGTCCAGTTCTAACTGTTGCTTCCTGACCTGCATACAAATTTCTCAAGAGACAGGTCAGGTGGTCTGGTATTCCCATCTCTTTCAGAATTTTCCACTGTTTATTGTGATCCACACAGTCAAAGGCTTTGGCATAGTCAATGAAGCAGAAATAGATGTTTTTCTGGAACTCTCTTGCTTTTTCCATGATCCAGCAGATGTTGGCAATTTGATCTCTGGTTCCTCTGCCTTTTCTAAAACCAGCTTGAACATCAGGAAGTTCACAGTTCACGTATTGCTGAAGCCTGACTTGGAGAATTTTGAGCATTACTTTACTAGCGTGTGAGATGAGTGCAACTGTGCGGTAGTTTGAGCATTCTTTGGCATTGCCTTTCTTTGTGATTGGAATGAAAACTGACCTTTTCCAATCCTGTGGCCACTGCTGAGTTTTCCAAATTTGCTGGCATATTGAGTGCAGCTGTGGATGTGACTGGCGATAGAAGCAAGGTCCGATGCTGTAAAGACCAATATTGCATAGGAACCTGGAATGTCAGGTCCATGAATCAAGGCAAATTGGAAGTGGTCAAACAAGAGATGGCAAGAGGGAATGTCGACATTCTAGGAATCAGTGAACTGAAATGGACTGGAATGGGTGAATTTAACTCAGATGACCATTATATCTACTACTGCAGGCAGGAATCCCTCAGAAGAAATGGAGTAGCCATCATGGTCAACAAAAGAGTCCGAAATGCAGTACTTGGATGCAATCTCAAAAATGACACAATGATCTCTGTTCGTTTCCAAGGCAAACCATTCAATATCACAGTAATCCAAGTCTATGCCCCAACCAGTAACACTGAAGAAGCTGAAGTTGAATGGTTCTATGAAGACCTACAAGACCTTTTAGAACTAACACCCAAAAAAGATGTCCTTTTCATTATAGGGGACTGGAATGCAAAAGTAGGAAGTCAAGAAACACTTGGAGTAACAGGCAAATTTGGCCTTGGAATATGAAATGAAGCAGGGCAAAGACTAATAGAGTTTTGCCAAGAAAACGCACTGGTCATAACAAACACCCTCTTCCAACAATTTTCACATATTAAACATAAATTTTAAAAATTATATATTCCATATCTATATTAGTTATTAATCAATTGGACATAGTTTCTTAAAGGATGCAATTTTTTAATTAATAGCTTACAAGTTCTTGGTTGTATGAGTGAAGAATTTTTTCAGAATGCTCATAAATATAACAAATTAAATTATATCAAAGAGCTTCCTTCGGTGGAGTTCTTTTATAATGTCTGCTCAGCACCTTCCTCCACATTCCCTCCACCTTTCCTGTGAACTGCTATTGGTCCATATGATCAAAAGGATGGATCTTAATGCCATATTTCCAGGTCATGCCTTATGCCATGACCACAGTTCATTAGGTCAAGGAAGGCCTTTGACTCTGGGATTTGGAATTTGAAAAGAAAGGAAAAGAGTGACCACAGTCTCTTTCAGGTAGCTGGAGAAGGAACCTAAAATATTTGTAGTTCAGTTGCTCAGTCGTGTCCAACTCTGCGACCCCATGAATTGCAGCACGCCAGGCCTCCCTGTCCATCACCAACTCCCAGAGTTCACTCAGACTCACGTCCATCGAGTCAGTGATGCCATCCAGCCATCTCATCCTCTGTTGTCCTTTTCCTCCTGCCCCCAACCCCTCCCAGCATCAGAGTCTTCTCCAATGAGTCAACTCTTCGCATGAGGTCACCAAAGTACTGGAGTTTCAGCTTTAGCATCATTCCTTCCAAAGAAATCCCAGGGCTGATCTCCTTCAGAAAGGACTGGTTGGATCTCCTGGCAGTCCAAGGGACTCTCAAAAGTCTTCTCCAACACTACAGTTCAAAAGCATCCATTCTTCGGCGCTCAGCCTTCTTCACAGTCCAACTCTCACATCCATACATGAGTACTGGAAAAACCATAGCTTTGACTAGATAGACATTTGTTGGCAAAATAATGTCTCTGCCTTTGAATATGCTATCTAGATTGGTCATAACTTTCCTTCCAAGGAGTAAGCATCTTTTAATTTCATGGCTGCAGTCACCATCTGCAGTGATTTTGGAACCCAAAAAAATAGTCTGACACTGTTTCCACTGTTTCTCCATCTATTTCCCATGAAGTGATGGGACCAGATGCCATGATCTTCGTTTTCTGAATGTTGAGCTTTAAGCCAACTTTTTCACTCTCCTCTTTCACTTTCATCAGGAGGCTTTTGAGTTCCTCTTCACTTTCTGCCATAAGGGTGGTATCATCTGCATATCTGAGGTTATTGATATTTCTCCCGGCAATCTTGATTCCCAACTTGTGTTTCTTCCAGTCCAGCGTTTCTCATGATGTACTCTGCATAGAAGTTAAATAAGCAGGGTAACAATATACAGCCTTGACGAACTCCTTTTCCTATTGGAACCAGTCTGTTGTTCCATGTCCAGTTCTAACTGTTGCTTCCTGACCTGCAGATAGGTTTCTCAAGAGGCAGGTCAGGTGATCTGGTATTCTCATCTCTTTAAGAATTTTCCACAGTTGGTTGTGATCCACACAGTCAAAGGCTTTGGCATAGTCAATAAAGCAGAAATAGATGTTTTTCTGGAACTCTCTTGCTTTTTCCGTGATCCAGCGGATGTTGGCAATTTGATCTCTGGTTCCTCTGCCTTTTCTAAAACCAGCTTGAACATCAGGAAGTTCACAGTTCACGTATTGCTGAAGCCTGCCTTGGAGAATTTTGAGCGTTACTTTACTAGCGTGTGAAATGAGTGCAATTGTATGGTAGTTTAAGCGTTCTTTGGCATTGCTTTTCTTTGGGATTAGAGTGAAAACTGACCTTTTCCAGTCCTGTGGCCACTGCTGAGTTTTCCAAATTTGCTGGCATATTGAGTTGCAGCTCTTTCACAGCATCAAATTTCAGGATTTGAAATAGTTCAGCTGGAATTCCATCACCTCCACTAGCTTTGTTCGTAGTGATGCTTTCTAAGGCCCACTTGACTTCACATTCCAGGATGTCTGGCTCTAGGTCAGTGATCACACCATCGTGATTATCTTGGTCATGAAGATCTTTTTTTGTACAGTTCTTCTGTGTATTCTTGCCACCTCTTCTTAATATCTTCTGCTTCTGTTAGGTCCATACCATTTCTGTCCTTTATCAAGCCCATCTTTGAAGGAAATGTTCCCTTGGTATCTCTAATTTCCTTGAAGAGATCTCTAGTCTTTCCCATTCTGTTGTTTTCCTCTATTTCTTTGCATTGATCACTGAGGAAGGCTTTCTTATCTCTTCTTGCTATTCTTTAGAACTCTGCTTCAGATGCTTATATCTTTCCATTTCTCCTTTGCTTTTCGCTTCTCTTCTTTTCACAGCTATTTGGGCCTCCCCAGACAGCCATTTTGCTTTTTTGCATTTCTTTTCCATGGGGATGGTCTTGATCCCTGTCTCCTGTACAATGTCATGAACTTCCATCCGTAGTTCATCAGGCACTCTATCTATCAGATCTAGTCCCTTAAATCTATTTCTCACTTCGACTGTATAATCATAAGGGATTTGATTTAGGTCATACCTGAATGGTCTAGTGGTTTCCCCTACTTTCTTCAATTTAAGTCTGAGTTTGGCAATAAGGAGTTCATGATCTGAGCCACAGTCAGCTTCTGGTCTTGTTTTTGCCAACTGTATAGAGCTTCTCCATCTTTGGCTGCAAAGAATACTATCAGTCTGATTTCAGTGTTGACCATCTGGTGATGTCCATGTGTAGAATCTTCCCTTGTGTTGTTGGAAGAAGGTGTTTGCTATAACCAGTGTATTCTCTTGGCAAAACTCTATTAGCTTTTGCCGTGCTTCATTCCATATTCCAAGGCCAAATTTGCCTGTTACCCCAGGTGTTTCTTGACTTCCTACTTTTGTATTCCAGTCCCCTATAATGAAAAGGACATCTTTTTTGGGTGTTAGTTCTAAAAGGTCTTGTAGGTCTTCATAGAACCGTTCATCTTCAGCTTCTTCAGCGTTACTGGTTGGGGCATAGACTTGGATTATTGTGGTATTGAATGGTTTGCCTTGGAAAGAAACAGAGATCATTGTGTCATTTTTGAGATTGCATCCAAGTACTGCATTTCAGACTCTTTTGTTGACCATGATGGCTACTCCATTTCTTCTGAGGGATTCCTGCCTGCAGTAGTAGATATAATGGTCATCTGAGTTAAATTCACCCATTCCAGTCCATTTTAGTTCACTGATTCCTAGAATGTCAGTGTTCACTCTTGCCATCTCTTGTTTGACCACTTCCAATTTGCCTTGATTCATGGACCTTTCATTCCAGGTTCCTATGCAATATTGCTCTTTACAGAATAGGACCTTGCTTCTATCACCAGTCACATCCACAGCTGGGTATTGTTTTTGCTTTGGCTCCATCCCTTCATTCCTTTTGGAGTTATTTATCCACTTATCTCCATTAGCATTTTGGGCACCTACTGACCTGGGGGGTTCCTCTTTCAGTATCCTATCATTTTGCCTTTTCATACTGTTCATGGAGTTCTCAAGGCAAGAATACTGAAGTGGTTTGCCATTCCCATATCCAGTGGACCACACTGTAGCTTTCAGCAATTGGATTTTTCCTATGTGCACAGGAAAGTAGATAAAGCTAGTCCACAGGGAAACAGAAAGAGAGAGAGAGAAAAAAAAAAAAAACACACACACCCTGAAATCAGACACATAGAGAAGCAGAAGCATCTGAGTCTCTGGTCCTTTTTCTTTCTGAAGCCTTGATGTTTCTTTTAGATTCTGTATCCTTATCATAAATTCTTATTGTTTGCTTTTGTACTCAAGCATCTATAAGACATTAAGAAACATTTATAATCTCCTTCAAATGGATCTCTGATCTGAGTTTGTCTCTCTAGAACAAGAACTCTCCCATGGATGGTATCTCCTCAGATTCATCTTATTTCCTATGTGTACTCAAATTACAACTCTGGTGGTCTGTGGGGGACATCTCTGGTAGAATCTGTTCAGGAGAAAATAAAGAGAGGAAGCAGAAGTCTTTGCTTAAGGGAGCAGCTCTCACTCCAATGGATTGCGAGGCTATGAGCAATGTTCCTCTTTCAATTAAAATCTCAACCTTTGGAGCAAGGTTATTTCTTTGAAATAACTCTCACACAGAATAATAGTAAATCATTCTATTCTGGCTGCCTAAAGGTCCTTCTAGAGCTAGGGATCTCTCTTGTGTTCCTCAAGATCTTTCAGACTGTTTCAAGTTACACATTATGAGCTGTGTTAGTTCTCTTCATACATATACTTCACAACAAGGCACTCAACTTCTGACAGGCAAAGCAAGAAGAGGGACCCTTGATCTGGTCCTAGCAGTTATCTCATAAGCATCTTACCTCCAAGGCAAGGGAAGAATCAGGCCTTAGAATATAGCTTCCTCTTACAAAACACAACACTCCTTTTCCACCACACCCCTACCTCAACTCCAACATGTATGTATATTAAAGGAGAAGCCAGTTTTTCACAATAATAGGATCCTCTATGCCAAGTAGCCCAAGCACAGATTGGTAGACTGACTCTCACTTAGGAATTCAGACCCATAAGATCCTTAAAAATAGCTTTCTTTACCTTTTCCTTCTTTGGCATTCCTCAGACAGTGAGAAAATTTAGTCTCATCAGCAAGCTCTAACAAGACTACATTTGCATTTTGTCATTCTGAAAATTAACCTGAATCTGTCCAATGAAATTAAAATACATTACAGTGCTCTTATTCAAGTATCATCATAGTCTTCATTGCAAAATCAGCAAGGCTCTTGAGAGCCTGTCTCATCCCACTTCACTAATTCCTTTCAGAACATGGCTAAAGCCTCAGATGACATGGCTTTAACTCTAGTAGAGCAGAAGCAAAATATCTGCTTCTGTTAGAAGACAAGGTACTGTAAGCCAATATTCTCACAAAAGATGACTAAGAAAGCTGAATGAAATTTTAAGAGACAAAAATCTTGGTAGCATTGAAGGGCCAGCAGAATACTGATGAATTACCAATCCTAGAAACAGAGGGATGGGAATCCAGACAAGTAAGCTTGGTACTATGACCTCCCTCTTTTAAATTGCAGGCTTTTGCCAATTGGAGAGATGTGGTCAAGAGGCTGAACTATACTTTTGGTATCTTCACAGAACTAGGAAGATAAAAACCAGTGTCCAAAGCAGGAAAAGATGGAAGTCCATAAACTACAAAGCTGCCACCCTTAGATGTAAGTACAAGTCAGATGTAAACTATTTCTTTTATGAAATACAGATAAGCAGAGTGGCCCAGAAAATATCAAATCTAGAACTTAGATTACCCAGTGGCTCAGCAGTAAAGAATCCACCTGCAATGCAGGGGCTGCAGGAGTCACGGCTTCAATCCCTGGGTCAGGAAGATACCCTGGAGAAGGACATGGCAAACCACTCCACTATTCTTGCCTGGAGAATCCCATGGACAGAGGAGCCTGGCAGGCTGCAGTCCATGGGGCTGCAAAGAGTTGGACTAACTGAAGCGACTTAGCACCCACTGAATTATTAGTGTCCCCAGCACTTCATTAGATTAATTAAATACCTTCTTTGGTGAACAAAACGTTCCTCCAGTTTTCAAATAATTCGTGCTCTTTGTGTTTATAAAATTATTAGGAAAAAAAAAATGTCTAGCAAACAACCAAAGTATCCAATGCATGTGGAGACTAGATACTATGAATGTAAACCGTGGGCAACAAAAACTGATTCTAGAGGCTCCAGATGTTATAATTTTTAAATAAAGGTAAAAACAACTATGATTACTATGTTCAAGGAGATAAACATCAACTTTAAAAACTCTGACAGAAAATAGGAAATGTGGCAAATTAGACACCCTAGACCTGAAAATTTCAATAATTAAAATCAAGAATTCAATAAACAGGCTTAATAGTACACTGGTACTGCTAAGTTGCTTCAGTCGTGTCTGACTCTGCATGACCCCATAAATAGCAGCCCACCAGGCTCCCCGTCCCTAGGATTCTCCAGGCAAGAACACTGGAGTGGGTTGCCATTTCCTTCTCCAATGCATGAAAGTGAAAAGTGAAAGTGAAGTCGCTCAGTCTGTCTGACTCACGACCCTGTGGACTGTAGCCCACCAGGCTCCTCAGTCCATGCGATTTTTCAGGCAAGAGTACTGGAGTGGGCTGCCATTGCCTTCTCCAAATAGTACACTAGACACAGTAGAAAAAATGCTTAGTGAGCTGGAAGATAGGTCATAAGAAATTATCCAGAACAAAACACAAAGACATAAAGATGAGCAATAAATGAAGGAAGTAAAATATAGAAAATACATTAAGAAGCTCTTACATACACTTCATTAGAATCTCATAAGAAAGACAGATAATGGGACAGAGGCATTATTTGAAGAGATAATAGCTGAAGTTATTCTGGAACTTGGATGCAATCTCAAAAATATCAGAATGATCTATTTGTTTCCAAGGCAAACCATTCAATATCACAGTAATCCAACTGTGTAATCCAATGCCCTGACCAGTATGCTGAAGAAGCTGAAGTTGAATGGTTCTATGAAGACCTACAAGACCTTTTAGAACTAACACCCAAAAAAGATATCCTTTTCATTATAGGGGACTGGAATGCAAAAGTAGGAAGTGAAGAGATACCTGGAATAATAGGCAAATTTGGCCTTGGAGTACAAAATGAAGCAGGGCAAAGGCTAGTAGAGTTTTGCCAAGAGAATACACTGGTCATAGCAAACACCCTCTTCCAACAACACAAGAGAAGACTCTACACATGGACATCACCAGATGGTCAATACCAAAATCAGATTGATTATACTCTTTGCAGCCAAAGATGAAGAAGTTATATACAGTCAGATAAAACAAGACCAGAAGCTGACTGTGGCTCAGATCATGAACTCCTTATTGCCAAACTCAGACTTAAATTGAAGAAAGTAGGGGAAAACCACTAGACCATTCAGGTATAACCTAAATCAAATCCCTTATAATTATACAGTGGAAGTGACAAATAGATTCAAGGGATTAGATCTGATAGAGTGCCTGTAGAACTATGAAGGGAAGTTCATGACATTGTACAGGAGGCATTGATCAAGACCATCTCCAAGAAAAAGAAATGCAAAAAGGCAAAATGGTTGTCTGAAGAGGCCTTACAAATAGCTGAGAAAAGCAGAGAGGCTTAATGCAAAAGAGAAAAGGACAGATATAACCATTTGAATACAGAGTTCCAAAGAATAGCAAGGAGAGATAATAAAGCCTTCCTCAGTGATCACTGCAAATAAATAGAAGAAAACAATAGAATGGGAAAGACTAGAGATCTCTTCAAGAAAATCAGAAATACTAAGGGAATATTTCATGCAAGGATGGGCACAATAAAGGACAGAAATGGTATGGACCTAACAGAATCAGAAGATATTAAGAAGAGGTAGCTAGAATACGCAGAAGAACTGTACAAAAAAGATCTTCATGACCAAGATAATCACAATGGTGTGATCACTCACCTAGAGCCAGACATCCTGAAGTGTGAGGTCAAGTGGGCCTTAGGAAGCATTTCTATGAACAAAGCTAGTGGAGGTGATGGAATTCCAGTTGAGCTATTTCAAATCCTGCAAGATGATGCTGTGAAAGTGCTGGACTCAATATGCCAGCAAATTTGGAAAACTCAGCTGTGGCCACAGGACTGGAAAAGGTCAGTTTTCACTCTAATCCCAAAGAAAGGCAAGGCCAAAGAATGTTCAAACTACTGCACAATTGTACTAGTCTCACATGCAAGCAAGGTGATGCTCAAAATTCTCCAAGCCAGGCTTCAACAGTACATGGACCATGAACTTCCTGATGTTCAAGCTGGATTTAGAAAAGACAGAGGAACCAGAGATCAAATTGCCAACATCTGCTGGATCATAGAGAAAGCAAGAGAATTCCAGAAAAACATCTACTTCTGCTCTATTGACTACACAAAAGTCTTTGACAGTGTGGATCACAACAAACTGGAAAATTCTGAAAGAGATGGGAATACCAAACCACCTTACCTGCCTCCTGAGAAATCTTTATGCAGGTCAAGAAACAACAATTAGAACTGGGCATGGAACAATGGACTGCTTCCAAATTGGGAAAGGAGTATGTCAAGGCTGTATATTGTCACCATGCTAATTTAACTTCTATGCAGAGTACATCATGCAAAATGCTGGGATGGCTGAAGCACAAGCTTGAATTGAGATTGCCAGGAGAAATATTAATAACCTCAGATATGCAGATGACACCACCCTTATGGCAGAAAGTGAAGAACTAAAGAGTCTCTTGATGAAAGTGAAAGAGGAGAGTGAAAAAGTTGGCTTAAACTCAACATTCAGAAAACTAAGATCATGGCATCCGGTCCCATCACTTCATGATAAATAGGTGGAGAAACAATGGAAACAGTGAGAGACTTTATTTTTTGAGGCTCCAAAATCACTGTAGATGGTGACTGCAGCCATGAAATTAAATGATGCTTGCTCCTTGGAAGGAAAGCTATGACCAACCTAGACAGCATATTAAGAAGCAGAGACATTACTTTGCCAACAAAGGTCCATCTAGTCAAAGCTATGGTTTTTCCTGTAGTCATGTATGGATGTGACAGTTGGACCATAAAGAATACTGAGCACCGAAGAATTGATGCTTTTGAACTGTGGTGTTGGAGAAGACTCTTGAGAGTCCCTGGGACTGCAAGGAGATCCAACCAGTCCATCCTAAAGGAAACCAGTCCTGAATATTCATTGGAAGGACTGATGCTGAAGCTGAAACTCTAATACTTTGGCCACCTGATGCAAAGAGCTGACTCATTGGAAAAGACCCTGATGTTGGGAAAGATTGAAGGCAGAAGGAGAAGGGGACAACAAAGGATGAGATGATTGGATGGCATCACCGACTCGATGGACACGAGTTTGAGTAAGCTCCAGGAGTTGGTGATAGACAGAGAGGCCTGGCGTGCTGCAGTCTACGGGGTCGCAAAGAGTCAAACACGATTGAGCAACTGAAATGACTGATTCTGGAACTGATGAACTACAGCATTTATCATCAGACTGTGCTGCAGAAACACACATGAAGATGATTTGCAAAAATCAAGAAAGAAACATCTGTTGTGGGCAATCATATATGCTGGCTACATATACTTACACATTCTTAATCCCAATTTGTCTTCAGTTGTTTCTCCACACAAAGTCAATTGCCCTACTGTATCCTTCATTTTCTATCGCAGGGTCATTTCATTCTAAAGCTCTCTTCCATGAGTATGTAGCTCTCAGCCACAAAAAAATATTCTACTGCTGTGGGCCTTAAAGAAACTCCATGAGGTTACCTCATACTCACCAGCCCAGGTATACTTCAGTGATATTTTCTTTATTTCCAATTTATGGCAATCATGTAGAAATTCTGGGTTCTGTCTTGCTCCCCACACTCTATATTATGGACATCTCTGAACTCCCCAACCAAAACTATCGTGGGGATATGAGGGTGGGAGAATTTCTTCTCCTATACCCTCAGAACTTGGGCAGAGTCCTTATTAGGGATCTAAGTCTTCACTCTCTCCTTATTTTCTCCTTTCTTCTGGAAATTCTCATCGAGTTGCAGGTGGAGGAAACTGATTTAATCCAATAGCTTATTTTAAATTTTCTCTTATGCCAAGGCAAACTTTTGATTCTCTGTTAACTGTTTTGCTGGGTCATTTTTTCTCAAAAGCAATGAATAAAGCAGAGTAAAGGCAAAGAGAGAAGACCCTCAACGTGGGAACCTATTCAAATTTAAATGAATATCTCAAAGCACTATTTTATAATATATGAAGCTATAAGTTTTGACAAATGCATTTATATTAATATATATACACAATACAGGACATTATTATATGTGCACAAGTTTACCACAGCAGCATTTATTATTCACCAAGTCATTTGTTTAATACCTAAATAGTTTCTAATCAACTTTTTTATGTTCTGGGCGCATATTCTAACATACATGCATACATGCAGAGTCACTCAGTTGTGTTCAATTCTTTGCAACCCTTTGGACTATAGAACCCATGGGATTCTCCAAGTAAGAATACTGGAGTGGGTTGCCATTTCCTCCTCCAAGGCTCTTCCTGACTCAAGGATCAAACCCACATCTCCTGTGTCTCCTGCATTGAAGGTAGATTCTTTACTCATTGAGCTCCTGGGGAAGCCCCATATTTTAATATACTTTAAAATAAATATGGGCTTCCCTGGTGGCTCAGACGGTAAAGAACCTGCCTGTGATACAGGAGACCTGGGTTTGATCCCTGCATCAAGAATTTTTGGCCTTGTCCAGTCTTCATGCTCTTCATTAGTTTTTTATAAGTTCCTCAAAATGGAGTCATTTTACAACAATTTATCTAATCCTGTAAGAAATCTATCACATAAATGTGGCAAAGGTCATAATGAAACAGTTTGTAGGCCTACCTACTTCATGAATCCAGGAAATTTAGGAAGTAACATGGATTGCCTGAAAGAAGTGAGGAGAAGGGTGTTAGGACTGAAAGCCAAGTCTTGGGTACTGAGATTCAGAACCTTTGGGAGGATAGAAGTACTTCCTTAAGTTCTGGGGAGAAACTGTTGTTGCTGTTGTTGTTTAGTCCCCAAGAAGATAAGGGTGATGAAAGACATGGATACCTTTTCAGGTGTCAGAGAACAGGTACAAGAATTATATGGAGGGCTGGGAACCATGAGGCCATATCTAGAATGGCCAACATCCAATTGTCACTTAATGACAGTTTGTAAGTCTAGCTGATAGAAGAAGAACACACAGCAGAAAAGCCCCTTCTGTGTGCCACAGAAACAGCCTAGGGATTGCAGCTTGACAGCAGTGGCAGCAGGAATAATAACACGTTCTCCTACAACAATCAAGGGACAGAACAAACAATGGTGACAGAATAGCCATGGTGGCAGCAGGTAAACAGAACCTGCACTAACATATAGTGAGCAGGCTATGTCTGCACAAGGCACAGCAATGGTGCTGGCAACCACAACAAAGAAAGGTCGGCAATAGGAAGCGTGTGAGTCACTCAGGGCCTGGGGGAGGGCAGTGTGAGCAGGAGAGCTGGGGAAAGAGGCCTCTCTCCTGGAGGTAAACATCCACCCAGATGAGCAGAGTCAAACCAGGAAACACCAGGATATCCACCTCTGATTGCACAGGCAGATTCTGAGACCCTGCCTCAGAGCTGCTACATCAAAGTATCTGGGAGTACAACATAGGAAACTGAATGTTAAACAAAGTCGTAGTGTGGTTTTGAAACGGTACGACCTATAAGTCTGAGCAACTGGGAATGCTGCCCTAGATCTTGCCTTTTAAAGAACCTTCTTCCATCCATGCTCCTCAAAGGGCAAGGTATCCTTCAGGTCAAGATAACATGCCCTCCTCATGCACAACTATCCCTCATCAGACCATGATCCTGGTTCTCAAGGCCCTGGATTTTCTGTCTAACTGACAGAGACCAATTCAAAGGCCTGAATGGACTTCTTCCCCAAGTCTGCTCTCCCATGGTTGGACCACACTTCAGGGTGTGCACAATTCTAGAACTAAGTATTTGCCAAGAGGCAGCTGCTTGGTGGTCCTGGAGCTTGGACTTTTGTGCTGGGCCCATCACCTGTGCTCTCCAAACCTCCCACACAAGAGAGGTGCCTTCCCCTTCTCCCTTCATCTGCAACTGTCCCTGGGCCCACATACTGTTAGGGACAGCTACTGGTCTAGACTAGAGACTTACTAGTTATTTTTGACTTTTCTATTTTTTTTTAAATAAGAGGGGTTTTGTTTAGTTTTTGTTTTGTCTTGCTTTACTTTGTTTTTAAGAATCAGAGAGGAAAAGAAAGCTCTTGGTGTAAAGGTGCCAATTATAAAATGAATGAATGCTAGAATTTAGTCCCACTGTAACTTTACAAGCTCTTGCCTTTTCCCTTGGCCAGTAAAGTCTTGAAGAACAAGGCTTGCATGATTAAGTGGCATCCTAAAACTTTGAATCCCTAGAGTTAATTTAGTTTAAGTACTATCTATTGAGCATTTATTCTATGTTCCCCACTGTCCCAGACAGAGAGGATCAATATGATATGATATAATATCAAAGAAAGGCCATTGGATAATTCAAGCTGTATATATGGAATTCAAAAATAACAGCTGTGAAAGGGACTGCGTTATTTTAAGTGCTAAAGTGAGTGCCCTAGACATACTAACTGCAATAGGAATTTTATGTATCTTCAACAGGATTCTTCCCTTCTATTCTCAGGGTTGCCACCTTCAAGAGGAAGACACACACACCTAGCTGAACAAGAGCCTACTGCTTTCAAGTTTCAGCAACAAGCATGACTAGTGAATGATTCTTGGTGCATCAACACTTATTTAGTCTTTGTTTTTAAAGATTGGTTTGTTTTTTGTTTTGGATATGTGTGGGAGCGGGGTGGGGTAGGGGGGCAGTGAGAGAAAGAGTGTGCAAGGACACAGCCACAACAGTTCAAAGTGTTTTTCTCTCTTAAAGCGATGATCCATCCATGACAATCATCCATATCGCCTATGACGAGCTCTGCATGTGTTAATCACAGATAGCCTTTGATAGGCTGAGTGTGGTTGGGGTTCCTTTCTGGGTGGAATATTGAGCAATAACACTTGGGAAGAGATTCAATTACTCACACTGTTGGTAAAGTCAGACATTCATTTTACCATAACACAAGCCCCAGGCATCTGAGTCAGTAGAGGTACCTACCCTAGGTAGTAGTATCTGTTTCACTTTTTGCCAATAAAGTTGTGCCATGAAGGATAAAGAGCAGCAGAGACAGGAAGCAGTGACCAAGAAGTCAGTTGGGAAACTCCAGCTGCCCTCCTGCCCTACTTATAAGGAATGGGGATGACTCATGATTAAGAAGCAAACAGATGTTGACTTGGCTAACAGAAATCTATGCAAAATTTAACCTCTCCATGCCCTTGCATCCTGTTCTAGGAAAAATAAAACAGACAGGTTATTATATTTGGACACCTGGATAGCATTGTTCAATACTGGTATGATAGAATAGGCACGTATGCCTTTTTTAAAATATGCTGTTTCTTGTGTCCTTGGAGCCCACCTTCTGGAACATATCCTTCTATAGTGGCCACGCTGTACACAGAAACCTCCATAATCCAGGCTTCAGCTGTGCAGGTCTGCTACTTATAGAGACATGGAAATTTAGGTAAACACACTTACTAGTAAGTTCTTATGTGCCCACCCAAACATAGGGAGACCCAGGTTATAATCCTGGCTCTACACTAAGGAGCTATATAGCCTCAGTTTCCATGCCTGTGAAATCAAAAGGTTTGGCTGTTAAGGATCCTCCCGCCTTTATTATTTTATGATTCTAGGGATTTAGAAGAATTGAAAATATGTATCTATAATCCCTCCCTCTCTTATCCATCATATAACAAGCACTTATACAACACAGAAAATGTTTCTGTTAGCAGTGTTCTTTCAGTGTACAGTAGGAAAGTATGGTTTGGATAATATTAAATCAAGGATAAGATACAACTTGGAGTTAGAAACAATTCCATATTTACCTCACTGCAAGTATTTACATACTTGCTATACTTATCAAACGAGATCACATCCTTGGGAAATTTTTCCTGTATTTTGCTCTACAGAGATGTGCTATAGAATGAATGTTTCTGTCTCTCTGAAATTAATACATTGAAATCTAATCCTTAATATGAAGGTATTAGGATATGGGGTTCTTGAGAGGTGCTTAGTCATGAGAGCAAACCCCTCATGAATGAAGTAGTGCCTTATAAAAGAGACCCCTGAGACCCGCTGCCCCTTCTGACATATAAAGTTTCAGCAGAGACGGATTTATGTGAACCAGAAATCGGGGTATCAACCAGACACCCAATCTGCCAGCACCTTGATCTTGGACTTCTCGGTCTCTAGAAATGTGAAAAATAAATTTCTATTGTTTGTAAGCCACTCAGTCTATGGCATTTTATTATAGTGTATAGTATCAGTCAGTCAGTTCAGTCGCTCAGTCGTATCCGACTCTTTGCAACCCCATGAATCGCAGCACGCCAGGCCTCCCTGTCCATCACCAAACTCCCGGAGTTTACCCAAACTCATGTCCATCGAGTCAGTGATGCCATCCAGCCATCTCATCCCCTGTCGTCCCCTTCTCCTCCTGCCCCCAATCCCTCCCAGCATTAGGGTCTTTTCCAATGAGTGTATAGTATAGATAGACCGAAAAAGCTAAGGGTAACCTATCCCTTCTCCAGTGGATCTTCCCGACCCAGGAATCAAACTGGGGTCTCCTGCATTGCAGGCAGATTCTCTATCAAGTGAGCTACCAGGGAAGTCCCTAAATGTTATTATTAAAAATAAATATAAATAAATTTATTCAAAAACATTGATCAAGCACCTTCTGTACATCAGACATCATGGTAAATGTGAAAAAGACACAGATCCTGATTTCCCAGGGCTCACATGAAATCAAAAGAGCTCAAATAAAATGATGATGACATTTATCCTTAAAATTATTTTTTACCTTTATAAAAAGTTTCAAGCTGAATAAAGGAACAAATTGTTACAGGTATTTTTTTTCTCTAGTTTTAAGTGTCACGCATCTTTTAAATGCTTCTGTCCCAAACCTCAAGAAAAACACACCTGAGATTCTGCAAAATTTCAACTGATTTCAGCATTCAGGTGATGAAATAAAAGATGCTACAGTCTATTAACTGTTGGGACCAAGTATAACGTAAGTATTTAATGGGCTCCCCAGCAGTGGTGAGAGAAAAATGGATGATGATAACCTCAGTGTAAAGGGTAACAGAAGAGTGACCTTGAGCTATGAAAAATGTGTTCTGTAGCCTTGTGGCTGCAAAGCCCACTATCCTCCCTTCGCACTTCACGCTTCAATAACACTGCATGTCCTGGCTTCTAGGTCCTTTAACATAATATGCTGGTTCAGGCCTTTGTGCATTTTCTCATTCACCGTCTGCAGCCTGGACCAAGTAATGCCCCATCACTCTTCACTCTTCTTCCCTCCTCCTTTCCTTTCCCTCCTCCTCCTCCTTCTCCTTTGCACCCCCCACAGGCTGCTGCTCAGTTTTCAAGGGAAACCTCATTTCCCTCCCTAAGTCTTTGCTAATTTCCCCCCATACCCACAGTCTTTGTGAGGTGCCCCTTCACTGCACTCCTACCAGTCCTACAGCATCATGGCACTTATTATGATGTGTGAGAAACTTCTGTATTTTGTCTGTTACTGCCATTAGACCAATGGTTCTCAACTGGAGATCTTGTCCCTTCGTTGGGGGGTAGGGTTTCAGCAATTTCTAGAAACATTTTTGACTGTCAGGATTGGGGAGGGTGTGTTACTGGCATCCAGGATGCTACTCAACATCCCACAATGTACAGGAGAGAGAACACCCACAACAAATTAGTTACCTGGATTCAAATGCCAGCACTGCTGAGGTTGAGACCCTGCACTGGACTGAATTCCTTTGCTGTTTCACTGGCTTCAAGTACAGTGCCCAGCATTCAGGCCCCTAATGTCTACCACACTTCTTACAGGCATAATACATATTTGAAATGCAAATTTCTGCTTTGATTATAGCTTTTGGTTACTTGATGCTTTGGTTTAATAATTCCTTACTGTTTTCTTCCCCCACCCTCATTTTCAGTCAGTTTTCTCTGGCCCTATGTTCTTTGTTCTGATTTTGTATCCTAGGCTCTTTGCTCTCTCCTCCAGTCTCTCATTGGTATGTCTTCAATCATTTCCCAGAGTTCTTACAGAATGTTAATCATTTTTTGTGCATCCTAAAACTTTTAACCTCTCATCTAAGAATAAATACTAAACATTTATAATGTTCATGAATATATTATGCAAAATACTAAGTTCAAAACAGTTGACATATTTCATGCTATATGTTACAGATAAATAAGCTTAATTTCACACAGATGAAATAAACATTGAAGTGCATGTATTTTTTTGTACATAGCCTTTTTCTACCTGCTGCTTGTAAACATCAGACATTACAAACTTATAGGTTATAATGTCTGATGTGATTACTGGACACATTTATGTTCATTGGTGTAGCCACTCATGCCTACTGAATATTTGGGAAATGTACTCAAATACAACAACAACTCAAATACGTACAATAATACCTCTGACAAAAAGCAGAGCAGTGCCCTTTTCCACATCCAAGGACAAGAATTAATTTCTTTAAGCTTCCTTCACAGAAGAATGTAGTAATAGATTTGGAAATTGAGATATTATTAAAGAAATGTATCTGTCAGGAACGTGAGCTAGTGGATAACTCTAAGAAGGCTCTCACAGACATTTTTTTAACCATTTCTAAAATAAAGACAGTACATTAAGTGAATGCCATTTGGCATCTTAAATTAATAAGACTCAATACAATATAATTAATTTCATTTTTCATCCCTCACTTACTATAAATTTTCAGAAGACCACTTTCTCTAAATTTCAATATGAAAATTATAAACTATAATTTAAAATTTGTAATTTATAAGCTATAAATTTTAAGGTTATTAGCTTTATTGCAAAGAGCATGCACATTGAGAACTGGCATTGTTTAAAAGTGTCTGATCCTTTTTAATTTTTATAATTTAGAGTTCTAACTCCTATCATCTCAGTTTATACTATAATTTCAGGGACACAGAGATTTAAAAGTAGATGCTCAAAAGGCTCTCTTTATATTAGCCTATTTTGCACAAATGAGGAGCAATTTTTTTCAAAACTTTTTTCTAATATACATGTTAATACATTATGGTCTCTTTCCAGAAATTATTCTGGTTAAAGGATCTTCTGAAACACATCTGAGTTCTCACCATTTTAACAAAAAAAAGAATGTGGTATGAAAGAAGAGGTTGCTGCCTCAGCTTTCTTTACCTCTTCCCAAGTTTTGCTGGAAAAACCTCTTGTATTCATATCTACATAGCAGTAGCTAACATCTACCTAATAACAATGTGCTGAGTGTTGTATGCATTATTTCACTCAGCACTTACAACCACCTTATGAGACATATATTAGTATTATGTTCATTTTATGAATAAGGAAATAAAGATTTCTAGATGTCCAATATGTCATCCAAGGTCACACAACTAGTGCGTGATAAGGGGAGAATTTAAACCCAAGTTTGATACCAGAGCCAGACCTCTTAGCCACTAAGCTGTGTGTGTGGTACGTGTGTGTGCGCTAAGTCACTTCGGATGCTGAACCACCATTTAACTATTCTCATGTTCCTTTTCCAAATTCTCAGTTACTTCTGGTTCCTAAGTGTTCTCAATAAAGTGACTTGCAACTTGTTGATAAAGAATTGGAATTAAATATACAAGAATGTAGGCTTCCCAAATGGCACAGCAGAAAAGAATCTGCCTGCCAATGCAGGAAACACAAGAGATACAGGTTCAATCTCTGGGTCAGGAAGATTCCCTGGAGAAGAAAATGGCAACCCACTCCAGGATTCTTGCCTGGAAAATTAATGGACAGAGGAGCCTGGCAGGCTACAGTCTGTGGGGTTGCAAGGAGTTGGACATGACTGAGGGTACACACACACACACACACACACACACACACACACACACATATAAAAATGTGTTAAAAGATGGTGCAGGGGAAAAGAGAAAGGAAGAGGATGAGAAAAAAAATGAGCTCTGCTCCCAGATAATGGACTCATGTATTAGGCGACTGAAATCTATACACACAGAATGAGAAAACCAATGCTGACGTAATGTGTTCTTTGCGTAAGTCTCAGTGCCGTCCGCAAAGTAGGAGCTAGATAAATGTTTGTTAAACCAAGTGCAGAACCAAATGAGTTTTAGAGGTATTATAGACCTGAACAGTATTGGATGTGAAAAGAGTCTGTTGAGAAAATATGAATATCTTGATTTCAATAGTACAAAATAGTACTATTTTACAATAATACAAAGTATATATTACTTTCCCATTGTCAGAAAGGTCCAACGTCTTATAAAAATTGTGAATATTAAATAAAAATATCTAGCTTAAGAATGCGATTTATTACAATGAACACTGCTATGATTCAATTAAATGTTTATTGAATGCCCATGCAAGCAGTGTACAACAGATATTCTGAAGCCTTAATTTGTTCACAGTACTGGCAAAAATTGCTACATCATTATTTTATAAGCTTACTTTTCTCTAAATCATAAGCATTCTGAATTAGAATAGGAATTTATGATTCTAGGCTAATTTATATCAAGTACACATTTATTTCTGCTATAGTGTTTTAAATATAAAGCAAGCTATATCTTCTTCAAACACATATCCTTTACATTGCTTCCTGAATTAAGTAGGTTTAAAAATATGCTAAAACTAAAATGGGCTCTGGATTCCCACATGTCACAGTAAAACTCATTAAGATCTAGAATCTTTCTCCTCTAATGGAAAGCTCTAAAACGCTTCTCCTTTCAAACAGTTTTCACCATATTTGAAAAACCAACAGACCACATTTACTACTATAAATACTGAAATACTTGATGCTACCAAGAAGTCACATTTCCACTGTTTCAAAACTGATCTTAGAAATAATCTATGCACAGTTTCTTAATTTCAAAGTATCTTTATCTTGGCAAAAAATCTTATAACAATATAATAAAAATTGGACTCATGAAATAAAACCTATTTTTTAACAATTAATATATATAATTCAAAGGGCTATGATGACCACAAATTTTAGAAAAGATGATCAAGTATTGTGCAAATGAGCATATGAAAAAGGGTTTCACAAAGAAGTGGGGCCCAGGTAGGAAAAGATGCCTGATAGGGCTAGCTCTTTTTTACTTTTTAATTCACAAATCTTAATATGTCACTCTTTACTTAAGATCTGAACAGTTTCCCATTGCTTGCAATATAAAATCCATTACCATACCTTACCATAGCTCTCAATGACTTGATTAAAGCTCACTTCTCCATCTTTATCCCCAACACTCTCCAAATGCTCCCTAAATTCCTGTCATGCTAGCTTTCTTGTGACTCTGAAAAATACCCCATGGGAAAAACTGCAAGACTTCCTTCCAAAGAATAAAAATCTGTTTTATCCATCCTTGCTTTCGCACACAGTTTCCTCTACCTGAAATGGCTTCCTTACCTGACTCGTCTTCCAAAGTGCTCTTACCACTGCTTTTTGTCACCCCAAAATTGTTCCCAGACAGTCATGTTCACAGAGAATGGCATGTGGAATAATGTGCCCTGCTTATGATTCCCTTTTTGGGGACTCTCAGAAATACTGGGCAGCAGTGGGTGGACATGAAAAGCAGCAGGGGCCTTGGGCTCAGGATTTGCAAAGATAGTCAGATGACATTTTTTTTTATTTCTCCTGGACTGACACACAGGATGGTTTTATTAGGACTGATTCCTAATACGAGTTGCACATGCCACACTCGAACACCTCTTTCACTCTCATGGACACTCTGTACCTGAGCCTGACTTGTTCGCTGAACGTTTTCCTCATGGTGAGTTTTGTACTAAAACTCCACCTCTCTTCATAAAACTGATCAACTAGTCTCCACCTTTAACACAAGAACACTCCAACCTCAAATCCACCAGACAAACCTGTAAGCATCTGAATTGTGAGCCACACTTGTTATTTTTTTCTTTCAGAAAGTTTTTCAACACTCTTTTAGAATCAGTAATTACAAACATGTACTCCTAGGGGAAAGGAATGTCATCCAACCCCATGTCACCAAAGTGTCCAAAATCAGCCTGAATCTGGGATGATTCCCTCCAAGGCAGCCACTGTCATTATTAGAATTTTCATCATTGAAAATCCTTCAATGATGAATCATTATTATTTTCATCATTGACATTTAAAACTTTGGGGAGACACAGGATCACTCAGTTCAAAATGCTAGAGTACTGTTGAAAATGATACTCATAAATATAGCTAGAATTTAAATTAGGCATTCATTGAAAAAGTAAATAAAAAAAGAAAAAGTAAATGATAGGAAAGTCATGAAGTTGAATGCATTTGTTTTTCCTTATCTAGTGACATACAATTCTCTTTCTCTACTTGGTAAATCTTATTAACGTAATACAGGTATTATACAAATCTCCCTTTTCCTGATGGATGGCTTTGGTTTGAGCAATTTCCTTCTGCAACTGTGCCACATGTAAATATTGACTGTGATGCAACATGCTCCATAAACTAAGATTTTAAATTCAAGAGTTAATTTCACTTTTGGTACATAATGAGATTTCATTGAAGATGAAAACAGGTTTGTTTTTTTTTTAATTTTGTAATTCAGTTGGTCAGAAATACTAGAGTATGTACAATTATCAAACTAGGCAAGGGTTATGTCCCACTCTGCTTCGAATTCTCTAATTTTGTAATGTAACAGTGGCTCCTCTTTGAACAAAGGACAGACAAAAGTCAGATATTTCAGATGACTGAAAGTAGGAAAAGTACTAAATCAATTTCCTAGCCAGTGCATCTAAAATATTGTTCATTAAACAGTTTGGGTCTCTACAGTAATTGAACTTACTAAATCACTTATTTTGTATGGTTACACTTTGACATTAAAGGTCAAATCGAAATGACACACAAGAGCAGCAGAAGGCTAGTTGCCCTAAGTGCCTGTATATATTATCTATTTGCTTTCAGATATTACAATTATGTGAGATAGAGCTGAAGTTTCTTGTTTGTCTGTTTGATCTCTTTGAGCTGAAAGAAGTCACTTAAATGACTCTCCCAAGGTAAAAAACAATATAGAACAAATACCCACCCATTGTCCTGGTAGAAGAATATAAGGCCAGTAGCTAAATAAATCTGCCCACATTCTGATAAACAGAAATTTTCCTTGGGATGAAGGTGGCCCAACATACATAAAGGTTTCAGTCCCTGAAATCTAACCAATATGAAAAACTCTAATCATGAAAGAATAAAGTGCAAAACTGGGGGATCCTGGGTGGACTAGCGATGTAGAGCCAACGCTAGTGCCTAAATGCTAATGAGGGAGGGCTGGCTTGAGCAGTATGACAAATACTAAAAGTTCCTCCAACCTACACACCTAAGCACAGCAGTTGTACTTTAGAGAATAATCACTGAGCATGAAAGTGTGAACTAAAATGTTACTCACTCGGGACCCAACATGTAACCTGGTCAAAGACCTGGATTCCCTAGACCATCCCTGCAGCACTGTAGCAATCTTCAACCTTAATATTAAGTTGCAGCGAGAAGAAACAGCAGTAAGGTCAGAATTCACACCATCACAGCCATCACTGTCCCCATCTTTGAATCAGGATTCTTAGACTATTTAAGAGAAGAGGGTCACAAGAAGAAGTATTAGAATTTTTACTAATAAGTCTTAGGGCAGTTATGCATGGGAAAGTTTAAGTGTTTCATACATCAAACCAGTCAATTCTAAAGGAAATAAATCCTGACCATTCATTGGAGGGACTGATGCTGAGGCTGAAGCTCCAATACTCTGGCCACCAGATGCGAAAAGTCAATTTATTAGAAGAGACCCTGATGTTGAGAAAGATTGAAGGCAGGAGGAGAAGGGGACGACAGAGGACGAGATGGTTGGATGGCATCACCAACTCACTGGACATGAGATGGTAAAGGATAGAGAAGCCTGGAATGCTGCAGTCCATGGAGTCGTAAAGAGTCAGACATGACTGAACAACTGAACAACAACATAAGGTCAAGTACTCCAGATGACTGTGGTTAGTAAAAGAGCCCCATTTACATTATAATTCAGAGTATAAACATTTGCTCCAATAGCTTTTAATTAAACTTTGGTAATGTTTGCCTTTTCCTTGCCATGTAAATAAAATCCAGCCACTAACCAATCAAGTAGGAAACTCAGGAGTTGGGATAGGACAAAAAAAAAAAAAAACTTAGTTTTTAGCTTCACCTCTTTAAAGGCCAGAAAGTAGTAGAGTGGTGACGTTGGTTAAGGTTGAAATGTTTTAAGAGTGGGAATCACCAAAAACACAGCCTCAGCCCATATCAGAATATACACACACACACCCCTCCTCAGACACACACATTTCTCAAAAACATTAGTCATTAAAGCCTAGAGGTTTCTTTTTATACACTAAGTTTAAGAATTGACTCCACAGAAACTGACAAGTCTTAATTTCTAACTAGTGTCTCGGACCTCTATTTTATGACTTAGACTTTCTCTTCTTGTTAGGAGATGGAAAGAGAACAGTACATCTTGGTTTATTTCATTTTTCTCCAAGCCTACTTATCAGCTAAGGTTACTATGAAGGCTGAAGTTATGGGATGGCTGAATTCTTTCTACTTTGATCAATGAAAGATATACTGTGATTGTCCATTTTATATCAATTTTCTTTCCAGGATGCAGTCACTGAAGCATATTTTATTTTTTTAGAGGTAATTTTTTTAACTTCTATCACTCTGTTTTTACTTGCCTTGGGGATAATTTGAGGAAATCTATTGCAAACATGTCATGAATGACAGGATAGAAAAATGTAGTGAATTCCTTCAAAGTCCTTCAGTTCAGTGCATTTTATTGTGTGTTGTAAATTTCACATATTCAGTTTGGACTCTCTCCTCTAGCTCCTCGGTTCCATCTCACTCCCACACCCCTCCGAAAGATAAAAATATATGAATGCGATCCTTGTCTACTCAAACTTATAGAGACTAATGGCAGCAGTTTTGAAAATCTTTCAGTACAATTCATTTAACCTGTGACATCAATTAACCATAGTGACACATTTGTGTAGGACTTTCAGTTCAGTCGCTCAGTCCTGTCTGACTCTTTGCAACCCCATGGACTGCTGCACGCCAGGCTTCCCTGTCCATCACCAACTCCCGAAGCTTGCACAAACTCATATCCATCAAGTCAGTGATGCCATCCAACCATCTTATCCTCTGTTATCCCCTTCTTCTCCTGCCTTCAACCTTTTCCAGCACCTTAGGACTTACAATACATTTGCCTTTGAGCCTTACACAATCCAGTGAGATAGACAGAAGAAAAATTGTGCCACAGTGGAGATAACTGAGTCTTCTCAAAGGCCAAGTGATGACTAAAGTCAGCTAGCTAGGGAACTTCCTAGGCCTGACTCCTAGGTCTGCATTGGTTTTACTATACTATTTTTCTCTTTCCAATTCTGATGTGACTTCCCATCTACCATTTTTGCA
Organism: Bubalus bubalis; assembly: GCF_019923935.1. Classification (NCBI taxonomy): domain Eukaryota; kingdom Metazoa; phylum Chordata; class Mammalia; order Artiodactyla; family Bovidae; genus Bubalus; species Bubalus bubalis. Next base: position 110,848,445 of record NC_059159.1, on the reverse strand, counting down.
GCATATCCAGCATTTCTATTTTTCTCATAGAAAGTAAATCAGATAGTAATAAGCCAAATAGATGAGGGAAGTTAGAGAATTCTCCAGGTAGGTTGCTCTGGATACAAGTACCTGCTCTAAATCTCTATGAAGATTGCAGACAGCCTTTATGGGTAATATCATATATATCTTGCAGCTAAAACTCAAATATCATTTAATGTTTAGAACAGGAAAAATTAGTAGTCCAAGAACTTTTTCTTAGACTCTATCATGAATGTCCATCAATATCAAAAGTGCTTACCTTTTTCAATGGTATTAGCGCCCAAGAATAATTGAAAATATGCTTGTAATTCCACAAATATATTTAGATTTCACATATTTGCATTTCATGAGCTCCTTATGGCCTGAGTCCAGGTCTTATTTGTCTTCATATTATTGCAGATAAGCACAATGCCTTGAGCATAATAAGCATTTGTTAAGTATTTGGTATTGTTGTTAAGCATTTGACAGATACCTGTAAGCCACCATAGGTTCTGATTTAGGATGACTAGATTATGTCTCTTATCAAAATCCTAGGCAAAGCTTCATTGTTGTTCTTGATAGACAGAGGTTGTTCTTCAGTAGTTTCACTGAGAAAAGTTATGTTTGCAACCCTCTTTCCAACCCTAGCAACTTGTTGATTAAACTGAATCTTTAACTTATCAATTATAACTTGGTAATAGGGACTTCCCTGGTGGCCCAAGGTGGCTAAGACTCCATACTTCCAATGCAGAGAGCCTAGGTTCAATCCCTAGTCAGAGAACTAGATCCCCCATGCTGCAACTACAAGTTTGTATGATGCAACAAAGAGTTCACATGCCACAATTAAAGATGCCCCACGCAGCAACTAAAAAGGGCCCATATCCTGCTACTAAAGGTAGCAGCAACTAAGGCCTGGTGCAGCCAAATAAAGAAATAAATATTGTTTAAAAAAAAACAACAACTCAGTAATGAACAGTGTATGTGTGTGAGAGAGAGAGAGAAGGGGTGAAAAAGAATAATAATAAACAATAAGCTTGAACTTTATAAGCATGTGGCCCTTTCTGCACTAACCCTAGCGTGGCTTCCCATTCCTTCATATTACTATAAACAGCACTTCTCAGCCAAACATGTTTTAAGATTAAAAAATACTAATACTTTAATGGGCTTCCTTTGTGGCTCATACAGTAAAGAATCTGCCTGCAACGCATGAGATCTGAATTCTATCCCTGGGTTGGGAAGATTCCCCTGGATGAGGGCATGGCAACCTACTCCAGTATTCTTGCCTGGAGGATCCCATGGATACAGGAACCTGGCGGGCTACAATTCATGGGGTCACAAAGAGTTGGACACAACTGAGCGACTAAGTACATCACAGCACGTACACTTTAATATATATTTATATTATATAGAATATATATTATAAAGTTATATTTATATATAGTTTAAATATTATGCTATATTTTTGCAGTTATCAGTTCAGTCAGTTCAGTCACTCAGTTGTGTCCGACTCTTTGTGAACCCATGGGGTGCAGCCCACCAGGCTTCCCTGTCCGTCACCAACTCCCAGAGCTTGCTCAAACTCATGTCCGTGGAGTCGGTGATGCCATCCAACCGTATCATCCTGTCGGCCCCTTCTCCTCCTGCCTTCTATCTTTCCCAGCATCAGGGTCTTTTCAAATGAGTCAGTTCTTTGCATCAGGTGACCAAAGTATTGAAGTTTCCGCTTCAGTATCAGTCCTTCCAATGAATATTCAGGACTGATTTCCTTTAGGATTGACTAGTTGGATTTCCTTGCAGTCCAAGGGGCTCTCAAGAGTCTTCTCCAAGACCACAGTTCAAAAGCATCAATTCTTTGGCTCTCAGCTTTCTTTATAGTCTAACTCTCACATCCATAGGTGACTACTAAAAAAAAACAAAGCTTTGGCTAGACAGACCTTTGTTGGCAAAGTAGTGTTTCTGCTTTCTAATATGCTGTCTACGTTGGTCATAACTTTTTTTCCAAGGAGCAAGCGTCTTTTAATTTCATGATTGCAATTACCATCTGCAGTGATTTTGGAGCCTCAAAAAATAAAGTCTGTCACTGTTTCCATTGTTTCCCCATCTATTTGCAATGAAGTGATGGGACCGGATGCCATGATCTTAGTTTTCTGAATGCTGAGTTTTAAGCCAACTTTTTCACTCTCCTCTTTCACTTTCATCAAGAAGCTTTTTAGTTCCTCTTCACTTTCTGCCATAAGGGTGGTGCCATCTGCATATCTGAGGTTATTGATATTTCTCCCTGCAATCTTGATTTCAGCTTGTGCTTCATCCTGCCCATCGTTTCTCATGACGTACTCTGCATACAACTCTGTACTTTACAAGTATATACACATGTATATAGGCTTCCCTGGTGGCTCAGCAGTAAAGCTTCTGTTTGCAATACAGGAAATAGAGCAGACACAGGTTCAACCTCTACGTCAGGAAGATGCCATGGAGGGAGAATGGTAACGTAGTCTACTGTTCATGCCAGGAAAATCTCAAGGACAGAGGAACCTGGCAGGCTACAGTCCATGGGGTCACAAAGAGTCAGACAATACTGAGCATACATGCATGCATGCATGTATATATTCATATGTATATATGTACTCATATGTACATGAATGTATATATATTTTCTCTTTTTCAAAAGAAATATAAAAAGGGCCTACTTAGTGAATCTACTTATTATTGCATCCTCTCATCTTAGGATATCTTAAAATCAATAAACATGTACAGATATAAGTGCAATTTATATAAATCCTGAAAGATTAAATATTATCCCTAAGGAAACATTTTATCAATTAGGATATTTCAATGTATGATGACAGATGTTAACTAGATTTATTGTAGTAATAATTTCACAATATATACAAATATTGTGTCCACCTGAAACTAATATAATGTTGTACATCAATTATAATTCATCAATGTACATCAATTATAAAAGAAATAGAATTTTTCAATCAAAAGTATCAGAAATCAACCCAAGCTCAGAAAAAAGAAGTTGTTTTGTGAGATAGAACACAAATCTATAGGAAGGCTGGAGGAAAACTCAGAACCAGGTCAGGGTGGGAACTATAACTACTGTAATTGCTTGACCTTCTTTTCAGGCTACTACTGCTGCTGAAATTAATAAATGCATGCCAAACATTACTATTATTTGGTACTCAAGTTACTTCATTCAGTGTTCAGGGTCCTGAAAAAGAGAATTCACTTGGCTTAGTTACAGCCATATGTTCACACTTAACTCTGGGATTGGGAAAATTATGCAGCATCAACCACATGACTTGAGGTGGAGTCCTAATAGGAGTAAGGACATCTCTTGGAACTGGGTTGAATGCTCCTGAGTGACCACAACCATCTTGTGTAACTTCCATGTTCCATCTCCTTTTGCTGCCCCCATACTATCCTTTCCATGCAGGGATCTCCTAAAACATCCCCAATGAACATAATGTAACTCCTTTGATGAATACACACTCACCACTTCTCCAAATAAAGATAATTTAAATTCTCATTACCTCCTGTACATGTTTCCAAGTGGAGGATCTCTTGCTAGGCTTCCATTTCTCCTCTAGTTTCAACATGATTCTATTTCGATGCAGTAAATTAGGGATTAAACAAGTATATTTAATCACCACCTGTTATGGGTTGAATTATGTCTTCCCACAATTTATACACTGAAGTCTCAAGCCCCAGTATTTTAGAAGTGGTCTTATTTGGAGACAACGTTTTTATAGAGATAATCAAATTAAAATGAGTTCATTAGCGGAGTAGGGGAGGGAAGGCTAATTCAATATGACTTGCATCCTTATATAAAGGGAAAATTTGGACTCAGAGACATGGAGTCCAAATTTATTTAATGGAACTGAGTTATGAGATTAGGGAAATTTGGTAAGTTAAAAATCTGATGGGGAAGGCCTGAAGGCTGGAGACTCAGGAAAAGAGTTACAGTTGAATCTAAAAACAGTCTGCTGACAAACCAGGAAGAGCTGGTGTTACAGATAAAATCCAGAGGCATTCTGCTGCCAGAATTCTCTCTAGCTTTGAGGGACATCAGCCTTTTATTCTACTCAGGTCTTCAACTGATTAGATGAGGTCCATCCACATTATGGAGAGCAATATCCTTTATTCAAGGACTTAAATGTAAATATCACCCAAAAACACCCTCAAAGAAAGATTCAGAATAACTTTGGCCAAATATCTGGTTACTGTGTGATGTAACCAGGTCAAAACATAAAAGTAACCATCACACATGGTCATTCTGCTGTGTATACATCCTAGTACCTCTTTGAGTATCCAAACTTCTTTTTATTAAACCAGTCAGATTGGACTGGGACTTACTATAGCAGCCTCATTTTAACTTAATTACTTCTTTAGACATCTTATCCCCAAATACAATCACTTTCTGAGGTATTGGAGGTTAGGAGCTCAACATATAAATTTTGGAGGGGAGGGAGGGACACCATTCAGCCCATAACACTACAGTTACCTCTACGCTTTACTGGCACTACAATCCCACTATAACTACCATTGCACTCCTCCTGCTCCTTGCTCTTTTCCGATTACCAACACTTCCAGAAAGTCTTTTCTAGTTTCATTTTTCCGTATTTCTATAAAATAGATTGCACACAGAAGATACCATGAAGCTGAAGGTTTCTACCAAGATTGCAAACAAGTTCAGCCAGAGTTCATGGAACACAGTTTGCTGCTAAATCACTTCAGTCGTGTCCGACTCTGTGCAACCCCAGAGATGGCAGCCTACCAGGCTCCCCTGTCCCTGGGATTCTCAAGGCAAGAGGACTGGAGTGGGTTGCCGTTTCCTTCTCCAGTGCATGAAAGTGAAAAGTGAAAGGGAAGTCGCTCAGTCGTGTCCGACTCCTAGCGACCCCATGGACTGCAGCCTACCAGGCTCCTGCGTCCATGGGATTTTCCAGGCAAGAGTACTGGAGTGGGGTGCCATTGCCTTCTCCGGGAACACGGTTTAGATAATGATTAAAGAATATTTCAAGACATAGGAATTTTGGTCAAGGAAATGCCAAACTATAAAGAAGTTAGGCCAGGAAGATTGGCAAAACCAATATGCTCTCCCAGGAGGAGTTTTAATTTGTTAGTGGTTACCAACAGGAAAGTTATCCAGCTCAGGGAGCCCAAACATTCTGACACTAAAGACTCACCAGGAGTTATTAGTTGGATGACACAGTCTTCATCACTTGAATGGCTGGCCTGGTTTCCTCAATAGTAAGAGTCTAAGGAATGTTTACCCCTCATTCCTCTCTCAAGCATTAAGTATACCATTGTGTTTACCAATTGTATGGTAATACCTAGAACAGAATTGAGAAATATTGCCAGTTAAGGACTAAGTGGTGAATCCACATGGAAAACACTCCAAATACACATATTCATTCATACCATACAGATATTTTAACAGACCAGGAAATAATGAGCTTTCTCCATTTTATCTTTTATTTCATATAAATGAAATTGTATGCACAAAGATGATGAGACTCCCAAAGGATGAACACTGTTCTATTCTTAAGTTTGTGTCTCCCATGGTACTTCATTCAGTGTCTATTACATCATCTTTGTTCAAGAAATATTTGCTGAATTTTGTAGAGAGAAGACTCTCCAAATTCTGATGATACTAGCTCTACTGCTGCTTTTTCTCTCATTCAAAAATGTGTGCCATGTGCAGCTACCCTGCTACTCACTGAACAAATAAAATCACATCATGGATTTACCCTGAAGTTTGAGAGTCTATAGCATAGTAAATAGTTCAAGTCAGTCCAACAGTCATTTAATCTGCCTGTGTTATGTGTAAGATGCGACAGAGCTTATCACCCATTAAGGTAGATCGTGTGTACATGAATATCATAACTCAAGGCAATTTGCTCTATTAATAGAGATATAAATAATGTTCTCGGCATGGGGAACATGGGTAGGACAGGGCAGGAAACCAGAACCAGTGCCAGATTGTGGAGCGGTTTGAAGGTTGAGCAGTACTCTAATACTGATAAATTCTTCTGTTGCCATTATTAAAGGCTGAAAAAAAATGAAGACACAAAGCCTAGATAGCTGTATGCGCTAATAGGCACAGAAGGAGTAGTTCAATAGTAGTGACACTACTTCAGAGAATAACACCAGTTTAGTAATGAAAAGCCCAAGCTCATCCTCTCCAAAACATTTGGTTATGAATCAAATATACCAATGTCTCTGTATTTTAATCCATATTATTGAAGAAAGCCAGATTTAAAATTCTTTAATGCCATATGCAATAAGTAAAAATCATTAAAGGGGGAATAGTTACATAATCCCCCCAAGGTCACCAGTTGGCAATTTACAAGACCAATTCACTAGTCCCTATTCCCCTCCATCTCTCAGACTGACGTAAAAGGAGGAAACAAATTAGAGACATAGGTGAAATGACTCACAGATAAAGAGTTATGAGAGAGAGAGAGGAGGGAAGATAGAGAATAAAAATCATATAGACTAGACTGGGGAGAGCATTTAGGTTGGCGGTGCGGGGGGGGCGGGGGGAGGGCATCGATGGAAATGGGGGAGGGATAGTTAGTTGTGAATAAGAAAATGCTAAAAGAATTGAGAAGAAGGGAAACAAAGGATATGATGATTCTGATTTGGATTCCTGTAATGTCTTTGAGAGATACTAGTAAAGAACAGATTTCTTTTTTAATTTGAGGGAAGAGACAAGATTGCTTAGTGAACAGTTTATCTGAAACTCCATACTCTTCAGAGACTGAAACCTTGGGGTCCCCAATTTATTAGAATTGCAATAGAACCTAAAATATTTTGAGGTGAAATGCATTACATGTATACCAGACATTTCTAAACTAGCAATTAAATTCTGATTTAACCTAGAAAACTATACTCTTAACCTACTGATACAATTTCAAAACAATGCATATGAAAATAAAACATTTTAGGGATTCTAAGTAGGACATGGGTTTTTGCTGTTGGTGTCTAACTATCTATTATTTTTCCCAGAAGCAAGCCACTTGAAGTATCTAGGTCAGAAATGAAAACCTCTCTGCACCAATTGAATCGTAAATGTAAACAGTTAATGAAAGCTTCATTTCTTTACAATCTATGGACTATATTAGCCAGTTAATGTTGATCTTTTAAAGTGCCATGTCTTTTATTTATGATAAAAATATATGTATATGCAAGCGTATATTCATGCCATGTAAGTGCTGTACACTGATATATTTATCAAATTAATCTAAGCATGTAATAACCACAATGCCACAAAAAAACCAGGCTTGCAATTTATTTATTGCTAATATCTGACATCAAAAGTTCCAAAGCTCAAAGCTGTAACCTAAATAATTAAAAGACAAAGAAACAATTTATCATTCAGTGCTCCAGAATATCTAAACCTTCCACAAAGCAGGCTAAACAATTAAACATGGATAATAATACTTAAATGCACTGTATATTTGCATTCAAACCCAAGATAACTCTTAAAGCAAGCAACTGGGTGAATGGGAGAATCATGCAGTCTGAAGCAGACAAATACATATCCAAAGCCCCTGATATCTGCAAGATGAGTGTGGAAATAGGAATCTAAAGCAGAGGGAGAATGACTCTTAGAGAAATATCTGTTATAAACTGCTTATCATCATAGCTTGGAACAAGCCATCATGTAACGGCCATAAACATGACAACCAGCTAGCAATTACTCAGAAAGTGTGTACCTTTCAAATTCACATGAACAATAATAACATATGGATATGTATGTGAGATAGATGTTAAGACTGTGGTGAGAAGCCCCTTACAGTCTTGCTTAAAGGAGGGATTTCATCCTTCAATTGAGTAAAAGCTAACTGTAGTTTTAAACCCATGTTCTCCTATTCTCTGAAAGTTATGAAATGAGGCACTGTTCTTCTTTTGATAAAGACCCAAGGAAAGAAATAAGGCTGAGCAGCAGTCTTTACCTCAACTCCCAGTCTCGAGTCTGTTTCAGTTCCAAGTCGTGTACCAAGGAAAGACAAGGTAGGGCTGGAATGAGGAGAAAGAAAAGAACCAACCCTAGGGCAGACTGATTCTAGAAACCCACAGCTGTGTTGTCTGGCCACACTGTGTTTTTAAATGGAGAAAACATATTCAAAATAAGACAAATATTGTAAAATGTCACTTGTATGTGGAATCTAGAAAATGGTACAAATAACCTTATTTGCAACGCAGAAACAGACTCACAGATATAGCAAACAAATTTATGGTTACCAAGGGAGGAAAGAGGGGCAGGATGAACTGGGAAACTGGAAAGGACATATATACATTCATTTCAGTTCACTATGTATAAAAAAGATAACTAATGAGAACCTGCTGTATAACAAAGGGAACTCTACTCAGTGCTCTGTGGTGACCAAATATGGGAAGATTTTTTTAAAAACATGGATACATGTGTATGTATAGCTGATTCACTTTTTGTACAGCAGAAACTAACACAACATTGTAAAGCAACTATACTACAATAAAAATGAATTTTAAAAATAAATTAAATATACCTAAACAAAAAATAAATAAGATAAAGCCAGGTTTCTAGCATTTTGGAAAAATTAGAAGATCGAGAATCTCTTAACTGCTATGCTCACTTCAGCTAGAGTTGAGTAGTTCTTTCTATCTTTATATATGGCAGGTGTTTTCTAGTTTACCACACTGCTCATCTCTCCCTATTGTGCTACCTGCCCAATCCTACCCATAGGCATGAGTTTTTACCACTCTGGGATTAATATATCTTCTAAAAGTTCCAAGCAGAACTATAAAGAAGTTCTTGCATTTACAAAAGATTTTCTATAATTTTCATAGCTTTCCTGAGATTCCAGTCTGTTCCAGGATGAGCTGCAAGACATGGAACCTTTCCTTATTTATATTTGGCTCTCTCATAATCCACACAGTACCTGTCACATAAAAGGCACTCAGAAAATGTTGCTTATTACAAGCTAAGTGTAGAAAGGGCCAGAATAACCCTCAAAGAGTCTTGAACATCTTGGTTTACTCAAATCCAAACCTTTGGATCCTGGAATGGCCTTAAATTGAAATAAACCTGGATTAGGGGCTAATGGATTGTGCTGACATGGAGATCAGAAATCAGATACCCTGCATGGGAGCAAGATGGTATACGGAGGGAAAAGGACTTGAGTAGCTGCAGCAGCAGCAGCAGCAGTGCAGAGGAGGGAAAACATCCCTCTGTTCTCCTAGGTTCTGTGGTTGGTCTAAGAATTAAACTGACATAAGACAGATTAACAAGAGAAAAACATGCAAATTTAGTTTAATATTTTTATGTATACATGGGAGTCATCAAAAGGTAAATGACTCAAAGAAGCTATAAGCCCGAAAGCTTACGTATATTTCTAAACAAAGAGCAATAAATTGTAGGTGTGACAAGACAAAGGGTCTTAGGCCACAGATAGTAAATTGTGGAACAGTGACAGGGAAATATGGGGAAACTAATGGGAGATAAGAGTTATTCTAGTAGGTTTATTTGTACAGATCTCTATCAGTGTTGAATCCCAGGATCTGGTGTTAAGAATGTTCTTCTCAGTACAGGGAGGGCATCTTTTTCATAGGACATTTTATGATCTGCTTTTAGGTACAAAGGGGGAAGTTAAAGAGCCCTTCCTGCATATGCTGTTTCTCAAGTGCCTTTAACTCAAAATATTTAAATACAAAATTGGCATGTTTGGGGATGGTATATTCTGAACCCCCTCACTAGGCATTAGAAGTCCTGGATATATTGATTCCATAAATAAATACTTATTTATTGCCTACTATGCACTAAGTACTAAGGATACACACATGAATACAAGACCCTTTAAAGAGTACAGTCCAGGGAAGATTCAGCTTTAGTGGAAGCCGTGCAAAACTGGGCATGTCACCGAACCCTTCCAAACTCTGTTTTTCACTAGCAAAAATGGGTTGACATGTCTGTTTCTTAGGGGCTTGTTTCTTGCTACAGTAAGAAACAGCTGATATAATAAAATTGTACACTTTGCAAGTAGTGAAACACAGGCAGCAAGATGATAGAATTGGATTCTTCCTGCCTTTGTTTCTTAGGACTGTAACATAATAGATTGTGGTCACAAAAGTAAGAATCAGACACACCCCACTCCAAATAGAGTTTTACAAAGAAATGGCCCTGAAGAACCTGTTGCATGCCAATTGGATTCCTCAAGTAGATGGACACCATGAAGAATCTGGGCATGGTTCAAAATACATTTCCTGTAGTTCAGAGTAACAGAAGATTCTTGCCTGGATCACACTGAGGCATCTAAGGCAGAGTGTGGATGATCCTGGGGAAATCTAGATGGTAAGAGAGAAGTTAACTGGCTTAACTGTTTTGGTGGGGGATCCAAGAGGGACCTGCCATATTGGGATTGCATTATCTATGATGAGTTTACCTAAGCAAGAGATACAGGATATCTCCTGTCGACAAAAGTGAGCTATTCAGGACAGAGTGACCTCTGTTATTTTTGTGCCCTATAGAGCTGTCCTCATAGACATATGAGGTTACCTTAGTAGAAAGTCTGGATCCACACTCAGTGATATCCAAGGACTGAGCAAGTAGTTGCTAGTGAACATGGTAAAATGCCTAAAGGAGAGAGAAGCCCAGCAAAGAAAGAGTCCATGAGACTGGCACCCAGGAGCAAGTCCATTTTTGTCCCAAATCACTGCCTTCCAGGATTTTCAAGAGAGGCTAGCATTAACCATCTGCCAAGTCAAAGAGCCAAAGTCACCTAGCCAAGAGACAGTCTTATCCTTTTATCTCTCCCCTCTCCCATGCTACATGAGACTCTTGGAAGGAGGGGAGCAGGGAGCATGAAAGAGGAAGAAGAGACAAACTTGCTTGTTCTCCTATTGTTGATTTTAAGCTGAAACAGGTATATTTTAGGAGTTCAGATTTCAGGCAAGAGAGATTTGATGTTAAATTATGTTTGTAGTTTTGACTTTACATGGCCCTGGACATTGTAGAGCCTGAATTAAAACTATGCTTATGACTTAAGATAGGACAACCATAGTACATCCCAAAGACCTGGGAGTAGCCTAGATATTACCTAGGGTCAGATGAAGATTATCCCACACAAAGAATAAAGGGAAAGTAAGGAACATAAACAACAAGGCATTCGGCTAAAATGCACATGTCATTCACCATACATATGAATCATATAAACAGGAATAATTCTGAGAAGCAGCAGTGTTTTTGCCTCTTCTTGAAAAGCAGCTTTTAACAATGAACTATTGCTGAAGTAGACATAACTAGCTTTTTCTATGGCTCTATTCTTAAGACAAAATGTGGTTAATGACTACTGACAGAATAATATAGGTCACATCAGAGATCTGAATTTGAAGGTCAATTGAAGAGCACTGACAAAAAATGTTTTAGGGAATGGTGGACTTTGCAAATAATGTTAAGTGAGCTGCCCCATCTCTTGAAATTTAGGACTTTCTTCAAATTTTGGAAACATGAGCAGTCGTTGTATCATGCCTCATGCCTCAGTGCTCAAGTTTCTGTGATCTGTCAGTCAAGTGGAATCCTTAGAAGCACCAAATGGCCACACTTGGCAGTGAAATTGAGTGTAGACAGAATAATTATGCTGTGCACCTGTGTCTCTATGCCACCCTAATAAAACTTCCAAAATATTGTCCCCATCTCCCCCAAAATACTGTTCCCATCTTACTCAGGAAATTTAAATTTCTTATAAAGGAAATTAAAAAGAAAAGCTCTGTGATTCAAATAAGGATTCCACTCAAGATCCTGCCATTTGCAGCACCCCTTTAAAAACTTCTACTCTGCCCATTAAGTCATCCTGTGATTAACATATGGTTTAAGTTGAAATCTGTCAAAGAAATTAGGTTTACTCTTTTTATTTTAGCCTTGAAAAAAATATACTTCCGGGGAGTCTTAGATATAAGTTGTGGACACAAAGCAGGCACTTTTTTTTTTTTTTTAATTTAGAACTATAAGGGTGGAAAAGGGAGAGAAAATGCCCTCCTTCTCTCCAAAGGTACTCTCCTAGACTTACAATCCCAATTTCCTCTCCCAGGTCCCTTCTTCCCACTCCTACATCTCCACGTTTTATCTAGAACAGTTTCAGGATTGATGAAACACTTTTCTTCGTTTCTGCCGTGTTGCCTTAAAGCTGTAGTGCTGCTTATCTTTTAGACAGTTACTGCTGCCTCCCTGCCTCAGTCAATTGTCACTGACAGCTGTGTTTAAAAAACAACCACTTTAGTGTCATAAAGATCACTACTAATTAAACTCAACCAGAGTATTCACTATTTGGTGTCTGTCCATTGTGCATTTTCCCAAGATCCTCTTATCCCAAAGTTAATTATACCAAAAGACAGCAGATTGTCTGAACCTCAGGAGGGATTTTTCCCCAGTTTGCCTTTTTGCTATTATTCTTAGAGGATTATTCTTGACATTTGTTGAAAAAAGTATCTTGAAAAGAAGACAGAATTGACAATAGAAGTGTTAAATTTTGAGAAGGCTGATTTTTTTTTTTTGAGAAGGCTGATTTTTAATTAACATTATTAATGGTATTAAGCAGATATCTATACAGAAATATGCTTATTATATTTCACCAGAGATGCATACCAACAGGTTTAGAACAAACTGGACTATAAAGAGAAACCTGTACTTCATTAACTCATTTGAGCAGCTCCTCATATATTATATACTTAAAAGAAATATAAGGCATGGGCCATGCTCTCAGAGATCATACAATCTAGTTGAATGGGTATGAATCTTTTGAATTTCATAGGCCAATAACTTTTCTGAAGAAGAAAAAAATGGGAGGAACAGAAAATATAGTGACATCAATTTTTCCTTCTGCCCAACTAAACAATAAAAATGACTAACATTTACAGAGTGCATGCTATGTGCCAGATGTGGATCTGAGGGCTTTATTTCACTTATACTTTACAGCAACTGTTCTGACATTTTATAAATATATAAAACATTAATTATATATATTTTATTATTGATACATATAACTTTGTGTGTGCAAGTGTTCATCACTCAGTCATGCCCAACTCTTTGCAACCCCATGGACTGCAGCCCACAAGGCTCCTCTGTCCAAGGAATTCTCCAGGAAAGAATATTGGAATGGCTAGCCATTCCCTTCTCCTGGGGATCATCCTGACCCAGAGATTGAACCTGAGTCTCCTACATTGCAGGCAGCTTCTTTACCATCTGAGCCACCAGGGAAGCCCTATATATAATTATATGTAGTATCATGTGTGTGAGTGTACTGTTAATATCCCCACTTTTCAGGAAACTGAGGTCACAAAAGTCAATGACTTCAGTGTCATCAGGCTTTGAATACAACCAGTCTGGCCTGCAAAACCTTTAACCACTATACTATCTCACATCGGTTAATTTCATCAATTCATGGAAGAGCTTTATCTTAACACTAAAAGAGTAAACAAGTCATCTAAACACAAAATAAAGGTCTGTTAAATACAATGTATGTAGCTTTAGGACAAAAGCTACATTGTCCTTATTTTGGTCATTTTATATGGGTGTATAAAGACTGGCATTTGGGAGCCGTGGAACAACTTCAAAAAGACAAGACCTATACTTAGGAAGTGTAATTAAAATATGAGCCAATTTGTGGTTCAGGTGAGTGGTAAAATCACTGAAGAAGTGAAGCCCACACTGGGTTGAAAGATTGAATGGTAAAACAGTGTGGGGAGAGAATTCCAGACAGGCAGAGGATACAGGCAAAAGCCCAAGGAAGAAATAACAGAGGGGGTATGATGTTGGAGAAGACTCTTGAGAGTCCCTTGGACTGCAAGGAGATCCAACCAGTCCATTCTGAAGGAGATCAGCCCTGGGATTTCCTTGGAAGGAATGATGCTAAAGCTGAAACTCCAGTACTTTGGTCACCTCATGCAAAGAGTTGACTCATTGGAAAAGACTCTGATGCTGGGAGGGATTGGGGGCAAGAGGAGAAGGGAACGACAGAGGATGAGATGGCTGGATGGCATAACCGACTCAATGGACGTGAGTCTGAGTGAACTCCGGGAGTTGGTGATATACAGGGAGGCCTGGCATGCTGCGATTCATGGGGTCGCAAAGAGTCGGACACGACTGAGCGACTGAACTGATGAACAGCAAATATACCAGTTTGATATATTCAGAAATTTGACCCAGGATAAATGGCACAAGCTGTAGGTGCATGAACTCTACCAGATTTACAACTATGTTTGTTTGGCTTGCATAGCACTTTTAAAGTAATCTATTTTTTAATATAACATACTAATAGAAAAATGCACAAATTATATATGTGCAGCTCGCTGAATTCACAAATTTTGAACACACACATGTAACTTCTTACAGATCAAGGAACAGAACACCTACTAGCACCTGTAAATCTCTCTCATGCCCTTTTTCCAGACACTATCCCTGGAAAGTAATCACTATCAGCATGGATTGGTTTTGTCTGGTTCTGAACCTCATATAGATGGAACCATATAGTACGTATGATTTTGTGTCTAACTTTGTGTTAATGAGATTCACCCATGTTATTCCATATAGCAATCATACATTCCTGTTCACTGCTGCACAGTATTTCATTTATAAATACACTCTATTTTATTTATATACTCTATTGTTGAGGACAGTTGTGTTGGGGGTATTATAAATGAAGTTTCTTTGAACATTTTGGTACATAACTTTTGGTTGACATGAGTACATTTCTGATGGAAATAGAGTTGCTGGATCATAGTAGGTATATGCTCAGCTGTAATGGACACTATCAAGCAACTTTCCAAGGCAGCTGTTCCTGTTTATACTCCCACCAACAGTATCTTCACTGTAGCTTTAATGTGCATTCCCCTAATGATTATTGAGATGACAAATTTTTTCAGATGTATACTCACCATTTGGACATCTTCTTTTGTAAAGTTCAAGACTTTAAGCTATTTTTCTATTGGGTTGTATCTCTTTCTTATTGCTATATAGATATTCTATATTCTGCCTATCAGTCATTTGTGAAATATGTACTTTACACAGCAACCCTTCTTATTCTCTTATTGGTGTCTTTTGGCAAACCGAAATTTTAATTTTTAATTCATTGTTAGTATTTGTTGCATCCTTTTAAAGAAACCCTTGCTTCCCCAAGATCATGAAGATATTCTTCTATGTTCTCTTCCTTCATTATTATTGTTTTACTTTCATATTTGAACATGAATGTGAAAGTCTCTCAGTCGTGCCTGACTCTTTGCAACCCCATGGACTGTATGGTCCATGGAATTCTCCAGGCCAGAATACTGGAGTGGGTAGCCTTTCCCTTCTCCAGGGGATCTTCCCAACCCAGGAATCGAACCCAGGTCTCCCGTATTGCAGGCAGATTCTTTACCAGATGAGCCACAAGGGAAGTCCAAGGGGGGCACAGCATAGTTGTAAACTTTTGAGTCATTATTTTAAAATCTGAAGATTTCATGAACAAATAAGGATTTTCAGCTCCTCTTGAAAATAAAAATGTCTGGCAGAACCAGTTAGATATTCCTGTACTGCAACAACAGGCAGGAGCTGCCCACTCTCACTGCAACATGTGTTCTCCGACTTATAGTTCCTACCCCAAACCCAGGGCATGAGTCTGTACTCACAGCTCTGACTCCATTCATTTATTGTATCTTCTGGGTCACTATCTATGGCTAAAAAATAAGGAAGGAAAATAGTGAGAAATGTGGAAAATAACGTTCACCTACTCATTCTTCCAATATTTACTGAATTCTAATTATACACCATACTACCTGTTGGGATATACCAGTGAACAACAACCACAAAAGTTACTTTTGTGTTTTAACCCTGAGGACTTTACTATGATCATTTTAATCAATTAATTATGATCAATTAATCATAATTAATTGTTATAATTTAATTATAACAATGTTGAATATTTTTATCAAAATATTTTTCTTAGCAATGTTCATTCAACCAATTAAAGGAATTAGGGGTGATAGAAGAGTAAGCACACAGGACGACACAGGAAAAAAAAAAAAACCCAGAAGAACATGGAAAAAGAGCCTGTAGCTGTTCTGTCATATTAACAGATAAGTTCTCAAATACACCAGGACATCAGACAACCCTTGTTTCACAACATCCTCAGGTTCAGAATAACAGACATAAAAACTATCTGGAAAAAGCTTTCACTCCCAGGAAGCTTACTTTCTACTGGCAGCATACTTAGGTTGGAAACTTCTTCATTGAATTTCAATTTCAGGAATTTTGACATTATTCTCCTGCTAATCCCTGGGTCATCGGAAAGATACCCTGGAGGTGGAAATGGCAATTCATTTCAGTATTCTTGCCTGGAAAATTCCTTGGATAGTCCATGGGGCTGCAAAAACTTGGCAATTGAGCGCAATGGGCAATCAGTGGTGTTTATTACCTTTTATTCTAGGTTTCATAGAATACTTACTGAAACCTCATTCTTCATTGGATCCCAAGTATTTAGAAATAAATCAACCCTGACCCTAACTCAGTGAGTTATTTGGTTTCTGTGAATAGGGGAAGAAAAGGAGAAAAATCCCACCATCCAATGAAATTTTAAAATACAAAGGGGCAGTCCAGGATGAGGTTGTATCTATTTCTTTCACCAAGAATTCAAAGCACCTCTTCACTAAGCTCAATTTGACTTTCCCATTGCCGTCAGTAGTATAATACCAAGACATGTATATGTGTGTGTGTGTGTGAGTGTGTGAGTGTGTGTGTGAGTGTGTGTGTGTGTGTGTGTGTGTGTGTGACTGGGCAGAGAAAGAGGCAGTGAAGGTGAATTGCAATCCAGTTGTTACTAATGGACTGCTAAATTTTCCCTCATGTAAAGATATTTTAGCCTTCTCCTTCTCCTTCTCCTGTGTCTTATGTCATGTCTTGGGATCCAATCAGCACTACCAGAGGCAAGCCCATTAACTCTTTCAGCTTTCTAGGGTACCATCCAGACTACTCAGTGCATTTCTGGTGCTCTACTCTCTAAGTAGACCATACAAGGATGCTATTTAGTTCAATACACCAGTGATTCATAAAACAATTCCTTGAAGGTTGGAAAGAGTTAACCTGTATCCCTCTCTAAACATTTGGCTTAGTGCAAGGGATTGACTGAGAAAATGAGGAGAATAGAGACCAATATGTCATTAACTGGCACAAAATTCTAGCGACATAAGCAAAAAAACAGACTATCATCTTTAGTATACAAGTGGAAAAACTGAGAACTACAAGAAGTTTTTGTCCACAGTCACACAATAAACTGACCTCTGAGCCAAGACTGTTTCCAGGTCTCCAAATGTTCTATCTGGAGCTATGCCTATGGTTTCCTCCAAATCCAAACCCATGTAGGGAAGGGGAGGATGGAAGTGTATGATGGGGCAAAGGTTAACACAAGACTCCTTCTGGGCCCTTTCAGGACCAAAATTCTTTTTTTTTTCCCCTTTTCTTTTCATTTCTCTGAAATGCAAATGCTAATCTGTTCCACTGTAAATCCTACTTGAGATGAAACAGAATTTTAAGTAGAATCTATAAAACCATCCCTTCCCAATTTCCTTCCTGGCCAGTAGTTCCTGTCACCTCTGACCACACTAAACCCAGCAGCCTTTCCATGTTTTACCTCAGTTCCCATCAGCTAGTTTGCAACTTTCCATAGTTTATTTTCATCTCTCTCCAGCAAACAAGGCCTCTTGTGAAATGAGAGAAGACAGGGTCAACACACACACACACTCGCCTGCTGGTTCGACAGAAAACACCACACAGAACCAGGGAAGCCTGCGTGGGGTCTTCCAGGACCAGCTAATTCGCATGCTGGTACTGCAGCTGGAGTCCTTAGGAGACAGAAGTCTCAAGTTTAAATCACTCTGTGGTTGGAAAGGAAGTTGAGAATAAAGTGGGTGGGGGAACTGCCTTGACTTTACAACCAAACTGTGACCGACCTCTTCATGCGGAAGTCCAGAATAATAAATTTTGGAATTGGAAATGGTCTGCCTCGCATCTTATCAATGAGAAAACTGAAGCAAACAGGGAAGTGACCTATCCAGCGCCATGTGATTTATTAGCAACCCAGTCAGTTGGTGAGGGCACTTCAAGTGTAGAGAACAGAAAGAGAGAGGCTCACCACAGAAAATGAGGATTTGTTTCAAGGATCCACAGGGCAGGGAACTTTAGTGGTAGCACCTGCAAGCTTCATTGAGCACTAAATATTGCAGATACCTAACAGCAGCTCTAGTCTGCTAGTTTCGCAATGGCAAACATGCCTTAGACAGTAGCACCTGTCTGCCTGCTCTAGTCCTTTGCTATTGTGGGCATTAACTACTCTCTTCTCTGCTCTTGCTTTTACTGCTTTTGTTCATATAAACACATATCTCTCTATTATCCTGTCTGCTTCTTAATTCCTGCTTCCCAGGGCCTCTGCTTCCTGTGTCGCCTTTCTGACTTCTTTTCTGTGTGTCTCCTGACTTCTTTCCACTGACATATAACTATCCTTGAATAGACTTACATTCAAGTTCTGGGAGGGAGGATCTGATGGGTTCACCTAGTAACTCTCCAGTAGTTCTGTCACCAGACCTTAGGGTTATTATAGATGATGGCCACAGGGAGATGTCCTTCCCTGGTCAATCAGGATGGACTGCAGAAACAAAGCTGAGTAGTCATCTCTCCTCAGAATGGGGTTTTGGGTATGGAAAACACTTGGAGCATAACAGAGTCCTCCTCAAATTAGTGCTTTGGACTGGATCCTATGTCTCTCAGTTATGTAGTGCACAGTAGTGAATAAGAGAATATTCCTGGAGCCAGGCTGCCTGGCTTTTAATCCAATGACCATTACTTTCTGGCAAGTTATGCTTTAGGAAAGTTATACAAGCTCACATTCCTTACAATAGAGATTATATAGTCTGTCTTATAGGGTTGTGGGAGGACTGGAGTAATTTACATAGTAATTTACATAGAATATTTAAAAGAGGATCTGACACATTAAGTGCTCAATAATGTTAAATATGGAGAAGGCAACGGCACCCCACTCCAGTACTTTTGCCTGGAAAATCCCATGGACGGAGGAGCCTGGTAGGCTGCAGTCCATGGAGTCGCTAAGAGTCGGACACGACTGAGCGACTTCACTTTCACTCTTCACTTTCATGCATTGGAGAAGGAAATGGCAACCCACTCCAGTGTTCTTGCCTTGAGAATCCCAGGGATGGGGGAGCCTGGTGGGCTGCTGTCTATGGGGTTGCACAGAGTCGGACACGACTGAAGCGACTTAGCAG
Organism: Bubalus bubalis; assembly: GCF_019923935.1. Taxonomy (NCBI): domain Eukaryota; kingdom Metazoa; phylum Chordata; class Mammalia; order Artiodactyla; family Bovidae; genus Bubalus; species Bubalus bubalis. The sequence goes on along the minus strand of NC_059159.1, from coordinate 110,829,155 downwards.
CGGCAGCAGCAATGTTAAATATTATTATTTTATTTTTCCCATAGCACCTGTAATGGGTTTTTGTTTGTTTGTTTTGTCTTGGCCACACTGCACGGCTTGTGGGATCTCAGTTCCCACGGATCAAACCTGTGCCCTCTGCAGAAGTACAGTCAACCACTGGACCACCAGGGAAGTCCCACCTGTGATAGTTTTAAACTAGATCTGTATTCTTTGACACTTTTCCCACAAAAACATGGAGTCTAATTCTTCTCCTTTGAATATGGTTTAGAATGTGCAGAATGCAATAAAGTAATGCTTCATGATTTCCAAGGCTAGATCAGGGAATGCAATATAGTTTCTGCCTTGTTGGAATTCCTGCTTTTGCACCTACACTGCAGCTTCTCTCTAGCTCCCGCTCCCACTCCTCAGAATAGTAGATTCTCAAATCTTAGTGCACAAAACTAAGCTGCAAAATGGGAATTCTTAAGCCCAACTCCCAGAGATACTGATATACTAGCCTAGGAAACTTTTAAGAATCACTCCAGGAAGTCTAATGCAGGTTAATTTTAGACCAGACCTGGTAAAACACAAAACTAAATCTTTAAGAGGTCATTTAGTACAATGATTTAAGAGCACAGTGTCTAGAAGTCAACCACCTGGGTTCACTTCTTGGCTCTTCTATTAAAACTTTCTGTGTGACCTTGCACATGACACTTAACCTCATTGTGCCTCAATTTCTCCAGCTGTGGAATAGGATTAATGATAATACCTACCTCACAGGCTTGATGCAAACATTAAATGCATTAACGTATATGGAGCATCAGAATAATGGTGTACTTATCAGTTATTTGCAGTAGGGGAATTACCTAGCTATCCCTGGAAGCTAGACCTTGTCTATAGACAACTACAACAAGATTCTTACAGTGACACCAATAAGTGTGATGAGAAGTTCATTAGGGCTGGTTCTCTGTCCATTCTCTTTTCTCACTTTCCCTTGCCCCTCAGACAAGCTGTGGCCGATAGACACATTTTGTTAGAAATCAAATTAAGGCATGAGCCAGTCAATCCTGCTACACTTTTAAGTCCTTCTATGTCTTAAGGACCTTTTCTAATCTATCATTTGATCATCATATTTGGCATGTCAGCAGATTTTAAGTCTTTTCCACCATTATTTTGATGCATGCTCTTAGCGAATTTGGGTTTCCATGTTTCTTTTACAGTGCATTTCACCAAGAGTTCATTTTCAAATGCAAACATAAAAACTAATGTTCCTAAAGCTTTATGACTCATAAAATGGATTTTTTCCCCTTCCCCCTCATTCACTAGCATGATAGCAAATCTTTTACAGATTGCCTTGCACCTAGGGAGGTGGTTCCCAGTGCTCACATAAATAATTTATACTGATCAACACTTGCTCCAATTAATGGAAATGATAATGTTGTAAAGAAAACATTTTACTGTGTTTCCAAGTCTATTCACCAGAGGAATAATATTAGTATTCCTAGATATATGGGAAACCTCAGAGCTAAAAGTTCCAAAAAAACAGTTTTTTGTGTTTTCTTTTTTTAATTTCTTGATAGCAAACAACAGTCTTTTCTTATATGTAAGGTCCATTATATACTAGATACTGTTAATACCTCACTGGCAGAAATAGCTCTCTCATATTATGGAGCTGCTGCAATTTTTCTATCAGCCAACAACTGTGGTTTCCTGAAGTAGCAAAACCTGAAAAAAAAAAATGCAGCAGCTCAGAGAGAAGGAATCAGAGTGGGCTGGTGATTCATGCATCCTCAGGAAGAGGGTTGGACATGACCTCTGAGACACCTGTCAACACTGTTTTTTGTTTTTCTACCATTCTACTCGAACATTAATTTATAGTCAAATATCAGTCACACCTCAAAAACAAACAAAATGTTTTCACTCCCTCTCCCCATTTCTAAATGTTGTGGCTTTAAACTTTGCCCCAGAAAGTTGATCAGACATGTAAACAAGTTAAATTTAAGTCACTTTATTCATGCAATTTGTTGACGTGCATAAGAGTTATAGAATGTGTTTAGTTAGCATTAAAGATAAACTCCAAATATAGCTCTGGAGTTGAAGACTATATTTCACCTAGACTGTAAGACAACACTATTGGCTCCTTGGAAGGGGGAAGAAAGGATGTATTATTGACCTTAAGTGACCTATTTTTGATCCCTTGTAAACATGAAAAGTTGGCAGCTGAGTATTTGTGTGCTAAACTCCGCCCCCTCATCCACATACCATGTTTGGAGGAACTGAAAGCACTTCCTGTATGGGGTCATGACCCAAAACCAGCAGCTGCAATTTAGGCAGAATTAGAGCAACAGTATCTGCAAGTGGGATTGGCACCTCCTAAAAGCCATCATCGCCCGCCGACAAGAAACTTAGAATCCAAGCTTAGGCAGAGGACAGTAGGGAAGCTGAGGTGTTTTACTAAAGAGACACAGCCCTTCTGTGTACCATGTACTGCAGGTTGAGCTCAACTTCACAACAACTCATATTTGTACTGTGCTGGCTTCCCTTCTGTCACACACATACACTCTCCTGGGGGTGAGAGGAATGGCTCAAACACGAAATTAGAATTCTTTGAAGGGTGACATCCATTATGGCCCTAAGGAATTTTGTGACCTTAACTTTCTAAAATTAATCCACCTAAAAGCTTAAACATGGAATACCTATTTCATCTTGAAGGAGACTTTTGCCACTTGGCCAAATTACCTGGTTTATTAATTCAGACCTAGTAGTAATAGAACTAATTTAAAACCAAAATATCTATCATGTAACAGAACTAGATATGCTGTTTTTATCAAAATAATTATTAGGATAATTGCCAAACTTTCCTTTGTTTTGTTTTATTCCATATAAGCCAATCCCACTGGTTTATATGCACTATATATACATATATCCTTATATTAATAAACAAATGTGTTGAGAATAAATTTATAGTCAGATACTTTCCTCCCAGAGCAAAGGCTAAAAAGAAAACAAGAGCTGTATTTCCAATCCAGACTGTTGGCTTTATATAAATAAATGAAAACTATTTAAAAATCTATGTCTTTATCATACCTATATTCAGAGGGCTTCTGTATATAGTAATAAAACCTTTTTACTGGCAAATATCAACAAAATAAAAAACTGATAAATGAGTAAAAGTTAGGACTACTATACAATTTCAAGCCACTTCCAAGGGTGATTGAAGTTTGACAAATTCCCTTCTTCCCATCTATGAAAGGATTTGAGAAGGTGTTCTTCCTCTTCCAGTATGTCTCTTCATCCTGTGAGTCCCAAGGAGCTGGGCTATTGGAGTTCCTAAACAGGTATTGGAACAGTTGTTCCTCAACAACTCACCTGGCTGTAGAGCTGTCCTGAGACTCCTCTAACACTTCTCAACTCTGTGTCACTATCCACAAAGTCAATGACTAATGTACCATGTTAAAAGAAAGTCTTAGAGAATTTTCTTCAAAGCAAAGGCCTCAAACTCGAACACCCACAGGAAACAGGAACGTAAACTACAGCAGTGAGGGAAGAGGGGACAGTTAGAAAATATGGGCTGCAGTTATTTCTGCACTCTCCCTAACTCCATCCAGTTTTTGCCATGAGAATTTGTAGGCTCGAAACTGCTATTTTTCCTCATTTTTAAGAGATTTCAGAAATCTGATTTTATTGATATCTGCTGATTTATAAATATTTACAATGAACTGGATTTTGTAAAACATTGTGCTAGGAAATCAAAAAACATCTGTGACAATAATCACTAGTTTATGATCTGTGGTTTATAGTGTCATCCCCTGCACACACAGACAGGCATAGGCACATGTGTGTGCATACTCACCCACCCTTAAAGAGTGATAGATCCTGAGAGCTGAACCTGTCAAATTTCAATCATCCTTGGAAACAGCTTGAAATTGTTTAACAGTTCTAACTTTCATTCATTTATCAATTTACAATTTTGTAGACTATTTGCTAGCAAAAGATACTATTATAATTTATAGAAAAACACTGAACATAAGTACAACAAAGACATAGAATTTTAAAATTTTTTAATTGAAGTATAGTTGATTTACAGTATTGTGTTAGCTTCAGGTGTATTCAGCTGCAGGTGTAATCACTTCAGCAAAGTGATTTGGTTATATACTATATATTCTTTATTTTTTCCAATTCTTTTCCATTGTAGGTTATTACAAGTTCTTGATTACAGTTCCCTGTTTTTGTTGTGCTCAATCACTCAATCATATCCAACTCTGTGACCCTATGAACTGTAGCCCTCCAGGTTCCTCTGTCCATGAGGTTTTCCCAAGCAAGAATACTGGAGTGGGTTCCCATTTCCTTCTCCAGTGGGTTTTTCCCAACCCTGGGATCGAAATCATGTCTCTTGTATCTCCTGCATTGGCAGGTGGACTCTTTACCACTGCACCACCTGGGAAGGTCCATAATTCCCTGTACTATAAATAATACCTTGTTGTTTATCTTTAAATATGGTAGTGTGTATCTGTTAATTCCACACAGCTGATTTATTCCTCCCCTCTTCCTCTGGTAACCATAAGTCTGTTTTCTATAAGACATAGATTTTTAAATTAGGTTTTCATTTATTTACTAAACTGTGAACTCCAGTTAGAAAATTCTCTATAAAGACCAAAATAATTTTACTTATAGTTTATTTATGTATATAAATAAATAAAACTATTTACATACAACCAAAAATTATACCTATTTACCAAAAAGTAAAGAATTAATGCTTCTCATCCAAAATTTTGTTTATTCTCCATAATTACTAGGATCAAAGTTTGAGTCAAAAAGCCTGAAATAACACTGAAAGCAGTCAGTGTCCTCACCTATATGAGGTAAGCAGTTAGTCACAGCAGACAGTTCCTAGGGTGTATCCATGATGACAAGTTTCTGAAGCATATTATTACACTATGATTTATTTTCAAGTATAAACAAGGGAGGAGTAGATGAGCTGACTTCTGATTACATATCACATTAAAACTTCCATATTATATATCATAGTAAAACTTCAAGCCAAATTTTCAATAATCAATAAAGTCCTTACTGAACCAGAAGATAAAGATAAGCAAAGTGACTTCCAAAGACAGACATATAAGTTCAGTCCTGATTTTTAGTTTGACATAAATATCTGTTTTTTGGTGGTGGGGGGAGACAAATTTAGTGTTCAAATATATATTCATTGTGGATTGAATGCACAATATACATGTAAGAGATATTCCATAGAGTGTTTATTACAGCCTTAACAGTCAGTATGCAATGCTGGTTATCTTTTCCTTCCCCTCACAAACAGTAGACTTCATTTTCCTGTAGAATTTGTTGAAAGGGTTTTCAGTGTTCCAAGAATTGGGACTCATTATGGGATGCCTGTTGAAAATAGTTGCTTACTCAGAATAAGCTGAAAGCAAAAGGATATTATTTTCAGTCTAAATCATTCTAATGGGACTGGGCCAATCAGTCTCTCTCTTTGATCTTTATATTGAAAATGTTTTCCTTTTTCTCTCACTGAAAATTTCTGTTGCTTACAAGCATTTGCAAACTCCAGGAAAACCTGTGTAAGCACCATGATTACAAGCTCAAGGCTAGACTTTAATGCTCTGTATCACGAAATAGCTGCTTAAAATCAGAGATCCTGCTTAGACTGAACTAGAAGGAAATTTTGTCTCCAAATTCACCATTGTTGCTCTTCTTCTTTCATATATATTCAGTAAAACAGTTTGGCTCTTCAACTGTGAGGCAATCACCACTAACTCTTTCTAAAGGATTCGGGAAATATTTCTACTTCAGAGAAGTGGGCTTTGAAATCTGAAATATTTGGAGTCATGTTCTTATTCTGCCTCTTAGCAAACTAAATGCTCTTGGGCAAGCCCCTTAACCCCTCTGAGCCTTTGTTTTCCAGTATCTACTTTTCAGCCTTGTTGTGAGATTTTAAAAGAAAACACAATGAGTTAAATACAACAGCAAAACATTTAAAATAAATATTTTAAGACAAAGGCAGTTTCAGTTTGTTAGACTGTGGGTGACAGAAACAACTTTCCAAGATCAGTCAATAAAAACAATCCTCAGAGGAAATTCTTGAGTTCCTTTTCCATTCACTTATGGTTATTTCCATCACATAAATAATTCTCACTAGTGCTAACTATGTTCCAAGGAGACTGTAAGCTGGGAGTGAGAAAAGAAGGAAAGGAGAGATTTCTAGATAGCTGAATCAGCTCCATAAAGGATTTAAACCTTAGTAGTAAACAAGGAGATAAGACCTGCCAGCAAATGACTATAAATCAGAACAGAAATTCATCCATGCTGTAACAGGGGCAGGGCTAAAGAGCAATGACAGTTGGGTGAGGGAGGAGATAATTTTGCCTCTGAATTGTTTCCTTTTATAGTTGTGATTCTGAAACCTATAGCAAAGCCCACCCTCTAAAATAATTTTTTTTCTAGTAAATGGTTCCAGAGAATGTTCGAATTCAATATATTTTAACAGTTTGTGGTTAGAACACCTCCATTTTACAGATTAAAAAAAATAAATGGGCCCCCAAAGATGAAGTTAAGTAATCAAGTTAGGAAAGAGTCAAAACAAGAAGTATTGGGCTTCTCCTGCTTCAGACAACCCATAAGGTCTCTTTGTCTGTGTCAACTGGAAATACCCTTTGAACAATGTATGTCTCTGCAATCAGAGGAAGAGAAAGTTCAAGTTGCAAATAAAAAACTCTATAATACTCTGAACTTTAGGCTTTTCCATGGCTTTAGTTCTTCTGCCCTTCTCCAATGCTCTTTTTTCTCCAGAGATTTTCATTTCTGCCTAGAATATAGGACTTTCTTTTGATGATTTATTGTCTAACAAGCAAAACCAGAGATCCCAGAGCTAATGACTTCTTCCTTCCTTTCATCCTTCCTTTCTTTTCCTTCCTTCTTTCCATGTGGCTTCCTATGATATTGGAATTTGATCAAGCGTTCTTAGATTGACCTTAGAGTCCAAGTATGGCAAAATATCTGAAGGAGTATTGGGCAAAGAGGATTCTCAGCATTGTTCAGGGTAGACAGAGACCAATGAGTATCAAGGCTTTCCTAAAGGCTTTGTGCAAGACTCTGAATGAACTCTTTGCTGAAAATTGAAAGGAGGTGGAGAACCCAAGAACCGCTGAGATTGAATTTCCTATCCAGTCCACACTGGAGTCAAATTAAATAGAAAGAAAGGAAAACGGACAAAAGAAAAGATGGTAGGAAAAAATAAGGAATTAAGGTATTATTTTATCTGTTGCATACGTAAGATGTAGGCTGACATTCATTGACACTGCACTTTATTCTACCCAGTGTACCTCACAGTGAATGCCTCTCCATACATGCATGCTAAGTCATTTCAGTCGTGTCCGATTCTTTGGGATCCTTTGGACTATAGCCCACCAGGCTCCTCTGCCCATGGAATTCTCTAGGCAAGAATACTGGAGTGAGTCACCATGCTCTCCACCAGGAGATCTTCCCAACCCAGGGATCAAACCTGTATCCTTACAACTCCTGCATTGGCAGGCTGGTTCTTTCCCACTAGTGCCACCTGGGAAGTCCCATTCACACCGTGATAAAGTGATAATATTACCTTTATAACTCAAAATGAAAGTAGTTTTCACTCAGTACCTACAGAGCAATTGACCTTAGCCAGAATAAAGGATTAATAGGTAAATGTTCAATAGATTACTGAGCATCTACAGGATCTTTGCCTACATTATTCAATTTTATCTAATTATCAGAATAGTTCTATAATATTGGTGTCATTAACCCTATTTTAGAGATGAATACAAGGATCAAGAAGTCTGAGTAGTTTACCTAAAATCACAGAGACAGTATGTGGTAGTACTGGGATTAGAATCCATGTCTGTCAGGAGCCACATGAACTGCTTCATACCCTTCCCATGAACTGCTCTCCTGCCTAAGATTGCAAGGCATAGTGACTAGAGTTCTTAATTGGAAGTTGGGATACTTAAGATTTACTCCAGTTTATATTCCTTATTGTTCTTCAGTCTTTTCCAAAGACTTTGACTCTCATGTCTCCTTTTATTCATATGTGTTTCTTCTATTGTGCTAATTCACTGTCTGATCTTGACCACAATCCCATCTCAACTAACGGCCTCTCGTCAACACTTTCTTATCATCTGATCCCAGACCCATCCTGGGTTTGCTTCTGTTACGCTTGTCTGGTTCTGACAGCTCACACTTCACTATGTGGTCCAGAGGAGATAGTGAGTGGCAAGAGAGTCATTCAGAGAAGATTGAGATGACTACAGGCTGTAGCAATCAAACATTGATGGAAAGAGATTATTAAGTGGGAAAGAGGGAGAAGACCACTGTATTTAGAAAGGGAATAAAACACATGAAAATTAGAGTATGTACAATAAGTGCTGTGCTTAGTTGCTCATTCATGTCCAACTCTTTGTGACGCCATGGACCTGTAGTCTGCCAGGCTCCTCTGTCCATGGGGATTCTCCAGGCCAGAATATTGGAGTGGGTTGCCATGCCCTCCTCCAGGGGATCTTCCCAACCCAGGGATCAAACCCAGGTCTCCCACATTGCAGGCAGATTATTTACTGTCTGAGCCATCAGGGAAGAAAAGTAGAACATACTTAATGTAGAAGAAGAGAATTAAGCTTGATAATAGAGATTACTTTGGTATGTGGGTTAGGATTAACTGTGAATTATCTTAATGTTTTAAGATTTAAATTTCCCTGCCAATATTGTACGATATGTTTAGAAATAGAAAAGGGTGAAGGCAGAAAAACCAATGATTGTTACTGAGAAATAGGTAGGATCCAAAAAAACTCCACAGATGTAAGCCATGATAAATAGGATGACTGAGACCAAAGGAAGAACCGGGGATTTCAAGAGGCAGATATTATTTACAAAGAATATGAATTTTTGTTTACCCATGGTGACTCTGGGATAATTTGGTGGTGTTCCAGTGAAAATGCGTAAACCATGCAATTTAGATTGGGACTTGAACCTACAGTCTTTTCACCAAGGTCACGCCCAGTCTCAGGAGTTAATGAATCATGTTCTTAACATTTCATCACAGAAAGAATTCAGTGAGAGATAAAGTGATAGGCAAGAAGTGGATTTATTCAGAGAGAAACACACTCCATAGAAGAGTGTAGGCCATCTCAGAAGGCAAAAGTGGCCCAAGGGTATGGGGTTGTCAGTTTTTATAGGGGTGGATAATTCCATAGGCTGAGTGGAAGAAGTATCCCATTAACTCGTAGGGAGAGGTGAGGATTTCCAAGAATTGGGCTTCTGCCCACTTTTTGCCTTTTCATACTGGGCATGGAGTTCTCCAGGCAAGAATATTAGAGTATGTTGCCATTTCTTCTTCCAGTGGACCACATTTTGTCAGAACTCTTCACTATGACCTGTCTATATTGGGTGGCCCTGCACGGCAGGGCTCATAGTCTAATTAAGTTATGCAAGCCCCTTTGCCACTACAAGGCTGTGATCCATCAAGGGGATTATTGCTGAAGGTAAAGCTCCAACTACTTTGGCCACCTGATGCAAAGAGCCAACTCATGGGAAAAGACCTTGATGCTAGGAAAGATTGAAGGCAAAAGGAGAAGAGGGTGACAGAGGATGATATGGGTAGATTGCATCACTGACTCAATGGACACAAATTTTAGCAAACTCCAGGAGATAGTAGAGGACAGAGGAGCCTGGCATGCTGCAGTTCATGGGGTTACAAAGTGTCAGACATGACTCAGTGACTGAACAACAACAACAATGTTTTGACCTTTATGGTCAGTCTTGGAACTGTCATGGCACCCGTGGGTGTGTCATTTAGCTTGCTGATGTATTACAATGAGTGTATACTGAGGCTCAAGGTCTAGAGGAAGTCAGCTATTCCGCCATCTTGGACTTATTTGGTTCTAATTAGTTTATGTCATGTCCTCGGGATGTGTCATTCTTTTAAAGGATCTGTCCTGGCCCCTTCTCTTCTATTTCAATACCATCAAGTTAGAACTGCAGGAACAGAATTTGTGAAGTTGGTCTAAGTAAGATTATCCACAAAAAAGTAAGACTTTACTCTGTGACAACAGATGTACTAACCAAAGAAATAGCACAGGCAATTTCAGAATTGATTGACACAATCTTGAGTGCATTTATACCCACAACAATTTATTAATGACTCATAGTATTCCAGGACTAGAGTAGATAAAACCAGTTTAGGGGGTTTTAGAATAGAGAAGCATATTTGGTTAAAAGAAATGTTTAACCCTTTTTAAGTTTTTGTGCTTAGTCCCTCAATTGTGTCCAACTCTATGCGACCCCATGGATGTAGCCCGTCAGGCTCCTTTGTCCATGGGGATTCTCCAGGCATGAATACAGGAGTGTGTTGCCATGCCCTCCTCCAGCAGATCTTCCCAGCCCAGGGATTGAACCCAGGTCTCCTGCATTGCAAGTGGATTCTTTACCATCTGATTCACCAGGGAAGCCCTTTTAAGTTTTTAACTGTGGTAAAATACACATAATGTAAAATTTACCATCTTAACCATTTTAAGTGTACAGTTAAGTACTATTAAATTGTTATGCAACATCACCAACATTCATCTCTAGAATTCTTCATTTTGCAAAATTGAAACTTTGTACCCATTAAACAATGACTTCCATTTCCCCTCTCACTCCTTCAACCTCTAAGAATCATCATTCTATTTTCTGTTTCTCTGAATTGTGACTATTCAAGGAACCTCAATGGCACCCCACTCCAGTACTCTTGCCTGGGAAATCCCATGGACGGAGGAGCCTGGTAGGCTGCAGTCCATGGGGTCGCTAAGAGTTGGACACGACTGAGCGACTTCACTTTCACTTTTCACTTTCATGCATTGGAGAAGGAAACAGCAACCCACTCCAGTGTTCTTGCCTGGAGAATCCCAGGGACAGGGGAGCTTGGTGGGCTGCCGTCTATGGGGTCGCATGGAGTCGAACACTACTGAAGCGACTTAGCAACAGCAAGGAACCTCATGCAAATGAAATCACATAATATTTGTCTTTTTGTGACTGGTATATTTCATTTAGCATAATATCCTTGATTATGCTTGATTCAAACCTGATGCAAAGAGCCAACTCATTGGAAAATACCCTGATGCTGGGAAAGACTGAAGGCAGGAGAAGGAGACGACAGGAAATGAGACAGTTGGATGGCATCATCGACTCAATGGACTTGAATTTGAGCAAACTCCTGGAGATGGTGAAGGACAGTCCATGGGGTCACAAAGAGTAAGACATGACTTAGCAACTACACAATAACAATGTCCTTGAAGTTCACATGTATTATAGCATATTTCAGAATTTCCTTCCTTTTTGAGGCTGAAAAATACTCCTTTGTAGGTATAGACAACATTTCACTTACCCATTCATCTGCTGATGGACACTTGATTGCTTCCATCTTTTGCCCACTATGAATAGTGCTGCTATGAATAGTGCTGCTATGAATATGCTTGTACAAATACCTCTTCAAGACCCTGCTTTTGATTCATTTGGGTATATACTCAGAAGTGGAATTACTGGATCAATGGCAATTCTATTTTTAAGGAACTTCCATACTGTTTTCCAAAGCAGCTGCACCATTTTACATTCCCATCAACAGTGAACAAGGGTTCTGATCTCTTCGCATTCTTGCCAACACTTGTTATTTCCTGTTTTTGTTTTTGTTTTTTTTTTTTTTATAGTGGCCATTCTAATGCATGTAAGGAGGTATCTTGTGCGGTTCTGATTTGTATTTCCCTGATGCTTGGTGATGTTGAGCATCTTTACTTGTGTTTATTGGCATGCATATCTTCTATGGAGAAATGCATATTCAAAACCTTTGCTCAGTTTTCAATTGAGTTGTTAGTTTTGTTGTTGTTGAGCTTCAAGAGTTCTTTATATATTCTGGATATTAACCAATTATGAGATACATTATTTTAAAATATTTTCTCCCATTCTGCAGGCTACCTTTTTCATTCCCTTGATTTTGTTCTTTGATACACAAAAGTATTTAATTCTAATGTAGTCCAGTTTATTTTTCCTTTTGTTGCTTATTTAGGGTCAATTCCAAGAAATCATTTCCAAGTCAGATGTTGTGAAGTTGCACCTTGTTAATTTTCTTAAAAAGTTTATGAAGCATAACTTGTACAATATAAAATCTGCCCATCATAAGTGTACAGGCCAATTCAGTTCAGTTTGCCACTCAGTCATGTCTAACTCTTTGTGACCACATGGACTGCAGCATGCCAGGCTTCCCTGTCCATCACCAACTCCAGCAGCTTGCTCAAACACACGTCCATCAGTTGGTGATGCCATCCAATCATCTCATTCTCTGTCACCCCCTTCTCCTCCTGCCTTCTGTCTTTCCCAACATAAGAGTCTTTTCCAATGAGTCAGTTCTTCACATCAGGTGGCCAAAGTATTGTAGTTTCAGCTGCAGCATCAGTCCCTCCAATGAATATTCAGGACTGATTTCCTTTAGGATTGAATGGTTGGATCTCCTTGCAGTCCAAGGGACTCTCAAGAGTCTTCTCCAACACCACAGTTCAAAAGCATCAATTCTTTGGTGCTCAGCTTTCTTTATAGTCCAACTCTCACATCCATACATGACTACTGGAAAAACCATAGCTTTGACTAGACAGACTTTGTTGGCAAAGTAATGTCTCTGCTTTTATAAAATGCTCTCTAGGTTGGTCATAGCTTTTCTTCCCAGGAGCAAGCATCTTTTAATTTCATGGCTGCAGTCACCATCTGCAGTGATTTTGGAACCCAAAATAATAGTCTCTCACTGTTTCCATTATTACCCCATCTATTTGCCATAAACTGATGGGACCGGATGCCATGATCTTAGTTCTCTGAATGTTGAGTTTTAAGCCAGCATTTTCACTCTCCTCTTTCACTTTCAGCAAGAGGCTCTTTAGTTCTTCACTTTCTGCCATAAGGGTGGTGTCATCTGCATATCTGAGGTTATTGGTATTTCTCCCGGGAATCTTGATTCCAGCTTGTGCTTCATCCAGTCTGGCATTGCACATGATGTACTCTGCAAATAAGTTAAACAAGCAGGATGACAATATACAGCCTTGACGTACTCCTTTCCCTCTTTGGAACCAGTCTGTTGTTCCATGTCCAGTTCTAACTGCTGCTTCCTGACGTGCATACAGATTTCTCAGGAGGGAGGTCAGGTGGTCTGGTATTCTCATCTCTTTAAGCATTTCCACAGTTTGTTATGATCCACACAGTCAAAGGCTTTGGCATAGTCAATAAAGCAGAAGTAGATGTTTTTCTGGAACTCTCTTGCTTTTTCAATGATCCAATGGATGTTGGCAATTTGATCTCTGGTTCCTCTGCCTTTTCTAAATCCCGCTTGAACATCTCAAAGTCCTCAGTTCACATACTATTGAAGCCTGGCTTGGAGAATTTTGAGCATCACTTTGCTAGAGTGTGAGATGAGTACAATTGTGTGATAGTTGGAACATTGTTTGGCATTGCCTTTCTTTGGGATTGGAATGAAAACTGACCTTTTCCAGTCCTTTGGCTGAGTTTTCCAAATTTGCTAGCATATTGAGTGTAGCACTTTCACTGCATCATATTAGGATTTGAAATAGCTCACCTGGAATTCCATCACCTCCACTAGTCTTTGTTTGTAGTGATGCTTCCTAAGGCCCACTTGACTTCACATTCCTGTATGCCTGGCTATAGGTCAGTGATCACACCATCATGGTTTTCTGGGTCATGAAGATCTTTTTTGTACAGTTCTGTGTATTCTTGCCACCTCTTCTTAATATCTTCTGCTTCTGTTAGATCCATACCATTTCTGTCCTTTATTTAGCCCATCTTTGCTTGAAATATTCCCTTGGTATCTCTAATTTTCTTGAAGAGATCTCTAGTCTTTCCCATTCTATTGTTTTCCTCTATTTCTTTGCATTGATCACTGAGAAATGCTTTCTTATCTCTCCTTGCTATTCTTTGGAACTCTGCCTTCAAATGAGTATATCTTTCCTTTTCTCTTTGGCTTTAGCGTCTCTTCTTTTCTCAGCTATATGTAAGGCCTCCTCAGATAACCATTTTGCCTTTTTGCATTTCTTTTTCTTGGGGATTGTCTTGATCACTGCTTCCTACACAATGTCATGAACCTCTGTTCATAGTTCTTCAGGCACTCTGTCTATCAGATCTAATCCTTTGAATCTATTTGTCACTTCAATGATCTTCATTAAATTTATACAGGTAGGCAACTATGTTCCCAATTCAGTTTTAGAACATTTTTGTCACCCCCAAGAGGTCCATTATGCCAGATTATTGTTAATCCCAGATCCCATCTCCAGCCCTCTACAACCACTGATATATTTCATATTCCAATAGATTTGCCTGCTGCTGACTAAATTTTAAGTTATTTTCAAGTAATATTTTTTAAAAACTAGCATTTCATAGAATTTGGTGGCAGGAGTAATATCTCACATAATCCCCCATTATGCTTTCACACATTTCATTTCATTGATTCACCATTTTGCTAACAGGTTTTATTTTTATTTTAATCTTTGTTAAAAGCAAACTTGAAAATCAATCTTGCTGGTAAGTGACACACTTAAAATATGTTATTAGTGTGCTACTGCTGCTGCTAAGTCACTTCAGTTGTGTCCAACTCTGTGCAACCCCATAGACGGCAGCCCACCAGCCTCCCCTGTCCCTGGGATTCTTCAGGCAAGAAAACGAGTGGGTTCCATTTCTTCTCCAAGCATGAAAGTGAAAAGTGAAAGTGAAGTCACTCAATCATGTCTGACTCTTAGTGACTCCATGGACTACAGCCCACTGGGCTCCTCTGTCCATGGGATTTGCCAGGCAAGCGTACTGGAGTGGACATTATCAGAGAAATGCAAATCAAAACCACAATGAGGTACCATTTCACGCCAGTCAGAATGGCTGCTATCCAAAAGTCTACAAGTAATAAATGCTGGAGAGAGTGTGGAGAAAAGGGAACCCTCTTACACTGTTGGTGGGAATGCAAACTAGTACAGCCACTATGGAGAACAGTGTGGAGATTCCTTAAAAAAATGGAAATAGAACTGCCTTATGACCCAGCAATCCCACTGCTGGGCATACACACCGAGGAAACCAGAATCGAAAGAGACACGTGTACCCCAATGTTCATCGCAGCACTGTTTATAATAGCCAGGACATGGAAGCAACCTAGATGTCCATCAGCAGATGAATGGATAAGAAAGCTGTGGTACATATACACAATGGAGTATTACTCAGCCATTAAAAAGAATACATTTGAATCAGTTCTAATGAGGTGGATGAAACTGGAGCCTATTACACAGAGTAAAGTAAGCCAGAAAGAAAAACACCAATACAGTATACTAACGCATATATACAGAATTTGGAAAGATGGTAACGATAACCCTGTATGTGAGACAGCAAAAGAGACACAGATGTATAGAACAGTCTTTTGGACTCTGTGGGAGAGGGCAAGGGTGGGATGATTTGGGAGAATGGCATTGAAACATGTACAATATCATATATGAAATGAATTGCCAGTCCAGGTTCGATGCATGATACAGGATTCTTGGGGCTGGTGCACTGGGATGACCCAGGGGGATGGTACAGGGAGGGAGGTGGGAGGGGGGTTCAGGATGGGGAACAGGTGTATACCTGTGGCAGATTCATGTTGATGTATGGCAAAACCAATACAATATTGTCAAGTAATTAGCCTCCAATTAAAATAAATAAATTTATATTTTTAAAAAAAAGTTTACTGGAGTGGGGTGTCATTGCCTTCTCCGATTAGTGTGCTATTTAGTCCCTAAAGTGTATCTCCCATCACTGAATCTAATTTCTTTCTAAAATAAGGCATGACATTTCCACTAAGGCCCCCAGGTGAGTTATACGCCTGCCCTAATCAACAGCCACCTGTCATGATCCAAACAGGTTTCTGGGTTGTTAATATTCTCTTCCTCCCTCCCTAACTCAAGCCTGAGGCTTTTACTCTTCAGTGCCAATCACATTTACTCTGCATACACTACAACCTGTACTGGGTGGTATTCAGAAGCCTCAGTTGAAACATAAACATGCTGAAAGTGAATTTCTTGAGGCTTTGATACATGGAGGCCCACATCCATGCTATCTTTCATATTGAGTTCCTTCCAAAACAGGTTTTCTTCTATATCTTAAGGAAGAAAGAAAAGGAATTTTTTTTTAAAAAAGGTGTTTCAGTGAGCAAATAATTTCTCTGATAATCCAAATCAAATTCATAAAATCTTGATTTAAAAAAAAAAAAGCACATGTAACACTGTAGAGACGGATTTTTAAATTAATTTCCTGAGGTGATAAGGTCAAATTCCGAGTGACAGGTTTTCTAAAAAGGTCAACTTCAGATTAAGAGTTTTGTGTTGAGCTAGCCCTTGTGACATATAGATGTTTTAGTGACTTTCAATTGAGGATGATCTTTAATAGAGTGAAACCACTTCGTTTTAGAATTAGGAAACAGGATTAGAAGTTGAATCATACCATGTCAACACAAGATAACAGTGTGGGAGTGTATTATTACAGAGCAGGTTATGGTTGTGGCTTGACAAGTTACCCTACATCCATATCACCTTTGTACCTCAACTCAAAGAAAACTAAATAGGGAATAAATGCCTTTGGCTAGAAGCCAGAGAGTCTCCAGGAAAAGAAAATATTTAACCTAAACTCTGTTGAATTTCATTCACCATTATTTAACAATTCTGAGATCAATGAATAGGAACACCCACCAAGGATGTTCTCCCAAAGGAGGAACTAACCTTAATTATTAGGAAATTACCTGAATTATTCAGGTAATATTGTTGCGACCAGACCATTGGTGACAGTGGGCCAGTGGTCTGGTCTCAGCAGCATAATCTGAATAATTAATTCACAGGGGAGTTCTTGACACAGAGTATAACTGAGATACACAACCTCTCCTGGCCTAAGTCCTCCAGTACTATGGATATGCTTTTATGAGCAGTTATGCCTCTTAATATAATGGTAAGCAATTTCATTGAGTTACCAGGCATAAAGTGATATGGAGTGATCACAGCCAAGTACCATACCACAGGGCTACTTCTCTATCTTCCTTCCTTGCACACTGGTCCTGGGAAGTTACTGCCAAACCAATGAAGTGAGGATATCAGGGGACTGTTAAAGGTGGCTTGTTTTCAACAGAGTCCTGTGAGATTGGCTTCTCCAGTTCTCTCTCTGGCAGCAGGCCTGGCAATGTTTCCTTTCTGGACTGTCTACTGAAACACTTTTTTTGTAATAACTAAAAAATAAATTACAAAGGTTAAAACAATATGGCATAGATTTTTACATTTAGGTCATTACTAAAGAAGAAATCCTTACAATATGCAAGAGATGAATTTTAAAAAAGCATGCATTCTTGTTCTGTGCATCTTTGATATAAGAGTGACCTGCAGGTGATAATTTAACTTGTATTAGAATTTTTATTCTCTATTAAAAAGTCTCCTATTCATGGAGTGGACAATTTATCAAGAAGGAAAAAAAGGCATTCTATCTCCATTCCCAAGAGGAGAAATGGAAAGATTCTTATGTTTCTGAAGTCCAAGTCCTTCTTAATGGTCTTTTAAACTTCACTATGGGAGGAAGAAGGTACCATTTATTTTAGGAATATGAAGAAGAAAAGATGCCCACACCCTAAAAAGACCCTAGAATTCAAGAAAGGTAGAGTGGTTGTCATCTGAGAAACAATGAGATGCTTAGACATTCTTTGGTTGGGTGAAAGACCTTGTGAGAGCATGGATGTGAAGGCTACTGAAAAGGTGAGCATTAGTTAGTAGCCTAGGGACCTAAGCAACAGGTTATAATAGATGACAGCAAACTGTGTAAACTTTTGGGGCCATCTTTTTTTCAAAGTCCCATGCTGCTCAGCAGGAAACCATATAAGTTGTGCACTGCTAATATCTAAACAGCTGGGCTAGAGGTACAGTGGAAAACTGATGGCTCCAGCAAATCCTAGACAGGAAAGACACAGTAAACAGAGACTCACCTGGGTCCCTGGTGACTGGAGAGTGGAATTCTGGCAGACTATGATGTGTTGTTTAAGCTCCTTGCGATGTTAGATGATCCAAGAAAAAGAGGACGGAAATGTCTTTGTCTGTTCAGCCTGCTGTAACAGAAATACCATAAACTGGGTGGCCGATAAACAGCAGAAATTTATTTCTCACCGTTCTGGAAGCTGGAAAGTCCAAGAGAAAGGCACCAGCATACTCAGTGTCTGGTGAGGACTCACTTCCTGATTCATAGACAGCCATCTTTTCACTGTGTTTTCATATGTTGGAAGGGGTAAAGGAGCTCTCTGTTTACAAAGCCACTAATTCCATTCATGAGAGCTCCACCCTCATGACCTAGTTCAGTTCAGTTCAGTCGCTCAGTCGTGCCCGACTCTTTGCAGCCCCATGAATCCCAGCACGCCAGGCCTGCCTGTCCATCACCAAACTCCCGGAGTTCATTCAAACTCATGTCCATCGAGTCGGTGACGCCATCCAGCCATCTCATCCTCTGTCGTCCCCTTCTCCTCCTTGCCCCAATTCCTCCCAGCATCAGGGTCTTTTCCAATGAGTCAACTCTTCGCATGAGGAGGCCAAAGTATTGGAGTTTCAGCTTTAGCTTCAGTCCTTTCAATGAACACCCAGGACTGATCTCCTTTAGGATGGACTGGTTGGACCTCCTTGCAGTCCAAGGGACTCTCAAGAGTCTTCTCCAACACCACAGTTCAAAAGCATCAATTCTTCAGCACTCAGCTTTCTTCACAGTCCAATTCTCATATCCATACATGACAACTGGAAAAACCATAGCCTTGACTAGATGGACCTTTGTTGGCAAAGTAATATCTGTGCTTTTGAATATGCTATCTAGGTTGGTCATAACTTTCCTTCCAAGGAGTAAGCGTCTTTTAATTTCATGGTTGCAATCACCATCTGCAGTGATTTTAGAGCCCCCAAAAAATAAAGTCTGACACTGTTTCCACTGTTTCCCCATCTATTTCCCATGAAGTGATGGGACTAGATGCCATCATCTTCATTTTCTGAATGTTGAGCTTTAAGCCAACTTTTTCACTCTCCTCTTTCACTTTCATCAAGAGCCTTTTTAATTCCTCTTCACTTTCTGCCATAAGGATGGTGTCGTCTGCATATCTGAGGTTATTGATATTTCTCCTGGCAATCTTGATTCCAGCTTGTGCTTCCTCCAGCCCAGCATTTCTCATGAAATGCTGAAATAGATTTAAGTGAGAAATAGATTTAAGGGACTAGATCTAATAGACAGAGTGCCTGATGAACTATGGATGGAGGTTTGTGACATTGTACAGGAGACAGGGATCAAGACCATCCCCATGGAAAAGAAATGCAAAAAAGAAAAATGGCTGTCTGAAGAGGCCTTACAAATAGCTGTGAAAAGAAGAGAAGCGAAAAGCAAAGGAGAAAAGGAAAGATATAAGCATCTGAATGCAGAGTTCCAAAGAATAGCAAGGAGAGATAAGAAAGCCTTCCTCAGCGATCGATGCAAAGAAATAGAGGAAAACAACAGAATGGGAAAGACTAGGGATCTCTTCAAGAAAATTAGAGATACCAAAGGAACATTTCATGCAAAGATGGGCCCAATAAAGGACAGAAATGGTACAGACCTAACAGAAGCAGAAGATATTAAGAAGAGGTGGCAAGAATACACAGAAGAACTGTGCAAAACAGATCTTCACGATGTAGATAGTCATGATGGTGTGATCACTCACCTCGAGCCAGACATCCTGGAATGGGAAGTCAAGTGGGACTTAGAAAGCATCACTACAAACAAAGCTAGTGGAGGTGATGCAATTCCAGTTGAGCTATTTCAAATCCTGAAAGATGATGCTATGAAAGTGCTGCACTCAATATGCCAGCAAATTTGGAAAACTCAGCAGTGGCCACAGGACTGGAAAAGGTCAGTTTTCATTCCAATCCCAAAGAAAAGCAATGCCAAAGAATGCTCAAACTACTGCACAATTGCACTCATCTCACACGCTAGTAAAGTAATGCTCAAAATTCTCCAAGCCAGGCTTCAGCAATATGTGAACCGTGAACTTCCAGATGTTCAAGCTGGTTTTAGAAAAGGCAGAGGAACCAGAGATCAAATTGCCAAAAAGCAAGAGACTTCCAGAAAAACATCTATTTCTGCTTTATTGCCTTTGACTGTGGATCACAATAAACTGTGGATCACAATAAACTGTTGAAAATTCTGAAAGAGATGGGAATACCATACCACCTGATCTGCCTCTTGAGAAACTTATATGCAGGTCAGGAAGCAACAATTAGAATTGGACACGGCACAACAGACTGGTTCCAAAGAGGAAAAGGAGAACGTCAAGGCTGTATATTGTCACCCTCATGACTTAAGCACTGCCTAAAGGCCCCAACTCCTATTACTATCACATGGGAGATTAGGTTTCAACATATAAATTAGGTTGGGTACACAAACATTTCACTCTATAACAGGAAGGCAGAAGTATGCTACTGCTGCTGCTGCTAAGTCACTTCAGTCGTGTCCAACTCTGTGTGACCCCATAGAGGGCAACCCACCAGGCTCCCCCATTCCTGGGATTCTCCAGGCAAGAACACTGGAGTGGGTTGCCATTTCTTTCTCCAATGCATGAAAGTGAAAATTGAAAGTGAAGTCGCACAGTTGTGTCCAACTCTTAGCAACCCCATGGACTATAGCCCACCAGGCTCCTCCATCCATGGGATTTTCCAGGCAAGAGTACTGGAGTAGGGTGCCATTGCCTTCTCTGGAAGTATGATACTGGATCTCCCTTAATTCTGGCAGGTGGGGCCTAGAGCCAGTTCCATGTTAATCTGAAAAGGTAATGAGGCATGCTGCCCATCACGGGTCATGAAGCATTTTATACCAGTTTATATAAACCATAATGTTCAGACTTGGATGGAGTTTTACATATATGTTGCAATTTATATCATCAATTATGTCTTCAATCAGCATCCACTAAGGGGGAACAAAGATAAATGCAAAGACTCCCTGTGCTCTCAGGAGTTACTGGAGCTGCCCTACAGCAGGTACCTACTATGATAAAATGAGGCAAATTCTATAAGGCATTAACAGGGAGATGTGGGAAGACAGCACAGCAAGGTTCTAACTTGGCCAGGGGTGTTTGTATTTGATTTGAGTCTTGCTGCTTGGGAAGGTGTTTGCTCTTTCTTCCATTGCCAGTCCTTTAAGAGAAACACCATAAATGAACGCAAGTTCCCACCAGGAGCATGTCTGTGAAATTCTGTTTCACTTAATCAGACAAGCATCTCTCTCTCACCTTTTCTAGTTTTCCAGCCTCCATTTGACCCAATTTACTTCAAGTGGCTCTTTAAGATAAGAGATTTAGCTGGAACTGGAATGTCTCTTTTGTGCCCACTTTTAGGCAAAATGTTCCCTTGATATCTCCAACTTTCCTGGAGAGATTTTAAGTCTTTCCCCTTCGGTTGTTTTCTTCTAGTTTTATACATTGTTCATTAAAGAAGGTCCTCTTGTCTCTCCGTGCTGTTCTTTAGAAATCTGCATTTAGTTGGATATACCTTTCCCTTTCTCTCTTGCTTTTTGCTTTTCTTCTTTCTTTAGTTATTTGTAAGGCCTCCTCAGATAACCGCTCTGCCTTCTTGTTTTTCTTTTCTTTGGGATGGTTTTGTTCACTGCCTCCTGTACAATTTTTCAGACCTCTATCCATAGTTCTTCAGGCACACTGTTTACAAGTTCTAATCCCTTGAATCTATTCATTACATCTACTGCATATTCATAGGGGATTTGATTTAAGTCATACCTGGCTGACCTAGTGGCCATATAGTCAAGCCTATGGTCTTCCCAGTGGTCACGTATGGTTGTGAGAGCTGGACCATAAAGAATGCAGTGTGCCAAAGAATCGATGCCTTCAAACTGTGGTGTGGGAGAAGACTCCTGAGAATCCCTTGGACAGCAAGGAGATCAAACCAGTCAATTTTAAGAGAAATCAACCCTGAATACTCATTGGAAGGACTGATGGCTGAAGCTGAAACTCCAGTATTTTGGTCATCTGATGCAAATAGCTGACTTATTGGAAAAGTTCCTGATGCAGGGAAAGACTGAGGGCAGAAGGAGAAGAGGGTGTCAGAGGAGGAGATGGCTGGATAGCATCACCAATGCAATGGACATGAACTTGGGCAAACTGTGGGAGATGGTGAGGGACAGAGAGGCCCAGCATGCTGCAGTCCATGGTGTTGCAAAGAGTCAAACATGACTAGGAGACTGAACAACAACAATAGAATGCCCCACCTCCACATCGCCTACCTGGATGGAATTTATCAGTCAGGTTCACCCTGCTGGGCCTCTTAATCAGAACTGGGGGATCAGACATTGTTATGTAGAGGAAGTGAACCAACCAGTAGGAAATATTAGTGGATCTACCACATTCTTGGAATCCGTGCATTCAACATTTTCTTATTATGACCTCTGAATCAGTCATAATTCAGTTCAACTCATGGTCACTGAAAATTCTTAGTAAATACTTTGGTAGCATCTTAGTGTGAGCTGCTATTTTAAAAAGTATCATAGACTTAGTGGTTCAAGCAACAAACATTTCTCTCTCATGGTTCTGGAGGCTGGAAGTTGGAGATCAAGGCCCTATAGAGAGTCCACTTTCTGGTTGCAGACTGCTAACTTCTGGATGTGTCCTCACATGGTAGGAGCTCTCTGGGGTCTTTTTCATAAGAACATTAATCCCATTCTTGAGGACTTCACCCTCATAACCTAATCACCTCCCCAAAGCACCCCCCCACCTCCTAATAGCATCACCTTGAGGTGGGTGTGGGGGGGGGGCAGTGGTGGTGGTTAAGATTTCAACATATGAATTTTGGAAGGACAGAAACATTCAGGCCATAACAGGTAGTGAAAGATCCAAAATATGGGAGCTATCAGACCATAGTGGCTTAGATCACAAGTTCATAGTCAAGTTTAGGCTTAAATTTACTTTTTCCCACAAATTCTCATGTTTCCCCCAACTTGCTCCCTCCAAACCAAGGAGAATGGGTCATTACACCACAGTTTTGGGGCTATTTCTAATGAGAACGTAGCATTCTCCACAAGTATGCAAGGGTAAAATATATATTAACCACTAAACTGATTTATGAAAGGGCTTAGTACATGCCTGGCACCTTGTAAGAATAAATAAATGGCTGGTTTAAGGACATGATATATAAATTTAAAATGTGTGATTTGTGGTACTTGGCCTTTCCACCTGAAATTTACTGGCTAGTATAATGAGTGCTACACGTGTGTTAGATTCGATTCAGATCTTCTGTATCCCTATACAAAAACTCTTTGCTAAAATACCAATTAATAATTTTTCATTTCTCAAACTGTTCCAAATCTAATACATATCAAAAAATTTACTCTTCTTCTATTTTTTATTCTAAACTCCTCCAAGCTATTAATTTTCAATTTGGACCTGCCATGATTAGCCATTTGCTTAGAGAAGAAATAAACTTTTGTTATGAGGCCAGAGCTCAGTTCATATCAGAGGTAGTTATTGTGAAATCCTCCCTAAAATATTTAAACTGAGCATATATGGTGGAGAAGGAAATGGCAACCCACTCCAGTGCTCTTGCCTGGAAAATCCCACGGATGGAGGAGCCTGGTTGGCTGCAGTCCATGGGGTTGCTAAAAGTCAGACATGACTGAGATACTTCACTCTCACTTTTCACTTTCCTGCATTGGAGAAGGAAATGGCAACCCACTCCAGTGTTCTTGCCTGGAGAATCCCATGGACGGAGAAGCCTGGTAGGCTGCAGTCCATGGGGTCGCACGGAGTCAGACATGACTGAAGCGACTTAGCAGCAGCAGCAGCAGAGCATATATGGAATTGAAATTGCTTCCACTCAAAAATGAATCATTATATGAAAGTAGACAACAAACATGAGAGATATGCCCCTGCTATTTTATGCCTCCCCCACAAATTGTTTCCATCCATGTCTCAAGTGAAAGTTTGTTTTCATGAATACAATGATAACTGGCAACACAGAGCTGGGAATAAGTCTTAGGCTGGGATGGAAGGGAATATTTTTACATCTGCAAAAAAACCCCACAAAAGATGTGCGATTTGCATTTCAGACTGACTTCCAGAACACAGGAAGAAGTTAATAAGAAACCAGACTTTCTGGCCATCCAGTAGCAGACATCAAGTTCTGGGGCTTCCTCTTTGGATTAAATACAAAAGGCAGAACTTCTATAGTTAGGCTAAAATTGACAGAAGAAGAAGAGACTTAGTGGAATCAAATACTAACTTGATTAATAGAATACTGTGTTCTAATAACGGAGAAGGCAATGGCACCCCACTCCAGTACTCTTGCCTGGAAAAGCCCATGGATGGAGGAGCCTGGTGGGCTGCAGTCCATGGGGTCGCAAAGAGTCAGACACAACTGAGCAACTCCACTTTCACTTTTCACTTTCATGCATTGGAGAAGGAAATGGCAACCCACTCCAGTATTCTTGCCTGGAGAATCCCAGGGATGGGGGAGCCTGGTGGGCTACCCTCTATGGGGTCGCACAGAGTCGGACACGACTGAAGTGACTTAGCAGCAGCAGTGTTCTAATAAAGAAGAAATTTAAAAAGCTTTATTGCAAACATAGTAACTGACAGAGATTAATCTCCAAAACATACAAACAGCTCATGCAGCTTTATATTAATAAAACAAACAACCCAATCAAAAGTGAGAAGAAGATCTAAATAGGCATTTCTCCAAAGAAGACATACAAAAGGCCAAAAAGCATATGAAAAGATGCCATCATCATTAATTATTAGAGAAATGCAAATCAAAACTACAAAGAGTTATCAGCTCACACCAGTCAAAAGAGCCATCATCAAAGTCTACAAACAATAAATGCTGGAGAGGGTGTGTAGAAAAGGAACCCTCCTACATTGTTGGTGGGAATGTAAACTGGAACATCGCTACAGAAAACATTTATGGAAGTTCCTTAAAAAACTAAAAATAGAACTACTATATGATCTAGCAATCCCATTCTCGGGCATATATCCAGAGAAAGCCATATTCGAAAAGATACATGGACCCCAATGTTCGTTATAGCACTCTTTACAATAGCCAAGACATGGAAGCAACCTAAATGTCCATTGACAGATGAACGGATAAAGAAGACGAGGTACATACACACAATGGAGCAATGGAGTATTACTCAACCGTAGGAAAACAATGAAATAGAGCCATTAGCAGCAACATGGACGGACCTAGAGATTATCATACTAAGTGAAGTAAGTCAGACTAAAACAAATATGATATGATATCACTTACATGTGGAATCTTTTCAACAAAGATACAAATGAATTTATTTACAAAACAGAAACAGACTCACAGGCTTTGAAAACAAATTTATGGTTACAAAAGGGAAGATGTACTGGGGAGGGGTAAATTTGGAGTCTGGGATTAACATATACACACTACTATGTATAAAATAAACAACAAGGACCTAGTGTATAGCAGAGGGAACTCTTCTCAGTATTCTGCAATAACCTATATGGGAAAATAATCTGAGAAAGAATGGAAATATGCATATGTATAACTGAATCACTTTGTTGTACACTTGAAAGGAACATAACATTGTAAATTAACTATACTCCAATATAAAATTAAAAAGTAAATTAAAAAAAAATAGAGGGTTTAATGTCAGTGGTATAGTTTTACAGACCACAGTTATCCCCAGATGGAAAATTTTTTTAATGGACATAACCATTGAGATATGAAATTATAGATTTATTTTGGCCAGAAAAGACATAGAGGAGGTATCTCATTTAGAACAATTTGCGGTATGAAAGTGGGTTCTTTATATGTCAACAAATTCCAAATGAATTTAAATTATTGAGGCAAAATTTTTCCTAAGGAAAGTGATTTATTGTTTTGACATAAATGAACATGGTCAATATCATCAAAATCCTCTTAACCCCAGAAAAACTGTACCATCTCCAAACATGCCCAGCGTCTACAAAGTACACCCATTATTTATATAAGAATCAATAAGATTCAGTGAAATCTATAATCATGCAATAATTTCTCCGGTAACAAAAGTAAATAGTTTCAGGGGTGTCAGTTAGCTTACTGACTATGGAAGGTGTTACAAAAAGAAAATTTAATCATTACTATCATTAGTATTTTAAATAGCTAGACTAATGCAAGACAACACTAATGCAGACAAATGCAAAATTTGCAAGCAAGTATGTAACAACATGGAATAAATATTTATACAGAGGTGCATACAGAGGAGTTATTGCAATTTGTTTCAATTTACCAAGCCTTCAGCAAGTTGAGAGGTGAGGTCAGGCAGAGATAAAACCCAAGATACACAGTAAGAAGGCTGAACTCATATATCATTGTCTAAATCGGTGGCTTCTGAACTTTTTAATTCCATGCACCTATGAATAAAACACTTAAGTATATATCTTTGATGTGTATGTGTGTATATCAAAGGAATATACTTAAATATACAAATATAGAAAAATTATATGCATATACTATTATGCTAACATATTATACACGTAGTAAACTATACACAAAACAGAAATTCAAAAAATATGAGATAAAGGTAATATAAATAATATTTTATTTTATTAATTTATAAGAAAATATATTCACACTTTAAAAATCATTGGTATTACTAAAAATTGTTTAAATAATGTAAAATACTTGACCTGCTTTCTGAGAAATCTGTATTTCTCAAAAGCAACAGTTAGAACAGGACATGGAACAACACACTGGTTCCAAATCAGGAGAGGAGTACATCAAGGCTGCATATTGTCACCCTGCTTATTTAACTTATATGCAGAGTACATCATGCGAAATGCCAGGCTGGGTGAAGCACAAGCTGGAATTAAGATTGCCAGGAGAAACATCAATAACCTCAGATATGCAGATGACTCCACACTTACGGCAGAAACTGAAGAGGAACTAAAGAGCCTCAAGATGAAAGTGAAAGGGGAGAGTGAAAAAACTGGCTTAAAACTCAACATTCAAAAAATTAAGATCATCACATCCAGTCCCATCACTTCATGGCAAATAGATGGGGAAACAATGGAAACAGTGAGAGACTTTATTTTGGGGGGCTCCAAAATCACTGCAGATAGTGACCACAACCATGAAATTAAAAGACGTTTGCTCCTGGGAAGAAAAACTATGAACAACCTAGACATCATATTAAAAAGTAGAGACATTACTTTTCCAACACAGGTCTATCTAGTCAAAGCTTTGGTTTTCCCAGTGGTCATGTATGGATGTGAGAGTTGGACTGCAAAGAAAGGTGAGCACCAAAGAATTGATGCTTTTGAACTATGGTGTTGGAAAAGACTCTTCAGAGTCCCTTGGACTGCAAGAAAATCCAACAAGTCTATCCTAAAGGATATCAGTTCTGAATATTCATTGAAAGGACTGATGCTGAAGCTGAAACTTCAATACTTTGGCCACCTGACGTGAAGAACTGTATCATTGGAAAAGACCCTGATTCTGGGAAAGATTGAAGGTGGAAGGAGAAGGGGACAATAGAGGATATGATTGGATGGCATCACCGACTCAATGGACATGAGTTTGAGTAAGCTCCAGGAGCTGGTGAAGGACAGGGAAGCCTGGCATGCTGCAGTCCATGGGGTCGCAAAGAGTTGGATATGACTGAGCGACTGAATTGAACTGAACTTATTTTTTAAAATCTTGCCTTAATATTTATGATTCAGTTCAGTTCAGTTCAGTCACTTGGTCGTATCCGACTCTTTGCGAGCCCATGAATTGCAGCACACTAGGCTTCCCTGTCCATCACCATCTCCCGGAGTTCACTCAAACTCACGTCCACCGAGTTGGTGATGCCATCCAGCCATCTCATCCTCTGTCGTCCCCTTCTCCTCCTGCCCCCAATCCCTCCCACCATCAGAGTCTTTTCCAATGAGCCAACTTTTCGTATGAGGTGGCCAAAGTACTGGAGTTTCAGCTTCAGCATCATTCCTTCCAAAGAACACCCAGAACTGATCTCCTTTAGAATGGACTGGTTGGATCCCCTTGCAGTCCAAGGGACTCTCAAGAGTCTTCTCCAACACCACAGTTCAAAAGCATCAATTCTTCGGTGCTCAGCTTTCTTCACAGTCCAACTCTCACATCCATACATGACCACTGGAAAAACCATAGCCTTGACTAAACAGACCTTTGTTGGCAAAGTAATATCCCTGCTTTTGAATATGCCATCTACGTTGGTCATAACTTTTCTTCCAAGGAGTAAGCGTCTTTTAATTTCATGGCTGCAGTCACCATCTGCCCCCAAAAATAAAGTCTGACACTGTTTCCACTGTTTCACCATCTATTTCCCATGAAGTGATGGGACCAGATGCCATGATTTTCGTTTTCTGAATGTTGAGCTTTAAGCCAACTTTTTCACTCTCCTCTTTCACTTTCATCAAGAGGCTTTTTAGTTCCTCTTCACTTTCTGCCATAAGGGCGGTGTCATCTGCATCTCTGAGGTTATTGATATTTCTCCCGGCAATTTTGATTCCAGCTTGTGCTTCTTCCAGCCCAGCGCTTCTCATGATGCACTATGCATATAAGTTAAATAAGCAGGGTGACAATGTACAGCCTTGGCATACTCCTTTTCCTATTTAGAACCAGTCTGTTATTCCATGTCCAGTTCTAACTGTTGCTTCCTGACCTGCAGATAGGTTTCTCAAGAGGCAGGCCAGGTGGTCTGGTATTCTCATCTCTTTCAGAATTTCCCACAGTTTATTGTGATCCACACAGTCAAAGGCTTTGGCATAGTCAATAAAGCAGAAATAGATGGTTTTCTTGAACTCTCTTGCTTTTTCCATGATCCAGCAGATGTTGGCAATTTGATCTCTGGTTCCTCTGCCTTTTCTAAAGCCAGCTTGAACATCTGGAAGTTCACAGTTCACATAGTGCTGAAGCCTGGCTTGGAGAATTTTGAGCATTACCTCACTAGCATGTGAGATGAGTGAAATTGTGCAGGAGTTTGAGAATTCTTTGGCATTGCTTTCCTTTGGGATTGGAATGAAAACTGACCTTTTCCAGTCCTGTGGCCACTGCTGAGTTCCAAATTTGCTGGCATATTGAGTCCAGCACTTTCACAGCATCATCTTGCAGGATTTGAAATAGCTCAACTGGAATTCCATCACCTGCACTAGCTTTGTTTGTAGTGATGCTTTCTAAGTCCCACTTGACTTCCCATTCCAGGATGTCTGGCTCTAGGTGAGTGATCACACCATGGTGATTATCTGGGTCGTGAAGATCTTTTTTGTGCAGTTCTTCTGTGTATTCTTGCCATCCCTTCTTAATATCTTCTGCTTCTGTTAGGTCCATATCATTTCTGTCCTTTATTGAGCCCATCTTTGCATGAAATGTTCCCTTGGTATCTCTAATTTTCTGCAAGAGATCTCTAGTCTTTCCCATTCTGTTGTTTTCCTCTATTTCTTTGCATCAATCGCTGAGGAAGGCTTTCTTATATCTCCTTGCTATCCTTTGGAACTCTGCATTTAGATGTTTATATCTTTCCTTTTCTCCTTTGCTTTTCGCTTCTCTTCTTTTCACAGCTATTTGTAAGACCTCCTCAGACAGCCATTTTGCTTTTTTTGCATTTCTTTTCCATGGGGATGGTCTTGATCCCTGTCTCCTGTACAGTGTCATGAACCTCTGTCCATAGTTCATCAGGCATTCCATCTATCAGATCTAGACCCTTAAATCTATTTCTCACTTCCAAGGTATAATCATAAGGGATTTGATGTAGGTCATACCTGAATGGTTTAGTGGTTTTTCCCTACTTTCTTCAATTTAAGTCTGAATTTGGCAATAAGGAGTTCATGATCTGAGCCACAGTCAGCTCCTGGTCTTGTTTTTGCTGACTGTATAGAGATTCTCCATCTTTGGCTGCAAAGAATATAATCAATCTGATTTCGGTGTTGACCATCTGGTGATGTCCATGTATAGAGTCTTCTCTTGTGTTGTTGGAAGAGGGTGTTTGCTATGACCAGTGTATTCTCTTGGCAAAACTCTATTAGTCTTTGCCTTGCTTCATTCCATATTCCAAGGCCAAATTTGCCTGTTACTCCAAGTGTTTCTTGACTTCCTACTTTTGCATTCCAGTCCCCTATAATGAAAAGGACATCTTTTTTGGGTGTTAGTTCTAAAAGGTCTTGTAGGTCTTCATAGAACCGTTCAACTTCAGCTTCTTCAGTGTTACTGGTTGGGGCATAGACTTGGATTACTGTGATACTGAATGGTTTGCCTTGAAAACGAATAGAGATCATTCTGTCGTTTGTAAGATTGCATCCAAGTACTGCATTTCGGACTCTTTTGTTGACCGTGATGGCTACTCCATTTCTTCTAAGGGATTCCTGCCCACAGTAGTAGATATAATGGTCATCTGAGTTAAATTCACCCATTCCAGTCCATTTTAGTTCGCTGATTCCTAGAATATTGATGTTCACTCTTGCCATCTCCTGTTTGACCACTTCCAATTTGCCTTGATTCATGGACCTAAGATTCCAGGTTCCTATGCAATATTGCTCTTTACAGCATCAGACCTTGCTTCCATCACCAGTCACATCAACAACTGGGTATTGTTTTTGCTTTGGCTCCATCCCTTCATCCTTTCTGGAGTTATTTCTCCACTGATCTCCAGTAGCATATTGGGCACCTACAGACCTGGGGAGTTCCTCTTTCAGTATCCTATCATTTTGCCTTTTCATACTGTTCATGGGGTTATCAAGGCAAGAATACTGAAGTGTTGAAGTGTATGATTCAGTACAACTTCATCATTTACTCATTATTTCTGTACTTCATTTTATGACTGTCATGACTGAAAGTTATTCCTAATGATACAAGTACATTGTATCATATAGTACAAGTACATGACAGTGCATTTGTGCAAGGATTAGCACCAGTCTGTATATTAATTATCAGTAAAGTGTAATTTCTTTTCTCTATAAATGTGAAATGTGAAAAGAAATGTCCCCATCATCTTGCCAATTAAATCATGGCATTTTTTAAAAATCCAATCCACCAGCTATGCAAAATGTTTATTTAAATTTGACACAGTATTCAACTAGAGTGAGGTCTATAATGATGGAGAAAGTAAATCCAAATTTCATATTCTTAATCATTTCAAAATTCATCAGAATTTATAAATTTATATTTTACTTCTTTGACTGCCAGAGAATTGGGGTTGTACAAGATTAAGAGAAATGTCAACTTTTCCATTTTGTATACTATTAAGCAGTGCATGAATTATTATTTTTAATATCAGATATTTTTACAGAAATATTTTTATCCATTTGTCCATTTTTGTGCAATGAATTGAAGTGAAGTGAAAGTTGCTCAGTCAGGTCTGACTCTTTGCAACCCCCTGGACTGTAGCCCACCAGGCTCCTCTGTCCGTGGAATTCTCTAGGCAAGAATACTAGAGTGGGTTGTCCTTCTCTTCTCCAGGACATATACCAATGCAAGGATCAAACCTGGGTCTCCTGCACTGCAGACAGATTCTTTACCATCTGAGCCACCAGGGAAGCTGTTTGTGTAGTAGATAATGAAATCCCTAAATCCACCTAACCAGATACACACACACTTCACTGTGTATCAATACACTGAAATCAAGCAACAGAGAACCCCACTGCCAGTCCTTTGGGATTGGATAAGTGCTATTCTTCCCTTAAGAAACTCAGATGCCTTTCTGACAGTACATTTATGTAAGGACTAGCACCAGTCTGTATATTAATTATCAGTAAAGTGTAATTTATTTTCTCTATAAATGTGAAGCTATAAATTATAATTATTTTTCCATGTGCAAATAAATGGTCTTGTTCACACTCTGATAAGCGTGTCCTCCACTTTGAAATGAATGTCTCTCCATAAAAACTTGTCTCCTCTCTTCTTTAGAGTAAATGAATGAGTGCTTTATGGCCCATGGAGAAACTCTAAGAGTGAGGCTACAGGTAAACAATTACTAACACTTCCAGTGACTTGAGGTTCTTGATTTAATTTGTTTTTTTGTGTGGAAAGTATGACTGAAAAATATCATCATTCATTTCATAAATATTTATTGAGATTGTATTATCTTACCAGTTTCAAATTAGATATAAAATCTTGGAGTAATTTAGAACCAAAGTGAATAATTTGCTAAGTAATTTATACCGGAGACCAGAAACTCTTCCTGTGAAGGACTGCTGCTGCTGCTGCTGCTGCTAAGTCACTTCAGTCATGTCCAACTCTGTGCGACCCCATAGATGGCAGCCCACCAGGCTCCTCTGTCCCTGGGATTCTCCAGGCAAGAATACTGGAGTGGGTTGCCATTTCCTTCTCCAATGCATGAAAGTGAAAAGTGAAAGTGAAGTGGCTCAGTCATGTCTGACTCTTAGCGACCCCGTGGACTGTAGCCTACCAGGCTCCTCCATCCATGGGATTCTCCAGGCAAGAGTACTGGAATGGGTTGCCATTTCCTTCTCCATGTAAAGGACTAGATAGCAAATATTTTTGGCTTTGTTACCCAAACTTGTTGCTGCAATTTATTGAGTTCTGTCAATGCAGCATGAAAGCAGTCATAGAGAGTATGTAAAAGAAGGTGCTTGGCTGTGATCCAACAAAATTTCATACATGAAAATAAATAGCAGAAAGAATTTGGCTGGTGGGCCCTAGCTTGCCAACCCCACATCTGCTTCTCTTCCCCTATCTGATCTGACTACAGTGATTAGAGTCTACAGAATTTTACCTATATGTCTCTTGAGTCTATTTTCTTTTACCTGAATAAGTAAGAAAATTAGAGGAAATCAGTCATTTTATTGATGCATAATCAGATAATTGTCTTTACTTTTCCAGATATCCTATTTACTTTTTGTTCCCAGGTGCACTGACCAAATGAGTTGGTCCCTTATTTCTTACACAAGAAAATTAATTTACAGAGTCAAAAGGCATAATCTAGTCTACAAAAGAACAAAGATGTTCTTAAACAATATTTGCTGGCTAGAAACTTCTAGATGGTTCTCGTTTGTTTTCATTCTTGTGATAATATATATGTCAAATGCTATAGGAACAGGAAAAGCAAAGTATGACTTGCCAGGAAGAGGGTTAACTTTCATTATAATAAGTAAAAAACTGCACAGTGATGACTATAGTGTACTAATGCCAACTTAGCGTCCACTTCTCAGTGTACTCCAAGATCCATTCTACCTCAATAAGCACCCAATTCTAGGTGCTCAAATCTGAGTATTCTGAAGTTTCTCCCTGGAAGTTGGTGAAAAATCCTGATTGTAGGTCTTTTGGAGTGGGATCCAGAAATCTGAGAACTTGGGTTTCCGATTATTCTAATTGGGCCAGTCAGAAGAAAACATAAAGGCAGAGAAGCACAGAGTAAATTTGCTAAATTCAAAAATTCCACCTGCAAGATTGGTGTGAAGATGAAAATATATCTGAAGCTCCCAAATCAGAACTTGGCAGATAGTACTAGATTAGGTAATTTTATAATTATTATTGTGATAAAATTATCATTTTATACAGAAAAAGAGCTTTGGAAACTGGAAACAATTTAAACTGCAATTAGGCAAAAAAGGAAGAAACAATTTATAAATCCTCGATATAAAAAGTGGATGCAGTATGGGATGGTCATAAACTGCAATAGTTAACAAGAAAGGTCATAACTGCTGAATCACTAGGTAATCATTAAACCAAACTAGAGACAAGTAATGAAGGAAAAGAGGCGAAAAGGCTTTAATGGCTATTTGCCCATATGTCACAAAACTGAAGCAAAGACGTGTTTATTATCTGGATCATCTGGGTCTTAGCCACAGTTCTCTGACTTTCTTTGCCTGAGCAAACCTGTATTTAAGGCAATAAAATCGAGAAAGCAGTAGGAGTTAGAGGAAAGGGAGATTTGCAAACTGTAACTAAAATCAGAGAGCCATTCAGCCTAAAAAGATCTTTGGTTTCCTCAATAAATTCCCAGAGACTCATAGTTTTGTCATTTGTTTTGCCCTTGGCAGAGAAAACCTGGACTGTACTCAGGCCAGTCCTGGTTCTTCCACACCTTTGTTCATTCATTCATTGAGCCAATATTTAAGAGCTCAGACTGTGTGACAAGCACCATGCGAGGCACTTGGGATACATAAGTAAACAAAATTATAAAGATCTCTGCCCTCATAGAACTTACACTCCAACAGAAAAATAGAATCAAAAATAAACATTATGATTAAGTAAGTTTTATAAAACAAAAAGGAAAGTAAGCTTTACACAGAGGGACCACTTCACTTGGAAGCATCTGCCACAAATACTGATGTCTGCTTGACAGTGGGGGAGATGAGAGCGGTGGTCAGGGTCAGTCTCACTGGTAAAGTAAAACTTAAGTGAAGACCTAAGGAGGTAAGGGAGTGGGGCCAGCAGCCAAGGGAGATACAGCATTCCCAGTTGTTGTAGTTCAGCTGTGAAGAAATAAAAGATTTGACTTTTCCAGATATATATGATTTTTAAAAATATTTTACAATGTCTTTCCACCCCAATAGATTCTCTCCAAAGCCTTTAGTTCTCATGGAAACAATCCTCTTCCTTTTCACATTTATATTTCTTTGGTTTTCATACTACTTAATAAACTATATAATATCAATAATGAACACAACTGACATAAACAGATTTGGGAACAAATGCAGCTGACTCTTGGTAAACATAAAACTCAACTGATGGGGGCAGAAATGTGTGAATGTACTGGAATAGTCTTCTGGCTGTCAGTACTCCTCTGCAATGGGCATTGTCCAGCATGTTTTACTGAGGAAATAGAGTATGATTACTCTAGGGAGTCAGTTAAATGGACATTGAATAACTGAGCATCTATGATATAAACTATTGATGTCAAGTGATGAAATCTTATTGAGAACTGCAAACATGGGAACTGGAAGGAAAAATAAGAAAAATAACTACCATAATCCAATCATTTAGCAGATGAGAAAATCCAGACATCAAGAGCTAGGTATCTTCCCAAAATAGGTTCATCATTAGGAAGAGAAACAGATTTGACATTTCTGTTCAGTGTCCCTTCCACACCAGAGTGCTCCATTTTGTCACTACTTGATAAAGTTACTGAAAATGACCGAAATTCCTCTTTTCTCTAGTCCTTCTGTTTTTAAAATAGAGTACAAAGAAGTAATTCTCTCACCTGAGACTAATATCTTTATTACCTAAAAAGTTAGAGATGTTTAACCTTGAGGTTTTCAATTAAAAATATGCTAGTGTTTTTTTAAAAAATGATATTTCAATAAAAAATTACATAAACTTAGAACCAATTTTTTCTTATAACCCATTGAATTCATAAAGACTCACATTTGGGCATTGGTCAGGGATTAGAAAATAACTCAGAGGGGGAAAAAAGCAACTGAAATACTAGAAAGACTGAATAAATACGAAATCAACCTTGCAGCCAACTTTTCCAGACACTCAGTCAAGATGCCTAAGGTCATTGGTAAGTACTCAGTTCTCCTGTAATGCTATCAGAAATATCTACCATAGAAAAAGATCAGAAATTGTAATATTTGCATTGCAAAAAGTATAAGGCTTAAGTGATGTGTGTTTAAGTGTATTTATAAAAATGGGTTAAAGTACAATGTAATAAAATTATTAAAAAGGAACTGGGGAATTAAAACCATTTTCCATATTCTATTTATTTCTTCTTATTTTTTTCTGCTGGAAAAATATCTACAAAAATTGGCATAAATAAATGTGTATGCTTATTAACTCCACCTGCAACTCAGGCCTCAGCTTTCTGACAATAATGAGCTACTTTAAATCTCTAAGTTTCTTGATTACTTCCCATAAAGATGAATGAGGGGTGTTAAAGTCACCTGTTGGGGAGCATCACTACTCCCTGATTGCTAGAAATCCTCACCCCCACCCAGCTCCTCCCAAGGATCTGATTGGCAGTCACCTGGATAACTGTTCTAAGTGAAAGTTTAAATAGTTACTCAAAGCTTCCATGATGCTGCACTCCACTAGTTCTTTTCAAATATCTGGTTTTCTCTGTTTCCTCATATTTATTTTTCCTTCATTTTATTATTAAATATGGAATTTCCCAGGGTTCCAGACACAGCCAATTGTTCTTCCTAGTAATCTTCTCTCCCAATTAATTTCCTTCCCTCTCAGAGTCTTGACTATAACATGTTAAGGACTTTCAAATCTGTGGATCCTCACAGGCTTCCCAGGTGGCACAGCGGTAAAGAAACCACTTGCCAATGCAAGAGACACAAAAGATGAGGGTTCGATCCCTGGATTGGGAAGATCCCCTGGAGTAGGAAATGAGAACTTACTCATATTCTTGCCTGGAAAATACCATGGACAGAGGAGCCTGGCAGGCTACACTCCATAGGGTTGCAAAGAGTCGAACAAGACTGAGCTCACAAGCACATCAATTGAACGTTTGATTCCTGGGTCAGGAAGATTCATGAATGCAGTCCTCTCACTAGCAAATGAGTAATGTCAAACTTCCACGAATAGCTTATTTGAACACTTCAAGTTTATCTTATCAAAAACTGAACATCTGATTTCCTTTCTTTCCCAAACTGTTTTCATATGTTCTTTCTCTCTCCTAGAGGAACCAATTACCCAATCCAGAAACTTCAGAGCAAATCCTCAGCAATAATTTCAATTGGATTTCTGCCATTAAATTTGGATGTTTATTACATGTGTAATTATAGGGTCTTAAGATGACACTAGTCTTATTTAAATAAATAAATTTTTGTACTTCACAATGGTATAACACAAAGTACACTAGTGAATTAATCCACTAACAGTTTTTCTTAGGCACTACACAACCACAACTACCGTCACCACTGGCTCTATCATGCCTGTTTTTCTTTCCAATTAAGGCTCTCTGAAGGGCTTTCCTGATGGTTCAGATGGTCAGATAGTAAAGAATCCACCTGCAATGCAGAAGACTGAAGTCTGATCCCT
The DNA here is from genome assembly GCF_019923935.1 of Bubalus bubalis. Taxonomy (NCBI): domain Eukaryota; kingdom Metazoa; phylum Chordata; class Mammalia; order Artiodactyla; family Bovidae; genus Bubalus; species Bubalus bubalis. Next base: position 110,792,151 of record NC_059159.1, on the reverse strand, counting down.
GGGTCAGGAAGATCCCCTGGAGAAGCGAATGGCTACCCACTCTAGTATTCTTGCCTGGAGAATCCCATAAACAGAGGAGCCTGGTGGGCTACAGTCCGTGAGGTCACAAAGAGTCAGACACAACTGAGCAACTAAGAATAAGCACGAAACACAAGGCTCTTTGAAGACTTATGGTCATAATTATGCATTGGAAATTCCTAATTTGGGTAACCTTGACAATATACAGCTATATAAAATCAGCCAGCACCACAGATTGCATGTATTTTAAGAATAAGAAAAACAAACAATTCAGTATCTAGGTCCATATTCTCACTTCCTTTCATGTGTGTATATTTACATTTTTAATCCCTGGACTAAGAAACAAGGAAAGGGGCAAAAGCAAAAACATTTCCTTGAGAAAAAAGTTCCAGAAATAAAAAGGTAGGGAGGGGATTGGGTAGGGAAAGAGATAAAAAAATACTGATACATTTTCTACTTACCCTAATTAAATCTAATCAAAGCTCACAACTGACTACTGTGTTGTGAATTTGCAATGTCAGTCTAAAGGTTTCTTTCTGATTAAATCAAGTACAAGCAGTACTGAAGGCACTAATGATAAAGCAAGCCCCATTAGACTATTAAAATATAAAAGGGGTCCTCTTTTCTCAAATCAGTGTATTTCCATTTAGCCAGAGCCTGCCACTCTGAAAATATGTCTCACTAATCATTCTTCTCTGTTTCTTGATCTTTTGCTACTTTCTCCAGGGCCTGCAGTCAACTGTGGAGGTGGAACAATGAAGTCTTTCATATAGAAGAAAAAAAAGAAAAAAGAAAACTCTGAATGCAATGCTTTCTCTCCTTCTCTATATCACTGTGAGCATACCAAAAGAAACAAAAGGGAAGGATCAACCCTTTTTCCAGTGGTCAAAAGGTATTTTAGAAATTAAAGGAAGAAATCCTTGAGAATGGTTTTGTGTCTGTCTGTCTTCCACACGATTGTCACTGATTGTGCATGTTAAACCTTTTCAGTGTCAGGAATCCAAATCCAGAGGAGACATCCAAAGTGTAAACTCAGGTTTTCTCCTGAAAAGCAGTGAGTGGCATTTGGCTAAGACAACCAAGACCCTTTGGCCAGAGAATTCTATAAGATAAAAAATGTTGGCACCATTGAGCATTTTGAAAGTTTAGACAGATAAATGTAGACAAACCTCCTAAATGTGATCTTACTTATTGTTTACAAAATAATTTTAAAAGATATGCAGTGAGATCTTGGAATTTACATCTAACTTCAGGGTCAGGAGAGAGGTCAAGTAACATACAGGGAGCTTTGAAAGATTAGAGCCTACATTAGGTCAAGATCATAGCCATTCTCTGTTCTTCAGCTGAGAGTACAAGCAAAGCCAGACAATTAAGAAAGAGAACTGGTGTGTACAAAAGATCTAATCAGTGTGCTGCTTCTAATCTACAAACTACTCAAGAAGCAAGGGACTCAGGAGTCCTTGCTTCTGCTAGTTTGTTAAAAATACATTGGCCTCACTAAATCTTTTAGTCCAATAGGTCTTTCTTTAGCATAGTGTTTAAAATTTTTAAATAATATTCCTTTATATTTTTAATACTAAAGAGGTCTAGCAGAATTTATTCATCATTAATTCATTTTATCCTCCCCTCAACATGAGTATTATCCCAATTATTAATCAGCCAGGATGAGTGACAGCAACTCAGTTTCGTAAATGGGGAGTCAGAGCATTGTGGGGACTGAGAAGATAAGGCAAGAGTCATACTTTGAAAGCAGTAGAGCCAGGACTAAGACCCAGTTCTCTGATGATCCAGAATTACGTTACCACATAAACAAATTATATTTAAATAACAAAGGAAGCTACATTTTATAAGAGGCAAGTAGGCAGTTTTAATCCAATTTAACTCATTATATACCAAAGCAAAAGCATTTGTCTAAGAATTTCAGTCACATAATCAATATTCAGCTAAAAGTGTTTGGAATGGAGGAGCAATGCTGTATGAATGACTGCCCATTGATAAAGTTTATTATTACTATATTCATTTATTTTAACAGAGGACCATACTGGGAAAGCAGAGACTCCCATCAAACCCTGCACTCCTAACACTTCAAGTGACAACAGCTAATATGGTTTTAATATTGCTGATTTACAAGCCATAATAAATTTGTTTGGATGCTCTACCCTGGAGGCTTATTTAGATGTGAAAACAAAGGAACTAGTCATAAAGAGGCTCTTTGTTCTGAATTTAGTTGAAAAACACTAGAAAAACAGTTACGTTTGAGGCATAAAGTGTATCTTTGGTATACTATTAGTGTACCAATCAACTTTAAAGCAAAATGCAATGAAGATTTTCTGTTCTGTATGTTTTTGTTTTGTTTTGTGTGTGTGTGTGTTTACTTGTTTAGTTTGTTGTTGTTGTTGTTGTTTTAATATTCCCTTATTCGGCTGTACCAGGTCTTAGTTGTGGAATGTGGGATTTAGTGCTCTGACCAGGGGTCGGTCAAATCTGAGTCCCTGCATTGGCAGCAGGGAATCTTAGCCACTGGATCAACAGGGAAGTCTGAAGGTTCTATATGTTTTAATATAACTAATATTCACTGAGCAGTTAGTGTCCATAATGTATTATATAAAGTGAATAAAAATTATAAACCGGTTTTGGGGAAAGATGGACAATGAGTTAAACACTTGAATTTAACTTTCCTCCCTCTAGAAACCCCTATAAAACCACAGTAAAGAGATGGATGGGTGAATAGATAATGTTTTTAAAGGTATATATTCAAGAATAAATAGAGATAATACAATAGCACAAAATTTAGGAAGGCAGGAAAGCAGACAGATGAATATTAACCAAAGGGCCTTTTAGACCTAAAAAGGCCAAATATAACTAGCACTGATGAAGGCTGAAAACTGATCTTGTCTTCACTTGAAATTCTTCAAGTCTCAGAAACTGATAGCACCAGACCTGTCTGAAAATGGGAATTAAGGGAGTTGGGGAGCTAAAATAAGGAGGATTGACTTGAAGCTTTAATGAAAAACAACTGAATTCATTTCTGCATTCTTCTGGCTGTTCCTTACCCCTTACCCCTCAATAATAGAAGATCAGAACGATTAAAACAGAGTCTCCACTCTGGAGGAAGCCATGTATAGTCGAGGGTATGAGTACTTATCTGAAAATGTGTGAATCAAATGGATAATTATTTGACTATCAGACTGCTAGCAGATAGGCCTTACACTTCAGGTCACAGATGAGAAGTTACTTCTTTAAGGTATCAGCCCAAGTGGAAAGACATGAATATCAGGGCTCCTCCAACACTAGCTCAACCAAATTACCTCGCAGGGAAACTCAGCACTGACAAACCCTCCCACGCCCTCCGAGATTACAGAGATTCTACTCAGGAGATCATATTCTCCCACTCTGAATCATAAACCGTCAAGCAAAGGTTACCAGAGATCAAAGGAAAACATCTCATATGCAAAACAGAGATGAGAATAAACTGAATAAAACACTTGGAGAAAACAAGCTAAACAGAAGAAAACTTCAAAAAGTTCTCATTAATATCTTCAGAAAGAGGATTTCCATAGATGCAGATTGCTAACAGCTAACTGCTAAGTTGCTTCAGTAGTGTCCGACTCTGTGCAACCCCATTGACGGTAGCCCACCAGGCTCCCCTGTCCCTGGGATTCTACAGGCAAGAACACTGGAGTGGGTTGCCATTTACTTCTCCAATGCATTAAAGTGGGAAGTGAAAGTGAAGTCGCTCAGTCGTGTCTGACTTTTAGCAACCCCATGGACTGCAGCCCACCAGGGTCCTCCATCCATGGGATTTTCCAGGCAAGAGTACTAGAATTGGGTGTCATTGCCTTCTCCTAGCATCTATGAAAAAAGAATAAGATGGTATTTGAAAAATTCAGAGTAAAAAGAACTCTTGGAAAATAAAATTTGATAGCAGGGAGGGAAACATATACAGAAGTTTTGAAAAAGGACTGTTATGGAAATCTTCAAAAAAATTAAAAGGTCAACAGATCCCAGAATGAATGCAGAATGTGACAAAACAATTTAACCCTATTGGAGAAGACTCTTGAGAGTACCTTGGACTGAAAAGAGATCCAACCAGTCCATCCTAAAGAAAATCAGTCCTGAATATTCACTGAAAGTACTGATGCTGAAGCTGGAGCTCCAATATTTTGGCCACCTGATGGGAAAAACTGTCTCATTTGAAAAGACCCTGATGCTGGGAAACCTATGGTTTTTCCAGTAGTCATGTATGGATGTGACAGTTGGACTATAAAGAAAGCCAAGTGTCAAAGTTTGATGCTTTTGAACTGTGGTGTTGGAGAAGACTCTTGAGAGTCCCTTGGACTGCAAGGAGATCCAACCAGTCCATGCTAAAGGAAATCAGTCCTGAATATTCATTGGAATGACTGATGCTGAAGCTGAAACTCCAATAGTTTGGCCACCTGATGTGAAGAGCTGACTCATTTGAAAAGACCCTGATACTGGGAAAGATAGAAGGTGGGTGGAGAAGGGGACAACAGAGGATAAGATGGTTGGATGGCATCACCGACTTAATGGACATGAGTTTGAGCAAACTCTGGGAGTTGGTGATGGACAGGGAGGCCTTTTTGCATTTCTTTTTCTTGAGGATTGTATTGATCCCTGCCACCTGTACAATGTCATGAACCTCTGTCCATAGTTTTTCAGGCATTCTGTCTATCAGATCTAATCCCCTGAATCTATTTGTCACTCTCACTGCATAATCGTAAGGGATTTGATTTAGGTCATACCTGAATGATCCAGTGGTTTTCCCTACTTTCTTCAATTGAAGTCTGAATTTGGAAATAAGGAGTTCATGATCTGAGCCACAGTCAGCTCCAAGTCTTCTTTTTGCTGACTGTATAGAGCTTCTCCATTTTTGGCTGGAAAGAATATAATCAATCTGATTTCGGTGTTGACCATCTGGTGATGTCCATGTGTAGGGTCGTCTCTTGTGTTGTTGGAAGAGGGTGTTTCCTATGACCAGTGCGTTCTCTTGGCAAAACTCTGTTAGCCTTTGCCCCACTTCATTCTGTACTCCAAGGCCAAATTTGCCTTGGTATATACACAAGTTTTTGTTCTTTCTACTGGGAGGGCCTAGCAACTAGCACACAATAGAAGGAATCAGATCTCCTTGGAGAAATGTCTATTCTAGGGTTTAGGTAGAAATATTCAAGATAAGCCTGGAGCATCTTACAGTGACAGAAAGTTAGGAAATGTTAAAAAATAAATAAGTAAATTCACAACGTTGGTGGTATGGACACAGGAGCCAACCAATATCTCACAATGGCCAAAGTTGGAAGAATCTGAGAAACAAAATAGATGAAGTAAATATTTGATTGTAATCCAGAGTAGGGAGGAGGGAGGAGGGTACAGGATGGGGAACACACGTATACCTGTGGCGGATTCATTTTGATATTTGGCAAAATTAATACAATTATGTAAAGTTTAAAAATAAAATAAAATTTAAAAAAATAAGCATTTGTTATTCCACAGTGCCATAATTAAGTAACTGAATAAATAAATAAATGAAGGATAAAGAGAAAAATCTCCCATGTAGGAGAATTCCAAATAATTCATGTAGATATTCTGCCCTCTAGGAAGTGGAGCATAACTCCCCAACTAAGTATGAGCTACCATAATGACACTTATCCAAAGAGTACAGTATGGAAAGAGAATAGTAATATTATACTGCAAAACCCTGAGAAACACTACCTCAGCTAGATGATGAGAAAACAGAAAAATCCCTGGCATTTTTAAAATCTGAGGGATATTATAGAAAATATCTGATTTGAGTTCTTCAAAAGTCAAGGTTAAGAAAAACAAGAAAAGTCTGAGAAACTATTATAGCTAAAGAGGAGCCAAAAAGACATGATTACTAAATTCAATATGATGTCTAGATAGGATCCTAAAAAAAAAAAAAGAAAAAATGACATTAGGTAAAAACTAAAAAAATCTGAAAAAATACAGACTTTGGTTATCAAGAATGTATCAATATTGGTTCATTAATTGTGACATAGACCATAAATACACCACATTAATGTAAGATGTTAATAAGAGCAACTAGGTGTACAGCACATGGATACTCAATACTATCTTTGCAATTTTTCTGTAAATCTAAAATGATTTTTAAGTTCAAAGTCTATTAAAACATGTTTTAAATGGGAAGAGCAAGGTAATAAAATATTTCAAAAATTAGGAAAAAAATTGCAAAGATAGAAAATATGAGAGAAAAATAGTAACAAGAGCCATAGAAGTTCTTGACAAAATGTACAGTGTTACAAAACATATTCAGAAGGAGGGAAGAGAATAATAGAGGGGAAACAGTTACCAAACTAAAATTAGAAGAGAATTTTCTAGTACTAATGAGACTTCAAACTGCAAAGGCCTATTGGGTATGTAACAAAACATATGGAGGGAAATAAACCTTACATTCAGTCACATAATTTTGAGATATTGGAACTTAAAATGTAAGGTTTGAAAAGCTTTCATAAAGAGATAGATAAATAAAATAGGTCACTTCTAATGGAAAGACAATTGGATTGCTTCAGCTTCACTGAATACTAGAAGAAAAATTGTCAAGTAGAAATTTTTGATTTTAGAATTTTTTTTAACCAAATCAAACTACTAATCAATATAAGGACAAATACTTTTAGACATGCAAGGACTTAGAAAGTTTACCTCACATGTACTCTTTCTCAGATACTAACTTTTGGATTCTTTTTTTCTGTAAAATGAATTAATCAGTCAAAAAGGAGGAAAACAGATGGATCTTTGAGAGTGTAGATTCAACGCAAAAGAAAAATTAATAAAAGTCACAGGACAATAGATTTATAGCCATTCTAGATAATAACTAGACTGTGTTGAAACAGGAGCAGTCCAGGAAGACAGTATTCCAAAAAAGAGATAAATCCATTTTGGGGATCCCTGAGATGCTGGAAGGATTAAAGATATGATAAGGGCAGAATGAAAGAAAAAAAAAAAAAGGCAATTACAAACCCCAGGAAAGGCAAAAATCTAAACAAGAAAGTAAATATGCTTAACTCGATTGTGAACAATATTAACCATAATTATGCAAGCACTATTTACTCTCCTTAGAACCTATCTATCAACACATAGACTTAATAATAGTTACAGAAGAGAAAGCAAATGTTAACAACCTTAACCATATAAAAGTGTAAAGAAGATAGAAAGTAAAAGGAGTGAAGGGAACTGAAGAGAAGAGTTGGTGTGATAATGTCCCAGGTTTACAGTGTAGAAAATCAAGAGATGCTATGTATAATGGAAAGGTACATCTAAAGTACACCAATAGAGGACAAAGAGACAATTATTTGGGAAGCAGAGGCGAGACGGCAGTATAAATAAGCTAAATCATTTTCTGTTCAATAAGAACATATATAAATAATCTTTAAAACTGATTCAACTAAATCAGGAAATAATGGTATAAATAGACTTTTAGGCAAACTGAGATGACACCAGAATAATAAAAATACCAAACTGATATGAACTAGATATGCTTTCCTTCGGCAAATAAGATTGGGGGGTAGGGAAGGATGAGGTGGTTGCTCTTGTATTATTTGAAGTTTTTAGCTAGCAAGTACATGTATTACTTTAATAAAGATAAAAATGAGTTAATTTTTAATGACAAGATGTCATTCCTGCTCTGAGGAGTCTTACAATCAAGTACAGAAAACTGATAACTAAAATGTGAGGAAGGGAGGGAAGAAAGGAGGCAAAAAAAGGAGGAAGGGAAAAAGAAAAGGAAGGAAGGAGGTAACAAAATATCTACACTGTGCAGACACACTGCACAAGTGTCTACCTTGTGCAGTGCATTTTTCTGGCTGATTTACATACACCATTCCATTTCAAGTTTCTGCCTTTTGGTGATTTTCCCCATTTTACTTTGAACAATGGAGGCTTGAAAAGGGAGGCAGTTTATTCAAGATCACACAGTTCCTATGTACCAGAGCTAGGAATCAAATCCAGGTCTATCAAAGTTTAAAATCATGTACTCTCTCTTATAGAAGGCAATCACTAAGCACAAAAGTTATTTGGATATCAGTAAGATTTCTAAGATAGAAGCTGCCTTCCTACTTCCTAGTTATCATACAGGTCTCAGACACAGCAAAACAAGGCAGGCTCCAGCCCCTTCGTGAGGCCTTCTCCAGAGAGCAGATTGCTGAGGGCCCACTTTTGATGTCTGTGTCCTATCCAATATATCCACAGCTTTTAACAGCTGGAAAGATGAGTGATTCATCTGAACCTATCCCAGGAGTCCTAAAACTGTTCTCTTTATTGCACTGAGACATTACAATAACCAGGAGGAGAGATGGCTTCCCGAAAATCCCCACCACAACTGACCTCCAATCTTCTCATTCCGCTTCTCTGTCACTCACCTATGAAATTTAGGACTAGACTAATTTGGTCATATTACTCCTCAGCAGCAGGCCCTCCCTCAGAAATCTGTGTTGGTATTTTTGGCCACCAACTTATTCCTTTCCTTGGAATAATTTTGTTAAATTTCCACCACGTCCTTAAACTCTCAATTCCCCTTCTTTATTTTCCTTCCTCCACCTCCGCTTCTCCCCCACTTTCTCCTCCTTCCTCTTCTTCATTTCTTTCTCTCTCTCTGTCTCTGTCTGTCTTTCTTTGTGCCTCTCTGTGATAACTATGCCTATGATTTCTCTAAGAAACAGAGACCATCAGTCTTATAACTTATAAATCCAATCAACTTCAATCCTCATCCATTCTTCTTTCCTCCTGTGTCAGAAGTAAAGCCCTTCCCACAGGCAAAGCCTAGATCCTCTAGTCGAAATTTTCCTCCTGTGTGCTCTAATCTCACCATCTCTTATTGTCTCTTCTCCGTGCTTTCTATTCCTCCTTCTCCATGGCACCTTTCCCTTACCCTAAAACACAGCTAAACTTCTCCCACTGAGGAACATCCTTTGTTTCTTCTCAGTTACATTCTTTCTTCCACAGACATTTGTGAGCACCTGTTACGTGCCCAGCATTGTACTGAAAGATGAGAATGCTCTGGGAAATGAAGCAGGCCTGTCCCCAGTGGAGCTTACAGCCTAATGGAGGAGCAGATGATAAGTATTAAGTGTAAATTTTAAATTTGCCACAAATCCCAGGAAGGAAGCAAATAGGACACAGTGATAAAAAAATAAAAGGGAGGTCCACTAAGTTAAGGTAGCCAGGAAAAGGCCCTTATTTTTCCACCGTTTCCATTACTAGATTTTAGGCTGTCATTTTTCACCTAGGTTCCAAGAAACTCTTAAACGAGTTCCCTGCTTCCCAATTCCACCTTTTGGTCCTTCTCACGTATTGCTACTATTGTTGAGTTTCTGAAGCAGATCAAACTTTGTCATTCCCCTACTTAAGCCTCTAGTCATTTCTCAAGCTCTAATCCTTGAGCCTCATAAGAAGTAACTTTGAGATCACTATATAAACAGCCACAGTGCTGTGCAGAATACTTTGTGCTGACTCAAATCTCCAGAACTCTTGGGTTTGTTATTTTTGCCCGTCAATCTCTGTTTCAGTTTGTTTTGTTTAACCAATGGAAAAACTAGTTTCTCCTCTATGACCACTAAGACGTCTTAAGATGTAAGTTGGGCTTTGGCAGCTGCAACATGGAGAAGGAAGTGACTGAGATGCTGAAGAAAGACAGGACCATCAAGATCAGAGTAAGCAGTTCTAGAAGATGAGCAGCAGGAAGGATATTTTGATGTGGGCGTCCAAAAACATTTAATACAACTTCCTCTCTTTGGGTCCCTTTCCTCTAGCTCTTGCAAGAGACAAAATTTAACATTTTCCCTTAAAATGCTATTAGGAAAGCTAGTCAACTAAAACAAAATAGATACAAATTTGATGAATTTCCCATTTGATGAAATGAGTTTCCATGAATTGGTTGTTGAATGAATTTGCTTTGAAAGTCTAAGAGAATTTGACATTTTGCTTATTTGACCAATTTTACTAGGGGGAAGTGAGTTATGTGGGTCAAGGTTAATGCCAGGGGTAGAGAAGCTTCTGCCCTGCTTCCTTTTTAGTATTTCGGAGGATATTGCATCACTGGTTGCCTTTGCATCAACTTGTGGATAGCAAAGAGTGGGCCTAAATTTAGCTCTCTTGACCTGCCCCTGAAAGCGAACATTGAACTTAGTTGAAGATCTGAATAGGAGCTTATCAGAAGCTGTCTTGACAAAGCAGATGAGGTAACCTTCCAAGAGTGGACCAAAACTGGCTTACCAGCTCAGAGAACTCACTGCTAAATAGTCAAAAATTTTGCAAGCTAGTTGTTTAGCATGGCAATTATTCAAAATTAAATTACTTAAACTTAAGATTCAATAAATTCTATTAAAAATAAAGATAGTTGCTCAAAACTATCCATTTAATAAAGATAATTACTCCATTATTTATTACATTTTACTATTATCTTTGCTCTTGAGATTATTTACATCTGTTGGATCTGTATGGTGCATCTCTTCCCAACTCTGCATTTGGTGGCAGTATATTGGTAGTTTGAAATGCCAGGGTGGGACTCTTAACACCACAGAAGTCTTCAAATACTACAAATCAGTATCTTTGGGCAGCGCTTCTCCTGCCCAAAGATAACTGCCAAGTATCTACTGCCTATGGTTCACGGAGCAGGCCGAAACCTAGGGGACACACTGGAACTCTGTAGTGCCCACAGCAAAAGCTAAGTCAGCAAGGTTGGGAATGGTGTGTGAATTATACCAGCCTCAGACATCAGCAAAGCACCCGAGGATGACAGCAGCCCTCATCAGTGGTCACCAGCCCAGGAAGAAGTTATGACACAGCAGAGACCAGCAAGGATCCAAAGGACACCAAGAACCCCCACCTTCCTCTACCACGGTTCAATCACTCAAATCTCACATTCAGATCCCATCTTGGAAAGCAACAAGAGACAGCAGAAATCTGAAAAGCTGAGTTCTTTATCTAACAGAGATAAGAATTTACCTAAGGAAAATATTTTTTTTCATCGAATTGAACAAAATTTGTCTGGTGGGACTGAAACTGACCCTATCCCACAAACTTAGCTACCTGGGGCAAAGGAAGATGGGTGAGGAGGCTCTTTCATGAAGATGAACCAATTATAGGGGAAAGGAACCATACTTTGTTGTTGTTGTTGCACATTTAAGAGAAATGGGTATAATTTTACCCTTCTGCTGCAAAGCTGATATTGAGCATTTAGTAAGTGGTTAACGATTGTTACCACTTCATCTTCCATATGCAGATAAGGAAATGAAGACTCAGAAAGTTTATGTAACTTGCACAAGGTCACACAGCTAGGAAGTAGAAGGAGGCAGGTTGGTCTGTAGGGATTGAGCCCTTTTGTTCTACTCCCTGTCATTAACTGTTCTCAGGCCTCCCTTTGGGCTGTTAGGCACTGCAGAAGGCTTGAGACAAACCAGAAGAGAAACTCCTCATAGGAAAGCATCTGGAATGGACAGCCTGAAAGCTAAGTCAGAAAAGCTATTACTTGAGAGGGAGACCATATATATTTTAGGACCTAGGGAAAAAATTGAATGTTACTGGAAAGGCAACTGGGGACAGAAGTTAAGCACACAAATAATGAAAACAGTAAATGAGCAATAAAGTTGGTAGCTAATAGAGCTGAGAGACTGAAGAAGTGACTGAAGTACAGAGCAGAGATTGGACTGTGTAGAACCAAACCTGGGAATAGTGAGCAATCATACCTTTTATGCACTGCCCATGTCATCTTGCCAGAGTAGCAGCAGCATCATAAAGGAGCCAAACCAGGCATGAAACCAACCTTTCTCCACAGTGTGATTATTACTCACACATTCCCTCCTACTGCCCTGCATGCCCCAAGACTATCTCCATCCTACTCATACTTGTTATGAAAAAAAAAAAAAAGCATTTTTATTAGTTTAGAAACATATTCCACATAGATAATTTTAGAAATTCATATAATACAGAAGGGCTTATAAGAAAAAGCAGCAGTAGCCTGCCCCACCCCACCTCCTTTCCAAATCCAATTCTCCACACTTTGTACTCCACTTTGTAAATTTCCAAATGCCCCCTGTACTCCCACAGCTTTCATGGAACAAAACAAGCTGGGACCCGTTCCATTATTTCTCCCCTGGTTTTATTATCTCAGAAAGAGTGGGAGGGGCTGACCAGAAAGGTCCCAACATACAGAGCCCTGGTGAATACAAACAGGCTGAGATCCAGAATAGGCACAGGCGGGAGGAGAGGGTGTCTACAGCCCCTCTTTGTTTCACTGATTTCCATGGGCGGACGGATGGTTTCCCTCCATAGCCCGGTGTGTATTGTATACTTTGCCAGCTCAAGAGAATGAGTCAACATTGCCCTCCTCCTTTGTTTCCCATCCACTTCTATTGTAGCTCTACAACCTTGTTGACTCCCTTTAAAGCTGAGAAGAACTTCAAACACGATTTGAATTCAAAGGCGCATTTTTCCATTTCAGTTTGTTCTGGGGTCTGACGCTGCCTTATTGTGGCCTTTTCATCTGACTTTCTCTCTAGGCCATTCTCAAGATGAGGGAACAGATGCACATTAAACTGTGACCACTGTGCTGAGCGCATCCATGGCACAGAGTGTATACACAGCAAATACTTGTTGAATGAATGAATACAGGAATGATGTCCTTTAGAATGGTAGACAAAAAGAATTCCTAAGATGAAGAGGCCACCATCCCTGTACATAGATAACCATAGAGCTAAATAAGAACCCTGCTCTAGCAACCAGCCTGGTTCCCTGGGTGTGCATGGTTCAGTTTTGCTGTTTCCAGAATCCCAGTTCCAATATTTGTCATTCAGATACTTCCTTCCTGAGCACTTCAAGGCCCTGAAAAGGGAACTAAAGTGCTTCTCAAAGCTATATTCCTACTAGTTCAAGAAATTATATGCAGGACAAAAGAAGCAGGACAGGAAGACACATGGAAGTCCCCCAGAAATTCCAGCCCAGCTCCCCCTGAAATTCTACTTTGGTGCTTCAACCTTTTATCTAAGCACTCTGGTAACTATTAAGCTGATAATCATCCCAGAGAGATAATATTTGGATTAAATAAGTTCCAAATTTTTCATTTTGATTTAAAAAACATATTAACACTTAAGAGTAGAAAAGTAGAAACAATGGAGGGGAAAAAAAAACCATCAGGTGAGAAAAGAGGCCGGGGAAAAGGGAGCTAATAAAGACAATAAGTGAAGAAAGGAGTGATTGGGCTAAAAGGAAGAGAAGGAATTTGGACAAGTGAGCACAGAAATGAAATGCCAAAACTTGGATCATTTAAATGGAAAATTTTATGGGAAATGTATGTTAAAATATGTATTGAAAAGGGGAAAGGAAGACAGGAAGACAAGACAGTAAAGCATGGATAATACCATATTTGGTCCATAGAGAATCATTGGGACTTTGTTTGGTCATAAAAAAATTTTAAACGACCAGCCAAAGACCAAGCAAATGTGCCACTCCTCTGCTGTCTTTTTTATACAACTTCTTCCAGCTAACACACAGCATTTGGCACAGCTGCTCCAGCAGAAAACACACTTGTAACTATGCCAGGAATAACCTTTCCTAACTTGTTAACATAGAGGGCAGATGAGCTCTGCTCGTCTTCACAACTAAAACTCACTGCTTTTGTGAATTCCTTCTGAAATTATTCCTCTACCTCCCCGTCCCCCTCATATTCTCTGGGGAAACAGTCAATTGTACAAAAAGTCCAATTATTCTCCATGTGTAAGAGAAAGGGACTACAGTAAACCTGAGAAATCATTTCAGAATTCATAGCATGAAAAACTGTACACATACACACACTCATACACACTACCTCTGGGATCCTTGATCTTAAACATAGTGTTTCACCAACAATCCACTAAAAAGGCAATTTTAGCTTAGATAAGGACACTTTTCAAATTGTTTGTTGGATACACATTGAGGGTCCTTCCCTGTGTATTTCATAAATATACAGCCCAACACGGAATTGTAGCTTAGTATTTTAGAGATCAACTCACTGGTGAGGAAAAGATTTATTCAAATTGTTCACCCAGCATGCAGAAGTTTATCTTTCCAATTCAGAAAAAAAAAAAAAAAATCAGAAGGGGAATTTTCTACTCATGTGTATCTTCTAACAAAAACAGAGAAGAAAATATTACTTTGCCTAGGAGTTTAGAATAAATCTGATGACAACACACTCAGGAATTTTTTGAAGCACCAATGGGGACTACTTATAGACTTTCATTGTAAGTAGTAAATCTGGAAAACCATGTTACCTTGAAACCATTATTTATTTTTCTTCATGAACTTGAGAAAGTATTGATTTGGAAATATGGATTTATTTGCCCACTGAGTCTTTTGGAAAACATATTCTGGTTCTCTTTATGATCCCAGCCTATCCTCTTAACTCCACATGGAAGTTAATTTCTTTTGGCATTGTACCTATTTCTTCATCTAATGCATACGTAAGATTCAACTACATCTCTCTAGAATTTTGCAAATACCCATACTTAGGCTTTCAGGGAAGGAAGAACTTTAACTCCACATGGGAAAGGCTGGATAGTTAGAAGCACCGTTGGTCCCTTTAGCAAGAAATAGAGGATTTCCCTTGGAGCAAGAGGGAACTAGTTAAGCAAAAAGGAATTTTTTTTTTTTTTTGGCAGATACAATGTCTAACAAATTCTGAAACTGACTATCAAGGAATACCTATTATAGAAGATGTTTAAAAGGATTATCCACAGATCTGTTTTGAATTATTTAAGTAGTAAGCGGTTTATGAATGATGACAGTCCTAAAGTACACAAAGATAAAAATCCACACTCACAAACCATCTGTGTTATAGAGCTTTATTGTAGGCTGCAGCAAGAAATCTCTCATTCACTCTCATGACCACCCTAGCTCCCAGCTCTTCTGATTATGGGGAGATTGCAGGCTTCAGGACTTTAAGAGCAATTCAACAGGTAAGACAATACCCCAGACTTGAAAGACTCACCTTCTTCTGTTCAATTAACATTTTTTACTTCCCAAAAAGAAATTTGGGTGAATTTTCTATCACTTGATTTGAAATAGAGAATAGGGCAGGATGTCTCAGTATAGCAAATCACCTTTCTCCATAAATAGACCTCCTAGTTAAATTGACTATGGCTAGGATATCCTGGAATATGAAGTCAAGTGGGCCTTAGAAAGCATCACTATGAACAAAGCTAGTGGAGGTGATGGAATTCCAGTGGAGCTCTTTCAAATCCTGACAGATGATGCTGTGAAAGTGCTGCACTCAATATTCAGCAAATTTGGAAAACTCAGCAGTGGCCACAGGACTGGAAACGGTCAGTTTTCATTCCAATCCTAAAGAAAGACAATGCCACAGAATGTTCAAACTACTGCACAATTGCACTCATCTCACACGCTAGTAAAATAATGCTCAAAATTCTCCAAGCCAGGTTTCAGCAATACGAAAACCGTGAACTTCCTGATGTTCAAGCTGGATTTAGAAAAGGCAGAGGAACCAGAGATCAAATTGCCAACATCTGCTGGATCACGGAAAAAGCAAGAGCGTTCCAGAAAAACATCTATTTCTGCTTCATTGACTATGCCAAAGCCTTTAACTGTGTGGATCACAATAAACTGTGGAAAATTCTGAAAGAGATGGGAACACCAGACCTGCTTCTTGAGAAATCTGTATGCAGGTCAGGAAGCAACAGTTAGAACTGGACATGGAACAACAGACTGGTTCCAAATAGGAAAAGGAGTACGTCAAGGCTGTATATTGTCACCATGCTTATTTAACTTATATGCAGAGTACATCATGAGAAACACTGGACTGGAAGAAGCACAAGCTGGAATCAAGATTGCCAGGAGAAATATCAAAAACCTCAGATATGCAGATGACACCACCCTTATGGCAGAAAGTGAAGAGGATCTCAAAAGCCTCTTGATGAAAGTGAAAGTGGAGAGTGGAAAAGTTGGCTTAAAGCTCAGCATTCAGAAAATGAAGATCATGGCATCCAGTCCCATCACTTTATGGGAATTAGATGGAGAAACAGTGGAAACAGTCTCAGAATTTATTTTTTTGGGCTCCAAAATCACTGCAGATGGTGACTGCAGCCATGAAATTAAAAGACGCTTACTCCTTGGAAGAAAAGTTATGACCAACCTAGATAACATATTGAAAAGCAGAGACATTACTTTGCCAACAAAGGTCCATCTAGTCAAGGCTATGGTTTTTCCTGTGGTCATGTATGGATGTGAGAGTTGGACTGGGAAGAAGGCTGAACGCTGAAGAATTGATGCTTTTGAACTATGGTGTTGGAGAAGACTCTTGAGAGTCCCTTGGACTGCAAGATCCAACCAGTCCATTCTGAAGGGGATCAGCCCTGGGATTTCTTTGGAAGGAATGATGCTAAAGCTGAAACTCCAGTACTTTGGCCACCTTATGCGAAGAGTTGACTCATTGGAAAAGACTCTGATGCTGGGAGGGGTTGGGGGCAGGAAGAGAAGGGGACGACAGAGGATGAGATAGCTGGATGGCATCACTGACTCGATGGACGTGAGTTTGAGTGAACTCCGGGAGTTGGTGATGGACAGGGAGGCCTGGTGTGCTGTGATTCATGGCGTCGCAAAGAGTTGAACACGACTGAGCGACTGAACTGAACTGAACTGAGGACAGCAAGGTGTTTGATTAAGAAGCAATAAGCATCAACTGTATCTGATTCTGCTGGAAAGAACTAGTTAGGGTCATTTTGTCTAAAAGATACTTTGCCACAATGACAGAAGAAGAAAAAAAATAAAAGATACATGTAATACATGTGGTGAAGTATTAATAACTATAATGTAAAAAATGCACTAAGAAGAAGAAAAATTGCCATTGCATAAATTAAAAAAGAGCCTTTGTTTTTTGGGGGAGCTACCCAGGGACTGAAAGTCCATCTAATGTGGGTTACTACTGGTGGAGAATAAGCCCCTACTTTTTACTGTGGAAACCAAAGGGTTCAACAAACTCCGCTCTTACCCCACTGATTACTATAGTTCAGGCATGTGACCTAGGCCCAGTCAATCAAGTGCTCCCACTTGGGACTCTGAATCTTCAGAATGATGCAAAGACAGAGTGGCAATTGAGAATTTCCTCACAGTAATATTGAGAGTCCCAAGATAATGACTGTGGGTTGTGTAGAAGATGCCAGTGACAGCATATTAACTGTTCTGTTTTATGATATTAGAACACTGCATTCCCCACTGTCCAGCCCTCCTTTAACAAGCCTATTTCTCCAACCATCTAACTGATTCCATATGCTAACCCATATCCTTCTAACAAAAGCTCTTTCTACCTAGATTAACCAGAAGTGACTATTGGTGCTTATAACTAAGAGCCTTAGTTGATAGAAGAAATGAATTGACAATTTACTAATAAAGCAACACATGTGAAAAATAAACATAAAGATGTTCAACTTCACTAATAATCAAGGAAGAGTAAATAAAGAGAATAAACTATGCTTTTTCATTAGATTATCAATTATAAAAGAATTGTGAGAATCCAGTGTTGGCAAATGTGTAGAGAAACCATAAATTTAAAACATTAATGTTAATGGGAATATGAACTGATGCAACTTTTCCAGAAGGCAAACTGGAAATGTATATCAATAGTTTAAATTTGTATATTCTTTAATCAACAGTTTGCAACTAGTAATTTATTTTAAAGAGATAATCAGTCAAGACCCATCATTAGTGTTTATATGACAACAATATTTATAATAAAAAAGCTGGAAACAATCTAAACATCCAATAAAGAAATTATTTAATTATGATAAATCCTTTAAAAAGAATACTATTTAGGTTATATTTACTGAGAAATATCTTCACAGCTTTCATGAAAGAGAAGTTTGCATAAGAATAAAGATTGTACAATTTCATATAAAAACAACGTTTTTTTCTACCTAAGATGGCAGGCAAAATTCTAAGATGTCTCCCAGGATCTCTGTCCCTACTGTTATACCCATGATTATGTTACATTACATAGAAAAAGGAATTTCATCAACATAACTAAGAGAAGAGAATGGCAGAAGAGAGAAGAGAATGGCAAATCACTCCAGTATTCTTACCTCAAGAACCCCATAAAGTCCATGCAGTTGCAAAGGGTCAGACGCGGCTTAGCAACTGAACAACAATAACTAAGATTACTAACCAGCTGACTTTGGTTAATCAAAAGGGATATTATTCAGTTGGCCCTGACCTATTCACGTAAACCCTTTAATAGTAGAGCTGGTAGCAGAAAGGGAACTCAGAAATTCAAAACACAAGGAGGGCTCAGTGTGCCCGTACTGGCCTGAAGAAGGAGGGGAACACATGGAAAGGATCTGACATAGCCTCCCAGAGCTGGGAGTAACCCCACAGGCAATAGTCAATAAGAATAAAAGACCTTAGTCTTAAAAGTAAACTACAAGGAAATAAATTACACCAACAACCTGAATGAGCTTGCAAGCGGATTTTTCACTGGAACCTCCAGAAAAGAGCCCATCCTGGTTGACACCTTAACTTCAGCCTTGTGAAACCCTGAGCAAAGAACCCAGTTGAGACCACCAGACATTTCATAATTGATCGCACAGTAATATAAAACTTATACTAGTAAATAAAATCTAAAACTAATACATAAACTATATATATGTTTATATAGACAGGTTTATATAAGACACATCCATGTTTATTTTTGTTTTTAGTATAAATTTGTTTATTTTAATTGGAGGCTAATTACTTTACAATATTGTATTGGTTTTGCCATACACTGATATGAATCTGCCACGGTGTACATGTGTTCCCCATCCTGAACCCCGCTCCCACCTCCCTCCCCATACCATCCCTCTGGGTCATCCCAGTGCACCAGCCCTGAGCATCCTGTATCATGTATCAAACCTGGACTGGCAATTCATTTCACATATGATAATATACATGTTTCAATGCCATTCTCCCAAATCATCCCACCCTCGCCCTCTCCCACAGAGTCCAAAAGACTATTCTATACATCTGTGTCTCTTTTGCTGTCTCACATACAGGGTTATCGTTACCATCTTTCTAAATTCCATATATATGTGTTAGTATACTGTATTGGTGTTTTTCTTTCTGGCTTACTTCACTCTGTATAATCGGCTCCAGTTTCATCCACCTCATTAGAACTGATTCAAATGCATTCTTTTTAATGGCTGAGTAATATTCCATTGTGTATATGTACCACAGCTTTCTTATCCATTCATCTGCTGATGGACGAATCTAGGTTGCTTCCATGTCCTGGCTTTTATAAACAGTGCTGCAATGAACATTGGGGTACACGTGTCTCTTTCAGTTCTGGTTTCCTCGGTGTGTATGCCCAGCAGTGGGATTGTCGGGTTGTATGGCAGTTCTATTTCCAGTTTTTTAAGGAATCTCCACACTGTTCTCCATAGTGGCTGTACTAGTTTGCATTCCCACCTACAGTGTAAGAGGGTTCCCTTTTCTCCATACCCTCTCCAGCATTTATTGCTTGTAGACTTTTGGATCTCAGCCATTCTGACTGGTGTGAAATGGTACCTCATTGTGGTTTTGATTTGCATTTCTCTGATAATGAATGATGTTGAGCATCTTTTCATGTGTTTGTTAGCCATCTGTATGTATTCTTTGGAGAAATGTCTGTTTAGTTCTTTGGCCCACTTTTTGATTGGGTCTTTTATTTTTCTGGAATTGAGCTGCAGGAGTTGCTTGTATATTTTTGAGATTAATTATTTGTCAGTTGCTTCATTTGCTATTATTTTCTCCCATTCTGAAGGCTGTCTTTTCACCTTGTTTATAGTTTCCTTTGTTGTGCAGAAGGTTTTAATTTTAATTAGGTCCCATTTGTTTATTTTTGCTTTTATTTCCAATATTCTTGGAGGTGGGTCATAGAGGATCCTGCTGTGATTTATGTCGGAGAGTGTTTTGCCTTGTTCTCCTCTAGGAGTTTATAGTTTCTGGTCTTATGTTTAGATCTTTAATCCATTTTGAGTTTATTTTTGTGTATGGTGTTAGAAAGTGTTCTATTTTCATTCATCTACAAGTGGTGGACCAGTTTTCCCAGCACCACTTGTTAAAGAGATTGTCTTTTCTCCATTGTATATTTTGGCCTCCTTTGTCAAAGATAAGGTGTCCATAGGTGTGTGGATTTATCTCTGGGCTTTATATTTTGTTCCATTGATCTATATTTCTGTCTGTGCCAGTACCATACTGTCTTGATGACTGTGGCTTTGTAGTGGAGCCTGAAGTCAGGCAAGTTGATTCCTCCAATTCCATTCTTCTTTCTCAAGATTGCTTTGGCTACTCGAGGTTTTTATATTTCCATACAAATTGTGAAATTATTTGCTCTAGCTCTGTGAAAAATACCATGTGTAGCTTGATAGGGATTGCATTGAATCTATAGATTGCTTTGGGTAGTATACTCATTTTCACTATATTGATTCTTCCGATCCATGAACATGATATATTTCTCCATCTATTTGTGTCCTCTGATTTCTTTCACCAGTGTTTTATAGTTTTCTATATATAGGTCTTTTGTTTCTTTAGGTAGATGTATTCCTAAGTATTTTATTCTTTTCGTTGCAACGGTGAATGGAATTCTTTCCTTAATTCCTCTATTTTCTCATTATTAGTGTATAGGAATGCAAGGGATTTCTGTGTGTTGATTTTATATCCTGCCACTTTACTATATTCATTGATTAGCTCTAGTAATTTTCTGGTGTAGTCTTTAGGGGTTTCTATGTAGAGGATCATGTCATCTGCAAACAGTTAGAGTTTTACTTCTTTTCCAATTTGGATTCCTTTTATTTCTTTTTCTGCTCTAATTGCTGTGGCCAAAACTTCCAAAACTATGTTGAATGTAGTGGTGAGAGTGGGCACCCTTGTCTTGTTCCTGACTTTGGGGGAAATGGGTTCAATTTTTCACCATTGAGGATAATATTTGCTGTGGGTTTGTCATATATAGCTTTTATTATGTTGAGGTATGTTCCTTCTATTCCTGCTTTCTGGAGGTTTTTTTTTTTTTATCATAAATCAATGTTGAATTTTGTCAAAGGCTTTCTCTGCATCTATTGAGATAATCATATGGCTTTTATTTTTTCAATCTGTTAATGTGCTGTATTACATTGATTGATTTGTGGATATTGAAGAATCCTTGCATCCCTGGGATAAAGCCCACTTGGTTAGTGGTGTATGATCTTTTTAATGCGTTGTTGGATTCATGTTGCTAGAATTTTGTTAAGGATTTTTGCATATATGTTCATCAGTGATATTGGCCTGTAGTTTTCTTTTTTGTGGCATCTGTGTCAGGTTTTGGTATTAGGGTGATGGTGGCCTCATAGAATGAGGCTGGAAGTTTACCTTCCTCTGAAATTTTCTGGAAGAGTTTGAGTAGGATAGGTGTTAGCTCTTCTCTAAATTTTTGGTAGAATTCAGCTATGAAGCCGTCCGGACCTGGGCTTTTGTTTGCTGGAAGATTCCTGATTACAGTTTCAATTTCCGTGCTTGGGATGGGTCTGTTAAGATTTTCTATTTCTTCCTTTTGGATTTCTGTGTTCTGTGTGTTGATTTTATATCCTGCCACTTATATCCTGATATAAAATCAACACACAACACACAGAAATCCCTTGCATTCCTATACACTTTCTATTTCTTCAGTTTTGGAAAGTTGTACTTTTCTAAGAATTTGTCCATTTCTTCCAAGTTGTCCATTTTATTGGCATATAATTGCTGATAGTAGTCTTTTATGATCCTTTGTATTTCTGTGTTGTCTGTTGTGATCTCTCCATTTTCATTTCTAATTTTATTGATTTGATTTTTCACCCTTTGTTTCTTGATGAGTCTGGCTAATGGTTTGTCAAATTTATTTATCCTGTCAAAGAACCAGCTTTTGGCTTTGTTGATTTTTGCTATGGTCTCTTTTGTTTCTTTTGCATTTATTTCTGCCCTAATTTTAAAGATTTTTTTCCTTCTACTAACTCTGGAGTTCTTCATTTCTTCCTTTTCTAATTGCTTTAGGTGTAGAGTTAGGTTATTTATTTGACTTTTTTCTTGTTTCTTGAGGTGTGCCTGTATTGCTATGAACCTTCCCCTTAGCACTGCTTTTACAGTGTCACACAGGTTTTGGGTTGTTGTGTTTTCATTTTCATTTGTTTCTATGCATATTTTGATTTCTTTTTTGATTTCTTCTGTGATTTGTTCGTTATTCAGCAGTGTGTCATTCAGCATCCATATGTTGGAATTTTTAATAGTTTTTCTCCTGTAATTGAGATCTAATCTTACTGCATTGTGGTCAGAAAAGATGCTTGGAATGATTTCAATTTTTTTGAATTTACCAAGGCTAGATTTATGGCCCAGGATGTGATCTATCCTGGAGAAGGTTCCGTGTGTGCTTGAGAAAAAAGTGAAATTCATTGTTTTGGGGTGAAATGTCCTATAGATATCAATTAGGTCTAACTGGTCTATTGTATCATTTAAAGTTTGTGTTTCCTTGTTAATTTTATGTTTAGTTGATCTATCCATAGGTGTGAGTGGGGTATTAAAGTCTCCCACTATTTTATTGTGTTATTGTTAATTTCCCTTTCATACTTGTTAGCATTTGTCTTACATATTGTGGTGCTCCTAGGTTGGGTGCATATATATTTATAATTGTTATATCTTCTTCTTGGATTGATCCTTTGATTATTATGTAGTGTCCTTCTTTGTCTCTTTTCACAGCCTTTGTTTTAAAGTCTATTTTATCTGATAAGAGTATTGCTACTCCTGCTTTCTTTTGGTCTCTATTTGCATGGAATATCTTTTTCCAGCCCTTCACTTTCAGTCTGTATGTGTCCCTTGGTTTGAGGTGGGTCTCTTGTAGACAACATATATAGGGGTCTTGTTTTTGTATCCATTCAGCCAGTCTTTGTCTTTTGGTTGGGGCATTCAACCCATTTACATTTAAGGTAATTATTGATAAGTATGATCCCATTGCCATTTACTCTGTTGTTTGGGGTTCAAGTTTATAAAACTTTTCTGTGTTTCCTGTGTAGAGAAGATCATTTAGCATTTGTTGAAGAGCTGGTTTGGTGGTGCTGAATTCTCTCAGCTTTTGCTTGTCTGTAAAGCTTTTGATTTCTCCTTCATATTTGAATGAGATCTTTGCTGGGCACAGTAATCTGGGTTGTAGGTTTTTCTCTTTCATCGCTTTGAGTATGTCCTGCCATTCCCTTCTGGCCTGAAGAGTTTCTATTGAAAGATCAGCTGTTACCCTTATGGGAATCCCCTTGTGTGTTATTTGTTGTTTTTCCCTTGCTACTTTTAATATTTTTCCTTTGTGTTTGATCTTTGTTAATTTGATTAATATGTGTCTTGGGGTGTTTCGCCTTGGGTTTATCCTGTTTGGGACTCTCTGGGTTTCTTGGACTTGGGTGATTATTTCCTTCCCCATTTTAGGGAAGTTTTCAACTATTATCTCCTCAAGTATTTTCTCCTGGTCTTTCTTTTTGTCTTCTTCTTCTGGGACTCCTATGATTCTAATGTTGGGGCATTTAACATTGTCCCAGAGGTCTTTGAGAGTGTCCTCCTTTCTTTTCATTTGTTTTTCTTTTTTCCTCTCTGTTTCATTTATTTCTACCATTCTATCTTTTACTTCACTTATCCTATCTTCTGCCTCTGTTATTTTACTGTTGGTTCCCTCCAGAATGTTTTTGATCTCACTTATTGCATTATTCATTATATATTTACTCTTTTTTATTTCTTATATGTCCTTGTTAAACCTTTCTTGCATCTTCTCAATCGTTGACTCCAGGCTATTTATCTGTAACTCCATTTTGTTTTCAAGATTTTGGATCATTTTCACTATCTTTATTGGGAATTCTTTATCAGATAGATTCCCTATCTCTTCCTCTTTTGTTTGGTTTGGTGGGCATTTATCCTGTTTCTTTACCTGCTGGGTATTTCTCTGCCTCTTCATCTTGTTTATATTGCTGTGTTTGGGGTGGCCTTTCCATATTCTGGCCGTTTGTGGAGTTCTCTTTATTGTAGAGTTTCCTCGCTGTGGGTGGGGTTGGACAGGTGGCTTGTCAAGGTTTCCTGGTTAGGGAAGCTTGTGTTGGTGTTCTGGTGGGTGGAGCTGGATTTCTTCTCTCTGGAGTGCAATGAAGTGTCCAGTAATGAGTTATGAGATGTCAAAGGGTTTGAAGTGTCTTTGGGCAGCCTGTATATTGAAGCTCAGGGCTATGTTCCTGCATTGCTGGAGAATTTGCATGGTATGTCTTGCTCTGGAGCTTGTTGGCCCTTGGGTGGAGCTTGGTTTCAGTGTAGGTATGGAGGCTTTTGGATGAGCTCTTGTTGATTAATGTTCCCTGGAGTCAGGAGTTCTCTGGTGTCCTCGGGATTTGGACTTAAGCCTCCTGCCTCTGGTTTTCAGTCTTATTCTTACAGTATCCTCAAGACTTCTCCATCTCCTTTCGAAGACAATGGGCTGCTTTTCTGGGTGCCTGATGTCCTCTGCCAGCATTCAGAAGTTGTTTTGTGGAATTTACTCAGCGTTCAAAAGTTCTTTTGATGAATTCGTGGGGGAGAAAGTTGTCTCCCCGTCCTATTCCTCTGCCATCTTAGGACCGCCCCCTCACATCCATGTTTAGTTAGGGCTTCTCTGATAGCTCAGTTGGTAAAGAATCCGCCTGCAATGCAGGAGACCCTGGTTCGATTCCTAAGTTGGGAAGATCTGATGGAGAAGGGATAGGCTATCCACTCCAGTATTCTTGGGCTTCCCTCGTGGTTCAGCTGGTAAAGAATCTGCCTGCAACGTGGGAGACCTGGGTTTGATCCCTGGGTTGGGAAGATGCCCTGGAGAAGGGTAAGGCTACCCACTCTAGTGTTCTGGCCTTGAGAATTGCATGGACTATAATCCATGGGGTCATGAGGAGTCCGACAGACTGAGCAACTTTCACTTTCACTTATGTTTAGTTAACAAGGTAACTATCACACTATGTATCACAACAGGATGAGTACCTGAACAATAGGCTCTTGCAACATAATTTATATGTTACTTTGCCTCTGGGCAATGAGATTTTTGAGGGCTAATGTTTAGTTTATTTTTTATACTAATCTGTTTTACTTTACTTTTTTTCACAAATATAATCAGAAATAAACATTTTCGTACGTGGACAAAATAGAAACCATGTAATATATCTGGAAGTCATTTGAATGTCCATGGATTTCTTTTGAAGCCTACAGAGAAGAGATGAGCTCCCACTACAGCATCAGAGACCAGGAAAGTGAGAATTTATGTCCACTTTTTTTCCCTAACCCCAAATTATGAAAAATTTCAAGTGCAGGAAATAGACAGTACTTAGAATCAATAAAGATGGGATCAAGTACAATGTTGAGAATCACTTACGAGTTTTTCTAGACTTGTCTCCTCATTTGAGAAATGGAGACATAATAATACTTAATATAAAGTTTTTGCAAAGAATAATCATAATAACATTTGTGAAAACATATAGTGCAGTGCCAGAAGGAAAATAATGGCCAACATTTATTAAGTATTTACAATTTCCAGAAATTGTAGAGCACAACTTCTGGATGCTTTATATCTTTGCTACTGACAATATGGTACAGCACAGGGATCACCAGGGGACACGTTAGACAAGCGGATTCTCAGGCCCTGCCCAGACCTACTGAATCAGAATTCAGGAGGAGAAGGGAACGACAGAGAACAAGATGGTTGGACAGCATCACCGACTCAGTGGTCGTGAGTTTGGGCAAGTTCCAGGAGGTGGTGGGGGACAGGGAGGCAGGCCTGGTGTGCTGCAGTCCATGGGGTCAAAGAGTCGGACATGACTGAGTGACTGAACAACAGTGATTTGTGAGCATATGAACGTTTGAAAGTACAGCTCCATCTGTTATTGAATCCTTACCTTTAAACCAGAAAGAAGACGCTACACATTCTCGTTTTACAGGTAAAGAAACTGAATCTCAGGGTAATTTGCCCAAGGTTAGCAAAACCAAACTGCTTCCAAATGGTCTATGTCCAGAGTCCACAGGCTTAACCACTTTGCTTTACTGTCCCTCCTAGCAGGTGTCCGACCAAAACTGTTGAAGTCAACTATAATTCCACAGCTCTTCCTGTCTGATACAGCACTGCCCTCCCAGGTTTAAGAATGGCCTGGGCCTCATCTCCCAGCTGCAAAGAAGAAAATGGGAGAAAATAATATTGTAAAGCCCTTTGGGTACTGAGGCAAAATAGATTTAGAACAAGTCTTTGTAATATTTTATACTATTTTTCTCTTACCTTTTATTATTACCAAATGTGATTTCCTATGTTAGTACTGATCTAAATATCTATATGCACTGTTCTTCTCCTCTTATTAAAAGGTCTTGCCCACTGGGAGACACATCTTGATAGGAGCTCACATGATCAGTGAAGTATATTTGGTATATTCAATCTCTAAGTAAAATCAAAGGTATTTAAGAAATATTTGATTTAAACAGCAAGTTTAAGGTAGTCGTTTTGAATCTTTGATTACTAATAACTAACAGTTTTGTATCACCTTACATATTGTTTTATATATATATTATGTACCAGAATCCTAACAATAACTCTGGAAGTAGGTATATTATTCCAGACATATAGAAAAGATAATAAGGCTTTGCTAGTAAGTCAGGCTTTGCTAGTAACTGAGGCTTGAACCTATGTTCAGAATACATTGAAATCTATCATATACATTATGATAAAACATTGCATGTTATTATAAAACAGCATTCCCCTTGATTATCTGTTAGATTCCAATCACAATAATTATGACCAACTGGGGAAGACCAGCCCAAAATGCGGAATTCTAGATTTTAATTATATTTAAAGAAACATGCCAAATTCAGACTTAATTGAAGAAAGTAGGGAAAGCCACTAGACTATTCAGGTATGACCTAAATCAAATCCCTTATGATTATGCAGTAGAAATGACAAACAGATTCAAGGGATTCGATCTGACAGACAGAATGCCTGATGAACTATGCGGGGGAGGTTCGTGACATTCTACAGGAGGCAGTGATCAAAACCATCCCCAAGAAAAAGAAATGCAAAAAGGCAAAATGATTGTCTGAGGAGGACTTACAAATAACTGAGAAAAGAAGAGAAGCTAAAAAAATGGAGAAAAGGAAAGATATATCCATTTGAATGCAGAGTTCCAAAGAATAGCAAAGCGAGATAAAAAAAAAAAAAAAAAAAAAAGCCTTCCTCAGTGATCAATGCAAAGGAATAGAAGAAAACAATAGAATGAGAAAGACTAGAGATCTCTTCAAGAAAATTAGGGATACCATGGGAAAGTTTTATGCAAAGATGGGCACAATAAAGGACAGAAATGGTATGGACCTAACAGAAGCAAAAGATATTAAGAAGAGGTGGCAAGAATACATGAAAGAACTATACAAAAAAGATCTTCACGACCCAGATAACCATGATTGTGTGATCACTCACCTACAGCCAGATATCCTGGAAGGCAAAGTCAAGTGGGCCTTAGGAAGCATCACTACAAACAAAGCTAGTGGAGGTGATGGAATTCCAGTTGAGCTATTTCAAATCCTAAAAGATGATGCTGTGAAAGTGCTGCACTCAATATGCTAGCAAATTTAGAAAACTCAGCAGTGGCTACAGGACTGGAAAAGGTCAGTTTTCATTCCAATTCCAAAGAAAGGCAATGCCAAACAATGTTCAAACTATCACACAATTGCACTCATTTCACGCTAGCAAAGTAATGCTCAAAATTCTCCAAGCCAGGCTTCAACAGTACCTGAACCATGAACTTCCAGGTGTTCAAGCTGGATTTAGAAAGGGCAGAGAAACCAGAGATCAAATTGCCAACATCCGCTGGATCACTGAAAAAGCAAGAGAATTTCAGAAAAACATCTACTTCTGCTTTATTGACTATGCCAAAACCTTTGACTGTGTGGATCACAACAAACTGTGGAAAATTCTTAGAGATGGGAGTACCAGACCACCTGACCTACCGCCTGAGAAATCTGTATGCAGGTCAAGAAGCAACAGTTAGAACCAGACACGGAACAACAGACTGGTTCCAAATAGGGAAAGGAGTACGTCAAGGCTGTATATTGTCACCCTGCTTATTTAACTTATATGCAGAGTGCATCATGCAAAATGCTGGGCTGGATGAAGCACAAGCTGGAATCAAGACTGCTGGGAGAAATATCAATAACCTCAGATATGCAGATGACACCACCCTTATGGCAGAAAGTGAAGAACTAAAGAGCCTCTTGATGAAAGTGAAAGAGGAGAGTGAAAAAGTTGGCTTGAAGCTCAACATTCAGAAAACTAAAAGGGCATCCAGTCCAATCAGTTCATGGCAAATAGATGGGGAAATAATGGAAATAGTGATAGACTTTATTTGCTTGAGCTCCAAAATCACTGCAGATGGTGACTGCAGCCATGAAATTAAAAGACGCTTGCTCCTGGGAAGAAATGCTATGACCAACCTAGAGAGCATTTTAAAAAGCAGAGACATTACTTTGCCAACAAAGGTCCGTCGAATCAAAGCTATGGGTTTTCCAGGAGTCATGTATGGATGTGAGAGTTGGACTATAAAGAAAGCTGAGCGCCAAAGAATTGATGCTTTTGAACTGTGGGGTTGGAGAAGACTCTTGAGAGTCCCTTGGACTGCAAGGAGGTCCAACCAGTTCGTCCTGAAGGAAATCAGTCCTGAATATTCATTGGAAGGACTGATGCTGCAGCTAAAACTCCAATACTTTGGCCACCTGATGCGAAGAACTGGCTCATTGGAAAAGATCCTGACGCTGGGAAAGATAGAAGGCAAGAGGAGAAGGAGACGACAGAGGATGAGACGGTTGGATGGCATCACTGACTTGACAGACATAAGTTTGAGCAAGCTGCTGGAGTTGGTGATGGACAAGGAAGCCTGGAGTGCTTCAGTCCATGGGGTCACACAGAGTCGGACATGACTGAGTGACTGGACTGAATGAACTGAAAGGAACATGGATTTTTTTGTGGTTGTTGTTGTTGTTACATGAGAGTAATATGCCCCCTGCTAGAGAGATAAATATTGTCCCTCCATTTCTTTTTTTATCATTAATTTGCATAGCTAATTCTTTTTTCATAAATTTTGCAGCAAAAAAAAAATGTCATTAGTGGAAGCAACTGGCACATGGGAGAAATTGAGTAAAAATCATTTTAAATGGCATTCAAAACCTTCAGTTCTGTACTTGTCCAATCTATCACAAATTCTATTTCTGAAATTAAATACAATAAAATCCTTTTTGACATTACTTCAGAGGGAAAAAACTACTGCATATTAAATGGACTAAGAATATTCAGATACATTTGGCTACCCATAACTATCTCTTTTGTGTTAGTATATGATATGCAGTATAGGTGGAAATCAATGACATTAGCAATGATGATCTACCATGTTGGTCATTCCTTTTGTTAATGCTGACATCTTATCAAATCGATACAAGAAAAAAAAAAAGAATTCTGCCCCTAAATAGTAACTTCTATTATTTTGAAAGGCACACTAAGCTTCTGCAGGATGCCCAGGGTGGTATCCCTCTTTTGTCAACTGGGCATAAATAAAAACAACCATTTCTAAAATAATTCTCCAGGATAATAGAACTCTGGATAATTACCCGCATAGAATGATGACTTCTATGGACAGTGGGATGAGTATACCCTTCTTGTTCTAGTCAACAGAGAGTAGGTGGCAAAAGAGAAAATCTATCTGATCTGGTAAAGAGTAGAACCCATGAGTTGCTCTTCTCTGCTGCTAATTTCAAAGATTACTGATGCTCACTTAGGGCAAGGTCCTATTTATTGATCTCAATAAGTTAAGCAAAGAACAAAAGGGGAGAAAGAACAGTGACAAATCCAGAGAAGAGTCATAAGAATAAATATCTACTGAGGATTTACTATGGGCCAGGCTTTATAAATGCCAATAATAATAATAAAAACAACCAGCATCGACTAAACACTTGTGCTAGTCACTATTATGTATGCTTCCATGTATTAACTTATTTAACTCTCACAAAAATTTTACAAAATAGAAACTGTGATTATCCTCATTTAATTATTCAGAAATCAGAAGCACAGATAGGTTAAGAAACTTTCCCAAGGCTACACTGCCAGTAGGTAGCTGGCTTGAATCCAGGTAGTTATGGAATCTGTGCTCATAACCTCTCTACAACTGTCTCACATAATCCCTACAACACACCCCATGATTGTTATAATTTCATTATTATTCACATTAAAAAAAAAAAACAACTATATCTTAGAGAGGGAAAGTGCCTTCTTCAAGGTCCCTCACTGGCAAATGAGAAAAACTAGGACTTAATCTCAGTCCCAACTGGCACCAAGCATCAGAACATAACTACCTGACAATTCCATCATTACACTGAGAAATTAAAATCTTATCATCTATTGCCACATTAAGTGATCTAAGCATAGTGGTCAAAAGCAGAATGTAATAGGGAAGAAAAAAATCTGAACTTCATTACTTGTAATTAGAAAAGACTAGTGATTACAGCCTGTGATCTTCTAAGCAAAAGCTTTACCGCTGGGCTTCTTCAGAGATTTGGTAAAGGAAATGTGTAATCAAAGGAAGTGCTTCTCACTTAGAACCAATGCCTGGCATCCCTAAAAACTGTTATTTACTCCAGAAACTAATATTCTCAGCCTTCATCAGAAATCTCGGTGGGAGTGGGCAGATGACACCAAGGGGGAGATGGGGCACAGAAACAACAATACACCTGAAACAAAGCCAGGCGTTACAAACATGTATTACATCTGGGTGTTCATACAACAGAAAGACCAAGAGAGTCAATAGTAACCTCCGAAAAGCTTGTTTGAGATAAAGGAGAACCATAGGATGTTTAAAAAAAAAAATGAGAAGAAAATTCACCATGAATAGTTAAATATGGGTGATTTTCTCCCTCTACTTTCTAATATTTTTCTGAAATTTCTGTTTTTTTATAATAAGCATAATTATTTAAAAAATAAAAAACAAATTTCCAAACTTAAAAAATGATCTGGTTATAACTTTAAGATTTAAAAAAAAAAATGTCCAGTTATGTAACGGAATTCTTTTACTGATCAACATGGTACCCTAAAGGGAGGTGTTCATAGGTGCCTAAATTGCTCCTAAAGTAAATAAATGTATCACTGGTTATAAATTTCTAAGTAGGCCATGCTTAGGGTCGCAGTAGACGTTTTGCTGAAGAAAAATAAGATGAAGATGCCACTGGAAAGTAAGATTAGAAAACAGAGAGGGTAGACATTTAACTATCTTTCAAATGAAAACAGTAAAGTGAGTCTCTACAATAGACCACCTTATATATACTTTTCCCAAAGAGCCTCTCCTGGAAGACACTTAAGTGTACCATCAAGTGATTTTGATATAATTCTTATCCTTAATGAAGTGTGACTAGTATGGTACTCTATGTTATGTGTCATCCAGATAGTTTTCTTTACTTAATTATCTAATAATTTCACTTAATTATCTGATGTTTTTTAAAAAAAAACTCATCTCTTCAAACTTTATATCTATATTCCATTTCAGATGAAATACAGTAGTCTTAAATTTACTTGTTGGCAGACAATTGACAGATAAATAAGTGATATATAATTATGAATAATTCCTCCATAGCACCCTCCCCCCAGCAAAAGCTTAAACCTATTAATTGCTATTTAAAAGAACTACAAAAAGAATGTTTTTAAAATGAAGGTGAACAGACTTTAAATTAGATATTATCTGGTATTGGGTTCTCATATGCAACATTAGCACAGGCTAAGATCTATCAGCATTTTTAGTTGCATAATTTAAAAGGAAATTCAGACCCAGTAAAGTTAATTTCCTTGGATCCCACACCAAGGTCATGCTGGAGTGAAAACAAAAACATGGGTATTTTCTGAACACATTTATGGAAAAATTGACTGTATCTGGAGGGCAATTCCCACCCCACCCCCAACCCTGCAATCCCTGGGAATCCACAAGCCTGGCAACTCTCTTCCAACTATAATTAATTTTACACACTACTTAGAATGATTGCATTCTCCATTCAGTTGAGGAATTAGAGCCAAAAAATTAGAAAATCTTTCCCATTGTTTTTCTTTGCAAAATTTAGGGAAAGAACTTCATTGGTAAAACTGTTTGCATATGAGGGGTTCCTTCACTCAACCTCCTACAACACAGTGGCTGGGAGTTTAGAAAATCCTGGGTTTGGAGAAATTGAAAAGAGAAGACAAAGGAATCTTGTTTTGGTCATAGTTGCATTATGTCAAGACTTCTCTTAACAATAAGGCCAAAACATCACACACATAGGAATTAGCAGGAAATCTCTACTTCTGGTCTATCTGCCCAATTTCCCAATCCTGATAGGAAGATCCTAAGGGTTGAAAACCTTGTTTTGTTTTCTTTATATCCTCAGTTAGTCTCTACTCAGGGAGTAAAAGGAACACTATTAACATCTTCAGGTCAAATTATTAAAGTAGTTACATACATGAATAATATAAATCATGTAGCATAACATAACATAAAAATTATATAAAATATTAAACAAATGCATTGTTTATAAGCATTTATAAGTATTATAGGGAAGCCATTATCATAGAGTGGAAAGGCTATTAGCCTAGGCAATGCTTGAATCTCAGTCCGCAATTTATCAGTTGTGGGATCCTTGGCAAATTCCTTAACCTCTATGATAGAATGTCTTCATCATCATGTTGGGGGATATATAATGAGGATATATAAAAATTTGTCCTGTAAGTAGCATCTGATCTAAAGACAGAAGAGACTTACAGATCTGAAGATGAATTGCAAGATACATCTAAATAAGAGCATGATGTTTGATATATGGGTATAATAACTATATTCATAGGATTATTTTGAGAAATAAATGCAATGATGTATGTGAGAAGGTTTGCTGCTGCTGCTGCTGCATCGCTTCAGTCGTGTCCGACTCTGTGGGACGCCGTAGACGGCAGCCCACCAGGCTCCCCCGTCCCTGGGATTCTCCAGGCAAGAACACTGGAGTGGGTTGCCATTTCCGTCTCCAATGCATGAGAAGGTTTAATAGACACTAAAACAAGTTTTGAAGATTCCATACTATAAACTCACTTTCACTAGGCCAGGTTTTATTTTTATTGTTGCTGCATCATTTGACTAAAACAGTTGCTATGTCATTCCAATAACAGGTAGCATTGGAACAGTCACACTCAAGATGTATAAATCCCAATATGATTCAGGTAATTATGCCTGTGCCCCCTGAGGAGGAGTAAGTGACTGTCTCTACTCCTGCCTTCTACCTGTAATATCCAAGAATGCAGCATACTTGGGTGACTTTCACCACAAATAACAACAGAGTAGGAATCTCTGTCTTATCAAAGAAAACACAAACTCAGAATCTATGCTTGACTGAAATAAATTTTTCTTGGTTCATTTCATCATAAAGTCCCTTTCATCCCCAATTATTTTGTGTCACCTCTACCATAAAGAGCTTAGAGAATGAATGTTATGAGCCTAGAAAGCTTGTAGAATATTAACAAGGGAAAGTTACGAGATAACATACTAGATGCAATGAAACCAAGTTCTTCTAAAAAGAACTGTGCATGACGACAGCATGGGATTTCTTTCTTCCAGTTATATGGGATTGTTTTAAATTTTCTTCACTTTCCCTAAGCAAGCCGAAGGATGTGTTGGATACACAGTGTGAATCTATCAAATTCCAAAAGATCTAGTTGCAGATGGGCAGAAAAGTGAGTATGATGGATCTGTGATCTCAGCTCACAGCTTTCAAGAATGTAAATAGGGGACCACTTTGTTTGATCTTATTAAATGGAAAAGCAGGGGATAGCCTAATTGTGGAGGGTAAATGTTTGTGCCTTAAATAACCATAAAACAACAATCTGTCAGTTCATGGCAGACAGAAACCAGATTAATTTTGGAACACAGCATGGTAGAAAAGAATCCATTAATTCTCAAGACTCTTAGGCCCCTAAAGACTGCTGATGCCAATTTTCCTGTACTACAATCCTCCCCTCCCCCCAGCTTGGGCAGCAGTATATAAATGCCAGCTATTTACATGTTGTGGATGAAGTTTGTGGCTGAGAAGTAGGAAGTTAGTATTGGGAGCAAAGGGACCTAGAAGTCTTCAATGGCTCTGACTCCTAGTGTGCATTTAAATCCAAATTCTGCATGCTGGTAGCTAACCTGAATAATAAGGGTCATTCCAGCTTGAGGGTTTGGGGTTCCACTCAGAAGTATTATCAATGGGTTAAAAAACAAAACCATCTTTAATGGCTGGCAGCTCTATGAAAAAAAAAACCCAAACTAAACTAAAAAATTGACCACTAAATGGCATTAGGGTTTCCCAGGTAGCTCAGTGGTGAAAAATCTGCCTACCAATATAGGAGACATAGGAGAAGCGAGTTTGATCCCTGGGGTCAGGAAGATACCTGGAGGAGGAAATGGCAACCTACTCCAGTATTCTTGCCTAGGAAATCTCGTGGACAGAGGAGCCTGGTGGACTACAGTCCATGGGGTCACAAAGAATTGGACACAACTAAAGCAACTGAGCCTGACACGACTGAGCGACAGGGAGGCCTGGCGTGCTGCGATTCATGGGGTCACAAAGAGTCGCTCAGTCGTGTCCAACTCTTTACGACCCCGTGAACTGTAGCCCACCAGGCTACTCCATCCATGGGATTCTCCAGGCAAGAATACTGGAGTGGGTTGCCATTTCCTTCTCCAGGGGATCTTCCCGACCCAGGGATCGAACCCAGGTCTCCCGCATTGTAGGCAGTCGCTTTACCGTCTGAGCCACCAGGGAAGTCCTCTTTCAGTAAAGCAACTGAGCCGGACACGACTGAGCGACAGGGAGGCCTGGCGTGCTGCGATTCATGGGGTCGCAAAGAGTCGGACACGACTGAGCGACTTCACTTTCACTTTTCACTTTCATGCATTGGAGAAGGAAATGGCAACCCACTCCAGTGTTCTTGCCTGGAGAATCCTACGGATGGGGGAGCCTGGTAGGCTGCCGTCTATGGGGTTGCAGAGTCGGACACGACTGAAGTGACTTAGCGGCAGCAGCAGCTGCAAAGCAATGGAGCACACTCACATTACTTATGCCTTACTTTCATGATTAATTAACCCTGCCAAATAAAGAACTACAAAACAGCAGCAAAAATATAAAACATTTATTTTTCACTCATGTACTTGCTGGGATTCAACTGATGTAGGCTGGGCTCTAAACTTTGGGTTGTATCTAGGTCTGGTCTGTGTCTAGGTTCAGGTTCTCTCACCCTCCCTGGACCAGGGCTCAAAACAAGCACAAGTATGTTTCAAGCCCTTGCTTATGTCACAGCTGCTTTTGGTCAAAGCAAGGGGCAACAAACACGCTTTAGGACAAACCTAAAGCGAAGGGACAGAGAAACATACTTTGTTCACCCTAATGCCCTGGTGAGGGTATGAATAAATCTAATACCAGCACATCAGGAAAATGAAGCATTGCAACCAACAATTCAATCTGCAACACCACAGATGTCAAAAGGGTCATGAACTATTTATGTCCGTACCAGGCCCTTATATATCAGGAAAACCCTACGCCAAAATAAGAAAGGACTTAATAATCCTCAGAACTAGAAAGAAACTTAGCTTGACAGCCTCACTTCACAGATGCGGAAACTGAGCTCTGAAGAAGAGTCTTCCCCAGTCATGTGACTGTTAAGTGACCTCTCCAGTTTGAGCCATTTCACCTTCCAATAAACAAAAGGAGGACACACCAGAGGAAAGGGAGCAGCAATCTCCCCATGCAAAAGGGAGTCAGTTCCAATAAAAAAGCTTTCCTAAAGATTAAATTTTTTAATAAAACTGAAGTTTTTCACTGAAACACAAAAGTCTTAAGCCTCCTGGAAATTTTTATGAAGAATACTATATTATATTGGCAACTGTAAAACTCACAACTTTCATAACCAGCCACAATGCCCAATTTAACAAAAATAATGTCATCTGTATAGTCTATAATTTTTATCCTTCCTCAGATAGAACCAGAAATACCATAATCATTGCCAAAGCTGCTCTAATCTCTTATTCTCCCTGATGATACCACCCAATTGGTCCTTACAAGTCTCTAATGCTTCAGTCTTCACTCAATAGATTCACACCAAGAGGCTCATCCTCATGGCACCCAAAACTACCTCATGTTCTTTTTTTTCTCTACATCTTATTCTTGATCTTCACAAAAGTACTTTTTCACCTATCATGTGTTCCTCTCTCTTTATTTTTTTAAGTTTTGAAGAGATAAATGATTTATCCTTACAGTTGAACACCAGGGCCTAGCCTGGGTCAAGCACAAAGCCAGAGAAATGAATGAAACTGAATGTTAAACTATTAAGACTGTACAGAAGTATACTGACTGTCCCAACCAAATAAACCCTGCTGCTGCTGCTGCTAAGTCGCTTTAGTCGTGTCCGACTCTGTGCGACCCCATAGACGGCAGCCCACCAGGATCCCCCGTCCCTGGGATTCTCTAGGCAAGAACACTGGTGTGGGTTGCCATTTCCTTCTCCAAAATAAACCCTGCTGCTGCTGCTAAGTCGCTTCAGTCGTGTCCGACTCTGTGCAGCCCCATAGACGGCAGCCCACCAGGCTCCCCCGTCCCTGGGATTCTCCAGGCAAGAACACTGGAGTGGGTTGCCATTTCCTTCTCCAAAATAAACCCTGCTGCTGCTGCTGCTAAGTCGCTTCAGTCGTGTCCGACTCTGTGCGACCCCACAGATGGCAGCCCACCAGGATCCCCCGTCCCTGGGATTCTCCAGGCAAGAACACTGGAGTGGGTTGCCATTTCCTTCTCCAATGCATGAAAATGAAAAGTGAAAGGGAAGTCACTCAGTCGTGTCCGACTCTTAGCAACCCCATGGACTACAGCCTACCAGGCTCCTCCATCCATGGGATTTTCCAGGCAAGGGTACTCTAGAACAAAGCTAATCTTTCCTATGCATAATAATGTCCTTCTCGGTTAATAGGTATAAATAAGCTCTCACAAAAATGAACTCAAAGACCTTTTCACATTTAGAAAATAAAATCTTGCATTTCTTCTGCAAGTAGAAAAAAGGAGGCTGGGGTATAGTAAGAGACAGTCCAGAATCCCTCAGTTCTTCAAATATTTAACAGTATGTCCATCAGAGGAAAGAAAAGTTGTATTTGGTAGAGCTCCAGAAAACAGAACTAGGACAAGTAGGTGAAGTTAGGGAGAGAAATTATTTATGCTCAAAATATGGAATAACTGGGTAACAATTAGAGCTATCTAAAAATGGACTAGGCTGCCTCATGTGGCACCAAGTTCCAGGTCACCAGTAGCATCTGAGGAGAAGCAAAGTGACAATTTATCAGGGATGGCATTTAGGGGATTCTTTCTGGAGAGGCAGGGATAAGAGAAGATGATGCTGTGAAGTGATTTTGACTCTGTAGTTCTGTTTCACACCCTTTCACCCGCTCCTAGCTTCTGTAAGGCCTTCTGGTAGGCAATAATAGTGAGGCAGTAAAGAAGGAGAGCTAGGACAAGAAAACCTAGGTTCAAATACCACCACTACCACTTTTTAGTTGAATGACCTTGAATGAATCACTTAATATTTTTGAGTCTCCACTTCCTTGTCTGTAAAACAGTTTTCTACTACTACCTGTTATGAAGAATAAATGAGATATTACATGTGAGGTGCTTCAAATACTGCCTGGCAAAGACTAAGTCCTCAACAGATACCAGTTGTTACAATGATTATTATGACTCAAAGTAGGAGAAAATTAGAGGAGCTAGAGTGATATTGTAAAGGATGCCATCATAATTTAACTATTAACTCTGGCTATTCAGGAACACATAGTGGGGAGGTTGGTATAGACAGACAAAGGGCTAAGGACCCATCCTGATAGCTCCATTAGCATGCAAGGTTGAATGGTCAAGTGTCACAAACAATCATGGGATTTGGAAACCTTTGTGTTTTTCAGAGCACTGATTAACTCATTGCCAACACCAGGGTATTAACAAGGAATAAAGAAAATAATATCCAATAGATTCTTTCTGGGCTTCCCAGGTGGTGCTAGTGGTAAAAAACCAGCCTGCCAATGCAGGAGACGTAAGGGTCGCAGGTTGGATTCCTGGGTCGGGAAAATCCCCTGGAGGAGGGTACAGCAACCCACTCCAGTATTCTTGTCTGGAGAATCCCACAGACAGAGAAGCCTAGCAGGCTATGGTCTATAGTGTTGCAAAGAGTCAGGCACAACTCAAGTGACTTAGCACACATGCAGATTCTTTCTGAGCTACTTCTTGGTATGTGAGCACACTTTAATTGCCTCTCTGTGAGCCCTTTTGCCCTACATTTTCTATTTCATCCCACTGAGACATCTGAAGCACACTCTTCCTCCTGTCTTCCCAATCCCAACCCACCTCGGCTTTGAAAGGTTCATTTCCTACATCGTCAGCCCACAGCCCTAGTCTGACCTTTCCCATCATATCAGTCAATTACGCACTCCACTGCTACGCTGTGTTGACTCGTTCAATGTTTTGGTCTGAGCTCCTTGGGGAAAAGACCTTGTCATTTCTACTTTCACTTTGCAAGGTACCACGTGTATTCCCAGCACTGTATAAATAATAAGATCAAGTTAAAGGTGATTCTCTATGTGTTCAATTTACTAAATGAAAAATGGCAACTTCTGTTTCTGATCTTAATGCCCTCACCTACTAACACTCATTTTATTTTCATATTTGGTGAAGAAAAGAAATGTCTTATTTTCATTTAAATTTACACTAATGATCTTTTGAAATGAGTGAGGGCTACCCTTGAGTTTAAATTTAAACACAAGTTCATCATGAAAAATTTCAAAAGCCTATTTCTCCCTCCAGTAACAAAGTACTTTACACAGTATTTTCTTTACCAACATGTAATATGCATGCCTGCTAAGTTACTTCAGTCATGTCCCACTCTTTGTGACCCTAGAGACTGTAGCCCACCAGGCTTCTCTTGCCACACCTTCCTCCAGGGGACCTTTCCAACCCAAGGATCGAACTTGAGTCTCCTGTGTCTCTTGCACTGGCAGTTCGGTTCCTTATCACTAGTGCCACCTGGAAAGTCCAACATGTAATATAAATTTGATAAAAGTTTGTTGGACAAAAAAAAAAGAGTGAGATCCAATGAAACTCACAAGATTAGAAGATAAGTTGGGTTGGTGATAATTTTCCCATCTTACCCATCTTACTACCAAAGAATTATAAGTCTTAAAACTGGTAAGTATCACATTCATGATCTGAATCCAGGTCTCATGACTCTTAAGTCCTAGCCAGATTTATTTGATGATCATTTCTCTACATTATCATTTCTTAAACTATAGTAATTTGCATATCACCAAGATTTTGCCATATCTACATACCATTTACTTTACATTTTTCCTTAAATTATTTCATTTTGATGTATATTACACAACTATGTTTTTAAATATTCACCCATGCAAATGTTATATCAGTAGATAAATGTTGACACAGGGCCCCTGCCTAGCTCAGAACTTCCACCACGTCCTCCTACTCCACAAACACCACCTCCTCCAACATGTTCATAACCTTCAGATTTAAAAGTGACAATATAAGGAACGGGCTTCCCTGGTGGCTCAGTGGTAAAGAATCTGCCTGCCAATACAAGAGCCAGGGGTTTGATTCCTAGGTCAGGAAGATTCCCTGAAGAAGGAAAATGCAACCCACTCCAGTATTCTTGCCTGGAGAATTGCATGGATAGAGGAACCTGGCAGGCTACAGTCCATGGAGTCGTAAAAAAGTTGGACACAACTTAACAACCAAACAACAACAACAATACAAGGAACAATTCTCTTTCATGCTGCCAAACAAGCACTGACTTCAGGTTCTCCTCATTCACTGAAATAAGGTAAAGTACAGCTTATGTCCTCTATCACTGAATTTACCCAATTCACTTTTAATTATGATAATTTCAGACTTCCCTCAATTTTAACATGGATACTTTTCTAGAGAAACAGAAACAGCAAACTCTATCTATCTATCCATTCATCTAAATATCAATCTATCTATAGGAACTGGCTTATGAGATTGTGGCAGCTGGCAAGAGTGAAATTTGCAGTCCTTATCAGTAGACTAGAAATTCTAGCAGGAGTCAGAGTTGTCGTCTTGAACCTGACGGCAGTATAGTGGTTGAATTCATTCTTCTTTGAGTGAACTCAGTTTTTGTTCTTAAGGTCTTCAACTAATTGGCTGAAGTGCACCTACATTATGGAGAGAAATCTGCTTTACTCAAAGTCTACTAAATGAAATATTAATCACATATAAAAAATACAAGCAACATCTAGACTGGTGTTTGATCAAACAACCATAACTTAGCCAAGTAATAAATAAAATTGGCCATTGCACATTTATAAATGTATATAAATACAATTGTTTATAGATAGGTAGCTATAGATATGTATATAAATAAGTGGATATGTGTATATAATGCCTTTCTGTTTAATTCTTCCAATTTCATTTTTAAATTTAAAGGCAGTGTGACTTCAAGATCCCAGGAATTTAAGGAACTATTAGGATACTGAATTTGACTCCTTATACTTGCTTCCAATCTGAGTTAACTTGGCTTGTCTAGACTCGATGAATTTATGATTGATATGATAATGTGGTAAGTACAATAGTGGCCCCCAAAGATGTCCACATCCTAATCCTGAAACCCTGTGAATATGTTACCTTACATGCAAAGGGGGAATTAAGGTTGCAGATGGAATTAAGGTTGTCTATCAAGTGACCTTAAAATAAGGAGATTATCGGAAATCCAAGTGTGTCCACTGTAATCACATGGCCCTTAAATGTGGAAGAGAAGACAGAAGAGGAGGACAGAGTGATGATGTACTGTGGACTGAATCACATACCCCAAAAATTCATGCTGACGTCCTAATCCCTAACATGATGGCATTTTGTGATAGGGTCTTTGGGAGGTAATTAGGTTTAGATGAAGTCATGAGGGTAGGCTTCCCCATAATGGAATTAGTGTCCTTATCTCTTATTAGAAACACCAGAGAGTTTGCTCTCCCTATCGTATAACAGCACAGCAAGAAGGTGGCCATCTGCAAATCAAGAAAAGAGCTTTCACCTATCTGTGCTTGCACCCTAATCTTGGAATTTCCATCCTCCAGAACTGTGGAAAAATAAACCTGTGCTGTTTAAGCAACCCATCCTATAGTATTTTACTGTGGCAACCTGAGCTGACTAAGATGGGATGTGAGAGGGACTTGGTCCAACATTGCTGGCTTTGAAGACAAAGGAAGGGGACTATGAGCCAAGGAAAGCAGGTGGCCTCTAGAAACTGCAAAAGGCAAGGAAACAAATTCTCCACATATCCTACAGAAAGGAACTCAGCCTTCATAACACCTTGACTTTAGGCCTGTGATCTAGATCAGACCTCTGATCTATAGATGTGTAGGCTACTACATTAGTGTTGTTTTCAGCCACAAAGTTTATAGTAATTTGACAAGATCAGGTATATTCAGAACGGCCCCAGACTGTAGTAATTTGATACAGCAGCAAGAGAAAACTAATACAGATACTAAGAATCAGATGGGCAAGACTGAGCATGTAACATCTCAACAAATTTAAATATGTCATAGTACACTTGATTCATGTCAATGGATGGCAAATACCGCTACAATATTGTGAAGTAATTAGCCTCCAATTAAAATAAATAAATAAATAAATAAATTTAAAAAAATAAATATGTCATAGTTCAGACTACAGTTATTAAAACTAATGACAAAGATGCTTCAAAAAATTTGCTAGCACATGTCTTATACAAAGCATAAAAGACTCTAGTGATTTTGGTCTGTTGTTTGTATCACTTCAGGGCATATATTTCAAATATTATTAAGAGAATTTTATTGGTGCTTGTATTTTAGTATTATTAAATAATTTGTAAGGTTGAAATCAAGATTTTATTTGCAACTAATTTCTACAGATTTCAAAGCAGTAAATTGACTGCTGGGATACTGATATAATTAACTTTTTAAAAGTCTTAGCCAAAGCTCCTAAAATCAGAAAAAAAAATGATTGTATAAAATTTAATATTTGGTAAATTGTAATAGCCATGCTTACTTTATGCTAAGAACATATTCTTTTTGGAACGTATCATTCTACTATAGTAGCCAAAACTGACTAAAACAGACCTAAACTAGGAGTTGGCAAACTTTTTTGTGAAGGGCCAGACAGTAAATATTTTAGGCTCTGTGGGCCACTGCTCACTAGTACATTGTAGCACAAAAGTAATCATGGCATTCCAATGAAATTTTATTTAAAGATTTAAATTGTATATAATTTCATCTATCAAACAATATTCTTCTTTTGATTTTTTCAACCATTTAAAAATGTTTTTAAAAATCATTTTTAGCTCACAGGCAGCAGGCTAGATTTGTCCCAAAGGACAGTTCGCAGATGTCTTCCAAATTCAACAGATCTTGAGAATGATTAAAAAAAATTAGTGAGCTATGTTCAGCAAAAGATATTCACTTTGTTAGTACAGAAAAAGCAATTCTATGATAATGCATACGGATTATTTGAATTATAGAAAAAACTGGCTCTACCGAGTCAGATATATGCCAATATTTAAGTCACAAATTGAAAGTACTTCATTCATTCACCCATTCACTCATTTCTTCAACAAATATTTATTTCATGTCTACTTGGTCCCAGACACTATACAATGTAAGTTGGATAAAAGAGAAAACATTCTATAAATTAATTCCCAGAACATTTTTTAAAAATTACTTCATAATATTGCTTTAACCTGCTTGGGATTTTAAATTTTTTAATTAAACTTTTTTAATGTACAGAAATATTTGTCTTTTGTTTTTATTCATCCAACTCAAGCTATGCAGAACTGCAGTCAATGGTTAACAAGAAGAGATGGTGTCAGCTCAAGTCAAAGGTATTATTGACTTAAGTAAAACAAAGAGCTGCTAACATGAGTGACAATGAAACTTCATATTCAAATGAGATGAGAAGCCAGTTCATGT
Organism: Bubalus bubalis; assembly: GCF_019923935.1. Classification (NCBI taxonomy): domain Eukaryota; kingdom Metazoa; phylum Chordata; class Mammalia; order Artiodactyla; family Bovidae; genus Bubalus; species Bubalus bubalis. Next base: position 110,749,039 of record NC_059159.1, on the reverse strand, counting down.
TTTATCATGTGCATCAGAGATGGTTTAATTATAAATAACTATAATAGTTTCAGCTGAGGAAAGGATACTTTATTTTACCTTCTCATCTCTAATAGTATGAAATTAATTTTTTGATATGGTGATTAAGTGTAAGTTGCCACCTTTCAGGAAAATAATGGTCACAATGAAGTAATCTTTTGCAATCAGAATCTAGAGCATTACAGTGACAGTCTAATTATCAAAGTGTATTTACTGACTGCCTCTTAATCAACTGACTAAGAAAACACTCAGGGTGATTTTGAATATATTTGTAAGCTTAGATATGACTTGACATCCTTCATCTTTAATTGTAATGAATTAGAAATAGCTTAAATGTCCATCAGGAAAGGAATATATTTATGAAACAATGGAATATATATATATATATATATATATATATATATATACACACACACACAATGTAATATGACATACAAAAGATTATTCTAAATTAACAGTTTTTGTTGGAAAAGATGTCTACACTCTATTAAAGAGGTTTTGTTTTATTTTTTTTCAAGGCCAGTTTATAAAACCGCATTTATAGTTTGATCTCATTTATTCAGGGTCATACAAATTAGGATACCAACCAAAATTTTTCAAATGACTATTTCTGGACGACCACAGTTTGGGTCATTTGATCTTTGCTGTCTTTTCATTTAATCTATCGCTTGAATTTTCTTTTTTTTTTCAGTGAGAAAGTATTGGGTATTTCTGTGTTAGTGTGCATGCTAAGTTGTTCAGTCATGTCCAACTCTTTGCAACTCCATGGACTGTAGCCCACCAGGCTCTTCTGTCCATAGGATTCTCCACGCAAGAATACTGGAGTGGGGTGCCATTTTCTTCCCCAGGGGATCTTCCCAACCCAGGGATCGAACCTGTGTCTTTTATTGGCACAATGCACAATGAACCTCGTGCATTGGCAAATGGGTTCTTTACCACTAGCACCACCTGAAATAAATAAACAATAAAAATGAGCAAAAAATTTATGATTAAGGAATGATTTGTGATACATAAGTGATCATTCCTGTAGAAAAATTAATAACAAGTACATATAACTTGTCTATGTTCTATGGATAGGAAGCTTTTACTCACACAGTGTGGATTAATTACAGCTATTGAAATTTACTGGTAACATGAACTTTCTGAGAATGCCAACCCATTCCCATTATCCTGCTGTCAGCAACACCCTTTCACTGGAAACCTTTGAAGAATATTATGAGCCTTGCCTTCCTTTCCATGCCTATTGCTTCCTAGAAGCTTGGCATCCCAGTACTGGGAAGTTTAGGGATAAAGTCCAGCTCACTCATCCTACAAATAAATGAAGGAACTGAGACAGGGAGGTGACATGTCCTGACCAATGCCCAACAACTAAATCTTGCCAACAGTATCTTGTCAGTCACAGAAAGTTGTGTACATTAAATATGTACAGCTTTTTAAAATATGCAATTATACATCAAGAAAGTGGTTAAAAAATAAACAAAGTCATCTTGACTCCATCATTAAACTTCCTTGGTCTCCTGGAATTCCCACATGAACCCAAACTAAGCATGATCTGGGATGTGTTAGTGTCCTGCATGTATTCCTAGAGCTCTGGAGTGTTCAAGGCTATAAGGTCAGGCAAGGGGAATACCCAAGCAAGCAACTATGATGCTGATCTGGCAAAAGGAGTTGTGTTAACATGAGGACTCTTAGAGGCAGAAGGTTTTAGGAGAAAGAAGCATTTATGTGTTACAGATACCCAGGCCTAGAAAACCTTGACAATGCTTACACTGTGCAGTCCAAGAGAGATTCAGGTATGACATTTGTAGCCTCCTATCACTGTAGATGTCCTTTTCATTATAGGGGACTGGAATGCAAAAGTAGGAAGTTAAGAAACACCTGGAGTAACAGGCAAATTTGGCCTTGGAGTACAGAATGAAGCAGGGCAAAGGCTAAAAGAGTTCTGCCAAGAGAATGCACTGGTTATAGCAAACACCCTCTTCCAACAACACAAGAGAAGACTCTACACATGGACATTACCAGATGGTCAACACCAAAATCAGATTGATTATATTCCTTGCAGCCAAAGATGGAGAAGCTCTATACAGTCAGCAAAAACAAGACCGGGAGCTGACTGTGGCTCAGATCATGAACTCCTTATTGCCAAATTCAGACTGAAACTGAAGAAAGTAGGGAAAACCACTCGACCATTCAGGTATGACCTACATCAAATCCCTTATGATTATACAGTGGAAGTGATAAATAGATTTAAGGGACTAGATCTGATAGACAGAGTGCCTGATGAACTATAGACGGAGGTTCGTGACATTGTACAGGAGACAGGGATCAAGACCATCCCCAAGAAAAAGAAATACAAAAAAGCAAAATGGCTGTCTGAAGAGGCTTTACAAATAGCTGTGAAAAGAAGAGACACAAAGAGCAAAGGAGAAAAGGAAAAATATACCCATTTGATGGCAGAGTTCCAAAGAATAGCAAGGAGAGATAAGAAAGCCTTCCTCAGTGATCAATGCAAAGAAATAGAGGAAAACAATAGAATGGGAAAGACCAGAGATCTCTTCAAGAAAATTAGAGATATCAAGGGAACATTTCATGCAAAGATGGGCTTGATAAAGGACAGAAATGGTATGGACCTAACAGAAGCAGAAGATGTTAAGAAGAGGTAGCAAGAATACACAGAAGAACTGTACAGAAAAGATCCTCATGACCCAGATAACCACGATAGTGTGATCACTCACCTAGAGCCAGACATCCTGGAATGTGAAGTCAACTGGGCCTTAGGAAGCATCACTACAAACAAAGTTAGTGGAGGTGATGGAATTCCAAGTTATTTCAAATCCTAAAAGATGATGCTGTTAAAGTGCTGCACTCAATATGCTAGCAAATTAGGAAAACTTAGCAGTGGCCACAGGACTGGAAAAGGCCAGTTTTCATTCCAATCCCTAAGAAAGGCAAGGCCAAAGAATGTTCAAACTACTGCACAATTGCACTCATCTCACACACTAATAAAGTAATGCTCAAAATTCTCCAAGACAGACTTCAACAATACATAAACTGTGAACTTCCAGATGTTCAAGCTGGTTTTAGAAAAGGCAGAGAAACCAGAGATCAAATTGCCAACATCCGCTGGATCATTGAAAAAGCAAGAGAGTTCTGGAAAAACATCTATTTCTGCTTTATTGACTATTTCTGCCTTTGACTGGATCACAAAAAACTGTGGAAAATTCTGAAAGAGATGGGAATATCAGACCACCTGACCTGCCTTCAGAGAAACCTGTGAATGCAGGTCAGGAAACAGTTAGAACAGTTAGAACTGGACATGGAACAACAGACTGGTTCCAAATAGGAAAAGGAGCACGTCAAGGCTGTATATTGTCACCCTGCTTATTTAACTTATATGCAGAGTATATCATGAGAAACGCTGGGCTGGAAGAAGCACAAGCTGGAATCAAGATTGCCAGGAGAAATATCAATAACATCAGATATGCAGATGATACCACTCTTATGGCAGAAAGTGAAGAAGAACTAGAGCCTTTTGATGAAAGTTTAAGAGTAGAGTGAAAAAGTTGGCTTAAAACTCAGCATTCAGAAAACAAAGATCATGGCATCCGGTCCCATCACTTCATGGCAAATAGATGGGGAAACAGTGGAAACAGTGACAGACTTTATTTTGGGGGGCTCCAAAATCACTGCAGATGGTGATTGCAGCCATGAAATTAAAAGACGCTTACTCCTTGGAAGAGAAGTTACGACCAACCTAGAGAGCATAATTAAAAGCAGAGACATTACTTTGCCAACAAAGGTCCATCTAGCCAAGGCTATGATTTTTCCAGTAGTCATGTATGGATGTGAGAGTTGGACTGTAAAGAAAGCTGAGCACCAAAGAATTGATGCTTTTGAACTGTGGTGTTGGAGAAGACTCTTGAGAGTCCCTTGGACTGCAAGGAGATCCAACCAGTCCGTCCTGAAGGAAATCAGTCCTGAATGTTCATTGGAAGGACTGATGTTGAAGCTGAAACTCCAGTACTTTGGTCACCTGATGCGAAGAGCTGACTCATTGGGAAAGACCCTGATGCTGGGAAAGATTGAAAGCGAGAGGAGAAGGGGACGACAGAGGATGAGATGGTTGGATGGCATCACTGACTCAATGGACATGAGTTTGAGTAAACTCTGGGAGTTGGTGATGGACGGGGAGACCTGGCGTGCTGCTGTCCGTGGGGTTGCAAAGTGTCCGACACAACTGATTGACTGAACTGAAATGAACTGATCTGATCACTGTAGAGGTTATGTTGGAAAATAAAGGTCTGAATTGAATTCCATACTGTATGATGAGGAGAGAACATAAACTTACAGAATGGGTAAAGGAAAACACTCAGTAAAAAGTAATTTAAAAAACACTAATACTTATAATCTATTGAGAAGCTACCATGTACTTTACATAAACTATCACCCCAAACTTTCATTACAACTCACAACCTCAGCACTTCAGTTGATGCTATGCTGCCTCCCTGACAAGCCAGTTCGGAGCAGTAAGAGGAGGGCTTTGGGAATCACATCACAGAAGGTGATGGAGAAGAAAATAATAAAGGGGAACTTATTCCTGTCAAGTGGTGCTCTGGAGTTTAGGGGGATGAAGACTATGAAAAACCACTGGATATGGTATTTAAGGGCTTCCCTCATGACTCAGTGTCAAAATATTTGCCTGCAGTGCAGGAGACACAGGAGATGCAGGTTCAATCCCTGGTAGGGAAGATTCCCTGGAAGAGGGAATCTTCAGTATACTGAAGCAACCCACTTCAGTATTCTTGCTGGGAAATCATCCCAGTTCATGGGATCAATAAGAGTCAGAACTGAGCAACCAAACACACATATATGGTGTTTATAACATTTTCAAAATCCTTTCAGAGTTGTATGCTCCCTCCTGTCATGTTACTGCAAAATCTCTACCCTACCTGGTTAACTGAATTTAATTACTAGGACTAAACTGAGTCTATAGTAAGTGTACTATTTTCTGGAAGTAAATGATTCACCTGTATGAGGTATAGGAAATTTTCCAGGAAGATGAGTTGCTACTTAACAAATGCCTTCAACTTATCAGAGCAGTGGTAATCATTTATTGACACATATTAATTCATACTGCAAAGAGCCCAATCTATAAAGCCTATAAATAAGCTTCATAAGCCATCTCTCATTCTTTTCCTCTCTCCCATCCCTACCTTCTTGCCTGAAGCTATTACAGAAAGCTACTACAGGTAGTCTACAGAAAGGTACAGGTAAAATAATCAACTACTGCAAACGGGATGTGATTCTGGCATGTTTCAAACTGCTTTATGTCTTGAGGAAGTTTGTATTCGTGTACTTGTAAATCTGGTATTATTAATTACCTTCAAGGGTTTTGTTTTTGTTGTTTAGTCGCTAAGTTATGTTCAACTCTTTTTATGATCCCAGGGACGGTAGCTCACCAGGCTCCTCTATCCATGGGATTTCTCAGACAAGAATACTGGAGCGGGTTGCCATTTCCTTCTCCAGGGGATTTTCCCAACCCAGGGATTGAACCCATGTCTCCTTCTTGGCAGGCGAATTCTTTACCACTGAGCTACCTGGAAAGCGTTCCCATTTTCCTTCTTTTCTCTTGTCTATAATATATCTGAATTTCTGATGACATTCATTCTATTAGATGATTCTTAAAACTGTAACATCTTCCACATCTGTGTATAAGTTAATTACCACACTTTTTCTCAAAGTGTAATTCACTGACATTGTGTTCTAGATCAGCACTGGCCAACAGAAATAAAATGCAAACTACATGTGCAATTTGTGGGGGGCGGATTCAGGATGGGGAACACGTGTATGCCTGTGGCAGATTTATGTTGATGTATGGCAAAACTGACGCGACTTAGCAGCAGCAGCAGCATGGCAAAACCAATACAATATTGTTAAGTAATTAACCTCCAATTAAAATAAATTTATATTTAAGAAAAAGAAAAAAGTAAAATAAATTTTGATAGTATATTTTATTTACCCAATATATCTAAAATACTGTCACTTTAACATTGAATCAATCTTTTTTTTAATGCTAAGGGAATATTTTTTATTTCATGTAATAAGTTTTCAAAATCCAGTGTGTATTTTATACTTAGAACACATTTTGTGAGGTCTATAGCCACATGTGGCTAGAAGCCACCATACTGGGGAGCACAGCTCTAGATCCTGAATGAAGCTACTAAATGAGATGAGACATTTAGCTGAGTCTTCTATTAAGGTCCTCTCCCTCCTTATCTCCTCACCACCACCACCACCCAATTTAGAAATACAGTTCTTTCTCAGGGCGATCTTCCCAACTGATTAGGAGCTATGTCTTAAACACTTCTGCGATCTCTCTCCCACCTTCCACTCTCCATTATCTCCAAATCCTTTATTTCATACTTCGGAAATGGTGCCCAAGGAGGCTGTCAATTGGTCAAAGGTCAAATAGTGGGTAGGATTAAATTCAGCATTATTGATGACAAGACTAGAGCTCTTCTGACTTCCTTAAGCATCTAACCATTTCCCTTCCCCTTATTTCTACTTTAGAACTCAGTCACTCTTCTTTTTAGACTCACCAAGAGAAGAGTTGATCTTACTTACCCTTCTTTTCAAACATTAAATTTAGAGACCCAAACTAAACTGATCTTTCAAGAACAACAGATGGATTTAGAGATTTCCCACTGGTACCTGAGAACTGGCAATTTCTGTTTCAGGTTCCTCAAACACAAACTCAATAAACTTTCCACCAAGGAAGGGAGGAATTGTTATTCACTAGCCGACTTTCTGACTAAGCATTCTACTACATACATTCATTTTCACTAGATTAGATTCCAAAATGCTATTATGGTAACTTCTCCCGGTGCCACTAGAAAATTGTTAATGTTGTTTATTTGCGGTTTGAGATTTTTCTGCAATGAATACATGCATTATTTTGTGCAAGCAAATGATATATGTTAATAACAGATGAATGTCCCTAGTACCTTTTATAAATAAATGGTTTGATCATGCAGTCTTGGTTTAATTTTCCCAGATCTACAAACAGAAGCTTTAAAAAAAAAAATCATTTCAGATTTCAGATAATCATCTAAATACTTTCCAAGGATATAAATGTAGACAGAATGCAGTTTGAGACCCTACTGTATAAAGATCACTCATCAGTATAAAATGACTTAATATCCATTTAGATGTCTATCAGTGCAGAACATGACAACACTTGATCCCTTCAGCAATGCTCAGGGTAACCATTTTGTTGGCCTCTCCTCTCAGCCACCAAAAACAAAGAAAAAGCAAAACAAGATAGGTTACAGTCAACTCCTAATATTATATGGCCAAAAAATTGAAAAATAGCACATTTTATGCACTTTTAAAAAATATATTATTTTGTCTTAGGTAATTTTAAAACCTTTTACTAATCATTTTCAATAGACAAAAACGTAAGGTACCCACACATATCAATCTATATTGAATGATTTATACTTTCGCTTTCAACATACAGTGTAAAGGTGGGGAAAGGAGAAAACCTTATATTTTTCCTAAAATTTTCATATTCACATACCATGCTACAAGAAAACAAAGTCTGCATGTCTGTAGATAGTATACATAATTTGTATTATTTGGGGTTCAGATGCACTGTTTGGTATAAATGTGGTACAAAATGCACAGCTACATTAAAATAGCTATGTTACTGTTTCAATTAAACTAAATTTCATAATATTTAGGTTCACTGGTGGAATTTACAATTAAAAGGAATAAAGGAGTAAATGTCTTTGCAAGTCAAGTTAAAAGACCAGGTTTTTAGTTTTGTATATTTAGATGTGCATTTTATTTCTCCTACAATAGGGATAGACCTGTAGTTTAGAAGATGCAAAAAAATATATCAAAAAACATCCTTACTAACAATGGAATCTAACCACTCTAATGGCAGAAAGCAAAGAGAAGCTGAAGAGCCTCTTGATGAGGGTGAAAGAACAAAGTGAAAAAGCTAGTTCAAAGCTCAACATTCAAAAAACTAAGATCATGGCATCCAGTCCCATCATTTCATGGCAAATAGATGGGGAAAAAGTAGAAACAGCGACAGACTTTATTTGGGGGGTTTCCAAAATCACTGCAGATGGTGACAGCAGCCATGAAATTAAAAGATGCTTACTCCTTGGAAGGAAGGCTATGACGAACCTAGATAGCATATTAAAAAGCAGAGACCTCACTTTGCCAACAAAGGTCTATATAGTTAAAGCTATGGTTTTTCCAGTGGTCATGTATGGATGTGAAAGTTGGACTATAAAGAAGGCTGAGCACCGAGGAATTGATGTTTTCCGATTGTTGTGATGGAGAAGACTTTTGAGAGTCCCTTGGATAGCAAGGAAATCAAACCAGTCAATCCTAAAGGAAATCACCCCTGAATGTTCAATGGAAGGATTGATGCTGAAGCTGAAGCTCCAATACTTTGGCCACCTGATGCAAAGCATTGACTCATTGGAAAAGACCCTGATACTGGGAAAGATTGAGGGCAGGAGGAAAATGGGGTGACAGAAGATGAGATGGTTGGTTGGTATCACCGACTCAATGGACGTGAGTTTGGGCAAATTCCAGGAGATTGTGAAGGACAGAGAAGCCTGGCATGCTGCAGTTCATAGGGTTGCCAAAAGTGGGACAAGACTTAGTGACAGAACAACAATGTAATCAATCCTAGTTCTCAGTAAACTGGTGTTTACAGATACAGATTTTGATCTTTCTTGGGGGCAGGGGAGGGGCCTGGGGGAGCAGTGAAACTGAGGATTTGCAAATAAACTTAAGAAGTAAGTGTGTTTTAAAATAAACCTTGAGATCACCCAGTCCAACCTCCTTCTGGGTTCTTTACCACTAATGCCATCTGGGAAGCCCCCTTCATTCTAGAGGAGATAGTAAGCCTTTTGATTTCAGAGCAGAGTTCTTGCTATACCATACAGTATTCTCCACTTTGCTAAAAAGTGGAACCCCTAGAAGTCAATGTTTTTTGTGGAAACCTATTAAAATGATGATACAGTTATGTCTGCCCTGGGAAGCAAAACTTTGTTAGAAATGTAATTCTATTATATTTATATGTTATATTCAACCTCAACTATGTCCTAGGGGGAAAATGTTAAACTAAACTATTGCCTACTCATTTGATTTCCTGCACTCAATGCAGCAAATAAGCAGCATTAGATGGCAAATATTGAAGAAAAATTTAAAGAATATTAACTTAAATGCAGAACTCCAAGTTTATTATCCTTTTTTCTAAACTGAGACCATACAAGTATCTAATCACTACATTATGTACCTGAAACTAACATAACATGTCAATTAAATTCAAATTAAAAAAAGAAAAAAAAGATGAGACCAACATCCTTTCATGTCAGCCATGGTGCATCTGTACTCCCTTGGAGCTTATTTCAGTTTTTTGAAATTCTAAGCTGGTTCTTATTTGGTATAGAAGAGATAAAACATTTGAATGATTACTTTTGTTTTGTTTTCAACCCACTGTGTTAAAAGCATGCGGTTACTGTATGTTCCTTTTGTTCTTTAAAAGACTTTACATAAAAATGTTTTGCGACTATAAGGAGTCTTTTAAACTTTGGGGGAAATTACCACAATAAGACTAAATTTGAAAACTCCTCAATTAAAAGACATTTATATGTGGGAAGTGACTATTAAAAAGATTGAGTGGACATACTGACTCCTCTTGATTTCAAAAATATTCTGTATGTATGAGAATTGTCTATGATATAATCCTGAGTAGAAAAAGCTGCTGCAGATTTCATTTCACAAGTAAAATATTTTTTTTATAAAAAAGAGAGCACTCTGGAACAAAATAAAAGTTAACACAATTTACTCCAGGTGATAAGGAAAGAACTTTCAGTTTTTATTTTCTAGACTTCCATATTATTTAAGCATTTTTTGTGCCATATAAAGTGTCATATAAAACATTAGTTACAAATAAAAAATTACACCAAATCAGTAGAGTGAATATTTGAAAAGCTGTTGTTTGGTATTCTACTCTTGGATTACTGTTCTTTTATAATCAAACCTTTGCTTTTCACAGGGTAGATCCTCAGTAAGTACTTTTGGTTGTCTTTTTTTTGCCTATAAAAATAGCAGTTTTAGATGTTCAACCTAATTGTAGCTGCTCAGTGAATAAATGGCAATGTTGAAAAGAACAATTTAAAATGTAGGACTCAGATTAGTGATGGCTCTGGATCCTAAAAGCATCACATAAAATATCGAATGTCATAACTCAGATCAGATCAGATCAGATCAGGTCACTCAGTCGTGTCAGACTCTTTGCGACCCCATGAATCGCAGCACGCCAGGCCTCACTGTCCATCACCAACTCCCGGAGTTCACTGAGACTCACGTCCATCGAGTCAGTGATGCCATCCAGCCATCTCATCCTCTGTCGTCCCCCTTCTCCTCTTGCCCCCAATCGCACAAAGTAAGGACAAATTTGTGAACAAGCTAGAGAGCCTCTTAAAACTCCAGAGTGTAAATTTCCAGTTGATCTCCCTAGTTTCCAAATTTATAAATGAAGAGATTTTCAAAGTCTCTATCAGCCAAAGGATTCTAAATCTAGGCCAAAGAACTGATTGCAACAAAAAGTGTGCCAGTTAAATACATTTTCTTTCCTTTTTTACTGAACAAATAAGAAAACCTAGATAAATTTGTAATATTATATTTTTTTCAGAATGTGAATCCAATAATGTTCTTAAAGAACAGATATATTTTCAAGGCAAGTTGTGAATTCTCTTCCTTTTAGCCCTTCAGAAAGTAAGACAAAAGTGACTATGTATGGCTACATTGTTAGGGGAAGCACACTGATTGAAACCACCCACCCTGGCCAGGCACCATAGTAACCATTTGCATGAGTTGTTTTATGACAGGAGATCCTGATAAGGAATATGGAACTAATAAGCCACCGCCAACCGAAAGAGTTTGGGTAAGGTAGAAAAGAGACACCGCGTGTCTGTCCACTTCCCAGAATCCCTCTCGCTAGCATCCATCTTGGCTGAGCCATACGTGCGCCACCAGGAAAGACTCTGAATTAGAATGTTTGGCCAAAGACCACCTGAAACTAATCCCATCACCATAAAACCCGAGACTGCGAGCCATGTGGCAGAGCAGTTCTCCTGGGTTCCCTTACCCTACTGCTCTCCACCCGGGTGCCCTTTCCCAATAAAATCTCTTGCTTTGTCAGCACATGTGTCTCCTCGGACAATTCATTTCCTAGTGTTAGACAAGAGCCCAGTTTCAGGCCCTGGAAGGGGTCCGCCTTCCTGCAACAAATGGCGAGTCTGGTGGGGACTCTTCTTTGCCAGGACTGACATCCTGACCACTCAGGGTATTCAGGGGCCAGCTTGCCTGCCAATGGACCAGACCCAGCAGCCGCAACTGGGACCCTTTTGTCCCTGGTCTCCTCCTGACGTGGACAACTGGCCAGAGTGCCCCGACTGGGTAAGGAACAAGAGACTTTATTGACCTCCCTCCCCTTCCCTCTCTCTTTCCTCTCCTTAACCCTTCCTATCCTTCCCCGTTTTTCCAGTCCCCTGGTCCTGGACGCAGGAATCTGGTTGAAGGGCCTCAGCCTGAGCTGAGGATTGGAGACTGATCACCTCCTCTTGGCAGAAAACTCGAATTCTGGTTCTGGTCTGATCTGATTCCTGGTAGGGCTTAGTTCCAGTCCTCCCTTCTCTGGAGGCCCAGGGTAAAGTCCCACAACACCTGGGTATCTGCAGGTGGCAGGAGACGTCTGTAAGGCCACCCCTTTTGCACCCCTCTCCCGCCGCCTCCCCCTTCTTCTTTCAACCTGGCTTCCTTTCCTCCCTTTCAAATCTTTGAAGCTGTTAGTACTTGGATCTGAAGTTCTGTGTCTCTATAGGAGGTTTTCTGAGAGACTGTATTCTTGTATTTAAGGGAGTGTCTGGTGAGGACTCCCAGGTTTATATGTGTGTGTTAACTCTGTGTTCTGTGTTGTGATTTTCTGATGGCCATTTTGCTTTGTTTGGCCACCATTTGGTTTAGACCTGCCGCCATTTTGTTAGAACTTGATTTTCTTTCCCTGTGCCTTGAGACCAGGGCTCTCAGGAACACTTACCTAGACCATCTCTAACTCCTGAGACTGAGGGAAAAGGGGGAAAAGACTAAAATTTTTATTTATTTCAACTGTTTTTTTTATAAACTAGTAAATTTTATATTGTAATGTCTAATTCATGACTAAACTTAGAAAATGAAGCTAGACCTTGCACTGTGTCTGTCTAAATATGTCTTGGTATGTCTTCATCTCTGGGTAATATTTTTGAGGTTAATTTGTAAATGAGCTCTATTTATTTGGCTTAAAAAAGGTAAGTGCTTACAAATCAAATAATTCTAAATTAAACTATAAATTCCAGGTTCATGTGAACTGGTAAATATTCAGTATTAAATACCTGATATTAATGTTTGTTTGTTGACCTAGCTAATATAGACATGTCTTAGAGTAATTAACATTAAGTAGAATATTTTCATTGTACCTAGGTTTAATATAAGTTAAATATTATATCTGTTACAAATTTATCAACAAGGAAATTACCTTGGGTGAAGAAACTTCTAAAAAATGTAAATGAGATATGAGCTTTTATATAAACTCTATTAAGAATAATTTTTCTTTAGAAATATCTGTCTAAAATAGTCTCTCCAGATTGGCGTAACTTAAATTTCTAAGGGTTGTGCCAAGTGTGCTAAGTGTTGGAAGTCTATTGAATAGTTAGGTCATTTCCAAATAAAATAAGATTTTGAAACATTTACTACTAAACACTAATTTCCTTTTACAGAGAAACTAAAGAGATTTGGGACTATAAATGAATAATGTTTGGTGCCATCCTAAAATGTTCTAAGAAAGCAACGGTTTTAGAAATTATCACTGGTATTTATGCTCACCAATCTATAAAATGCTAATATAAAAGTTCTTGGTTGCTAAAGGAAAGTAGGAAGTGTGTTTTCAGTTAAAAAAAAAAAAAAAGAAAAAGGTATGAAAAAATACTAAAAAGAGTTATGCATGATCAGGATTTTCTAAAATTGGATTACAATTAGTTAGATAAATGGATTTTGTTAGAAATAACACAGTCATAAGAAAACTGGTTAGAGTCAACTAGGACCAAGATGGCGGAGCTGACTTTCACTAGACCTTGAGCGTTGGTATTTAGGCCTATTGTGACATATCAACAAGCTAAATGATACACCCATCAACATTGACTAAATCTGACCAAATGTTCTAAACCCTTTTAATTGATCTTTTCGATAAAACTTCCTAAATAGAATTCTTTTGAAGTTCCTTTGACCTCTAGCTAACTTTGGGGTGCTTCAGAGGGCTCCTGAAACATCCCAAAGAGATGTTAAACTACATGAAAAAGATTATCAAATGAGTAATAAATCCACTCATGTTATAATGTATGGTAAAATTACTAATACAGATATCCTGGAAATTATAAGGAGTTCTTAACATTCTGATATGTCCTGGTATTCTAATGGAAAACCTGATGACTTCACAAAAGTTAACAAACGGACTGAATGAACCAGCGAATATGCTTATAACTTTTATGGTTTCTATCTGAAAAATTATAGGTTTGAATCTTAGGTTTTCAGGGAGTAGGGAAAATCTTCCTCTCAAGCTAATTATGACAATACTTTGGTAAAATTAAACATTATAAACAAAACAATTATATTTTCTCTCTATCTGACTCCTACAAAAATTGGAAATTCTTAGGTTTCCATTAAGTTTATCAAATGAGTTAGGAAGTTTATCTCACAGGTACAAAAATCTCAAGAAATTTTTGAGACCTTAAAAAGGGAAGAATTCACCTAGACTTGTTAGGCAAAATCTATGATAAGCCTTTGATGTGAGTTTCCCAGCCCTGTTTTATTTTCAAAGTTCAGTTTGAGACTCTATAAATGTTTCAGCAAAATCAAAAGTCTATAATCAATTATGGTTATATAAATAATCAGACCAAAATTAGTGAGAACAGACCTATTTTGCAAACAAACCAGCCTTAATTTGGTTATATTTGATAAAAATGAGGGTAAATTTAGGCAGAAAAAGATATTTCAAAAAAATGTTAAATCCCAGTTTGTTAATGGAGGTCTGCATCTAGTAAGACTCATCTCTTAGATAGTTCTTTGCTGTTATGTGATATTAATGTAAAATTTAATTGAATTCTTAAAGAACACCCTAAGTTTGTTTCTGAAGCTTATCTCAGTAATCTATCTTTGGATGAAGATCAGATGCCTCATGACTTGCAACCGGGACTGGAAAAAGACATAATTTAAGGGACTGTCTCCAACCTGGATGGAAGGACTTTTTTATCAGGTACTCTTAACTAGCTCATGCATAACGAAACTGAAGGGAAATTAACTCTTAGATTAATTCCCACTTCCAAAGGCCCCTACACTGGATTGGTCTATAGAGAAGACAGCTGACCTGATCTCACCTTAAAATGATACTCAACGATGCAGGATACTGGATGCTTGGGGCTGGTGCACTGGGACGACCCAGAGGGATGGAATGGGGAGGGAGGAGGGAGGAGGGTTCAGGATGGGGAACACATGTATACCTGTGGCGGATTCATTTTGATATTTGGCAAATCTAATACAGTTATGTTAAGTTTAAAAATAAAATAAAATTTAAAAAAAAAAAAAAAAATGATACTCAAGCAGGAGAAACTACACTACACCCGGATGAGAAGACAATGACATCAGAGGTAGACAGCTTGCCCAAGATGCTGGACCTGATTCATATAATCATTTATGTTTTCTTGACTTCTTAGACCTTTGCATATAAATCAAATGCTTTTCTATCATAGGCCTGATTCTATGCTAGTTTTAGAAATCAGTTCAATTGTTGGGTTTGTAGCTAATTACCTGTGTCTAGTTCTGGGTTACCTTGGTAACTTTCTCTACTACAAGACTCTAACTTGTTGGCCCTGAGAAAATTTACTTAAAAAAAAAAAAATTATAGTCATATTCAGGTCACTGTGCTATTACTAGATGGGATCCCCACACCAGGCCAATTAATAATGCCTGCTCTGACTCTGGCCATAAATTTGAGCTTTTTTTTTTTATTACTCAAGCTCAATCAGAGCAACAAGAAAAGTTTCAGCAAAGGAGGAAAAAATCTCCCACAATTATGGGATGGATTTATATAGATAACACCAGGCTACGGTAATTTAGGCTTAAAGTCTCCTCTGTGTTGGAAACAATTAAATCATACTAAGGACAATCAATGTACTAACACTAGAAAGCTGGGCTATGTGCCTCATAGACGGTGTCAATATATAATTTCCCTGGAAGACAAAGATCTTACAGAGCAGACTAAGTCACATGACCTGAGATATACTGGGCTACATCTAATGGAAGCTCTTAAGTCTTACTTGTGACTTTACTAATACTGCTGGCTATGTTATTTGTATTTTACCTGTTTTGCAAAATTGCTGTTTCTTACACCGTCAAATGTGTGTCTAATAGAATAATATATAGTCCATATGAGATTGATGATGGTAACAGTGTAACTTTAGATATGGGAAGAAGCAACAAGAGGGAATATTTTCCTGGACCAAAAGGCTAGTAAGACAGGTGGTCCAGAGAATTTTGGATACTGTTTTATGGCCTAGTCCAGTAACAGCACATTGAGTGGCCTGTCAACAAAATCTTTGCCAAACCTGAGAATGGATATTCTCAGCACCATGGGATAAAATGGTCATGAAATGTCCCCCTCAAAATCATGGTCAAGTTTATGAGCAAAAAGAGGCTCTACCAACTGAAGACTGACACTTGCCATCTACATCTACAAAGATTAAATCATGGCCGCTGCAACTGCTAACTTTCAACACCCCTGAAAGGAGTTCAGGGTGAAAATCAGGAATGAGGCACTGTGTTCTGGCAAAAACTGGCATAACAGGCCTTCAGATAGTTAGATCTTTTCAGAAGATTTTTTGAGTCCCAATTCTTGCATCTTCTCATACCTAGAGAAACACTGATGTCATTAATGGTGAAATCTGCTTTGGCTATTAAGGAAAAGTTTACAATTAAAAGTCAAAATAGAGTAGCTATGGTTCAGATATCCTGGGAAATAACTAAGTGATGCTATGGGTGTACTTTCAGATTAGACCTTGTATTGCTAAACACTTCAGTTTTCTGAGTCATGTCAGGCTTGGATGCCACCATTCTCAAAACAATGTCTGCTGGAAGCTAGTAACTGGAACCTTACTTTTTATAAAACTAGGCAACTGGCTACAAGTCTCTCTGAAGTGCCAGGTCCAGACTGGGTTTCAGGCCTATTCTTCTAAAAAGAAATGAGATTTATTTTGTCTACTAAATTCCAGTTATCACTCCTCCAACTACTTCTAATTGGGCCTGTTACACCAAAATGGCAGACCAAGGGGTTGAGATTTTAATCATACAAGACTCAGATCTAGAACTTGGAACTCAGAAATACTTCCAATTCAGTGTCTATACTCCAAGCTGAGGCAGTTCTATGCTCCATTTTGACAGGAAGTTATCACAGTCATAGTTGCCTAGTTCCTTAAATTAAAACTGAGTAGAACTCTATGGGGCTCTGGAGTAGAGATCTGTTCTGTGTTCTCCATTTCTTGTCTGTAGGATATAGGCTTCATTCAGCCTCCTTGACCTTCTCCGAGTTCCAAAGAGTGGATTCAAACAATTGCTAATCAGGGAAGGAGGGGATACAGAAACAGGAGAAACGATCAAAGGTTGGTACAGCCTCCAGACAAAGTCCTGGTTCCTACTCAAAGAAATATGCATAACAATGTTTTTGAGCCCCCACCCAGGTGGAGGATGGTAACTTCAGACTGAACACAAGATTCCTGGAGCACAGCTCTGTTGCCTCACCACCAACCAATCAAAAAGGATCACAAACCCTGCAATCCTCACCCCAAATGTTGCCTTCTGTTTCCGGGGACCAGAGATGACCATCCTGTTAGGTCTTCTGTTTGGCCCCTGTCTATTTCATCTCTTAGAGGGGCCAACAGTTTCAAACTAAATTGCTGTTATTAAAAGGGTGAATGCTGGTTTCAGGCAAAAAATACCTTGACTTAGATCTGGTACAGAGAGACTTCTGCTCTGCTAGGCAGGCCTACGCCCAGGCACACCAGGAAGAAGTTACAGAAGAAAGAGACCTCCGCCCCAATTCCCAAGAAGAATCTTGAGTACAAAGTCTCTCGGGGTAGTTGTTAGGGGAAGCACACTGATTGAAACCACCCACCCTGGCCAGGCACCACAGTAACCATTTGCATGAGTTGTTTTATGACAGGAGATCCTGATAAGGAATATGGAACTAATAAGCCACCACCAACCGGAAGAGTTTGGGAAAGGTAGAAAAGAGACACCGCGTGTCTGTCCACTTCCCAGAATCCCTCTCACTAGCATCCATCTTGGCTGAGCCATACGTGCGCCACCAGGAAAGACTCTGAATTAGAATGATTGGCCAAAGACCACCCGGAAACTAATCCCATCACCATAAAACCCGAGACTGCGAGCCATGTGGCAGAGCAGTTCTCCTGGGTTCCCTTACCCTACTGCTCTCCACCCGGGTGCCCTTTCCCAATAAAATCTCTTGCTCTGTCAGCACATGTGTCTCCTCAGACAATTCATTTCCTAGTGTTAGACAAGAGCCCAGTTTCAGGCCCTGGAAGGGGTCCACCTTCCTGCAACAACATGACTTGGGTCCAGTTCTGTTTAGAAGTTAGTGGGAGAGATAATTGGTACGCTGAGGCTATAGCTACTTAATGTGCAGTAAGGAAATTCTTATGCATCCATGCTGGTTTTTCCCTTACAAACCAGCATTTTTAAGTCAGAGAGTAAGGGTCAACTTGAGCCAGGCTACATGCAACCAATTCCATTATTATCAATACTCATAATTAAACTGGAAAGAACATTTCAGTAAAAATCTTTTTAAATAAATTAAAAATAATAAAACTGGGCTAATTTAAAAAATGGAAAGAACACTGGAAATGTAACATCTCAAAAGCATTATGCAACTGGGTAGAGTAAAAGGTAAGAAGGGTTCCTTGGGAAACTTAAGAAGTGCTGGACTGGACTTCCCTGGCAGTCCAGTGGGTAAGACACTGTGCTTCCACTGCAGGAGCCATGGTTAGGGAACTAAGATCCCACATGCCACAAGGAGCAGCTAAAAAAAAAAGTCCTAGATTTTTCTACCATTTCTGGTGTGTAAATATAGTACTAGGAAGAAGAAATATGAACACATAAGATATTCTAGTCCTGGTTTATTGATATAACAGGTTGACCTCTACAAAAATGCTCATTAGGAATGTCATAATAATAATCATGGACATAATAACTGTTTACAATTATAATTACAGGTTGGACCAATGCAACTTTCAGGCAAACAAAGATTTTGGAGCAGCATGATCCCCTCCACAAGCTGAAAGAATACGTATTTGTGTGTGTTCAATTGTTTAAACGGTTTGGGAACCTTGTTTTCAAAAGGCAATTTCAAGACCTAAAACTGTTTTACTCCATTAAAAAATATATATATGTTTGAGAAACTAGTAGAGAGTTACCCACTAATTCATGTAGCAAGTATTTCTCTAAGCATTTCTGAGTGCCTGGTACTGTGACAAGCACTGGGACACAGAAATGGAAAAGCAAACATGGTTTGATGACTATACCAGTTCACATAAAAATATTCATTAATATAACACATTACCTATGGTGGAGAAATAACATACTGTCAAAAGTAATTTTCTATAAAAGCAAAAAAAAGTTATTTTCTGCCTCTGGTTTAGCAGAAGGTGCTAAACCACAAAAATTTACAATTCTGTGTGCAAATGAAAATTCAATTTCTTCAATATGAGTGTGGAAATATACATATATTTTGGCCTTTGAGAGACAGAAGTGTCATCATAATTTTTAACTACTGTTTATTGAGTACCATTATTGGACCTGTGTTTAATATTAACTCTGGATCTTCAAAACAACCCTGAAAGTAGGTATTATTTACATTTTATGGATGATTATGTTGAGAATCCCCTCCCAAATAAGCCCATGATATTTTGAACAATTTGCAGTTCCAGGGCAGCAGCTGCAGCTCATTTAAAAAGATGAAACAATAGTGACCACTTACTGAACATTAACTCTCTCCTTGTATAGTTCCAGGTCCTTCAGATTTATTGGTTCATTTCATTCACAAGAATCCTTCAGGATACATAATAATGTCCCCATATTATAGATGTAGCAACTGAGGCTCAGAGAGGCTCAGCAATGTGCCCTAAATCATACAGTCAGCGAATGACCACCCAGCAAGGTTATCAAACCTGGGGCTTCTGATCTTTAAAAACTTACTCTCTTCTCTCTAACATATCCCCACGCTCCACTGACGTTCACTTCTCCAGGCCTCCTTTCACGCTCTGCCCTCTGAGTGAAATGGCCTCTTCTGCCTAACTCCCTCTCACTTTCCAAGGTCAAATGCAGACACTACCTTTTCAGTCCCAACCACCCCAGGCAAAATGTGTAATCACAGCACAGGATTTTGCTACTAGTCTAGCACTTATCACATCTTATTGTAATTATTTGTATTTCTCTCTCAGGGAGGTTAAGAAGACCTTGAGGGCAAACAATAGTTTATTATTCATTTTTGAGTTCCCAACACATAGTAATCAGCTTGGCACATAGACTGACACCCTAAATTAATTGGTGGCAGGCCCAATAACTCACTCAAGCACACTGTCAATTAAAAGCTCCTCTTAAAAAGTGACCAAAAAAAATCCTCCTGCCTCTATAAATTATTTTTTTTTTGCATGTTTTTATGTGCTTGTTTAAAAGATCCTCAAAAGAGTAAATGCTACGACCTCCCAATCTCTATTTGTGATTCTCCTAACAGATCATTCTAGCCCATTTCTGCATGTTTCTGTCCTCTGAGAAAAGTGTGCCTTCTCTTAATTCAGAAAACACAAAACAGAATTTTCACAAAATCTGTCTTAATTTTGCCTGTTTATTGGATAACTAAGCTGTGCATGGCACAGAATTTCTCTCTAGATTCTCATAACAGTGATATTTTTTTTCTTAACAATGAAATATATGATGACCACAAGGGAGTCTCTAGTGCCAGAAGGAAGGAGCACACTGAAAAATGGTGCGTGGCTTAGCCCTTTAAACACAGCAAATGCATTTTTATTTACCAATGCTTTATTTCCCGGTAAGGAGACAGTAAATGCTTTGATTCTTGTTTAACAGATTGGAAAACAAAGATATAGAAAGAGTAAATTATTTGGCCTAAATCCTACTGTTCTAGAGTTTGGAATTTAATCCAAAAGTTTTCACCTTCCAGCCTGCAATCAAACCCAAGGGCAAATTTTCAGAAAATGGACTGTAACTATGTTATTTTCTTTATCAAGACAATCAGGTCATCTCTTTAAATAACTCCTTTCTTCTTTAAAAGTGATATTAATATACAATTATCCTAAAAGCCTATATGCAAAACAGGCTAATAAAAATATCTGGCTTTTTTTTAAGTCTATGCTGAATAGAAATATCACAGATAATTGGCAGTGCTGTCTGGACAGAGAGTTGCAGCTTTGTGGTGTAAAAACATAGGCTGTATGTCTAAATTAGCTCAAGAAACTTCCCATTTCTGAGAGGGAGGGCGGGCTGGCTGCCAGTTCTCTAAGAGAAAAAAACACCCTCCTAGAACATGAATCATTACACAGCACATAAAGCAAGTGTGCACACACAAATGCATACACACAGAGGCATTTTAGATAATTGTGCAAGACTTTGCCTTCACCACATATATCAACATTTTATCAACCAAGACCAGGTTGTCCTTTCCTCATCCATGCTGTCAGAAACGGTAGGCTATTTATCAGTAGCGTTGCTACATGAGAAGGCTCAAGATGTGCTGTAAACAGGGGTGCCAAACACATAGGGCAGATGACTCAGAACTGATTTTAGAGTACATGCTGGTAGGTTGAACTTAGTGCCTACAGCTGGTTATTTCTCAATCCTGTTTTATAAACAGATTGGCTGACCTTTGTGCCTAGAACTAGTTACCTTCTAAATCTCATACTTTAAGTGCAACATTCTTAGAGAAAGAATACCTAATCAGTGCTCTTAGTATAGATGAACTAAGATTAGCATTCTTCTTCAGA
This sequence comes from Bubalus bubalis, assembly GCF_019923935.1. Taxonomy (NCBI): domain Eukaryota; kingdom Metazoa; phylum Chordata; class Mammalia; order Artiodactyla; family Bovidae; genus Bubalus; species Bubalus bubalis. The sequence goes on along the minus strand of NC_059159.1, from coordinate 110,727,830 downwards.
AATGTAGAGTGAAATTTTGAACAACGACAGAGGTGAGTTCCCCAAGCTGAGACACAACACAAAACCAGAGGCAAAGTGACCTGCCAGAAACGAGAGTGGGCATTTGGATGGCTCCCATCCATGTCATAAATGAGTACAGTGTGTGTCCTTATTCTTTTTACTGTAAATACTCAAAACTACTGACACATTACAATTAGCTGGAGAGTTTACAATTGAAATGAGACCAAAACAGTTCCAAAATCTAAGACTAAGGAAGCCAGATGTCTCAACATGCGTCCCTAAAAAGCAAGTGTAAAGCACACAATCAAATATAGAAAGAAAACTTACAGGAATAATTGTGCTTTTTAACTGCCTTGAGACAACATATTTCTCACAACAATAAGTTCTACATTAGCTGACAAAAAGAGTTACTAATTTGGCCCAAAAGTTATTTTCCCTTCTATCAAAATTTCTAATTTCATCATAAATGTTATGGTATCACTATCCAAAGGTCTCAGAATTTAATACATATTTTTAGAAAAATTAATAGAGCAGAATCTCAGCTTTCAAATTTCTTTTCTTTTAGTATTAGAAGAATATTTGTCCATCTTATACTACTTTTTAAAAACTTTTTTTTAATAAGGCATTTTTGGAAAGAATATTTTACACACTTTTTTCAAGCTAACTCTACTTCTTTTTAATAAAAACGAATCCACAAATGTAAGTGCAAACAAAGAATCAAAAAATAAATATGTTCCCTAAATTAAAAGCAAATTTTTTTCTTGCATGGTGTATCAGTAAGCTCAAAATACACTTAAACTGATAAATAAAATGATCTATAATTGGCTTATCTTCAATATTACAAAGTCCTAGAATAAAACAATGAGAATGTCTGACACTAAAAGATGTATGTACTTCCAGCTAAATACACTGCAACACCGGTGAAGGGACAGATAATGAGAACATTGTTCCTGTAGGAGGCTTCTTAGAAGCATCCATAATGCTGGATTTTTGAAGAGATACAGCAATTTTCTTCTGTGTTTTTGGTTGGTGATAGTGGTGGTAGTTGTTTATGAAAGCCATCAAATATGGTTATTTATTAAAACAAAAGCCTTTAAAATGTAATGAAGCAAAGAAAGATAAAAAGTCAACTTAACACTATAATATAAACTCTTCTATCACAGTCCTAAATAACTGTACAAAAAGTGAGATTTGACTTTGAAAACAAAAATCCTTTTCTCATTATTTCTATCCTCTCAAAGTTCTCACAAGTTATATGAAAAGTTACACAGAGAAATTAAAGGATTTTTGATAACCTGGAAGAATGTTCAACCTACCACACAACTGCACTCATCTCACATGCTAGCAAAGTAATGCTCAAAATTCTTCAAGCCAGGCTTCAACAGTACCTGAATCGTGAACGTCCAGATGTTCAAGCTGGATTTAGAAAAGGCAGAATAACCAGAGATCAAATCGCCAACATTTGCTGGATCATCAAAAAAGCAAGAGAGTTCCAGAAAAACATCGAATTTTGCTTTATTGACTACACCAAAGCCTTTGACTGTGTGGATCACAATAAACTGTGGAAAATTCTTCAAAAGAGGAGAATCCCAGACCACCTGACCTGCCTCCTGAGAAGTCTGTATGCAGGTCAGGAAGCAACAGTTAGAACTGGACATGGAACAACAGACTGGTTCCAAATTGGGAAAAGAATATGTCAAGGCTGTGTATTTTCACCCTGCTTATTTAACTTCTATGTAGAGTACATCAGGCAAAATGCCAGCCTGGATGAAGCACAAGCTGGAATCAAGATTGCTGAAAGAAATATCAATAACCTCAGATATACAGATGACACAACCCTTATGGCAGAAAGCAAAGAGGAACTAAAGAGCTCCTTGCTGAAAGTGAAAAAGGAGAGTGAAAAAGTTGGCTTAAAACTCAATATTCAGAAAACTAAGATCATGGCATCCAGCCCAATCACTTTATAGCAAATACATGGGGAAACAATAGAAACTGTGACAGACTTTATTTTCTTGGGATCCAAAATCACTGCCGATGGTGACTGCAGCCATGAAATTAAAAGACACTTGGTCCTTGGAAGAAAAGCTATGACAAACCTAGACAGTATATTAAAAAGCAGAGACACTATTTTGCCAACAAAAGTCCGTCTAGTCAAAGCTATAGTTTTTCCAGTAGTCATGTATGGATATGCGAGTTGGACTATAAAGAAAGCTGAGCAGTGAAGAATTGATGCTTTTGAACTGTGGTGTTGGAGAAGACTCTTGAGAGTCCCTTGGACTGTAAGGGGATCCAACCAGTCCATCCTAAAGGAGATCAGTCCTGAATATTCATTGGAAGGACTGATGCTGAAGCTGAAACTCCAATATTTAGGCCACCTGATGCAAAGAACTGACTCACTGGAAAAGACTCTGATGCTGGGAAAGATTGAAGGTGGGAGAAGGGGACAACAGAGGATGAGATGATTGGATGGCACCACCGACGTGATGAACATGAGTTAGAGTAAGCTCCAGAAGTTGGTGATGGGACAGGGAAGCCTGGCGTGCTGAAGCCCATGGGGTCATAGAGAGTTGGACATGACTGAGCAACTGAACTGAACTGAAAATAACTCACTCAAAAATTAAAATTCTTCAAATTAAGTTAACTCAGTCAATAAACGTGTTTGGTTATAGTCTGGTGTCCAGTCATACAGGTGTTTTTAAAATACAGGAATGTAAATATAATGTGATAGATTTTCTTGGTTATAAAATTAATAAGCATACATTTATATATTATTTTTAAATGGAAAATACATTCTCCTGTTAATGACATTTAGCTTGTTCCTATGTTGAAGCTTATGAATAAAGTTGTTATAAACTTTCTTATACCTGTCTCCTGGCACAAATGGGGGTAGACTTCTGTTGGACATGTACACCTAAGAGAGGAATTGCTAGCTCACAAGCTGCTGTGTGTCCTCGGTTATGTCCAGCTCATTGTGATTCCCTGGACTATAGCCCACCAGGCTTCTCTATCCATGGAATTTTCCAGGCAAGAATATGGGAGTGGGTTGCCATTTGCTCTTTCAGGGGATCTTCCTGACCCATGGATCCAACCCACATCTCCTGAAGCTCCTGTATTGCAGGCTGATTCTTTACCCCTGAGCCATCAGCAAACTGCTTTCCAAATTGGTTAAACTAGTTTCCATTCCCACTGGCAACTGTATGAGAGTTCCAGGTGCTCTACTTCCTTAGCAATCCTCATTATTTTGTCTTAATTTCAGCCATTCTGAGGCATATGTGGGCTTCCCTGGTGGCTCAGATGGTAAAGAAACCACCTGCAGTGTAGGAGACCTGAGTTCAATCCCTGGGTTAGGAAAATCCCCTAGAGAAGGGAACAGCTACCCACTCCAATATTCTGGCCTGGAGAATTCCATGGACAGAGGAGCCTGGAAAGCTATAATCCTTGGGGTTGAAAAGAGTGAAGGACAGAGCAACCTTCACACACACAAATGTATATATATGCAAATGTAGGGGCAGGGACATCTCTTTGCGTTTTTAATTTGCATTTCTATTTTGACTAATGAGATTGTTCACCTTATCATATGTTTGTTGACCAATTGGATATTCCTGTTTTAAAGTGGTTATTGAGTCTATTTGCCCATTTTTCTATTAAATTGCATTCTCTTACTGAGTTATATCAGTTCACATATTCTGGATACAGGCCCTTTGTTGAATTTATGTGTTCCAGATACCCTTTAATCTGTAGCTTGTTTTTACATGTGAGACTCTTTGTGACCCTGTGGACTATAGCTCATCACACCCTCTGTTCATGGTATTTTCCAGGCAAGAATACTGGAGTGGGTTGCCATCTTCTTCTCCATGGGATCAAACCTGCATCTCCTGTGTCTCCAGCGTTGGCAGGCAGATTCTTCACCACTGAGCCACCTAAGAAGTCCCTTAGTTAATTTTAACATTCTTAATTTTGCCAAAGTCTTTGACTGTGTGGATCTCAACAAACTGGAAAATTCTTAAAGAGAGGGGAATATCAGACCACTTTACCTGCCTCCTGAGAAATCTGTATGCATGTCAAACAGCAAGTTAGAACCGGACATGGAACAATAGACTGGTTCCAAATCAGGAAAGAAGTACGTCAAGGCTGAATATTATCACCCTGCTTATTTAACTTCTATGCAAAGTACATCATGTGAAATGCCGGGCTGGATGAAGCACAAGCTGGAATCAAGATTGCTGGGAGAAATATCAATAACCTCAGATATACAGACCCTTATGACAGAAAGTGAAGAGGAACTGAGGAACCTCTTAATGAAAGTGAAAGAGGAGAGTGAAAAAGCTGGCTTAAAACTCAATATTCAAAAGACAAAGATCATGGCATCCGGTTCCATAACTTCATGGCAAATAGATGGGGAAACAATGGAAACAGTGACAGACTTTATTTTCTTGAGCCCCAAAATCACTGCAGATGGTGACTGCAGCCATGAAATTAAAAGATGCTTGCTTCTTGGAAGAAAAGCTATGACCATCCTAGAGAGCATTTTTAAAAAGCAGAGACATTACTTTGCCGACAAAAGTCCGTCTAGTTAAAGCTATGGTTTTTCCAGTAGTCATGTATGGATGTGGGAGTTGGACCATAAAGAAAGCTGAGCGCCAAAGAATTGATGCTTTTGAACTGTGGTCTTGGAGAAGACTCTTGAGAGTCCCTTGGACTGCAAAGAGATACAACCAATCAGTCCTAAAGGAAATCAGTCCTGAATATTCATTGAAAGGACTGATGCTGAAGCTGGAGTTCCAATATTTTGGCCACCTGATGGGAAGAACTGACTCATTGGAAAAGACCCTGATGCTGGGAAAGATTGAATGCAGGAGGAGAAGGGGATGACAGAGGATGAGATGGTTGGATGGCATCACCTATTCGATGGACATGAGTTTGAGTAAGCTCCAGGAGTTGGTGATGGACATGGAAGCCAGGAGTGCTGCATACCATGGGGTCACAAAGAGTTGAACACAACTGAGCAACTGAACTGAACTAGGTTTGTCATAGCTTTTCTTCCAAAGAGCAAGAGTCCTTTAATTTCCTGGATGCAATCACCATCTACAGTGATTTTGGAGTTCAAGCAAATAAGGTCTGTCACTGTTTCCACTTTTTCATCTATTTGCCATGAAGTGATGGGGCTGGATGCCACCATGATCTTAGTTTTTGGTGAGTTTTAAGCCAGCTTTTCCTCTTTCACCTACATCAAGAGGCTCTTTAGTTCCTCTTTGCTTCCTGCTACGTGGAGTGGTATCATCTGCATATCTAAGGTTGTTGATATGTCTCCAGGCAATCTTGATTTCTCTTTGTGCTTCATCCAGCCCAGCATTTCACATGATGTCCTCTGCATTTAAGTTTAATAAACAGGGTGACAATATACAGCCTTGTATTCCTTTCCCAATTTTGAGCCAGTCCATTGTTCCTTGTCCGATTCTAACTACTGCTTCTTGACCTGCATATAGACTTTTCAGGAGACAGGCAAGTGGTCTAGTATTCTCATCTCTTTAAGAATTTTCCAGTTTGTTGTGATCCACACAGTAAAAGGTTCAGTTAATGAAGCAAAAGTAGATGTTTTTCTAGAATTCTCTTACTTTTTCTCTGATCCAAAGGATGTTGGCAATTTGGTCTCTGGGTCCTCTGCCTTTTCTAAATCCCAGCTTGTACATCTGAAAATTCTCAGTTCACATACTGTTAAAGCCTAGCTTGAAGGATTTTGAGCATTACCTTGCTAGCATGTGAAATGGATGAAATTGTAAGAGAGGTATACATATGTGTATACCTTATATAATACTTATATAATACTTCTTTCTTTATCATATTATACATATAAGATATCATGTTACATAACATATTAAAAGGAAAATATGACCTAAGTGACTTTATTTTTAAAATAAGATTTTCAAAGCTGGTCCTATCTAAAGAAAAACAACAGAAAAAAGTATAAAACTCTTACTAGGTTCCAGATGCCAGTTGTGGTGTACAAGAAAGAACGCTGGCTTTGGCATCAGAAGACCTGAGTTTGAGGCCTGGCTCTGCTTCTGTTGTCTCTGTAACTTTGATCAAGTTACTAAACTTTTCTGAGTCACAGGGCTTTCATCCAGAAGCAGAATGATAACACATGTGTCTCACCACTGTTATGAGGCTGAAAACAAACAACAGACAAGAAAGAACTTTATAAGTTGAAACATAAATAGAAAATAAAATGCATTTGCCAAAGAACTACATTCTCTGGGGGGTTCAGAGGAAAAAAGTCTACATCTCTCTGAACATCTTTTCTCAGACAAAGAAAAAAAAAAACACACAACAGTCACCTGAATTTCCCATGGGTCCCACCAAATTGATAAACACACCCACTGGAAACAATCATAAACATAATCATAGACTCTAAAATGGTATATAAAAACAAGTTCCTAATTCTGAGCCTATTCATTTATCTCTCCTTCAGCAAACATGCAATGAATACCAACAATTTTCCAAGCCCTTGAAACTTTTTTTTTAAACATCAATTAGACAGTACTTTCAGTCATTCAGAAAGCTTCTTGCTTACAGGGGTGGGGTGCTCATGTATGTATCCTTATAGCCACAGTATAATATTGGGTTTAACAAGTTACACATGCCTGATTCAAACTAATAAGACATGGTACTTGAGTTGAGCCTTAAAAAATTAGTAGGTGATATATCATTTCCCACTAATGAGAATCACAAAATTCCAAAATGTGACAATAAACACTACTGTAAACAATGTAGAGAAACAGGCCCTCATAAACATTGCTGTTGAGAATGTAAGATGGTACAAACTTTATGGCAAAGAACTTGGCAATATTTAACAAAATTAGACATATCTTTCCCTTGTATTGCTGAGACTCAGCAGTCCCACCTCCTGGAATGTATGTAAGATACACCATGAAAAAATGAAAAGACATATGCTCAAGTCTATTGACTGCTGCTGCTGCTGCTGCTAAGTCGCTTCAGTTGTATCTGACTCTGTGTGACCCCATAGACGCCAGCCCACCAGGCTCCGCCGTCCCTGGGATTCTCCAGGCAAGAACACTGGAGTGGGTTGCCATTTCCTTCTCCAATGCATGAAAGTGAAAAGTGAAAGTGAAGTCGCTCAGTCTGTCTGACTCACGACCCTGTGGACTGTAGCCCACCAGGCTCCTCAGTCCATGGAATTTTCCAGGCAAGAGTACTGGAGTGGGGTGCCATTGCCTTCTCCCCTATTCACTGCAGCCTTATGCATAGTATCAAAACTGGAAAAAACCCAAAGTCCATCAACAGGAAACGTGTTGAATAAAACAGGGTCCACTCAAAAAAATAGAATATCACATGATCAATTAAAAGAAAGGGGGTGAGGGGGAAGGTCTCTAGCACATGATCTCCAGAATACATTGTTAAATGACAAAAGCTACCTGAAGATATGCATTAGTATGTTACCATTTAGGAAAGGGTATATAAATTAACACACATATTTGCTTATTTTTAAATGGAGCAGGAGAAAAAATGAAAGTCAAGTGTTAGTTGATCAGTAGTGTCCAACTCTTTGTGACTCCATGGACTGTAGCCCACCATGCTCTGTGTCCAAGGAATTCCCCAGGTAAGAATACTGCAGTGGATTGCGGTGGATTGCAGATACCCTTCTCCAGGGGAATCTTCCCAACTCAGGGACCAAATCCAGGTCTCTTGCACTACAGGTGGATTCTTTACAGTCAGAGCCACCAGGGAAGCCTGGAGAAAGAACAGTCTTTTCAATAAATACCACTGGGAAAACTGTATACTTAACATCCAAAAGAATGGAGTTAACCTTTATTACACAATATAGAAAAATTAAAATGGTTCAAAGACCTAAATATAAGACCTAAAACTATGCATGTCTTAGAAGAAAACAGGAGAAAAGCTTCAGGAAAAGAAAAAAAAAAAAAGAAAGAAAGAAATAAAATTTTTTAAAAAAGGAACAGTAGGTTTTCAATTGGCTAAAATAAGTATAAGACCATTCCAGGAAAAAGGAACTAAGTTCACAATGGTAACAGATATGGGAAAGTAAGGCTTTGTTCAGGGAAGTGAAAAGCCTGGATTACCTGAAGAATGGGTTATGTATAGAGGATATAAAGCATAGGCCATAAAGGAGAGGGCTTCTTAAAAAAGGCTAATGCATGTGGACATTATTCCATAGGCAATAAGAAACCCTGGAAGGTTTTCTTTATCAAAGAGGCACGTAATAAAATAGAACTTAATACCAATAATATTTTGGTTTTGTATTGACCTTTACTCTTTTTATTTTTACTTTTTTAAGCTGTGCTGCCTGGCATGTGGGATCAAAGTTCCTCAATCAGGGATGAGCCCCGTGTCCCCTGTAGTGTAAGTACAGTCTTAGTGAACCACCAGGGAAGTCCCTTGATCTTTACTCCTTACAAAATGCTTTTGTAGACACGTGATCTCATTTGATCCCTGCCACAACTCTGTGGTAGAGGTTTTGTTACTACTTGTCAGTGGAATAATCTTTAAGACATATCTTAATAATCTTTAAGACAAATCATAAGACATACACCCACGTCTTATGATTTCAAATTCAATCTGCTTCAAATCTACTTCCATTGTAGGAAGATTGAAGTGTTGAAGTTATGTACAAAATACACTGAAATGAGAAGACACTGAAGGCAACAGGGCAGCTCCTGAAGAACAAAGTAACTGCTGAGACAGAGCTGGTGATTAGGAGCCAGTGTCTAGCCAAGCAATTCAAAACAAATGAGCAGGCCTCTTCTCTTCTAGTAAGTTTGACTCTGTTCTGAAGGCAGCAGGAACAGGATTACGGAGATGATCTCAAATTTCTTTAAAATTCCCCCACTGACCACTGTGCTAGGTATAGAGCATTGCCAAATAGGTGCCTGGGGCATTCATTCCTCTCAATGGGCACTAACATTGCATGCCAAGGACAGGGAGAACCTTGATCGCTACAGGATTCTGAACTGTACTACATGCTTCCAATTGTTCAGTGAAGACCCAGATCACATCACCCCCACAGAATGAAATTAGATGCCTCTTCCAACGTGACAAAGATGTTTGTTTAAATGACAACTGTAGGATTCCCCCAAGGATATGTGGGCCATGTGAAAACTGGGAGTACAGAGCTCACAGCTGTTCATTTCAACAGTCAACAGTGGACAACTGGTAACAATCTAAACAATTTTTTATTGTTTAAGTCTTAGGTGCTGTTGTTCTTCTAATAGCTTCCCTGCTAATGATGCAAATTTGATCTCTCAAAATAAGGATTTTTCAGGAAAAATGTCTGGTGTATGTTAACAATGACTAGTGTTTGACTCAACTTTTCTAACACTGAAATTTAAAGTGATTAAGATGAAAATTTCCTAACATCATATTACCTTTAAAGGCTATTTTCTAAAACAGTTAAAAGATTAAAGTCTAGATTTGTTTCAAGACCTCCCTCCCACCAGATTCTATGTTGGAGTAAGCTGAGCTTTCACAAGACTCTAAGTACAGACTCACTCACCTAGTTCAGATCCTTCTTCGGGTTCCCTGAGAAATGCTGATAGAAGTGTTAAAGCAAAGGATTAACATCCCTCTCCCAAATTCCCTAAAATAGTATTAATAGTTTTCTTTTTTTCTGCTTTTTTTTGCTTGGTGTATTTCAGCTCAAGAAATCCTATATTTATAAGGTATCTTTTGTTGAAGTCCACTATGTGCTGTGTGCTGTGCTTAGTTGCTTCAGTCATGTCCAACTCTTTTCGACCCCATGAACTGCATCTCACCAGGTTCCTCTGTCCATGGGATTCTCTGGGCAAGAATACTGGAGTGGGTTGTTATTTCCTTCTCCAGGGGATCTTCCCGACCCAGGGATCAAACCTGTATCTCCCGCATTGCTGGTGGACTCTTTACTACTGAGCCACAGGGGAAGCCTGCTTAAGTCCACTATACAAAACTGCTAAAAGCAGAGTTGTAGTTGATGGAAATAGGAAAAGAGGTGAGGGGGAAATAGGAAAAGAGGTGAGGGAGAAATAGAGAATTGATCATTCATCCTCCCTGTGCCCAAAGTCTTTTGCTGGACAGAGTAAAACTGTTGGCCTTGAAGATTTCTGAGGTAGCTTAGAATTTGATGCATGATCTTCAAGATTTGGGAGCATGAAAACTCTGAGTTAGACTGACCTCCTGGGTGTGAACAATACAGCAGTCTACCTGACCTCTTCACTCGTTCATTCTTTCCACAGTTATTTGCTGGATATTTACAAGGTGCCAGACACTGTTCTTGGCACAAGGGGTAGAGCAGAAAACAAAAGAGACTATTTTTCTCCTCTCATAGAGCTTACAAGATAGTGGGGGAAGACATTTAATAAAGACATAAATAAATGTATATATGTTTTATGTGATAGGAAATGGATATGAAGAAAAGTAAAATAGGGTAAGAGAATAATAGTAAGAGGGTATACACATATGAATGTGAGTGTGTGTGCTCTCTTATGTGGTAGGCAGGAAAGGACACCCTCCCATGAGGGTGACCTTTAAATGGGGAATCAATAAAGTGAAACATCTGGAAAAAGAGCTATTCAGGTAGAAGAAACAGTAAGTAGAAAAGCACTGAAGCAAGAGAGCTTGGCATGTTTGAAGAAGAGTGAGGAAGTCAGAGTGGCAAGAGCCAAACAATGAAGAGTGAGAGAAGTAGAAGATGAGGCCAGGAAGACATCAGCTCTTATGGAGAAGAGGCAAGGTCATCCTTGATGTTGCTCTGAAAGGGGCCAGCTGCAAGTTATGGAGTCGATGGTCAATAAACATATGTTGAGGAGAATCAGAAAGTCCACTGTTTCAATAAAAAGAACAAGTTAAAGGTAATACATAATTTCTTAGTTCTTCCATGAGAAAGTCTGAGGTGGAAATTTTGTAATATATTTGTCTGATTAGAGTTCAGAACATCTCCTCCCTCCCTAGTGATCCCTGTCTTGGGGACAAAGTGCCCTCAGTGTTTTCAGGGCCACATCTCCCACCAGTCAGTTTCTGATGTTCTTATTGCTCGGATTACATAGGATGGCGTGTTCCAAGGAAAATGATGATTCTTGAAAGATAAACGCCATTAGTAGATTAGACCCCCTGGCACATGAAAAATCACTTTTGTTTTAGATCAGAAAAGAAACCAATTGCTGCAAAATCAATGGCTTTGCACTATAGCCCTGAGCTTTACTGCACTTCTGTCAAGTTTTGGTCAACGATTTCACTCCCTCAGTCACTTAGTGATGCATTAAGCACAATTCCAGGGCTAAACTGATATGAGGCAAAAACATGTTTACTCTTTGACTTGAATTTCTGGGAGCAGGCCACTTTTATCATGATTTCTTAGGTGGGGTAATTTTCAAATGAAGTTTTACGGCAAGCTTTATAAAATCTCACCAAACAGGCATATGTCTTATGTTTCTTTTTGAAAGGAAAACCATAGTTTCATTGTTCCCTCTCTTGGCACCCACTATCCAGCAAGAAACAGGAATGACTCTGTTTTTCTGATCGCTTTTGCAATTTGTAACTGAGTGAACAACAACAAGAAAAGTCATTCTGTTTGTAACTCTAAATATATCAAGACTGCCAGACTATTCAAGAAAAAAATGCAATCTTTGATTTTTACTTAAAGGGACATTTTATCTTTGTTGTAATGAGATTAATTCCAGGTCACACACCCAAAAAAAGCCCTAAATCTATGCAACATAGATAATGAAGTAACTTAGATTGTTGACTGCAGGTGAAACAAGGAAGAGTAGAATATTTTGTAGGCCTATTATGAGTAGAAGCAGGACGTTATATTTAAATTGCATGACATTAAAAGTCAAAAAGGATGGGAACGTTTGTAGTCAGAGAGTTTGGTTTGGTTCCTCATCAGCATCCTTTGTGCCCTGATATATCAGAATGCAACTCAAGTGGTAGGTCTCTTACTCTTTTTATCTTTCTCTGCCACACAGAGGGTACCCTACTGACCTTGTGGAGAGGGTAAGTCAGCAGCCCTGATCTTACCTTACCATTTATACAGTTGGGTTTACAAAAAGACATTCACTGCTAGAGTTCACGATGAAAGTCCTGCCAAACTCCTTGATGACCATGAGGTAGATCATCCACCCACCTGCTCCAGGTATGAACTCCCTCAACTTTCCTCACAATAAATACTACTTAGACTAGAATGACCAACCAGCTAGGACTGCCCATGACTGAGGAACTGCCTGAGATCTGGGACTTCCAGTGCTAAAATTGGGAAAGTCCCAGGCAAAGCTGAGGAAATGCTCACTCTAAGCTGGACCCCCCACCCTCCCCACCAGAAATGTGAAAGAGCTCTTGACTGGGAGCTGTGGACACTGGGCCCTGGTGGGAGTTTTGCTTTTCCCTTTCACCATACTGGGGGTAACACCTCACTGTCCAGGCCTTTGAGGTATACCATGTAGAAGTCCTCTCGATTGTCCAGTACTAGGGTAACCTTTGAAGATTTATTTCCACACTGGCAAAATGGGGGTAATAATTGTGCCTACTTCCTAATTCTTGAGGATTAATTAAGCTAATATTAACATGGATAAAGTGCTTACAGCAAAGCTTGGCACTTGATCAGTGCTTAACAAACATTACCTACTGTCATTATGGTCATTAGTTTCTGGATGGGAGAGAAATGATGCAGGACTTCACACTGTAGTTGACACTGTCCTAATGAATCTTAAGCATCTTATGCATGTTATCTTTTCAAAAGTAAGAAAGAAAGAGAAAGAAAGAAGGAAGGGGAAAAAAGAAGGAAGGAGGGAGAGAGGGTAGGAAAGAAGGAAACATTATGGTCAGTAAAGTCAGTAAGATTTATCTACTTTCTTAAAAAGTGCTCAGGCCCTAGATGTAAGGAATGCTACATTTAGAAGCTGCATAGAGAAGTCAGAACCAGCTAATGAAACTTAGGAGTCGTCTTTTTAGGTTGGAAGAAATGATCTAATAAAAATTTCTATTAAGGTCACAATTTTGGGTGAGATGAGTGATATACAAGACATATACGGGGGGTTCACATTATAATGGGAAACATAATTATGATGTGAATTTAAAAAGGAAATGCTTCTGGAGAGACAGCAGAACTAAAAGACCAAGGGACAGAAGGCTAGAATTAAATTCCCAGCTCTGACTCTTACTAAATGAATGACATGCGATAGAACACATAATTTGCTCTGAGCCTCAGTCAATTCCCTTGCAAAAGCAGAGATATTAATATTGACCTACCTCAATGGGCTGTTGTGAGAATTTATTGAATTAATGCTTTCAAATATACACTGTAAATGAAAAATATTATACAAGCATAAGGCACTTGCCTTGGCTTTCTGCCTAGAATTTATATTCTTCCAGGACAAGGGCCCACCCTACCCATTGCTCTCTTACCAGGCTTCCGATTGAATTCTGCCTATCTGATGGTATCTACGCACATTCTGTTATCTTTTTCTGTGGCCTGATAGCTAGGGCCTTAGTACCAATTGCCACTCCCAGAGATTTATGCCATTCCAGTTGATGTGGTGGACTTGCCAAACCACTGACCCCATTCTTAACTACCTTTCTGGCCCACCCAACACCCATAAGTCCAAGTTACAATATGCTCCAAGGTGTCATTTCAGAACTAGTCCCACATAAAACGTACTGAGATTCAAAACATACAACATTCATACCTAGTTTGTTTGTTCAGTCACAAAGATTTCTTAAAGTTCTTGAGACCAAAGTACCTTGTATCTGAAAAAGGTGATATCCACAGCAATACATATAAATATAAATGAATGTATATTCACCAATTTACTTTAAGTTTTTATCTCCATAAAAAATAAAGGCTTCTGTTCATTCAAATAGTCATAAAAATTGCTTATGGTTGTCTGAGGAAGCCTTACAAATAGCTGAGAAAAGGCGAAGCTAAAGGCAAAAAAGAAAAGGAAAGCTATATCGACCAGTCTGAATGCAGAGTTCCAAAGAATAGCAAAGAGAGATAAGAAAGCCTTCCTAAGTGATCAATGCAAAGAAATAGAGGAAAACAATAAAATGGGAAAGACTAGAGATCTCTTCAACAAAATTAGAGATACTAAGGGAACATGTTATACAAAGATGGGCATAATAAAGGACAGAAATGGTATGGACCTAACAGAAGCAGGAGATATTAAGAAGAGGTGGCAAAAATACACAGAAGAACTATACAGAAAAGATCTTCATGACCCAGATAACCACAATGGTATGGTCACTCACCTACAGCCAGACATCCTGGAGTCTGAAGTCAAGTGGGCCTTAGGAAACATCGCTATGAACAAAGGTGGTGGAGGTGATAGAATTCCAGTTGAGCTATTTCAAATCCTAAAAGATGATGCTGTGAAAGTGCTGCACTCAATATGCCAGCAAATTTAGAAAACTTAGCAGTGGCCACAGGACTGGAAATGGTCAGTTTTCATTCCAGTCCCAAAGAAAGGCAATGCCAAACAATGTTCACTCATGTTGCACTCATCTCACACACTATCAAAGTAATCTTCAAAATTCTCCAAGCCAGGCTTCAATGGTACATGAACCGAGAACTTTCAGATGTTCAAACTGGATTTAGAAAAAGCAGAGGAACAAGAGATCAAATTGCCAACATCTGCTGGATCATCAAAAAAGCAAGAGAGTTCCAGAAAAACATCTACTTTTGCTTTATTGACTATGCCAAAGCCTTTGACTGTGTAGTTCACAGCCAACTGTGGAAAATTCTTCAAGAGATGAGAATACCAGAATACCTTCTGTGCTTCCTGAGAAATCTGTATGCAGGTCAAGAAGCAACAGTTAGAATTGGACATGGAACAACAGACTAGTTCCAAATCGGGAAAGGAGTACGTCAAGGTTGAATATTGTCACCCTGCTTATTTAACTTATATGCAGAGTACATCATGTGAAATGCCAGGCTGGATGAAGCACACACTGGAATCAAGATTACCAGCAAAAATAGCAATAAGCTCAGATAGGCAGATGACACCACCCTTATGGCAGAAAGTGAAGAGGAACTGAGGAACCTCTTAATGAAAGTGAAAGAGGAGAGTGAAAAAGCTGGCTTAAAATTCAACATTCAGAAAACTAAGATCATGGCATCCAGTCCCATCACTTCATGACAAATAGACTGGGAAACAATGGAAACAGTGACAGACTTTATTTGCTTGAGCTCCAAAATCACTGCAGATGGTGACTGCAGCCATGAAATTAAAAGATACTTACTTCTCGGAAGAAAAGTTATGACCAACCTAGACAGCATATTAGGAGAAGGCAATGACAACCCACTCCAGTACTCTTGCCTGGAAAATCCCATGGACGGAGGAACCTGGTAGGCTGCAGTCCATGGGGTCGCACAGAGTCGGACACGACTGAAGCGACTTAGCATATTAAAAAGCAAAGACATTACTTTGCCAACAAAGGTCCATCTAGTCAGAGTTGGACTATAAAGAAAACTGAGTGCCGAAGAATTGATGCTTTTGAACTGTGGTGTTGGAGAAGACTCTTGAAAGTCCATTGGACTGCAAGGAGATCCAACCAGTCCATCCTAAAGGAAACCAGTCCTGAATATTCACTGGAAGGACTGATGCTGAAGCTGAAGCTCCAATTCTTTGGCCACCTGATGCAAAGAACTGACTCACTGGAAAAGACCCTGATGCTGGTAAAGATTGAAGGCAGGAGGAGAAGGGGATGATAGAGGATGAGATGGTTGGATGGCATCACTGACTGGATAGATATGAGTCTGAGCAGGCTCCAGGAGTTGGTGATGGACAGGGAAGCCTGGTGTGCTGCAGTCCATGGGGTCGCAAATAGCTGGACATGACTGAGTGACTGAACTGAACTGATGTTAACAGTTTCTGTGTCTAAAAGTCTTCTCTAATTAGGTAAGCCATTCATGTTACTTTTTTGAAGATTCTTAGATCAAGTTTTTTTCATTGTAAATAATTACAGCTTTAAAATTACCAAAAGGTCTATACAATAATTAAATTTCTACCTGCTGGATCATTTTCCTGGGGAAAAATATTCAGTCACTTGTTGAGCTAAGTCTAAAACCAATCCATTGGATTAACTTATATTTTAATTAATATTATAAAAAAGGAAAATTTTTAGTTAAATAATGGCATGTTCTCTTAATATTTAATTCACAGCAAATCACTCTAACTACAAAACTAAATCCTTTTATCCTATTTGAGAATAATAAAAATACAATTTTAAAAATAATAAAAATACAATTGAGTCTTGTTACCTTGATCTTTGAGATTTGGGAAAGGGCGAAGAAAGGAGACAGAAGGATACCATGTGAAAACCCCAGCAAAGACTTTGTGCTTCACCAAGCTCTACTCAGGCACAGAAGGAAAAAAAAATGTAATACCCATGACAGGGTATTACAATTATGCCATAGAAGCAATTCTTATTCCAAAACGGAAAGCTACATATCAAACTAAAATAACTCCAAGTCTTTTACATTTTACACTGGACTAATAATTTTTATTGCAATTTTTAAAGGATGTCAGTTTCTACTTTCTAAGAAACTGAATTTAATTTGCTCTTCTCCAATTATTAATCCTCTTTTGGCTCATCCCTAGATTGCAACGAAAAATATTAGTGAACTCGTAATGACTTTACCTGAATTTTTAAGTAGAATACAAACTGTTTCAACTTTCTCATAGGACATGCCAGTCTGCTATAGCCAACTACGTTAAGGAAGTACTCCTCGTTCCATTGGTGATTGGGGATGACTGGTGATGGGGATAACTGGCAATGGAACTCAGATCTGGGTGAGTTTCAGCATCCATTGTCATGGGTTATATGCGCCCTGTGTTAGTCAGTCAGTTGTGTCTGACTCTGTGACCCCATGAACTGTAGCCCACCAGGCTCCTCTGTCCATAGAATTCTCCAGGCAAGAATACTGGAGTGGGTTCCCATGCCCTTCTCCAGTATGCTCCAATAGCTTTCTGCATCTTTCTTTCAAAGAGTTTACCAGTTTATATTTATATGCTGCTGCTGCTAAATCACTTCAGTCATGTCCGACTCTGTGCAACCCATAGACGGCAGCCCACCAGGCTCCCCTGTCCCTGGGATTCTCCAGGCAAGAGCACTGGAGTGGGTTGCCATTGCCTTCTCCAATGCATGAAAGTGAAAAGTGAAAGTGAAGTCGCTCAGTCGTGTCCACTCTTAGCAACCCATGGACTGCAGCCTACCAGGCTCCTCTGTCCATAGGATTTTCCAGGCAAGAGTACTGGAGTGGGTTACGATTGCCTTCTCCTCATATTTATATATTTATGTGATAATACTGCTGATGTCTTTCTCCCTAATATGACAGAAAGATCCATGACCAAAAGGGTAAGATCAATTTTTCCCACCAACGTATATTCCAGCACCCAGTTCAGTGGGTACCTAGAATGTAGTAAGTGTGCATAACATTTTATGAGAAAAAATGAATACAATATAATTCAGTGTTATTTTCAAGGAATATTTAAGAATGGAGAATTCTAGGCACAGAGGAGCCTGCTGGGCTACAGTCCACAGGGTCGCAGAGTCGGACATGACTGAGCAACTAACTAACACACAGTACGAATCACTTGGTATGTCCCATGTAATGAAATTCTGCAAGAGGTATTTTTCAACAATCAATAACACCACAATTAGAGTATGCCCCACTTTCCCTGTTATTTTTTGCAGAGGCTGGTTTCAACCTTCTCTAACAAACATGGTGACAGCCTCTTTGCACACTATATTAAGAGCATTCTATCATATATTTGGTGTTCTACAATTTGTCTTTACAGTCCAATAGAAAATTCAGAACTCCAAAAACAAAACACTCCTTAGAAGCATGTCCCCTAATCTGTTACACCAGTAATAGTAATATAAGAAAAAAAATTTTTCACTTTTTCCCTTCACATGGTGTGAATATCTGAGAGATCTCCTATGGCATGGTGGGGTAATTCCATGGTTCTCAAACTTCAGCATGCATCAGAATCATATGGAGAACCTGTTTTAACAGGTTGGACAAAGTGATCTCACTCAGAGTTTGTGATTCCACAGGTCCAGTGTGGGGTCTGAGAAATTTTGTTTCTAACAAGTGCCCAGGTGGTGCTGATGTGGCTGATCTGAGGACTATACTTTGAGAAAGACTAGTGTAGTTAAATGGAGAAGGCAATGGCACCCCACTCCAGTACTCTTGCCTGGAAAATCCCACGGGCGGAAGAGCCTGGTAGGCTGCAGTCCATGGGGTCGCTAAGAGTTGGACACGACTGAGCGACTTCACTTCCACTTCTCACTTTCATGCACTGGAGAAGGAAATGGCAACCCACTCCAGTGTTCTTGCCTGGAGAATCCCAGGGATGGGGGAGCCTGGTGGGCTGCCTGTCTATGGGGTCGCACAGAGTCGGACACGACCGAAGTGACTTAGTAGTAGTAGTAGTAGCGTAGTTAAAAACTAGGCTCAATTCCAGGTATATTCCTGTTTGAAACAGTCTCATACAGAAAATCATAAATGGTTGTTAGAAAAAACAAATTATCAGAGGGTGCTACATAACATATACTACACAATCCATTATTAAATAACCAGCTTGCCTTGTTTTTTTTTTTTTTCTTTTTTTCAATAACACATCTTCAGAGATTATCTTGTTTCACTTTTTAATAACTAAAATGGGGGAAGGGGAAAATCTCCAAGTTATTTTTGTCCTCAGTAAAAACCACCTCTATTGATTCCCTGTCCTTCAGTGCCTCAAGGGAGTCACTTATCCTCTTTAGGCATTATTCACTTATCTGTAAAAATGGATATATCAGTACCTATCCCAGTGAATTCCTGTAGGGATTAAATGAAACCCTAAACGGAAAATACTTAGCCCCCAAAATGGTCTGTAAATGGTAGCTGCTAAGTTTTTACTAATCTGTCTACTCAAGAAAGTCAATTCCAATGGTCCTGGGACCAGTGTCTGAAACTTCTATCTCTAATACATTAATTGCTTACAGCAATAACCTTAAAAGATGGAAGGTGGGAGGAGAAGGGGACGACAGAGGATGAGATGGTTGGATGGCATCACCAATGCGATGGACATGAGTTTTTGTAGATTCCAGGAGTTGGTGATGGACAGAGAAGCCTGGCATGCTGCAGTCCATGGGATCACAAAGAGTCATGAATGAGCGACTGAACTGAACTGAAAAACTTTAAACTGTAAAGAAAACGTTCAGTTATGTTCTAGGTATTCTGCTTACTTTGGCAGAGAACTGTTTAATTTGCAAATTTCGGCACAGGGCAACAAGACAGCATCCTCCTAAATACACAAAATTTAAAGAAGAATCACCTGGAGCACTACTTAAATATGCAAGTTTCTGAGCTCCACCCCAAACAACCAAAACTATCTACAAGGGAGGGGTCTAGCTGATTATTTAAAAGTAAACAGTTTCCCATCACTTCATGACAAATAGATGGGGGAATACTCAAAATCTTAAAAACTCAGCTGAATGGAAATAGTGACAGACTTTTATCTTTTTCGGCTCCAAAATCACTGCAGATGGTGACTGCAGCCATGAAATTAAAAGACTCTTACTCCTTGGAAGAAAAGTTATGACCAACCTAGATAGCACATTAAAAAGCAGAGACATTACTTTGCCAACAAAGGTTCATTTAGTCAAAGCTTTGGTTTTTCCGGTAGTCACCTATAGATGTGAGAGTTAGACTATAAAGAAAGCTGAGAGCCAAAGAATTGATGCTTTTGAACTGTGGTGTTGGAGAAGACTCTTGAGAGTCCCTTGGACTGCAAGGAGATCCAACCAGTCCATTCTGAAGGAGATCAGCCCTGGGATTTCTTTGGAAGGAATGATGCTGAAGCTGAAACTCCAATTCCTTGGCCACCTGATGAGAACTGACTCATTTGAAAAGACCCTGATGCTGAGAATGATTGAAGGCGGGAGGAGAAAGGAACGACACTGGATGAGATGGTTGAATGGCATCACCGACTCAATGAACATGAGTTTGAGTAAGTTCCCCGAGTTGGTGATGGACAACTGGCGTGCTGCAGTCCATGGGGTTGCAAAGAGTCGGAAATGACTGAGAGACTTAACTGAACCAATTAATCCAGGTGATTTTTCTGATCAGCAAGCTCGGGAAACATGGAAGGAACTTCTCACTCCCCTCTAATGATGACTATTACACGCCCTAAACATCGTTTCTATTTCTTCATTCAGTTCAGTCACTCAGTCATGTCCGACTCTTAGCGACTCCATGAACCGCAGCACGCCAGGCCTCCCTGTCCATCACCAACACCCAGAGTCCACCCAACCCCATGTCCATCCAGTTGGTGATGCCATCCAACCATCTCATCCTCTGTCGTCCCCTTCTCCTCCTGCCCTCAATCTTTCCCAGCATCAGGGTCTTTTCAAATGAGTCAGCTCTTTGCATCAAGTGGCCAAAGTACTGGAGTTTCAGCTTCAACATCAGTCCTTTCAATGAACACCCAGAACTGATCTCCTTTAGGATGGACTGGTTGGATCTCCCTGCAGTCCAAGGGACTCTCAAGAGTCTTCTCCAACACCACAGTTCAGAAGCATCAATTCTTCAGCGCTCAGCCTTCTCTATAGCCCAGCTCTCACATCCATACATGACTACTGGAAAAACCATAGCCTTGACTAGACGGACCTTTGTTGACAAAGTAACGTCTCTGCTTTTTAATACACTGTCTAGGTTGGTCATAACTTCTCTTTCAAGGAGTAAGCGTCTTTTCATTTTATGGCTGCAATCACCATCAGGCTATTGTTTACCAGGAAATTTCATAAGTCCTTTCTGTCTTACGAAGTTTGTTTTTTGTCACCTGGAGAGGCCAGCTGCAAACGGGGTATTTTTTTGTTGGTGCTTTGAAAAGGTTCTCAGTGTTTTTAGTTAACTCACCCTTTCAAACTAGTCGGAGCATGTGCCTCATTTCTGAATTGCCCTCTCTTGAACTTCCTCTTACAGAGTCTCCTTATTGATCTCTCCTTCAGGTCTAGCTTGTTTGTCCCTTAGCTTCATTTCTAGAGTAGAACATTTGGTGCTTTCCCAGTTCACGAGGTTTTGCTGGAATAGATGATTTCCAGGGATTTTACATGCTGGCCAAAACAGTTTGTTCAGAACCGTGACGCCAGGGCCGAGGGCTGGCAGCCAGTCCGGCGAGCCTTTCCTGACTCTGCACAACCACCCGTGACCTTGGGCGAGCGAGGAAGCGAGCGAGCGCCGCCTTGCCCCGCTCCTTCCCGGTAGCATCAGGGCAATGCTCAGGTTGGACTTTAGAATCGAAAGGGGTGTGAGGGAACTGGACTTGGGAGCTTCATAAACAGGCGAGAAGACCCAGAAGCAAAGAGCGGTTCATTTTCTCTTCTCGAAGCAAATCCTTCTAACTCGTTCTGGATGGGTGGGTGAGGAGGGAGAATGAGGAGGGAAGGGAAATGTCTGCCAAAGACTCTAGACAAAGCGTGAGAACTCAGAGGGCGAAAAGCGGGCTTGACTGAGAAAATCGGAAGGAGAAAGGCTGAGGGCGGACAATCGAGCTAAAAATAGAAACGCATCCTCCACAGGACTATTTCTTTCCAGCTCCACCCTGGAGCCGGCAGCCGGGCCAGTAACTAGGCTCCGCGCAACAGCAGCGCGGTCAGGCTCGGCCCCGCCTCCCCGGCCGGGTGACTGAAGACAGAGGCGCGGCGTCGGGCACGTGACGTCAAGGCGCTCCCCGCCGCCGCCGCCGCCGTCGGGGTTTTCGCTGACGCACAGACCCCGCCCCCTCCCTCTTTCCATCGCGGGGCGGAGAGAACGCGTCAGTCGGCTGGAGCGCGGACCTGCCTGCATCACCGTTTGGGGCTCCTCGTTCCTGGGAGCTGCACAGCTTCCCCGGCGGTAGCGAAGCGACAGACAGCGCCGTTCGCGGGCCCTTGCGGTCCTCGGGCTTAGCTGCGCGTGCCCCGCTCGTCCTCGGAGTCAGCCAAACTCGCGGCCGGTGGAGGTGTGAGGCGACGACGGGCGAGCGCAGCGAGCAGCCTTAGCCGCTGCGGCCTTCTGTACTACTCCCTCCGCCCCCTCCTCCTCCGCTGCTCCCCCCACCGCTTCCCTCCCCCCACTTCCCGAGCTCCGGCGTGTCCCGGCCACGCTCGGGGCTGCTGCGGGAACAAAGGAGGACTCCGCGGCGGCGGCGGCGCCACCTCCGCCTGCGGCTCCAGCCCGCGGCGGCGGCTCTAGGGCTTCCGGCTCGCCCCTCCCGGAGGGCTCGGCCCGGTCCCCACCTCGCCGGCGTCGTGCGCGAGCCCGGCTCCCGCGGTCGAAGAGTAAGTAGCACGGGGCTAGGGGAGGGCGCCCGGCTGCTAGTGCCGGGACGCGGGTGGGAGTGGGGAACTAAGCGCCGCGAGCCGGCGAAGCCCGAGCGGCCCACGGATGGCGGCGTCAGGGGGAGGGGAGCCCGCCTGCCAGCTCAGGAAGCACAAAGACGGAGGCGGCATCCTGTCGTCGTGACCGGAGGCCGGTTCCCTGTGCCCCGGACTCGCTCTCACCCGCACGGTCGGAGAAAAAAATGCCCGGCGTGCGGCCTCAGAGAGATTCGAGTTCCGGGCCTCGCTCAAATCCATCCCGGCCGCCTTCTGCGGTGGCGTCCCGCCTGGGCCGCCGAACCGGGAAAGACAAAGAGGCGGTGGCGATGGCCGCGCCCCCAACCCCTTGCTCGCCGCACCCCCCTTCTCCGCCTCCTCCGAGGAGCCTTTCAGGGTCGGGGGTCGGGGGTCGGCGAGGCACCGGCAGGGTGAGGGGCCTGCTTGGCCTACGGAACTGCTGTTCTGCATGACTCAGTGGTTTTTGGAGAAGGCCCTGCTGGGCATTCCTGAACGAGGCCTCTGCTTGGAAGGGCATAGGGTTAGGGGTGGAGGACTAGTGGGATTCGAACTTGTATTAAAATCCCCTGGAACGTTGGGCGATAGGGACTTCTCTGTGGTGGTTCAGTTTTACCGAGGTTGCTGCGTTTCTCGCCGGAGATCCTTTTCATGAAGGAAATGGAGCACCTTCCCCTTTGTTTCGTGCATTTAGGCTGATAAACGTGAAAATTTTTGCCTTCTTTCCACGCACTCCGTGGATATGTGTTTTGGGAAAAGGCCTGGGTTATCTTTATTGACTGAATGTTTCCTATTAATCTGGTCTAAGAACACAGTAGTATATAGGTCATAGAGCCGCTGTTCTTTAACTTGGCCTTTGGGTGATTTACAGACTTTCTTAAAAAATTAAACGAATCCTTATTTTACTCCTTATTTTTAAAGTAGGGATTCAGAACTGAATTGGTGAAAATACTGAAATTTTATTTTTTCAAGTTTTCTTCTAAAAATGTCCCCCTCGAGAGATGTTTTAATCTTCCCTATTTTCTCTCTCTCAGGCTCTGTATTAAGCCTGAAAAGGAGCCTTTAAAATCACAGTAATCATCTCCATTTGGCAAGAGGAACGAAGGTCTGGAGAGTAAGGGCTTGCCCAAGGTCACTGGCTTAGTTAGAGGTAGATTAGAGACTAGAACTCCAGTCTCAACTCCGGGTAGGGTGACGATTCTTAACGTCTTGTGCACCTGAGAGAACTAAATTCACATAGTTGTAAAAGCCTTTTTTATTCATGTTGAGGATGGAGAATTTTTCAGTTACATGCTCCTGCCTTTTGTGGTTTTGTTTTTTAGCTATGAATTAGAGGAGGCCGCAAACTGTAAAGTTTATATATACATACGTACATTTCATCCTATATTTGATAGAGCTGACACAATGAATGCTTAAGTTTCTAACAACTTTATTAAAGATGCTAAGTAATAACGGTATTGTATTTTTTTTCTAAAATACAAATAGGGAAATGGCAACTTATTCCCCACACCCACCTCAAAATTGCCACTAAACAGGAGGGTTGTTTCTACCTTTGTGCTCTCTTCGTTATGCTTGGATTTTACAAACAACTCTGACCGTTTTGTCTTTGAGTGATTGGTGATACTTGCATTTCTGATTTGAGATTGTTCTTCCCTACCTCAGAAAAAACTAACAACCTTAATGGCATCTTTTTGTTGTGTTTGCTTATTATATTAGGTATACAAGTGCTGCATCTTTAGTTCTTGGGGTTGTGTAGGAGTTGGCAGGCTCTGAGATATAAATAGAAGCTGATTTCAGAGGCCCCTGTTGACTAGGCTTTATGTGAGAGCCTCCATCCAGCTCAGCCTGTCACATTGCAGCCTTGTGACAGGCTGAAGCGCCCGCCCATGTGATCTAAGCTTCTGAGAAATATTAAGGCAAGCTGTGCACTTGTGATGGCATTTAAAAGCTGCCTTTCTAGGGGGAGAAAAGTCTACCAGATGAGAAGCCATGTATAAGACTAATGTCCTGTTACCTCCTGTGTCTCAGTTTGGAGGCTATTTATGGTAAATTGAAGGTAGATACGTTTTCTGAAGAAAGTTGGAATACTTTGCATGTGAAATCATTGGTTAAGATCCCCACCCACATTTGTATAAACAAAAGATTTTAAGAATCAGGTTAATATTAATGTAAGTTGACTTTTAGGCCAGTTTACTCTTTAAGCCACTTGTCAAATGATAGCAAAAGTTAAAAATATAGCAGGTAAGCTAAAGCATAATTCTTAAGAGGACTTCCAGGAGTGGCTCTCCTTTTTGCATAGGGCAAAGATTCACATATTTTGCATGGTGAGGATGCAAATAAATGCACAATGCATTTTTTTTTGCACATTATACTCAAAATATTAAAAACTCAACTGAAAGTGTTTATCAATAAACTTCGTAAGTAATTTGAAATGTTTACACTATACTGCTCCAAAATGAGTCAGCTAAATTCCACTTACTATTTAAAGAGATGGTGTTAACTAAATTAGTACTGTTGTCTGAAGTAAGTTGCAAATATTGGTCAATTTCCATGCAAGCTTCATTGGCTTGAAATATTTTCAAGCTTGAAATAGGTCTTTTTGCTAACAAAAGGAAAGATTACTATCATTTAAATGGTTGGGGGAATAATTGTCCAGATTCAGGCCACATCAAATTTAGTTAGTCCTCTTCCTTTGTGTAATTTTGGTTAAAAGTGTTAAAACTTTATGATAACTCCCTAAAGAGTGTATTCTAGTTTGTGCTGGTTGGAACAAGCAACATGAAATTATAGGAAGTAACAAGCTCTAGCTGGAAGTACTTTCCTATATATACCTGAAATGTTCATAACTTGTAAGTCACCTCTTGTCAACATTCAGGTACAGTTGAATGACAATGACCAGAATTATTACAATCTCCCTTTGATAAAATGCCCAAATATGCTTTCTGTACATTCATACACAATTTAAGGTGACATGGAAACCTTCCAGGTTTTTAAAATTTTTTTCTTAAATATTTATGTTCTGTTAGCTCAGCAAATTTTACTAAATTTAGCAAAACATTACTGTATTTGTGTTAATTTTAAGAAGGCTTCTGGAATAGCAAGGTTATATTAAGTTATTTCTGGTAACCTAGCATTGAATATTAACCATTATTAAAGATTGTGTATATTGCTTTACTTTGCTATCTTGAAATTGAGCTTGGAAAAGTTTCGTTATTTTCTGGCATGAGGAAGACAAACGCTTGTTACAAGTTTTAATAGAATTGTTGGTTGAGAAATCTGTGGCTGATAATTTGTGCTTTGCAGGTTTCTAGGCACTGGCTTTAAAGTATACTTAGACCCGGATTTCACATGTCAAATGTAGAACAAAAGAAATTTCCTAGGCAACTGACCCCTGAATTCTTAAAGAGCTTCACTTTTTGGTGCCAGGGTAACAGGAAGAGCTAGATGATCTACCAGCTCTCTTTTCAGTGTCCTATGTGCTTCAGGTGCTGCAGCATTTTAAAAGTACCCATGCTCTGCCCTGCGGCAGAATTGAATTAATTACAAGGGCCCAATATGTTCAGGTGTTTTAAGAAAGCTTTAGAGCTGCATCCACATACTACTAGCTTAAAGAACCACTAGTAGATATGAAGAGTCAGTTAATTTTGATGATTTGAAATGATCTGTCTGTAGTGTAGGAGAACAAAAAGTGATTTAAAGATACCAGTTAGAAAAATTGATTTAAACATAATTTTGTGTTTAAAGAATTAAACAATGGAAGGTGACCTTTTCAGGAATTAAACAGTGACAGGTGAAATTGTAATGTTTAATGATAGAATTTTTTTGTCCTAAAAATGTCAAGTCATGATAGACCATTGTTTATCAAGCTAAAACAGTTCCTTTCACGTTCTTTGTTTTGTAAAGGCAACAAAAGATTCATAATTTAGCCAATTTTAAAGATTAATAACACAATTTAGGCCTTTGTTAGAAACACAGTGTTTAGAAATGACAAAGATAAATGATGACTATTGTACTAATTTAGTGATTATGTGGTTTTTTCCTTTTCTTTCTTTTCTTTTTTTTTTTTTTTACTAAATTCTGGTTTCTAAAATTTTGATTTTGTTCTGTTTATAGCAGAAAAATGGCTCAGGAGACTAACCAGACCCCAGGGCCCATGCTGTGTAGTACAGGATGTGGCTTTTATGGAAATCCTAGGACAAATGGAATGTGTTCTGTTTGCTACAAAGAACATCTTCAGAGGCAGCAGAATAGTGGCAGAATGAGCCCAATGGGTAAGTTGTTTCCAAGAAATAACGCATTTGAAGAACTGGTGGCCGCAAAATATACAACCAAGAATTGGGTCCTCAAACTGAGAATCAGTGCTGAAAGTCCAAGGAAAGAAGACCTGAGAAAAGCTTGAAACTTAAAGCAACAACCAAGTACTTGGAATGACTGCATGAGGAATGAGTGACATCTACAAGCATCTTCTAGCTTATTCTTTTCCCTTTTTGAGGTTTTATTGGCTATGACTTTTTTATTTATATTTTTTGTTGTTTGGATATCACTTAAGTGTAAGAATCTGCGGCACAGTGAAAAAGTGCATAAGTCACTAACCTAATTAAATGCAAGTATTTGTTACTTATTAATAGTTTTGATAATGAGTGTTTCTAGTGTTGCTTCATTTCTTACCAATCCTTTTTTTAAACAGGGACAGCTAGTGGTTCCAACAGTCCTACCTCAGATTCTGCATCTGTACAAAGAGCAGACGCTAGTTTAAACAACTGTGAAGGTGCTGCTGGCAGCACATCTGAAAAATCAAGGTAAGATTAAACATATCTGAGTATTTATAATAATACAGGGAGGAAATAAAGATGACTGATATAATTACGAATGTTAATAAATGTATGTGTTACAACATACATATTTACATTATAATAAGATGTTAATACATTAGATGCCTGCATGTGTTGCACAATTGGGGATTCCAGTGTCCTTTAATATATGATCATGTAGGTCATTGAGTAAAGATGTGTATAATAATGCACTGCTGCTGAGTAGCCTCAAGGATACTGTGTTGAAAATGCTGTGCTTTTTCTTGTAATTGAGGTGTGAAGATTATAGAGAATGAGGCTCTACAGATTATTGCACTGCTACATAAGGCATTCTGGCAAAGTTGTCCCTTTTGCCTTTAAATTACAGGCACAGCTAAATATTTCTAGTTGCCTCTGATGGAATACTAACCTATACAAATATGCAGGCTTGAATTGATGAGCCATTTATCAGATCGGTCTCCTTATTCTCAGACATTTGTGCTGGGCATCCTTTTTAGAGTATTTAGCTCCATTTAATATGTTGAACTGACAACTTACTATCTCATCAAGTACCCTTAACATCTTTAAAAATGTTTGCTTGAACTCAAATAGAAATATGCCTGTGGCTGCCTTGCCTGTAACTCAGCAAATGACAGAAATGAGCATTTCAAGAGAGGACAAAGTAACTACCCCGAAAACAGAGGTGTCAGAGCCAGGTATGCTTTTTATCTGATTCTTTAATCTCTTCTCTGCCCATCCCCCATTACCTTTGCACCTACAAATCAGCACTTTATCATGTGAAGGCTGGAAATGTCAAGAATTTAATGAATTTAAAAGGTAGGTTACCACTACATTTTAGAAGTATCTAAACATTAAAGAAGGTTTTGTGAAACATTAAAGAAGAAATTATGAAAGTTAAATTGCAAAGCCATGGATAAAAAATAATGAAAAGTGTTTAGTCTTGGATATTGTCAGTAGTGCAGGACACACTCAAACAAAAGAACATATTGAACACTGAAACTTTCAAGATGAAGTGTGGGATCCCTATGGGAGTTTAAAACTCAGTGTGGAATGGCATTTTGGTTTTCATTAAATAGTGACTGAGTCTGTGCTGAACTTAACATTAAAGAAAGCACTTCTGGTTGTGCTCTGTTGTCAGGTCGACTTTTTTACTTTCCATTGCTAGACCCTGGAACCGTGATTTGCATACTCTGGTGGTGCACATAGTTGATTTGATCAATTCATTGTTTCCTGGTATAGTGTTGACTGGGACACAATGTTAAAACCTTTAGTGAGAAAATAGTGTTGGATATATAATCTGCTTTGGAAGCTTGCTTTTGCTAATATTACATAGCCAAGCTTATGTGAACAGTATAAGTCTTCACTGATAAAGCTAAGGTGAAAATTTTTATGTTGGGTGGTTGAATCCATATTTGGTATTTAAAGTTCCATCCTTATGATGAAAAACTGACCAAATTAGTGTTGTTCTGTTTCATTTGTTTGTTATTTAAAAAACAAAATCTTGGAACAGTACTCTTTTGGATTAGATCCTGTAACTATGTCTATGCATTTATTATTTCTTCACCTGAATGCACTTTGCTGCTCTGCCATTTCTGTATCAGTTTTCTTTTCTTAACTACTCCCACCCCCACCAAAGTCTTTTTTTAAGAACCACTGTCCAGTTTTCACATGTAGCCAGGGAAATGGCTGTCACGTCCCCTAGACTATTCCACAGACTGTCGACACTTCATTATACCATCACGAAAATACATTAGGGTTGCCATGGTAGATTGTTAGGAATAAGTAAAATAGCTAGAGTATTACCAGTGGTATAATATTATACTGTTAATTTCACTGGATATATCACTAATGTAAATGAATTCTAAATTTGGAGAGAATTTCAGTAAGTTGTCATTAAACCAGTTGGTTTGCTATAGAGTTTGGATTTATGCTGATAGTATTAATGCTGGCCTATTGTTCAGGCAGTAATTCTAGTATTGTATGCTTCAATTTGCTGTTCTTGGGATTTGGACTAATATTAATTTTAAAAATGTAGGATTAAATTTTGTTTTAAATAACCTGGAAGTAATATGAACTTACAGTTTTATCTGCGGTTTTATCTTTATATTGATAAATTCTGTTGAAGTCATGAGTGAACTTAAACTTAGATCCCTTTTACCTAGAGAAACGGACTTTTTAAAGTAGGTCATGTCTCTCATTAAGTATCACAAAGTAAATTAAAGCTGTGCTGTAAAAATTTTGTTTTGCCTATGGAATCCTTAAGCTTCACAAGTATTTATATTGTCCTAAAGACAGTGTTTGCTAATCTTCAAAAGAAGGTTTTTTTTTTCTTTTTTTAAAAGGCTTCCATATTTTCTGCATAAGACAATATAAAGCACTTTTTAAAATGATGCAATAATTGTGAAATTTTAGAGTCTGAGAGGTTAATGATTTGGGTTTTACTTGTCAAAATTTACTGGGTTTATCTACAGTTTTTCTTTTAACTTTTCAGTATAAAAACAAAATGACTTTATAGCTGAGTACCTCAGAAGTTGGTAGCCTTATTTACTGAGTATTAATGAATTTGAATCTGCCCTAATTAAGAAGATTGCATTTAGGTATTTGCAGTGTGGAAACTGAGCAGATGACCACATTTCTCAGGTCTTTAAAACCTAGAATTAGGGTTTTGTTTCCCAGTCCTAAAGTGAGTTTAATGGAATTTAAGTGGAGTGATAATAAAGTGAAAGATTGTATTTAAAATTACATGTTATATGTTTTCTTTCAAGAAGGGCTTCAACATTTTTATGAGGAGTCTTAATGTTGTTTAGTTTTTGACTTATTAGATAATTGTCAGCCAAAGAGTTGACAAACTTCTAATTTTTATCCTTGTTTTTTCAGTTGTCACTCAGCCCAGTCCTTCGGTTTCTCAGCCCAGTACTTCTCAAAGTGAAGAAAAAGCTCCTGAGTTGCCCAAACCAAAGAAGAACAGGTGTTTCATGTGCAGAAAGAAAGTTGGCCTTACAGGTATTCAAGAGCTCCTGGTTACTCCCTATGGAACTAGTCAGTCTTAAACATAAAACACCCAACTTTCAAGAATAGGAAGTTTCCACAGTAGGCTGGAAAGGGGACAGTAAGAAGAAGTTGATTTGCTTTCCATTGGTCTCTAATCCTATGAAACCCTTTCCTGACTTCAGGCCTTCTGAATTATTTTCCTTTATAGGATTAGTAAAACTTCATGTCTTGATTCTTTGCTTTGTTCTTCTGGGGGAAAGATAGTTGAACTAAACAGTAATCACCTACTTTGAGCCAGACACAAAATGTTCTAGATACTTTTTAATTGTTTTTTGTTAATTGTTTTTTTAAATCTCAGAACTGTATGTGGTTGTCTTCTACAACACATTTCCTTCTACAATGTGCGGAAACGTTATTAGTATATAGTAGGAAGGCAGTGGCACCCCCACTCCAGTACTCTTGCCTGGAAAATCCCATTCACAGAGGAGCCTGGTAGGCTGCAGTCCATGGGGTCGCTAAGAGTCGGGCACGACTGAGTGACTTCACTTTCACTTTTCACTTTTATACATTGGAGAAGGAAATGGCAACCCACTCCAATGTTCTTGCCTGGAGAATCCCAGGGACGGTGGAGCCTGATGGGCTGCCGTCTATGGGGTCGCACAGAGTCGGACACGACTGAAGTGACTTAGCAGCAGCAGCAGCAACAGCAAGACTAGAATTTAAATCCAGTTCAGTCTGACTCCAGAGCTTTGTGATTTTTCTACTGTGTTTGATACCTACCAGAGTTTATGGAAGATAGTTACTTGTATTTCTCACCATGTCAAAAGAGGTTGAAAACACTTTCACAATTTAAAATGACAGTTGGTTTAATGTTACAGAGAGTCATGAAAATCTGGTTCCTTTTCTATATTTACTTTGTTTCTTCTAATTGCTATAAGTTCCTAAATGACTCTTCCTTCCTTTTATATGTACAGGGTTTGACTGCCGATGTGGAAATTTGTTTTGTGGACTTCACCGTTACTCTGACAAGCACAACTGTCCATATGATTACAAAGCAGAAGCTGCAGCAAAAATCAGAAAAGAGAATCCAGTTGTTGTGGCTGAAAAAATTCAGAGAATATAAATTACTACTTGTGAAGAGACTGATAATTTGTTTTTATTTTAATATACCGTAGGAAAACATTAAAGAGCAGATGCATGGCCATTTTCCTTTGATGTTCTCCAGAGTTTTACTTTACACTTGTCTGTCTTATAATTGATATTTTAGGATGTTTGGGTGTTTGTTACAGGCAGAATTGGATAGATACAGCCCTACAAAATGTATATGCCCTCCCCTGAATAAAATTGGATGAAAATCTGCACAGGAAATTGAAATACACAGATAATAAGGACAAAATTTAGTTCCTTTGTGCCAAACAAAATAACTGAAATACCTATCTGCATGTTTGCAGCATATCTGCCTTTGGGAATGTAATCAAGGTATAATCTTTGGCTAGTGTTATGTGCCTGTATTTTTTTAAAGAAATGGTACACCAGAAAAGGACTGGCAGTCTACTTCTACCATAGTTAAACTTCACCCTGTTAATTTCCACATGTTCCTTGGAAGCAGGAAGAAAGCTATAAAAAGAATCAGACCTTTCCATGAAACCAGTGTTCGGTGCCATATGTAAGCCTGGTTAATTGGTGTTCTAAAAACTGTCAAATAAGACACTCTGTGAAAGGTACACATTGTTTAACTGGTTAAAGAGTAAAATGCATCAAGCCAACAGGGTCTTGAGCTATCTTTGAAGCTTATTATGCTGGCCTGCACCAGACAATGTCTGCATTACTCATTGCTAAAAATGTTGTGTAGAACAAAACTGCACTAGGATTAATTTATTTACAAGAAGAAATTAAAACTCTACGTTTGGTTTTCACATACAGCAGCTCTTTGAAGTAACATGCATCTGAATTTTAAGTTGCAAAGGTATCTGAATAGTTAATTTTTCATGTGCATATTTTGTTGAATGTTTTGGTTCAAGAAAGAATGTTTAAAGCTTTTTTAAAGACTTCAGTTCTTAATGTAACTGTACCCTTCTGCATGGAAAATCATAACCAACATGGCTGCAGTAGACTTCTTAGTGGTATCCAGCACCACTTGCAGAGGGCTGCTTTATATTAATTGTACTTGGGTGTAGGACTCTAGTGTTCTTGGGTGTATTGCATGGGCTGCATTATCTACAGCATTGTACAATAACAACTAGAAGAGGCAGTATACTTCACTGATGCTTGTCTGGTAATATCACTTCTGTGTTATAATGGAAGGTTTTTTGTGATGTATGAAACTTGTGTTTTTTATATATAAATGAGTATAGTTAGATTAGTGTCGTGGTAATGCCTGTTTTCATCTGTAAATAGTTTTAAGTATGTACACGAGGCACTACTTCTGATTTATTGCAGTGTTCAGTCTTAGTTTTTACTTTTATTCTTAAAGCATTCAGTTTTGCTTTCAATTTTATGTACCTTAGTTCTAAAGTTAGATCTGCAGATGTGTACAGATAGTACATATTTATGTATTGCACATAATCATGCTATTCAGCATTGATGCTATATTGTATTATGTAAATAATAAAAGCCATGTACAGAGGGAGACTTTCCACTTGTTTATTGGGTTTTTAAGCCATAGTTAGATATCCTAAAGGGGGATAATTAGGAAATGTTTGATATTGAACTTTAGTCGTGTTTATAGACTTTGCATGGCTATATTATAATTTTTTTTTTCATTTCCATCCCTAAACATTCACATGAGAACCATGAGATGAGTGTTAAACATCTCTTATGGTACATAATAGGCAGTTTAATTTTGAAGACATGAATAGGCACTTTTAGGATCAAAACAGTGTTAGAATTTAGGTCAGTTATTCCATCCTATCTCCCTTTTCTCTTGTTCTTTTTTGCTTTATAAATGGCACTTTAGGCATTACAATTGGTTTATAGCAACTGGCATAGTTTTATTTGGGGTTTGATTCTAATGTTGAGATGGTCCCATGGGCTTGGTCTTTGCAGGTGCCATGTGAGATAACAAAGAACAAGAGCTAACAGTGGCATGTTGACTTGGCCAATGCAATAGCTGAAGCCAAAAAGCAGAACCATTACATCTCAATGATGGAGTTGGAAATATTCAGTACTTACCATGATGATTCGCTGCCACCTGTCACAGTTCTTTGCTGCTACTTTTGCTTCAGGTGAGGGGATATGTATACTATTGAAGTATGAGACAAGGATAGTGTCTCGAATTATGAAGGATACTGAATCACAGTTGAGCTAAAAATTGTGTTCGAAGGCAAAGAATTTTTATTCAAAGTTTAAGACTTTGTTTTCCTTCAGTGCTACCTCTGTAAACATTTGCTTGATAAGTTTTTAAATCTTCAGGTTTTGAAATCTAAGAGGGGTATATTGGGGGCAAAGAAGACTTAGATGGAAAAATGATGGACCTTGGGCTTCACTTGTCTGTAATGGTCTTTGAAATAAGTAGCATGAGATTATGGTAATGTTTCCATAATCATTTCTTATGTGAAATATATAGAACATATCTGACTTAAGGATTTGATTTGTCAGGAGCATCAGCTGGGGAGAAGAGATCAAAGTGTGTAAGGCAACTAGGAAGATTCAATTGTACCAGGACTCCTGTATTCAAACCTGAAAGTTTCTCAGGCAAGATTATATATAAATGGGCTTTAACTTAAATGTACACTGACATAAAGCATTTAAGACTAATACCACATTTCTCCTTGCACTTTGTACATCCCCACCCCAGACATGTTTTGACAGTGAATGATATGAATTACCTTTTTGGCCTAGGGATAGTCTCTTATAGCTCTTTTCAGTGGGCTTTATCTGCAAAACTAGGGCCGATGGTTTGAGCAGAAGTGGTTTTTCCACAGCATGAAATTGCAAAGAAAAAAACTGCAATATAGGTGAAATGACTTACTAGTTAAGATAATGGACCCTAAAAACAGGCTTCTTCATCTGTAAGGAAGGATAAAAATACCTGGCGCTTAATGTTCCGTATTAAATTTTTTAAGGACTTGCTAGGTTCATAGCAAAGTTGAGAGATAAGTGCAGAGATTTCCCATGCACCCTCTTCACCCACACCACATACATTGCTGTATTACCAACATCGACCACTAGAGTGATAACATTTTGTTAAAGTTGATGAACCTATATTAAAGTCCATAAATTATAGTCAGCGATTGGTGTTTTCTGAGTTTGCACAAATCTATAGTGACAAACCCATCATAATATACAACTGCCAACTACTGACCTTTTTACTGCTGCTATAATTTTTCCTTTTCCAAAATGTTATATGTGGGATTGTACATTACATATCCAACCTTTTCAAATTGGCTTCTTACGCTTAGTAATCAACTTAAGTTTTCTTCATGCCTTTTCATGGCTTGACAGCTCATTTTTTTTAGTCTTGAATAATCCATTTTCTGGATGTGCCGTAGTTTATTCCATACACCTACTGAAGGATATCTTGGTTACTTGCAAGTTTGGGCAGTTATGAATAAAGCTGTTACAAACATTAGCCGATTTGTTTAGAATTAAGTTTTCAACTCGGGTAGGTAATATGTAAGAATATATATTTGGTTTTGTAAGAAATCATCAAACTCTTCCAAAATGGTTGTACGATTTTGCATTCCTACAGCATTGAAAGAGTTTCTATTCCACATCTTCACCAGCATTTATCAGTGTTCTGGGTTTTGGCTGTTCTGATAGGCGTGCAGTTAAATCTCATCATGGTAACTCGAATCTTTAGTATTAATTTGCAATCTGTTTGTATATCTTTGACGCGGTGTCTAATAAGCTCTTTGGCCCAGTAGTTTGTTTTCCTACTGAGTTTTTTAAGAGTTCTTTCTATATCTTAGATAACAATTCTTTATCAGATGTGTCTAGCAATCTGTAGTTCGTCCTCGGGTTATTACTAATTTTAATATCCTAGAGTAATGATTTCTAGAACTTGGAAAGAAAATTTTTTGATAACAGGATTGGTTACATTTAAGTTGTATAATGAAAAGGTAAAGATCTATAACTCAGTTTTAAGTGATAAGAATCATTCTTTTCAGTTGCATTAAATCAAGTTCTTTGCTAAGAGTGGGCAAAACTCTACTAAGTAATATAACAGCATATTAAGCATATTAGTTGTTATTGTATTTTTTGAATTGGTAATATATTCACAGGGTTTGAAAATGAATTCATTGATACACATTGAGAAGCAAAGCATTTTTCATTTTGTTGCATATGACCCATTCCAAAGATAAGTTTTAGGTAACTGTCATAACTTGGAAAGTTTATCTCCTCTGTGTCATGTAAATGTTTGTGTACAGAGACTTAATTTGACTCATTTGCTTAAATATCTGCAAAGTTACAGTGAATTTTGTTTATAAATTTAGCTTATAATTTTGGAGGGAATGATGGGTGTGGTTTCTGATTGATTAGCAGTAAGATTATATAGCCTTAAACTACGTAGAAAGGTTTCCATGGGCAAAGCAGCGTGTTATTAACAAAAAGTAATTTGAAATTTGATAAAATAGTTTCTTAATGTTTGTACAGTCTGCTTTAAAGCAAATGTGCATATACAACAACACAGAAGTGCTGTTTAATGCTTATTACTGTTTTCACACACAAACTCTGGTTTTTAATTCATATAAAAGCAAAGAGCATTAATTTGTGTTTTTCCCTAGGGTGCATTTCTGTTCTAGAAGTAAAAGTTAAACCATTTTGTGGCATAAATGTAAGACTCCATTTTGTTTACAACTAAGTACTCTTTTCTTTCTGGGATAGGTACTGACTTGTGATTGTACCTCACACGTGATACCTAAGTAAACAGCAAGATGACAGAAGGTATATGTTACTTTCTAGTTGGTTAATAGTCTGTTTTGAGTATATTTTTTGCTGACAGTTTTGATTGAAACAGTCACCACATAACCTCAAATTATATACATCTGAAACCATCAATAACACACCAAGGCTGTTCAGGAATTCAGTTGAGTCGCTGAGTCATGTCCAACTCTTCGCAACACTGTAGACCACAGCACACCAGGCCTCCCTGTCCATCCCAACTCACGGAGATTACTCAAATTCTTATCTCCATTGAGTGGGTGATGCCATCCAACCATCTCATCCTCTATCATCCCCTTCTCCTCCTGCCCTCAAACTTGCCCAACATCAGGGTCTTTTCCAGTGAGCCAGTTCTTCGCATCAGGTGGCCAAAGTATTGGAGCTTCAGCATCAGTTCACTTCAGTCGCTCAGTTGTGCCCAAATCTCTGCAACCCCGTGAATCACAGCATGCCAGGCCTCCCTGTCCATCACCAACTCCCAGAGTCCACCCAAACCCATGTCCATTGAGTTGGTGATGGCATCCAACTATCTCATCTTCTGTTGTCGCCTTCTCCTGCCTTCAATCTTTCCGAGCATCAGGGTCTTTTCCAATGAGTCAGCTCTTCGCATCAGGTGGCCAAAGTATTGGACTTTTAGCTTCAACAGCAGTCTTAGCAATGAACACCAGGACTGATCTTTAGGATGGTCTGGCTGGATCACCTTGCAATCCAAGAGTCTTCTCCAACACCACAGTTCAAAAGCATCAGTTCTTTGGCACTCAGCTTTCTTTATAGTCCAACTCACATCCATGCATGACGACTGGAAAAACCATAGTCTTGACAGACCTTTGTTGGCAGAATAACATCTCTGCTTTTTAATATGCTATCTAGGTTCAAAACTTTCCTTCCAAGGAGTCTTTTAGTTTCATGACTGCAATCACCATCTGCAGTGATTTTGGAGCCCAGAAAAATAAAGTCAGCTACTGTTTCCACTGTTTACCCATCTATTAGCCATGAAGTGATGGGACCAGATGCCATGATTTTAGTTTTCTGAATGTTGAGCTTTAAGCCAACTTTTTCACTCCTCTTTCACTTTCATCAAGAGGCTCTTTAGTTGTTCACTTTCTGCCATGAGGGTAGGGTCATCTGCATATCTGAGGTTATTGATATTTCTCCCAGCAATC
Organism: Bubalus bubalis; assembly: GCF_019923935.1. Taxonomy (NCBI): domain Eukaryota; kingdom Metazoa; phylum Chordata; class Mammalia; order Artiodactyla; family Bovidae; genus Bubalus; species Bubalus bubalis. Next base: position 110,690,614 of record NC_059159.1, on the reverse strand, counting down.
TTGATTCCAGATTGTGCTTCCTCCAGCCCAGCGTTTCTCATGATGTACTCCGTATATAAGTTAAATAAGCTGCATATAAGTTACATAAGCAGGGTGACAATATACAGCCTTGACGTACTCCTTTTCCTATTTGAAAACAGTCTGTTATTCCATGTCCAGTTCTAACTGTTGCTTCCTGACCTGCAGATAGGTTTCTCAAGAGGTAGGTCAGGTGGTCTGATATTCCCATCTCTCAGAATTTTCCACAGTTTATTGTGATCCACACAGTCAAAGGCTTTGGCATAGTCAATAAAGCAGAAGTAGATGTTTTCCTGGAACTCTTGCTTTTTCGATGATCCAACGGATGTTGGCAATTTGATCTCTGGTTCCTCTGCCTTTTCTAAAACCAGCTTGAACATCAGGAAGTTCACGGTTTTCATATTGCTGAAGCCTGGCTTGGAGAATTTTGAGCATTAGTTCACTAGCATGTGAGATGAAAGCAATTGTACGGTAGTTTGAGCATTCTTTGGCATTGCCTTTCTTTGTGATTGGAATGAAAACTGATCTTTTCCAGTCCTGTGGCCACTGCTGAGTTTTCCAAATTTGCTGGCATATTGAGTGCAGCATTTTCACAGCATCACCTTTTAGGATTTGAAATAGCTCAACTGGAATTCCATCACCTCTACTAGCTTTGTTTGTAGTGATGCTTACTAAGGCCCACTTGACTTCACATTCCAGGATGTCTGGCTGTAGGTGAGTGATCACACCATCATGATTATCTGGGTCGTGAAGATCTTTTTTGTATAGTTCTGTGTATTCTTGCCAGCTCTTAATATCTTCTGCTTCTGTTAGGTCCATACCATTTCTGTCCTTTATTGAGCCCATCTTTGCGTGAAATGTTCCCTTGGTATCTCTAATTTTCTTGAAGAGATCTCTAGTCTTGCCCATTCTGTTGTTTTCCTCTATTTCTTTGCATTGATCGCTGAGGAAGGCTTTCTTATCTCTCCTTTCTATTCTTCGGAACTCTGCATTCAGATGCTTATATCTTTCCTTTTCTTCTTTGCTTTTGGCTTCTCTTCTTTTCACAGCTATTTGTAAGGCCTCCTCAGACAACCATTTTGCTTTTTTACATTTCTTTTTCTTGGGGATAGTCTTGATCTCTTTCTCCTGTACAATGTCACGAACCTCCGTCCATAGTTCATCAGGCACTCTATCAGATCTAGTCCCTTAAATCTATTTATCACTTCCACTGTATAATCATCAGCCATTTGATGTAGGTCATACCTGAATGGTCTAGTGGTTTTCCCTACTTTCTTCAATTTAAGTCTGAATTTGGCAATAAAGAGTTCATGATCTGAGCCACAGTCAGCTCACAATCTTGATTTTGCTGACTATATAGAGTTCCATCTTTGGCTGCAAAGAATATAATCAATCTGATTTCGGTATTGACCATCTGGTAATGTCCATGTGTAGAGTCTTCTCTTGTGTTATTGGAAGAGGGTATTTGGGAATTAGGGTAAAAGTCTACTTAGAAATGAATAAGAAATCTTTCTAACATATTTCTTAGATTTTAGTTGAATGCAAAAACTGTTTACAAAACAGCAATTACTTGAGCACTTACTCTTTTGGAGTTAGGAATCAGCCAGAAAAAATATAAACAAACTAGCTTAGATGAACTCAACTTAAACACCAGCATCTTGAGTAATTTGTGTGTATGGTGGTTTAGTCGCTAAGTTGTGTCCGACTCTTGTGACTCCATGGACTGTAGCCTGCCAGGCCCTTCTCTCCATGGTATTCTCCAGGCAAGACTACTGGAGTGGGTTGCCATTTCCTTCTCTGGGGGATCTTTCTGACCCAGGAATCGAACCCAGGTCTCCTGAACTGCAGGCAGTTTCTTTACTGACTGAGCTATGAGGAAAGCCTTAATTTGTGTGTATAACCCACAGCAAATTAAAAAATAATAGCTAATTCTTACTATGTTAAAAGCTTCTGTTCTCTTGTCCCCTCCTCATTACTAAAAAAAATGCATTCAAACATGCAAATTAGAATACCAATCAAATATGATTTAGAGTTTCTTCAAGCATTTCTTAAAAAAAAAAACTATCTTACCCTGATGTGCTGGTTCCATGTCCAAACCTATGAGAAAAGTACTTCCTTACTAGAGTGATGTTTCTTAAGGTATTCCTCCCCTAGACATACCTCATGTGCTTAGAAATATCACATATGTACCAAAAATAATTGGCTTCTAATGTCTTGCACTAAACAATGTTGTCGATGTAATTCTGTAAAAATTATACTTAAAAATTTTTAAATATGAATAGTTAGTATGCTCCCCTACCCTTTAGCCTCTAGCATCTATGTTATTTAAGTGGCTGCTAAAATTATCCATGTTTGAATACTTTTCATTACTAGCTATTCTGTGGCTTATTTGGTTGGCATGAAAATGAGATTGAATATTCGAGATAACCAGTTTCTTCCGTGGCTAGATTATATATCAGGTGACAGAAACATGAGACTTCTGAAATTTATCAAAGTGATAACACCTGTTAAAATGCAGTCAACAGGCATCAAGATATGCATTCATATTCATGCATGGCCCTTTAGCAGTCAAGAAATGGGCATGTTAATTGGGGTTTTTGATTAAAAGAAGGTGAGGCTTTTAAAGTTAATGAAGAGAAGCACTTTTTAGTTGGTTAATTGGAACCAAGAATTTTCTAGACTCTTAAGAGAGGTATTTTTAAGGATCCTAGTATTACAGCTAACCAATGATCAAATCTGCCCAGTGATGTACAACCCTTGGAAAGACTCCATACTGTATTAAACATAATATTTAGTACTGAGTCAAGCATTTAAAACTTTGCAGTAAAGTTACCTTGTTCAGTGTCATGTAAAGCTTAAGGACCAATGGCTGCTTTTTTAATGAGCTGGATGTATGACATATAGAAGAACCCAAATAAAACAGACCTATTAAAATTGTTACAAAAGGGTTCTCATAGGTTTTATCTGGGAAGCTATGTCATCCTTTACTGAGAACTGAGAGGAGCCAATAAATTATGTTTGACACTGAGCTTCTCCCTATGTCTGAGACATGCTGTGTGAGCAGGAATAGTGAAGCATACATCGTTTCTGCTTTCAAGAAGCTTATGATATACTGTATTAGGTAAGAATGACCTCAATTACTACATTGGCCATGTTGATTCTATAACTGAGAATGTATGTTTGAGTTTTAGAAGGATGAGTGGTTAGAATTAATGTTGGATATCATCCAATATATATCATCACTTGAAAATTTGTTGTAAGTAGAAAGCAAATTTTTCATTCCAAGGTGGGAAAACTGGAGTAGGTGGTGGTTAGATAATAGCTTTAAAGTCAGTTCAGGTTTGTGACTGAAAAAGTGCGACTCTGGAAAAGTTACTTAATCTTGAGTAACTGAGGACCTTCACCTGTGCAATCTTTAAAGATTAAAATGAGATTGACTATAACAGTAACGTCAAGTAATGTTAAGCACATTTTAAGTGCTTAATACAGATTCAGTGTTTCATAGCTATACTTACATAGCTATATTTGAGGCCAGATTCTGATCTTTGCAGTATAACAGTCGTTTTGCAATCAACTAAAATTCATTTGGTGGAACGGAAAGAAAACCCCACTGCTAGTTCTTATGCTGGGATACACATGTCCCTGGAACTGCATGCAAAGTCTGGAGTCTGTGTTTCTTGGCAGAATTTTCAAATTGATCCATGACTCAAAGATGACTCAGGATCTAAACAGCTTTCCTAGGAAGAACCTTGAGGATTTTAAGAGGGAGCTAGCTGTTATACAAGCCAGAAATAACAAATCCACCATGTTCAGACAATATTAAAAGAAAAGCAGAACCTTTTCTCTTGTTAGAGGCAGTAGCAATGGCTGCATGAGCTAAAGGAGGAAATGAATTCAGTTCAGTTCAGTCGCTCAGTCAATATCCGACTCTGCGATCCCATGAACTGCAGCACACCAGACCTCCCTGTCCATTGCCGACTTCCGGAGTTTATTCAAACTCATGTGCATTGAGTCCATGATGCCATCAAACAATCTCATCCTCTGTTGCCCCCTTCTCCTCCTACCTTCTGTCTTTCCCAGCATCAGGGTCTTTTCCAATGAGTCAGTTCTTTGCATCAGGTGGCCAAAGTATTGGAGCTTCAGCTTCAGCATCAGTCCTTCCAATGAATATTCAGGACTGGTTTCCTTTAGGATGGACTGGTTGGATCTCCTTGCAGTCCAAGGGGCTCTCAAGAGTCTTCTCCAACACCACAGTTTAAAAGCATCAATTCTTTTGCACTCAGCTTTCTTTATAGTCCAACTCTCAAATCCATACTGAATTGGAGGGTCACAAACAGTTCTCCAGTCTTCTAAAAAATAATCTTTCTTTGCCATTTTAAATTTGCTTTTCCCTGATACCCCTGTCCTGCTCTTCCCAAAACCAGCCCAGGGCCTTATGACATCATGCTTTGCATGATACACATTCTTGCAAGCCAAGAAATGAGAGTTTCAAGCACGTTATCTTAAATAGTGATTGTCTTAACCTTATAAGTCCTACTGTCCTCTCACAGCATTGGCTGAAATTGTAATAAGTGCTGGAGAGAAACTAAAGCATCTTTATGCTATTCTTTTCCAGGCTAAAATAGTAGAGAAGTTGAAAGTTACTCAGGATAATAGCACTTTATTACTGAGTGATTCCTCTTCTTGTGTGTATTATCTCCCTGAACCCATACCCCAGCCTGTTATTACTAGAAGAATGTCTTAGAATCAATCTTTGAAACTCTTCTAATGCTTCTTTCGCAGTCCATTGATTTAGACACAGAAGATGGATGAGATTTGCCTAAATCATGCTTAAGAGTAGCAAAATAGCCTAAATCTTTTACCACAGTTATTCCCAAACCTGTGGATAACCAAAGTCAAAACAGCAACAGCAAAAACAAATACTTCTGATTTACTTTTTGGTAAATCAGAATATCTGGGAGAATCTGTATTTTTGACAGCTCTCCCCTACATGATTTTATTAAATCAGATTTGGAAAACACTGTTTAGAATATATGTCTCCTCTCACACAAAATAACCCATGATGTATAAATAGGGGTGAGCTTGAACAGTTCAGTGTCTCCTTCACTGAACTATTGCAAATGGAGCTTTCTGTTTCTATTATCATCCCCACTTTAAAGCACTGGTACATGTGGCTTCTTTTAGAACTCTTGTATTTTCTATCCATGATTTCTAATACCATGTTAGAGTATTTGCAAAGTACTAAGGTAAAAGCAGATCCATTTTAGTTGTAATCCCATGGTTCCTTAATATGTGGCTCAGACATTTCACCTGGAAAATCCTTCCCAAGAGTAACAACTTAATCACATTCTTTGGAGTTCTGTGAAACTCAACAATAAAATTCAATAAATGCCTATGCTTTAAAGGCTTTGATGCCTGTCTACCAAACTCACTTTAAAATTCATTGGTGGCACTTGCTGGCTTTTCTACAACTTCTCTGCTTGGGTATGTATGTGCTCAGTCGTGTCTGACTCTTCATGACTCCATGGACTGTAGCCTGCCAGGCTTCTCTGTCCATGGGATTTTTCCAGGCAAGAAAAATGGAGTAGGTTGCCATTTCCTACTCCAGGGGATCTTCCCGATCCAGGGATTAAACCAGTGTCTCCTCCATTGGCAGGCGGGTTCTTTACCATTGCGCTGTCTGTACCCACCAGAGAAGTTGGCTTTTCTACAACTTCTTTGCCTGAGTACACCATCCTTTTTACTTGACATTTTACCTTACTTACTTTTACTTTACCTTACTTGTGCACTGATAACACTTTATTTGCCAACCAGCCTTGAAGGAAGGGTATTTAAAGCTGTAGTTAAAAAAAAAAAAAAGATGTAGTTGCACTTCCCTAGGTCTGGAGAAGAGTTAAGGAATGACAGTGGGAATAAAGTTTTCATTAATATTTTTCCTCTTCATTGTGTGAATTCTCGATAAAGATTTAGCAAGAATCCAAGACAAGGAAATCAGACAGCTCCCAGCATACCTACTGTTAGTGCTCCCTGGCACAACTTCAGAATCTTATTCAAAAGCATTTTCAGAACAGTAGATACCCATTTATATAAGTATAACTATATAATCAAAAGGTAGATATGAATATGCAGTCATTACCAAGGTCTTGACTTCATCTCTCTAAATGCAATCCAGGGTCACATGAGCATATACTAAGGGAATACAGAAGGGTTACTAGATTGAGGTTTTGGTCCCAAGAGAAATGGGACAGAGTCATTCAAAGAAGTGTGCCTCGTGATCTTCTTAGGAACAGAGGAAGGGCCCCGGGGCTGGAGTGAGGTAGAGGTGACTTTAACTGAAGAGGCTGGGCATCCTTAGATAATGTGTCTCAAAGAGGAACATTGTGGAAAAATATAAAGGACCTTGAAATTATACTCAAGTCGTTGCTTCAGTTCTTAACAGCAGTGTGGTTTGGAACATGTTACTTAACCCCTATGTTTCTTTCAATGGGAAGGTGGGACTAACAAGACAACTTTATGGGATTGTTGCCCCAGTTAAGTGAAACAAAATCTAAAGAGGTGAGCACAACATTTAGCACAGAACTGATGCTGATGCTTAAAAATATTTGCACCCTTTCTTTGCCGTCACACCTTCACTCTGCCTCCCCTCATCAACCCGAATTATCTCAACCAAGTTAAGCAAGATCAGAGCTGGAAAGGAGTGGAGGAGATATCAATGTTAAGCTCTCAATGATTATTATAAAAGCAGAATGGTTTATCTCCCTCCTGTGGAAGAGAAAGTGCTATTAATATAACAGTTGAGATGAATTCTGGTAGTGAAACCCCTCAGATTGATACTTGTCTAAGTCAGGTTACCTATGTTGCAAGAATAGGTCATCAGCTGTAGCCCAAGATGAATTGGATTTATGGGGGGTCTGGGGAAGATATAAGGTATCTTCTGCAAGGTATTTAGAAGGATTCTGAGGCCCCTCCTGCAAAGAGCAGCAGATTTAAGAAGTGGTTTACATAGTGGCAAGTGTAGACAGCGTAGGTAGAATGACCATATAGGAGCCAATAGAGTTCTTGAGATGAGAAGTATAATGACTTTGGGGACCTCCTGAGAGAAGGTAGAGATGAGCTATTAGGCAGTTTTGTTTTCTTGGTATTTTTTGACCTAAGTATCTGCTATGTGCTAGGCCATCTTGTAATTTAGGTTTACAGCACTTCCTTGGTGACATGATACATGATACATGGACTGCAAATGAACTTCACTGTAACCTGTTGTAAATTATCTGTCGCTGACTGGTATATACACCAGTATATACTATACTCCCATGAATTGAGTTGAACTAGATTTGACTTTATATGCCAAACCAGAGCTGACTTGTTTAAAAATTCCTCTTTATCTTTTCTTGCTTTGGGAACTGTATGACAGTGCATAAATATTTGAACATGACAAATTTAATGTGACATTTTCTACCTGTACTGCCAAAATTGAGCCAATGAGATTCGTTGAGTTCATTTTATTTGGTCCATTAGAGAATCCTAGGTTTTGAAAACAGTAGTTAATCACTTCTGTAGGAAAGTTAGGTCAAAAATAAAACCGTAAAAAGCCAAGAGTAACACATTCATGGAGTCAGGACCCCATTATAGTATCACAGTAGTTCTTCAGTAATGAACTGACAATTATTTGGTCTCACATTTTAGCAGATATAATATGAAGGATAATTCCGAAAGCAGTCAAATAATTATCAGCACCAGTATCTATATGAAGGAAGAATAAGAGGTGACAATGTAAAACATAATTTTTGATATTTTTCTTTTTTTAGCTGAAGATTCGGAAATATAAAAATGTTTTCCCACAGTTGAATTCAAATGTCTATTTACATGTTTTTCACCTCCACTAATTTGCAAGTTCCTTATACCCACCTTTGTATCACCAATGTCTAAGTGCCTGTACACAGTAGGAGCCCAAAGATGGTATGTCTCTCCTAAAGATCAATTTCTTTGCAAATCAAGTGTACAAAGTTTCATAGAGCTTCCATAACAAATTACTACAAATTTGGTGCCTTCAAACAATAGAAATTTATTCTGTCACAGTTCTTGAGGCTACAAGTCTGAAACTGTGTTGTCAGCAAGATTGGTTCCTTATGGAGGCTCTGAGGGAGAATCCAACCTGTGCCTCTCTCCTGGCTTCTGATAGATGTCGGCAATCCTTGACATGCCCTGACTTGAATCACTCCAGTCTCTGACTTTGACTTCACATGGTCTTCTTTCTTGCTATGTGTCCAAATTTCTCTCTCCTTTCTCTTATAAAGATGACAGTCATTGGATGTAGGGACCATCCTAACCCAGTATGACCTTTTTTTAACTTGATCTTCCAAATAAGATCACATTAACAGGTTCCAGAGATTAGGACATAAATGTGTCTTTTTGGGAGACACAATTCAACCCACTCCATAAAAGACATGACTAAGGATTAGAATAAAGTTTCAAGGATTAGAATAACTTTCCAAGGAGTCTTGCTTTAACTATTATGATGCAGAAAAAACAATTATGTTGACTATGATCCAGATATGATTTTTACATGAATATTAGTTATCAAGACCTTATTAATCTTCCCACAGATAAAAATTATATTAATATAGTTTCCTTGACATGACAGATTCATAAAGAAACCAATAACTCTCTTTGAGATTATCATGATGATTCTAAAAATTTTCATTTCCTTCTGGTTGTGAAAAATATTGGCATTTATTTTCAATGTTGACACATATTTTGAAGGATTCAGAAGAAAATAATCTCTGGCTACATGGCAGCAAAAGTGCTGCCTGCTCACCATCCCAGTTCCTCTTCCCCAGCACATGGGAAGACAGTTCTTCTCAAGGTTCCTTGCAGTTAGACATGTGTCACAATCTGACCAACAAACTAGGCAGAACTGAAGTAAGCCACTTCTAAATTTAGCCCTTGAAACATTCTGCTTAAGGCTCCTTCCTCCCCTTTCCCTGTTAGGATGACTTTGGGCCATATTTTCCAGTAGCACAGTTACCAGATGGAGGAGGGCTACCTGGACTTATCCCAGTGGGACAAGAGTAATGAATGAAGTTGTACTAGTGCCTCCTGGCCCAGCTCGCTAAGGCAACTCTGGCTCATCCAAATATATAACATCATCTAACTCAAAGAAAACAGAGTTTGATGCATTTAAAGCTCTTTGAATACAAGGACTGACTGAGATGAATTTATCCTTATATTTCTAGCATTGTTCATTGTGATGTTTGTTTTTCTTTATAGCAGGACTCAATCTTCAAGAGCTAGTATATATAATTTTTTCCAGCTTTCATGCTATTTGTAGTGAAAATTCATTGTTTGGCATCTTATAGTTTTTAACTGCTTAAAAGGAACAGAAAAATAAGTAGCAACAACAAATGCAAAAAACAGTGAGTGCCTCCCGTGTCATGCTCTTTCTCATTAAATAGGTAATAGAACATACTTATTTTATTTTTGGATGTGCTGGGTCTTTGTTCCTGTGTGCAGACTTTCTCTAGTTGCAGTGAGGGAGGGCTATTCTTCTTGCAATGCACAGGCTTCTCATTATAGTAGCTTATCCTGTTGTGGAACACAGGCCCTAGGTGCAATGACTTAAATAGTTGCAGCACGCAGGCTCAGTCGTTGCAGCACACAGGATTTAGTTGCTCTGAGGCATATGGAATATTCCCAGACCAGAGATCAAACCCATGGCCCCTGCATTAGCACCAGGGAAGTCATGGAACATAATTACTTTAGAGGACAAGATAGTGATAGTAGTGTTGTCTAGGTTTTGGAAACTAGCTTATAAAGTTCCCAAAACACCCTGCAATATCCACCAGGGAGGAATTGGTTATTTTATTTATGAAGAGGTTCAGTTCAATTCAATTCGATTGCTCAGTCATGTCCGACTTTTTGCAACCCCATAGACTACAAGCACACCAGGCTTTCCCTGTCCATCATCAACTCCCAGAGCCTACTCAGACTCATGTCCATCACATCAGTGATGCCACCTAACCATATCATCCTCTCTTTCCAAATTGAATTTTTCCCAGCATGAAGGTCTTTTCTAGTGAGTCAGTTCTTCTCATCAGGTGGCCAAAGTACTGGAATTTCAGCTTCAGCATTAGTCCTTCCAATGAATATTCAGGACTGATTTCCTTTAGGATAGATGTTGGATCTCCTTGCAGTCCAAGGGATTCTCAAGTATCTTCTCCAACACCACAGTGTTGAAGAAGATTAATTCTTTGGCGCTCAGCTTTCTTTATAGTCCAACTCTCAAATCCATACATGACTACTAGAAAAACCATAGCTTTGACTAGGCGGACCTTTGTTGGCAAAGTAATGTCTCTGCTTTTTAATAAGCTGTCTAGGTTGGTCATAGCCTTACTTCCAAGGAGCAAGCGTCTTTTAATTTCATGGCTGCAGTCACCATCTGCAGTGATTTTGGAGCTCAAGCAAATAAAGTCTGTCACTGTTTCCATTGTTTCCCAATCTGTTTGTCATCAAGTGATGGGACGGGATGCCATGATCTTAGTTTTCTGAATGTTGAGTTTTAAGCCAGCTTTTTCACTCTCCTCTTTCACTTTCATCAAGAGGTTCCTCAGTTCCTCTTCACTTTCTGCCATAAGGGTGGTGTCATCTTTGTATTTGAGGTTATTGATGCTCCTCCTGGCAATCTCGATTCCAGCTTGTGCTTCATCCAGCCCGGCATTTTGCATGATGTACTCTGCATAGAAGTTAAATAAGCAGGGTGACAATATGCAGCCTTGACATACTCCATCACCGATTTGGAACCAGTCTGTTGTTCCATGTCCAGTTCTAAGTGTGGCTTCTTGATCCAAATACAGATTTCTCAGAAGGCAGGTCAGGTGGTCTGGTATTCCCATCTCTTTCAGAAGTTTCCACAGTTGGTTGTGATCCACACAGTCAAAGGCTTTGGCATAGTCAATATACCTGAAGTAGATGTTTTTCTGGAACTCTCTTGCTTTTTCAATGATCCAGCAGATGTTGGCAATTTGATCTCTGGTTCCTCTGCCTTTTCTAAATCCAGCTTGAATATCTGGAAGTTCACAGTTCACATACTGTTGAAGCCTGGCTTGGAGAATTTTGAACATTACTTTGCTAGTGTGTGAGATGAGTGCAATTGTGTGGTAATTTTTATATTGTTTGGTATTGCCTTTCTTTAGGATTGGAATGAAAACTGACCTTTTCCAGTCCCATGGCCACTGCTGAGTTTTCCAAATTTGCTAGCATATTGAGTGCAGCACTTTCACAGCATCATCTTTTAGGATTTGAAATAACTCAACTGGAATTCCATCACCTCTACCAGCTTTGTTCGTAGTGATGCTTCCTAAGGCCCACTGGACTTTGTATTCCAGGATGTCTGGCTTTAGGTGAGTGATCACACCATCGTGGTTATCTGGGTCATGAAGATCTTTTTTGTATAATTCTTCTGTGTATTCTTGCCAGCTCTTCTTAATATCTTCTGCTTCTGTTAGGTCCATACCATTTCTGTCCTTTATTGTGCCCACTTTTGCATGAAATATTCCCTTGATATCTCTAATTTTCTTGAAGAGCTCTCTAGTCTAACTATACACAGAAAACAAATCATCTAGAAGAAAACTCACAAATTTATAAAATAGTCTTAAAAGGATGGAAAATCACCCCATTCTAGACTGATCCAGAGCAGCAGCTGTTTTATGACTAACCAGACCCAGAATGTAGTAGGAGAGTTTACAACTGGACGTGTTGGTAAATACCAAATCCATGTGTGAATATTGGGACAATTGGGGGAGGAGGTTTAGTGGGCTGTGCAGATGGGGGAATTTTAACCAAAATGACTAGAGAAGTAAAAAGAACAATTATAACTGACAGATCTGAACAGCCGGCTCAGATAATTTAAAAATGAGTCAGACCTTCAGTCTGATGACAACTTTGACAAGACTTTTGGAATTGACAACAAATGGAAAGCTTTTTGCATCTAGATCAACATAACTGTTAATTAGAGCCCCCAAGGGGTTGATGCATTTAGCAAATGATTGTTTTATGTACATTTTCATTTTCAATGCTTCAATAAGTTGCTTGCTGATAAAAATATAACCTCATTTTCATATTCTCGAAATGGAAGACACTTCTTTAGAGCTCGGTAAATGATTTGAAGCGTGAGTCCAAAGTTGGTGGAGGTGAGAATGTTTTGTGTCTATTAGGTATGACAATAGTCTGGCAAAGGTTTCAAAGACTGTGCTCCATTTGCAAACAAATTTTGCAAATTCCTTTGGAAAAATAAAAAAATAACTCCTATGCTGATTACAGCTCTTTCTTATCCAGGACCCCCCAACTAATTTTTTTTAATCCATAAATGCGTTAGTTGCTGCTTTGTTAATTTCTTTCAAAATAGTATATGATCCAGTCTTGCCTTTTTTCTCTTTAGACAGATTGGTGAGGTTTTTAAATTATAGATTTAATAATACTTTGCTATTGTGTACAAGAATTAAAAAATTAACTAGCATGTCCTTAGCATTCAAAGTAACATTGCTAGAATTGAGAAATTTCAGAGGGCAATGAAAGATGGGAATAAGAATAATGTGAATCATTGCAGTGGGATCAGGAGCAGATACTCTGAAAGTTTCTGTGTCATCTAGCCATCCTCTAGAAATAAGAAAGGATTTTTTTTTTTTTAATTAAAAAAATTTTTGTTTTGTTTAGTTGCAGCATGCAGGATCTTTAGTTGTGTCATTTGAACTCTTAGTTTCAGCATGTGGGATCTAATTCCCCAACCACAGATTGAACCCTGGCCCCTTGTATTAGGAGCAAGGAGGAGTCTTAGCCACTGCACCACCAGGGAAGTCCCAAGAAAGAATTTTATTAAAAATAAAGAAAACTTTTAGTCAATAATCAAGATATATTTTTGATAGAAATCTAAAATTCTTAATTTTTAGTTAAATGTTTTAGTCCTCTTTCCCCATCCTTTGCAATTGTAAGAATAGAGAATGGAGAGAATCTATATCCCCCACTTCCCTTTATGATGATTGGGAAATAAATGGTTCCCCAGAACAGTGTTGGAGAAAAAAATTATTCATGACACTTGTCAAAGAATGGTAAGGCTGACTTAACTCAGAACTATTATGATAGGTATAGGGACCACTGCAATGGATCCAACTCAAAGTACAAAAAGGAAAAATGGGAATTTGTAATCTAGCAACAGTAAATTGGGGGTGGGGGAGGTCAGTGAATAGAAATGAGTAAGAGGAAGGAGTAAGGGAGGATTCTGGTTAAACCAGCCCAACAGGATTCTTGCTGAAAGGCAGGCTAGGGCAATCAGAGTGTGCGATTATGGTTAAAATGATTTAGGATTTCTTATTAAAACTGGACAATGCAGAGACAATAACAGAAGCCCAAAAGTCAAGGCCTATTTGAGAAGAGAGTGCACAGAAGCCTGACTAGAGTTTGGTCAAGGAGAGAATCTTTATCAGTGGACAGAAGTGAACTGGGCCTCGAGAAAATCACAGGGTGTTTCTGGGTCTGTGAAGCAGCTCTGTGACCACAGAGATTATTTTACCTCTGGACACCTGTAAAATGGAAGGTCTACTTTAGATGGTATTCACCTTCTTTCCAGCTTTAACATCTGGAGACTCTGGAAGAGGTTGTTGTTGTTGTTCAGTCTCTCAGTCGTGTCTCATTCTTTGCAACCCCATGGACTGCAGCACTCCAGGCTTCCCTGTCCTTCACTATCTCCCGGAGTTTGCTCAAGCTCATGTCGATTGAGTCAATCATGGCCTCCAACCATCTTATTCTCTGTCACCTCCTTCTCTCCTGCCTTCAATCTTTCCCAGCATCAGGATCTTTACCAATGAGTCAGCTCTTTGCGTCAGGTGGCCAAAGTATTGGAGCTTCAGCTTCAGCATTAGTCTTTCCAATGAATATTCAGGACTGATTTCCTTTAGGATCGACTGGTTTGATCTCCTTGCCGTCCAAGAGACCCTCAAAAGTCTTCTCTAGCACAACTGGAAAGCATCAATTCTTCAGTGCTCATCTTTCTTTATGGTCCAACTCTCATCCGTACATGACTACTGGAAAAACCATAGCTTTGACTGACCTTTGTTGGCAAAGTGATGTCTTTGCTTTTTAATATGCTGTCTAGGTTTATGATAGGTTTTCTTCCAAGGAGCAAGCGTCTTTTAATCCAAAAGAGGAGAAGGACTCTTATTTGGGCCTCATTTCCTCATAAATAGAAGGACAGAGTTAGAACTTGCAGAAAGTTAGAGGTTCAGCCATTAATCCTCTTCAGTGACGCTTTCCCACTTGGAATATTTGCTAGTCCTAAGGATCATCTGTGGCATTCTTCCTGGTCACAGACATCTCTGTCTAGACTTTCCTGCACTATCCACCAGCAAGTAGAGTCTTTCATTTTGCTAAAGCTTAACTGTAGGTCAGTTCAAATTTAAGTATGTAATCTGGCAATGCCTACATCTTTCTTTCTGGAATGAATCAGTCAGTAATTTTCTGGAGAGGAGGGTGAGAAGCACAGCGGGTGGTAAATGCATGTAAGTGGGATCAATAGTTTCACTGACCTCATAATGAGTCTATGAATTGAAAAGACAAAATTCTCCACAGTTCCATTTCTTGATTGAAATTCTGTGGAAGGGCCTGGATTCACTGAGGCTAAAAAAATATACCCATGAAATGAATTTCTGGTAACTGATTCTGACAGAACCAGAGGAATCATGTTTCAAACGCCTTGTTCTTCACAAAGGCCATGACTTCCTCACATGGTTTGTTTCACTGACAAATAGTTGCTCTCCTCAGACAGAGCTGAACCCCCCATGTGTGAGAAGCCACTTGCAATTGGCTTTCTCAGGAGAGCCACTTGGCTACTACACATTTCTCTGAAGGGCCGCCTGCCTTTCCCTGAATGGATGCAGGATGCTGCCTCCAAGAGGAGGGGGAATCCATTGTTTTCCTTCCCCCACAGCAGCTCTTCTTGGGCTTTTAACTTAATCAGTCTCCATTTCGAGACCTCTTCCTCATTTTCCCATCAGTCCCACAGCAGAACATATTCCTTTTCCAAATATCTCCAACCTTTGATCACTAATCTTCCCATCAGCTGTCAGTGAGAGGTCTATTAAATGTTCCAATCTTGAAATCCTTCTGATGAAGACAAATGAGAAATAAAGTTGTTGTGAAATGGCTCCTGGAACATTTATGTCTCTCAATTGCTTTTACTTTCTCTCTGCTCTGAGGCTTAGATTTAGAATGTAGACTGGGTTTCAGTGACAGATGGCAGAGGATAATCTTTCATTTCGTCATAAAGTTCACCCGGAGAGGGGCTTGAAAAAAAAGACCTTTCTCTTGGAAAAGTGGTGGCTTCATATTTCCTTGCTTTTGATGAAGTAGAAAAAGCATCTCTTTTCTGATTTTCAAGATAGAGGACATGCCTTTCCTTTTAAGCTAACCCACCCTGCAAAATACTAAGTTGAGGCTGCCTTCTCCACTCTGTTTTATTTATGCTTTCTGTGAGTGCCTTGCACATTTTAATTAATGATGATTTGACTGCACTAGAGCCCTAAAAATAAATAAGAAAATGGGGCTATTAAAGATAATCCAATAAACAAACCCAGGAAAAGCTGTCTTCCACTGTTATTTGTTGATATTTTTACAGGGGACAGAAGATTAAATAAAATGCAGTGCTGAAATTAATTTTCAAGGTTGATAAACAAAGACAAAACATGTGATTTTTAAAATGTCTTTTAAATCTTATACTGGCTAAGAAATCAATGGGCTATAATCAGATGAAGCATTTGTTTTATTCTTTGAGCAAGTTCAGCCAAAGACGGTTGTGATTTAATGAACAAAGAATATGTGTACTAGGTGTTAGAACAAGGCTAAGAGAATATCACTGAGACCAGTAGCTTCTGACTTTAATCAGTAGAAGACAAAGAAGCCCCAAAACACATTATATACTGGACAAGATCCTGGGTATTTTATGATTACCTAGTAAAAATGAGAGTTAAGATGGTTCCAAATATGAAAGGAGGCAGATGGTTAGTTCAGATTGAAGGGAATGTTGAAGAATAAAAATCTTAACCTGGGCTGATGACTGGACATCCAAGTCACAACATATTCATGTAAAACTCCTCACATTTGGGCTTCAGGGAAAAGTAAAAGGGCACAAGATCATATGAAGAAGAATGGGCCTTCATGTGGCTTTGAATAATAGTGATGCATATTCTCCTTCAGGTAGCTTCACATGATGGTAATGATTGGAGAATACATATATGATATATGAAGGGAAACCTGGATTTCATTAGACTCCAGATCAGGGACAAACTATTTTTGCATATGTTAACAATCTCTCCTAAACTGCCCTCCTATATTGAAAGTCTAACTCCAGAGAAGCTGATGAACAATAATAACCTCTGTCAACTGAAAAAAAAATACATAAGGTAAAAGTTGAGAATTATGTTTTATTTGGGATCCTTACTGAGGACTATAGCCCAGAGAATCAGCCTTCCATACCTCTAAGCCACTGTTCTAAAGAGGTAAGGGAAGAGCCAGGATATATGGGAGTTTTAGATGGGAAAAAAGCTGTAGTCAAATAAAAAAAAATCCCTGCTATCAATAATTATGGGCTTCCCAGATGGCTCAGTGGTAAAGAATCTGCCTGCCAATGCTGGAGATGCAGGTTTGATCCTGGGTCAGGAAGATCCCCTAGAGAAGGAAATGGCTACCCACTCCAGTATCCTTATCTGAAAAATCCCATAGATAGAGGAGCCTGGCGGGCTACAGTCTATGGGGTCTTTAAGAGCAGTATATTTCTTAGTGACTCAGTTCAGTTCAGTCGCTCAGTCATGTCCGACTCTTTGTGACCCCATGAACCATAGCACACCAGGGCTCCCTGTCCATCACCAACTCCTGGAGTCCACCCAAACCCATGTCCATTGAGTCGATGATGCCATCCAGCCATCTCATCCTCTGTCGTCCCCTTCTCCTCCTGCCCTCAATCTTTCCCAGCATCAGGGTCTTTTCCAATGAGACAGCTCTTCACATCAGGTGGCCAAAGTATTGGAGTTTCAGCTTCAGCATCAGTCCTTCCAATGAACACCCAGGACTGATTTCCTTTAGGATGGACTGGTTGGATCTCCTTAAAGTCCAAGGGACTCTTAACAGTCTTCTCCAACACCACAGTTCAAAGTATCAATTCTTTGGTGCTCAGCTTTCTTTATAGTCCAACTCTCACATCCAAACATGAAGTGAAGCCACTCAGTCGTGTCCAACTCTTTGCCACCCCATGGACTGTAGCCTACCAGGGTCCTCTGTCCATGGGATTTTCCAGGCAATAGTACTGGAGTGGATTGCCATTTCCTTCTCCAGGGGATCTTCCCTGGAGACCTGGGATCGAACCTGGGTCTCCCGCATTGTAGACAGGCGCTTTACCGTCTGAGCCACCAGGGAAGTCCACATCCATACGTGAGCACTGGAGAAACCATAGCCTTGACTAGATGGACCTTTGTTGGCAAAATAATGTCTCTGCTTTTTAACATACTGTCTAGGTTGGTCATAATTTTCCTTCTAAGGAATAAGCATCTTTTAATTTCATGGCTGCAGTCACCATCTGCAGTGATTTTGGAGCCCCAGAAAATAAAGTCTGACACTGTTTCCCCATCTCTTTGCCATGAAGTGATGGGACCAGATGCCATGATCTTAGTTTTCTGAATATTGAGTTTTAAGCCAACTTTTTCACTCATCTTTCACTTTCATCAAGAGGCTCTTTAGTTCTTCACTTTCTGCCATAAGAGTGGTGTCATCTGCATATCTGAGGTTATTGATATTTCTCCCAGCAATCTTGATTCCAGCTTGTGCTTCCTCCAGCCCAGTGTTTCTCATGATGTACTCTGCATATAAGTTAAATAAGCAAGGTGACAATATACAGCCTTGACGTACTCCTTTTCCTATTTGGAACCAGTCTTTTGTTCCATGTCCAGTTCTAACTGTTGCTTCCTGACCTGCATACAGATTTCTCAAGAGGCAGGTCAAGTGGTCTGGTATTCCCATCTCTTTCAGAATTTTCCACAGTTTATTGTGATCCACACAGTCAAAGGCTTTGGCATAGTCAATATACCTGAAGTAGATGTTTTTCTGGAACTCTCTTGCTTTTTCCATGATCCAGCGGATGTTGACAATTTGATCTCTGGTTTCTCTGCCTTTTCTGAAACCAGCTTGAACATCTGGAAGTTCACGGTTCATGTATTACTGAAGCCTGACTTGGAGAATTTTAAGCATTAGTTTACTAGCACGTGAGATGAGTGCAATTGTGCGGTAGTTTTTAACATTCTTCAGCATTGCCTTACTTTAGGATTGGAATGAAAACTGACCTGACCTTTTCCAGTCACATGGCCACTGCTGAGTTTTCCAAATTTGCTGGCATATTGAATGCAGCACTTTCATAGCATCATCTTTCAGGATTTGAAATAGCTCACCTATTCAAGTGGAGGTGAATTCCATCACCTCCACTAGCTTTGTTCGTAGTGATGCTTCCTAAGGCCCACTTGACTTCCCATTCCAGGATGTCTGGCTCTAGGTGAGTGATCACACCATTGTGATTATTGACTAAACAACAACAATAATTGATAATTACAGAAACAGACATCTCAGGTTAGTGATTTCAGTATTTTTCTATGTATGGAAAGATGCAAGAATCTGGGCTATTGAAATTACTCTTTTGAAATGCATCTTAACTATCTGGGATCAGTATCTTGTTTTTCTCCATCCTGAATTCCCCTCAGGGTACATAGTCAGTTGTGGCTGAGATGGCTGATTGCCTTATGGCCATAACATCCCTTGTTTAGTGAATGCCAGTTTTTGTCCACATCACTTTGTAAAGAATGAGGGAGTGGAGAAACTGGATTGAGAGAAGGTCAATGTTGAACCCTGGTTCTGTCACATCCCAAGCCTGTTCTATGACCAAGTAATTGCTTCTCCTGCTCTAAAGAACAGACACTTATCCCAGGCTTGGGGAATATTTGTTGTTGTAGTTCAGTAAGTTGCTAAGTCATGTATGACTCCCTGTGACCCCATGGACTGCAGCACTCAAGGCTTCCCTGTCCTTCTCTATCTCCCAGAGTTTGCTCAAACTCATGTCCACTGAGTCAATTGGCTGGTTGATTGATGCCATCCCAACCATCCCATCCTATGTTGCCCCCTTCTCCTCCTGCCCTCAATCTCTCCCAATATCAGGAGGAAAATTAGAATTATTGTTGAAAAGGACAGGCAATCAAGGTAGCAAAGAATAACAAGAAAGGATTTGGAGGCAGAGGAGATAGGGGCTTTAAAACCTGCAGTATGGGGATTTCTCTAACAGATTATCATATCCCCACAGGCTTTCTTGCATGCTTTCTTCCGCTAAGTAGTGTCTCAAGACTGGGGACACTCAACCTCCCATCTAAGTTTCATTGCATAGTTCCCTTTAAGAAAGGAGCTTGTCTTTGTGCTGTGCTTAATCGCTCAGTTGTGTCCGACTCTGCAACCCCATGGGCTGCAGTCTGCCAGGCTCCCCTGTCCATGGGATTCTCCAGGCAAGAATACTGGAGTGGGTTGCCATGCCCTCCTCCAGGGGATCTTCCCAACCCATGGCTTGAACCCAGGTCTCCCGCATCACAGGCAGATTCTTTACTGTCTGAGCCACGAGGGAAGCTTGTCTTTGGAGCACAAGAACTCTTTATCTTTTTTTTTTTTTTTTTTGCTTCTAGACAGAAATGAAATGAAGGACAGCTTCTTACTATGTAAAAATAAACTCTACATACTCATCCACACATCCTTCAAATCTTTGTAAATCAGTTTTCATAGAGAAATTGTTATAAATAATGATTGACATCTATACTATCATGGATCAATTTTACCATGGGTGAAATTATCTTTTGAGTGCTATCAGAAGAACCTAGTTATCATTCTCCATGCTTCCCTCCACAAAATTTTTTCTTTAAAATCTAGAAATAACTGATTTACAAATTTTGGGGCCCACAACATATTTAACAGTATTTTAGGTGCCAGTGACAAAAATCAAGCAGATAGCAGCACAGACAGAACGTGACACATACACATTTCCCCAAAAATAAATTAGAGGAAGATGATTCTTGAAAGGCAAAAAGGCTGACCCTTGAGTTACTCATGTATAGTATTTACCATGATGTCTGTCCCATAGTGAATGGCCAATCAATCTTGATTAACAAAAAGGAGTCTTACTTTGTGCCATCCCAGGGAGTATCAGGAGAGTTGTTCTGAGTAGGTGAAAATGCTCAGTCATCTCAGATGATACAGAATCAATTAAGATGAATATTGAGAAAGGGCCTCTGTAACTGGCAAGGAGTTGCTTGGTGACCTTGAAGATAACAAGGAGTTGTTGAGTTTGGAATCAGATTCCAGTGCACTAAGGAAAAGGATGAAGGCATGAAGGGAATTTTTATAAGAAGGCAAATCAGGGCAGATCAAGGTAAATTTATTTAGGATGGCACAGAATTAAGCAGACTAAGGAAACAGAGTTATTATGCTAACTATATAAAGACATAATGGTATTAAATGTTGATGTTGATTGAATGGGCTAATGCATATGGTTCTACTATAATTTCAAGAATACATAAACTCAGGACTTCCAAGGAATCAAAATCTATAGTCTACATTTATGGTTCTGCAATTAATTCCCTTGACAGCCTAGATAATTAATTCACTTTCCCTGGGTCTTAGTCCATCAACAAATATTACAAAGTGTATAATATTGTAGTCCATGATGATTAAAATATGTGTATAGTATATATACATATTTTATAAGAAGAAGACAGAAAATGCTTTGAAAGTGAGAGTAGTAGAAGACAGTGGTAAAGAAGTGCTAAGTGTTATTAGCAAAATGAGTGTTGCAATGATTGCTACTATGTGCTACTCTCTAATGATGATATTATATATTCAAATTTCAAATGCTAGGGCTATGGGACCTGGTTTATGCAGGTCTAGGAAAACATTGGTATTCTTATCAACGTGTCATCTTTGAAGCAAAGGAGTAATTTTAGGAATAAAACATTCACAGAAGTATCAAAATAATACCTGTAATGCCTCAATAATTAGTGAAATTACCTTGAGATAACGAATGCTTCTAGGAGGCAGCAGGAGTGAGGGATGAGAGGAACTGATGAAAATGCCCTAACTAAATTTTCCTATAATGGAGTTATGACATAATCTGTATTAGTTTGGTTAGGATACAAGGTAAAGATCCTAATTTGGTTCATGTAAAATCTCTCTGAAAGCATCTTTTATTTTGCAATTATTTTTTAAAAGAGTTTTGTGTCAGTTCTGAGCATTCTCATTTTTATTCTTTCCAGCTTATTTTTAACCTTCAGGTAGCTACTCAAAAGCTAATGAAGTAGCAGAGTTATACCTAGTAAAAGAGAAATTGAGAGCCAGTGGTAGGGGATGGTGAAAGGAAAGGCAGTGAGTTAAGATACCCTTCTCCTTCCCTGGTGGTGCAGACGGTAAAGAATCTGCCTGCAATGCAGGAGACCCAGATTCAATCCCTGGTTGGGAAGATCCCCTGGAGAAGGGAATGGCTACCCACTCCAGTGTTTTTGCCTGGAGAATTCCATGGACCGAGGAGCCTGGAGGGCTGCAGGCCATGGGGTCACAAAGAGTCAGACACAACTGAGGGACTGACACTTTCACTTTACACTTTTCAATTTCACTCTTTCCAGGGCTCCAATATAAACAATTTAATCATCAACACTCTGATAATACTGAGTGCTTTCACATGCCAGCATTTTACATGACTCTTACCTATGAAATAGGTACTATCATTGTCCCCCACTTCTCAGATGAAAAAAATTAAACTTGAGGTCAGTTGGCCTGGATCACACAGCTGTTGTGTGGTGATACCAGCATAGTACTCAAATGTAGACTCAGCTATACTAGTGCTTGTAAACGTTGTGCTGTCTGGCTTTCTAGTGAATCCTAACTGTGGATCACTGTATCACTGGAGTCGGAGCACAGACTTGTCCTACAGCAGGTCTCAACCTCAATTGGGCATTTGCTCCTCTTGACTCACCTAGCAACAACCTGATGTTTCCATTGTTGGCATCTTCCCAGTGCTACCTGGAGTTGTGTTTCCTCATACTTATTTTCCTTAATGGAAACTAGAAGCTAAGATTCTGAAATGCATTCAAATAAAGCTGCTTAGGGAAACAGACTCTGTGAAGGCCATACATTAAAAAAAGTGATCAGATCCTAGGGACCAGTTTTTTACCCTGAAAATCAGAGAGAGGAGGGAAGGAAAGACAGAGACACAGAGAGCTCTATTGTCTTGACCAAGCAGCAGACTATCCTAACATTGCTTATCAAGAATGAGCTTCTGGGCTTTATGTAAATTCTAAAAGTTTTTCTTGAAATTTGGTGGATAATTAGGCAGTTATTTTATATAATCTTTGCCAAGAAAAAAATTCTATGTAAAAATTAAAATACATTTTATGTTATTGGAATTATCTCGTGTTTCTTTTCACTGGCAAGATAATAGAGAATTATGTAATGCAAAAAAAAAAAAAAAATGTGTTCCTGGAATAGTACAAATCCAGTTTCAGGAATTTCACCCCACAAAGGAGACCATTAACCAACATTTCCCCCATCTTTTCTAGGATATGTGAAAAATCAGAAGAAGAATTCAGAAGACTCTCCAGATGACAGTGATTAAGAGGGACTCTGAAGTCAGATCAGCTGAGTTTAATTTGGTTCCATCATTTATCAGGTGAGTGGATCTTTATGTATGTATGTTATGTTTACATATGTTACTCGACTTCTCTGGATGTCAGTTTTCTCATCTCTAAAAGGGATAAGTGAAGTTGCTCAGTCATGTCTGACTCTTTGCGATCCCATGGACTATAGCCTACCAGGCTCCTCCATCCATGGAATTTTCCAGGCAAGAGTACTGGAGTGGGTTGCCACTTCCTTCTCCAGGGGATCTTCCTGACCCAGGGATCGAACCCAGGTCTCCCGCATTGCAGGCAGACACTTTACTGTCTGAGCCACCAGGGAAGCCTGTACAAGGGACAAGAATAATGCCAAATTCATAAGGTAGCTGTGAATATTTAATATAATAACCTGTGTAAACCCACACATAAGAAATGCTAAATAAATATTAGCTATTACTATTTTAACACTTAACTTGGAGAAGGAGCTTGTACTAGCTTCTGAGTTTTCTCATAGCAGTTAAACAAACTGCTGCTGCTGCTGCTGCTGCTTCTAAGTCACTTCAGTCGTGTCTGACTCTGTGCGACCCCATAGACGGCAGCCCACCAGGCTCCCCCTTCCCTGGGATTCTCCAGGCAAGAACACTGGAGTAGGTTGCCATTTCCTTCTCCAATGCATGAGAGTGAAAAGTGCAAGTGAAGTTGCTCAGTCGTGTCTGACTCTTCGAGACCACATGGACTGCAGCCTACCAGGCTCCTCCATCCATGGGAGTCTCCAGGCAAGAGTACTGAAGTGGGCTGCCATTGCCTTCTCCGAATTAAACAAACTGGGTGGCTTAAAACAACAGAAATGTAGTTTCTCACATTTCTGGAGCCAGAAGACCAAAATCAAGGTGTCAGGCAGGGCTGCACTCCCTTGTGGGGGCTCAAAGGGAGACGGCTTTCTCGCCTCTTCAGGCTTCCAGTGGTTATGGGCAATCTTTGTGTCTCCATCACTCCCGTCTCTGCCTCATTCTCAGTGACCCTCTCTTCTGCGTGTCTTCTCTTTGTCTCTTGTAAAGATACTTGTCATTGGATTTCAGATCCATTTGGGTAATTCAGGATAATGTCATCTCAAGATCCTTAATTTAATTGCATGTGCAAATATCTTTTTCCATATAAAGTCACATTCACAGTATCTAGGTATTAGAAGGTGAGCACAATTTTTTAAGAGCCACCATTCAACCCTCCATAGGTGTTAAGCATGTTTTTTCACTTCTCTTTTCAACTGTATTTGTATTCTACTGTTAACTATTTTCTAAATCTAATAATCCTGGCCTCTGCATTCCCCATCCTCACACCTCACACCACCTTCCCCAACCCCACTCTACCCCCCACCCCCACCCAGCCATGCCATGCCACTTGTGACATCTTAGTGCCCCGAACAAGGATCAAACCTGTTCCCCCTGCAGTGGAAGTGCGGAGTCCTAACCACTGTACCCCCAGGGGATCTCCTGATTGCTATCAGAGGGGTATAGATGAAGGCATTTAAGAGTATGAGCAGTTGCTTTGAAAGGGAGAGAGTAATCAAACCAGGTTATGAGTGCAATATGGAAGTGTATGGATGAGAAAACAACATTCCAAGTAGAAGCAGCAGCAGGAACAGCGGAATAGAATAGTATACATATTTACAATAGCAAATGGCTTTTGCTTAGAATAAAAGTCTACAAACCCAACCATCCTACCATCTGTTTTTGTATGGCTTCCAATTGGCGCTGGGGGGTGGGGAAGGGTGCAGGTTATATTTTTAAATCATTGGGGAAAAAACTGCAAAGGTTGAAGAAGAACTTGCAGCATGTAAAAATTACATAAATTTCCAATTTCAGGGTCCATAACTAAAGTTTTATTGAAATACAGCTACACTCATTCATTTATGTATTGCCTATGGCTTCTTTTGTACTACAATGACAGAGCTGAGTAGTTGTGACAGAGACCTTAACAGCTAGAGAGCTGAAATATTTACTGTCTGACTCCACAGAAAAAGCTTGTAGACATGTGCTTTAGCAGAAGTGTAAAGGGCCTAAAGGCAAATAGTGAAAGAAGACCTGGTGGTTTGCTTATGCCTGTTCAGCCCTTGTAATAGCCTATGTTTTTCACTTTGCATAGTCTTTTTCTACCCATTTAAATATACTGTTCTAAATCTTATTCTCTCAAGGCTTTGTGTAGTTATTTGCAAAATTGCCTGAGAGGTAAGTTTGAAATCCTCTTTAAACTGTTCAGTTCAGTTCAGTCGCTCAGTTGTGTCCGACTCTTTGCGACCCCATGAATCGCAGCACGCCAGGCTTCCCTGTCCATCACCAACTCCTGGTTGGTGGACAGACTTCCCTGTCCATCACTCAAACTCACGTCCATTGAGTCGGTGATGCCATCCAGCCATCTCATCCTCTGTCGTCCCCTTTTTCTCCTGCCCCCAATCCCTCCCAGCATCAGAGTCTTTTCCAATGAGTCAACTCTTCGCATGAGGTGGCCAAAGTACTGGAGTTTCAGCTTTAGCATCGTTCCTTCCAAAGAACACCCAGGGCTGATCTCCTTCAGAATGGACTGGTTGGATCTCCTTGCAGTCCAAGGGACTCTCAGGAGTCTTCTCCAACACCACAGTTCAAAAGCGTCAATTCTTCGGTGCTCAGCTTTCTTCACAGTCCAACTCTCACATCCATACATGACCACTGGAAAAACCATAGCCTTGACTAGATGGACCTTTGTTGGCAAAGTAACGTCTCTGCTTTTGAATATGCCATCTAAGTTGGTTATAACTTTCCTTCCAAGAAGTAAGCGTCTTTTAATTTCATGGCTGCAGTCACTATCTGTGGTGAAACTGTGGTCGAAATAAATAACAGTTTAATGTATAATTTATTATATTGTACCTGGTAGGTAACATACTTGGAATTTAGGAGAACCCAAGTCACAGAATTGCCCCCTTGGCAGACTGGTGGAACAGAGATACTTGCAGAGACGAGCCTTTCTTCAACCCTCTTGATGCACCATATAGGGCAGCCAATTCTTCTACCAATTGAAGCCAAATGTATTTGGTTGTTAGTTTTATTTCCAATTGGTTAAGGTAATAGCGAGACACATGCTGCTAAATTGCACCTTGGGGGAGGGAAAAGTGGCAAGAATTACCATGCAATAATTGCCAATCATTGAGTGTTGAGTCTCTGTGCCCTGGGTAACAATCATTAAGATGGAGAATTTTCCATGAAGGAGAAAACAGCCCCCTGAGATTAGAAATGCTGGACGAAATATTCTCAAACTTTATCACAGGGAAGACTTTCAAGGGAAATCTGTTAATATTCAGATTCTCTAATCTCTGTCCCAGATAATCTGTGGGTCTTCAGTGGAACTCAGGACTCTGTAGTAAAGATTTAAAGGAAAAAAAGAAGGGGCCAAACTGCATCCCACAAAGGAATTTTTATATTTTGTTCTTCACTTTCCTACAATTCCCTAATTTGTTATGCTTACATGTATGTTCTTATATATAGCAAGAATAAAATAGGAAGGGGCATCATTTTGAAAAATTTTCCTACTCTTTCACCTTGCTTAGCTAGTTTATTTGTTTAAATATAAATTGGTTCCTAATCTAAGTAAAAAATAACTTGACCCAGAGAAGGGCTGGTCTTTGAAGGCAGTTTTATATATATGATGGAATGTTATTCAGCCTTAAAAAGGGGAAATTCTGCCATCTGTCAGAGCAGAGATAAACCTTGAGAACATTCTGCTAAGTGAAATAAGCCAGTCACAGAAGAAAGCAGTGAACTCTCTCCTCAGTTAGAGAGGTGCTTGCTCTCCCAGTCATAGTATTCTACTTTAGATTCAAATTGCACAGGGGAAGTCTGTTTAACTTAATCACGAGTTCTCCCTAGGCTAACCAACCATGGCCAGGGGTGTTCTATTCTGTTTGTAAACAGACTTTGAAGATAGGATTCATGTCTATTTTGTTCTTGAATTTTCTTAAGTATTTGCTCTAGTGCCTTGCACATAGCACATATACAAATATTGGTTGAATGAATAACAGAATGAAACACCAACTCTTCAGGGCTTATCTTGACCTTTGTCTCTTATTTTGTAATTATAGCATGTGGTTGTGTTGTTTCTGTGGTAGATTTAACCTAAGAATTATGTGGAAAAGCCTTTTTTAAAAAGTTAAAGTTCAGGTTCAGAAATATGCTATTATTAAACTAATTTTCAGAGTTTTCCTCTTTATAGTAAAAAATGAACTGAGAGTGTTCAGAAGGAACAAGACTATAATTTAAACCCAGATATACATAGTGCATTAAGTAAATCAACAAAGAAATGAATAAAATTCATAGTTTATCAGTTTGGGCTCACTAATATACTTTTATTCAACCTAGTAAATATTCTCAGTTTTCTTGAATTACAGCAAACCACAGCCCACAGATTAAAGCTGGCCCACTGCTTGTTTTGCAAATAACATTTCATTGGAACACAACAATGCTCTTCTCCTTACTGCTTTGTCATAGCTGCTTTGGTGCTACGATGGCAGAGCTGAGTACTTAACAACAGCAATCCTGTGGCCGGCAACGCTAAAATGTTTACTATCTAGCTTTTTACAGAAATGTTTGCTGACTCCTGATTTGGACTCTACAAGTCTCTTTATTGGCAATGTACACTAACCTTAACAAAAAAGCTCAAGAGCCTACCCCTTACCCTCTTTTCTCACTCCAAGAGGAGAGGATTGTGAACTGAATCAAAGACAGGTGAAGGGCACTCAGAGATTATAGTGGGGCTTTGTTGGGAGGTGAAAGGAGCCAAACTCTTTTCCTATTCATGATTTATGCTGTCCTGTCTCATACTGTCTTTGGAGATAGATTGCAGAAACAAAGTGGAACCACTGTGGGTACTGGGAAAGCATCCTGCAGTTGTTGAGAGCAGATTTAGGTTTACATTGCCAGAAAGAAAAGTCAAAGCAGGGTGTATGAAGCTGACCCAGACAGGCATTGGAGCAGGGCTGGGAATAAAGAGTGAGCCTAAACTCAGCGAAACCATCCTGTCATTCTTTAGCTCTGTTCCATTATGGGAATTGTTAAAATATTACAAAGCTTCCTTCTCACAGTGAACAGAAATTCTCTTCACTGGTATTGATCTATTCTTCTAGAACTTTCTTTGTGTTGTGGGCTGAACTGTCACACCACCTCCCCAAATTCACATGTCTAAGTCCTAATCTTCAGGACCTCAGAACATAGTATCTTCCTTGAAAACAGGGTCTTTAAAGAGGTAATTAAATTAAAATGAGGTTATTAGAGTGACCCTAATCCAATCTGTCTGATGTCCTTAGAAGAGGAAACTGGAACACAGACACACACAGAGGAAAGGCCATATGAATACACAAGACCATCCATAAGCCCAGGAGAGAGCCTTCAGTTAGCCCTGCTAACTCCCTGATCTTGAACTTTTATCCTTGGAAACTGTGAGAAATTAAATCTGTATCATTTAAGCCACCTAGTCTGTGGTCCTAGCACATGAATATGCCATGTATTGGCCTTCATATATGAGTAGACAGCTATCATCTCTTCTGTTCATCTGTTAAATATCTCTTCTCTCACATAGTTTAGTTTACTGACTGGGTACCATCTCCAGTATATATTATCTTTTAAATATAGATGTTCTCCAAAGGTTTCTATCCATTGGTTCAACAGTTCTACCTCCAGGAATTTTCCATTTTAAGGAAATCATTCTACAGTAGCGCAACACTTTATGCACAAAGATTTTTACCCCAGTGCTGCATTTTATTTTCTTCAACTTAGAAAAATGGTCTATATATCTATACTACTTTACTTATTTTACAAACAAAAATTAACCCCAAGTGCATGTCTGGTGAAGTTTTCAAAAATATGAAAATTTGTAAGTAAAAATTTCCTCTTGCACTCTCCAGAGATAACTGTAAACTTCACATATGATTATAAACAATATACTCATACATATTTTTAAACAGAAATGGGGAGACTTGTACATAATATTAGAATTTTTTCCCTTATGATAGCAGGGAGATCTCCCTACAGTAATTGAATTCCTCATTGTTCCTTCCATCACTGCTTTCATAACTCCTGCCCAGCTTTAAAGAGTCTGGTTGTCATCTTCGTCTTCTTCCCTAGTGTTAAGTGTCCTTTCTCTAGGCTCTAAACCATAGTTAAGAATAATGGGGGGAAGAAAAAAAAGAATAATGGCTCTAGAGTCAAACTGCCTGGGTTTGAACCTATTTTTTTCATTTTGTATGGTTGCTATAACAAGTTATTACAAACTCACTCTGGGGATTAACAGGTGGCATCTTTAACGAGCTATTATTCTATCAATACCTAGAAATACCACCTTGTTAGCAAGATGTGCCTTAGTCTCTGACAACTATTGAAATAGTAGAGAGATTGTCCCTACTCATGAGGTTGCTAAGAGAATTCAGTGAGTTCATTCATGTGAATAGTGCCTGGAATGAAGTATATGCTTAGTACCGTTAGCTATCATAAGCATATAGTTATCTATGTGTCTTATTTGCCGAGTTACTAGACTGCTAGTTCCTTGAAGGAAAGAACAGTGTTGCATATTATGTGCTCAATAAATGTTTCTTAAACTGAATTGCTCCACCTAAAAGACTATTACGTAGCCAATAAAATAATAGAAAATTTGAAATGTTATGAAAAATACCATATCTTGTTGTCCTGCTGCTGCTGCGAAGTCGCTTCAGTCATGTCCGACTCTGTGTGACCCCATAGACGGCAGCCCACCAGGCTCCCTTATCCCTGGGATTCTCCAGGCAAGAATACTGGAGTGGGTTGCCATTTCCTTCTCCAATGCATGAAAGTGAAAAGTGAAAGGGAAGTCGCTCGGTTGTGTCCGACTCTTCGGGACCCCATGGACTGCAGCCTACCAGGCTCCTCTGTCCATGGGATTTTCCAGGCAAGAGTATTGGAGTGGGGTGCCATTGCCCTCTCTGATCTTATTGTCCTATTAAGTGACAAAAGCAAAATAAAATATGCATAGACAATCACAGCTGTTTTAAATGTGCAGAGCTAAAAATTATGCATAAAAATAGACTGGAAGTATGCCTATATGTTAACAGTTGGTGGTCTAGGAATGATGGAATGATGGGTAATTTTTTTATTCCTATTTTTACTTTCAGACTTTCTCTATTGAGAGTTAAGGTGTACAAATAATTTATATCTGATTTACACACACACACACACACCTCTTGCTTGTTAAACATTAGAGGTGATGTTATATAGAGCCAGAACTCAGGTTTTGAGTTATTAATATTACCTAGGTTAGTGACAGTTCTGGTTCATCATTTAGGAGCCCTGAGTGCAGGGAAGCAAGCTGCTGTTGCCAATGTTGTCATCGTTGTAATTGTGTTTCTGCTTCAATGTCCTCACCTGAGAGTCAAGGTGAACGATCCTCCACCCAGAGGGCTATAATGGTTCCAGTGGGATAATGCATGTAAACTCCTAGCATGTCATATGACACACAACAGGCCCAGAATAAATGTCAGCTACACTTCTCAGGGTTCTTATTCCTGAGAGAATGATGCTGATCTGATCAGACACTTCAAGTTTTAAGGAGACATTTGTTCAGATGAAGGAAAGAAGAGAAAATAGAGAATAACACCAGCTTGATGAATCTCAGGATCTATAAGACTTGTTTAAACCCCTCGCATGTAAAGATGTGCCAAATCTGATTCTACAAGAATGTTTTTCAAGTATTCTGTTTTTAGCAACAGAACTCCCTACCCCCCTCCCCAAATCTCATGCAGATTCCTCTAGATTTAAAACAGATCAAAACCGCTGCTCTGGTAAAACAGAGGTCAGGTCACTCATCTGAGCTCCACATTGCTCTTACAGAGCTGAGGCTTCTCAGAGAATAATGTGGAAAATGCTCTTCCAACATAAATGTAACTGGTTCACAAACTGTAACTTGGCCAGCTTCTTCTGGGAGAGGGGGCACGGTGTCCTTGGCTCTCTATTGTGGTTTGCGGGGCAGCAAGGGGCAGAGGGATCATGAGCAACAGCTGTCCCCAGGCTCTTGAACTACTTGGCAGGGCATTTGTGCATGTCTCAAGCCTGTTCCTTAGGAGCCGTGCCCTTATTTGAGCCAGAACTACACAAAGGCATTGTCCTCAAACACTGGGTCTCCTCTTTCTTGACTGGCCCTGTTTACCCATTCATCAGCAGGTGGTGGCTGGAACATTCCCCTTTGATTTTGTGGCTCAGGAGCGGCAAGCTAAGACCTAAGCTGAATAAACATCGTATCATTTGGCACTGGCAAGATTCCTGGTAGTCCGGGTCAGGAGAGGTTTAAGGAGGATTAGGTTTAGATTAGAAAAGGGGTTGAGTTATTTTTTTTCCCTGTGGTTTCTCTTAAGTGCCTTAGGGTTTTGTAAGAGTCAAGTGGGCTGACGGCCTAGACTCAGTTGCTCCAGAGATAAAAGTGGTGAGCTCAGTGTTTTTTCTGGACCATCAGGAGGGTATGTTCTTCTCCTGAACATGGTTTTTCCCATGAGACTCATGAGTTCCTGGGAATCTGCTGAAAGCTCTAAACCTTTTCTCTAGAAAACTGGGGGCATCTGTGCACAAGCACGCACGGGCAGGTACACAAGGGCACGCCCACACGGGCTTGCGCGTGCGCATACACCTGATTTGACTTACTCGCAGGCGTTCCTGAAATTCACAAGCCAGAAGAATTTCAAGAGCCTAAACAACTCACCTTTCAGAGGGACCTCACCCTTCCCAGAGGTGAGCTAGAGGAGGGTGGGGGTGGTTGTTCTCCCTAGAGTGGCTCCTGAGTGACCACTGGCTGTGCTGCCTGGCCCTTGCTGTCACGACGCCAGGTTCCTTTGGCAGGCTGGCCGGGGGCTCTGGCACTTGCTCTTGTTTATAGCACAAAGTCTTGCTCCACTCCCTGGCGACGGCTTGCAAACCCAAGCTGTTTCATTTCTCCCAGACAAAGAGGTTAGTGGGTAGTGGAGGAGGGGAACAATACCAAGGCAAACACCTTTGGAAAGCACACTTTCTCCTTAGATTCCCTGGAAGACTGTCCTTCCACCCCAGTGTCTGCCAGCTCCGGCTTTGCTTCTGGGGCAATTGTGGCTGGCTTTGCCCTCCAGGGAAAGAAACTGATGACTGCATTTTTCCTCCTTGTTCTTCTCCTCTGTGGTGTCCTCCCTACCATCATCGTTTATTTAAAGGGTGAGCCTAAGGTGTTTTTTTCTCAAACAGATGGATGTTCCCACTTAAAATTAAACACTGGAGTGCCTAGGCTGCTGTTTACTTGTGTAACAATGACCAAGTCTCTTAACCTCTCTGAGCCCTAGTTTTCTCCTGAGATTAAAACAGTATCTGCAGTATGGGGTGGTCAGGAAAAATCAACATTGGGCAAGTTGTTAGCAGTTCTCTCACTCAATAAGTGTATATTGGGGAATGGTTTACCATTTTATTATAAGCACATTCTTATTCTCCAATGAAACATGATTTTCTCTCTAGAAACATCTCTAGAACCTTAAATAGAAGCAAAAAGCTTTCTCCAACTTGGCATAGGGAATTTCTATTTGCCACCTCTAGGGTGAGCAGCTACTCAGGTGGTGTCAATTTTAGGGACTGTTGAAAATTCTAAGGGCTTCCCTGATAGCTCAGTTGGCAAAGAATCTGCCTGCAATGCAGGAGACCCTGAACCCAATAGTACTCGTAGCATGAAGGTAAGGGAACTTGGTGGTCCAATCTAGTCTACTGTGTAATAAGCATATTTTAAAACATTCAGATTCTGTTTTTAATTATTATACCACCATATACACACACACACACACACACACACACACACACAGCATTATATATGGTGGAGAAGACCAAACTGGTTTCTACAATAATTAACATTCATTTGCACACTTTCCATGTCCTGGTAAATGTCTTAAGCATTTTACCTAGTTTAATCCTTTCAGTAACACTCCAAAGAGGTCCTATTATTATCATTTTATAAATGGAAACAGAGACTCAGAGAGGTTAAGTAAGTGGTCCAGGGTCACAGAGCTTGTACGTATCAGCTGCTAAGTCACTTCAGTCGTGTCTGACTCTGTGCGACCCCGTAGACAGCAGCCCACCAGGCTCCCCGTCTCTGGGATTCTCCAGGCAAGAACACTGGAGTGGGTTGCCATTTCCTTCTCCAATGCATGAAAGTGAAAAGCGAAAGTGAAGTTGCTCAGTCGTGTCTGACTCTCTGTGACCCCATGGACTGCCGCCTACCAGGCTCCTCCATCCATGGGATTTTCCAGGCAAGAGTACTGGAGTGGGATGCCATTGCCTTCTCCATGTACATATCAGAGCTGGTGGTAAATCTTCAGCCTCCTTCTGCTTTGATCTCTCCAAATTTTTATGAGAATATGTTGCTTCTCTTTATACTCCCTAAAATAATAATTTTCAGTTGAGAAGTTCATTCTTGATCGCTTTGATAGGCCTGAGAGTCTCCTCCTAGCAAGAATCTCAGATGGCTTAACACTGTCCAGAGCTTCAGATTTATTTAATGCAGCCTTCACATTGTTTGTAAAGCTGCTGGATAATTTATTTTTTAACCTCCATACTGAAGAAAATTATGTAAGTGTTCACATGCTTCAGTGCTCATCAGTAAGGGAGGAAGAAGTAATAGTGTCTGTTTACATCATACAGAATGTTTGCTACTAAACATAAGAAATCGTTAAACCCAAACACAGACTCACATGGTGGAGCTTATGTTGGGTTGGCCAAAAGTTTGTTCAGATTTTTGCATACGAGCTTACAGAAAAACCTAAATGAACTTTTTGGCCAACCCCAGAAAGTACACCATGCTCTCCAGCTTGTCCTCTCATTTTTATTGATCATGAGCAAGTTTTGGATATGAACTAAACTTCTTTATGTGATTTTTTTCCTGATTATAAAAGTGATGTAACCTCAATAAAAAGGGGAAACCAAAAAATAAATAAATAAATAAAAGTGATATATGTCCATGGAAGGAAATTCAGAAAATACGGAAGAATATAGAGAAGCCAATAAAATAGAGCTAAATTTCTTAGTATGTGATCTGGGCCTGGAATCAAAGCTCTTTTGGGTTTAGAAAATACCTGTTCAGTAATTTTTGTGATGAACTACAAAGAAAAACCCTTTGATTCTAGTGCAATTTTAGGGTATTTTACCATAAGTCATTTTAAAGCAATCAAATGAGAAAAAATAAAATTTTCCTGTTCCTCATTGTTACAAATGAGTCTCTAGAGAGTTTTTGAATGGGGTGGGGGGGAGAGGTTAGCTTTTCATATCCCCAACTGCTTTGTATTATTTGGCAAACTAGATTCTTGCTTTCTTTAAACTTCCAAAGTGATCCGGAATCTTGAGTTAAAAAGCTGTGAGTTAAAAGGATTTAACTAAAAGTGTGATTTCCTGCTCCCCATTTTCCTTCCTATCTATAGAAAATTAAAGTACTGTTAAAAAGAAAATTTACAAAAATCAAGTTTTCCATAATCACATTTGAATATTTGCAATACTTAATATTTACATCTCATCTGAATATGACTCAAAGAATGAGTTATCCCACATGTATTTCTTACTATAGTGGCCATCAAATATTTTAAAATATTTAAAAGTTATTTTTATGCACTGACTGCATATGAACACATAATAGAAAAAGATCAGGCTATTTACTTATCCATGTCCTTATATCAACTATCCTGAACTGATACTGTGTTCAGAATGTCTCCTGTGGTACATAACAAGTTAGGTAGATTGGAACTTGATTTTCTTCTTTGGTAAGAGAGCAGTTGATTTCAGCATCACTTCCAATATTGTCTATAGGCCTGGGTCCTATAAAGCAATTAGGGTTTTCAATTTACAATCCATAATTTCAGAGGTATTAATTGTGTAATTATTCATGTAGTATTTATTTACTTATCACTTCACTTCATCTGAGAGCCTCAGTGTGATTTGTAAATATTAATACATTGTAATTATGTTTCATCATAAGAAAAATATGATATACTGTCACTAGTAGTTTGAAACCATTATTAGCTTTGTACTTGACCTAGAAATCTCTCATTTACATTTGTAGTTGTGACTTCTCTCTGCTGCTGCTGCTAAGTCGCTTCAGTCGTGTCCAACTCTGTGCGACCCCGTAGACAGCAGCCCACCAGGCTCCCCCGTCCCTGGGATTCTCCAGGCAAGAACACTGGAGTGGGTTGCCATTTCCTTCTCCAATGCATTAAAGTGAAAAGTGAAAGGGAAGTCACTCAGTCGTGTCCGACACTTCGCGACCCCATGGACTGCAGCCTACCAGGCTCCGCCATCCATGGGATTTTCCAGGCAAGAGTACTGGAGTGGGGTGCCATTGCCTTCTCCGGTGGCTTCTCTCTAACCTTCAGTAAATCATTCTTTTTTGTGTCAGTGATTTGCTACCATGTATTGAGAGAAGACTGGATGATGCCACATTGCCACATGATACCATAAGAACTCAATGTAAGTTTACTCTTCCTGCTTTAAGATTTTCACTGTTTTTCCTTTAAGATGTTAGGAGCATCTTTAACTGAACACATGAGATTTTATTCTTAGGGTCCTCTAAGTAACAGATATCACACTTCCATGAGTGACCTTTGAGAACCAACCAACCAACCAAAGTCTAGAATTATAAGCATTGCATTTACCAAGATGAAAAACAATAAATGAGCGAGCCAACATTACAATGATACCTAGTTAGTCTGTCTGGGCTTGTGACCTTTCCCCCTTTGCCTTTTCCTCTGGACATTTCGCCATTTTACTTAATAAACCTCAGATCCCTGACCTGTGTTACTTGTTGTCATTGCCTTTACTCTTATTGTTGCTTTTTAATTACTTCTGTTAGGATGGTGGGGCTCCATGCTGTGAAATATGATTTATAATCTTTTGTCTTATGTTCATGACTTTCTGCCTCTTTCCAACATGATTTATTGCTGACCTTGTTTGTAATATTTGGACATAACACTTTTATATTTCAAAGCTGAACTTTGATCTTTGTGTGTTATATTTTGTTCATCTTGAGCAATGAGTCTGGGGAACCATAGATGAGAAGCAGGAAAAAAAAATCCCCGAAATGCAATAGTAGCTAGCGGCTGTGATTCAGCAGCAGGGATGGTAAAGCTGTGACGTACACAGCCACTCACAGTAGGAACTTGTTTGGACTGTAAATCTGAGTCACTCCCTGACCCAGTAACACTTTCCAGTGCCTCTGAATCTAGAAAAAGGATCATCTTTGACTTTATAGTGAATAACAATGGAGAAGGATGGAAGGGGAAGGCACTGTTATCTACTTTTAGTTATACATTTTTCCTAGCAATATGCTAATTTAATAAACAAATATCTGAATATATCACAACATGTCAATGATATTAGTCATGTTCATGTTAGCATGTTTAAATGTTGGTAACTGTGTCATTCTGGCCATTTGTGTTTGTACTAACTATAACACAGATGTGGCCCCATGAGGACATACTGAGATGATCTTAAATTTTCAATTTTACACTTAATGTTAACAGAAGTAATTACATTATAAAAATCATACTTTTCCAAAAGGCTTTTGAATCCAGGTTCTTACTGTCCTAGAAGGTGGCAATTATTGATTTTAGATCTTAGACACCATAATTTTCATTAAGGCAATTCTATTAATTGCTTGGTGGTCCATGCTTACACTGAGTAACCCTCTTTCTAGGATACCGTCTTTATAAGTAATAGAAGTTCCTTTTGAAGCAATCTAAAACTGACCTTTTATAAATTATTATTCCTCTTAAGCAGTCCTCAGTAGAAGCAGAGAACAGTGATCATTTTTCTTCCTTTGTTTCTTCCTTCCTGATTTACAGTATAGTTAAAGCAAATATATGAAATCTGTACCGAAGCCATGTAAATGTACAGAAGCAAATCAGTATTCTATTTCCAAAGTTTATCTCATCTTTAGCTGCGATAAGAGATCCACCAAACTCTACCAGATAAGGGCCTCTGAAGAATATCTTTTGGCAAAAGCACAAGCATTAACTTTAGATGCATCTCTATCCAAATACGGGTTTTCCAGGTGGTGCAGTGGTAAAGAATCTGCCTGCCAATGCAGGAGACCTGGGTTGGGAACATCCCCTGGAGAAGGAAATGGCAATCCACTCCAGTATTTTTGCCTGGAGAATCCCATGCACAGAGGAGCCCGGTGGGCTACAGTCCATGGGGTTGCAAAGAATCAGACATGACTTGGCGACTCAACAGCAGCTAACTAAATATGTCTCTTCCATGTAACTTTCCATGTGACCTTGGACAAGTTTAACCTTAGTTTCAACACATGTAAAAGGAAGAATATGATAGAAAACTTGTAAAAGGACTAGATAAAAATATAAGTGCCTAAAATTACACTTTCTTCTTGCTAGACCTAAGGTAATGAACTAATCTGCAAAATATTCTTACAATTCTCATTAAATCTTCTCTCTCATAATTCTCTCTAGAAGCTTATGAAAAATAGTTAGCTTTTCTTTAAGAATAATTTCACCTTTCAAAAAGAAAATTGTCACTTTCTCCTTACTGACAATTATTTCTTATTCATCTTTTTTGTGCAGTTAAAGAAGTATACAATAATTGAAACAGATGAAGAGGAGTCAAGACACTGTGCCCTTATTCAGGTTGCCACAGTTGATAATGAAGTTTCAAAAGGAATAATATTTTTTTATTTTTTAAATATTTATTATGTAATTTATTTATTTGGCTGTGCTGGGTCTTAGTTGTGGCACGCAGGATCTTTAGCTGTGGCATGCAAACTCTTAGATGTGGCATGTGGCACATGGTATCTAGTTCCCCTGACCAGGGATCAAATCCACGTCCCTTGTATTGGGAGCACAGATTCTTAGCCACTGGACCACCAAAAGGAATTATTATCCCAAAAGGAATAATATTATAGGCAGAATGAATTAGAATTGAACTTCAGAAAATCTAGAAAGATAAGAAGCCACATAGATACAGCATCAGAAAAATGTTAAGATGAAATTCAAGCAAGGTGTTCCAATATATTGGCAAAATGGAAGGGGTTGTTAAACCCTGGAATCACTTAACCTTAGAAGTAATTATGAAGGAAAAATCCATTCTAAGAGGTAAGTTCAAAAGAGTCACCGAAAAAAACGCAATTAATCCTATCAAATATTCATTGGAAGAAGCTGAAACCCCAGTACTTCGGCCACCTGATGTGAAGAACCGATGCATTGGAAAAGAGCCTGATGCTGGGAAAGATTGAACGCAGGAGAAGAAGGGGACAACAGAGGATGAGATGGTTGGATGGCATCACCGACTCGATGGACATGAGTTTGAGCAAGCTCCAAGAGTTGGTGATGGACTGGGAACCCTGGTGTGCTGCAGTCCATGGGGTCTCAAAGAATCAGACACGACTAAACTGAACCAATCCTATCAAAAGCAATAGGCAGAGGGGATCAGAATAATAATGAGACTTGATCATTTAATGACAACCTTTTATGCATGCCATCTCTGTTTCTCAGTGCAGGCTTGGAAGAGAAGAACCTTATTGTTTCATAGATGTGAAACTGAAGCTCAGGCACAATCAAGGGACTTGCTTGAGGTCATATAGCTAGTACAGGATTCAAAGTCCATTATAACCTGCTCTTAGGGAAAATCTGATGTGGTCGTTTCACTGAAACCTAATGATTTTGGTTAACGCTATTTTTTATAGAAGGCAAACTGTTTTTCTGCCTTGAATATGTTCACCTGACTAGGAAAATATTTAGAAGTCTTAATTATAGACATTATCTTTTGGGTTATCTTCAGCCTCTACATGTTTATGTAAATATACTGAATTTCTGAGGGATATAGAAGTCCCAAAAGAGACTTCAGACAGACTCAACTGTATTAATTCCAACTAAAACCTGAGCCCAAATCCATATTTAGGTTTTCTGATAACCTCAGCTAAGCTATGTCTTCACCTCTGGATGAATAAGGCTTAGTGTAAAGGCAGACCAAAGATAAGAGTCTTGATTGTTGCACTGCAAATCACATTGGATATTTGTTGGTCATATTGAAAAAATTAAAAAATAGTATTAACTGAAGTGTAATAACAAGTATATGGTAAAATACACAGATCTTAAGTGTATATCTTGATGAATTTTTACATTTGTACAAGGAGAGTGAAAAAGTTGGCTTAAAACTCAACATTCAGAAAATGAAGATCATGGCATCAGGTCCCATCACTTCATGGCAAATAGATGGGGAAACAGTGGAAACAGTGAGAGACTTTATTTTGGGGGGCTCCAAAATCACTGCAGATGGTGACTGCAGCCATGAAATTAAAAGATGCTTGCTCCTTGGAAGAAAAGTTATGACCAACCTAGATAGCATATTAAAAAGCAGAGACAATCCTTTGCCAACAAAGGTCCGTCTAGTCAAAGCTACAGTTTTCCCAGTAGTCATGTGTGGATGTGAGAGTTGGACTATAAAGAAAGCTGAGAACTGAAGAATTGATGCTTTTAGACTGTGGTGTTGGAGAAGACTCTTGAAAGTCCCTTGGACTGCAAAGAAATCCAACCAGTACATCCTGAAGGAAATGAGTCCTGGATATTTACTGGAAGGACTGATGCTGAAGCTGAAACTCCAACACTTTGGCCACCTGATGAGAAGAACTGACTCATTGGAAAAGACCCTGATGCTGGGAAAGATAGAAGGTAGGAGGAGAAGGGGGCTACAGAGGATGAGATGGTTGGATGGCATCACCAACTCAATGGACATGAGTTTGAGTAAGCTCCAAGAGTTGATGATGTGTTTGGCAAAACTAATACAATTATGTAAAATTAAAAAAAAAAAAAAAAAAAGTTGGTGATGGACAGGGAAGCCTGGCATGCTGCAGTCCATGGGGTTTCAAAGAGTTGGACACAACTGAGTGGACTGAACTGAATGCTGCATTCCCATATCCACAGTGATAAGCAGAGGGATGGACATGTGACTCACTCCTGCCAATTCAATGCAGTGAGACTGCTGAGACTTTTGGAATTGAGGCAGGCTCAACGTTTCAGTTGGTGTTGAATGCTGCAAGATGTGAAAAGTTAGTACAACAATCTTGCTACAGTGAGCAAGATATTTGAGAGGGAATCAGTATCAGGGAGAATGGAGTCAACAGACTGAAAGAAGGAAAGCTGGTCTGCAGGCAGGGCAGAGCTCCTGCATCCAGAGGTGCCTGAAATAAGATCTAGTTCTGGACTTTCATTAAAAAGACTCAACAGATTCTCTTGAGTAAACCGATTTGAATTGGGTTTTTTGCCACTTGCAGTCGAAATGACCTAAAATGTGTCTATTAGGGAAAATTATTCTCTATAAGTGAATGAGGGGATTTTTTTTTTCCTTCTTTTAAAGAGCGTGGGCACACAGGAAGGGGTTGGGGTGGCTAGAGTGACAATTGTTGCTGAAAAGGATGAAGGACTTATTTTAAAAAATAAGGATGATATCATACACATGTTTTTGCAGTGTGACTTTCATCTTTTCAAAACTCAAGTAAAGTTGACTATATACAAGAATGCCTTCTGTGGATTGTAATATTATGTATGTGTGTGTGGTAGGGAGGTGGGAGACTTCCCAGGTGATTCAATGGTAAAGAATTAACTTGCCAATGCAGGAGAAGCAGGTTTGATCCCTGGGTTGGGAAGATCCCCTGAAGAAGGAAATGGCAACTCTAGAATTCTTGCCTGGAAAATTCCATGAACATAGGAGCCTGGTGGGGTGCAGTCCATGGGATCACAAGAGTCAGACATGACTGGACATGACTTAGAGACTGAGCATGCACACTCAAGAGGGAAGGAGGGAGACAGGAGGACTGGATTCTGTGTTGTACTGAGATGGTACAAATAAGGAAAACAAGAGGTGATAAAAAGATCAACTTTAAACTCAACAAATTCAACAGAAAGTA
This sequence comes from Bubalus bubalis, assembly GCF_019923935.1. Taxonomy (NCBI): domain Eukaryota; kingdom Metazoa; phylum Chordata; class Mammalia; order Artiodactyla; family Bovidae; genus Bubalus; species Bubalus bubalis. Next base: position 110,649,926 of record NC_059159.1, on the reverse strand, counting down.
ACTTGGAGTCAGAGCTGACAGTGAGAATATAAGCCCTACAGAAATTCATAGAATTGTTGAGGAATGCCTTGGACTTTCCACATGGGGTAGAGGGTTGAGACTATCTTCCCTAGATCTGAAGGGGCAAGAGGATCCCAGCTAACTATGACATATTATTCCTAAGACTGACAATAACATTACTTGCTAGTAAGAATTTTCTCAACTAATTCTAACTTTGGATCCATCAAACAGGAGCCCAGAAGGCCAACAAATACAATTCTGTGTGTAGAATTAAAATATAATGGGAAGAATTTTCCAAATATTTCTTGAAATAAAGAACTTAAAACTATTCACTTTGCCAAAAGTCAGTTTTCCCAAGCCCAACTGAGCCACCAGGAAAGCCCCTCCCCAACCCCAAACCCCAATTCCCAAAGGGAATCAATATGCAGCACTTCCCAGTGTTTATAATGTAGCTGCCTGTGCATAATGCTACTCCAAATGAATTTAACTCAGAATCCCCTGAAAATACTAATTAGCCCCAGTCAGATATTTACCACTTAATGTGAGTAATATTTACTACCCCACCCTACCCTGAAGCTTCTTCTGTTCAGTTGTTGCTAAGTCATGTCCTACTCTTTGCAACCCTATGGACTGTAGCATGCCAGGCTCCTCTGTCCTCCACTATCTCCAGGAGTTTGCTCAAATACACGTCCACTGAGTCAGTGATGCTATCCAAGTATCTTATCCTCTATCACCCCCTTCTTCTTCTGCCCTCAGTCTTTCTCACTGGAAAGATTGCCATTGGCTCCTTGCTTCAGGTGGCCAAAGTATTGGAGCTTCAGCTTCAGCATCAGTCCTTCAAAGAATATTTGGGGTTGATTTCCTTTTGGATTGATTGACTTGATCTCCTTTCTGTCCAAAGGACTCTGAAGAATCTTTTCCAGCACCACAATCCAAAAGCATCAATTCTTTGGTGCTCAGCCTTCTTTATGGTCCAACTCTCACATCCGTACATGACTGCTGGAAAAACCATAGCTTTGACTATATGAACTTTTGTCAGCAAAGTGACATCGCTGCTTTTTATTACACTGCCTAGGTTTGTTATCCTTTTTTTCCAAGAAGCAAGTGTCTTTTAATTTCATGGCTGTGGTCACTATCTGTGATTTTGGAACCCAAGAAAATAATCTGTCACTGCTTCCACATTTTCTCCTTGTATTTGTTGTAAAGTGATGGGTCCAGATGCCCTGATCTTAGTTTTTAATGTTGAATTTCAAGCTGGCTTTTTCACTCTCTTCTTCCACCTTCATCAAGAGCCTCTTTAGTTTCTCTTCACTTTCTGTCATTAGGGTGGTGTCATCTGCATATCTGATGTTGTTGATATTTCTTCTGTCAGTCTTGATTCCAGCTTGTGATTCACCCAGCCCAGCATTTTGCATGATGTACTCTGTGTATCAGTTAAATAAAGCAGGGTGACAATATACAGCCTTGACATACTCCATTCACAGTTTTGAACCAGTCAGTTCCATGTCCAATTCTAACTGTTGCTTTTTGACCTACATACAGGTTTCTCAGGAGGCAGGTAAGGTGGTCTGGTATTCCTATCTCTTTAAGAATTTTCCAGTTTGTTGTGATCCACACAGTCAAAGGCTTTTGTGTAGTCAATGAAGCAGAAGTTTTTCTAGAACTCCATTGCTTTTTCCATGATCCAACAAATGTTGGTAATTTGATCTCTAGTTTCTCTGCCTTTTCTAAACCCAGTTTGTACATCTGGAAGTTCTCGGTTCATGTAGTGCTGAAGCCTAGCTTGAAGTATTTTAAGCATAAACTTGCTAGCTTGTGAAATGAACCCAATTGAATGGTAGTTTGAACATTCTTTGGCATTGCCCTTCTTTTGGTTTGGAATGAAAGCTAATGTTTTCCAGTCCTGTGGCCACTGCTGTATTTTCCAAATTTGCTGGCATATTGAGTGCAGCACTTTGACATCATTTTTAGAATTTTAAATACCCGAACTGGAATTCCACCACCTCCACTAGCTTTGTTCATAGTAATGCTTCCTAAGGCCCACTTGACTTCACACTCCAGCATGTCCAGCTCTAGGTAAGTGACCAGTCCATCATGGTTATCTGGGCTGTTAAGACTTTTTTTTAAATTATGAAAGTATGGTAACACATTTACAAGAGACTTGGAAAATACAGAACAAGATTACATATAGTTCCAGTATATATTATGATACTTTTTAAGTAGATAAATTAAGATTTTTAGTTGGAGTTTCAATGTCAAACTCTTAAAAATTAATAGAATGAATATACAGAGGAGTAGAAGGATTTAAGATATAGTAGACCTGAAGAGCACAATGAACCAATTCAACATAATTAACATAATTAAGATTTATACAATTTTCATACAACAAATTCTATTCAATTTCCATAGACTGTAAACTAGGAGACACCGGAACATATCCAGGGACATAAAATAAGGTGCAAAAATTAAGGTATTGAAATTGTATATAATCTGTTTTCTTGTCACTGTGGAATTATGTTAAGAATCAGTATGAGAAGATACTTGAAAATAACCCATATATTTTCAAGTGCAATATGACATTTACCAAGAGAGATCTTTGACTTAGCCATTGAAAGCCTCAATAAAGTTAGAAGAATGGAAAAAAAAAAAAAGTTATTTGAGAGAAGAAAACATTTAAGTGAGAAATTAATATCTCAATGAGAAATTAATATCAAAGATACTTTTAAAAATCACATGTATTTCATAATTCAGTGTCCACTATGAAATGATGGGTGTATCTAAGAAGCCATAACAAGGAAAATTAGAAAATATTTGTAATAGAATAATGAAAAGAGATTACCTAACAATATAAAATATATACAGTTTGAGGCATTAAGTAAAGTGATGTGCTAAGTGGAAGGACATACATGCATATGTTTTCATCTGCCTCACCAGTCTGTCTTTTGGTTGGTGCATATAATCCATTTACATTTAAAGTGATTATTGATATGTAGTATTCTTGGGCTTCCCTTGTGGGTCAGCTGGTAAAGAATCTGCCTATAATGTGGGAGACCTGGGTTCTATCCTTGGGTTGGGAAGATCCCCTGGAGAAGGGAAAGGCTACCTACTCCAATATTCTGGCATGGAGAATTCCATGGACTCTATAGTCCATGGGAATGCAAAGGGTCAAACATGACTGAGCGACTTTCACTTTCATGGTTCTATTACCATTTTCTTAATTGTTTTGGATTTATTTTCTCTTTTCCTTCTCTTGTGTTTCCTGCCTAGAGAAATTCCTTTAGCATTTATTGTAAAGCTGGTTTGTTGGTGTTGAAGTCTCTTACTTTTGCTTGGCTGGAAAGCTTTTGATTTCTCCATCAAATTTGAATGAGAGTCTTCCTGGGTAGATTATTCTTGGTTGTAGGTTCTTCCTTTTCATCATTTTAAATATATTGTGCCTTTCCCTTCTGACTTGTAGAGTTTCTATTAAGAAATCAGCTGATAACCTTATGGGAGTTCCCTTGTGGGTCATTTGTGGTTTTTTCCAATGTTGCTTTTAGTATTTTATCTTTGTCTTAATTTTCATCTTTTTGATTACTATATGTCTCAGTATATTCCTCCTTGGGTTTATCCTGCCTAGGACTCTCTGTGCTTCCTGGACTTGGTTGGCTAGTTCCTTTCCCATGTTAGGAAATATTTCTCTTCAAATGTTTTCTCAGGTCCTACTCTCTATTTTCTCCTTCTGGGATCCCTATAATGCAAATATTAGTGCATTTAATGTTGTTCCAGAGATCTCTTAGGCTGTCTTCAGTTTTTCATTCTTTTTTCTACATTCTGGTCTGTGGCAGTGACTTCCACCATTATGTTCTCCAGGTCATTTATTCATTCTTCTGCCTCAGTTATTCTGTCATTGATTCCTTCTAGTGTATTGTTCATCTCTGTTTGTTCTTTAGTTCTTCTAGGTTTTTGGTAAACATTTCTTGCATCTTCTTCATTCTGTTTCCAAGATTCTGAATCATCTTCACTGTCATTATTCTGAATTCTTTTTCTGGAAGTTTGCCTATCTCCACTTCATTTAGTTGTTTTTCTGGGGTTTTAGCTTGTCCCTTCATCTAGGACAAAACTTTCTGCTTTTTCATTCTGATAAACTTTCTGTAATATGGTTTTTGTTCTAGCTAGTGGGATTGTGGTTCTTCTTGCTTCTTCTGTCAGCTCTTAGAGCTTCCTGATGGGAGGGGCTGGTGGTGGGAAAAACTAGTTCTTGGTCTAGTGGGCAGGGCCAAACTCCATAAAACTTTAATACAATTATCTGCTGATGGGTGGGGTTGCACTCCCTCCCTGTTGTTTTGCCTGAGGCAACCCAGCCCTGGGGTCTACAAGCTCTATGGTAAGGTTAATGGTAACCTCCAAGAGGACTTATGCCAAGGGGCACCTTCCAGGACTGCTGTTTCCAGGGCCCCATCGCCACGACAAGCCACAGCTGACCCACACCTCAGCAGAAGACTCTCCAGTAATAGCAGATCTGGTTCATTCCCCTATGGGGTCACTGCTCTTTTCCCTTGGATCTTGGTGCACACAAGATTTTGTTTGTGCCCTCCAAGAATGGAGTCTCTGGTTCCCTCAGTCCTGTGGAAGTCCTGTAATCAAATCCTGCTCACCTTCAAAGGCAGGTTCCCTCGAGGTTCCCAGTCCCTTTGCCAGATATCCAGTCTGGGAAGCCTGACGTGAAGCTCAGAACCTTCACAACAGTGGGAGAACTTCTTTGGTGGTATTGTTCTCCAGTTCGTGGGTAACCTACCTGGTGGGTGTGGGACTTGATTTTATCCTGTTTGTGCCTCTCCTACCATCTCACTGCAGCTTCTTCTTTGTCTTTGGACATGGGGTATCTGTTTTGATTGGGTTCCGGCATCTTCCTGTCAATGCTTGTTCAACAGCTAGTTGCAATTTTTGTGCTCTCACAGGAGATGAGCACACATCCTTCTATTCCACTATCTTGAACCTATCCCTGCATTGTCTTAAAGACCAAGACCTTTTTTGTATAGTTCTATGTATTCTTGCCACCTCTTCTTAAACTCTTCTGCTTCTGTTAGGTCCTTACCATTTCCATTCTTTATCATGCCCATACTTGCGTGAAATGTCCCTTGATATGTACAGTTTTCTTGTCTTTCCCATTCTATTGTTTTCCTCTATTTCTTTGCATTGTTCATTTAAGAAGACCTTATCTCTCCTTGCTATTCTATGGAACACTGCATTCAGTAGGGTATATCTTTCCCTTTCTTCCTTGCCTTTCACTTCTCTTCTTTCCTCAGCTATTTTTAAAATCTCATCAGACAACCACTTTGCCTTTTTGCATTTCTTTTTCTTTGGTATGGTTTTGGTCATTGCCTCCTATACAATGGTATTATCCTCTGTCCATAGTTCTTTAGGCACTCTGTCTACCAGATCTAATCCCTTGAATCTATTTATTACCTCCACTGTATAACCGTACAGGATTTGATTTAGGTTATACCTGAATGCCCTAGTGGTTTTCCCTACCTTCTTCAGCTTAAGCCTGAATTTTGCAATAAGGAGATCATGGTCTGGACCACAGTTAGCTCCAGGTCTTGTTTTTGCTGACTCCATAGAGCTTCTTCATCTTTGGCCCCAAAGAACATGATCAGTCTGATTTCAATATTGACCATCTGGTGATGCCCACGTGTAGAGTCATCTCTTGGTTTGCTGGAAAAGAGTGTGTGCGGTGACCAGCATTTTCTCTTGACAAAACTGTGTTGGCCTTTGCCCTGCTTCATTTTGTACTTCAAGACCAAATCTGCCTGTTATTCTAGATATCTCTTGACTTCCTACTTTTGCATTCCAATTCCTTGTGATGAAAAGGACATCTTTCTTTTTTTGGTGTTAGTTCTAGAAGGTCTTGAGGTCATCATCAGTTCAGTTTAGTCGCTCAGTCGTGTCCGACTCTTTGCGACCCCATGAATCGCAGCACGCTAGGCCTCCCTGTCCATCACCAACTCCCGGAGTTCACTCAGACTCACATCCATCAAGTCAGTGATGCCATCCAGCCATCTCATCCTCCGTCATCCCCTTTTCCTCCTGCCCCCAATCCCTCCCAGCATCAGAGTCTTTTCCAAGGAGTCAACTCTTCGCATGAGGTAGCCAAAGTACTGGAGTTTCAGCTTTAGCAGCAGTCCTTCCAAAGAAATCCCAGGGCTGATCTCCTTCAGAATGGACTGGTTGGATCTCCTTGCAGTCCAAGGGACTCTCAAGAGTCTTCTCCAACACCACAGTTCAAAAGCATCAATTCTTCGGTGCTCAGCTTTCTTCACAGTCCAACTCTCACATCCATACATGACCACAGGAAAAACCATACCTTGACTAGATGAACCTTTGTTGGCAAAGTAATGTCTCTGCTTTTCAATATGCTATCTAGGTTGGTCATAACTTTTCTTCTGAGGTCTTCATAGAACCCGTCAATTTCTGCTTCTTCAGCATTAGTGGTTGGGGAATGTTGAATGGTTTACCTTGGAAATGAATCGAGATCATTCTGCAATTTTTGAGACTGAACCCAAGTACTGAATTTTGGACTGTCTTGTTGACTAGGAAGACTACTCCATTTCTTCTAAAGGATTCTTGCCCACAGTAGTAGATATAATGATCATCTGAACTAAGTTCGCCCATTCCTGTCCTTTTTAGTGCACTGATTCCTAAGGTGTTGACGTTCACTTTTGCCATCTTCTGCTTGATCATGTCCAATTTACCTTGATTCATGGACCTAAGATTCCAGGTTCCTGTGCACATTGTTCTTTACAGCATCGGACTTTACTTTCACCACCAAACACATCCACAGCTGAGTGTTTTTCCCACTTTGGCCCAGCCACTTCATTCTTACCATTAGCTGTTCAGTTAACATTTACTAAATTGTAACTATATTTGATTTTCAGTGAATATAGACTGTAAAGTAGGCAAGATCTACATCCTCAGAAATTCTGTGTGCAAATCATACATAGATATGATTAACACATTCTCCACTGGCTAATTCCAGTTGCAAAAAAGCAATGGTATGTATAAGGTAAGGAAAAGGAAAAGTCAGATATTTGCATGTTGATTCTTCAGGAAGTGGACTGTGAGGTAGAAATTAGCATGTAAATTGTTAATTAGGGAGTACTCTAAGGATTAAAACCTGTGGAAGGAAAGAAACGGGAAGGAGTAGGATTAGAAAGAGAAAGTATTAGTGCTACAATGAAGTCTAGTGGATCCCACAAGGAGCACTGAAGCTGGAATGGTTCAGAGTTTTCTTATTTGGGAAGAGGAAGCATGAACCAATCATTGGACCCTGACTGCCCAAGGGAGGGATGTGACATTGGATAAAACAGCCCTGTGGGCTGTCAGTTGACATCCTTCCCAGAAATGGTCCCTTCAGTCCTGGAAGGGGCATCTGTGGCAAGGCACACAGCATCTGCACCACCAGAAATTATTTAAAGTTTTGAAATTCAATTAATCTAGTTGTGCTCTAGACATATTAACTTCCTAGGTCTTTTGCAAGGTGGGGGGTGGGTAGTTAGAGTGACTCTTCTGGACAGATTTCCTTGAGAAATAAGCCTCTTCATTCTTAGCCACTTTATTAATCCATCTGATATAGTTTTCCCAGAGGGGGAACATGTTAGCCACAAGACAATCTTGCTTGGGATAAGAAAGACATTACTGATATTAGAGCAAAGCAGTTTGGAGTTGATTCTGAAGTCAGACAGAATTCTAATCTTGTCACTAGAGTGGTCTAAAGGCTTTGCATACTGTTAACTCACTTAGAATTTTGGGCTTAAGGGGGCACCAAATGGTTGATAATGTCTGTCATGGGAACACAGCTGAAATGCTGCTCAATTCCTATTATTTGCAACTTAAACATGTGCTGTCAATGAAGAGAGCAAGTAGCCAAGCTTGTGAAGATGCCCTGAGTTCAGAGCTACCAGCTGTGACTTCATATTTTCAACCACATTATTAATGTTGGTTGACTATCTGAAGACACTCAAGAAACATGGAAATAATTGCTGCATCTACAGATTTCGCAGATGTGACTGGAATGTGTCCCACTTCAGGATAATGGGAATGGGCTGTCTGCATTATTGCTCAATTAATTAATTACCATAATGGTCCCAACCACATTATAAAGGCCAGCACCTCACAAATGATTGGCTTTGTGTGGCAGAAGCAACTGAAAATAATACATGAGAGACGGTTGTGGCTAAACCCTGGGCAAATTCAATTCATAATAACTTAAAAAATAAGAAACATCAGTTCAGTTCAGTCTTTTCAGTCTGTAAAGTGTCCCAACTTTTTGTGACCGCTGTAGACTGCAGCACACCAGGCTTTCCTGTCCGTCACCAACTCCCATAGCTTACTCTTAATAAGAAACATCAGGTGTTCTTAATTGGTGATCTCTTCCTTAGAGAAATATGCCTTGCCATATTTTTGTCTAAGAACCACCATGAAGTGTATAGGGAGTTTGGAGACAGCTCTGAGCAGAGTTAATCATAGCCTGCTCAGTTGATTATAGTATGCTTTCTGTTTGCTTGTCATGTGAGTAGAGAGAGCTTCAGCTGCCTGACATAAAAGGACTGGACGTGCCAGAGAATTATGTATTGTGTTATTTGTTAAACTTTAGAAATGAGACCAATGCTTAATGCTGAAAACCTCTAATCAGCATTGGATTGTTCAAACTCAAAGCTGTGTTTATAATAATAATAGTAGATAGTAAGATGGAGGTAGTATCTTCCATTTGCAAGTTAAATAGAAATATTATAATTGAAAGCTCATTAAATTTTCCCACATAGAGCTAAAATTTAATAACAACTTGATGAGTTTACTGAAAAAAAGAGGAAAAACTATTTGTTAAAATTTTTTCAGTTGCTTGAAACATCTCTATCTGTCCCCAGTGAATACTGCAGGGACAAAACAAGGTAACAAAGCCTAATTTATTATGTTTTTCATACTAATAGGTAATATCTAAAGAAAACAAGATATTTTAGCTGCCATATTAATAATTGTAATATCCCAGTGTAGGGGGAAAAAACACTTCCATTGTCCTGCAATATACCAAAATTTGAGTAGAGTGCACAGGAATTTTATTATAGTAAAGGGTACTCATGCAAAGATGGGCTTGATAAAGGACAGAAATGGTATGGACCTAACAGAAGCAGAAGATATCAAGAAGAGTTGGCAAGAATACACAGAAGAACTGTACAAAAAAGATCTTCATGACCCAGATAATCACTATGGTGTGATCACTGACCTAGAGCCAGACATCCTAGAATGTGAAGTCAAGTGGGCCTTAGAAAGCATCACTATGAACAAAGCTAGTGGAGCTGATGGAATTCCAGCTGAGCTATTTCAAATCCTGAAATTTGATGCTGTGAAAGAGCTGCATTCAATATGCCAGCAAATTTGGAAAACTCAGCAGTGGCCATGGGACTGGAAAAGGTCAGTTTTCATTCCAATCTCAAAGAAAGGCAATGCCAAAGAATGCTCAAACTACTGCACAATTGCACTCATCTCACACGCTAGTAAATTAATGCTCAAAATTCTCCAAGCCAGGCTTCAGAAATATGTGAACCGTGAACTTCCTGATGTTCAAGCTGGTTTTAGAAAAGGCAGAGGAACCAGAGATCAAATTGCCAACATCCGCTGGATCACGGAAAAAGCAAAAGAGTTCCAGAAAAACATCTATTTCTACTTTATTGACTATGCCAAAGCCTTTGACTGTGTGGATCACAATAAACTGTGGAAAATTCTGAAAGAGATGGGAATACCAGACCACCTGATCTGCCTCTTGAGAAATCTGTATGCAAGTCAGGAAGCAACAGTTAGAACTGGACATGGAACAACAGACTGGTTCCAAATAGGAAAAGGAGTATGTCAAGGCTGTATATTGTCACCCTGTTTATTTAACTTATATGCAGAGTACATCATGAGAAACGCTGGACTGGAAGAAGCACAAGCTGGAATCAAGATTGCCGGGAGAAATATTAATAACCTCAGATATGCAGATGACACTACCCTTATGGCAGAAAGTGAAGAGGAACTCAAAAGCCTCTTGATGAAAGTGAAAGAGGAGAGTGAAAAAGTTGGCTTAAAGCTCAACATTCAGAAAACGAAGATCATGGCATCCGGTCTCACCACTTCATGGGAAATAGATGGGGAAACAGTGGAAACAGTGTCAGACTTTATTTTTCTGGGCTCCAAAATCACTGCAGATGGTGACTGCAGCCATGAAATTAAAAGATGCTTACTCCTTGGAAGGAAAGTTATGACCAACCTAGATAGCATATTCAAAAGCAGAGACATCACTTTGCCAACAAAGTTCCGTCTAGTCAAGGCTATGGGTTTTCCTGTGGTCATGTATGGATGTGAGAGTTGGACTGTGAAGAAGGCTGAGTGCCGAAGAATTAATGCTTTTGAACTGTGGTGTTGGAGAAGACTCTTGTTAGTCCCTTGGACTGCAAGGAGATCCAACCAGTCCATTCTGAAGGAGATCAGCCCTGGGATTTCTTTGGAAGGAATGATGCTAAAGCTGAAACTCCAGTACTTTGGCCACCTCATGCGAAGAGTTGACTCCTTGGAAACGACTCTGATGCTGGGAGGGATAGAGGGGAAGGGGACGACAGAGGATGAGATGGCTGGATGGCATCACTGACTCGATGGACGTGAGTCTGAGTGAACTCCAGGAGTTGGTGATGGACAGGGAGGCCTGGCGTGCTGCGATTCATGGGGTCGCAAAGAGTCGGACACGACTGAGCGAATGAACTGAACTGAACTGAAAGGGTACTAAAGTATTGGTTTTATAATAGTATCTTAAATCTTTAAGGATATCTCACTTTGTTTTCCCCTGTTCATAACCTTTGTAGTCACTTTTTGTTTTCAGTTAGGGTGGGGAAGAGGGGTATCTTTTGCATTATTTATTTTTTTAGCAGATAATTTTTAATAGACAATTTTTTGAGCAGTTTTAGGTTCATAGAAAAATTGGAAGGAAGATGCAGAGATTCTCCATGTATCCTCTATCCCCACACATACCATAACCCTCCTCATTGTCATTGTCACCCACCAGAATGGGACACTTGTAACAACTGATGAATCCACATCTACGTATCATCATCACCTAAGGTACATCATTTACATTAGGGTTCAGTCTTGGTTTTGTACATTCTATGAATCTGAACAAATGTATAACATGTATCCACCACCATAGTATCATATGGAATAGTTTCACTGCTCTAGAAATCCTCTGTGCTCTGCCTATTAGTTATTTTTAATAACATAATTAAAATAACAGGCAAACTCTGAAAGCAGCTCTTAAAAATCAGCCTGAAAGATGGTAACGATGACCCTATATGCGAGACAGCAAAAGAGACACAGATGTAAAGAAAAGACTTGGACTTGGTGGGAGAAGGCGAGGGTGGGATGATTTGAGAGATTAGCATTGAAACATGTATATTATCATATGTGAAACAGATCTCCAGTCCAGAGTCGATGCATGAGACAGGGTGCTCAGGGCTGCTCCACTGGGATGACCCTGAGGGATGGGATGGGGAGGGAGGTAGGAGGGGGGTTCAGGATTGGGAACCTATGTACACCCAAGGCTGATTCATGTGAATGTATGGCCAAAACCACCACAATATTGTAAAGTAATTAGCCTCCAATTATAATTAATTAATTAATTAAAATAAGTAAATAAAAACATTAGAAAAAAAAGTCATCAGCCTGAAGAAATCCTATCTGGCTCACAAGACTTAGATGACTGTGGCCTGCGTTTATGGTTGTGTTCTGTTCTCTGAACTATCAGCCTCTGATTGTAGCTCACCTTACACAGGCCAGGAACATCTGCCTGAAACAAATATATTTGAACTCACCCACTAAGGCAGTGGTGTGAAACTGAGTTCTGAGATGATTGTACAGCGTGACAAGGAGACACATTTTCACTTACACTATTCAAATATGCAGGCAGGAACTTTTTTGCCCTGCTTTGGTCTATGGCTTAATTCTTCTAGTCTTTACTCTCCTCTTAAATTCCATCTCATTTGATTAAATGAAACAGAAAGTAAATTAGGAAAAGCCCAAAATACTTTGATGAATTTAGGTCATTGAAAAGGCCTAAGAATTTTTTTTCTTCTCATTAGAGGATCAAGTTCATTCATTTGTTTGTTCATTTGTTCAGTAAGTCAAGAAGTATAAATCAAAAGCCCCTGTGTTACAAACCCTATAAGATCCCTGGGGTACAACAATGACATAGTTTTGAGAAATGGAAAGCCCTATCTTCTCTCCTCCCATTTCCTTTGTTTCTCCTGTTTGCTTAGTACACGCATACTCTGAAATAGGTGAAATAGGCCTGTGGATCTAGTTACCTCTTTGGGCTCCACTGTACATCATTTTATTTTATTTATTTATTTTTTTGTTTGGTTTGTTTAATTTAATTTTATTTAACTTTACAATATTGTATTGGTTTTGCCATATATCAAAATGAATCTGCCACAGGTATACATGTGTTCTCCATCCTGAGCCCTCCTTCCTCCTCCCTCCCCATACCATCCCTCTGGGCTGTCCCAGTGCACCAGCCCCAAGCATCCAGTATCGTGCATCGAACCTGGACTGGCGACTCATTTCATATATGATATTATACATATTTCAATGCCATTCTCCCAAATCATTCCAACTTCTCCCTCTTGTACATCATTTTAATAAAATTATTTTATGTCAGGGAGCAGCAACTATTTAGGGTTTTTTTTGAAAAATCAAATACTCCTTTCCTAGCATATCTTTCTGGGTTGTATGTTACCACAGAGTCAATTGCAGTGAATTTATAAATGAAGCACCAGTTTTCTTTGTATCATCAAGTAGGTGGGAGATGTGCCAGTCTTGTTAATCCCTTAGTGATTAAATATATCATGGTTGAGAGCATGGGAGAAAATAGGCAATATCATGTATACACTGTGGAGTCACAAAGACATGGACTTGAATCCAGGCTCTATCACTTAGTAGCTAAGTGATTCTGGGCAGGCTGTTAACTGTTTCTGAACCTTGGTTTCCTGCTTTGTAAACATGAATGATTTTACCTGCTATTCTCATATTTTGAGAGTTAAATGTGAGTCTACCCAAGTTGCTCCAGGCTTCCCTGGTGGCTCAGATGGTAAAGTATCCGCCTGCGATGTGGGAGACCTGGGTTCTTTTCCTGGGTTGGGAAGATACCCTGGAGAAGGGCATGGCAACTCACTCCAGTATACTTGCCTAGATAATCCCCATGGACAGAGGAGCCTGGCAGGCTACAGTCCATGGGGTCGCAAAGTTGGACGCGACTGAACGACTAAGCACAGCACAGCAGTCAAGTTGCTTCAGGTCTTGCCAGCCTGAGGGCATGAACCTGATCTTAGGGATAGTGTATAAGTCTGCTAGGGCTGCCATAACAAAATCCCACCACAGACTGGGTAGCTTAAACAATACAGTAAGTCTCCTACGTACAGACCTTCAAGTTGCCGACTTTCAAAGATGGGAATGTGTGTTCCATCAGCGTCAAGCATGAGTGAAATCGCAGCTTGCCCTCTGTCTCCTATTGCTGACGATCCCTTCAGCTCCACCATCTCCCACCTCCTCCCCTTCCTCCAGTCAGTAACTCTTCTTGCATGTTCACTCAATGCCAGCCCCTGTATGCCAACTGTTGTTCTGTACTGCTGTACTCTTCAAGGTACGGCACTGTGAGATTTAAAATGTTTATTTTTTGTGTTTGTTTTTTATGTATTGTGTGAAAAGTATTACAGAGCTATTATAATACAATACTATATAGCTGATTGTGTTAGTTGGGTACCTAGGCTAACTTTCTTGGACTTATAAACATGCTTTTGGAAGGGAACACATTCATATGTAGGGGACTTACTGTAGAATTTATTTTCTCAAAGTTCTGGAAGCTATAAGTCCAAGATCAAGGTGCTGGCCAGTTTGGTTCCTCAGGGCCTCTCTCTTAGGCTATCTTTTTGCTGCTTCTTCACATGGTTGCCTGTTTACACATATGTACCCCTCGTATTTCTTCCTCTTCTTGTAAGGTTACCAGTGTGTTGGATTAGGGTCCACCCTGAGCTTCGTTTTAACTTAATTGCTTCTTTTAAAGGCCTTAACTTCACATTTTGAGGTTTTAAGAGTTGGGCTTCAACATACAAATTTACAGGGATTCGATTCAACCCATCAGATCAGATCAGAGCAGTCGCTCAGTCGTGTCCAACTCTTTGCAACCCCATGAATCGCAGCACACCAGGCCTCCCTGTCCATCACCAACTCCCGGAGTTCACTCAGACTCATGTCCATCGAGTCGGTGATGCCATCCAGCCATCTCATCCTCTGTCGTCCCCTTCTCCTCTTGCCCTCAATCCCTCCCAGCATCAGAGTCTTTTCCAATGAGTCAACTCTTCGCATGAGGTGGCCCAAGTACTGGAGTTTCAGCTTTAGCATCATTCCTTCCAAAGAAATCCCAGGGCTGATCTCCTTCAGAATGGACTGACTGGATCTCCTTGCAGTCCAAGGGACTCTGAAGAGTCTTCTCCAACACCACAGTTCAAAAGCATCAATTCTTCGTTGCTCAGCCTTCTTCACAGTCCAACTCTCACATCCATACATGACCACAGGAAAACCCATAGCCTTGACTAGACGGAACTTTGTTGGCAAAGTGATGTCTCTGCTTTTGAATATGCTATCTAGGTTGGTCATAACTTTCCTTCCAAGGAGTAAGCATCTTTTAATTTCATGGCTGCAGTCACCATCTGCAGTGATTTTGGAGCCCAGAAAAATAAAGTCTGACACTGTTTCCACTGTTTCCCCATCTATTTCCCATGAAGTGGTGAGACCGGATGCCATGATCTTCGTTTTCTGAATGTTGAGCTTTAAGCCAACTTTTTCACTCTCCTCTTTCACTTTCATCAAGAGGCTGTTTAGTTCCTCTTCACTTTCTGCCATAAGGGTGGTGTCATCTGCATATCTGAGGTTATTGATATTTCTCCTGGCAATCTTGATTCCAGCTTGTGTTTCTTCCAGTCCAGCGTTTCTCATGATGTACTCTGCACAGAAGTTAAATAAGCAGGGTGACAATATACAGCCTTGACATACTCCTTTTCCTATTTGGAACCAGTCTGTTTTTCCATGTCCAGTTCTAACTGTTGCTTCCTGACTTGCATACAAATTTCTCAAGAGGCAGATCAGGTGGTCTGGTATTCCCATCTCTTTCAGAATTTTCCACAGTTTATTGTGATCCACACAGTCAAAGGCTTTGGCATAGTCAATAAAGCAGAAATAGATGTTTTTCTGGAACTCTCTTGCTTTTTCCGTGATCCAGCGGATGTTGGCAATTTGATCTCTGGTTCCTCTGCCTTTTCTAAAACCAGCTTGAACATCAGGAAGTTCACGGTTCACATATTGCTGAAGTCTGGCTTGGAGAATTTTGAGCATTACTTTACTAGCGTGTGAGATGAGTGCAATTGTGCAGTAGTTTGAGCATTCTTTGGCATTGCCTTTCTTTGGAATTGGAATGAAAACTGACCTTTTCCAGTCCTGTGGCCACTGCTGAGTTTTCCAAATTTGCTGGCATATTGAGTGCAGGTCTTTCACAGCATCATCTTTCAGGATTTGGAATAGCTCAACTGGAATTCCATCAGCTCCACTAGCTTTGTTCGTAGTGATGCTTTCTAAGGCTCACTTGACTTCACATTCCAGGATTCAACCCATAAGGGATAGTAACTTGACTGTCATACATTGGTCTGCATAATGCTGGGATGTAGCTTAATATAAATCCCAGAAGGTACCATATAGTTGTTCATGGTTTTCCAGTTCTTCCATTCTTTTCCTGCCCAGGAAACTGCTTGGGGAACCTCTCTATCACCTCTCCCACCTGAGCACAAGATGTCCATGCCCAAGATGCCCTGCCTGGTGCTGAGCATGCCTGGGAAGCACACCCCCTTTGCAGACTGTGCTGCAGAACATCCAGGTCCTAACAGTGGGAAGCATGACATTCACCCTGCTCTGCATCACAGCCTGTGGCTGAGTCTGCAGCTGCACAGCGTATACCTCTGTGTCTCTGCTTCCCTTGTGAAAACAGCTGCTTCCTCATCTGTCTGCATCCCCTTGCCCTAGAGGGTTGAGACAGTGTGGAACCAAATACCATGCTCTGTTCCCTTCCCTGGTCCTTCTGGTCAGGCACCAGAACATCCACCATCACCACCCTCCACAGCTGAGCCTGTGGGCAACCTGGTAGGAAGGGTTGCCAAAAACCTCATTGACATTTTCTTCTGGCAAACCTTCCTACCAGATTGCTCACAGGCTCAGACAAATCTGAATCCGAATTCCAGTTTAGGACACTGGATTCCTTTATATGTCAACTCTTGGACTTTCCCAACATGTTTCTTCAACCAGTGACTTAAGGAGGGCAATGCCATTAGTTTCCGATTCTGCTGTCTTTGCCACTTGGCATCCTGTAGTGATTAAGAACGTGGCTCTGCAGTCAGATTGCCTGGACTTCAAACCCTTTTCTGTGACCTTGGGCTGGAAACTTTTCTTCTGTAAGCCTTGATTTTTCTATCTGTAAAAGAGGTATAATAACAATTCTTATTTCATAGGATTATAATAAGAATTAATGGGTAAGAGATGTAAAAAATTCCTCCCCATGCTTCATACCCTATGATCCTTATCATTGTCATCTAATATTCTCTACATACTAACTCTTCTAGGAATTTTTTAGGTATTGTGTCATTTCATTCTCAAACAATCCTTTGAGGAAGGTGCCCTTTTGATAGTGATTTACAGATAGGGTAATAGTTGTCAGTAGCCTGAGATGGCATAGTTAATAAGGATTCAGTCCAGTTTGGTCTGATTCTGCACAGACTGTTCTAAACACTGTGCTCAGTAAGTGATTTATATTATTACTGTAGTCATGATCAGTCAACAGATTTTATTTAGATGCTAAATGTACTTCAGGAGGTGGAGTGAAAAATACAGAACTTTATAAGTAGTGTTTTCTTTCAAGGATCTATACTTACATTGGGAAGATTGGACATATGTATGTAAAGACAGAACTGAAATAACAAGGTGCTATGTGAAAATAAATAGTGGGAATAAAATGTATTACGAGTCTCAAAGAGGGAGAAAGAGAGACTGTGGCCAATCAGTGTGGTCAAGGAAGGCTTCATGACCAAGCTTGAACATACAAGCTTGGTAATTAATGATTGAACAACATAGGCAGACACTGATAAATAAGTGGGACTGGGAGAAAATAGGAGGAGGGAGGAAAAGCATTTCAGAAGAGTAAGTGAGTAAACTACTAAATTGGAAGAAATACCAATATTGTTTAGGTTAGTAACTTAGAGTGACCCTGAATACATGTGACCCTGTGAGTGAAAGTTGCTCAGTCATATCCGACTCTTTGCGACCCTGTGGACTGTAGCCCACCAGGCTCCTCTGCCCATGGAATTCTCCAAGCAAGGATACTGAAGTGGGTAGCATTCCCTTCTCTAGGGAATCCTCCCAACCCAAGGATCAAATCCAGATCTCCCGCATTGCAGGCTCAGCTTTACTATCTGAGCCACCAGGGAAGCCCAAGAATCCTGGCGTGGGTAACCTATTCCTTCTCTAGGGAATCTTCCCAACCCAGGAACTGAACCGGGGTCCCCTGCATTGCAGGCAGATTCTTTTCCAGCTGAACTACCAGGGAAGCCCACATGTATCCCTAGATAAAGTCAAATGAAAATACTTTTGCAAAGCTACCAAACCTCTTTAACTTCAGCACATATTTAGAAAATGGTAAGATATTGATAACACATTGGAGTAAATGAAGGAGGCTTCTAGAAAATCCAACAGTAGTCACCGAGCTCCAGCTGCCAGGCCTCACCAGCTGCCTGAGGGCTGAAGGGAATCAGTATCTTACTTCTAGGCCCTGTTCTACACAGCTTTAAAAATAGGCAGAATAGAAATTACCAGTATTTCTCAGCGTGTTTTTATATAATTACAACCTGAAAGTGTCTAAAACTCTAAGCTCTGTGTTATCCAAGCAAGCAGAGAAACTGCACAATTAATTTTACATGAACCCAATGGTGAAGCTAGTTCAAAATTTCAATATGAGACAGGAGAAAAGAAGCCAGCCACGAAGGATGAAAACAAACTAAGACCTAGTGGTTTCTGAGTTTAAACACTCCACCAGCAAACATCAAACAGGAAAAAGGACAGTTAAAAAGCACAGTTTTATTAGGTGATGTCTGACCACACAGAATGCTGGGAACTGTATTTTACTTATCTAGTCCACCCGAAACAGCAGGATAGCACATGCATGGCTGCACATTTTGGGTGGTGGCCTGTCAGTTCCTCCCTCCAAGGCTAGTTGAAAGAGAACGTTCTGTGCATTTTGCATGATTAGTAAATTGGAGTGGGCATCAGCACACAGAAGTATCACTCTTAGACCCAGGCAGGAGGGGCCCTGTCCTGGGATACATAATTTAGAGGGCTCTGCTCTGGCTCCTCACATGAGACAGCTCTGCTTATGGAATAAGGAATCCCTGGAGCCAAAGGGCTGTGCCCAACTGGAATCCAGCAGTCCCCTCCCCACTTGGCCAAATGGCTTCCTGCCACTTTTGAGGGCTTTTGCAGACCTCATCCCAAGTCTATCCTTGGAGAAGTAGATGGCACCACTGGTGGGAAAACACTAGGCCATAGTGCAACCAGGGACCAGCTGCCTGTGTAGTGAGGTCAGAGCTCAGTGGGCTGTCTGGGGTGTCCACACTGTTGGCATAAAGCTGCTCAGAGTTGAAGATAGGGCCAGGATGGGTGGGAGAGTTGGACAAGTGTCAGGGCCCACCTCTCCCTATGCCACTGTGTTCCAACAAGGAGGTTTGGGGAGTCTAATGATTCCAAATTCCAGCCTGGCCCTCTAGGTCATTATAGAGGCACATTTGTCAAGGTATACCATTTATACAATTGTCCATTTATAACATTTAAATATTTAGACATAAAGTATGTGGATCTCCTTTGTGTTTTTACCTTGGGCTCACAAATGTTTGTGGTGGACCCAGGACACATGAAAGTCTGACAGGAACCACATAAAGTACAAGGACATAGACATTCTGAATCCTGTCTCCTCTTAATCCAGGGCTGGGAAGTCGGTGGTGTGAATTTGGCCTATGGGTACTATGTGTACCACCAGCCCTGCGTCTTTATGTTCTCTTTTTTTTTTTTCCCCCACTTTCTTGCTCATGTTCTGTTCTCTCCCTTGTACAGAATAGATCAGCCAGGGTCCACCTTGGGTACCACATAGGTGATCACCAGCAGGTGTGTGATGATAAAACACAGTCACTCAGAATTACAAAATGTGAGTTATGAATACTTATGTAATAGCACATCCCCTCATCAGCATAAATGCCTAGCTCTGCCTCACACTCAAAACCAACCCATGCATTGAAATAGTTCTCTTTTCCTAAAATTGGCCATTTCTAGCCTTTTGGAGTAAAGTGTGTTTAATACTTTATTTTAACGGATGATCAGTGCTTAAGCCAGAATCAGTGTTAAAAGTTCTTTACCTTAACACTTAACATAGCTTTCATTGTAGGATGTTTGAAAGAAATTCCCATTCCTATCCTTATATTGATAGCATATTGAAAAGCAGAGACATTACTTTGCCAACAAAGGTCCGTCTAGTCAAGGCTAGGGTTTTTCCTGTGGTCATGTATGGATGTGAGAGTTGGACTGTGAAGAAGGCTGAGCGCCGAAGAATTGATGCTTTTGAACTGTGGTGTTGGAGAAGACTCTTGAGAGTCCCTTGGACTGCAAGGAGATCCAACCAGTCCATTCTGAAGGAGATCAGCCCTGGGATTTCTTTGGAAGGAATGATGCTAAAGCTGAAACTCCAGTACTTTGGCCACCTCATGCGAAGAGTTGACTCATTGGAAAAGACTCTGATGCTGGGAGGGATTGGGGGCAGGAGGAGAAGGGGACGACAGAGGATAAGATGGCTGGATGGCATCACTGACTCGATGGACGTGAGTCTGAGTGAACTCCGGAAGTTGGTGGTGGACAGGGAGGCCTGGCGTGCTGTGATTCATGGGGTCGCAAAGAGTCGGACGCAACTGAGCGACTGATCTGATCTGATCCTTATATTGATGCATTTTTATAGTTTAGGTTAGGAATTAAGGTAAATCAGGACATAGCCTTTGAGTGTAGTTTGTACCAGTGATGTTAATTATTGATTTCATCAACCTTTAGACTCTAGGGCTCAAGATTTTACATAAGCTTAAAGGAGAGAATATTCTAGTTTGCCTACATCTGCCTAATAACTATAAACACTTTCTTGACAGGCTGACTTTGAGCGTGTTTAACAAGATGATAGAACAGTAGAGTCAGGCGATATTGTCATTTTCTAAAGAGAAAGGAAGAAGGTGGCAGTGAGGAAAGGTCTTGAGATGTGAATACAGAAAATGTAACTTTGAATTATCCTGGATTTTTTTTTTAAACACAAATGCCCAGGTATTGCTTTTCTTTTCTCCAAAGCTCCAGATACATTTTTAACAAACATCCATGTTTGAAAAACAACTCGACTATATGATGATCTTTTATCTAGTTTGTTTCACTTTTTTAATTTCATATCCAGTGCTTCCATTTCATTTAGTTTGTTTTCCAATTTTTCTCAAGCCTTTATCAAGCATAATAGAAAAGCTTTTTTTGTATACATATATATAAATAGTTTGTGTAATATATTTTAGAAATATGAATCTTTAAAAAATTCATGACATTTTGAGTCCACTTGTTTGACTCAGTATGAATAGGATGCTATATTTCTAATTAAAAAAACAAGCAATGAAGTTTTACTGTATGGTACAGGGACCTATAGTCAATATCTTGTAATAACCTATAATGGAAAACAGTCTGAAAAATAATATATATGTATATGTATGCCTGAATAACCTTGCTGTGTACCTGAAACATTGTAAGTCAATTATACTTCAATAAAATATATATATTAGGGAAAAAAATAAGGCCAGAAATTATCACTGTCAAAAAGGATGGAGCATGGTTTCCATGGGGCCTTCTTAGAGACAGAGAAATGGGCTCAGGCAGCTCTTTTCATAGGACACCCAATTATTGGGCATTGCATCACAGGCCAGGCTTGCACCCTCCTCTCTCCAATCTCTCAAGGTCGATTCTCAGTGCACTAACTGCCATCTCCACGTCTGAGGGCCTTTTCTCCCCTTTCGACAAACTGCTGTTGCCTTAAAGTGCCAGGATATTAACAAGTCCCTGAGAATAGTCCACAACTCTCAGGAGTGGGTGTATGAGAACTCCAGTCCTTTGCCCCTCAAGTGAGATAATTCTGGGGCATATATTGGGCACTGCTTCCAGGGTTTCCCAGTGAGATTAACTTCCAGTTATCCACCGAGGTAGCTGGCTTTATCACACACATTGTATTGGCTGTCTTCTCTTCCCTGTATGAACTCTCCTCTTCCCCACCTGGGTCCCAGCATTGCCCAAATAAACTACTTGCTAAAAAAGAGAAAGACTTTGAATCCAAGCAGTGCCTCTCACAGCTGCACAACTTTGGGTAGGTTACCTACAATCTCTGAATCTTAGTTTCCTCAACAGCAAAGTAGAAATAGCTCCTATGAGTAGGATTGCTGGTTGTCTCAAAAGAAACTATGTATGATAAAATATTTTGGAAACTAAAAATCACTGTAAAAATATTAGTTATCATTAAATGTCCATTAAAAGACTGTTTGCTTTCAAATTTCTGTAAGAACAGCATAAGGAAGAATGTTCAGAAAAAGAGAGAAAAGTAAATGGGAAAAATGATGCAGACTAAACCAGAAACCACTTTAATATTTAATTTCCACCTGTTAGACTCCATCTGCATTGGGTGCTGAATAAATAGTATTGACCATAAGCAAAACGGAATTCCTTATTTTTAATTGAAGTATAGTTGATTTACAATGTTGTATTAATTTCCAGTGTATGGCAGTGATTCATATATATACTTTTTTCATATTCTTTTCCATTATGGTTTATTATAAGACATTGAATATAGTTCCCTGTGCTACATGATAGGACCTTGTTATTTATCTGTTTTATATATGTTAGTTTGTATGTGCTAATCCTAAATGCCTAACATATCCCATCTCCATCCCCATTTTCCGTTGGTAATCACAAGTTTGTTTCCTATGTCTGTGAGTCTTTCTGTTTTGCAAATAAATTCATTTGTATCATATTTTTATTTTTCTTCCTTTAAAAAAATTTATTTATTATACTTGTAGGCTAATTAGTTGACAATATTGTGGTGGTTTTTCCATACATTGACATGAATCAGCCACGGGTATACATGTGTCCCCTATCCTGAACCCCCCTCCTGCTCCCTCCCCACCCCATCCCTCTATGTTGTCCCAGCACCCCGTTTCATGCCTCGAACTTGGACTGATTCCACATATAAGTGAAATCATATGGTTTTTGTCTTTGTCTGATTTCACTTAGTATGATAATCTCTAGGTCCATCCATGTTGCTGCAAATGGCATTATTTCATTCTTTTTATGGCTGAGTAGTATTCCATTGAGTGTGTGAACATGACATGTTCTTTATCCATTCATCTTTCAGTGGACATTTAGGATGCTTCTGTGTCTTAGTTATTGCAAATAGTGCTGCTGTGGACATTGGGGTGCATATATTTTTTCACATTAGAATTTTTCTTTTCTGGATATATGCCCAGGAGCAGGATTGCTGGATAAAGCTGAATTCTTAATGAAATTTCCCCCAAGAGTAAGATGAAATAAAAAATAAAATCAGTGTTTTTAAGGACCCAGAAATTTGCTCATCATTTCTGGATAAATGAAAATGCCAAATTTATTTAAAATATTTCTCATCCTAGTAAATGAACAAACAGAAACTCTAGTAACTATTATCTCACACAGAAATGGAAGCTCAAACACAGCAGAGATTTTTGTCTGTTTTTTTTCACTGAAGAATCCCTTAGGCCTAACCCAGTGTCTGGCACAGAGCAACTGTTCAATATGTATTTGTTAAATAAAATGAATTACTACATTTATCTAGATCAGTGCTGCAATGTGGGTGCTAGTTTTCACAGAGAATTTACTTAAAAGCCCATGTTTACCATTCCAACGAGAAAAAGTCTTTTGTTAGCATCAAACGCTATGCCTCAATGATTAAGTTTTTCCTTTGTTTTTAAAAATTAGATGGACAGCTTTATTGCAAGATGAGAGCAGGGAGTGATTGGGAGGGAGGCTCAAGAGGGCAGGGGATATATGTATACATATAGCTGATTCACTTGGTTGTACAGCAGAAACATAACATCATAAAGCGATTATATGCCAATAATAATATTTTTTAAACAATCATATAAAAAAGATGAGAGCAGAACCCCTCTCCCCCACAGTCCTGGTGGAATCAGCCTTAGGTTCTGAGCATCCAGGTGTCCTGTAGCTGGGCGGGGAGAGGGGGCTTGATTAAGATTTTTGCATGAAAATTGTGAGTGAAACTAGTCTCCCTCCGTAGAAGGTAAGACTGTGGAACTCACACACACTTTTTGCCTCTGAATAAATTGTCTTCTACCGGCAGGAGGAAAATTGTAAGACCAAGTGTTTCTTGTTTTAAAAATTAACTTACACTCGTGCAGCTTAGTTGTTTTAAAAGGCTCTTTTATATGTGTTATCCTTGACTAGCTCAGCAAGGCGCTGAGGCAGGCAAATGACACAGACTCCATTTTGTGCAAAATGAGACTGAAAGAAGGGAAGTGATTAGACAGGCAAGGGGGGAGGGGATAAAAATAGAAGTTGGGTCCCTTGAGTCCTTGTCTAATGACCTATTTACCCCAGCATGATGTATGCATGCAGTCATAATTAATAGACTGCTCATTCATTGTTTATCAATGCAAAGATGTTTAAGGCCCCAAAATGTAAACAATTGCTTGGACTACATTAAGGCACCTTCAGCTGAACATAAATTGTTCTCCATAGGCATTCTTTTTGTCTCAACTTTCTGGGCAGTCGCCTTGACTTCATTTCATCCTACATGCTTGAACAGTCTTTGTTGCTGATCCTTAACGCTAAGTGCTCATTACCACCTAGTTTCATTCTGTTCTAAAGTGGACTGCTTGTTGTTTTCTGACTTAAAGCTTAATCTTACTTTAAATAATTTCTATTTCCTACACCTACGCAAATTATGGTAGAGATAAATGTATAAAAATTTAAATCCATGAACCAAAAGTAGAAAGAATGTGAAATCTTGTGTTTAATTCTAAAAGCCTGCCCCCTGCTGGAGTAGTGGTGACATGACATGTAGAAATAAAATAGGAATTGTGCAGTTTTGTTGAAGGCCCAATCTTACACCCATAAGGTTTTATTATCATTTCAAGACCCTTAAAATGATAGGTCTTGCTGCCTGTTCAGATTAGCTTCAATCACGTACTCAGTCCAGAAAGTTCAGTGTTTAGGAATAAGATAAGACCACACTACTGAGCTCTCTTAATATAAAATTCTATCTTAGACCCTAAGGATTTTCTTTCATAAATTATTTATGAGAACACTTTAGAAGCAAATTTTTTAAATTACCTCTTGAAAATTTTAAAATAAAATCTCAGAGACAAACATAGTAGCAGAAATAGAGAAAAATATCTTTTCTTAACTTGCCTTCTGTAGCTGACAAACTCCTATTCCTCTCACAGGATCCAGCTCAAAAGTCTTCCTTCCTTTTAAGCATAATCATACTCTCTTAAGGAGGATTAGCCATTTTCTTTTCTGTACTACTGTAAATAAATTTTGCATTTATCATACTGTATTGAAATCATTGATATATTTTTCTCCTCCAAAGCTTCAGAGACATTAAATGAGAATTTTAAAGATTTGTAAAATGTTCTGATTTTTTTTTTTTTTTTTTTGAGGGAGAGAGGCATTCTGCTTGGCTTGTGGGATCTTAGTTCCCTGACAGGGGATTGAACTCAGGCCCTGGCAGTAGAAACACCAGGTATTAACCACTGGACCACTAGGGAATTCTCAAAATGTTCTTCTTAAAAGTGAATTTCACATAGTATTTTAGAGAATCATAGATTATTAGAACTAAAAGGTATCTGAGAGATTAGTAATTTAAATACATCCCTTCCTCAAGCTTTGTCCCCACCCCCAACCTCCATTATTATATATACACAATGAAACAAAGCCTATCTAAATAAGGTAACTATATACAAGTTCTCTCTCCTAGGAATTAGCAAAGCTGGCATCCCTTTTTTTTTTTAATTTTTGCTAAAATAATTTTTTTAATTGACGTATAGTTGATTTGGAGAAGGCAATGGCACCCCACTCCAGTACTCTTGCCTGGAGAATCCCATGGATGGAGGAGCCTGGTAGGCTGCAGTCCATGGGGTCGCTAAGAGTCGGACACGACTGAGTGACTTCACTTTCACTTTTCACTTTCATGCATTGGAGAAGGAAATGGCAACCCACTCGAGTGTTCTTGCCTGGAGAATCCCAGGGACGGGGGAGCCTGGTGGGCTGCTGTCTATGGGGTCTCACAGAGTCGGACACGACTGAAGCGACTGAACAGCAGCAGCAGCAGCATAGTTGATTTATAATGTTGTGCTCATTTCTGCTGTGCAGCTCAGTGACTCAGTTGGTGGTGGTGGTTTAGTTGCTAAGTTATATTCAACTCTTGCAACCGCATGGACTGTAGCAGCCCTTCAGGCTCCTCTGTCCATGGGATCTCCCAGGCAAGAATACTGAAATGAGTTGCCATTTCCTTCTTCAGAGGATCTTCCTGATCCAGGGATCAAACCCACGTCTCCTGCAGTGCAGGTGGTCTCTTGTATTGAAGGCAGATTCTTTACAGCAGAGCCACCAGGAAAGCCCTAAATGACTCAATTTTATGAGTCTCTCTCTCTCTCTCTCTCACACACACACACACATATATATATACTCAGTTTTACATATATATATATATACACACACACATATAAGAGGAGGGCACTGCAACCCACTTCAGTATTCTTGCCTGAAGAATCCCTTGGATAGAGGAGCCTGGCAGGCTACAGTCCATGGGGTCACAAAGAGTCAGACACAACTGAGGTAACTTAGCATGCACACACATACATACACACACACACACACTTTCTTTTCCATTATAGTTTATCCCAGGAGACTATAGAAGGACCTTATTGTTTATCCATTCTAAATGTAATAGTTTTGCATCTACTAACCCCCAATTCTCAGTCTATCCCTCTCCCACTTCTCCTCCCCTTTGACAACCACAGGTCTGTTGTCTATGTCTCTGAGTCTGTTTCTGTTTTGTAGATAGGTTCATTTGTGCTGTATTTTAGATTCCGCATATAAATGATATCTTATGGTATTTGTCATTCTTTATGACTTCACTTCGTGTGAGAATCTCTAGTTGTATCCAAGTGACTGAAAATGGCATTTTTCTTTTTTATGACTAAGTAATATTCCATTGTATTTATGACCAAATGATATTCCATGGTGTGTATGTCTCACATCTTTATGCCTTTGCCAGTTGATGGACATTTAGGTTGTTTCCAAGTCTTTGCTATTGTGAATAGTGCTGCTATGAACATAGAGGGTGGATGTATCTTTTTGAATTATAGTTCTGTCCAGGTTTATGCCCAGGAGTTGGATTACTGGATCATATAATAGTTCTATTTTAGTTTTCTGAGGAGCTTCCAAATTGTCTTCCACAGTGGCTGCACCAACTTACATTCCCACCAACAGTGTAGGAGGGTTCCCTTTTCTCTACAGCCTCTCCAGCATTTGTTATTTATAGACTTTTTCATGATGACTATTCTGACTGGTGTGAGATGGTACCTCTTTGTAGTTTTAATTTGCATTTCTTTAAGAATTAGTGATGTTGAGCATCTTTGCATGTACCTGATGGCTATCTGTATGTCTTCTTTGGAGAAATATCTATTAAGATCTTCTGCCTGTTTTTTTATTGAGTTGTTTGTTCTTTTTTTATTGTTGAGTTGTATGAGATGTTTATGTATTTTGGAGATTAAGCCCTTGTCTGATGCATCATTTGCTAACATTTTCTCCCATTCCATAGGTTGTCTTTTTCATTTTTAAAAATAGTTTCCTTTGCAGTACAAAAGCTTGTAAGTTTGTTTAGGTTCCATTTGTTCATTATATTTTTATTGCCTTGGGAGACTGACCTAAGAAAACATTAGCACAATTTATGTCAGAGAATGTTTTGCCTATATTCTCTTCTAGGAGTTTTATGGTGTCATGTCTATGTTTAAATCTTTAAACCATTTTGAGTTTATTTTTGTGTATGATGAGAGGATGTGTTCTAACTTCCTTGATTTACATGCAGCAATCTAACTTTCCCAGCACCACTTGAAGAGACTGTATTTTTCCCATTTTATATTCTTGCCTCCTTTATCATCCCTGTCTTTTGATTCCAGTATAACCACCTCCTTTCTACACAGTGATTCTGCAATAATACATCCTGCCAAACTCTTCAGGGGTACTAATTTTGTATCCTTGAATTTCCTAATATCATATTTTATATACATTTTATCATATGCAAAATTTGTATGCATGTGTTTTAGGGCCTGCCTATGTGAGGGATGTCTTCTCTCTCTAAATGTTCATTCACTTATGCATGCATGCATTTATTCAACACATATTTATCAAAAACACTAGTGGAATCCTCAACAAGATGCAAACAAACTGAAACCAGCAACATATAAAAAGGATTATATGTCATGACAAAGTGTGATTTTTTCCCCCAGGAATGTAAGATTGATTTGACATCTGGAAATCAATCTTGTGATATACCATATTGATATAATAAGGGGGAAAATCACATGATTATCTCAATAGATACAGAAAACATGTTTGACAACATTCAACACCATTTCATTATAAGAACACTATAAACTAGAAATAGAAGGGAACTTCCGAAACCTGTTAAAAGGCATCTATGAAAAGCTTACAGCTAACATCACACTCAATGGGAAAAGACTGGATATTTTCCTCTTAAGATGAAGAACATGACAATGCTATCCTCTCTCACCGCTTTTTTAATATTGTACTTGCAGTTCTAGCCAGAACAATTATGCAAGAAAAAGAAAGGCATGCAGTTTGGAAAGGAAAAAGTAAAACTGTCTCCATTTGCAAAAGACATGATCTTTTATATTAAAACATCCTGAGGAATAGACACACAAACTATTAGAACTAATTAATAAGTTCAGCATGGTTGCAGGATACAAGATCATTATGCAAAAGACAGTTATATTTATATATATTAGCAATGAACAATATGAAAAAGAAGTTAAAATATTTCATTTACAATAGCACCCAAAACAATAAAATACATAGGACTAAATCTAACCAAAAAAGTACAGGACTTGTACACTGAAAACTTCAAAACATTATTGAAAGGAATGAAAGTAGATCTCAATAAGTGGAAATAAACGTAAACATATCCATGTTCTTAGACTAGAAGACTTACCATTAAGATGCAATACTTTCTAAATTTATCTACAGAATCAGTGCAATCCCCATCAAAATCGTAGGTGCCTTTTTTCTTTTTTTGCGGACATTGATGAATTGATCCTAAAATTCATATGGAAATTGAAGGGACCCAGCATAGGCAAAACAATCTTGCAAAAGAACAATATATAGTTTTAGCACTTTGATTTCAGTCTAGGATCTGATTTGAGTTAATTTTTGTATGTGGAGTAAGTCAAGGAGTTTATTCTTTTGCATATGGTTTTCGACTTTCATGGGTGTGCGAATTCCCTGAGAGTTGATGATTTTATCAACTCAAGTTACATAATGTCTGGAAGTTAAATCAAGTTCAATGTTTGAATTCATACTTTGGACTAGATGTTCAAATTTCTGAATCAAGAGTAAGTTTGGCTCCCAGGATGATAGTGGGTTTAAGAGTGCTGCCTAGAGTGAGCTTGTGAAGGCATGGTACTGCTAGTGAGCTTGTGAAGGCATGGTACTGAACTAGGGACTCTCACCCGCATGGAATTATCTTGCAGGAATGCAAGCAAGTTAAATAAAGTTGTGCTTTGATTGTGCCATGACCCAGTCTTGCTCAGCATACTGTTTACATATATAGACATGTATTGAAGAAGTCCGTCTTAATGATGAAGGTGAAACATCAGAGTGTGAGGGCATATGGTCACCAGCCCCCAAGATGACCCTCGGTGTTGCCATCTCTCTGTGTTCTTGCCCTTGTGTAGTCTTCCCACACATTGAATAGGGCTGACTTGTGTAACTAATAGGATATTGTGCAAATTATGGAATGTGACTTCTGAAACTAGGTCATAAAAGACATTGCCTCCTCTGCCTTACTCTCTCTTGGGTCCCTGGCTCTGAGGAAGGTCCACTGCTGTACCATGAAGATACTCAGGCAGCTTATGGAGCTGTCCACATGGTGAGGAATTGAGGCCTCCTGCCAACAACTGCTGCTGCTGCTGTGTCACTTCAGTCGTGTCCAACTCTGTGCGACCCCATAGTCGGCAGCCCACCAGGCTCCCCTGTCCCTGGGATTCTCCAGGCAAGAACACTGGAGTGGTTGTCATTTCCTTCTCCAATGCATGAAAGTGAAAAGTGAAAGTGAAGTTGCTCAGTCGTGTCTGACTCTTAGCGACCCCATGGACTGTAGCCCGCCAGGTTCCTCCGTCCATGGGATTTTCCAGGCAAGAGTACTGGAGTGGGGTGTCATTGCCTTCTCCGCCTGCCAACAACTATGTGAGTGAAAATCTTGAAAGCAGATTCTCTAACCAGCCAAGATGATGAAAGCCCATGGAGGCATTTTGAAGAGACTTGAACTAAAATCAGTCAGCTAAGCTGCTCTTGGATTCCTAATCCATAGAAAGTATGTGACATAATAAATGTTCATTATTGTTTTAGGCCATTAAACTTTTAGCTAATTTGTTATGCACCAGTAGTTAACTAAAACAGGATAAGGAAGGGCAATTCTGGATACCCGAGAGATACCTGAGAGCAGAGGGACCAGTCCTGACCCTGCCACATGCTGGCTATTCATCAGTCCACATCTTGACAAACTGGTAATTTGACCTTGCCTGGTGGGACCTGTGGGGCCAGCCATATGCAGTAATATTGAATGGAGACCCTGGTGAGTTCAAGACAAAATGGAGAAGTAGATCAAGTTTATTTCCAAAACTCTTTTTAGAGTTTTCCTACTGCTTTATAACTCCTCCAAGATCCCCATCTTGACTTATCAGCTTACTGTCTCCTGTTCCATCACTGCTTCTTTCTTTATCTGGTTTTATAAATTACACCAAGTCAACATATATTGAGAGTTTGTTATGTGCAAGGACCTTAAAGATGAACAAACTACTATCCTTCTCCTAACATAAACTTCCTTTTATAGACTTATTTATGTTGGAAACATATTCATTTGCTTCTGACATCGGTGTTAGTCTCTCGGTTGTGTCCAGCTCTTTGCAATCCCATGGACTGTAGCCCATCGGGCCTCTCTGTCTATGGAATTCTCCAGGCAAGAATACTGGAGTGGGTTGCCATTCCCTTTTCCAGGAGATCTTCCTGACCCAGGGATCAAGCCCAGGTCTCTTGCATTGCAGGCAGATTCTTTACCATCTGAACCCCCAAGGAAGCCCTCTAATGTGAAAGGCAGAGGTTAATTGTGGAGTCTGATTCAGCAAATCTGGGTTGGAGTCTGAGATTCTGCATTTCCAGGGAGCTTGTATGTCAGGCTGCTGGTCCTGGGACCACACTCTGAGCACAAGGCTTTAAAAACTCTGCAAGTATAGGGATGGCAGATAGTGCAGCATGCCCAGCAAACATGTGAACTCTCATGGCAGAGGAGCACTCACTGCCTGCAAAGCAAACCATGTGTACTGCTCTGGCTCACCTTACATCAAGGTCTGTCATAATCACCGTGAATGAAATATGAGAGAAAGACTGTGATGGCAGAAGTCAAAATTTTAACTCCTTTTCTTATTATAGCCCACTAAGATCTCCCTGCCCTAATCTTACAGCTGCACACACTTTCTTAAACCTGATGTGGTACCAGTACGCTACTATACCTGATCCTGTAGGAGTTAAGGACCTTGGGCGCCCTCTAGAGGCCAATAGTAATAGGGGCAAAGAGAACAGATGGGTAATTGAAAGCAAAGCCTGAAGTAGAGAGGGCTTGTTTAACCTACAGCGAGAAGGGCGGGTGTCAATATACGCTATAGCCTTTCAGATCAGCAGTTCTCAAAGTGCGGCCTGGCGACCCCAAAAGGGTCCACAAAATTAAAACTATTTTTATACAGATTTTCTTTTTTACTCTTTATATAGAGAGACTTCCAGGGGCCACATGATTAAATTTTAACAGAATGAATACAGAAGCAGATTTGAGAATCTTACTGTATTCTATTAACCTAGGCATTAAAAAGACCTGCAAGTGTGTAAGACAGTGCTTCTCTTCTAAATTTTTTATTTTTAAAAGTACAGCTATTTTTCATAAAAATGTTATTTATGTTAACATATAATGGGGTTGGACTTCCCAGGTGGTGCTAGTGGTAAAGAACCCACCTGCCAATGCAGGAGACATGAGACACAGGTTTGATCCTTGGGTCAGGAAGATCCACTGGATCAGGAGGAAATGGCAACCAACTCCAGTATTCTTGCCTGGAAAATCCCATGGACAGGGGAGCTTGGCAGGCTATAGTCCATAGGGTCTCAGAGTCAGATAAGACTGAAGTGACTTAGTACACATAATGGGCTTATTGCTGCTGTTATTTTTAACTAACTTCACCCACAAAATTTTTATATTCGGGTTTCTAACACTACAAACTTCTACAGATATAATCCACATAAACAAAAACACTTCAGGGGGCCCAATAATTTTGAAGAATGATAGGGTTCTAAGGTTTAAAAGTTTAAGAATCAATGCTTTCAGCCTTGGCTGCATATTGAAGTCAACCTAGGAACCTGGAGAAAATACTGATGCCTGGGTTCCATGCCCAGAGATCCTTATGTAATTGGTCTGGTGTGCAGCCAGGCCATGAGATTTCTAAATGCTTTCAGACCATTCTAATGAACAGCCAAGGTTGAGAACCACTGCTCTGGGCAAAAGGCTTTTTATTGGATGTGAAAACAAACACCCGGCCATGACCAAATAACAGGAAAGCAAATACAATTCTTAATAGAGAGTAGGGGGAGAAAAGGAACAAGTTGCTCTATCACATTATCCCCAAAAGTACAATAGGACAAGGGAAATATTTTGTACCTCTAGCAATCAGACAAAGAGCTTTTTTCTTGCCAAGAATAGGACAAAGGAGAATACATACCAGGTGAGGCTCTGAGCAGCTTTGGGAGACATAAAGTAATAAAATCTATCCACAAAACATCCCCAAAGAATAGGGAGCAAACCAAAGAAGACATCAGGATAACTATTCTGATTCCAAAGAAGCCAGGTAACAGCCGCGGGAGTGGAGATCAAGGGCTTCCGTGTGGGCCAGAAGTCCTCTCCTTTGCTCCCATCCCTCTCACCATGTGATGAATAAGCTCCAGCAGTTCTCAGGTGATCGTTACTTAGCTTAGCTGGTGGTGCCAGCTGAACTGGATACAGATCTATGAATGCAGTGATAATCATACCACAGCTCTCGAGCTGAGAGAGCTCTCAAGCTTCCAGGTAACCAGCTGCTCTTCAAAGCTTAAATTTTACATTAGATTATTTAATTCAGAGCAATCTCAAGCTCTTTTGGTAATCTGGTCACTAATGACTATAAATTCGTGTATGGCTTCTGTGAAGATGGTTTGCCACTGAGTAGAAGGAAGAGACTTGTAACAATAGTTGTTGCTCAGTTGCTAAGTCATGTCCAACTCTTTGTGACCCAATGAACTGCAGCATATCAGGCCTCCCTGTCCCTGACTATCTCCCAGAGTTTGCCCAAGTCTGTGTCCATTGAGTCGGTGATGCTCTCCAACCATTTCATCCTCTGCTTCCCTCTTCTCCTTTTGCCCTCAATCTTTCCTAGAATCAGGGTTTTTTCCAGTGAGCCAGCTCTTCATATCAGGTGGCCAAAGTACTAGAGCTTCAACATCAGTCCTTCCAATGAATATTCAGGGTTGATTTCCTTCAGTATTGACTTGTTTGATCTCATTTCTGTCCAAGGAACTCTCAAGAGTCTTCTCCAGCACCACAATTCAAAAGCATCAATTCTTTAGTGCTTAGCCAGACTTCCCTGGTGGCTCAACTGGTAAAGAATCCACCTGCAATGCAGGACAGCTGGGTTCGGTCTCTGGATTGGGAAGATCCCCTGGAGAAGGGAATGGCTACCCACTCCAGTATTCTGGCCTGGAGAACTCCATGGACTGTATAGTCCATGGGATTGCAAAGAGTCAGACATGACTGAGCGACTTTAACAGTTTCAACCTTCTTTATGGTCCAACTCTCACATCCATATATGACTTCTGGAAAAATCATAGCTTTATACAGACCTTTGTTGGCAAAGTGATGTCTTTGTATTTTAATATGCTATCTAGGTTTGTCATAGCTTTCCTTCCAAGAAGCAGGTGTCTTCTAATTCATGGCTGCAGTCACCATCCACAGTGATATTGGAGCCCAAGAAGAGAAGATCTGTCATTGCTTCCACTTTTTCCCCTTTGCCATGAAGTGATAGTACCAGATGCCATGATCTTAGTTTTTTGTATGTTGAGTTTCAAGCCAGCTTTTTCACTCTCCTCTTTCACCCTCATCAAGAGGCTCTTTAGTTTCTCTACATTCTGTCATTAGAGTGGTGTTATCTTCATATCTGAGGTTATTTATATTTTTCCCTGCAATCATGATTCCAGCTTATGCTTCATTAAGTCTGGCATTTCGCGTGATGTACGCTTTATATAAGTTAAATAAGCAGGGTGAAAATATACAGCCTTGACGTACTCCTTTCCCAATTTTGAACCATTCCATTGTTCCATGTCCAGTTGTAACTGTTGCTTCTTGACCTGCATACAGGTTTCTCAGGAGGCAGGTAAGGTGATCTGGTATTCCCAACTCTTGAAGAGTTTTCCACAGTTTCTTGTGATCCACACAGTCAAAGGCTCTAGCAAAGTCAATGAAGCAGAAATAGATGTTTTTCTGGAATTCCCTTATTTTCTCTATGAGCCAACGAATGTTGGCAATTTGATCTCTGGTTCCTCTGCCTTTTCTGAATCCACCTTGTACCTCTGAAAGTTCTTGGGTCATGTACTGTTGAATCCAAGCTTGAAGGATTTTGAGTATAACCTTACTAGTATGTGAAATGAGCACAGTTGTCTGGTAGTTTGAACATTTTTTAGCACTGCCCTTCTTTTGGAATTAGGATGAAAACTCATCTTTTCTAGTCCTGTGATCACTGCTGAGTTTTCCAAATTTGCTGGCATATTGACTGCGGTATTTTAACAGCATCATGTTTTAGGATTTTGCATAGCTCAACTGGAATTTTATCACCCCCACTAGCTTTGTTGGTAGTAATGTTTCCTAAGGCCCACTTGACTTTACTCCAGGATGTCTGACTCTAGGTGAGTGACCACACCATTGTGGTTATTTGTACAGTTCTTCTGTGTATTCTTGGCATCTCCTGTTAGTAACAACTAATATTTATTAAGCATCTATTATATCAAGCAATGGTTTAAGCATTTCATATGCATTATCTCATTCTGTGTTCTCAACAACCCTATGAGATAGTCCTATAATTCCCAGTAATAAGGAAACTGAGGCTAAGTGGAAGGCAGCCTCCAAGATAATCCTCTCTTCCTGGAATTCATGCCCTTATGCAGTCTCTTCCATAGTGAATCAGAGCTGGCCTGTGTGACCAATAACATAGAGAGGAAGAGACCATGTGTGACTCTGAAAGCTACATCATGAAATATACCACACATGTCATTTTGGTCTCTTGGATCACTTGCTTTGGGGACGCCAGCTGCCATGCTATGAGGATGTTCAGGCCTCCCTGTGGAGAGCCTCAGCTGACATCTAATGGCAACCTTATGAACGACTGCCAGCCGGAACAGCCCAGCCAGGCTGCTCCCAGATACCCCATTCACAGAAACTGTATGCTTTTCAGTGTTCCCAATAGGACTGAATCCACACTGCTCATGATGGTAACCTTGATAATGTATCCTTATATGGGCTTTTTCCCCTTCCCTGCCTTACGTTCGCACTCCCACTTCCTTCACTCCTGCTTCCTGGGATCACCTTTCAATAAACTGCTTACACTCATGTGCTTTTCTTAGGCTGTTTCTAGGGAAATCCCTAACTAAACAGATATCATGATGAGCTTGGCTTTTACAGATTCAGATGATGTTCTATTAAAAGTGTATTATGCAAGGAGTAGGAATTTAGGGAACATTTCTCATAGAGCTGGGCTTTTTTAGTTTTTGTTTTTATTTTTTCTGGTCACAAAAAAATAGATTTAGGAATTCCTAAAAGTATGATGTTTCCCCCAAATTGATGTGCATGACTCAGAAGACTCTGAGTTTGGTTTCATGGATGTTAGCAGTTTTTAGCCGTGAGTCTTTCCCACCTGCAGAGCTGACCTTGAAATATTGTTGGTGATAAAATTTACTACAAGACTCTAAGGGCATCTGCCCTGTGCAGTGTGCCCTTGGCCAGCATTGTCTCACCTGCCTGCTTGCAATGAGTTTTGACCAGAAATCAGAAATAATCAAACTCTTAATGAAAAGTTTCTAAAGAAAGACACTAGCCATTTCTTGGCTCTTTCCTTAAGCCACTATAAAATATTCCTTTGATTCAGCCATGTCATAGATATTCTCTTGTATCCTTGGTAC
This sequence comes from Bubalus bubalis, assembly GCF_019923935.1. Lineage (NCBI taxonomy): Eukaryota > Metazoa > Chordata > Mammalia > Artiodactyla > Bovidae > Bubalus > Bubalus bubalis. The sequence goes on along the minus strand of NC_059159.1, from coordinate 110,614,130 downwards.
TGTAGGTTTTTGTTGTTGTTGTTGTTCAGTCACTAAGTCGTGTCCCATGCTTTTTGCAGCCCATGGACTGCAGCATGCCAGAATACTCTGTCCTCCGCTGTCTCCCAAAGTTTGCTCAAATTCATGTCCTTTGAATCAGTGATGCTATCCAACCATCTCATCCTCTGCCACCCTCTTCTCCTCCTGCCCTCAATCTTTCCCAGCATGAGAATCTTTCTAATGAGTTGGCTCCTTGTATCAGGTGGCCAAAGCATTAGAGCTTCAGCAGCAGTCCTTCCTATGAATATTCAGGGTTGATTTCCTTTAGGATTGATTGGTTTGATCTCCTTGCTGTCCAAGAGACTCTCAAGAGTCTTCTCCAGCACCACAATTCTAGAGCATCAATTCTTTGGCACTCAGCCTTCTTTATGGACCAACTTTCACATCTGTACACAATTTGGCCTCTATAAAATATTACTGAATTTTAAGACTTCCAGTGACAGCTGTCAGAAAATCATATTAAGATATCCATGTCTGTCCTATTGATAAGCCTGAATACATTGAATAGATGAACCGAATAGTTGCTGACAGGCTGTTGCCAAAGATTGTATTCACTAAGTTGACTTGAAATCAGTTGTTTGGAGTGCAGAAAGTATTTTCTCATAAAAACAGCAGTTATTCCTAAGGTGATGCACTCATTGATGTTCAGTCGCTCAGTTGTGTCTGACTCTTTGCGACCCCATGGACTGCAGCATGCCAGGCTTCCCTGTCCATCACCAACTCCTGGAGCTTGCTTAAACTCATATCCATCAAGTCGGTAATGCCATCCAACCATCTCATCCTCTGTTGTCCTCTTCTCCTCCCACCTTCAGTCTTTCTCGGCATCAGGTTAGCTGGGGTTTTAGCCCTGCTAGTTCTACATTCTGAGAACACCCTCAGCCCTGGAAAACCAAGACAGCTGGTTATTCTACTTATTTCTGATGGTTATATTTCCAGATTAGCACACAGAAGTCTGTTTAACCCTTGGTTCAGTTGAAATTTAGGCCTGATCCTGGAGGAGTTCTGAATAATGGATAAGATAAGGTAATGTGCTATGGTGTGTCTGAGAATTTCAGAGCTTATCAAGGAAAAGCCAGTACCAGGATAGTGTTGGACAGTATGTTTCTTGGGCACCTCTAGGACAGGGCTATGTGAGGAAGGACCTCACAGCAGGAGGTCTTCCAGAGACGCTAGTGCAGGCCACCACCCAGAGGGGAAGAGGACCAGAGAACTATCAGGGGAGAGGGGAGTTGGAGAAGGGACTCTGTGTTAAGACAGTGTCACTCAGAAGTAAGGCAGGCATCTCTCAGTCAGAGAGCTCTGAAAGACAGCAGAGACTAAGACCTTTTGGAGTCTTTTATAGCTGTGGGTTTGATCTTCTATATGGCCAGCAATTGTTTGGTGTAGTTTCATGAGAGATGAAAAGCAGCTTCTAGATTAGAAACATAGGCTTAGTTGGGATATATATTGTTGTTGTTCAGTCACTAATTCATGTCCAGTTCTTTGCAACTTCATGGAGTATAGCATGCCAGGCTTCCCTGTCCTTCACTATCTCTAGAAGTTTGCTCAAATTCAAGTCCATTGAGTCTGTGATGCTATCTAGCTATCTCATCCTCTGCCACCCTCTCTGCTTTTGCCTTCAGTCTTTCCCAGCATCAAGGTCTTTTCCAATGAGTTAACTCTTTGAATCAGGTGGCCATAGTATTGGAGCTTCAGCTTCAGCAAATTTAGTTGTTCAGTGGCTAAGTCATATTCATCTCTTTGCTACCCCATAGACTGCATCATGCCAGACTTCCCTGTCCTTCACCATCTCCTGGAGTCTATTAAAACTCTGTTGAGTTGATAATTCCATCCAACCATCTCGTCCTCTGTCATCCCCTCCTCCTTTAATCTTCCCAGCATCAGGGTCTTTTCAAATGAGTCAGCTCTTCACATCAGGTGGCCAAAGAACTGGAGTTTCAGCTTCAGCATCAATCCTTCCAATGAACACTCAGGACTGATCTCCTTTAAGACGGGCTCGTTTGATCTCCTTGCTGTCCAAGGGACTCTAAGGAGTATTCTCTGGCACCACCGTTCAAAAGCATCAATTCTTCAGTGCTCAGCCTTCTTTATGGTCCAAATCTACATCTATATATAACTACTGGAAAAACCATAGCTTTGACTATACGGACCTTTATTGGCAAAGTAATATCTCTGCTTTTTAATACTCTGTGTAGGTTTGTCATAGCTTTTCTTCCAAGGGCGAGCATCTTTTAAATTTGATGCCTGCAGTCACCATCTGCAGTGATTTTGGAGCCCAAGAAGATAAAGTCTGTTACTGTTTCCATTTTATCCCCATCTATTTGCCATGAAGTGATGGGACCAGATGCCATGATCTTAATTTTTTAAATGTTGAGTTTTAAGCCAGCCTTTTCATTATCTTTCACTTTCATCAAGAAGCTCCTTGGTTCAACTTCACTTTCTGCCATTAGATAGGGTGATATCATCTGCATAGCTAAGGTTGTTGATATTTCTACAGGCAGTCTTGATTCCAGCTTGTGATTCATCCAGCCTGGTATTTTGCATGATGTACTCTGCATATAAATAAGCAGAATGACAATATACAGCCTTGACGTACTTCTTTCCCAATTTTGAATCAGTCCGTTGTTCCATGTCCGATTCTAAACTATTGCTTCTTGACCTGCAAACAGGTTTCTCAGGAGGCAAGTAAGGTGGTCTGGTTTTCCCATCACTTTAAGAATTTTCCACAGTTTCTTATGATCCGCACAGTCAAAGGCTTTAGCGTAGTCAATGAAGCAGAAGTAGATTTTTTCTGGAATTCTCTTGCTTTTTCTGTGACCCAACAGATGTTGGCAATTTGATCTCTGGTTCCTCTGTCTTTTCTAAATCCAGCTTGTACATCTGGAGGTTCTTGGTTCACATACTGTTGAAACCTAGCTTGAAGGATTTTGAGCATTACCTTGCAAGTATGTGAAATGAATGCAATTGTGCAGTAGTTTGAATATTCTTTGGCATTTCCCTTCTTTGAGATTGGAATGAAAACTGACCTTTTCCAGTTCTGTGGCCACTGCTGAGTTTTCCAAATTTGCTGACATATTGAGTGCAGCACTTTAACAGCATCGTCTTTTAGGATTTTAAATAGCTCAGCTGGAATTCTATCATCTCCACTAGTTTTGTTGGTAGTAATGCTCTAAGGCCCACTTGACTTCACACTCCAGGATGTCTGGCTCTATGTGAGCAATCACACCATCATGGTTATCCAGGTCACTAAGATCTTTTTTTGTACAGTTCTTTTGTGTATTCTTGCCACCTCTTCTTAATATCTTCTGCTTCTGTTAAGTCTTTACCATTTCCTGTCCTTTATTGTGCCCATCTTTGCATGAAATGTTCCCTTGGTATCTCTAATTTTTTTGAAGAGATCTCGTCTTTCTCAGTCTGTTGTTTTCCTCTATTTCTTTGCATTAATCACTTAGGAAGGCTTTTTATCTCTCCTTGCTATTCTTTGAAACTCCGCATTCCATTGGGTATATCTTTCCCTTTCTCTTTTGCCTTTTGCTTCTCTTCTTTTCTCAGCTATTTGTAAGCTATTTGTATTCCTCAGACAACCATTTTGCCTTCTCACGTTTCTTTTTCTTTAGGATGGTTTTGGTCACCACCTCCTATACAATTTTATGAACTTCTGTCCATAGTTCTCAGGTACTCTGTCCTTCAGATCTAATCCCTTGAATCTATTTGTCACTTCTACCATATAATCATAAGGGACTTGATTTAGGTCATACCTGAATGGCCTAGTTGTTTTCCCTACTTTCTTCAACTTAAGTCTGAATTTTGCAATAAGGAGCTCATGAGCTGAGCCACAGTCAGCTCCAGGTCTTGTTTTTGCTGACTGTACAGAGCTTCTCCATCTCTGGTTGCAAAGAATATATTCATCAGATTTCAGTATTGACCATCTGGTGATGTCCATGTTTAGAGTCATCTCTTGTGTTGTTGGAAGAGGGTATTTATGATAACCAGTACCTTCTCTTGTCAAAACTCTGTTAGCCTTTGCCCTGCTTCATTTTGCACTCCAACACCAGACTTTCCTATAACTCCAGGTATCTTGACTTCCTACTTTTGCATTCCAGAACCCTATGATGGAAAGGACATCTTTTGTTGTTGTTGTTAGTTCTAGGAGGTCTTGTAGGTCTTCATAGAAACGTTCAACTTCAGCTTCTTCAGCATTAGTGGTTGGGGCATAGACTTGGATTACTATAATGTTGAATAGTTTGCCTTGGAAATGAACCAAGATCATTCTGTCATCTTTGAGATTGCACTCAAGTACTGCATTTCAGACTCATTTGTTGAATATTCCAATGAATATTCAGAGTTGATTTCCTTTAAGATTGACTGGTTTAATCTCCTTGCCATCCAAGGGTCTCTCAGGAGTCTTCTCCAGCACCTCAATTCAAAGGCATCAGTCCTTTGGCGTGCAACCTTCTTTATGGTCCAATTCTCATATCCATACATGATTACTGGAAAAACCATAGCTTTGACTATATGGACCTTTGTTGGCAAAGTGATAGCTGTGCTTTTTAATATGCTGGCTAGGTTGGTTGAGGCTTTCCTTCCAAGGAGTAAGCATCTTTTAATTTAATGGCTGCAGTCACTGTCTGCAGTGATTTTGGAGCCCAAGAAGTATACATGTATCCAAGTTCTTTTCCCATTTAGGTTTTTGCTTCTGCTATCTGCCCCTGGTGGATGAAGCTGTCTAAGAGGCTTGTGTGGGCTCCCTAGTGGGACGTTCTGTTTCCTTCCCTCTAGTGGGTGGAGCTGAATCTTGTCCCTCTGGTGGGTAGGGCCGTGACAAAGGTTGTGTTTACCAGGCAGCTGTGTGCTCAGAAAGACTTTAAGCAGCCTGCCTGCAGTTGGGTAAGCTGTGTTCTCATCCTGCTGGTTGTTTGGCCTGAGGTGTCCCAGCACTGGAGCCTACAGGCTGTTGGTAGGGAGGTCTGGATGAGGAAATGGTGGCTTTCAGGAGGGCTTAATCCAATGAAATACTTCTCAGAACTGCCCCCACCAGGGTCTTTGTACCCAGTGAGCCACAGCCAATCCCCACCTCTGCAGGAGACCCTCAAAAACTAGCAGGTATACCTGGCCCAGGCTTTTATGAGGTCACTGCTTTTTTCCCCTGGATTCTGGTGTGCATGAGACCTTCTGTGTGCCATCCAGGAGTGGAGTTTCTGTTTCTCCCAATCCTGTGGAAGTCCTGCAGTCAAACCCTCCTGGCTTTCAAAGCCAGATTCTCTTGCGTCGCCTCCTCCCATTGCCAGACCATCAGGTTGGAGAACTTGACATAGGGCTCAGAAATTTTACTCCCATGGGAGAATGTCTGTGGTACAATTCTTTTCCAGTTTGTAGGTTGTCTGCCCAGCAGGTTTGGGAATTTGATTGTAATGTGATTGCACCCCTCCTGCCATCTCATTGTGGCTTCTTTGTCTTCAGATGTTGAATATCTGTTTTGGTAGGTTCTAGTGTTTCTTTCTCTTTATCAGTGGCTTTCAGCAGTTAGTTGTGATTTGGTGTTTTTGTAGGAAGAGGTGAGCTCACATCCTTCTGCTCCAGCATCTTGTCTCCATCCTTAGTTGGCCTATATTTAAAGCAATTGGATGTATAAATATTTGAATTTGGTGATGGTGGAGTTTGGGCTAATAGACTTAAGCTGCTGTGAAGAAGTAAACTCAGGGACAGTATGCAGAGCTCACCTTTGGTCCATTTGTATCACCCATGCATTCAGATTTCTGACCACGGATATCAGAACACACATTATTCCTGCTGCAGTTCTGACAGTGAGAACAAGGACTGTCCTGGGCAGATGACCTTCTGCCGCTACCTCTTTGCACTTCTGTTCATCCTTTTTTAAACACCAGTAAGTATTGTCTCTCACGACCTTGGAAGAAATATCTAACACAAAATGGAAGGAAATGGTAGTTGCACGGTGGAAAGTAAAATTACCAGCAGATAAGGAGTTCTGGGGCTTGGGAAGGAAGAAGGAGCTGAGGCAGTGCATTTGATGTGAGGCACAAAAGCATTGCTCTGGGAGATAAGAAGAACTATAATGGGGCCTGTGGTCCGTACTTGCCTACACTGTAGAGAGAACTATTGTAGGCAGTTTTCACTTTATCCAGACTGTCATCACAGTCAACCCCCTGTTTTATTTGCAGGAATCCCCCATTCAGCGTGGTGTACCCCAGCTTCACTGAGGAAACTCAGGATGAAGTCTTCTGACTTATGCCCCTTAGAGAGGAAAGAGCACATGACATGACCTGGCCCATCAGATGCCCAGGAACCCAGCAGAAGGGCAGTTGGAATCATTCAGCTTGCTGGCATTCCACAATGGCAACAGCACCCCGTGGTGTTCAGCATTGGCAGAACACTGAAAGTGGTTCATCAGTTTCAGTGGTTTATCAGTGGTTTTCAGCAGTTAGTTGTGATTTGGTGTTTTTGTAGGAAGAGGTGAGCTCACATCCTTCTGCTCCAGCATCTTGTCTCCATCCTGAACAGACCATTCCTATTTGGTTGTGATTCCAGCCAGTGAGACTCACATTGGATAATGGCCGATTTCTCAGCCTGGTTCTTCATGATGAGTTTTTAAACAGCTACCCTTAAATTAGCCCAGGTCAGTTTCTGTTGTTTATAACAGGGAATCCTGATCAATACCAATGACATAGCCTCTTTTTGATCGAGAAGTTGTAAATGTCTACATCTCTAGGCAAACCCACATCTGTCCTCAAAGCCTTAAAACACAGATCAGGTGTCTTTCATTGTTTTCCCTTAAAGACAAATCCTTTCTAAGATAATCAAGTCTCTAAATAATAATGAGCAGTTTTCATTACAATAAGTAAATAGTACACAGTCGTCTCTTGAATCTAAAGGTATTGGTTCTAAGATCCCCACAGATTCCAAAACTGTGGATGCTCAAGTCACTTATGTAAAATGGCCAGTACGGGTGGCCCCCTCTATCTCTGGGGTTCCATATCCTCGATACAAAGGCCTGACTATATGTATCAACCTATTATCTTTATGGACAGAAAAAAATGTGAATTAGCAAATGTGAAAACATTTTTATTGACCTTAAGATAGAGTAATTTTAGGAAAGCAGATAGTTGACATTGTTTTCAGTTATTCACAGCAAGGTGCCTGTGAAACTCTTATAATTAGACTGAGTGGCACCATTAATGACACTTGAGATATATGCAAAGCTTGTCATATGCTTTAAAATTCACAAAGGCAGATCATTTTGATATGCTTTATTCATTTTCTCTGTTGAACACTGGGTTATATCCCAGTTGAATAAAGCATCTGATGTACTCCGATTTGCATTTTTGCACACAACATACTTTCCAATTCTACCTCGTTCACATCACTGTAATTGTTTCCATTTCTTACATAGGAGGACGTTAGTCACATTCATTATCAGCTAAACAATTTGACCCAAATGACAATAATAAATCATGCCCAACTTAGACAATTGAAATATCAGAATTTTTAACTATGACTTGCTTAGCTTGGGCAAAAGACCCTTGGTCCTAGCTATCATAACTGCTCCTGCCTCCCAGGGAACATAATATCAGACACGTTAGGAAGTGTCTTTGTTAAATTAGTATGTGTGGATGATTATGTATATCTGATTTAGTAATAGAATGTGGATTTGTGTATGATCTCTAATGAACAGCTTATATGTGATCATAAAAACAAAAATCTACAGAAATGTGTGTTAGTAACAAGCCAGAGAGAGTGTGAAATTTTGGATCAGTTTGAAGCCCAAATCAAGAGTGTTCACTGTTGCCTGCCAGCAGTTCAAACAGTATAGAAGTATATAAAGTATAATTCAGTAACTAACCTGTCTGCCCTCTAATATTCCTTCCTTGAAGTAAGCAAATATTCACAGCATGTGTGTGTATGTATGTATATACATATATATGTGTGCATGTGTGTGTATATATACAGGAAATGGCAACCCACTCCAGTATTCTTGCCTGGAGAATTCCATGGACAGAAGAGCCTGGAGGGCTACACTCCATGCAAAAGAGTCAGAAGTGACTTGGCAACTAAACAACAAGATAAGCTGTGGGGCTGAGGAAAGCCTGCAGGAAGCAGCCCAGGCTGGGATGTGGGTCTGCATTGTCAGGGGCTCCTAGCCATGTCACCTCAGCCTGAGTCAAGAGCTGGAGAAAATAACTGATGCCCAGTTGTGGGGAAAGCTGTGTTCCTTGGAGTTCCTCTTGGAATGTCCTCCAGCACCCTCTACCAATGAAACTTAATATTGTGTCAACTGCCAAAGGAAGAACGTTTAAAAGGTCAGTTGCATTTTCACAGATTAGGCAACAAAGGATGAATTTGAGGTAACAGGCAATAAATTGATAACTGCCATAACTGTACATATTACTCTGCCAGTTTGAGTTGTCGATTGGACTATAAAAAAATTCCCCAAATAGATGACATGATCCTCTACATAGAAAACCCTAAAGACTCCACCAGAAAATTACTAGAACTAATCAATGACTATAGTAAAGTTGCAGGATATAAAATCAACACACAGAAATCCCTTGCATTCCTATACACTAATAATGAGAAAACAGAAAGAGAAATTAAGGAAACAATTCCATTCACCATTGCAACGGAAAGAATAAAATACTTAGGAATATATCTACCTAAAGAATCTAAAGACCTATATATAGAAAACTATAAAACACTGGTGAAAGAAATCAAAGAGGACACTAACAGATGGAGAAATATACCATGTTCATGGATTGGAAGAATCAATATAGTGAAAATGAGTATACTACCCAAAGCAATCTATAGATTCAATGCAATCCCTATCAAGCTACCAACAGCATTCTTCACAGAGCTAGAACAAATAATTTCACAATTTGTATGGAAAAACAAAAAACCTCGAATAGCCAAAGCTATCTTGAGAAAGAAGAATGGAACTGGAGGAATCAACCTACCTGACTTCAGGCTCTACTACAAAGCCACAGTTATCAAGACAGTATGGTACTGGCACAAAGACAGAAATATAGATCAATGGAACAAAATAGAAAGCCCAGAGATAAATCCACTCACATATGGACACCTTATCTTTGACAAAGGAGGCAAAAATATACAATGGATTAAAGACAATCTCTTTAACAAGTGGAGCTGGGAAATCTGGTCAACCACTTGTAAAAGAATGAAACTAGAACACTTTCTAACACCATACACAAAAATAAACTCAAAATGGATTAAAGATCTCAACGTAAGACCAGAAACTATAAAACTCCTAGAGGAGAACATAGGCAAAACACTCTCTGACATACATCACAGCAGGATCCTCTATGACCCACCTCCCAGAATATTGGAAATAAAAGCAAAAATAAACAAATGGGACCTAATTAACCTTAAAAGCTTCTGCACATCAAAGGAAACTATTAGCAAGGTGAAAAGACAGCCTTCAGAATGGGAGAAGATAATAGCAAATGAAGCAACTGACAAACAACTAATCTCGAGAATATACAAGCAACTCCTACAGCTCAACTCCAGAAAAATAAATGACCCAATCAAAAAATGGGCCAAAGAACTAAATAGACATTTCTCCAAAGAAGACATACAGATGGCTAACACACACATGAAAAGATGCTCAACATCACTCATTATCAGAGAAATGCAAATCAAAACCACTATGAGGTACCATTTCACACCAGTCAGAATGGCTGCGATCCAAAAGTCTACAAGTAATAAATGCTGGAGAGGGTGTGGAGAAAATGGAACCCTCTTACACTGTTGGTGGGAATGCAAACTAGTACAGCCACTATGGAGAACAGTGTGGAGATTCCTTAAAAAACTGGAAATAGACCTGCCTTATGATCCAGCAATCCCACTGCTGGGCATACACACTGAGGAAACCAGAGGGGAAAGAGACACGTGTATCCCAATGTTCATCGCAGCACTGTTTATAATAGCCAGGACATGGAAGCAACCTAGATGTCCATCAGCAGATGAATGGATAAGCAAGCTGTGGTACATATACACAAGGGAGTATTATTCAGCCATTAAAAAGAATACATTTGAATCAGTTCTAATGAGGTGGATGAAACTGGAGCCTATTATACAGAGTGAAGTAAGCCAGAAAGAAAAACACCAATACAGTATACTAACGCATATATATGGAATTTAGAAAGATGGTAACAATAACCCTGTGTACGAGACAGCAAAAGAGACACTGATGTATAGAACAGTCTTATGGACTCTGTGGGCGAGGGAGAGGGCGGGAAGATTTGGGAGAATGGCGTTGAAACATGTATAATATCATGTATGAAATGAGTTGCCAGTCCAGGTTCGATGCACGATACTGGATGCTAGGGGCTGGTGCACTGGAACGACCCAGAGGGATGGAATGGGGAGGGAGGAGGGAGGAGGGTTCAGGATGGGGAACACATGTATACCTGTGGCAGATTCATTTTGATATTTGGCAAAACTAATACAGTTATGTAAAGTTTAAAAATAAAATAAAATTAAAAAAAAAAATTCCCCAAATAGAATGGCTTAAAACAACCACTGTTTTATTTTCTCTCATGAGTCTGTGGGTTAATAAAGCTTAGCTGGGGAGTTCTCCTATTCTGTGTGATGGCATCCAGGACTGATTGTGGTCATCTGGAGACTCTCTTGGGCTAGAATAGCCAAGATGCCTTGCTTACATGTATGGCATTAACTGGGATGCTGGAAAAATTGTCTCCCTCTCTCCTGTCTCCATGTAATCTCAGGACTTCATCTCTATGTGGTCATTCCAAATTGTTTCCTTAATTAATTTCTTCAGCCATACTTCTTAAATTGTGGCTTAGAGCTCTCCCAAAGCACAAAAGCAGAAGTTTCCAGGCTTCCTTAAGGCTTAGGCCCAGAACCAGCACAGCATCACTTCTACATTCTGTTGATCAAAGTAAGACAAAGGTCTAGCCCAGGCTCAGTATATAAGAGACATGAATACCGGGGGGCATGGTTCATTAACATCCACCTTTGGACACTAGCTTGGCCACCTGATTTTTTCTCTATAAATAGGATTAATATTGCCTGACTCTCAATTACCACCACTTTTGAGGTGTCATCATCTAATAATGTTGCAAAGATGAAATATGGCATGGTGACTGCCTGCTCAGGATGAAAGGAAGCAGGCTCATCAATTTGAAGATGGCACAAAACTGGTAAGCATGTAAATTCTGGTTCTAAAGACTAATAAGTTGAAAAGATGAACTGACTCTAACACCATGTAGTTCAGTAGGGGTTAAGGAAAAGTCCAGTAGTTGGATCTGAAACTCCAGTGGTAGGATGATAAGAGGACATAGGACCTAACAGAGCAGTGTGAAAGAGAATGAAAAGTTTAGGTAGATAATAAAACTCAGAATGCATCTATAGTGTCATGTGGTCTAATACCAAAAGTAGATTAAAGTCTTGTATCTAAAATTTTTTTCAATAAGTCATTAAATATTAGTGGAATATTAATAGGCATCTTATGGAGAAAAATGTCTGGAAGATGGTTCTGTGGCCTAAAAGTTTCATAAATAATGTGTAATACAAAGGTAAACAAAATTATTAGGTCACAGAATCACCTTCCAACCATGTTGAAGAACTCCTCAAAATTAGTAATGTGCTATTATAAATAGTGAATCTTTAGGGGAAGGGGTACATGGATAAAGGTTGTGGTATTTCCCAAGTTTATTTGGCCACAGAAACTTTTTTTCCTGAGGCATCTCCCAGGACCTGTATTCTAGGGGAACATATTTTGAGGAACATTGGTTCAGAATGAAGGATTTGATATTTGTATCTTTCTTTGCTGGTACTCAAGTTTAAAAACCTACCTTTAATTTATGGCAACGTATTTAAAGGGGGTAATGGACTATCTGGATATTGTTCAGGGAGAGGAGATCTTTTTTTTTTAAACTTGTTATTTTGTATTGGGGTATAGCTGATTAACGGGCTTCCCTGGTAGCTCAGCTGGTAAAGAATCTGCCTGCATTGCAGGAGACCTGGGTTTGATTCCTGGGTTGGGAAATTTCCCTGGAGAAAGGATAGGCTACCCACTCCAGTATTATTGGGCTTTCCTGGGTGTCTCAGACGGTAAAGAATCTGCCTGAAATGCAGGAAACCTGGGTTCGATCCCAGGGTTGGGAAGATCTCCTGGAGTGCATGGCAACCCACTCCAGTCTTCTTGCCTGGAGAATCCCCATGGACAGAGGAGCCTGGCGGGGTACAGTCCATGGGGTTGCAAAGAGTCAGACACGACTGAGCAACTAAGCACAGCACATAGCTGATTAACAATGATGTGATAGTTTCAGGTGAACAGTGGAGGGACTCAGCCATATATATACATGTATCCATTCTGGACAAGGAGGCCTGGCGTGCTGCAATTCATGTGGTCGCAAAGAGTCGGACACGACTGAGCGACTGAACTGACTGATTCATTCTCCCCCAGAGAGAGGTGGTCTTGATGATGAAAAGATGAAGAACAGTGAAATATAAAATACTGAGGATGCTTCATCTGGAGGAAAAAAGTGCTTCAGGGGGACATAGTAGATATCTTCAAATATGTGAAGATTGTCACATGCAGATGGAGTAGACTTGTTTTCATAAGGGTTAACAACTGAAAGGGTTAACGGGTAGGAAGCCCAGAGGTCCCCAAGCAGCAGGAGGAAATAAACTGCAAGAGGTAGACATTTTTTTTTTCCTTGAAATTTTGTGTAGAGAAGAAAAAAAAAAGTCTTCATAGTTTATTTCCTCGTACCACTGGGGGGCCTCTGGCCTTCCTATCTGTTAACCCTCTCACAATGGGATGGGGTAGGCCAAGCGGTTGCAAGGTTTTCTCTGTTCAAGAAAGGATTTTCCAACTTGGAGGTCCAAGAATGGAAAGAGCTTTGAGATGTAGTCTTGAGCTCCCCATCACTCTCAGGGCTTACACAAAGTTGTATCTCCATGGTTGGAGATGTTAAAGAAGGGATTCAGGCTCCAGCTAGCTGGCCAAACAAGATGATCTTTAAAGTTTCCTTCCAAATCTGAGATTCTAAGACTTGACTCTTAATATCCTTCTTGGGACCATCACAAGCACCATTCTCCATTTCTCAGACGATGATTTCATTTGACTATCTAACCCTGGTAGATGGGTTGATGCCTTTAACTGGTAATTGGTTTGCATAAGGCAGAATAAATTTTATGGCTTGAATCATGCATCTAAAATAGTTGATCAAACTCTAAGCAGTGTTGGTGAATTTTATTATTGTGAATGTGTAAAACAATTTGTACTGAATTCCTACTTCTGAGCCAGCTTTAGTATGCCCACGGAAATTCATTATTTTGCAGTATTTCCACAAGTAAGATTCCTTTCTGATAGACAAATCTTTGCCTTTTATCTTCCAAGTACCGAATTGATTCAACAAGCCATTTTGGATATCATATTTTTTCCTTATGAAATTGGCTTTATTAAGGACAGTAACTAGATTACATTGATTTCTATCAAGAATATAATTTTATGTGTGGTCTATTATAGAGTCTGGGTTCAACCTAAGAGATTATTTATTAATTTTCTTGTACAGTAAAAAATTCCAACTTCCTGATATAAAAATAATACTCTAAATTTTCTTGTATTGTTTTATTGTTTTATTAAAATTATGAATTTATATTTTTCTGGATATCAAGATAAAATTAATTTAGCCTCTTTTTTCCTCTGCAACTTGACCCTTTTGGAGGGAGGCCTTGTTTCACAGAACAAACTGTTCAAGTTTTGGCCACTAGGTGGTGCACTGGTTAAACATTTTCTCCATCTTCTTGGATCGCTTGCAGTCTCAACTTGTACTTGAAAAAGACCGATTTGTACCTTGTACCCAGAGGCCAGTTTCATTCACTTTGAACTAATCGTATATATTCTTGCATTTTGGCAAGTTACTCAGTTTTTTTTGGTTCTCTCCCATGTATCCATTACATGTTCTTGAACATTTTGTTTGATTTTCTCCTGTTAATCTGTCTTGCAGTATGCTCAGTCTCTCAGTCTTGTCTGACTCTTTATGGACCCCGTGGACTGTAGCCCTACACTCCAGGCTTCTCTGTCCCTGGGACTTTTCAGGTAATACTGGAGCAGGGTAGCATTTCCTACTCCAGAGGATCTTCCTGACCAAGGGATGGAACCCACGTCTCATGCGTCTTCTGCATTGGCAGACGAGTTCTTCAGCACTGTGCCACCTGTCTCATGTCAATTTAATTGTTAGGCCAGCCAGAAGAACCTCGAAGACTAGAGGAAAGTTTATTCCTTCCCGACAAAGTGCACACTGTTTGCTATTGTTATTATCTCAATCTTAGTTTTACTTGTCACTTTTAAAAGAAAAGTAGTAGGAGAGGAAGTCAGGAAAACCTGTTCCTCCTCAGAGTGGGAAGTAATCTAGTTGGGGTGCCCCACCTCTGGAAAACTGGTGCTGTCCTATCAAAGACTACAGAGTCCACTCCATAAGTCACTTGTTTGTTCCCTCCTCTTGTAAACCATTAGAGACATTCAGCTACTATTGGCATGTAACTGAGAAGCAGGCAGGAGGTGGCAGCTATTTAAGTGCAGAGGATTATTCATAGGTATTTAGTGGAAACATAAAGAATATTAAAAGGGTAATCAGATCAACTAATTGTGGTAACAGAAGCTTGTTTCACCTCAATGGTGAAGACTTTTAACTCTTAACTTGTTGTCAGAAGGGTGTAAGGAACCCCCCTCACCTCTCACCCCTCAACTCCCATAGTAGCCTCGAGTAATGTTTGCCAGGATAACAGCTGCCTGAGAAGGAATTTTAAAATTCCATTTTAATATGGCAGACAAGTCTTTATTCAAGAGTTGTGTGATTACCAAAAATAAGTAAATAAAGCCAAATAGGATTTAATAGAATAAATTTAAGGAATTTTATGGGACCCATGACAAGTACACACAGGCCCTTTGGGAGCCTCAGCTGAGGGTGAAAACAAGTTATCAAGAGGCTAGCATAGCTGCTCTCCTCTGGGGCCACATAGTCTCTTGTCTTTGCTTCTCTGCACAGGTCTGCCCTGTTCCACAGTACTTCTCTTTATAGACTGAATCTGCCTACTCATCTGGCTCACTGATGGCTTTACACAGCCACTCCCAAGTAGAAATATATACTCAGCCTCTGAAAATAATCTAGTATAAACCCACTTGGTTTATTTAGATCTTGAATTATAATTCTAGGAGCTTCCCTTGTGTCTCTGCTGGTAGAGAATCCACGTGCAAAGTGGGAGACCTGGGTTTGAGACCTGCAATTCTAGGGAGAGATCTTTGGATCTAGCTTGAATCAAATACAAATACTTGGCCAACTGTCTGTGATGGTGGGGAGGCCGAGTCACAGGAGAGCATCCTGTGTGGAGGAAACGACTGTCACCTTTTGTGTGGGACAGTTCAGCAACGGCCGCCTGCTGGCAGGAGAACATGTCCAATTTTTTTTTTCAAAAGACTTTTGACTGCATAAAATTTAGAAATATTTAAATAGCAAAGAATATCTTAAGCAAAATAAGGGCTAAGAAAAGTTACAAAAGGAACAAACAGTTGCAAAATGTCAACTCCTCTAAAATAACCAGAAAATTCAGGATTAAATTAATAAAAATATTACTAAATTTAGCTGTGGGTGTTGTTATTTAGGTCTTTTGTGGGGTTTTTTTTGGGGGGGTTGCACTGTATTTGAAACCAATGAAAACTTGATATAAATATTAAGTAACTTTTATAGATTTCTAATAAATCTCATAGAAGATAGAAATGATCTTTATTGTTTCAAATGTCTTCATCCAGTCATGTCAAACCTCTCTCAATTATGGTTTAGTAAGTGGACTTTTTATTTCAATCAAAATAAAATACTTACACCTTCTGATTCTAGATGATATAAATAATTTTTATTTATCTAGAAATAAAACTGAAGTGAAAATAATGTATTCATAAGAATTATATTTAAACCATCTATATTTGGAAAATACTGTTTTAGGCAATAAGAACAAATATAGCATTAATTAAATAACAGCAGTTAAACTAAAAAGGTAAATCAAAATTATTTTCCCAAAGAGACCTGGATTCGATCCCAGGGTTGGGAAGATTCCCGGAGGAGGGCGTGGCAACCCACTCCAGTTTTTGCCTGGAGAATCCCCATGGACAGAGGAGCCTGGCGGGCTACAGTCCATGGGGTTGCAAAGAGTCAGACTCGACTGAGCAACTAAGCACAGCACAGCATGGTAGTTCTATTTTAGTTTTCTGAGGAACCTCCTTACAGTTTTCTATAGTGGTTGCACCAACTTACATTTCCACCAACGGTGTAGGAGGATTCCGTTTTCTCTACACCCTCTCCATCATTTGTTATTTGTAGACTTTTTGATGATGGCCATTCTGACTGGTATGAGGTGATACATCATTATAGTTTTTATTTGCATTTCTCTAATAATTAGTGATGTTGAGCATCTTTGCAAGTGCTTTTTGGTGATGTATATATCTTCTTTAGAGAAATATCTGCTTAGATCTTGTGCCCATTTTTTGACTGGGTTGTTTTTTTTTTTTTTTTAATTGAGATACATGAACTGTTTGTATATTTTGGAAATTAATCCCTGTTGGTCACATCATTTGCAAATATTTTCTCCTATCCAGTGGGTTGTCTTTTCATTTTGTTTATGGTTTCCTTTGCTGTGCAAAAGCTTTACAGTTTAATTAGTTTCTATTTTTTATTTTCATTACCCTAGGAGATAGATTCAAAAAAGATATTGCTGCAATATTTATGTTAAAGAGTGTTTTGCCTATGTTTTCCTCTAAAAGTTTTATAGTATCCAGTCTTACATTTAGGTCTTTAATCCATTTTGAGCTTATTTTTGTGTCTGATGTTACAGAAGGTTCTAACTTCAATCTTTTACTTGTAGCTATCCAGTTTTCCCAGCAACACTTACTGAAGAGACTGTCTTTTCTTCATTCTGTATTTTTGCCTCCTTTGTCATTGATTAATTTACCATAGGGTGCATGGGTTTATTTCTGGGCTTTCCATCCTGTTCCATTGATTTCTGTTTTTGTGCCAGTACCATACTGTTTTCTTTTTTTTTTTTTTAATTAATTTATTTATTTGGCTGTACTGGGTCTTAGTTGTGGCATGCAGAAGCTTCAGTCTTCACTGTGGCATACAGGTTCTTTAGTTGCAAAATGTGGGATCTTTGGTTGGGGCATTTGAACTCTTAGTTGCAGCATGTGGGATCTAGTTCCCTGAATAAGAATTGAATTTGAGCCCCCTGCATTGGAATGGAGTCTTAGCCACTGGACCACCAGGGAAGTCCCACCAAACTGTTTTTATTACTGTAGCTTTATAGCGTAGTTTGAAGTCAGGGAGCCCAGTTCCTTCAGCTCTGTTTTTCTTTGATTTCTTTCATCAGCACCTTACAGTATTCAGAGGACAGGTCTTTTGATTCCTTAGGGAGATATATTCCTAAATACTCTTTTTGATGCATTGGTAAATGAAATTTATTTCCTTCATTTCTCTTTCTGATCTTTTGTTGTTAGTGTAGAGGAATGCAACAGATTTCTGTGTATTAATTTTGTGTCCTGTAACCTTATTTATCCTGTAACTGAATTCATTGATGAGCTCTAGTAGTTTTGTAATTTTCTTGTTTCTGAAAAGTGAAAGTTGTTCAGTTGTGTCTGACTCTCTGCAAGCCCATGGACTGTAGCCCTGCCATGCTCCTCTGTCCATGGGATTCTCCAGGCAAGAATACTGGAGTGGATAGCCATTCCCTTCTCCAGGGGGTCTTCCTGACCCAGGGATTTAACCCAGGTCTTCCACATTGTAGGTAGATTCTTTACCATCTGAGCCATTAAGGAAGTCCCAAGAACACTAGAGTGGGTAGCCATTCCCTTCTTGAGCTCTAGTAGTTGCATAATTTTCTTGTTTCTAGTTGTGGACTTTTCTTTTCTGCCTTTACCATTTGCTGTGAAGCTGATTTGGTGGTGCTGAATTCTTTTAGCTTTTGCTTGTCTGTAAAGCTTTTGATTTCCCTGTCAAATCTGAACAAGAGCCTTGCTGGGTAGAGTATCCTTGTGTGTAGGTTCTCCCCTTTCATCATTTAAAAAATATCATGCCACTACCTTCTGGCCTGCAGAGTTTCTGCTGAAAAATCAGCTGATAACCATATGGGGTTTCCTTTGTATGTTACTTGTTGCTTTTCTGCTGAGGTCCAGCCCCAGCTGATCCAGGGAGTTCGAAGCGGGGATGGCATCGGCGAGGATCAGGATACAATAGCTTCAATTAGATATTAATTAGAGATATAAAGAGTAATAGAATGAGGATAGCTCAGTAGGAAAATTCAGTGGAGAAAAGAGGCTGAGTAGCTTGGTTTTCACGGGAGACCAATAAAACTTCAAAATAAGAAGTTTGCACTACTTACGTAGGCCTCAGGCGTCCTTCCATTCTCCCGAAGGAGAGGAGACACTGAGGCCTCCCCGGTCGGATCTTAGAAGCCCAGGCATAATTAGTAAGCATGGCGGGTTCTGCGCTCCAGATGGAGACTCAGCCAGAGTTTGAGAGAGAGAGCGACATGGGGAGACCAGTATTTCGAGAAACTGATCCCAATTCTTTATTTTCCACGGTCTACTTTTATACACTGAGATGTTATGCAAAAGTCACGCGGGGTCAGCAGTCCTGACTTTTATCAAAGTCAGGTGCTTCATACAAATGTATACAGAGGTCTTAGGGGTGTTACATCATCTTCTGGCCAGGGGGCCTGCTGACAATTTATGACCCTCTCCTTGTGACAGCGGTCAGTCAACCAGGACACTTATTTCTCCAGGGGTGATTATTCTTAAAAAAGACTCCACCTTCCGAAGGTACCAGATAAAGTTACATTCCTATAGGGTGAGGGTGTAGTGGGTTTTAATTAAGGAAAGAATTTACTTAGCCTAAGGTCCAATGTGATTAATATCAAAGGTTAATACTTATTTCTTCTGTATATTCATTAATGTGTGTAAGGGCAGGGGATGTGGAGACTTAGCAGCAAACATTGGCTCAACAAATGAAAAACCCTTCACCAATACAATTTCTAATCAGCCCACTATACTTATACTAATAATTTTCTAACTTTTCTAAGGAACCTGTTTTCAGAAGGTTTAAAGCATCTCGTGCCTCTCATGGTTGGGAGGCTGTGAGCAATCACATGTGGCCAGACAAGCCTGTCAGGCAGGCTAGAGAATCTTCAGAGGAGTTTGTAGGTTAAAACACTCTTGTCACGCCCAGGAGTTTTTATTAACTGGAGCTCTAAGTTAACTCCTTCTCCGAAAGAGGTGGTGGGGGACAGCCCCCCGTAAAGTAAGAGGTGTAGGTGAGAGCACAAAGTAGTAAAGTAGGCAGGCTCTGGTTATGGGGGTAGATGCTCAAGGATTTCCAGGGGGACTCCTGAGGCTCGATCCCACCTTTGCGTATGTCGAGCCTCCTTCCTCATGACCTTTGCCAAAGGCAGAGTGTCTCACGCTGGCCCCCAACACTTTTCCTTTTTTGCTTTTAATATTTGCTCTTTATCCTTTTGTCAGTTTGATTACTGTGTGTCTTGGCCTGTTCCTCCTTGGGTTAATCCTGTATGGGCCTCTCTGTGCTCCTGGACTTAGGTGACTGTTTCCTTTTCCATGTTAGGGAATTTTTCAGCTATTATCTCTTCAAATATTTCCTCAGGTCCTTTCTCTCCCTCTTCTGCTTCTGGGACCCCTATAATGAAAATGTTGGTGTGTTTGATGTTGTCTTGGAGGTCCCTAAACTGTTTTCATTCCTTTTGTCTTTAGTCTGTCCCACAGCAGTGATTTTCATTACTGTCTTCCAGCTTACTGATCCTTTCTTCTGCCTCATTTATTCTGCTATTGATTCCTTCAAGTGTATTTGTCATTTCAGTTATTGTGTTCAACTCTGGTTGTTCTTTATATTTTCTCTTTGTTAAAAAAACTTCTTGTAACTTCTTGCCATGTGCTTCAATTCTTTTCCTGAGTTTTTGATTGTCTTTACAATCAAAAGTAAAGAGTTCTTTACTGTGAGCTCTTTCTCAGGTAGATCGCCTATTTGCACTTTACTTAGTTATTGTTTTAGGGTTTTATCTTGTTCCTTCATCTGAAACATATTCCTTTGCCTTCTCTTTTGTTTAAATTTCTATTTGTGCTTTATGTGTATAGTAGCTTAGTTATGTTTCCTGACCTTGGAGAAGTGGCTTTCTGTAAGGGATGTTTTATGAGTCTCCTCTCATCACCCAAAGGCCAGGGATCAGGGTCTCAGGGTAGGTTCTGATGTGTTTGTGTACTCAGTTCTGCAGGCTGCAGGATCATCGTTTTCTTGCTTCTGGTATCTGCCCCTTAGTGAGTGAGGCTGGTCTAGAGGCTTGTGCAGGCTTCCTGGTGGGAGGGGCTGATGCCCACCCACTGGCAGGTGGAGCTCAATCTGGCCCTTTGATGGGCAGGGCCATGTCAAGGGGCATGTCTAGAGGTTACTGTGGGCTCAAGAAGTCTTTAGGCAGCCTGTCTGCTGATGGGTCTATGTTTCTGCCCTGATAGCTCTTTGGCCTGAGGTGCCCCAGCCCTGGAGCCTACAGGTCATTGGGTGAGGGCAGGTTTTCGTGCTAATGCAAGCAATATGTCTGCCTCCTGGAAGAGTAGGTATACTCTCTTCAAGTAGGTGTACATTCACCAATATTTCCACCACCAGGTTTTATGACCCCAGACAGATCCACAGTCACCCTCCTCCCAACTCCACAAGAGGCTTTCCAAGACCAGCAGATAAGTCTGGCCCAGGCTCAAAGAAGGAAGTCAGCTGCATTTGCTCTGCGTGCTGGTGTGCACGAGGCCTTGTGTGCGCCCTCTAGAAGTGGAGCCCCTGTTTCCCACCATCCCCCACCCCTGTCCTGTGGAGCTCCTACAATCAGGCCTCACTGGCCTTCAAAGCCAGATCTGCTGAGGGCTCCTCCATTCAATGCCAGACCCCTAGACTGGGTAGCCTGATGTGGAACTCAGAGCTCTCAGCTCTGTGGGAGAATTTCTGTGATGTAATTAGTCTCTAGTTTGTGGGTCACCCACCCAGGTAGTATGGGATTTAATTACATTGCAAAGTACACCCCTCCCATTGTCTCATGTGGTTTCACCTTTATGTCTTTGGATGTAGAGTATTTTTTGTGGTAGATTCCAGTCATATGAAATATCAACTATGCTTAAATCAAAGGCAATACTAATCTGAATCTAAAGGGATGAACATTATAGCTCAGCTTCATTTTTAAAAACCTATGTGTGGTGAATATTATAGGATAGAAGATACATGTTGGCCCAGAGCTAAATATTCTATTTTTTTCTACTGTTTATGATATTTCTTTTTTTATTGAGATAGTATTGGTTTATAGTATTATATGTTTCATGTGTACAGCATTATATTTCTACCTCTGTATACAACATGCTTACCACAAAATTTTAGTTTCCATCCATCACCATACAGTTGACCCCTTTCAATCTCTTAAAATTCGTGTTAAAAGGAGAAAAACATTGTAAAATGAATCTCACTTCTATCAGACTGACAGAACTCACAACAACAGAAACATATAAACACAAAACCTCATTTATTTTTGTTTGAAGCAGAAAGAGATCACAGCACAGGAACAATAAACAAATCATTTAAACATTGAGGGAAAATGTCCCCATGAATACATACATGTATATATTCTTAAGAGCAGCGATCAGAAGTTTAATACAATGTAAAGTAGTTTTCAATTTTAAGAAAGTGCTTTCTGACAGACTTTTGAGTAGGAAGTGAACAGGTAAATCAATACCATATATCATCTATGGTTCAAGTCACTTGAATCCTGTGGACTGTGGAAACCATCCTGGGATTTACATTTAGTGTTATGATTGGCCTGTTCAACGTTTGCATTTCACTCAGTTTGGACCAGATTTACAAATTAACCCCTCACCTCTGATCTCTCACACTCAGGACTGTAGGAGGGGAAGGAAGGAGGGGCTGAGAGTGAAAACATGCAGGAGACAAATGCCAGGGTTTCTAACATTTGTCAGTTCATTTCTGCACTTCTTCCCATGCTTGAGAGACATTAAAGTGTCAGGGTCCAAAGTCATACCTACAGTGGCTAAATAGATCTGAAATTGCAAAGGAAAAAACCTCAAAAATTTACAGTCCACCAATTTGAAAATTACTTCAAGACACTGCCCATGACTCATTTTTCAGTCTACCTTTTAATAACTCAGAACACTTTTAAAAAACAAACAAGCAAGCAAACATGTGATTGCTTGCATCATCACCTCTGTCCAGTTGGCTACAGGAGCATCCAGCTCTGAATATCTTCCGTGAATAGCAAGCACAGGGTAGAATTGATACAACGGGCCTGCTAGCTGGCTTTTAAAGCTTTCCATATGCCTGGCTCTGAGGTGAAAAAATGAAAAACAGGAGGAGTCTGGAAGGGAATAAAGATTAAAAATTCTTCTCTGGATCCCACAGCCACTGTTTCCCTGCTAAGACCTCAGTGGTAGCTGCAGATGGGGATATTCAAGGCCACACCTCAGATCAACTAAGTATAAAAGGCGTGTTTCCCATCCACTTCTTCCTTGACCATGCAGAATCCTCACAGAAATAAAAAGATCCAATGGGGTTCAATGATCATAATATTAATTTAGAAAGACCTCCTCCTAGCATGAAGGAAGCTTATTCCAAGATATTCTCTTGGATTCTAAAACCTTCAGCAATTAAGTCAGAAGAAGCTGGGCTAATAAATAAGGAGACAGAGTTTCCTTGGTCTCAGTTTATAATTACAAGGACAACCTCTTCTGTTCTAATCCTACATTTTACTCTCTTTTGAAAATTAAATTTACATTGGCTAATTAGCCTGCTTTTGTGTTCTGGTTGCAAAAATATTTTTAAATGTATGATAGTCTCTACTCTCGAATACACTTTTACCTGTTAAAGTATATTCTATTAAAAATCTCATGAAACCTGAGGCAAATAGTGCAGAGTAGGGTGAGGGGGCTGTGAAGATGTTTTAATCCTTCCTTTGCTGTCTGAGACCAAAATATTCAAAATAAAGTGACAAATAGAATTGACTTGGAATACTGCCTCTCTGCAATTCAAAAGTCAACCCACATTGAGCAAAGGCAACATTTCAAAGTGCAGAACATCTGGGCATGTGTATGTCTAATGCCTGCTGCTGCTGCTCCTAAGTCGCTTCAGTCGTGTCCGACTCTGTGCGACCCCATAGACGGCAGCCCATGAGGCTCCTCTGTCCCTGGGATTCTCCAGGCAAGAATACTGGAGTAGGTTGCCATTTCCTTCTCCGATGCATGAAAGTGAAAAGGGAAAGTGAAGTCTCTCAGTCGTTCCCGACTCTTAAGCGAGCCCATGGACTGCAGCCCACCAGGCTCCTCCGTCCATGGGAGTTTCCAGGCAAGAGTACTGGAGTGGATTACCACAAAAAGCATATGCAACATTCAGGAATACTGTACTTGGGAAAGTAAAACACATAAGTGATGCAGGGAGCTCAAATTTTAACACATTCTATTTTTACTAGAAAATAAATTCAGGTCCTAATATATTATCAGGGCTAAATTTAACATTTGGCAGGCTGGTTGTATATGGCCATTCTTCCTGCTTCTGATGCTACACTTACATTTACTGCACATGAGACCTAAATCTAAATGAAAACTGATGTTCAGCATCAAAATGTACATCCTTCGGGAAGGTAAAAGTGTACGATCTTTCCAAGGCTAAGAACAGCTTCTGCTGATTGGCAGATCTTGCACGTCATCCAAATTCCTTTGCCCACTCATGTGGGTTAGACGCTAGGGTAACCAAGTTCCTTTGGCAGGGATTGGGGAGATAGAGCAGAAAACACCTGCCAGCACTAGAGAGAAATGGAATGAGCTTTGGTGGGGCATCTTTGATATGGCTCTGTAGCGAGGAATTCTAGAAAGACTGAGACTAAGACTGGAAACTGGGTTTTTACTGAGTTAATACCTCACAACACAAACTCTATAAAACCAAAATTTGTTCTGTCTTTATGTGAAGTGTATGCACAAGTCTGGAAGTGTTTCCCCAGGGGTGAGGGGCTAGACACTGAGCAAATGATTACTGAATTAGCACAACTGTATAAGAATAAAATTTATTGTACCAGAGAAGAAATTTTTTTCTTCATTCTGTAGATATGGAGTTAGTGATATTACATATAGTTCTCTACTATGAGGTGATAATAAGGAGTCAGCTCTAAGCCCTAGGTATGAGTGTTATCATATATTAAGAAAATCTCCTTTTTCTTGTTGGTTTATAGGGTTTGGAGTTAAATGAGAAAAATATAGCATCTAAATAACATTAAGTATAGCATTTAAAAATAGCATTTAAATATCAATATTTCTTAGTGATTTTATCATAAAGTCATAATTTGTTTTTAATTCTAGGTTATAGGAAAGCGCACTATATAGGAAGCATAAAAACACTATTTGTTTACTGTTTCTAGATGTCTAGTACAGATTAAGTCCTATTAATATAAACATTAGTGGGGCATCTAAATATTTTTCATCATCCTAGAATTCTAATGTCTTGAAAATTATTAGGAATTAAAAAGGCAAGGTAAAATTGAAAATAGAGTAATTTCAATATGCAGGGTTTAAAGATTTTTAATAATATTTATCAAATAGGATTTTTCCTTCATTTTAAAGTTCTAACAGATTGACATGAGTATGAAAGTCCCAACGACTGTGGAATAGTTCTTTGGGAGGACAGGTTATCACAATGAAACCCTTCCTTTTAGTACTGACACCTTCTGGATGCCCAGAACTTGCCCCAATTTATGAAGACACCAATCTACACAAAAGTGCAGTATGGAATTTGTTTCTCTTCTGATAAAACTGAAGCAATAATAGCATCACACAGTTATACTCTAAGGTATTTTAAAGTACACAAAAGTACAGCTATTTATGCTATGTAGTTATGTGAATAATATTCCCAAGAGACATTAAGTCTTTAATAACCAACTTCTGTCAAACACTTAAGCACAGAACTATATTAAGACAGCATGTGGCATTCAATATTTGACATTTCATCTCATAAGAAGGCAAAGCACAACAATAACACGTCTTTGAAAAGCAAATGCCATTAAGTGCAAATTTCCAGAACACAAGGTCAATCTAGAAACACATTTTAAAATTCAACAGATTCACTTTTTAAATTAGTATGCTCAGTATATAATTTTCAAACACAATCCGAAGTGATTTTCCAATGTTTTTCATAGTCTTAACTTTTCCTCCCTTGTAAAAATATACTCACTGGTTCATTTTCTGTTTTCCAATTTTCACATCTACTAGCTGAAACTAACCTTATAGGAATATTCTTTTTTCTCCACATTTCCAAATGTGAAATAGATTTTATTTAAATCCCATAATAAGAACACCACCAGTAATAACATTCCTTTATGTTTGAGCTTTAAAGTAAACCGTAAACAGTTCTAAAAGGAGAAATTTTTAATCCTCCCACAACCAGAGCTGAGAATTAGCACAACTTCCTTCAAAAGATTTGTCAAGTGAATACTGTAACTAGACACAGAGGGAGATAGTCCCCCCAAGAACAAGGTACTGTTTTTTGACTCCTAACTCCACGTGGGCACGAGAAGGTACAGAACTGTGTTACCCAAGGAAGACTTGTAGACACCGAGGGCCTTACACTGAGCTCGAAAAGGGAACCACCTGCTTTCCGCCCACATACACCTCCTCAATATTTCGGTCATCTCCTGAAAGAAACATCAAGGAATCATTGTTTATAACCTGAACAGGGAGATATGATCAATAGAAAATGCAGCATCTAATCTGAGGATTAGAGCCTGAAATACATGCCTAAAACAGAATTCACGTAAAGTTGAATTGACCCTCCATCACTGTCCTTTTAGCTAGAATAAGTGTTTTCCATTTCCAGCCCCAGTTGTAAAAGAAATACTTATCTTTACACCCCAAAATAATACTCAGCATGGTGAGATGAAGGGCTTCAAGAAATTGAACTTCACAAGAAATACCACATGTGTCTCTCCCACTCCAAATTCACTCAGAACTCAGAGGTCATCCAATGGAGTGAGAGGAAGAATAGAATCTTCTATACTATTTACTTCTCTGTCTCTCTCAGTGAATAGAATTGAATGTGAGTATGGTAAAAAAACAAACAAACAAACAAAAAAAAAAACTGGCTTCCCTGGTGGCTCAGTAGCAAAGAATCCACCTGCCAATGCAATGGGTTTGATCCCTGGGTCGGGAAGATCCCCTGGAGAAGGAAATGGCAACACTCCAGTATTCTTGTCTGGGAAATCCCATGGACAGAGGAGCCTGGTGGCCTACATTCCATGGGGTCACAAAAACGTTGGACATGACTTAGCAACTAAACAACATGTTAAAAAAGAATGCATGGAAAGACTCCACCACATACTTATCACAATGTGGTGGGGCAGACTGAAGGGTCAGAACAAGTGTAGGAGGAAGTACAGGATGATCTCGTCCTGCCTGCCATTCCTCAAATTTAGGGTTTAATACTATGTTCTCAAAGAGCATGTTCATTTCAAATAGTGCCTTTAAATATTGTACCATAAATGGGCTCAGTGCTGCTGCTGCTACTGCTGCTAAGTCGCTTCAATCGTGTCCAACTCTGTGCAACCCCATAGACGGCAGCCCACCAGGCTCCCCCGCCCCTGGCATTCTCCAGGCAAGAACACTGGAGTGGGTTGCCATTTCCTTCTCCAATGCATGAAAGTGAAAAGTGAAAATGAAGTCGCTCAGTCATGTCAGACTCTTGTGACCCCATAGACAGCAGCCTATCAGGCTCCTCTGCCCATGGGATTTTCTAGGCAAGAGTACTGGAGTGAGTTGCCATTGCCTTCTCCAGGGCTCAGTGCTAAGGAATGCTAAAAACAGTAAGTCTAAGCAAATGATCACACATAATGCTTAACATCTGGTACAATATATGCAGAGAGCATACCAAGAGACAACAAAAGATTTTATTTAGCATAGAGACATATATACCTACCTAGATATAGGAACTTCTGGATAACAGCCTAAAATGAAAAATAAAGATAAAAATAAAAAAGAGTATTTTCTGCACTTAGAAAAGCAAATTGACCACGAATAGTGGTTGGCAAAACCCAGAAATATAAACTTATTTCTCGATGGCAAAAATCTATTTTTATTTTTTTCTAAACACAGACTTTTTTTCTTTTGTATATATATATATAGCCCACAGAAGAGGAAAATGTTGTACATTTCAATGCCCAAACTTATTTATATATTTACATAAAAGATGCTATCTTGATTATCACTATCTGTTTGCAGTTCCACATGTGAATTTCTTTAGTCTTGCATTCCATATCAAGGAGTTACAGTGAAAATATTTTTAATTTAAGCCCTAAAAAGGTCTTGAGATAAGATACATAATCCATCCATTTGACAGGTACTGTAATTCCCTCTGTTGTGTACATTAGCCTGGCTGGAACTTAGTCCCAGAAATGGACACACTGGTGTCTGTCTATTCCAATAACAGAGCTGGGTAAAGGGGAAGAAATTATTTGTCACCCACAATCCAGTATCCCAAGTCAAAATGCTAAACTATGGCCAAAAGTACATAACTCTACTCACTGGAACTAGCTTCTACGGCTAATAGTCACTGTCTCACTTAAGCTGGTATCCAATGAACACCCCAAAATCTACTTTTATTAATGAAAAAGAAATGGTCTTTTGCCTAAAAAAATAAAAGTACTGATTATTATTTTTTAAATTTTATTTTATTTTTAAATTTTACATAATTGTATTAGTTTTGCCAAATGTCAAAATGAATCTGCCACAGGTATACATGTGTTCCCCATCCAGGTTCGATGCACGATACTGGATGCTTGGGGCTGGTGCACTGGGACGACCCAAAAGTACTGATTATTAACAAATGTTTTCCAATGCCTGAAACTTCTTAATATATAACCTTGAAATCTTCAGAGGGAAAGTGTTAACATAAATTAAATAATTTAATATAATAATATAAATATTTTAAGAGGTGTATAAGACAAGAAAAATGCCTGGATGAATGGGACTGAACCCTCTTCCCAGAAACTCACTCTAATATTCCAGGAAATTAACTCAATCAATAAAAAGTAAAAGATTAAGTAATATAAAAATAACTAATGCTATTAACTTCAAATAATCCAGCACTTTTCTTCTAAAAACTTCAGTATGTTACATATAATATCACACTTACTCTCATAAGTGGATCAATTTTTAAATGACAATAGTTAAATTTTAAGAAAAACTATCCCATAAAGAATTGTTATTAAAGTAAGAAGAACCAGTTTATTTTATATATATAAAACATGATAAGAGGGACAAAATAATGAAACTCACTTATAATTAAGAGTCAATGTAGCATTGTGATCAAGAACCCAGACCCCAAAAATCAGAAAGTCCTGGAATGGAATCCAAACTCTTGTCTATTAATTACTAGCCATGAGTTCTTAGGAAATCATTTAACCTTCCTTAAGTCTCACTGCCCCATAAACCACATGGTAATATTAATAGCACGTTCCTCTCATTATAGTTCTGATAGTTAAACAAAAAATGATGTATGAAAGTGCATAATCCCATGCCATTTAGCACATAGAAAGTGTGTTCAATAAGTGGTAACGATATTATGTTTTCTTAGAGTCAAGTACCTTCAAATATACAAATATATTCAAAATAGAAGTGTTTGTTTATACCATTATTATCATGAAATTATAATAACTTAAAAGGATCTAGCTTCCCTTATAAGAGTCTCCTCCATTCCATTAAACTGTTTCAGTGTCTTTTTTCTTTTTTTTCCTATAGGGAAGTTGTTATGACTAGTTCATGAAATAAATGCTTTCTGATCAACTTCCTTTTACATACCTCAGAAATCTCACCAACAAAATCTCCATAAAACAGGTCAATGGGAGAGTCAGATGCTTTGGGGTTGATCAGGAGGGCATCAAATTCCTTACCCACTTCAAAATTTCCAATCTCTCTATCCAGCCCCAGGACTACAGGGTGGAATAAATTAACAAACAGTCAGTATCTCCAAGCTTTGGACCATGTAAATATCCCAATTTGCAAGGACAGAATCTGCCAACATATCACTAGGAAAAAAAAAATCAGTATCTTAATAATGAAGCATTCCAATAGACCACAAGACTTCAATTTACAGAAAGCAGAGTAAGGAGAGGGAAAGCAAAATCTGAGAACAGAGGTCTCTTCAACACCCTAATCATATTAATAATTCTGATCGTATGTCTGTTTTGGCTCTACCAGTGCCCTTCACAGTCCAGTTGGTCTATGATTTCCATTCATCCTCTAAGAAACATGACAATTGACCTAATATCTTTCTTTTCCTCTCCTAGTCACCTTCCAACATTCCAACTCATTTCCTTCCCCGTTTTATTCTTTTGTTCTACAAAATAGCTGATAAGATCTACTTTTGTGGCAGTGAAATGAACTTCAAATAAGTAAAAACTAATTATCTTTTTTTTTTTTGGCGTGTTTGTCAATGCAGGCATATCCATCCTAAGTTCCTTTAATGATTTGAATAGAAAAATATTCACTTCTGAAAGTAAATGGATCCTCATAGCTCAAGAGTCCCAGTGCTTTCTAAAGCAGACTAATTTCTCTGTAACCTTAAAGATTTCCTGGTTGCCAGAGAAGAATGGTTCTTTACATAGGGCATAGGTCAATAATGTCTATTGACTTGATCCATCTCACAGCTAGAATTCTTGTTCCATGAATAGTGGATGTCAAGGAAGAACATCTCTCATTTTTATGGTTTACTTTCAAAAGATGAGGGCAGTTGGTTTTCCTGGTCAGTGAGGGTATTGAATTTAAGCTCCTTAAAGCCAATAATGTGGATAGAGTGTTCCAAATAGAAGCATGCATGAAAGAAAGGTCAACTGGAGTGCAGCATGCTGTAGTTGAATTTTTACGTGTATTTTTTTTATTCTGTCACTGTCAGGATACAGTCCTGTGTGAAAATATTAGACAGTAACCACTGCATTATATTTCTATGTATGGATATCCAAAAGTCTTTTGGCAACGCTCTAAGCACACATTTAGAAATCCTGCTTGTTCTTAAATGGTTATTTAAAGGGTAACTCATTTATTCTCAGAAAAGAAAGAGACTTTTTAGCCAAAGAATTCTTATAGGAAGACAGAGGTGCAAACATAATTAGAAAAGTTAAAAAGTAGCTGGGTGACTGATTGTGGGGAGAAGAACTGAATGAAATAGAAAGTCACTAGAAATCTTCTCCCCCTTCACTGATTACACTTGACATTTTTCATTTGACACTTGTCATTACACTTGACACTTGTCATTTTTCATTTGACAAATAGCATGACAAACATGAGTTTTTGATGACTGTATTCATCATAAAATTATTGTATGTTTAATAGGCCAGATAACCAGGTTCAGTTGCCAGGATTTGACAAGGGTGTGTGTGTGTGTGTGTGTGTGTTGTGTGTGTGTGTGTGTTATGTGTGTGTGTGTTGTGTGTGTGTGTTATAGCCCCACTATGCCACTATGTAAGGGCTTCCCTGGTAGCTCAGATGGTAAAGAATCTGCCTGCAATGCAGGAGACTCGGGTTCGATCCCTGGGTCAAGAAGATCCCCTAGAGAGGGAATAGCAACCCATTCTAGTATTCTTGCCTGGAAAATTCCATGGACAGAAGAGCCTGGTGGGCTACAGTCCATGGGGTTGCAAAGAGTTGGAGATTATATATATATATATATATATATATATATATATATATATATATATATAAATGTATATAAACTAACTGGATTATTTGTTAGAATCTGGAGAGTTCCGGTATGAACTAACCAAAAAAAGACACAACTACTTTCAGTGAATTGTAAATTGATCTAAATTCACATTATTGCAGAGCGGCCTAACCATGCTGGTAAGCAACTCAAATGCACTTTAAGAAATGCAGTTTTACTGTCTCTGGAGCAGATGTTGGCTCTGTGAAGGCAATTTATGCATATCTTAATCTTGAGAGTGAATGTAAAGCTAGGAAGAGCCCAGCTTTTAACAGGGAAGCATTCATCTCATTCACTCAGACTCTTGTGGAGACACAAGCTAAGGAAAAGAAATTCTGTAACAGTAACCTCAGAGGCCCAGAAAATAGATCTGAAAGCTGTACAGCAAGGAAAAAATAATTTGGTAAGCACCCCATGCCAGCCTGGTCAGATAACAGGATCCTGATGAAACAACTCACAGTC
The DNA here is from genome assembly GCF_019923935.1 of Bubalus bubalis. Lineage (NCBI taxonomy): Eukaryota > Metazoa > Chordata > Mammalia > Artiodactyla > Bovidae > Bubalus > Bubalus bubalis. The sequence continues at coordinate 110,582,796 of NC_059159.1, read as the reverse complement.
GGCCTAGAATAAAAAAGCATTATTTAAATATAAGTCATTTACACCATGAAGTTAAGGTGGTAGGACAACTATGTGAACTCAGATGTGAAAGTGGGGAGTGTCACACTTGTTAAAAGTACAGAACCTTTAAAACTTGTAACTTTAGAAAATGAAGTCTTAAGACATGGGAAAATGCAAAGCACATGACCTTTTTCTTGAAATGTTCTTTATGGCATTCATCATAGCAGAACATTCAGAGAAGAGCCAAGAAGTTTCTCTTCCCAGGATACCCTGGCCTCCATCATACTTCATTTCTAAGATCTAGGGTATTTATCATAAATATCAAGATATATTAAAAAATATACACTTGCCTCAAGATCTATGTTTTTCTTTCTCACTAGCTACCTAAGGTTTCATGCTATGCTCATTATCATCCATCCAGATTATATTACAATACTAAAGTGAAAGCAATACAGTTACCAAATTCTATTTTTTCAGTAAAAATACAATTACATATGAGAGCTGGGAAAAGCTGATGAACAATATTTGCATATCAACCAGCTGTATTTTTACAACTTTCTCTTTTGAAGGAGGCTTGTAATTAGCGTACTTAAGTATATAAACAAACTACATAGTCTAGGCTAAGCTTTATACAGGAAGGAAAAAAAGAGATTTATACAGGAAGATATTGCAATGGAAAGCATTGACCTGCACTCTGGCATCAGATTTCTAGATTCAAATAATATACCACAGCTTGACAGGGGTGTAAGCCTCACTCAGGTAACTGGTTGGTAAAATAGAATAAATAACAGTAGTTCTGAGGATTAAATAACAGCATCCATAAAGCATGTTGCATAGTGCCTACCACATGGTAAGAAACCAGTAAGTCTTGGCTATTATTATTATTACTACTCAGGCCAATTGAGAGCACTTTACTTGACTTGATGGGAAAAAACTGATTAAAGAATTCATATGCATGTGACCAATGCAAGTATCCATTACAACAATATGATAACTGCATACTGAACATCTCTTCTGCCAAAAACAAGGAACTTATTAAATTAATGATTCAAATCATTCAAATAATGATTCACCACATGCTTAAATGTGCACTTTACTTGCTAAACTTTGGGTATATTATGTGAGATGCAAATCATGAATATGGGGATGCATGCTGATGTCAGCATCATGAGCCTTCATACTTCAGCCACGGACATAGATTGGTATGGTTGTACATTGTGTGAGAGAGAAAGAAAATGCTCATTACCTTGGCTGCCTCCAAGAGTAGCTAGTCTGAAGACTTCATTGAGGGTGAGGCTTTTTGCATTTATCTTATTAATTAAAAGGATATTGGAAACCATCACTGCTCTTCTGATTGCATCAAGCATGGATGATGAATAACCACCAGCCACATCTGTGGTAGATAAAATAAACAGTAACCTTATGAGCTGGATTATTAGGTATATTGGGTTTTTTATGTTTTTAATGACAGATATTCACTTTAATATACTTCAGAGAAAAGACCTTATCTACAAACACAGAATAGACATAGACTAATATTTAAAGGAATTCAAAACTTGCAATTAGTATCAAATTATACTTCTACTAGTTTTCTAGGGCTGCTGAAACAGATTGCCACAAATGTGATGGTTCAGAACAGCAGAAATTTAGACTTCTCTAGTAGTCTGGTGATTAAGACTCAGTGCTCCCACTGAAGAGGCATGGGTTCAGTCCCTGATTGGGGAACTAAGATCTCACATGTGTGGCAAAAAAAAAAAATAAAAAAAGAAAAAACAGCAGAAATTTATTCTCTCACAGTTTTGGAGGGCAGAAGTCTTAAAGTGTAGCAGGGCCACCATCCCTACAGTGTCTAGGGAAGAATCTTCCCTGATTTCTCCCAGGGGGCTCCTAGTGTTCCTTGGTTTGTGGCAGTGTAGCTCCAGTGTCTGCCTCATATTCAAATAGGCTTCTTCCTTCTGTGTCTTTATGCACCTTCATTGCTTGTTCTTACAAGGACATTCATCATTGGATTCACCTTCATTCACAATGACTTCATTTTAAGAGCTTTACCTTAATTACATTCGCAAAGATCTTTATTCCAAATAAGGCCATATTTACATGTTCCTGGTAGATATCTCCTTTTGGGGGAGGTGGTACGGGGAGCACAATTCAACCCAGCACAAAACCCAAATGTTCAATAAAGTTAAGAGAAGAAACATCTTTGACTATTCCCTAAACTCTCAGAGAAACTGGTCAAATATGATTACATTATAGATAACGTGAGATCTAAAATAAACTCATAGTTCTATGCTCTAAAAACTTGTCCTGCTGCTGCTAAGTCGCTTCAGTCGTGTCCGACTCTGTGCGACCCCATAGACGGCAGCCCACCAGGCTTCCCCGTCCCTGGGATTCTCCAGGCAAGAACACTGGAGTGGGTTGCCATTTCCTTCTCCAGTGCAGGAAAGTGAAAAGTGAAAGTGAAGTCGCTCAGTCGTGTCCAACCCTTAGCGACCCCATGGTCTGCAGCCTACCAGGCTCCTCTGTCCATGGGATTTTCCAGGCAAGAGTACTGGAGTGGGGTGCCATTGTCTTCTCCGAAAAATTTGTCCTAACTATTTTAATTACAATGAGGACTTTGGGAATTAAATAGCTACTTCTTTATGATAATTTTCTCAGGAGGAGCTTTTAGAATGAACTTAAATATTCTGGAAAAATTAGTGTAATAAATGATCAGTGCTGATATAGACCACTTTACATTTGTCACTGGCATCATTAGATGAGGAATGAGAATTTTTATAGTGTTTTAAATAAGTTCCTAATCATAATTAAATTGAAATACTGCCTTTGACAAGAATGAATATAGAAGTTAAATGAATTTGTATAAATGTCAAGTAAGCTAACATGTTTTATTAGAGGAAAAGTACATCTATAGCTAATCAGTTCAGTTGAGTTCAGTTCAGTTGTCAGTCGTGTCTGACTCTTTGTAACCCCATGAATCGCAGCACACCAGGCCTCCCTGTCCATCACCAACTCCCAGAGTTCACTAAACTCACGTCCATCGAGTCGGTGATGCCATCCAGCCATCTCATCCTCTGTCAGCCCCTTCTCCTCCTGCCCCCAATCCCTCCCAGCATCAGGGTCTTTTCCAATGAATCAACTCTTCGCATGAGGTGGCCAAAGTATTGGAGTTTCAGCTTTGGCATCAGTCCTTCCAAAGAAATCCCAGGGCTGAACTCCTTCAGAATAGTCTGGTTGGATCTCCTTGCAGTCCAAGGGACTCTCAAGAGTCTTCTCCAACACCACAGTTCAAAAGCATCAATACTTCAGTGCTCAGCTTTCTTCACAGTCCAACTCTCACATCCATACATGACCACAGGAAAAACCATAGCCTTGACTAGACGAACTTTTGTTGGCAAAGTAATGTCTCTGCTTTTGAATATGCTATCTAGGTTGGTCATAACTTTCCTTCCAAGGAGTAAACGTCTTTTAATTTCATGGCTGCAGTCACCATCTGCAGTGATTTTGGAGCCCAGAAAAATAAAGTCTGACACTGTTTCCACTGTTTCCCCATCTATTTCCCATGGAGTGATGGGACCAGATGCCATGATCTTCGTTTTCTGAATGTTGAGCTTTAAGCCAACTTTTTCACTCTCCACTTTCACTTTCATCAAGAGGCTTTTGAGTTCCTCTTCACTTTCTGCCATAAGGGTGGTGTCATCTGCATATCTGAGGTTATTGATATTTCTCTTGGCAATCTCGATTCCAGCTTGTGCTTCTTCCAGCCCAGCATTTCTCATGATGTACTCTGAATATAAGTTAAATAAGCAGGGTGACAATATGCAGCCTCGACGTACTCCTTTTCCTGTTTGGAGCCAGTCTGTTGTTCCATGTCCAGTTCTAACTGTTGCTTCCTGAACCTCATATAGGTTTCTCAAGAGGCAGGTCAGGTGGTCCGGTATTCAGAATTTTCCACAGTTTATTGTGATCCACACAGTCAAAGGCTTTGGCATAGTCAATAAAGCAGAAATAGATGTTTTTCTGAAACTCTCTTGCTTTTTTGATGATCCAGCAGATGTTGGCAATGTGATCTCTGGTTCCTCTGCCTTTTCTAAAACCAGCTTGAACATCAGGAAGTTCACAGTTCACATATTGCTGAAGCCTGGCTTGGAGAATTTTGAGCATTACTTTACTAGCATGTGAGATGAATACAATTGTGCGGTAGTTTGAGCATTCTTTGGCATTGTCTTTCTTTGGGATTGGAATGAAAACTAACCTTTTCCAGTCCTGTGGCCACTGCTGAGTTTTCCAAATTTGCTGGCATATTGAGTGCAGCACTTTCACAGCATCATCTTTCAGGATTTGAAATAGTTCAACTGGAATTCCATCACCTCCACTAGCTTTGTTCGTAATGATGCTTTCTAAGGCCCACTTGACTTCACATTCCAGGATGTCTGGCTCTAGGTTAGTGATCACACCATCATGATTATCTTGGTCATGAAGATCTTTTTTGTACAGTTCTTCTCTGTATTCCTGCCACCTCTTCTTAATATCTTCTGCTTCTATAGCTAATAAAATACACTTAATATTTCAAGAGTTCCTTTGTCACATCTTGGTAGACACATATAATTGTTAGTGCCTATGTATATTGCAAAGATCAAAAATAATAGCCCACTAAGTAATCTTAGATTGCAGTTTAATTTTATGTTCAGCTGTCTTACATGTCTTTAGATAAACTTTTATGATTTTTTTTGTTTTAGAAAATACTTTTCTTTAGCCAGAATAGTATTGCCAGAGGCTTATCCAGTTCCTTGACAAGTTTTACTCATCTACTTAGTCCACTTTAACATACAGTAACCATCCATCAACCTTTCATTTTATCATAGCATCCAACTAATAAAACACATATGATTTGGGAAACATGCACATTATGCTTTGAAATACTTTGTCTATTGATTTTTTTCTTTATTACTAGAACAAAGACAATGTTCAATCTATAGGCAGAATAAAATGCTATCACTACATTGTATGGAAATAAGTAAAGATTGAATATATATTTCAAAATATGTAAGAAGCAGCTAAGAAAACCATATAAGAATAAAAACTTGAGCCAGGGGCAATAGAAGAATAAAAGCAAGTAATTCTATATGTATGTGTTCATCTTATTCGTTCATTCATTTATCAACAGATTTACTGAGCACCTTCTTTGTACTTGATTTATTAAAGCAATCATAAATAAAAGTTACAGGTACTGCATGAGATTACTATCTTATGGAGAAGGAAAAGAGACATACAAAGAAACAAATATTAATAATAAACCATGTTCAGTTAGTGATAAAGAAAATAGAGGTAGAAAGCCCATTGTGACAAGATGGTCAAGAGGAGACATCGTTAAGTCAACAACATTTAAACTAGGACAAAAATGAGAACTCAACCATGTTTAGAGAGACATAAAGGGTATTCCAGGCAGAGGAGCAAAGGCACGCAGGTCTTTTGGCAGGAGGGGGTGTGATTCACAGAGGGGATTAAAAGGGAGCACTGTAGAGAGGAGAGCAGCACGAGGTGGGGCTGGGAGGTGGAGAGATGTCACACCATGCAGGATTCTGGCCTCTTAAAGAGGTTTGCATATTCAAAATCACACTGAAGGTGGTAATCAGGAGGGAGTGAAATAGTCATATTTTCATTGTGATTCTTTTGAAAAGAGAATACTGGATTAGAAGGGCCCAGGAATATGAGACCATTAGGAAGCTGCTGCTAAGTCACTTCAGTCATGTCCGACTCTGTGTGACCCCATAGATGGCAGCCCACCAGGTGTCCCCCTCCCTGAGATTCTCCAGGCAAGAATACTGGAGTGGGTTGCCATTTCCTTCTCCAATGCATGAAAGGAAAAGTGAAAGTGAAGTTGCTCAGTGGTGTCCGACTCTTCGCAACCCCATGGACTGCAGCCTACAAGGCTCCTCTGTCCATGGGATTTTCCAGGCAAGAGTACTGGAGTGGGGTGCCATCGCCTTCTCCGATTAGGAAGCTAGTGCAGGAGTTTAAGCAAGAAGCAATGGCTTCTTGTATGCTTGTATGAGGTGTTCAGATCAGTTGCTCAGTTGTGTCCAACTCTTTGCGACCCCATGAATCGCAGCACACCAGGCCTCCCTGTCCATCACCAACTCCCAGAGTTCACTCAGACTCACGTCCATCGAGTCAGTGATGCCATTCAGCCATCTCATCCTCTGTCATCCCCTTCTCCTCCTGCCCCCAATCCCTCCCAGCATCAGGGTCTTTTCCAATGAGTCAACTCTTCGCATGAGGTGGCCAAAGTATTGGAGTTTCAGCTTGAGCATCAGTCCATCCAATAAACACCCAGGACTGATCTCCTTTAGGATGGACTAGTTGGACCTCCTAGCAGTCTGAGGGACTCTCAAGAGTCTTCTCCAACACCACAGTTCAAAAGCTTCAATTTTTTGGCGCTCAACTTTGTTTACGGTCCAACTCTCATGACCACTGGAAAAACCATAGCCTTGACTAGACGGACCTTTGTTGGCAAAGTAATGTCTCTGCTTTTGAATATGCTATCTAGGTTGGTCATAACTTTCCTTCCAAGGAGTAAGCATCTTTTAATTTCAAGGCTGCAATCACCATCTGCAGTGATTTTGGAGGTGTATGAGGCATTTAAGAGGACAGGCTTAGATGTTTGAAGGTATAATAAAGTTTGGGGATTGTATGAGGAGGGATCAAGGAGAAAGGAGAAAGTAAGCAATTGAAAATAGTGGTTTGGAATTCAAAGAGGAATCTGGGCTGGATATAAAAATCTGAGTCATCTGCATATATGTAGCCCATATAAAGTCATGGTTGCAGATGATGACTCCTAAGAAGAGAGTTGAAAAGAGGAGACAGCCTAGGTCTGAGCCTTGAGGAAAGCTTTTGAATGGCCAGGAAGAGAAGGGACCTTCTGAGAAGATGAAGAAGGGCAGGCAAGAGAGGAAGAAGGGAAACAAAACCAGTGTGGTGTCACTGAATCCAAGGAAAGAGTATTTGGACAAGAAGTCCAGTGCAATAAAGACAGACTAGTGTCTTTTGGAGTTGGCAGCAAAAGAGATCGTGTGTGTGTGTGTGTGTGTGTGTGTGTGTGTTAGTCACTCAGTCTTGTCTGACTCTTTGTGACCCCATGGACTGTAGCCCTCCAGGCTCTTCTGTCCATGGGATTCTCCAGGCAAGAATACTGGAGTGGGTTGCCATTTCCTCCTCCAAAAGAGATGGTAGTGTGGTAACAATCCAGGGTAGAAAGGAGAAGGATAGTAACTATGGATGGTGGTAAGAAGCCAGGCTGAAGTGGGTGGAGGAATAGAAGAGTGCCTGGGATGCAGTAGCAGTGTGAGTACCTACTCATTGAAGTTTTGCTGTGAAGGGGGATAGAGAAGTGGGGCAGGAGCCAGAAGAGGGTGTCTAATTAACAGAGAGGTTTTCTTCACACCTCTGCTTAAAAGATCAGGAGGTCTACAGAATGTTTGTATGGTGAAGGAATGATCCAGGAGGGAGGAGGTAACAATGATACAGGAGAGTTACTGGCCAATGGAATTGATTTATTGAGATCAAGGGAGAGGAGAGAGTACAGAACACACCTCAGGGTATGTTTGTTTTTGACTTAGATTGGAAGAGAAATTTTTTTAGCTGCAGCGAGAAAAAGAAGAGAAAATGCAAACAGATGGAGGAAGGTATGTAAATTTAGTGGTGGGAACATAAAGGAAAGGCTTCTGATTATGTCTGTTTTCTCAATGACTGATGAGATAAGGCCATTAGCTGGAAGCGAGGAGGGTATGATTTGGGATAAAATATTTAGGAAGAAATAGGTAAGTCTGTCTTGGAATATGAGAACATATTAGAGAAACATAATTGTCTATTTGGGTAGTGCTAAGGGCCACTTAGGATTTGAAAGCAACATTTAAAATGAAACCACTAGAAAAATTTTTTCCGGCAACATCCAGCTGCTCAACTTAAACACTGAGAAGGGGAAGAGCTGAGACAGCCAAGGGGGGTGGGCTTGTCAAAAGTTAATTAAAAATAAAAAAAAAAAAAATGAGGAAGGGAGGGTGGAAGGAAAGAAAGGAAGGAAAAAGAGAGGGACATGAGAAACGAGGAAGTTCCAAGGAATGATTATAGTGAATACTCTGGCATCTAAGATGCGTAGATTAGGAAAAGAATAATGAATTTTGAAAAAGTTGCTCAAAGAATACTGCTTTTGAATTAATTGAAGTAAATTAGAAGGATACGAATTTGTCCCTAGAGAGTGGCATCCTAGCTCCATGTACATTGTTTTGATGAGTTTGTAGGTCTTGTTGACATAAACTTGTTCCATATTTTTTTCAGGTTACTGCTTTGTTTGTTTTTTGATAATTTGCTATTTCCTTTTTTTTGAGATAAGGAAATTTTATATACTCATAATTTTGCTCCCACTTGCCAAATACATCTTCATCCTTTCAACCTTACACATAAACCACTACTTCTTGGTTTCTGTTAATAAAATCAGAAAGTAAAACAATGTTTAGTACTTGGGAAGTTCTTTCTTGCAGCCTGTACATTATTTTAAGATTTTATGTAAAATATTAAAGACATTCAAATGATCCAGGGAAAATATAATACCAAAACTCAAGGACCTAACACTCAGTTTCAAAGACAGTATTATATATTCAGGTCCCAGGAACCTCTTCCCAGAGGGAAATACCTTGATTTTTGTTGCCATTTTGATTTTTTAAATGTTTATATTATTGTTTATTAAAGCTGTTAGACCAGTTTAAGACTCATAGTCTGATAGTTTTTTTAAAAGGTATTACTTTTAACATTGTACACATTCTGTCATTTTTTAAACTCCTTTACAATTTTTTTCTTATTTCTGTTTTAAATGATTTTAGCCTTCCCTGACATCCTGTTGTACCATACTTCCCTATACCATGACCCTTCACTTTGCCTCATCACTCATTGAATCATATAGATTTTCAAGTAATTTTTTCAAAGGCTTCATGGGGAGAATATTTTCCAAACCCTTGTACATTTGAGAATTTTGTTGCCTTCACACATGAGGGAGAATGTGGCCCAATATAATATTCTTGAATAACAACCACTTTCTCTCCAAACTCTTGTTCTTGATATTTTGCAGGCCAACAAAAATTGGTTTTTAACTGTTTTATTTATAAATGACTTTTCCCCCTGCCTCAGCATTTTAGAACTTTCTTTTCTTTTTCTTTATAATTCAAATATTTTGCCACAATTGGTTCAGTTATGGTTTAGACCAGAAGAGGGTAAGTTCTTTCATTATGATATTCAGTAAGCCCAGAAAAGATTTGCTCTTCAGACCTCTGATGGTTGTTGCTTCTGTTCCATTAGTTCTGGATCCTTAGTCAGGAAAATCCTGTTTGCTGGTGCCATGCTCTCTTTATCTTCCACGTAGATTGTTCTCAAACACCCTCTTTAGTCTTTGGTCAACTTCATTCTCCACATCACTGATTTAATTTTCCACAACAATAATTCTGCTTCTCATGGCTAGCTATGTGGTTTGTTTGTTTTTTTTTAACTGAGGGATAATTAAGGTATCATAAAATGCTCAGAACTTGTGTTCAGTTTGATGAATGTTAATAACTATATATAGCCATTTAAGTACCTTTCAAAAAACAAGATATTAAACATTTCCCTCACCCCAGCAAGGTCCCTCATGGCCCTTTTCAGTAGTTCCCCTCCCCACCCCTACCCCAGATCTTGGCAACCACTTTTTTTAATTGATGTTTTATTTTTAATCACTTTTTATTGGAGTATAACTGCTCTACAATGCTGTGTTAGTTTTTACTGTATGGTAAAGTGAATCAGCTTTATGTATACATATATCCCTCTCTTGTTTGGATTTCCTTCCCATTTCAGTCACCACAGAGCACACTCCCGTGCTCACTGCATTGCTGTTTACAATAGCCAGGACACGGAGGCAACCTAAACATTCATCAACAGACGAATGGGCAAAGAAAATGTCGTGCATATACACAAAGGGACACCACCCAGCCACAAAAAAGGAACGAAACTGTGCCATTTGTAAAGATGTGGTTGGACCCAGAGACCATCCTACAGAGTGAAGTCAGTGGGAAAGGAAGGGCCACACCTCTTAACAAGAAAACTAGTTAGAAAAATATATCAGCCACTTTGGACAGAATAAAGTGCACATGGCAAATATGAATGTCTACCTGCTTTTGCTTGGCACCCGTTTTCTGATTTCTGTCAATGTAGGTTAGCTCTGTTGCTGCTAACCTGGACAGTCTGTTGTCCCTGGACTTCATACATATGGGACCATAGAGTGTGTGCTCTTTTGTGCTTGGCTTTTTTCACTTAATGAAATGATTTTTAAACAAAAATGTTTTAATTTATTGAAGTAGAGTTGATGAATAGTATTGTGTTAATTTCTGCTGTATGGGAAAGTAATGCATTCTTTTTTCATATTCTTTTCTATTATGGTTTATCACAGGATATTGAATATAGTTCCCTGTGCTATGCAGTAGGACCCTGCTGTTTATCCATTCCAAATGTAATAGTTTGCATCTGCTAACCCCAAACTCCCAGTCCACTCCTCTCCCTCGGCAACTCCAAGTCTACTTTCTATGTCTCTGAGTCTGTTTCTGTTTTGTAGATAGGTTCATTTGTGTCATGTTTTAGATTCTACATATGAGGGATACCATGTGGTATTTGTCCTCTTTCTGACTTCTTCACTGGGTTTGATAGTTTCTAGGTCCATCCATAGTGCTTCAATGGCATTGCTTCAGTCTTCTTTAATGGCTGAGTAGTATGCCATCGTATGTATTACCACATTGTTTTTACCCATTTATCTGTCAACATTTAGGTTGCTTCCAGTCTTGACTATGGTAAATAGTGCTGCTATGAACATAGAGGTGCATGTGTCTTTTTGTATTATAGTTTTGTGTGGATATATGCACTGGAGTGGGATTGCTGGATCATATGGCAACTCTTTTTAGTTTTCTGAGGAACCTCCATACTCTTTTCCCTGTAACTGCACCAAGTTACCTTCCCACCAAGTGTATGAGGGTTCCCTTCTCACCACACCCTCTCCAGTATTTTTAACAAAATATTTTTGTTTTGTATATATCAATGATTTGTTCTTTTTTTAAAAAAGAATGCTGAATGGTGTTTCTTTGTTTGAATATGCTGCATCTGCTTATCTGTCCTCCTTTAGAAGGTTTTTAAACTTTATTTCCAGTTTGGGGCTATTATTAATAAAGCTATTATAAATATTCTTGTATAACTATATGTGTTTATTTCTCTAGGGTAAATACCCAAAATGAAATTACTGAGTCATATTTAGATGTATTTTCAACTTTAGAGAACTATTTGGCAGTTTCTTATAAAGTGGTTGTACCATGTAGTCTCCCTCCAGTAGTGTATAGCGATCTACATGATTATTTTTTCTTTTTCAGTTTTCTTCTTCCATTTTCAAATTTTCCTTTTCCATCAAAACTCAAGGTCTTTTCATGGGGCCATGTCTTCTTGTCCTCTAAGGATGATAGCAATATTCTGAACTCTTATTCTAGATCCTAAAAACATGGGAGATATGTTCATCCTCTTATTATTTTTGATACCACTTTCTCTTGTTTTGTAATGGTTTTGTGAAGTGTCATGCACGTTTCTCATATTTAATAATTAAGAAATGAGAAAGTTCAGATCTGCCTCTATTTGTGATAGAGTGAATGATCCACTCTTAGACCTACACTCTTGGCACAATATAAGTTAAACAGTCTTTTAAAAAAAAAGAAAAAAAAAAGTTAAACAGTCTTTTAAAGTTCAAAGGAAAAGAACAAGTTTATGCATAAAGGTCATGTTTAGGAAATAGTTGTATATAGGATGGCTATGTAAAATGCAACAGCATCTTCCAAGTTAATATATGAGAATATATCATATTAAATCAAACCTTTAATCAGGAAACCAATGTTATTCATTCCCTTTTAAGCCAATCTTTATTGCCTAGTGCAACTTGCCAGGTATCTGCTAACCACATCACATGTATTTTTTTCATTTAAGCCTCAAAACAAGCATGTAGCATAGATATTGTTATAATTATTGTTGTTCTTGTTATGGAAATTAGGATATGAATCTTTAGAAAATTAAGATATTTTGCACAAGGTCTTACGGCTAAGTGACAGAGCTCTACATAATCATTTTAGATCATTACTATGCAACCCAAACTCAAGAACTGGAAGTCATGTGAGGAATTAAAGTTGTGGAGACCAAATTCCTTGAAAATCTGAAAGCAACATCTGAGTTTTGCATTTCTACTAAATTTTTCATTGACAAAAACTCTTGACCACTTTTTTTCTTATCCATTAAAGGTTTTCTGTCAGAGTAAAAACAACTGGTTTCCTACCTTAATACCTGAAACTATATCCAAGTATTACACAATCTCAGTGATTCAAGGCTTAAATTCAAATTTTAAAAAAACCTCAATTGCTTTGATTCATGTAAAACTGAGGAAAACCTCTAATGTAGCACACCTCTTTAAAATTATAAATGATAACAATAACCCTGTGTACAAGACAGCAAAAGAGACACTGATGTATAGAACAGTCTTATGGACTCTGTGAGAGAGGGAGAGGGTGGGAAGATTTGGGAGAATGGCATTGAAACATGTAAAATATCATGTATGAAACGAGTTGCCAGTCCAGGTTTGATGCACGATACTGGATGCTTGGGGCTGGTGCACTGGGACGACCCAGAGGGATGGAATGGGGAGGGAGGAGGGAGGAGGGTTCAGGATGGGGAACACATATATACCTGTGGCGGATTCATTTTGATATTTGGCAAAACTAATACAATTATGTAAAGTTTAAAAATAAAATAAAATTAAAATAAAATAAAATAAAATTATAAATGAATATTTTATTACTGTAGTCTTACCAATATTGTTTGGTATAAACTGAGACTTGAGTTGTTGCAAAAAATGATGAAAAGCATTATTTTCAATTTGCAAACATCCTGGTGCTCTTACAAATCAGTAAAACAAATGAATCAAGAATGAAAAATAAGACCTTGTGCCCCAAAGCCATTTAAAAAAATTTTTTTAGTTCATTCATACCCAATGATAAAATAAAGGTCATAGCAGATGCCTAGACATTTGGGCCTGACTCCCTTCCAAAGTGAGCAGCACTACACATACTCAGGAAAAGCAATCCAAATGTACTATGAGAAAAAGGAGACATCACTAATTCATCAGCCACCTAGACTGTCCTTCAGCCTAGCAAACATCAGACTGCCTGTGGGAATTAGAATCTCATTTTGTTAAAAACTTCTTAAAAGCAAAGCACGTTTTTTAATATACCTCAGAGTTCTCCATTATGGCATAGACTGAATTTGTGCTCACTATTCACAAGGTCGAATAATTTTCTTTTGAGACAGTATTTGTGATGACACAGTTACTGAAGACTAAAAACATAAAAACCCAAGCCATCGAAATTTAGCAAGAAGGACAAAACAAAAAGGAAAAAAAGAACAAGGACTTTTTAAAAAGAATCTCTAAAGCACTTGAGAAGGGCTTATCCTTTATAGCCCTGTGTCTGAATATAAATATGGATAATGGCTTTCAAGAGGTTAATGCCACCAAAACTTTTCCCTTTGCGTATATTTTCTTACTGTTTCCAACTTCACTATTTTATTAGCATAAGATGTGACTGCCAGAAAATAAAACTAAGTTTTTTAAATCATACAACTGTTACTTGAAAATTAGTCACAGTAGAAAGTTGTGCACTTTATCAACCACTTTGCCATGGCTCTTAATGGGAAGCTACTAACCTGTACCCAGCCCTATCTTCACTCCATGTTTCAGGACCTCTGGCACATTGAGCAGGCCGCTGCTGAGCCTGCAGAGAGAGGAGACGGTCAGAACAAGGAGACCCCCACATGGGTCCAACAAGAGAAGGACGCTAACAGTAACAATGGGGATGTCACTGAAAATTGTGATTCCCATTGTCTCAGCTCTAATGCTGACACAAACACATTAGTCACATCTGACCATCTGAGTCCTGGAGCGAAAAAGGATCAAAAACCTTGAGCAGAGATTCCTATTAGAAGAGCACAAAACAGCAAGAATTAGAAAGGAGAGCAGGGGATTATGTGTAAGGAAAAATAAATAAGAATTTAAATCTTGCAATTAGTTCAATGGTTTTACCGAGTTTATATATATTTTTCAGCTTTCAGTTCAGTTCAGTTCAGTTGCTCATTTGTGTCCGACTCTGTGACCCCATGAATCGCAGCACGCCAGGCCTCCCTGTCCATCACCAACTCCTGGAGTTCACTCAGACTCACGTCCATCAAGTCTGTGATGCCATCCAGTCATCTCATCCTCTGTCGTCCCCTTCTCCTCCTGCCCCCAATCCCTCCCAGCATCAGAGTCTTTTCCAATGGGTCAACTCTTCACATGAGGTGGCCAAAGTACTGGAGTTTCAGCTTTAGCATCATTCCTTCCAAAGAAATCCCAGGGCTGATCTCCTTCAGAATGGACTGGTTCAGCTTTACAAACAACTTATTGACCAGAGACGTATTAATGCATCTTTTGTTACCTCAATGTTATTGATTAGAGATATTTCAAAATTCACTTATATAACAAATCACCAGCCACAAGCATTAGTTTCTGCAAAAATCCCGTAACAATGTGATTGTTCAATAATGTCAATTGGTCAATAATGTGTTAAGATATAAATGACAAAATTATAGGATATTTAAAGTATACAACATGATGATTTGATATATGTATACACTGGGAGAGGATTTCTCCCCATTGAAAAATCTATCACCTCATGTATATTTACCTTTTTTTGTTGTTGAGAACCTACAACTTCTACTCTCTTAAAAAAATTGAATTATACAATATGGTGTTAGCAACTTGTAAAAAAAATTTTTTTTTCAAGCAGCCCATCCTTCTATGCTAGGAAGTAGAAATTATAAAGCATTGCCTTTCCTCTCCTCCTGGAATCATTTGTTGCCTTGAATAACTAGCGATTTGCAAGGGCAAAGAAAGAGGGATAAAACTGGAAGAGGGGATGCAGGCCATAAGTCAGGGCTTGATGGATCAAATGCTGCTTCTGAGGACAGCAGCAACTAGGACAGATTTCAAACATTGTGACCCTGAGCTCAATAGATGTGCCACCTTTCTAAAGAGACAAAAACTAAAGCGATCCTCAGAAGTCTGTGAAGATGCAAAGGTCAAAGTGGTTTGCTTGAAAATGTATGTAACTATCATTTTCAAAGCCCAGTGCACGTGCAAGAAATCTCTCAAAGTTGTTGGAGAAAGAATAGCAGTGACCATTCAAACCAAAACATTAGCCATAAAGGAAAATTTAACTTCAAACCTCAGTTTGCAAAGCTGAGTCATGTTTTCATTTAGGTGTTGCGTAACTAAACTCATAGGATGTTAAACCCCTCCTCTAACTGGTCACCAGACCATAATTATGGTCAGTAAGATGTACATAGGCAAGATTCTCTGTTAGGTATGATCACTTTATGTCTGAAAACGAAAAGCCTCTGGAACCTCTCAAAACACTCCAGAAATATATTGCCATGGCTGACGTGCATTTCCTATACTGCCTCTGACTAGAACTTTTTTACTCACAGAGTCCCCAGATTTCTGACAGCCAGAACCATCTCCTTTCTGCCTGGAGGCTCTCTTACAAAGCTGCAGCCTGCTCTGCTCTCCTTTGGGGAAGGTCTGAAATTGCAGAGATTCCATGCCCCTTCGCCCTGACCCAGCAGCCCTCCACCAATAACTGGTAAGTTTGGGTATAACTATTTCAGCTCCCCCACCTCTTGGGCAGGGTGTCCTTGAGGTGTACATTGGTTCCCTGAGTATTCCAGGAGGATTAAATTCCAGAAGCCTCTGGTGATAACCTGCTTGGTAGTGTGCTCTTTACTGACTTCCTTTCCTTCTCTGTCTCTCCCCACTAAAGGTGCTTTCTGAGATCACCTTCCAAATAAATTACTTGCGCATAAATCCTTATGCCATGTTCTGCTTCTGCAAGAACTCAAAATGAGGAAGGATATAAAGTAATCCTCAAAAAAATGAAAATCTAACAGAAACTAAGAAATTTATTGAATGAATATATTAATGATCCACCGCAACCTGCCTCTCGCTCTGTTCTGGGTCAACTAACACCAGAAATGAGAGATCCTTTCTATATGAAATCCTGGAACAGGAACTCTTAGCCTAGCATTCATGGGTTGGCATTATGGGATCCATGAATTCCCAAAAATTAGATGCAGCATTTTCATGTCTGTGGGGTTTCTTCCGTGAAGATACAGGCAACTTTCATCTGATTCCCTTATGCATCTATAACTTTTCAAAAGGTTAAAAAAAGTTGTAAATAAAGTGTTCTCCATCCTGGGGAATTAACAGTAGGACAGGGTCCCTCCTAAATGCATCTCGTCAGGTACAGCAGCATGACATCTACCAAAGGGTGACAGCTTCTGGTAGCACTGCACCATTTCTGGTAGTTTGTACAACACAAAGTAATGGGAGGTCAGTATCCTCTCTCTAGAATACCTGGTTGGCATATGCACTCTTTCCATCCTTAGCTCTAAATTCTCAGTGCTATTGGTTTTGAATTCTGTTTCCTATTGTTCTGTTTTGTGCAAACTCAGAAATTTTAAGAGATGTGGTGCTCCTCAAATGTATACTCTGTAAAAAATCGCCTCTTTTTAAGCGCTCTCAGTCTCCTTAGTGTAGTACAGACAGGCATCATTCTATCTAGTTCACATCCCAATCGAACATAACTACAGAAGAGAGATACTGGAGGAGTGACAGAAAACAAAAGATATCTGGCTGCTGCTCTGCAATCCAAACGTTCATAATCTACCAATCCATAATTGCCTACTTACGATAAGTTAGAATTGGGACAATGCGAGATGGACGCTCCTCGTTCCCTGAATACATCCAGTTCTTCTTCAGAAAGGTAGCAGCCATGTGCCATCACTGTCTGGAGAGAAGAGCATTCCAGGTGGAGTCTACCACTTCAAAGTGCTAAAGTTAGTCCTCACTCACAACCAGGTATTTAGCTGGTAAAATTGATTCAAGAAGGCAGGCACTGCACACATGTGAGACTTCTCTTAATGTTTAATCCTGATAATATTTGTGGGTTTTCCTGAATAAGATTTTACTCTTGCAAAATTCTTTTTCTGTCAGTATAAAACCTGTATTTAAATAGCTTTCTTCTTTGGGGAGCATGGTTCAATGACCACAGAATTATCATTAAAATAAAATCTTTCCAACCTCTGTGCAAATAAAATTAACATGCAAATTGAAGGCTAATTTATTAATCATATGGAAATAGATGTAGAGTAGGGTGAAAATTACGATGTAGCATAAACAAGATCTATGCAGAATATTAACCTTTGAAACCAATCATATTCAGATGTCTGTTCACATACTCCCTAAGAATTCATTTGCCATAATAATTAAACTTTCCATGCAGTTCATACATTTCGTTAAAGGCCAAGGCCAGGGGATATATTGCTGTAATGAGATCTGTCCTCACTCATATTAATTTTAATTAACTTAAAATTGTTTAATTATAAATATAATACATACTCATTTCTTTAAAAAAGCAGTCTTAGAGTGTTTAAAAATGTCAAAAGTCCTCTGCTTTCTTCCTCAGGAAGGATCACTTTTAACATGCAGCGTCTGTCTTCCAGGCAGTGTTTGCTAAGTGAGCATATACCCACACATGTACAAACATACATCAAACAATATTTCTACAAACACTCTTTCTTGTAAGTTTGTATACCTCATTCTTTGTGAATGCTGGATAAAATTCTAATTACCTATGTTCTATAATCTAAACAATTCCCTACTGATAGCCATTTTTTAACTTTCATATGTAATTAACATCCCTACTCATGTTCCTTACAGAATGGATCTTCAGAAATACATTTGCTAACTCAAAGAGAAACACATTCACATTCTAATGGATACTGACAAAAATGTCCTTGGACCAAATGACATTCCCACCCTCAAAGAAGTTTTTAGATTTATTTAGCAATAAATGTAATAATTTATTCATTAGGGATGAAATGCCAGGCCCATTTTTAATTGTGTGCACACAGGCACACGTGCACTGTGTACTTTTATTTGGAAATGCATGTTACAGGATTCTGAAGATTCTACTGAGATTTTAAAATCTAGATAAATACGCCCTACTTCATATAGATTGTATCATGATGTGCAATTTACCTTATTTGTCAGAAGATTGTTTTTATCATATACATCTGTGTAGTTTTTATAACCAGGGTATAAGTTTTTCACAGCTTTAACTTCATCACGAGTTTCACTTATATGGCTCTACAAGAAAAGAAATAACATTTTCAGTTTCTTAATGTAAAATACCATTAGAAATTATACTTCCTACCCCCAAATGATGTGGATGGTGTCTACCTTCCTATATAAAATAACGGATGGTTCATGTATTTTATTTAAAACAATTCTTAGTATATATATGACAATGAAACTATGAATATATACCTATATGAACATGTACTATTCTCACCCTAACCCATGTAATGTTTTCTAACAGTCTTTTCAAATTTCAAACTACAGCAAGAATAAGTAAAAATAAAAAATACTAATTGAAGAGAGTCAGGAGCCTAGCTATTCATAAGTTACCTGCCTTTTCTGGTGTTGGCCATTTAAGAAAAGAGTTCATTGGCCATCAAAATGATAGAGCATGGTTTACTATAAAAAAGCTGAAATATGAATTAAAAAGTTGAATTTTAGCCCGGGTTCTGACCCTACATATGTGTCTTAGGGTAAGTCAGTTGTTTTCTTTCCACCTCCATTTTCTCATCTTGCAAATAAAAGTGTTGGGCAAGATGAGTGATTTTCTAAATTCTTTTAGCTTTTAATGTGTTTTCTTATAAAAATTCATAGATATTCAATATTTAAAAGGTATAATCGAGTTGCCATACAGAATGAAGCAGGGTTTGGGCTCTGGGACCCTGCTCCCATTCTGTCCCCTTTGTCAGCTTCCAGAATGAGTTCTTCTTCAGGAAATAGCTTGAAAATAAGAGACAAACAGTCCTGACATCATCAAGAAAGAGCGTATAAGAATGCACATACAAGCAAAACAAGCAAGTCCTGGCCCTAACACTGTCCTTTCTCCAGGGAACCACAAAACCTGAGATGGTATAAAGTGTTTTTGAGACACGAGGTGTCACCATACCGACCCCTCACCTAAAACAAAAATCACTTCTGACCAACCAGTGATGAGTATAGTATATGTTATAAGAAATAACTCAATACTACTTCCAGAAATGGCAATGCCACTTCCCTTCCTCCCAGAGGTAGAGTATGAATAGCCAAATAAATAAAAAATAACAATGGACTGAAAACAGAATGTTCCATCTGAAGAATGAGCTCTCTCCCTGCCTTGAGGAAATCCAGACCACTGAGAAATGGGCATGGACGTTGGAAGAGAGGAAAGGAAAACCAGATGGTTTGTGTCATTTTGATAAATTTGAGTAAATACGCACATATACATGTATATACACCTCCAGCAAGTAAATACTTGATTCTTCTGTGTGTTTACAGGGTTCAGGACACACTAACCCAAAATATGACACCTTGGAATACTGAATATTTTAAGCCGAAGAAATTTGAGAAAATGGTAAAAGTAGGATGGTTCACTCTGATCTTACCTTCACCCCTTTGTTCCTGAAACAGGCCATAAAACTCTTGTATGAGAGGTTCCCACCCTATACCTAAAGGAAAGGAGTACCCTTATCTCTGAAGACAAAGGAAACCAAGAAGAACCAGGCCTTGCTAAGTTTTCCCCGTTTACTATGCTTGCTTCATACTCCTTAACCCATCCTGCTCCTCCAGGACTGTACACTTGTCACCATACCTAACATAAAAACACTCAGCTATGTTTC
The DNA here is from genome assembly GCF_019923935.1 of Bubalus bubalis. Lineage (NCBI taxonomy): Eukaryota > Metazoa > Chordata > Mammalia > Artiodactyla > Bovidae > Bubalus > Bubalus bubalis. Next base: position 110,562,876 of record NC_059159.1, on the reverse strand, counting down.
ATTGTGTTTCCTAATGAGGCTCTTGTACCATATAAAACTTATATAAGTTTGTATGCTTTTCTCCTGTTAATCCATCTATGTCAGTTTAGTTTTCAGGCCCAGCCAGCGGCCCTAAAAATGTAAAGGATAATTTTTTCCTTCCCTACAATTGTGTGGGATTGAATAAAAAATTTCAAATATCACAGACCACCAAAAAAAAGAAATGGGGAAAGACAAAAATAGTTAATGAACCCTAACAAGATAAATCTTAATAATCCTCCATCCTATGAAATGATAAAGGATCAATGTGTTGCCTTTCCCTGACATGCCCTTTGTTTTTGGATAGTCAACTCTTAAGAGGAAAAATTTTAGTGCAGTATGTAATGTAGCTTGATTGGAGGAGGAAAGCTCCCAACTCCCAATTTTAACCCAGCTGGAAGCTTTAGAAAGTGTTTTATTCCTAAATTGCAACCACTTAATGACAAAGTAAGATATACTTTTTTTTGTTCCTGACTTTAAATTAAGAAGCTTGGAACAAAAGGGCTTTTAAATCCATTTTTGTAAGGTGGAAATTAGGTTCTTTCTGCTTTTCAAATAATAGATGGTTCCTCCAAAAAGGAAGGATTAGAACACTGAGAAAGTATCAAAAGAGAAGCAGGAAAGAAACGCATTAGATGTATCCTATGGAGAGCAGGTAACCAGTTTGTCATTAATCCTGCCTGGTTACTTAAGATGTCCTCATCTCTGGCAGCCAGATTGGAGATGACTTAGGGCAAAAGGAACCTTCAGGTTTCTTAGATAGATAGCAAGCTAGATTTAGGTAATGTCTCTAAGGAACCTTACATCCTATGTTGCTATATCTTGAGGAGATCTTATGAGGCTAAGGGCAGGCTGCCCCCAAAGTGTGCCACTCTGGATGTAGATTATTTTGAGCTAAAAACTAATCAAGGCCCAAAAGACTCAGAAGAAGCTTTGAACTTCCTCCTTACCACCTACTTAAGATAGGAAGCCGGTCCCAGGAAAGAGCTATTATCAGAGATAACTATAGTAAGGTACTAGGTATGTAGACAGGGGGAACCTAGCAAAGTCCACTTGCTCAAAATGGTTCCGCACATATTTGCTTACCAAATAGTAACTTCTTATTTTCAGTGCCTTATTTCTGCTTGAAGCCTGAGACCCCTACTTTCTTCTTAGTCTAGAACTATATATATATATATATATAGTTCTATCTATCTATCTCACCTTGCCTTACTGTCTTTGGAATCCTGATACTTATGTGGATTTCCTGTGCGCATGTAATAAATTTTGTTTTCTCTTGTGAATCTGTCTTATGTCATGCTAATTGCCAGTCAAAAGAACTAAAAGAGGAAAGAGGGGAAACCTACCTCTTCCACAGTAGAAGACTTGGAGATTATGAAAGTACTGCCGGAATTCAGAGTACAGAGAAATCTAGACATAGCACGAACCGGAGAAAAATGCCCACCTGAATGTGCAAATCACAGGCCTTCGCGAGGTTTCCGAGTTCACACAACAAAGTCTCAGAGCAGGAAAGGGGAAAACGTGGTGTCACTATGGGCTGCACTCGAGAATACTGGAAATCAGCAAAAACACTTGGTAAAGAAACTATGATATCTGAATGTGTAGCACACCCCAAAATGCATTTCATACCACAACATGATTTTATATCTTCATCTCTGGGAATAGTCCTTCATTCCAAGAGTAGTGGATGGGTTTCATGGAAATGGCTCATGGTTGAAGACAAGGAAGGGTATTTCTGGACCACCAAGTTCAATGGAAGAAGACCCCATCTCAAATGCAAGACACATGAAAGTTCAGACTGAGTGGCTTTTATGAAGAGAATCAGGAGGCAGAGGAGACGTTTCAAAGGAGAGTGCTGGGGAAACTGAAAATGGGGTGGTGGTCTGTTCCCCTTTCTACATCTTAGGGCAGTGGTGAGGCTAAGGATCCATTAAGTTGCATCTAGGTCTCCCAGGATTAGACTGAATGAAATACTGAGGTATCCTATGGTTTCCAATCAGACCTTAAAAAATGGTGAGGGAAGAGTCTGGTTTGCCATCTAAGAGATTGCCCAGTAGAGCCAGAGACCAGCCTGCTGGGGGGCTGGGACAGAAGCCAGCGCTGCCTCCACAGGCTCACAACATCAGGGCGCTGTGAAGGGGGTGCCTGGCTGGGCCCTTTACATGACATGCCAAACATCTATGGACCAAGGCAGTCTGGCGGGGGCATCTCGGCTGGACACCACTTGTGTTTCAGACCCGATCGGGGGTACAAGAGGCCAGAGCCAATGGTGATATAGCTAACAATCCACACCACAACATCTAGTGGCCACCAACCTGTCTACATCAATGAAGCCCTCTCCCACTTCCCAGAGACCCATCCTATGAAATTAGAAGGTCTCAGAGGAGAGGGAGGGAAGACCACTGAAAAAAGTAAAAAAAAAAGCCTGACCTTACTAAGCTGAGTTGATGGGTTCCCCATGAAAACAATTTAAGGTTTTAGGAAAATACTTTTGTGTGCATAAAATAAACTAACCATACAGACTAACCTCTACCAAAACCAACAAATCCTCTAGTCAACACAAAGACAATCCAAAAGTGAGCTAGGACCAAGTTTACTTACATTCCTCTGGAGCATTTCTGACACAAATCTGAAAGAAAACAACAAATGTAACATTAGAAAATTTAGGCATTTCTCAAATAAATTTTTTAAAAGGATAAAAACATGATCCTTACATTTGCCCTAATTTTAATATAAACATTTCTAATGCTGAATATGTTTCACCACCACTAATTAAGGATTAACAAGTAGTAATTACTTTGTTCTCTCATGTGTAGTCCAGGAGATGGAGTACAAAATCACAGGGAAATACAATTTTATCATCTACCATCAGCTGGGCTGTTCACACGTATTCCTGCAGCTCTCAAGGCATTCAGATACATTAAGCTCTGTTTCAGGGAACATCGCCATATGTTTATGTTCCATGGACATTAGAGTCGTGGGGTCCTATGTACCTGGAGGTGTCTAGAAGCCACGGGCTCTGCACTTTCAGTTTCCCTAAGGTAGAAGCTGCTTGCCCACACAATCCAGTAGCATCCTTTATTTTCAAAGGCCAGGTCCTGCTGGGCATGGATGTTGGAGTAAAGCAGAAGGACTAGGCCAGACATGGTCGTGAAGCAGGTAGTGACAGGGGTGGTGATCTTACCAATTATATCAGCGGGGCTGATGGTATCTACATGGCCTATGAAATGACTATTTCTGCCTTGGCTGGAAATATTTATGAATTATAGCCTCCTGCCTTCTGGTGTTACTTTGTTTAGTAATAAAATGTGAATTAGGATTCACTATTCCCACAAACAGGGCCTCCCAGATGGCGCTAGTGGTAAAGAACCTGCCTGCCAGCACAGGAGATATAGGAGACCTGGGTTCGATCCCTAGATTGGGAGGATCCCCTGGAGAAGGAAATGGCAATCCACTCTAGTACTCTTGCCTGGGGAATCCCATGGACAGAGGAGCCTAGAGGGCTATAGTCCATAGGGTCGCAAAGAGTTGGACACAACTGAAGCAACTTAGCACACAGCACATTCCCACAAACACGGATTCCTAGAAAAGTTGAGCATATGGCCAAATGCTAAGGGGAAAATGTGTGCTTCCTTCTCTCTGTGGGCACATAGGAACCTCTAAACCACTGTTTTCAGAGGACACGCTTAAGGTGGAGGCCTGGGGAGTGGAGAAAAGTTGGACTTCTCAAACTTTGCATCAGGATACATTTGGTCTTAAGGAAGGTATAAAGCTAAAGAATTTCCTTCTGTATTTCTTGGATGTTGAGTGTCATACAACACAGTTCCTTGTGAAAGCCTCAAGGTACCCTGAGAAAGCCGTTAAAGAAATGTAGGAAAAAGGGCTTCCCTGGTGGCTCAGTGGTGGTGAGTCTGTATGTCAATGCAGGAGGCACAGGTTCAATTCCTGATCTGGGGAGCAGGATCCCACAAGCTGCAAAGCAACTAAGCCTGTGCACCACAGTTCTTGAGCCTGTGCTCTAGAGCATGGGAGCCACAACTCCTGAAGCCTGCATGCCCTAGAACCCATGCTCTAAAACTAGAGAGGCCACCAGAATAAAAAGCCTGCACACTACAACAAAGAGTAGCTCTCACTCGCCACAACTCCAGAGGGCCCAAGTGTAGCAACGAAGACCTATCACAGCCAATAAATAAAGTAGAAAAAGTACCTATGGCATTAGTAGCATATCCCCATGTAAAATAAAAAGAATATAACAAAAGCTCATGATCTCAAGCAATAGGATGACCTATAACCAAAAGTAATTTAATGAGCAGGCCACAGACACTCAACACAAGTTTAACCTACAGGAGAAGCCCAGATCTGTAATGAAGTAGGCAAATCATTCACTTTTTAAAAAATCCTTCATTTTAAAAAGGGATTTGCTTTTCCTGAAATATAGTACGTACCCAGAGGCTTTCAAATATAACTTGACATACAAAAATAGTATTGACATGCAACATTTTCCTAAGGATCAGGTCAATTTCATAAAAGTTAGACAAACCTAGTCAGCAACATATGTTCACATTCTGCCTGAGTTAAAGGGGTTTCTTCTCTCCATCTGTAACTCCATCTATAAGATAAATCAAGACAAACATACCTCTCTGTTTCCTTGATTGATTCCTCCGTGGTTTCTTTGTATTCTGGAACAGTCTCATTCAAATCCATGCAAACTTTGCCCACAAATGCCCGCTGCCCAAATTTTTCTGTGAGAAACACAGAAACAATTTCAAGTCATGTTTCTTTCCTAAAATATACTTTCCTGGGCCCTTTAAAAACATTTTAAATTAAAATCATTATGAAAACATAAGTGAGGGTATAAAAGATCATCATACCATTTAAGAACAATTTTTTTAAAAAGCCAGTTAATTCTGTAAGTAGTAAAGATTCTCCCATTGGCACCTGATGTAAAATATCTCTTTACACCCAGGACGAAGGATATTATTTGCTAAAGGTCTAAACTCAGATGTGTGCAATGTCCTCTTCTATGTGCAAGGTTATGAGGAATATACCCAATAATGTATATAAAGTGTCTGGCACATAGGGTTTAGAAAAGATACTGTCACTATTCTTAACTGTAGCAGTGCCAGTATTGTTCAGTTCAGTCACTCAGTTGTGTCCGACTCTTTGCGACCCCATGGACTGCAGCATGCCAGGCCTCCTTGTCCATTACCACTCCCAGAACTTGCTCAAACTCATGTTCATCGAGTCAGTGATGCCATCCAACTATCTCATCCTCTGTCATCCCCTTCTCCTCCTGCCCTCAATCTTTCCCAGCATCAGGGTCTTTTCTAATGAGTCAGTTCTTCGCATCATGTGGCCAAAGTATTAGAGCTTCAGCATCAGTCCTTTCAATGAATATTCAGGACTGATTTCCTTTAGGATGGACTGGTTGTATCTCATTGCAGTCCAAGGGACTCTCAAGAGTCTTCTCCAACACCACAGTTCAAAAGTATCAATTCTTTGGTGCTCAGTTTTCTTTATAGTCCAACTCTCACATCCGTACATGACTACTAGAAAAACCATAGCTTTGACTAGACAGACCTTTGTTGGCAAAGTAATGTCTCTGCTGTTTAATATGCTGTCTAGGTTTGTCATAGCTTTTCTTCCAAGAAGCAAGTGTCTTTTAATTTCATGGCTGCAGTCACCATCTGCAGTGATTTTGGAGCCTAAGAAAATAAAGTCGCTCACTGTTTCCACTGCCAATATTGTTACCTGTGGGGAATTTTGCTTAATCCTACTAGAAGTTCTCAGCACTGAAGAACCTAATGCTTATCAGAGGTGCTAGAGGAATTCTATTTCAGTTAGAAAGTTGATGCTACATGAGGCAGTGTTCATTATTTTAATATCTCTACCTCTGTCATAAGAGTCTTTCAGAAGTCTTTCTACATCTTTCATTCCCCTGTAATTCATTGTAATACCTGGCCATTAGATTACTCTTCCTTAAATCACCACCTTCATCACATACCGTATCTGGCTCAAAACCTTTTTTGAGTCTTTGATGCATATCTGAATCACTCCACAGTCTGAATCATCCCCTCAGCCCAACTTCTTCCATCCCACCATGCAATGAATCCTTCCCTTTAGTTCAACTCCTCTGTCCCCTGCTTCCTGAATCCTCTATGGACATTCCTGACCCCATACCCATACCCTCATGTCACTTCTCCTGTCTTAAAGGCATTTTCCTCTCTCCTTGTCTCCCTTGAAAGTCCAGTTTAAAGGTCCCTTCAATGAAATCTTTCCAGATGATCCAATTCTGGCTTCATTCTGTCTCCTCCAAAATTCACAATACTCACTTTCAGTGTCACACTTGAGGTCCTTGGCTTACACTACCTTGGCCTGCAAACAGTAGTGTCAGCACATCAGTCAGTAGTATTTACTGAGCACCTGCTATGTGGTGGGCAATGTGCTGGGTACAAGTTTTGGAATCATCAGTCTAAATCCAGTCTCAGCTCTGCTGACTAGCTGTGTGACTTGGGCATGTTGCATACCTTCTCTGAGCATCAGTTTATCCATCTGTAACACAGGGACATGAATAACTGTCCCAGAAGGCTATTTACAGCTAAACTGAATTAATCCGTGTAGAGTGCTTTGCACAATACCAGACATATAGTAAGAACACTACAGCTGTTACTGAAGTTACTAATCTATGTTGTTGTTTAGTCACTAAGTTGTGTCTGACTTTTTTGTGACCCCATGGTCTGTAGCCCACCAGACTTCTGTCTATGGGATTTCCCAGGCAGGATAACTGGAGTGGGTTGCCATTTCCTTCTCCAGGGGATCTTCCCGACCCAGGGATCGAATCTACCTCTCCTGCATTGGCAGGCCAATTCTTTACCACTAAGCCATGAAGGAAGACCATTAATCAATGTGTGTACCTATTAATCAGTTAATCCTATCTGGTTCCTCAAGGGCAGAGACTATTTTCCATTTTACTGTGTTCATTCCCAGCATCTAGCACAGTGCCCTGAGTGTAGCCAACAGCCAAGAACTATCTGTTGATTAGAATAAACTGTGGTCATTGCTAGAATTAGTAAATCTGCTCCAAAAAGCCCTAAATTAATACAGACCTATTTACATCATCCTACAACCAAAAACAAAAAGTAAATAATCAAATTACTTAAACAATAGAAAAAGTTCAAGGGCCACTGTAATACACAAATACCTAATCACTTGCAAGACGTGCAGTGCTCAAATTCTAGCAGTTAAAAAGCAGGACTGCTCACAAGTATAAGTCCCTGCCATCATGGTCCGCCTGTCTGCTTCATGTGCCCGTAAATCATCTTTTTATCTCCTCACCTGTAATTTCCGCAAGAAGCAGTGATGAGTCAGTGTGAATTGTTCCAAAGTAACAAGCTGTGGTTGTTCCATTCTTTAGTGTTCTCCTCTAAAAATAAATCACAAAAACCATGAATTGCCTGTGCCCAGAAAAGTCACATGGCATATACACATGAAGATGGAATTTTGGTTTTCAATTTTAAGATGTTTTTACTTAAAGAAATGCCATCTCGACATGATATGTAATTAAGGTAAATGGCAAAAGTATTCATATTTCAAAAATGTTAGAACTTTTGATTTCCTAGCTTCACAAGGTTCTATGTTGCAGAATTTATAAAATGTGATACTAATTCCTGACTTTTTAGGATTGTTTATCGATATGCAAGCTTTATTGGGAAGGAATAAATACATTTTTTTCCTAGAAATTACAGGATAAAATTATTTAGCCAGCTATGTAGTTCAAACTGGCAGATTGATCACATGTATCTAGCGCTCTTCCTCAGGAGATTTCCACTAAAAAAATGTAATGGAGTGTAACATTTATTAACCCATGAGAAGAGAGGTGACATGAGCAGAGGAAATATTTTAACATCTTCACAGAAGAAAAAAACATGAATAAAAACCTGGAGGCAACTTGGAAAAAGAGAGAAGCATGTGGTTGTTAACAGGGAATTGGCTGAAAGTGTGTATACAGATGATTAAACCTTGGCAGGACTCTTTCCTGTTGAAATCAGCAGTTCCTTGCAAAAGAGATTTACTCTTTGCAGAAATTGGATAGTATTTAGAGAATATAAGCCCAAAAGGACAAGGTGAGGCACAGGCTGAAAGGAAGAGGCTTAAGTAGACAGGTGGCTGACTCTGGGACCCATGGTCATCTTCCCCAAAATGTCACATGTACTACTTCCACCAGTTGTGGCAGGACTGAAGGACTTCTTTCTAGAGAAGATAAATGGCTCTAGAAGAAAGATGTCCTCACAATGACATTTAGGATCCACACTTAAAATGGCTATTCACTGCCTTCACTCTTCACCCTATAATGAAGCTTACCAGGCAACCAGTGTGACCCCATCTTTTTCAATCAACATCTTAGAGCATCACACGCAAATACTACTGTACATTTAAGGTTCAATGGACACTGGTGGAAAGCTACCATAAAAAAAGGGGAGAGGGAAAGGAAGAAAGAATCTGGAAAGAAATGTTGGAGGAAACAGCCAATCGGTAGCATCAGGAGGAAGCTTGATTAAAAAAAAATTGATTAACAATCTCAGAGAAATAAAAGAAGATATCATATCTACAAAAAAAAAAAAAAAAGACAGAATGCTGTGGAAATCAGAGAACAGAACTCTCCAAAAGAAAAAATACTAAAAAATGAAATATGGAAATCAACAGAAGGTTAAATTAGAAGAGAACTTCTCAGGAAAGAAAGATGAAAGTCAAGGATGAAAAGATAAGAAAAATATGCTCAGTCTAGGAAATCGAACATTTAGAATAAGAGTTCTGAAGAAAAAAATTTTCTTTTAAAAAAAGAAAGGGAGGAGGGGGAGGAGCCAAGATGGCGGAGGAGTAGGACGGGGAGAACACTTTCTCCCCCACAAATTCATCAAAAGAGCATTTAAACGTCGAGTAAATTCCACAAAACAACTTCTGAATGCCGGCAGAGGACATCAGGCACCCAGAAAAGCAGCCCAACTCTTCGAAAGGAGGTAGGAAAAAAATATAAAAGACAAAAAAAGAGACAAAAGAGGGAGGGACGGAGTTCCGTCCCGGGAAGGGAGTCTTAAAAAGAGAGAAGTTTCCAAACACCAGGAAACCCTCTCACTGCCGAATCTGTGCCGAGCTTTGGAAGCACAGAGGGCACATAAAAGGAGGGGAAAAAAAAAAAATAAACAATTAAAAATCGCGGATTGTGAGCCCCTACGGGAACTCCCCCAGCGGAGAAGCAGCGCAGACGCCTGCACACGGCATTAGCAAGCGGGGGCTGGGCAGGGAAGTGCGGCACGGGCTGTGTCCCTTAGAGTAAGAATCGGGCCGAATGTCCTGAGCGCTATCTGAGCGAAATAATTTGGGCTAGCAAACCAGACTGTGGGATATCTACCACGCGAAAAGCCAGCCCTAACCTAAGACACCGCCAGGCCCGCGCACAGAACAAAGGACTGAACAGAGGTAGCCGGCTGCAGACCTTCCCCCTCCGGTGACAGGCAGCCAGAGCCGTAAAGGGGCAATCGCAGCCCCAGAGAGACACTATCTATAAAACTGTAAGCAGGCTTCTTTGCTAACTAAAACTTCTTGGGGGTCTGGAAGGTCAATATCTGCCTGAGAAGGTGCGCCGGTTTTACACCCAGATAACCGAGTGGCGGGGGAGGCGATAAGTCGCAGCATTGGCGCCCGCCAAAACACCTCATCACCTGAGCTGCTCGACCTGGGAAGAACACAAAACGCAGGCCCAACTGAGTCTGCGCC